>NC_133659.1:37564743-39964743 GCF_037893015.1 Macrotis lagotis | reverse complement strand
TGAAGCATGCCAGCATCTTTCATTTTTACCTGTAGAGAAGAAGTATATTTTATTCCTTAGGAGACCCCAAATTGTATGATATTTAACTTCAGGAGATGGTGCGAGTAACTCTAAGAACTTCCATTTGACCCTTTCTCCAGTAAGAAGTCTTGAATTTGTCCAATGAACATGTAGCTCCCTTTCCCTCCATGGACTGCTCTCTGTAGTCTCTGGGGTATTTGGATGACCACTATTGCTTAGTCCTTAATGTCCCTGTACAGTTTTACCAGCATCCCATAGACTGCCCATCATTAATTGCTTTCTTTTTATTTCCAGGTTTTAAGAACTTCACCCAAACTTCCTTTCTGGGGATATTCCTTTCTGATATTATCATCTCCCTCTGACTACCCAGCAGGTCGGGGGAGACTCTTTGGGGACCCTCTTACCAGAAATCTTATTTGCGCTAACAGTTTTTACCCAAACCATAACTATTCTTGCCTATTGCTCAAATTTCACCAATTGATCAGTACACACTTGTGTAGTTATGTGGTACTTCACACTCATAGGTAAATTACGGAGCTATTCAGATGGGGGCTCTATCCAGAATATGTAATCAAGTTGCTCCCCAAACTGGCTGGGCTTAGCCTATGGTAAACCTTGAGAGAGGGGGAGGGGAATGCACAAATCCAAGCTATTAAACCTATTTTCTTTAGAAACTTTACCTCCTCTCTTACAGATCCCATCTATAAGCTGATTTCTAGAGGAATACAAGACGGGTATGAATTACTCCCCATCTCAATTGAAAAATGAATAAACAGCATACCCACTATGGAGACTGACAAATTTAGATGAATCTGGAAAAGTTGACCTTCAGAATCCCTCAGAGTATGAAAGTCCAAAGCAGAAAAGTTCTCACTATTGTTCTCTTGAACCAATCTTCAGAAGTCATTGCTCCAGGGACTGCTCTGGCTTCTTTTTGAACTTCTGCAACCACCTCAGCTCCTTGATGGAAGGTGTCCACCCACAGCCTACTCCCTCTGGGCAGGGAGTCACTCTTTCCTCCTGTGAACTGTAGTAGGAGAAGTCTAGGGCTCAACCCACACCAGTGGGAGTTTCCAAGTCTGTGTCCCTACTCTTCTCTTCTTTTCCAGTCTCATGACTCCTTTCTCAACAGGAATTAGAACCTGAGTCAGAGATCAGAGTGTGGGTTTCTGGTTGTCTTCCTTCAATCCTCATCCCCAACAAGACAATCTCATCACTTGTAGTTACCAGCACCATTAACTGTTCTTTGGCTTTCATTTTATGATCCCTGAAAGCTAGGAGAGCTCTCTCTCTCTCTCTCTCTCTCGCTCTCGCTCTCTGTCTCTCTGTCTCTGTCTCTGTCTCTCTCTGTCTCTCTCTGTCTCTGTCTCTCTGTCTCTCTCTGTCTCTCTCTGTCTCTGTCTCTGTCTCTGTCTCTCTCTCTCTCTCTCTCTCTCTCTCTCTCTCTCTCTCTGGCTGCTGAATATACTGACCCAGTTTACTTTCAGTCTGACTATGATGACAGCCCAATTTATGCAGCACAGTCAACAACAGCTGAGAAATGTTGGCCTTGGCTCATTTTTTATTCTCATGCGCAGCCTCCCCCGGCACCCATAGAGCTATTCCATCTGCCCAAAAGAGAGGCCACTTCTTTAAAAGACAGTTCCCCATACAAGATTAGGAAAGCATTGTCAACATGGCCAGTGTCCCACTATAAGAGTAGGTTAACCTCCTCTTCTGTATTTGCAGGACTTTTCCCCTAACGTAACCAAGATGTGAGCCATGAGACCTTCTTGTCCCAAATTGCTGATTGCCAACTGTTGTAAGCATGGCTCTAGCTAGCACCTTTTGGTTCAATATTGAAAAAAAATGAGGCAGCTGGAAATCACTGAACACTTAACAACTGAAGTTTACTTTGCCTCACATAGCAAGAATATGTACTTAGTTTCATTGGATGTATTCCTCCTTGTCTTCTTCCAGAAACATACCATATTTTCTCACATATAAGATGCTCCCATGTATAAGCAACTTAATTTTGGGGCCTGAAATTTAAAAAAAAATGTATTACATAAAGTTATTGAACTCAAGTTTTACTCACCATCAAATTCATATAACTCCTGATCACTGTCAAATCTCCCATCCATTAACTTGTCCTCATCTGTGTTTGATGATGAAATGTTGGCCTCTCTTAGGAGAGGCTCTGCCTGCTCTTCTGCCTGTGCTTTGGTCTGTGGATCGTCACAAACATTCCCTGGGCAAGTCTGATACGTGAATGCATGCTTAGTCCATTCCATTTCATGAATCTGAAGCACCAATGGTGTTTTCCTTGGAAATCAGTCACTTCTTTTTCCTCAGCAATTCTTTTGGCCTCCTGCTGAATCTTTGAGGACATAGAATTCCACTTGCATTTTGCCCTTCTCTTCAATTCCCTCTTGAAATCAAGCCATTTGACTGCCTTGCCTCTCATGGCCTTCTTCTGCTGGGGTGTTTTCCAGTCGGTTTTCTTATTCCTGGAGCCAGGCTTGGATTGTTTTCTCGATTTCTCAAACTGATGGTCATTGGCACGATTTCCATTTACTTTTGCAAACTGGATCACTTTGAATTTGAATTCAACACTGGACAAAAATCTTTTCTGAGCCATTTCTGAGCAGAACATTGGCAAAACATCACCTAATATACTGGCAACAAATGCAAAACAATGAACACAAAGATAACAAGCATGAAAAGGTGGGAAATGCAAGTAAAAAAATTTATAACCACTATATAAGACACTCACAGTTTTTAGAACCCAAATTTTTCAAAAAAAAAGTTCATCCTATGCATGGGAAAATATGATAAGTGGTCATTAAGTGCTTAGGGTTTGGTGACTTAAGACACTGACAATATGGGACTGGAACCTGTGTCAGGAAAAGTCCAGAGCATAACCAAAGTAGCAGTAGCTAAAACGAGGCTAAGGTTAACAGGAATTTTGAATCTCTCCACAACCAATCAGAGAGCTTCCCCTTGATCACAAGACCATGTGGTCAGAACCAATTATAAAATTTCAGTTTTATCTGCTTCATAGACTCACCAAAGCATTTATCTTACATGTTGTTAAGACCTTTCAGGAATTGGGCATCAACCCTCTCCACAGGAAGAGACACTATCTGAGGCATCCTGAGAATGAGTTAGATCCCACTTTCTCCATTTTATGTGTGTGTGTGTGTGTGTGTGTGTGTGTGTAAATAAAACATAATCTTGCCCATGATTCTCTCACCTGTACCTAGGGAGGCCTTGAAATATGCTAGTTCCACATCTTTAGTTACTGAAAACATTGTCTTCCTTTAGGAAGAGATCCTTTTCAGTAGTTTTCTTTAGGTTTTATAATTACATGTAAAGATAGATTTCAACATTTATTTCTTAAAATAAGATTTTGAGTTCCAAATTTTTCTCTCTTCCTCCCTCTTTCTCCTTTTCCCTTCCCAAGACAGGAAGCAATCTGATATAGGTTATATATGCACAATCACACTGGGAAAGAGGAAACATAACAAAAGGAAAAAATCCACCAAAAAAGTAAAATTAGTATGTTTAGATCTGCATTCAAATTCCATAGTTCTTTCTCTGAATGTAGTTGGCGTTTGTTATCATGAGATTTTTGAAAATATTGGATCTTTGAATTGCTGAGAAGAGTTAAGTCAATCATAATTGATCATTGCACAATGTTGCTGTTCCTGGTTCTGTTCTATTCACTTCCCTCTACATCTGTGCATAAGTCTTTCCAGGTTTTTCTGAAATCTGCCTGCTTATCATTTCTCATAGCACAGTAGTATTCCATTACTATTCACTTCTGTATTCATATAGCCCAGCTTGCTAAGTTCTTCCCTAATTGATGGGTATTCCCTCAATTTCCAATTCTTTGTCTTATTTGATTTTTAAGATCATCTTTAGCTCTTGCTTTTAGCTCTTGCCTTCTTTGGAAGAGGCCCTTTTCAGATGCAACCTCTTCCATTATGCCTTCTGTAATTTTAACTATCTGAAAGTTATCTCCCCCTCTTTAAATTTTCCTACAGCACTTTATCTTGATCTCTTCATCACCTTTATTTCATTCTATTTTTATGATACATATTTATGTATAATCTGTTCCCTTATCAGTCTGTAGATTCTTGAGAACAGGTACTGTTATTTTTCATTTTTCTTTTTCTTTTAGGATTTTGCAAGGCAAATGGGGTTAAGTGGCTTGCCCAAGGTCACACAGCTAGGGAATTATTAAGTGCCTGAGGTCAGATTTGAACTCAGGTACTCCTGACTCCAGGGCCGGTGCTCTATCCACTGCGTCACCTAGCTGCCCCATTTTTTCATCTTTTTTTGCTAGAGACTTAGGTAGAGCCTCGAGAATTTTTATTGTTGTTGAAGTATTTCAGTCATGTCTGACTTCAAGTCTATAACTTCATTTGGCATTTTCTTAGCATAGATACTAGAGTGGTTTGCCATTTCCTTTTCCAGTTCATTTTATAGATAAGAGACTAAAGCAAACAGGGTTAAGCAACTTGTCTAGGGTCGCAAAGCTAGTACAGATCTAAGGATGATTTTAAACTCAAATCTTCAAAGCTCACTGCTCTCTGTGTCACCTAGCTGCCTCTTTTGAGAATAGTAGATTTTTAATGCTTGCTGAATGTTCAGCAAATATCACTTGTCTCACATAGAATGTAATTATAGCATCCTAGTGACATCTTCAAAATACAATACATGGACCTCTAGTAAATTACAACCTACTTAGAAAAACAAAAATTATACACACAATATCAGCAAATGATACAAGATAGTATATATTTAAGAACAAAATCACATAGTAGGAATTCTAAGCTAAAGAGGTACTAGGTAGCAAGTGGAAAGTTGAGTCAGGACTTTAGTAAGAAGACCTGATTTCAAAAGTTCCACATGACCCAGAATATTCATAGAAGTTCTTTTTTGTAGTGGCAAAGAAATTGATAGGATGCCCATCAATTGGAAAAATAGTTGAGCAAGTTATGGAATATGAAAGTTATGGAGTACTATTGTTTTATATAAAACAATGAATGGTTAGACTCTAAAGAAGCATAGAATGAATTACAGGAACTGATGCTGAGCAAAGGGAGCAGAACCAAGAGAATATTGTACATATTAATAACAACATTGTAAGTTGATCAGCTTGATGGATACAGCTCCTCTCAGCAGTTTAGACAACAATTTAGGATAACCCTGAGAGATCTGTTATGGACAACACCATCCACATCCAGATGAAGAAAAGAAACAAAACAAACAAACAAACCCCCCCCCCCAACAAGATCTGAATGAACACTATGTTCACTTTTTAAAATTTATTTATTTTTGAATTTTACAATTCCCCCCCCTAATTTCACTTCCTCCCCCCATCCCCCACAGAGGGCAGTTTGATAGTCGTTACATTAGTTCCAATGCTACACATTAATCAAAACACTATGTTCACTTTTTAAAAACTTCCCATGTTTTTCCTTCCTATCCCATGGCTTTCTTTCTTTTCTCTTAGTCCTAATTCCTCATTCAAAAAAATGACTAAATGTAAACATGTTAAACACAAATGTACATGTACAAAGTTCACTAGATTGTTCAGCCCTGAGGCAAGGGGGGTGGGGAGGAAGTGGAAGAAAATTTTGTAATTTATAAAAATATGTATGTGGATGAATGTTGAAAAACTTTCATAATCTTTTTTTCTTAGGATTTTGCAAGGCAAATGGGGTTAAGTGGCTTGCCCAAGGCCACACAGCTAAGTAATTATTAAGTGCTAAGGCTGCATTTGAACTCAGGTACTCCTGACTCCAGGGCCCGTGCTCTATCCACTGTGCTATGTAGCCGCCCCTTCATAACATAACATCTTAATAGGAAAAATGAAATAGGAACTAAAAAAAAAAGATTATCTAGAAATAACTAAAAAAATTTAAAAAGTCATTGTACTAAATGACATTAATATCTTCTCTATATCCTTTACTACTGCTCCTCACAGAGGTAGTTATTGGTCCTTCCTTCTCAAAGAGGACCATGACATTAGAGAGGTAAAGCTGGGACAAGACAAGCAAGTGAATTAGATTGAGTGAGTCAGGGCTATGCAAAGTCACCAACTTCACTCTCCTCCAAAGTCCTCTGGGGCCAGTGGCAAGATATAGATCAGGATGAATAGATATGGTCCTGCATTTATTTTTTTAATTTAATATTTATTTATTCTCATTTTGTACAAATAATGTTTTTTTTACACATTAATAAAATATTCTTGTTTAAGAGTAAACAAAATACCCCCCCCAAAAAAATAGGATCGCTTGAGCGATAAAGTAAAGGGGAGAGGAAAAAAGTTAAAATTAAAAAAAATAATAGTAATAATTGTAGGTATGGCTAGGTGGCACAGTGGATGGAGCACCAGCCCTGGAGCCAGGAGTACCCAAGCCCACATCTGGTCCCGTACACCCAACAATCACCCAGCCATGTGACATGCAAGTCACCCCAACCCCACTGCCCTGCAAAAACCAAAAAAAAGAAAAAAGAAAGACCCAAAATAAAATAAAATAGTAATAATAGTAGGGGTGGCTGGGTGGCAGACAGAACTCTGGCCCTTGAGCCAGGGGCATCTGGGTCCAAATCCGGCCTCAGACACCCAACGATTACCCTGCTATGCAGCCCCAGGCAGGCCACCCAGCCCTATTTGCCCGGCACCCCTCCAAAATAATAATAATAAAAATGTGCTTCAGTCTGTGTTCCAACACCACCAACTCTATCGCAGGTGGATGACACTCTTTATGACACTCCCTCCTTTCGTATTTCTCCACTACTATGTATTATATTTTCTCTCTCCTTTCACTCTGACTCTGCTGTAGGGTAGCTGAGTGGTGCAACAGACAGATCCCTTGCCCTGGGGCCAAGAGGCCCTGAGCCCCCATACCACCCCTTGGGCCTAGCATCTACCTGGTCCTGTGGTCATCCAATCCCAGCCCCTTGCAAGAAGTAAAAAAAAAAAAATGTGTTATATCTGACCACTCTCCCCCCATGGTCCCTCCTCTCCTCCTTCATTCATATCCCCACCCCTTTCCCCTGTCCCCCCCTTCTTACTCCAGATGCCTATACCCCATTGAGTATATATGCTGTTTCCTCTCCTAGCCACCTCTGATGAGAGCGAAGATTCCCTCATTCCCCCTTGCCTTCCCCCCTTCCATATCATTGCAACAGCTCGTTGTAATAAAGAGAAATCCTATTATATGAAATATCTTGGCCTATTCCCCTTCTCCTTTTTCTTTCACCCATTACATTTCCCTTTTTTCTATTGACTCCATTTTTACACCATATTTTATCTTCAAATTCAGCTTTCTCCTGTGCTTCAACTATAAAAGCTCTCTATACCTGCTCTATTAACTGAGAAGGTTCATATGAGTATTATCAGTGTCATTTTTCTATGCAGGAATACATGCAGTTCATCATCATTAAGTCCCTCATATTTCCCCCCTCTCCTCCAATCTCCGTGCTTCATCTGAGTCTTGTATCTGAAGATCAAACCTTCTGTTCAGCTCTGGCCATTCCAAAAGGAACATTTGAAATTCCCCTGGTTCATTGAAAGTCCATCTTTTTCCCTGGAAGAGGACATTCAACCTTGCTGGGTAGTTGATTCTCAGTTGCATTCTGAGCTCTTTTGCCTTCTGGAATATTATATTCCAAGTCCTATGAGCTTTTAATGTAGTTGCTGCTAAGTCCTGTGTGATCCTGACTGCAGCTCCGTGACATTTGAACTGTGTCCTTCTGGCCGCTTGTAATATTTTCTCTTGACTTGGGAGTTCTAGAACTTGGCTATAATATTCCTAGGGGTGGGTTTTTTGCATCTCTTTCTCGGAGGGATCTGTGGATTCTCTCCATTTCTCTTTTGCCCTCTGATTCTAGGATGTCAGGGCAATTTTCCTGTAGTAATTCTTTGAAAATGATGTCAAGGCTCTTTTCCTGATCATGACTTTCAGGTATTTCAATAATTTTTATATTATCTTTTCTAAATCTGTTTTCCAGATCAGTTGTTTTTTCAATGAGATGTTTCACATTTTCTTCTAATTTTTCATTCTTTTGGTTTTGAAGAATTGAGTCCTGATTTCTCATAAATTCAGCAATCTCCCTGAGTTCTATTCTTTGTCTGAAGGATTTGTTTTTCTCAGAGAGCTTTCTTATCTCTTTTTCCATCTGGCCAATTCTGCATTTTAAAGCATTCTTCTCCTCAATAACTTTTTGAATTGTTTTATCCATTTGACCTAAGCTGGTTTTTAGCATGCTATTTTCTTCAGCATTTTTTTTTTGGATCTCCTTGACTAAGCTGCTGACTTCATTTTCATGTTTTTCCTACATCTCTCTCATTTCTTTTCCCAGTTTTTCTTCTAACTCCCTCACTTGATTTTCAAAGTCTTTTTTGAGCTCTGTCATAGCCTGAGCCCAATTTCTGTTTTTCTTGGAGTCTTTAGATGTAGGAGCTTGTGCTTCCTCATCTTCAGACTGAGTGTTTTGATCTTTCTTGGGCTCACAGGCAAAATATTTCTCAATGGTGTTCCTGTTTTTTCTCTGCTTGCTCATTTTCCCAGCCTAAGCCTGGTTTTGGGGTGCTTCCTGAGCTTTTGGGACACTCCCACAAGGATCTCAGTGAGTGAGGCTCTGTCTTCCCTCCTGGTCTGTGAATGACCACAAGTGCCCCCCTCTGCCACAGGGCTGAGGTGGGGGGGCACTGCTGTTCTATGGGGGGGGGCTAGACTGCTATCAGGATCTGAATGTGGTCAGGACCCCAAAGTCCTGTTCCAGGGGCAGAGCTCGGCAGTCTCTCTTCACTCCCCTCCTTAGGTTCAGTGGGCTCATGCCCTGGGGGCTCCGCCTGCTTCTGTTTCCTGGATCTGGACTGCTTTGGCCACGCTGCTCCCTGTGTGCCATGGGGGCTGGGCTTCATGTGCTCACTCTGGCAAAGGTCCCCCGCTGTTCCCCCCCAAGTTGTGCCTAGTGCTCCCTGGGGCGTAGGTCAGGAAACTCCCTCTGCTGCTGTGAGCCTTGGCTCCCAGCGCCCTGGGGCTGCCTCTGGGAGGCTGAAGTTCTTTCGCTGTGGCAGGCCACCCCTCTGGGGGGTCGTCCCTCTAACCCCAGGGAGCAGAGCCTTTCTGCTCTTTTCCAGGTTACCTTGAGTAGGAGAACTGCCTCACTGGGTCCCTCTGTGGGGTCTGTCTCTTGAAAATTTAATTAGAGTCCTTATTTTATAAGTTTTATGAGAGAGCGCCTAAAAGAGGATCCTCTCTTGTAGCCATCTTGGCTCCACCTGGTCCTGCATTTAATAGGAGAACTTGGTCTTTTTAAGTTAAAATCTTGAAGAGATTTCACTTTGACTAGTGATTCAGGCTATGTAAGAAATGAAGCAAAGAATGACCTCTTTTACCTATGTAAAAAAGGGGAAAAAATTCAATCTGGGATGGAAAGACCTTCAGGGGTTCTGTCCAAAACAGAGATACTCGCTATTTACTTATATTCACTCTGAGCCAGTTAGGGTCCAAACAATGAATGATCAAGTAGGGCTTGGAGTGATATGAGATTTGAGTTTAAGGCGTGGCTTTTTATAAAGAAATCTAGACCATAAACTCCAAGATATCTTTAATTTAAATTTTCCCATTCATATTATTTTCAGTTCCATCATTTTGACTTTGTCATAAATAACAATTGTTTCTGTTATGTCCAGAAACCCTGATGTAGGTAAAAGACTGAATCTTTTATACCCAGCTGCCCCATGATGTAGACTGAACAGATTTTTATCTCAGTCAGACTGAGACCTGTTAAAGACCCTAGTTTAAAAAGGTCGATTTCTTCCACTGCATCCAGAGTCATCTCCAGTCACCCTGATCTATAGCTGACCACTGGACCCAGATGGCTCTGGAGGAGGAGAGAGTGAGGCTATTGACTTTGCACAGCATCCTCTCACTTAAATCCAAATAACTTGCAAGCCATAGCATAGTCTCTCTGATGTTTTATAGTCTTCTTCAAGAAGGAAGAACAAACAACAATGATTCCTTATCTATCGGAGAATGACTATTAGTCTGAGCCTCAGTTCCATTATTTGTAAAATTATGAAGATGGACCAGATGATCTCTAGGGTTCTTTCCTTCCTCTAAATCTATGATCCAATGGTAAATGTTAAAAAAGCTGGGAAGAAATACAGAAACCTGGGAATCAAGTTTCCCTTATTCATATGTCATTAAATCTTACTAATTCAAAACAATCAGGACAATATGAATTCCTGAAAAGTCTGAATTATGGAAAATGTTTCTTTCTTCAACAAAGATTATTCTAAATGAATAAAAGATGTAATGAATTCACTGCCAAGCACAGTTTCCTACTGGACTTAACTTTTCTAAATGATCCAACAAATCTGTAATTTCATAAGACAAATCACACTTCTTATAGTTAGATTCCTGAGTTGCAAGTGGCCAAAATATTTCACCATTGGATGGCTTCTATGGCTGCTCTCTCAGCTCACAATAGCAGCATGATGTAGACTTTTTTTTTTTAGGTTTTTTCAAGGCAATGGAGTTAAGTGGCTTGCCCAAGGCCACACAGCTAGGTCATTAAGTGTCTGAGATGGGATTTGAACTCAGGTATTCCTGACTCCAGGGCCAGTGCTCTATGCACTGTGCCACCTAGTTACCCCATGATGTAGACTTTTGAAAAAAATATTGACTTTAGTAAGAAGACCTGGATAACTCCCTTTTTTGACATCTTGGACAATTCATTTACCTCTCTTGATTTCCTCATTGACAAAATAGGGAAAATATAGTGTTTGTACCTCTCAACTCTAAGAATTGGAGTATGAGGACCATGCTTGAGAAATCTTTAAAAGTCTATATCAATGATTATTTACCAGATCACAGACCCATACTTCAATTTTTCAAATTCTTATGCCTGTCAAACCTAGTATTCTGCTAGAAAGCCTTCAAATACTCAAGATCAGGGTCCAAAGAGGCATGAGTCAGACTTCAAATATAAGCTTTAACCACAACATGAATGAATGAAAAGGCATTTGTTAAGTACCATCTATTCCTACTCCTTCTACTCTTCCTCCTCCTCTTTCTCCTGTTCCTCCTCCTCCTCTTGTTCCTTCTCCTCCTCCTCCTCCTCCTCCTCCTCCTCCTCCTCCTCCTCCTCCTCCTACTACTACTACTACTATTACCACTCCCACCACACTACTACAAACATTATAACTACTACTATTATTCCTTTTTCTTCTACTACTCCTACTACTTTTTCTTCTTTTACTACTTCTACTACTATTTGTCTTCTACCACTACTAAGTTTTCTTCTTTCTTTTTCTTTCTTCTTCTTCTTCTTCTTCTTCTTCTTCTTCTTCTTCTTCTTCTTCTTCTTCTTCTTCTTCTTCTTCTTCTTCTTCTTCTATTACCAACAGCTAGGTGGTGAAGTAAAAAGCTGGTCCTAGATCTGGAGAACTAAGTTCAAATCTGGTCTCAGGCATATACTAGCTATATGACCCTGAGCAAGTCACTTATCCCTGTTGCTTCAGTTTCCTTACCTGTAAACTGAGTTGGAGAAGAACATGGGCAAACACTCCAGTATCTTTGTCAAGGACTCCTGAAACAGGGTTGTAAAGAGTCAAATATACCTGAAATGAATGAACAACTACAACTATCACCACTACCATGGCCTACTGGATAACCCAAAAGGTGTTGTGTGGTCTTAAGCTTTAATGGTTTATTTTTTAAAAAATAACTTTGATGCTTTAAAACTGTGCTACAACTTTCAGGACATGCTTCATAGCCCGGCTGTCCAACCTTTGAGTTCTTCTGGATTGAATGGCCTTATAAAAACTTATCAAGAAAAGCATATAGAATTTAATGTTTATTTATGCCCATGAAACAACCCATATTATCAATGGGTTTCACAATAAAGTGTAATAATATAATGAAGTATGGTCTTTGAGGGTCCCATGAGGCCAATTGACCTGATTTGGAAACATGAGCTTTATGGTATCTTAAAGTTTGCAAAGTATTCTGCCTGTATTAATTCATTTATTCTCACAATAACCCTGGGAGATAATTACTATTGTTGTACTCATTTTACAGATGAGAAAACTATTGCTGAGACAGGCTAATGACTTGTCCAGGGTCACACAATGTCTGAGAAAAGATTTGAACTCAGGTCTTCCAGACTCCAAGTCAAGTCCAGCTCTCTACCCTACCACATCATTCAGAGTTTTATGCTGAGTCCTGCAGATACAAATAGAAAAGCAATACAGTCCCTGATCTAAAGGAACTTACTCTTACAATGAAACTGGAGGTCTCAGCTGCAATGTCATATAGAAGACCCTGGTATCTTTACTGGACAAAACAAATGGTAATACATTTTTTAAAATGTGGTTTCCATAAATAAAACCATGTCATTTCAGATATTGATTGATTTGCGTGCAAAAAACTGCAGCATCTTCAGAGGCAGTGTCCAAGTCTTGTTTACATAGATGGTTGCTTCCCCAGACTATAGCTATGGGGGTCAGACTGAGAGTGGAGGCAATGGTCCAGAAAGTGCTGCTATTCCCAGGGATCTTGGGCTGACTTGTCCATCAGTGGCAGTTCATTGGAGGATGGTGATAGTGATGGAGGTTGGAGAGAATGGCCTGTGTTTATATACAACATATTTGTTATTTAGGACTTTGTGGGCTAAGCACAGAGTCACAGATTCTCAAATTTGGAAGAGATTTTAGAGGCCATCTGGTTCAATCTGTATCTATGTTCCTTAGATAACATCCTTGACACAAGTTGTCCAACTTGCATGTGAACTTGGGCAAGACATCTACTTTCTGTTTGCCTCAGAAGGTAGGTAGATAGAGCAGTAGCCCAGGAGTCAGGGGGACTAGAGTTCAAATCTGACTTCAGATACTTGACACTTATTAGCTGTGTGACCTTAGGTAAGTCTTAATCCTGATTGCTTTGAATCCAGTACCATCTCCAGTCATACTGATTCACATCTGGCCATTGGACCCAAATGGCTTTGGAGGAGAAAGTAAGACTGGTGACTCTGTACAGAGTCCCCACACTCAAATCCAAATCCAATTCAGATGCATGTCATAGTATCATCTCTGAGATGTCTTCTTCAAGAACAAAGAACAAACATCATCATCATCAACTATAAAATGGTAATAATAGCCCCTTGATTTTGAGGATCAAATGAAATAAATATTTGACAAGTGTCTACCACAGAATAATATACAAGTGCAAGTTATTACTCTGTTTTTCACTTGTTGACCTTCAAGAGAGAGGAATCTACTCTCTCCTGAGAAAGCCCATTCTAATAGTTCCCATTCATATTGCCCTTACTATCAAGGCTAAACTTTCTCATTTCTTTCCATTTTACGTGGTATGGTACACAATCTCTCACCATCTTTGTTACCTTGTTCTCCAAATGCTCTTGCTTGTCAACATCCTCCTTAAAATATGACACCCAGGATGTAACACAGACCTGACCAAGACAGGCTATGACACACCTCAACTTCTGATCATAGTCCCTTTCTGATAGTTCAAGGTCAGATTGCCTTTCAATATGCCATTTCCCACTATTACTCCATGCTGAGCTTGTAGTAGACTCAGTCTCCTAGATTTTTTTTTCCAAGAAAACTGTTGTCTAGCCAAGATTTCCACATTCCTGTCCAATGGAAGGGAAAATAATCACAAATGGAGTTCATGTTCCAGGCATGTTCCTGAGCCTAGATCAATGTTTCTGAGAGCTCTTTCAACTTGGAATTCTAATGTATTATGTTTCTGAGTTTGACTTCATAACAGAATTCTCAGTACCATTTTGAAAATACAGGGAGTTCCAAATCTTATTTACAGGCCCACTTCTTTTCTAATTTTTTCCTCATCTGAACTTTAATGACCCCAGCACTGAGCAGTGTTCCTCCTATATACAGTAGGCATTTAATAGATGTTCATATATTGTAATTAAAGGAACTGTTTTTATAGAGTAGGAGAAGGTGGCAAGAAATTGTGGTTATGGGTAGGAAGGGGTGTTATTTTAGCAAGGGAAACATGACATTGTTTTCTATCTTATTGACTGGCTCAATAGATAAAAGCCTAGGTATGGAACAGTAGGTACAATTTGCTATATCCTAGGGATGGCTGGTTGATTTTATCTCTTGCACTTCTGATGCTGGCTTCATTCATTGATGTCTTCTTCAACTGCCTCATTATGGCATAGAGATGATTCCAAGTTATCCAAGGCTTTGTCAATAGAATGTGAGCTTTAATTGGTCCTATGAAGCTGGAATGACTCTGGTGTGAGTTTGGGGGATGGCTGAGGATGAGCCTAGTTAATTAAGTACACAGATGTTAATTAATACATGGACCTTAATAGCTCCTAGATTCACTAGGAAGCTATGAGAGCTTACATTGGTGTAATGACTCTCCCCCTTCATACCACATGAATTCTTAAAACATTGAAGAAGTGTTTCTGGGTTGGGTTTAGCATTCTAACTCTGCCTGCTCTTGTATTATTGGTCTTTCTCCCCTATTCTTGCTGCCTTATCCTGATTTTATTGTTCCTATCCCAAGGCTGGTGACTAGGCCTGGATTATGGATTATTTCCTTTGCTTGATCATTTTGTTTAGCATTCTGAAGCATTGACTGCATTCAGGTTCTGACTAATTCTGTCCTAGCAGCCCAGCAGGAAAAACTTGAGTCCCTTCTTCTGACAGGTGGCATGCAAATGATGTTGCTATTTGTGTAAGGTATTATTACTGTCAAGAATAATTTTTGATTACAATAATGTTATGATGACCAAACTTTGACCTCTAATGAGATAACATTTGAAAAAAAATTGACCTCTCATCAAGCTAAAGCTTTCCATTTGCAATCTTATTTAATGCTATTAATTTACTTAGGATATTTTCCAGAAAGAAATATCACCAAAACATAGCCCACAGACTTATTATCCTACATTCAATTATGGGGGAAATACCACAAACATGGATAAGTACATAGAAAACATATGTGAGGTATATATAGAGTAATTTCCAGGAAAAAGACATCTTTCAATAATCAAGCATTCTAAAGTAGAAATGTCTTAGCTGTTCTATTATTATGGTTTATGTGATTTCATTGAAACTTCATCAAATTGAGGGGAAAAAATGCCCTGATCACTACATTTTCAGTTACCTGAATGTGGGGTTAATGTGGATTACCTACACAAATATTAATCAGATGAGGTTTTCACCCTGCCCCTAAGGCAGTTCCTGGCTCACTTTTCAGGGCACTTAGGAATATATTGGTACTGGATTTGCCAGCTCATTCCAGTATTAATCTGCTATCCAAAATTATGCTATACATATCAAAGACAAGAAGGGGTATTTATATTTTTTGTGAATCTGCACCCCTTCATTTTTCAAATTATTAAGAATTCAACTCTAAGTTAAGCCCCATTAATATTTTCCTGAGGCTTTTAGTATTAGTAAGAGAAAGAAAAATAAAAGCTTTCATTCCTTATTGAATACAATCTAAGTAATTGCTCTATTATTTATTTTTCCTTCCTTCTAAAGGTTCCCCAATAGGCAGAAAAATAAGCAGATGCAGCCTAAACTTTTCAAGGTATTTAGTCAATAAATCACTTAATAAAAATTTATTAATCATCTAATATGTGCCAGGTACTTTGTTGAACTATTAAAGATACAGAGAAGGTCAAAGACAGTACTTGCCCTCATTCTTTAACTTCTTAGTGACTCCTAGAAGAAATCTTGTAACTTTTTTTTTACTCAAATAGAAAAATATAAAAAAGTTTCAAATTGTGGCTTCATCAAAGTAGATGCTTAATATAACTAATCTAAGTGAACATGATATGGGTTTTCTTAAAAAAGTCTACAAGGATGCCTTAGACTGATAAGCATGACTTATGCCCCTCCTCTGCTTATCAGGTCCCCCCCCCAAAAAAAAGATGATTAGCAGGGTGGTGGCTTTCACCTAAACTAACTAGATCGTATATTCAAAAATTCCATATTTTGGAAATACGTTAACTATGATTGTACATGTATTAACCTATATCAGATTACTCACTGCCATTTGAAGAGGGAAACAAGGTAAAATGTAGAGCTTAAAAACTTAACAAAAAGATAAATGTTAAAAACTATCTTTGAATGTAATTGGTAAAAAGAAAATAACATTTTAAAATTCCATATTTGCAATTATTATGTAAGCCTCTATTTTGCTTGGATTGTTAATATGACTTTTGGATAGTGCTTCTTTATTCAGCATGATTAGAATTATTTATTCAAGATTATGTTTACAGGTATAAAACCTGAAAAGTTCTCTACTATTTTTATATTTATGTATGATTTATGTTTCTATGTGATGGCATATAAGCTAAAAATAAAGTGTTACAGAATTTGTTGGAATTTAATGGTAGAAAGGACCTTAGAGATAAGGTAGCCTAATCCTTTAATTTTTACAGAAGATTTAACAGTCTCAGAAGGGCTAAATAATCTTCCACGATATCACAGGAATTAATTGACTTGGCAAAGGTCAGTTTCAAACTTCCTGTGATCAAATCTAAAAACTTTCCCACTATGCTGTGTAGTCTTGTTTTATAGTAGGCAAAGATATATGGAGGGACTATTATGTTTGGAATGCAAATTAAATACAAATTGCTTTATAAATTGATATAAGGCAGTCTGATGTAGTGGGGAAAGTGAACAAGGGAGTACATCTTGGCACTATTTCTAATTAGCTATGTGTCCTTGGCTTTTGTTTAACCCTCCTTGGTGTCATTTTCCTTCTCTAAAATGAAGAGGTTGGCTTGGATGATTCTTAAATTTCTTTCCAATGGTGAAATTGCTGGCCATCCCCTGAGCCTGGAACTCTCTCCTCATCTCATCTCCTGGCTTTCCTGATTTCCTTCAAGTTGAAACTAAAATCTTGGCTTCTGAAAGAAAGTCTTTCCCAATCCCTCTTAATGTCTACCCTTTGCTGCTAAGCTCTCATTTCTTATTTATATATTTATACATGCATGCAAACATATGTGTCTGAATATATGAATATGTATATATCTATATCAACATTTTGTTTGTACATAGTTGCTTACGCTTTGTCTCTCCTCATGTCTCCATTAGACTATGAATCCTTGAGAGATGTCACTGTCTTTTGACTTTTTTTATATCTCCTAAGATATAGTATGTGGCACCTAGTAGATGCTTAATTTTTCTTTATTGACTGGTACATAGATAGCACTTAACAAATGCTCATTTGACTACAATTCTAGAATCTATATAATTCAGATTTTTAGATCTATTTTTTTTAGTTTTTTTTGCAAGGCAATGGGGTTAAGTGGCTTGCCCAAGGCCACACGGCTAGGTAATTATTAAGTGTCTGGGACTGGATTTGAACCTAGGTACTCCGGACTCCAGGGCTGGTGCTTTATCCACTGCGCCACCTAGCTGCCCCCTTTAGATCTATTTTTTAAAAGATAGCATCTCACCAAATATATTCCTTGTATAATGGGGGTCCAATTAGATCTTTGTGGTAGGTTTTACAGAGTATGGCCAGATATTACCTGGATTCCAATTCATATGGAACTTTGGGAGTCAGTTTCTGAGAGAGTCAGAATCTGAGAGATTGGAATGGTGTGGTGATGGAAAGTCTTTGGATAATTCCATCACTGGAAATTCTTCTCTTTTATGGTGGTGAGGTAAAAATTTCTGTGCACTGATGAAGTGGGCTAAGGGCAACTGACTTTGTTAACTCTGAAAAGTGTAAAGAGTTGTCTGAGGTTCTCCTGATTCTACGGAAGCCCAATTCTGACTGAAATAGGAAGCATCTGCAGGCTTCCATTTGTCATTGTGACTTTTGATTTCCCTAATGGGACTTTAGGATCTCCTAAGCTTAAAAGTTTTCTGTCTCATCTCAGGATGATCATTCTCCTTAGATCAGGAGAGAGTAAACAAAATAGTAAACAAACAGGAACATGATGGATGGGCAAGAGATGAAGTGCCCAGTTTTTCCATCATCATGCAGCACACACCTATTCTTTACTCACTCCTGACCAGAAAGAGACTAAGAGATCAGTAGATCAACCCTTTTGTATGAGAACTCAATTTTAGCTAAGCACCTCATGAGTCAATTAGAAGACTTCCTTATCACACCCTAGCAACTCCTCAATCACTCATGACTGGAAATCAGCTCCCAAAGTTCCATTTGTCATATTGGATCCAGGCAGGAAATATCTACACATGCTCTACATACCCTACCAAGAAGTGCAAATCCATACCTATTCTACAGAATTAACCCTCATTGAATAGTCCTTGTAGAAGAATACATTTGTATTTGTATAACATTTAGGTGCTTTCACATAAATTATTTATTTGATTACCACAAAAACCTTGTAATATAGGCAGAGTACACATTATTGTCCCTATTTCACTGATAAGAAAACTGAAACAGTTAAATAACTTGCCCAGGATCACAGTACATCATCATCATCATCATCATCATCATCATCATCATCATCATCATCATCAACATCATCATTATTTATAACTAACATTTATATAACATTTTAAGGCTTGCAAATCACTTTATATTCATAATTTCATTTGATTAGTTGCACAATCATGGGGTTTCTACCTTCCAGTGATAAATTCTTAAACTTCTTAGTTATCATGAAGAGATGTATTTTTCTCAGCAATTCTCTACTCTATTAGCATTCTCCACCATCATCCCAAATACATTTTCATACAAATCAGACACTATCATTGTACTTTAACCTAATAAAAATGACTATATTTATCATACAATAAACTTACTAGCTGTATGACCCTGGACAAGTCATGTAAACAGCTAGCCTTAATCCATTAGAGATGGAAATGGCAAACCACATCTTTGCCAAGAAAACCCCATGAGCAATATTGGCATTCTAAAGCCCATGGGATCATGTGTCCAACTGGACACATCTGAATGACTGAATTACAACAAAAGTTACCTCTGTACCTCACCAGTCTTTCACATAAGCCATCTGGTGTAGTAGATAGACATTTAGAGTGCTTCCTCTAACATATACCTAATTAATACTAATTTCTCATTGTCCAGGAAACAATCTAGAACTCTAAAGCAAAGATGTTATTCTTTGTAGAGGATATTTAAATATTTTTTGTGATTTTATTGCTTTTTTTCCTAAATCACTTTCCTTTCTCAATATATCTATTTTCTTCTGCAACCCAGAGTCAGCTCCCTTATAACAAAGAATTTTAAAAGGGGTGGGGTGGGGACAAGTTTTACAAAAATAGTGTTTCATGGGGCAACTAGGTGGCACAGTGGATAGAGCATTGTCCCTAGAGTCAGGAGGACCTGAGTTTGAATGTGGCCTCAGACACTTATTACCTAGCTGTGTGACCTTGGGCAAGTCACTTAACCCTATTGTCTTGCAAAAAACAATCAAAAAAATGTTCCACATCCATACTGTCCATCTCTGCAAAGAAGGCAGGGATCCCCACTCTTCTATCTCTTCTTTGGGGTCAGGCTTCCTCATTACAATTATATATTGGTTCTCCTATGTTTTCCTTTTTATATTGTTATATCAATTAGTATAGCATTTCTGGTTCTGTTTTATTTTTCATCAGTTCATATCTTCCTATGCTTCTCTATAAACATTTTTAATCCACTATAAAAGCACACACCATAGTTGAACCATTTCCTAATTGATGCATATCTATTTTCTGTTTCCATTGTTTTGCTACTACATAGTAATATTTCTACTTATAAGTATATTTTAGCTATAATTATATATCCCTATGTATATGCATTTATCTTTATTTTTCTTGGGGTATGTGCCTAACCATAGTATTTCAAGGTCCAAGGGTATGCATGTTTGTCATTTTCTTAGCATAATGCCAAATTGATTCTTTGTGGTTGAACTAGTTCACAGAACCATCAAGAGTTTCCTTCCCAGTGAAAAAAAATAGGTTCTAAGGGTGGAAAAAAGATGCAAGCTTTTTGTGCACAGTGATCATTTCTCTTTAGAGCTTTTATTTTTTTTTTCTTTTGGCTTTTGCCAGGCAATGGGGTTAAATGACTCGGTTAAGTAATTATTAAGTGAATGAGGCCGAATTTGAACTCAGGTCCTCCTGACTCCAGGACTGGTGCTGTATCTACTGAGTGACCTAGCTACCCCTTAGTCCTTTTATTCTTGGTGTCAAGCAAAGTGACTGGCCCATATTAGAAAATTAATAAATTAACATGCTTGTTATTCACATTATATAATTGAGACAAAAGCACTAACTAAAGACTGATCGACATTGAGTAGTGGATTTAGCATCAGAGAACCTGGGTTAAAATTCCTGTTTTGCCTATTATTTACTGGAGGAACCAGGGGAACTTCCTTTACCTCTATGGGTCTATTTCCTCATATATAAAATAGTATAGTAAATCAGGGATCAGCAAACTCTATCTAAAGGCCAAATAGACTTGGCCCATTTAAGACAAGAATGTTTTTTATATTTTTGAATAAAATATAAACTGACCCCTGAATTAGATGATCTCTAAGATACATGGAACCAAAGGACTGAATTTGAATCCTAGGGGATTTGAGATTTACTCCCTGTGCATCTTTGGGTCAATTCGTTCCTCTAAGGTAACTGTATCCTCATTTATAAAATGAGGGAGATTTGACTGAAAGGCCTAGAAAACTCTTAGTTCAAAATCTATGATTCTATGAAAGCAACCTATCATTTTTTTTTAGATTTTTTTTTTTTTGCAAGGCAAATGGGGTTAAGTGGCTTGCCCAAGGCCACACAGCTAGATAATTATTAAGTGTCTGAGACCGGATTTGAACCCAGGTACTCCTGACTCCAGGGCCGGTGCTCTATCCACTGCATCATCTAGCCGCCCCTACAACCTATCATTTTTTAATGTAAGAACTCATCACATTTGATTTTCTTTTTAATAAAAGCTAAGTAGAAAACTGTTTACAGTACAAAGTTTTTTCTCTGCTATTCGCCACTTCTGACATCTTATTCGTTTTATAATTTAAAAACCAAAGGCAATCAATCAATAAGCAATTATTAAGCACTATGTACCAACAAAGACAAAAATGAATCCATCCTTGCCCTTGAGGAGCATCATTCTCTGATGGGGAGATATCATGGGGAGATATCACCTTACAAAAATAGTTATTTTTAGAGAGCTTTGTTTGCAAAGCCCTTTACATGCTTATCTCATTTGAATCTTTCAACCACCCTATGAGGCAGGTGTTATTTTCCTCCCTACTTTACAGATGAAGCTAAGAGTAGTTATGGAATTTGCTCAGAATTTGAACTCTTCTTTCTAATTTGGAGCGCTCATAGAAGTGTCTCAAAAGTCTTAATAGTTTCAAACTGCATCAAAACTTCAGAATACTATGTGTGTGTGTGTGTGTGTGTGTGTGTGTGTGTCTGTGTACCAAATATAAATTCAAAATGAACACAAATAACATGTATATTGTGAATTTAAAATATACTAAAATTAATATAAATGCCTTCTCTACACATGTATATATAGATGTATACTATATAAACAAAAACATCACATATATATGAAATATATAAGTGAATACGAAGACCCTGTATATACCATATAAATTAAACAAATACTCTATATAAAGCACATAAATAAATTATATTTGTGTGACTACAAATACCCTATGTTATAGGTGTCATTTTATATACATAAAAGGGTTTTATATATAAAATACAAAATGAATCAAAATATCAGAGATTTACAGAGAAAAAGTGTTATATTTACCATTTATATACACCAAATATATTATGAACAAAATATGCTGTTTCATAGGAATACAATATCATGTGTGCATATATGCATGTATAAAATGTCAAATGAAACCAATACTACAGGTACACTCAAATATATGCACATATAATGATATAAACACCGCACAGTGCAATATCATACATAAACATGTTGCACACGCACATGCATGTTATATGTAAACATGTATATATCATGATACGAATACTATATATATATATACACTATTGAGAGGGTGAACAAATATCCCATAATCACATTGTTGAATATATATGCATGAATAAAACACTTAATATTATACATATGTTTATTTAGAAGCCAAATGTGTGTCATGCATGTTTATACATGTTTCATGCATAAAATGCATGCAACAATTATATATGCAGAGTAAACAAATACCCAAATATGTTATCTAATTCTTATATAATATAATGAAAACAAATGTCCTGTCAAATGTGCCACATTTTACTTTTTTTTAAATTTGTCTTTTTGCAGGTTTAAGTGACTTGCCCAAGGCCACACAGCTAGGTAGTTATTAAGTGTCTGTGGCCAAATTTGAATTCAGGTCCTCCTGACTCCAGGGCCGGTGCTCCATCCACTGTGCCACCTAGCCGACCCCACATTCTACTTTTAAAGAAAAATACTTCACATGCATACAAATGCAAATAAAATACAAAATGAGTATAAATTATAGCTTATTTATACCACCTATATAAAGTAAATAAATGCCCCATGTACTATTTATAGAATGAATAAAATGCCCTCATCTATGTAATTTCATAAACCAGATTCTACATATGTATGGGCATACATGCACATATACATATAACTATGTATGTGTCCATATACATCTATGTATAAAACAACAAAAGTAATAACACCTATACAACATATGGAGTGAGCAAATGATATAGTTCAAATACATAGTCCATGTTTCAGGCACATTTGTACATGCACTCGTTAAAAACACAAAACAATCCCACGCATTCACACACATTATGCCCGGATAGAATACATATACATGAATAGAAATACCTTTCCCCATACGTGTAAACAAGCTAAACTGCTAACCCACGCATACACGTGTGCCCATATACATGTGTAGGATTGTCACGCATGGACTCTAGGCAGTCTCCTACACGCGCACGCATGACGTGAATACAAGTATCGCTGTTGTTCATCGCGTCCGATCCGTCGGGACCCCACTTGGGGTTCTCTCGCCAGAGAGACTGGGGGGCTTTGCCCTTTCCTTCTGCTGCCCGTTGTACGCAGGAGGGCACTGGGGCCGGCGGCGCGGCCGGGTCCGACCCCGGCTCTTGCCTGACCTCCACTGAACAGTGTTGCAGGACTCGGGGCCGGGCGCGCGGACCGATACAAAGTATCTGATCGGGAGGCGCGGGGGAGGGGCGGCGCGGGGGGAGGGGAGGGGAGGCTGCGCCGGGCCTGCCGTGGGCGTGGCCGTTCCAGTCCCGGGGGCGCGGGGCTGGCGTGGGGGCAGCAAAGCGGGGCCTGCGGCCGGGGCCCCGCCCCCGCGCGGCCCCGCCCCCGCGCCGGCCCCGCCCCCGCGCCGGCTCCCGCCCGCCACGCCGCAGGCCGTTAAGCGCCGCGCCGAGGGGCGTGTCCTCCCGGCCCTCTCCGGAAGCCCCGCCTGCCGGGCCCCGCCCCGCCAGCCCGTCACGTGCCCCGCGGCCGCCAAGCGAGGGCGCTTTTGCGACGCGCTGACAGCCAAATGGTGCGACAGGAGCGGCCGCCGCCGCCGCAGCGCCCCGCACCGAGAGGCTCGAGGCGCCTCCTGCCTGCGCCGTGAGGAGGAGGAGGAGGAGGGGAGGGGAGGAGGGGGGGAGGAGGAGGAGGAGTTGGGGAGCAGCAGCAGGAGCCGCGGCGGCGGCCGCCACCCGACCGACCTCCCCCCGAGCAGGCGCAGCCGCCGCCGCCGGGCTCGCCGTGGCCGGCCGGCGCTGCCCCTCCGATGCGGCGGGCGAACTGAGCGCCTCCGGCCGGGGCCGCCCTCCATGCAGCCTTCCGCGCCCTAGCCCGCCGGCCGCCTCTCCTCGCCCTCCTCCCGGCGGCGGCGGCGGCGGCGGCGGCGGCCGGGCCCCGGGCCCGAGCCATGGCGTCCAACACGGAGCGGGGGGAGATCCTGCTCACCGAGCTGCAGGTAAGCGGGGCCGCGCCCGCGGGCCTCGGGCACAAAGGGCGCCCCGCCCGGGCCCCGCTCGTCCCTGCCCCCCGGCCGCGGGAGGCCGCGCGGGAGCCCCGAGGGCCGCCCCTCCCCTCCCCCCCCCCGCCCGCTCCCACCCGGAAGCTCGCGGGCCGCCGCGGCGCCCACTTTCGCTTTCCCCGCGGGGTC
The DNA here is from genome assembly GCF_037893015.1 of Macrotis lagotis. Lineage (NCBI taxonomy): Eukaryota > Metazoa > Chordata > Mammalia > Peramelemorphia > Peramelidae > Macrotis > Macrotis lagotis. The sequence continues at coordinate 39,940,572 of NC_133659.1, read as the reverse complement.
CGCGCGGGGCCGGGGGGCCGCAGCCCGGCCGAGAGGCCGCCCCGGGGCGCCGGGGCTCGGACGCGGGCGGCGCCGCGGCCCCTTCCCCCTCCCGGCGGGGCGGGGGGTCGCGTGCCCCCGAGCGGGGCCGCGGGGGCTGCACCTCCTGGGTGCCCGGCCCGCCGGGACCCCGACCCGGGGCATCCGATTCATTCCTTTATTTGCTTCCAACATCCGCACTTCGGACCCCGAGGCCGGACTCCCACTGCCGCCCGGTCCTTCCCCCAGCCCATTGCAAAGGAAAGGCCACGGGATGGCACGGTTAAAAAGGCTTAAAACTAAATATAGAAGGTCGTAAAGGCAGAGAAAACCGTTGGCAGTCCGGTAAAGCCGCACGAATTAATTACTTCCTCAGGACAATTGTATTATTTCATTACTTTTAATGTTCATTTACAATCTGAATTCCAAACTCTCGCCTTTCCGCCTGTCTTCCCCCTCCCACTGAAAAAATAAGCACCACGATAGGATACCGTTGTAAAGGGCGACATAAATTAGAGGATTGTATGGGAAACTAAAGCTCAGGGACAGTAAAGGTGCAATTTTTTTCCCCATCCAAGTTCACCACCCCAGTGGTAACAAACAAAACAAAACTCGGGTCCTTAACTTGTTTGCATCTAGATCGAAAGTATGTTGCATTTTGTTGAAAGATGACTATTCATTTGAATTGAGTTGAGGTTGTTCAGAGGATTAGGAAGGCGGAGGGGAGAAATTGGGTGCAACCTTGTGTGCAAGGGTGACTTTGGAAGCAAATGAGAAATAGTAACTCTACTTTGGAAGCAAATGAGAAATAGTAACTATTTTGACGCTGCCAGAATCTTATGTTTTTAAAATTAAGAACTACAGAAGTGGATGTAAAATCTGACGAATCATAAACAAATGTGTTCTATGCCATATTTCCCATACAGTATGTTTCAAGATGAAAATTGAAAAGGTATTGATTTATTACTTGGATTCTCTTCCCTCTTAAAAGAGGAATTGCAACCCAATACTTTTAGAGTAAGGTGTATTGCTGTAGTTTAGACTTTGTAACATTGATAATGTTTCTGCATAGTAAATAACCAGTTTTTAAAAGAGGTCTCTAGTATACCTTGGCCTCACTGAACTGATAAACATTCTTTCATATAAAATATGCAATGAAATTTTGGAGATAGAAATGAGAGGAAGATTAAGCAGTGAGGCAGATAGAGAATAAATCAGCTGATTTAGCATTAATATTTAAAGTGTTGAAAAGTTATAGTTAAGAAATGTTATAGTTTTTCAGTCTAAGCGAAAAAGACATGAAAATATCACAAGAATATCTTTTGCAAACAAAAGGATTAAAATGTTCTTATTTTATGGGGAAATGTCATGAATTTACATTCACATACTACTAAAAAATTTTTATAAGCATAAAAATTTGAGACCTGAAACCAGAGGGAGAATCTAGTATTTTGTTTTGAAGTTTTATACAGTGTCACACACACGTGTGTATGTATGTTTTTTAAATTGGCATGCACTTAATGTAATGCTGTTCTTTCTAATTAAATAGTGTCTCTAAGAGATAAGATTGATGAATGACATCATTTTCTTGCTTGTGTCCAGGTGTACCAGGTTAGCTTTTTATTGAATATTTTGCTTTAAGACAGAATTATATTTTGCTAATCTACTACATTGAGAATGTGGAAACACTGATTCTGTGTTCTCTCTAAATTGAGTAGCAATAGGATGTCATAATGTTTACTGTTTGACTTTTCACATTTAACTTTTTATTATTTGTTCACAAGTTGTAATATAATCAGAAATTTACTCAGTTTTGTCCTGTGTCAAATTATTCTATTTTATTGGATTCATTTTAATTGCACTTGGAAAAGCTTTGATTTTTGAGGACCCCAGATACAAAATACTGAAGGAGAGTTATGTATTAGATACCAGTTATTAATGTGAAGGTAAATGAAATAGGAGATGGGACTGGACCTGGGATTTCTTTGGTATAGGGAACTCCCCAGATCAAGCACGTCCCTTTTTGCAAGGCAACTTTGTGTCTTTTTTGCAGCCTGGAGAACTGCCCTGGATCCCTGTGAAGCTCATCATCTTACCCAGAACAGCCCCACTGACCACTGTGCCATGACAGTAATAGGGAATGTCTACAATTGCACTTTAAAGTTTGAAAATGTACATTTATGTACATTCTTGGCAACCTGATGTTCAAAGCAACCCTGATTTAAGATACTGCATTATTAGTGTAAGATTCATTATTGCCTTATTAGTATTAGTCTCATTTTATTGATATAGAAACTGAGGCACATAGAGAATTGCAACTTCTCCACGGTCAGATAGCTAGTAAATGATTAAAACTCAGGATTAAACTCCAAGTTATGATTTTTTCTAATACAAATGCTGCTATTGCTATTGCATTTCTTTGCCACTTGAGAAGTAAGTTTTAAATACTCAGTTAAATGACAAATTTAAAAGCACTTTTTAAAAGACAAAACTTTTTTGCTTCATTAGGAAGTGTGATTATTAGGAAGTTTGACATATACCATCTCAAGTATTCTTGAATTCATTTATAAGAAATATGAAACAGCAAGTGTTGTTACTTCATTTCAAGTAAACATGTTTTGAATATGGAAACATTGTAAGTTTTTCTCATTAATTGCTTTCAAGATTAAAATAATAAGTTTTTAGCTGTAGGAACCTAATCATTCTTTAGTCTCTGAGTTCATTGAATTGATTTTGTTAGAAAACATAAGAATATCTTGGCATTGGTTATAGAAAGGAAAGACTTGAGAATCTGTAATGGTAGTATTTCCTGCATTACCAGTCAGTATAAAGGACTAAATCTAACTTTGCTTGTAATACTGGAAACCTACTCATCTGACCAGGAAACAGGACTAAAGAAACAAATTCATTGGTTAATGATTCAGACTTGGAGGCAGAACCTTTTACTTGAGTAAAAAGGGTCATAATCAAAACTTTTCGTCCATAAAATTCATTTCTAATTCATTGTACTTATTATACATTGCTCCTGGCTATTTAAAGTATGGTCATGACACTTGTTTGTGAGATCAGTGATACTTAGGGCCATTTCTAGGTACATTGGATTACTAAAATTAATCAATCATTAAATGAAAGTGTGTGCTGTTTTCAGTTTTGTAGTCAAAGAAAACTAAATTGTTAGCAAAGTTGTAGGTTTCGGTCACCATAAGTTTTATGTTTTCCATCCACGTGGTTAATGGAGCCTTTGTCTTGTTGTTCAGTCATTCACTTGTGTCCAACTCTACATGACCTCGTGGACTTTGTCCATGGGGTTTTCTTGGCAAAGATATTGAAGTGGTTTGTCATTTCCTTCTTTATTGTGTTCATTTTTTATAGATTTGGAACTGAGGTAAATGGGGTTTAAGTGGCTTGGCCCAAAGTCACACAGCTAGGCATATAGTCTGAAGTTGGATTTGAACTCAGAACTTTACTGACTCTAGTCTTAGTACCCTATCCACTGCACCTCCCAGCTGCCCTAAACCTTTATCCTTTATTCCTAATATCAAGTTCCACTCCAATTTACTTTGGTCAAGGTTTCACGCAAAAATCAAAGACGAAGACTGAGGTCCTTTGGCAATTCAGTAATTTATTTCTTTTCTTGAACTAGAGAGATGATTATTTAAGCTTTCCAAAATATGTGGGCCGATAAAATTTAACTTTGAATTTAACTTTGAATTAGCATACACATTAAAACATAATGTAATTCCAGGGTGGCTAGGTGGTGCAGTGGATAGAACCTCCGCCCTGGAGTCAGGAGGACCTGAATTCAAATTTGGCCTCAAACACTTAATAATTACATAGCTGTGTAACCTTGGGCAAGTCACTTAACCCCCTGCACAAACCATACAAACAAAAACCATAATGTAATTCCTTGACAGAAATAAGTTCACAGTAGATTATTGTAATAAGAAACTGTATATTTGCTGCTCTGGCTAGAGTGAATTTTTCTCAAGGAAATAATTTCATACATCTAATACAATCTAATTTTTCTTCAGTCCTTGTCCATGTTGGAGTTATTCCTAAAAGTGAAAGATGAAGAATATCAATTCTGAAAGCATTAGCTAAATCATTTACAAATATGATGTTTCTTTAAAACAGTTTTATAGACCAGTCTCCATTCTACATAGAAAAACACTTGTTAACACTCAAGACATCTTGAGCTTATTCAGTATTGAAGAATTGCAATATTTTGTATTATGTCTTTTCAAAAAATAGGCTTCTTCTATCCTTCCCATTGCAGGTTTGCTTGATTTCTGGAGCTTGATGATCACTTTTACATTAAACTTATTTTAAGATTGTAATTAAAATGACAAAGACATTATTTTCCTCCCTTTAAAAGAGCTTCACTATCTACAGTCTACACTAGTTTCCCCTTTACACTCCCAATTCTTTTTATCACGCTTTCCAGAGTTTGCAATCATAAAAGAACTATGTTAGCATTTTGAATCTTTGACTAGACGTTATTGGGATGGCAAATAGGAGTTGTAAAAAAGGGTTTTGGAATGTGATGGTAGAAAAGGAGTTTTTGGCAGTTTAGAATTAAGTAACATTAGTCTTAATCTAGCCCTCTTTCACTATCTTCTCTCCCTCCTCTCCTTCCCAAAATAAGATTATTCATTCATGAATGTACCGGATCTTCAGGTAATATTTGGTAAGTGGTCTCCTTTACATCAGTGGAGTAAAACTTAAGACAAAAAGGATGCCTTTGGCCATTTTGACTTTAAAAATATCACATTTACATTATCTTTGTTTTATTTTATTTATTTTGTTAAACATTTCCCAATTATTGGCTTCACTTGAGTAGTTTTTCTGTGAGCTTTCACAGTGATAGTGGATGGGTAGTTTGACATCTTTGTTTTATAGCATTTGACTTTTCCATAAAGGACTTGTGTACAGTGTTTCTTTTCTTTTGATTTCTTTCTCTTTTTTTTTGATCCATGGTTTCAGATGGTCAGAAACAAAATAATACTATAGTGTATCAAATTATAAACTAAGTAGTCAAGGCTTTTCATAGCCTGCCTTCTCTTTCCCTATCCATCCTTTCTCATTACACTCCTCTCTATAATTTATACTACAACTAACTGGACAACTCTGTGCTCCCATATCTCCATGCCCTTGACTTTTTTTGTGACTCCATGGATTATAGCACACTTGTTTATTAAGTTTGTGTTTTTATGCCTTAAATGTCTTCCCCCCAATCTAAATTTCAATTCAAGCCCTAAAAAGCTTAGGCTTGGTGAACACAAAGATAAAAACAAAGCTTTCTGCTCTTTAGGAGCTTAAAACTCAGTATCTGTAGCTCCAGGAGACTTTACTGGATTCTGCCTGGTTGGGAAAAATCTTCTTTTCCTTTCCCCACTCCCAACTTTGTCTTATGCTTTTTTTTAAATTCATTTTTTATTTAAGGCAGTGGGGTAAGGTCACATAGCTAGGTAATTAAGTGTCTGAGGTTGGGTTTGAACTCAGGTCCACCTGACTCCAGGGCTGGTACTCTATCCATTGCACCACCTAACTGCCCTGTCTTAAGCTTTTTTAATACACATTGTATTACACGATATTTGTTTCTTTACTCCTCTCATCCTTTGTACCTTTTCCAGTACTTGATTCCTCTGACAAATAATGTTTTGGATTGATTGACAGTAGTATTAACAACAGTGAATCTTTGTTATCTTTTCACTTGATAGTGTTATTCTAAAATACTGTTGATCATTAAGATAGCTTAATATCTTATCAATCATTTTATTTTATCAAACAAAAGTGCATCATTAAACATCAGGTATTTGAGTGCTTGTTATGCACATTTAAACTCAGTGGTTCTTAACCATTTTTGTGTTGAAATCTCCTTTGGCAGTCTAGAGAAGTATATATACCTTATATCTCTTATCAAAATAATGTATTTAAGTGAATAAAATATGTGAGTACAACGGAAAAATTTTCAAGGATGCTTGAAAATAAAAATGTAAAATCCCCCCCCACACACACCTCTGAAATTTATCCCTGGCCCTAGGGTCTGTGACTCAATTTTCCAAAAAATTGAATTGAAATGGGAATAACTTTTTTTTCTGTAATACTACAAATATTTCAGTCCCTCTGTACCTTTCATTCATGATGGCACATGTCCAGAGAATAGGACCAGGTAGAAGCTACTGGGCTCCAAGACTTTGCATATGATTTCGTGAAGCCTTCCCTCTCTTCTCTTCTAATATTCTTGATGATTTTTATGCAATGAATTGTAAAAATTATATAAGCACTAAGATCATTGTAAAGATCAGTGTCACATACAGTACATTGTCGCTAGAAGTATAAATGGCATTTGTTTATAGAAAATTAATGTTGCATCAATTTTTAGTAAAATGTATTGCCTCAATCTGTTGTCATATGTCTGATCTTTTGCAAAAAAAATCTTTAATTCAACTACTGTATAACAGAACCATATTATACTTAATATAATTAACTTTCATTACACAACAGTAAACCTGGCAACAAAATCAGAAGGCAGTAAATACTGGTAAAATTCATTCTTTAAAAAAATTTAAAAACTTTTTCATATGAGAAAACATTATGCTATTAAGAAAGTCATGCTAATGCTTTGAAAGCAGAAATGCATGTGTGCATTTTTGTATTTTAAAAGATCTAGTTTATCATCATCTCACTAAAGTTGGAAGCTAATGAAACATTTGAAGTTAACTCAATTATCATATTGTTTTTATAGCCCTCATAAAAGTAAATTTGTACAAGAGTATATATTAAGCATTTCATAGCTTAATATCTTTGAAGAGAGTAATAAACAAGGACTCCTGAGAATGTATTTGTTGAATATACCTTTCCCCACTATAACAGTTGAGTTTCTGAACAGAAAAGTACTTAGTAGATTCTAGTAGATACCATCGTTTGTATCTTTTTTTTGTATCTTCCTATTTTTAAGAAAAATAACTTTAAAATTATCTGGCTAAAAAGCTCAATATCTGGTTTCGTCAAAATCTTGTTTCTTTTAAAAGAACTAAATGGACTAGAAAGTGTTATCAAAGTATTATTTTCAAATTTTGACAACATTCTTTTGGGAGATACAGGACTTAACCTGAATAGTGTTTTCTTCAGTAGGCTTTTCCAATCCCTGTGACTACTAGCTTTTTTCCCTCTAAGATTCTCAGAGTTTCTTTAGGGCAGGAACTATTTTTGCTTTATCGTTGTATTTTCATCACCATATCTGGTACAGAGTAGGCCCTTAGTAGTTACTTTGCAATATGAAAACAAATGAATCATTCTTAAAGTGTCACTCCCTGGCAAATTACCTATGGAAAGAGAAAACTTCCTTCAAAGATCACTTCTGTAATGATCTAATCATTGATGGTCAGAGTTCTCCATTACTACTTTTTTTTGGACCTATTGCAATATATGACACTATTAACTTAAACTTTTTAATTAAGATCATTGATTTAAAGCTGAAAGGACTTTTAAGGGCCATCTAGTTAAGGCTAAGGAAACAGACCAATGGAGATTTAAGATTTTCTCAAGATCACAAAAATGACAAATTGAAAAACAGAGGTTTGAACCCAGATTTCTTAGCTCGCCTTCCTCTGTTTTGACTTCTGTTGACACCGTACTCTGCTGTATCTCCTATTTTTGTCTTCATTTAACCTTTTTTTCAAATTATTACCTAAAAATAGACATTTCTCAGATTTTCCCCCCATAGACCTTTCCATATATGTTCATACTATTACCTTGATTTCATATCTATAGACTTTTACTTTTTTTTTCATCCTATTCAGAATCTCTATTTTCAGCCCTAAATTTTCTCTTGAGGACTAAATTTAGTCCTCTGTTTTCAGCTACATGATAGATTTCTTGCTGTTATCTCTTAACTGAATTGTTTCTAAAAATCAAACTTATTATGATCCTTCCCAAAGGAAAAGAAGATTTCCATTTTTGCCTCTAAGTGACCTATTTTAAATAATAGATATTTAGCCTCAGAATATCAGTCATCTTTGACTCTTCTCATTCAGCCCCTTAAAAACTCAAATACAATCAGTTTGCCAGATCTTGTTGATTCTACTTCCACTTCTACTTCACTCTCCCCTTCCTTTATATTTAATAGTACTGTAGTTTAGATCTTCATTACCTCCTGGTTTTTTAATTTTTGTTGTTTTGTTAAAAAATTTTTTAATGATTTTGTATCAATTTCGTGTGCACACAAACCATTTTCAATATTCTTACAGTAAAGAAAATAATTGCACAAAACTTGGACTGTATAATTATTTTAATCATCTCATACTTCATGTCATAGTCTGTCCTGGTAACCCATTCTATCTCTCTGCTGTGAAAAAGTCCTCTTTTTGTTACCTTTTATCTAGACTATTCATTGGTTTTCCCATTAGAGTTCATTGTTTTGAGAATTGCTTATACTCTCCTGGCTTCTTATTTCACTCTTTATATAATTCATATAAACTTTGCTGTGTTTCTTTGTATTCCTCATATTTTTATTTTCTATTCATTATTTTATTTCCAGTTTAATAATATTCTGTCACATTCATATCATATGTTTTTTTCCAGTCATTCTTTATTAGTAGACATATTTGCTACCACAAAAAATGCTGCTTTGAGAATTGGTAAAATGGACCTTTGCTTCTATATAACATCATTATACTCAATTTGCTTAGCTGGATTGCTGGGTCAGTGGTTAGTCAGATTTTTTTTTTAATAATTTCAAATTGAAATCTAGTAATTGAATTACCTTCTTTCTCCACCAATAGTATAGCAGTATGCCTGACTTCCCACAGCTCCTCTCATTCTGATTGTTTTCATTTATTTTTCATTTTTGCCATTTTGCATGTAGTAAGGTGAAAACCGAATGAAGTTGGAGCTGGGTTTTTTTTAGGGGTTTTTTCTTTTTCTTTTTTTTTTTTTGCAAGGCAAACGGGGTTAAGTGCCTTGCTCCAAGGCCACATAGCTAGGTAATTATTAAGTGTCTGAGACCGGATTTGAACCCAGGTACTCCTGACGCCAGGGCCCGTGCTTTATCCACTATGCCACCTAGCTGCTCCTTGGAGCTGTTTTAATTTGCATTTCTTAAATATGATTTGGAGCATATAGTTAACATCTTAATTTAAAGTTACTCATTTCCTTTAATCACCTAGCCACAATGATGGTTTGCTGTTATATATAGGAACCCTTTCACAATCCCTCTTTATTCTAGTGGCCCTCCCTCTGATGATTATTTTCACTTCATCTTTTATTTAGCTTATTTGTCTATAGTTTTTTGCATGTTGTCTTCCCCATTAGACTATGAGCTCCTTGAGAGTAGGGAATGTCTTTGACCTCCTCCATTCTTAGCACAGTGCCTAGTTATGTACATAGAGGAGGAATCTAGCAGCTGGATTGGCTGAGAGTCCCAAAAATTAATAGTGGTGTCCTTGACAAGAACAACTTGGATTTTTCCCTTCTATTTCTCAATCAATTGGTTACCAAGTGCTATTGGTGTCCTTCTCTCCCCCCCCCCACCTCCCCTGTTCTCCCAGCTGCCACACTTGTATGGAACCTCAGAGCCCCTTTCTTGACTCTGCTGATTTTTGAGTTATCTGGGCATGTCTTCTGCTTCAGGAGCACTTACTGTCTAGCACATAGAGAGCAGTCCCTTTTGTACCAAGGAGGCTCCACAGTCTAATACCAAAATAAGCAACAGCAGTGTGGTATCTCAGAAAGAGTTCTTGATTTGAAGTGAGGAGATTTTTATTTGATTCCCAGTTTAGCTATATGATCCGTGTGATCTTGGACAAGTCACCTGACCTCAGCCTCTATTTCCCATTTGTACAATGGGAATGATGATGAGTGTCCTGAGAAAAGTAAGTAAGGTGGACAAGTTTGTAGAGTTGACAAATAATAAGTAAAATCAACCAGGTCCACAAGCTTTTCATTCTCACACCATGACTCTTACCTATGGTGAATTTGTTGCCAAATTTTAGTTGATATTATTGATTCATGCTTTTTTTCCCAAGCACCTAGCCACTTGGCTTCTCTGCTTCCATCCTGTTACCAACTCATTGCTCATAGCTGCCAAATTGATGTTCCTGAATGACAAGAATGTCGCTCAGGAACACATCAATCCCCTATTCAATAATTGTCATTATAAACTAATATCAGAAATGGCTTTCCACTCCTCTTCATCCATTGTAGTCTTAAAAAAACCCATACTGTAGATACTGCTCTTCTATTCTCTCTGTTTTGATTGTCTTTCCATATTTATATTCATTTATCATTTTTAATAGAGCAACTAGGTGGCATAGTAAATTAGCACGCTGAGCCTGTAGTTAAGAAGGTAGGAGTTCAAATTTGTCCTCAGACAGTACCTGTGGGCAAGTCACTCAGCTCTGCCTCAGTTTCCTAGTTTTTAAAATAAACTGGAAAAGAAAATGGAAAGCCATTCTAGAATCTTTGCCAAGAGGAGAAACAAAGACAGAGGAAGTAGCTAACATTTAATGGGAAATATCCTAGTTGCTGTCTACAAGTAGAATGAGATGATACTTGAGCAGGTATATCTGTTTTTTTTTTATTTTATAAATATTTTGTTTTCCAATTATATTCAATAGTAGTTTCTGCCAATAATTTTTTTGGTAAGGTTTAGAATTTTACAATTTTTCTCCTACCCTCCTTTTCCTCCTCTCTCCCCTCCTCCCCACAGAGGGCAATCTGAGAATCTTTACATTTTTTCCATGATATACATTGAACAAAATTGAATGTGTTGAGAGAGAAAAAAAACATATCCTTGAGGAGGAAATAAAATAATAGCAAAATTATGAAGTACATAGGACAACTTTTTAAAAATTGAAGGTAATAATTTTTGGTCTTTGTTTAAACTCCACATTTCTCTCTCTGGATACAGATGGTATTCTCCCCTAACATTGTCCCCAGTTATTGCACTGATGGAATGAGCAAGTCCATTGAAGTTGATCATCACCCCTATGTTGCTGTTAGGGTGTACACTGTTCTTCTGGTTCTGCTCATCTCACTTAACATCGGTTCATGCAAGTCCTTCCAGGCTTCTCTAAAATCCCATCTCTCCTGATTTCTTATAGAACAATAGTGTTCCATCACATACATATACTACAGTTTGTTCAGCCATACCCCAATTGATGGACATCCCCTCGATTTCCAGTTCTTTGCCATTACAAACAGAGCTGCTATGAATATTTTTGTTCAAGTAATGTGTTTGCCCTTTTTCATGATCTCTTCAAGTTATAATCCCAGTAGTGGTATTGACTCAAATGACTCAAAGAGTCATTTTTATTGTTCTTTGGGCATATTCCAAATTGTTCTCCAGAAAGGTGGGATCAGTTCACAGTTCCACTAACAATGCATTAGTGTCCCATATTTCCCACATCCCTTCCAACATTGATCATTGTCCTTTCTGGTCATTTTGGCCGGTTTGAGAGGTGTGAGGTGGTACCTCAGAGATGCTTTAATTTGCATTTCAAGGAGGTATATCTGTTGCTTGAGATCTTCAAGTAGAGACTTTTGTTATGATTTTTTATAGAGATTTTTATTCAGATATGTTTTGGTTATTTGACGTCTTGAGGTTCTGTTAACTAAACATATAGGAATCTATTATAAGTCCCTTTCCATTAAATGTGATTCTGATTTTTATATTTTTAATAATGGGCTACTTGGGTCAATTATGATTAGTTTTATCACTCTTATTGCCAGATTAGATGTCAAATTTATTTTTCTTAATTTAAAGCTTCTTAAGAAATGGGAATATGATTTTTTAAAAAAATTTTTAGGAATATGATTTTTTTAAACGAAACTGTTTATTCCCAGTGCCTAGGACAATCATTCCTGCCAGCTGTTTATCTGAAGTTCGACCAACCCCGATTTTTGTCATCTTTCTTATTTTGGTTGTGTGTGTTATGTTATTAATCCAGTCTTATAGTTGGCATATCTGATGATTAGAAAGGATAAACAGTTTTTCAGTTAATTACAATTTGTGTTCTTTTGTATATCATCTGCTTTTTATTCATAAAAAATCTGTTACTTTTATCCTAGATGTCAGATTTACTATTTTCACTAATCTTTTTTGAATTGCTTATAAATTTTTGTTTTTAATTAAAATTTTTTTATTTAATTGATCTTTCTTTCTTTGATAAATATCCTTCCACCTTCATTTCAGTAGGCCCAGACAGATTTGATCTCATCAGATGTCATCTCATCTGGTGTTATTCTGTACTTTTTCTATAAAGGATCTATCTACCCAGCATGTTTTGAGGCCTTATGTTGTTGGGGTTTTTTTTAAATATTGAGGTAATTTCTTCCATCACTATTGAGACAATAATATAAAGCATCTCTGAGGTACCACCTCACACCTCTCAAACCGGCCAAAATGACCAGAAAGGACAATGATCAATGTTGGAAGGGATGTGGGAAATCTGGGACATTAATGCATTGTTGGTGGAACTGTGAACTGATCCCACCTTTCTGGAGAACAATTTGGAATTATGCCCAAAGAACAATAAAAATGTGATCCATTTTTTTGATCCAGCAATACCACTACTGGGTCTATAACTTGCAGAGGTCATGAAAAAGGGTAAAAGCATTACTTGATCAAAAATATTCATAGCAGCTCTGTTTGTAATGGCAAAGAACTGGAAATCGAGGGGATGTCCATCAATTGGGGAACGGCTAAACAAATTGTGGTATATGTATGTGATGGAACACTATTGTTTTATAAGAAATCAAGAGAGAAGGGATTTTTAGAGAAGCCTGGAAGGACTTGCACGAACAGATGTTGAGTGAGATGAGCAGAACCAGTGGATTTGCTTGCTCACTCCATCAGTGTTGTAGTTCTAGCTGGAACTAATAGTGTTGTGTAAAGCATACTTTTTTTTCCTTTAACACTACCATCCAATTTGCACATCCTTTGAGTTTGTTGAAAATTATTCCCTTGGTCCTGTAAGTTCAAGTATAGGAAGTCTCCTTTCCTTGACAGGGAGAAGTGTTAGAAAATTCTTTGCAGATCTCTTCCATTATTCTTTTTGTCCTTCAGTATTCATCCTTAAATGCCTATACAGGATGACTTTGCTTGGTTAAGTCCCCTTCCAAGCCTTTTTTTTTTTTTGGCAAGGCAATGGGGTTAAGTGACTTGCCCAAGGCCACACAGCTAGGTAATTATGAAGTGTCAGAGGCTGAATTTGAACTCAGGTACTCCTGCCTCCGGGGTCAGTGCTCTATCCACTGAGCCACCTAGCCTCCACCCCCCCAAGCTTTTAAAAAAATTGATTGTAACCTCTTTGATTTATGAGTCATGAATGTTCATTATCTTTAATCATCCTTTAGTTATACAAAAAAAGTTAATGGTGTCAGCCTTTGATTTTTATCTCTCTCTGCTTGGCAACCTAAGTAAAAACCTTTGCTAAATATAGGGCTTTGTTGTGACCATAATTCATAGAATACTACAGTGTTGAAGAACTAAGACACATTATAAATCTGGACTTTGAAGAACTAGAGAGTAAAAGTTATCAGGAAAAGTGATCAAAATGAAAGTTATCAATATATACATTGTGAGAATCAGCAATAATGTTTCATATACTTCCCTGGTATCTTTACAGTGTCAGAAAAATCAAAGAAGGCCCCAATCCTCACAGAAGGATGGGAGCAGGCTTGGGTGGGTAACAATCTATTTTAGAGAGAAAACATTCATTTACATCAGTCAGTCAGTAAGGATTTATTAATTGCTAAATGCTAGGACACTGAGCCATGCTAACATCACAGAAATCACTGCCTTTTGATGATCTTGTCCAATTTTTCTATGTCTTATCGAGTTCTATGAAATGACCCACAACTCTTTAATACTGTATTGGCCCATCTTAATCATTTATAGTCCTCCATCTATTGCATTCCTCTATTTCTGTAAAATCTTTATAAAAGTTCATGTGTGTGTCAGGATATGTTAATAATGGTTAACATTTCCATGTTGTTCATGACCAAGAAATGCAAATTGACCTATATAGATTTTTTAAAAATATGTTAGAGTTGTGAGATTTTTCTTGTCATGATACCTGCAACATAGTATATATGATATAATAAAAATATTTACATTATAATCGGATTTCATTGTCAGTGTTTGGTTTAATCTCTATTTTTTTGTTCAAATTTTAAGTCTGGACCAATATCATTTTTCAGTTTAGCTTAGAGGCCTTTGGACTCCTTACTTAAACTTACTGGTTAATGAATATAACTTGAAAAGACAAAATGGAAAAGGAATTTCCATTTTAGAGAAATAAATTTGTGGGAATGCACCTCTGGAGAATTAATAAACCAGAGTATTTATTAAGCCCTTAATATATGAAAGATCCTCTCCTAATCGCTGGGAGTACAGAAACAAAAAAAAAATTAGATCTTATTCTGTTGGAGCTTATATTCTAATGGGGAAGATAATATACAAGTGCTAGGGTGGAGAAAGTAACACAAAAGTAGCAAAAGGGAGCTGGGTGATTAGAACATCATTCGCAAATTGTTTTGCTCCTTTTTGATATAATAAAAATTACCTATTTTGTTGTGTTGGGAACTTTCTGTGAATTCTCATTAAAATCAGAAGAAAAATCATTTTACCATTATATTGTATGTTATTTGTATTTTGAATGTAGACTACTATTTTGTTGAAGCTGTAGAACCAGTTTTTATCTGTTATATAAAAGCTGTTTTGTACTTTGTAAGTCTGCAGCTAAGAGAGTTGCATATATGTGTAAAAAATACACACAAAAGATAAGTTTGGTAATAAATTTTTAATTTTCCCAGAATGCCCTTAACTACTTTGTACTATATATGATGAAATACATTAGATTATAACAGAACCTTAATCTGAGGTCTCTTTGAAAGGGGAGAAAAAAAATAAACCCTCATTTTTTTCCAGCCAGATAAAGTATGGGGCAGGAGGTACAGTTTACCTTTTATTTGGATTAATGTTATATGTAATTTTAATCTTTTATATTTGTATTTGCCATCTAATTTCATATAACAACATACCTTAATGGAATTTAGACATTATAGAAGAAGCTAACAATAGAAATAATTCAGGATTTCATGGAAAAGCAGATAGCTTTCAGTAGAATTTTCTTCATCATCCTTTTTTTTTAAAGGATTTTGCAAGGCAAATGGGGTTAAGTGGCTTGCCCAAGGCCACACAACTAGGTAATTAATAAGTGTCTGAGGCCGGATTTGAACTCAGGTGCTCCTGACTTCAGGGCCAGTGCTCTTTCTACTGCACTACCTAGCCGCCCCTCATCATCACCATTTTAATACCTTGGACTACTAGATATGAGGTCTGCTTCTTGGTTTATATCTCAAGAGAAAATGTTAATGAAAAATGATAAATACATTCAAGTCTCATTTGCTATTTATTAAGGATCATTCTTGCCAGGGCGGCTAGGTGGCGCAGTGGATAGAGCACTGGCCCTGGAGTCAGGAGTCCCTGAGTTCAAATCCGGCCTCAGACACTTATTAATTACCTAGCTGTGTGACCATGGGCAAGTCACTTAACCCCATTGCCTTGCAAAAAAAAAATCATTCTTGCTTGGCCTGGAATCTTAACTGTTGCCATTAAAGAGGGAGCAAAGTATCACACATTTATTCATGAAATTAGAATTGACATCATAATAAGATTGACCTCAAGCTCATCTGGTTTGAATATCAGTCCTTCCCTCCTGTGGTATATGATAGAGATTATAGAATGTTATATAAACACATGTTTTATCCTTTTTAGTGGAATAAAATCTTGAGGGCTGAAACTACTTGCCTAGGTTATTAGATTTAAAACTGGGATTTTATAGATGAGTTTACATGAAACCCAGAGAGCTTAAGTCACTTGCCTGGTTTTATGTTAAGTAGCAAGAAAAAGCCCCCCCCCCATATGAACCCAGACCTCCTTCACTCTAATAAGTCTAATGTTCCATGGTCACTATTTCATGTTTGTTTTTGTATCCTCAGCACATAGCAGATAGTATTAAGTTTTTAATGTTGAATCGATTTATATTTGGAAGTGAATTTCAGGTAGTCTGAGTAGTCTCCCTCAGTCAGTCAGCAAGCATTTATTGAATATCTGCGCTCTACATTAATCTTGTGAAGCTAAGTGCTGTAAATACAAAAAAAAAAAGCTGGGGGGGGGGATCCCTGTCCTCCAGGAGCATATGTTCCGATTAAGTGACACCCATTTTGTTATTACTAGCCCATTGTAATCCAAGTACTAAGGAACTGAGCTGGGATTTGAAATCAATAAACTTCCAACCACAACCATCTTTAGTTATATATTATATCATATAGAATTATACACTTAAATACATAATAAATATTCAGAGGGGGGAAGAATTAAAAGATGAAAGAGGTAGCTATGGGGAGCTAATATTTTTTCCCCTTTACTCCTATTATGCCCTACTTTGTATTATTGTGATAGATGGATAAAGAATTAAGCACATTTTTATATCCCAATCTGTTCTATGCAAGGAAGCAAGCTCATCCTTTCCGTCAAGTATTTATAGTCTATTGAGCAAAGAAAACACTTGGGGAAGGGGAGAATTGAGAAATACCTGGGCAACAGGGATGGCAAGGAGAAAGGAAGTAGTTTGGAGGCCAGAGTCTCTAAGCAAGATAGGACAAAAAAGCTCAGCTGAGTCAGAGGACCTAGGAGTGAAGTACAGAATCCCAATCCACTGAGAGAGGGTACTGTGTCAGGGCCAGGAGACAGCCAGAAAGTGGCATGATGGTCACATAGGTAATAAGTGGCAGAGTTTATTGTAATCTTTCCATTGTAACAAAAAACTCCATTCTTAAAATCTGTGGTATGGAGCATGTCATTTAATTTTAGAACTGGAAGATACAAAAACGACACCTTATCCTCCTATAAAAACCTAGAAAGAGGAATTTGTACAAGGTGACAGAACTAGTTACTTTTAGAAAAGAACTAGTGTAATAGTCAGGTGTCTTTGGTTTTTACCTCATTATGGTAAATATAGTTTTCAATTTCTTATGGGAAAATAAATTTTCTAGCATATCGGTATGTTATGACTACTTGTAACTTGGGCATAAATAAAAAGCTGCCTGAAAATACTACTATGAAGCACTATCAAAAGTTTGAAACCTTGGAGACTTCTTTGACTTTCCTCCCTTTCCCTCAGTATCCATATCCAATCACTTGCCAAGGTTTGTTGATCCTTCCTCCATAATATCTCAAGTTCTCTGTCTTTTCTTCACTCATCCATAACTTCCCTAGTTCAGGTCCTCTTTGTTTCTTATCTGGACTGTGTCAGTAGCCTCCTGATGGTGATTCCGTGTATCCAGTCTCTTCCTTTTTCAAGTCATTCTACACACAACTGTCAAATTGACATTCCTAAAGAACAGGCCAGACCAAGTAAAGAGCTCTCTTTTATCTTTTCAGTGATTCCTGCTTGTTCCAGGATGAAGTACAAACTCCGCAATCTGATGTTAAAAATGCTTCACAATTTGATTTTCATTGTTTTTAATAGTATTTTATATTACTTTACTTTGTTGCCATTCATTCACCATTTGAGTTACACTGGTCTGCTGGATAGTTTCCTGTACTTAAAATTCTATTCTTTCCCTTCCACCTGTGAGAATGCCAACTTTCATCTTGTACAAGTGGTTTACCCCTGATTAAAATTGACATCTTAACTCTATAATCTAGAATTCTAGGCTTACCATCTCCTATGTAGAGGCCCTTACCATCTCCTATGTAGAGGCCTTTTGTCATTCCTCACTGTTGTCTAGTTAATTGTAATTGTAATATACAATTGTATAGTGTGTGTGTGTGTGTGTGTGTGTGTGTGTGTGTGTGTGTGTATACAATTGTAATATACAATTGGAATTTGTGTACACAGTGTCATTTTCTTATGGTTGTTCATTGAAAGCAGGGCATAGTGGCCTTTATTGTTTGGGTTAAATTGAATTGTTGTCGATGCTCAGGTTAGCCTTATGAAAATTTTTTTGGCATGCTTTCCATTCTTTGGAAACAATTCAGCTTCCAGTCAGGATCCGATTATATATTTTTTCTTCCTTATCAATTATGTTTTTTAAACTATTCACCTGATGTCTCTTGTAACTAACTGCCTAAGCTTATAAGGATGTATTGTTTTGAATTTCTGAAGATATACAAAATATATGAACTGTGTGATAATTAAATTGTTGATTTAAGTTGATATGTTTGAAGGAAAAAGTTAAGATAAACTTTAAAAATTATATTTTTCAGAATTTAATAGTCTGCCATTCTCAATGAATATTTAAAAACATAGCTATGCTAATTTTTTTGTATATTCTGTGTGTGCATATATAAATATGTACATACATACTTTTATGTATGGCATATATACATAATGCATTTGACAGCAGTATACCATTATACTTGGAATTATTCTTCCCTAATTCTCAAACTATTTCAAGCTTGACTTATAAAGCATATTTTTGTGTTTTGTAATAAGAAACATAGGAGGAACAGCTAAAGAGGGGACCCATGTATATGTAAAAGAAAATCCAGGATGATGGCAGAACAAATTTTGAAAGCATTATAGGATTGATTTTTTTTGTCTTTTTTTCTCAGAACTTAATGAACAAAAAATAAAATGAGTATTTAAAAAGACATTGCGAATCATAAGGAGAGAATTATACATGAAACTATGAATTTAATGTAGAGTTTTTCTTTTTGAGCAAAACATACTTCCATATTGACCATGCCCAAAGAGTATTATCTCATTCTGCACCATGATTCAATTGGGGTTTTTTGTTTGTTTTTGGGGGTTTTTTTTTTGTTTGTTTGTTTTTAGGTTTTTGCAAGGCAAATGGAGTTAAGTAAGTGGCTTGCCCAAGGACACACAGCTAGGTAATTATTAAGTGTCTGAGGCCGGATTTGAACTGACTCCAAGGCCAGTGCTCTATCCACTAAGTCACCTAGCCTCCCGATTCAGTTGTTTCTTTCAGGAGCTAAATATTAACATGCTTCCTTGATTGGTCTTTTGGAATCATGACTGATGTTTGAGCTATCTAAAAGAGTAACCCTTTAACTGCCTGCCCAAAAGAGAAATCGAGATTCTGTTAATAAATTATCAACTTTTATGCCTGCTTTCTCATCTCAAAATCTTCATTACAATGAGCTATGCATATATAATAACCCGAATAAAAATATAAGAAGAAAAAAGACAGACATTTGTGAATTTTGTACAACAGCCTATATCTCAGGTACAAGGTTAATGAAAGGTGTAAAACATCCAATATCCAGTGGTTTTATTTTAAGTGGAACTTTCTATGTCTGTAGCAAACACTTTATTGAATGAAGTGATTTCTTTGTAGCTTTTATCAAGAGAAACCTATATTATGCTTTTTAACAAATATGTGTTGCAGGAGAACCTTTGTCTACCAATTTCAAACTGTTTTGTTATTCAGGGTACCATTTGGGGTTGGATGTGGATGGGTTTCAGTATATATTGGTAGAGGGAGAGTCTGTCTATACATTGATGAAATCATGCTTTAGCAGAAAGTGAGTAGAGGGGCAAGTCTTACCTTATGTTTTATGAATATTTTCTTTTAATTTGGGAATATAGGAAAGATTTTTTTTTTAAAAATCAACTTGTAATTTGGATAGCCTGCTTTTCTTTAAATATATAAATACATTTGACTTAACTCTTAAGGTTTTCATGCATATCTTGTTTCCCTAACCTCTAATTCATTAAAATCTATCCTATCTAATGATTTTCTTCCCTCTACTTTACTGTAACAATAATTCCTATATCTTCTTTATATTGGTGAAATATTTAATGATTAGTCAAGTACAGTATTTTGTCTAAAGTAGATAATGCTTTGTGGATCTTGGATATTACTGTTGTTTGTGAATCCATGATAATAGAATTTAGAACTATCATACAGAATTTAATCTTCAAACCCTTCAATTCCATGGAATGTGGTGGAAGAAATTTCAGAAGTCATCTACTTCAACCCTTCTTGAATAAGAATGACCCACTATGGTGTCTCTTTAAAATGATCAAAAAGCATCTGCTTAAAGAACTGCAGTGATGGCGAATCCATCACCTCTTGACTTAGCCCATTACCCTTTGGAAAATTCAGCAAATATTTAAGGAGATTTTTCTTATATTTAAAGCCTCTCTGCTCCCCTCTTAAAACTTTGACAAATTATTCCTAGTTTTGTCATCTGGAACTGAATAGAGCAAATGCAAAATTGCTTTCATAGCTAATGTTGCAGTCACATGCATCATTCTCTAGAATGGTTTCTCTGGAATTGTTTCTTTTGTTTTAGCCACCAAGGAGTGGTTGTTGCAACATGAAGCAATTATGATGGCAGTCTTTTTCACATCAAGGGACCTGGGTTTCACTTTTAACTCTACTAACTAATTTTGAAAAGGTTGAAAACTCACCTAACCTTTAAGTCTTTCTCTTAGTCTAGAAAGAGTGGTAATATGTATGCTATCTTTCACAATGTTGTTGTGAAGATTGAAACAGCAATTTTTTTTTGCAAGGCAAATGGGGTTATAAGTGGCTTGCCCAAGACCACACAGCTAGGTAATTATTAAGTGTCTGAGGCAGGATTTGAACTCAGGTACTCCTGACTCCAGGGCTGGCGCCACCTAGCCGCCCCTTGTGAAGGTTAAATGAAAAATTATTTAGGATTGCTTTTTACTATTGTCTGTAAAAATCTTTGGTGGTGGTGGTGGTGGTGGTGGTGGTGGTGGTGGTGGTGGTGGTGGTGGTGGTGGTGGTGATGATGATGATGATGATGATGATGATGATGATGATGATGTTTGGCCTTTGTCCTTGAAGAACATCATGACATCAGGGAAGTGATGTCATGACAAAGCATATGAATTGGATTTAAGTGAGGGGGTGCAATGCTAAGTCACTATCCTCAGTTTGTCCTTGAGAGCCATCTGGGTTCATTGACCAGATATGGATCAAGATGCCTGGATATGGCCCTGGATTCCAGGCAGTCAAAGGGACTTGTCTAAGGTTGCACCGGTAATAAATGTCAGGTGTTTGAGGCTGGATTTGAACTCCTGTCCTCCTGATTTCAAGACCAGTGCTCTATCCACTGCTACACTTAACTGACCCTGTCATTTTATTGCCATTCTGGATGAATGCTCTCATTTGTTATAGAACATACTATTGGAATTTTCTAGTGCTTTTGTTAAAAACTGACATGTTAAAAATAGCACACTAATAAAGTTATTTCTGTAGGTAGTATTCCTAACTTCACATCAAGTTTATAATGGCTTAAAATTAATAAAATGTGTGAAATTGGTGTGAATGTCAATAGCTAATATTTCTGATTTTGGTTGTGTTATAATCCATTGAGAATTATCCACATCAACATGTTATATACTATGCAAAAGTTAATTCTTAGTTATAGAGACTGTTTTACTATGTTGTAGAGTTTAAAACATTGATCTTTTTTTTTTAGGTTTTTTTGCAAGGCAAATTGGGTTAAGTGGCTTGCCCAAGGCCACATAGCTAGGTAATTATTAAGTGTCTGAGATCGGATTTGAACCCAGGTACTCCTGACTCCAGGGCCTGTGCTTTATCCACTGCACCACCTAGCTGCCCCAAAACACTGATCTTATAATAAATATAATATCATTCTAAAACTAGCTTTTTATTTCCAATTTTCTCATTACCAGAATGTTATCAGGTGACAAACTTTTCTGACCATAGCAATTTATAAAGCTGTTTAGCTAAGATATGAAAGTGTTACAATCTGTATCTGCACAAAAGAGTACCCACTTCAGTTAATTGATTGAATCTTTTGAATTTTAAAAAAAATTGAATTTTAAGTATTTTGGTTATTTGGGGGTAGAGGTAATAACATGGGGAAATTTTATTTTGAATATAAATTGAATAATAGGGAAGTATGTAGGAAACTTTCCTAGTGTTTGTGACTAAAAAGAAAAAGATTCAAACGGTATAAAATGAACCCTAGATTTTGAGTAAGAAGATTTAAAGGATTCAAAGGGATGATAGAAAAGATACCAATGAAGTAACGGTTCATGGTAAGTTAGGGAGATGCTCAAGAATGAAACTTTGAAGAAACAATTGCAGTGGGGAAGGAAAGAGAGAAATTGTCTCAGGTGAAAGTGAATTTCACCAGCAACTTAGATAAAAAAAAGTTGCATAGAAAATTAATCAAGGACTGGTAAGAGAATGGACTGATAAGTGTGGCATGATCCTATAAAAAAAATAGCATCAGAAATACTAAAATTCAGAATGAACTGAGGCTAACAAAAAAGGAATGGACAATAAAGAGAGTTTTGTTACTTATAATGGTAAAAAAGGAAATTCTAAGCAAAAATAGCTTTGCTTGTGCAGTATGGGATGATAATAACTGATAACAAATAGAAAAACAAACTCTGGAAGTGATAGGAAAAAATAGTACTAATAGAGAGTTTTGATCCAAAATGTTTAAAGAACTGGTAATCACTTGGATAAAAGGAATAATGTGGCATCTCATAGTCCTGAAAGAACTGGCAGATGGGATTGCTGGGCTGTTGTCAGAGATATTGAAAGATCTTGGGAAACAGAGGAAGTACTACAGGAATGAAGATGTTGAAATGTTCTGAATTTTGAGAAACTGAAGAGTGCTATAAGATAGTTTGCCTTGATTTTGGCAAAGCTTTTGGAGATGTGTAGATTAGAATTTAGTCAGATGACTTCAGAATTGATTGAGTGGCCAGACTTTTAAAGCTATTAATGGTTCATTAAAGATCATGAATATCTACCTTTACTGGAGGGCTTCTGTCTGACTATTCAAGAATGCAGCAGAGGTAATAATGAACACTGGGGCTGGAAAGATTCATTTCAGGTTGTGGAAGGTCTTTAAAATCAGAGAAGTATGTTAAGGAGCAAATCACAATAATTTTTGTTCTTGAGTTATCATATGATGATCACTTGAAGGAACTGGGGATGTTTAGCCTAGAGAAAAGAAGACTTCAGGGAGACATAACTGTCTTCAGATATTTCAAGGCCTGTCAACTGAAGGAGGGATTAGGTTGTTCTGTTCCAAAAAAGCAGAAACAAGGAAGTTATGAGTAGAAGTTGTAAAAAGCTTTTGGGTCAGGAAAAAATTCCAAATCATTAGAGCTGGCCAAAAGTAGAATAGACTGATGATCTAAACAAAACACTATGAGGTGGTTTTCCTTCCTTAGAAATTTTTAAATAAAGTCTGAATGACTAATTTTCAGCTATGTTACAGTGTAGGTATGTATTCTTTTTGTGTCTGGCTTGAATTAGATGAACCCTGACCACCCTTTCTTTTCTCAAATTCTGTGATAATAAAGTGATAAAGCTTTAACAAAAATAACAGAATAAAATTTATTTTAAATATTTTCCAATCCTAAAAATTTAACATCTTCTCCCCCACCCCCCCACCCCTGGGAAATCTTTACCTCTCCAGAGAACATGAGTGATGGCTTTACCCTTTCATTTTTTTTTAAGTATTATCAATATATGCTGAATCTAGTGGTTTGAACTTTTTAAGATTTGTTCTATATCTTTTTTAAAAAATCTTAACACAGGCGGCTAGGTGGCGAAGTGGATAGAGCACAGGCCCTGGAGTCAGGAGTACCTGAGTTCAAATCCAGCCTCAGCCACTTAATAATTACCTAGCTGTGTGGCCTTGGGCAAGCCACTTAACCCCATTTTCCTTGCAAAAAAAAAACAACAACCTAAAATAAAAGAAAAAATATAACAATTTTCAGTTGCATTTTGTTTAATTGTTGAGGATATTAAAACTTGATATATCTTATTTCCAAATTTGTGAAGAATCATTGTCTTTTGTGTTAGATCGTTTTAGTGTTCTTGGACTCTCCTTTATTATTTGTTCTATTATTTAGTGACCTGAGAGCTATGCTTTGAATCAGTCCTTGATTGGATAACCTTCTCTTTTTCTTGCAGCTGAATGCATTTGTTGTTTCTTGTTTCAAATTTCTCAATTTGTAATATACTCAAGGCCAGCTATGTTGCCATTTCCTTTATATGAGCTAGTTACCACATTGTCCAGTATTGTGACTTTTAGAAAATTTGTTAAGTGTCTATTTTTTTAATATTGTCATATCTAATAACTTACTGCTATAACAAAGGAACTGCCTGAAATTACTATCTGGAAAATAATTCTATTATTAATAGCATTTAGTCATTTGTTATATGGTGTGATTTTATTGAAGATTATGTATAATAAAAATAGCTCTCAATTATAAAATGCTCCAAAATTTTGCACAATGCTTTACATAGTCTCTCAGTTGATCCTTACATCAACCCTGTGAAATAGGTGCTATTATTATGTTTTAGAAGTGAGAAAACTGAGGCCCAGAGAGGTTAAATGGCTTTCCCAGGGGATAACAGGGAACAAGTTCATCAAACTCAGGACTTGAAGAATCTGATGGCTTTATGACTTACATTTCAGGAATCATTTATTTTTCAAGCTCAATTTTTTTTTTCCTTTGAGCAGCTGGTGGAGAGAGTCACTGGGCAAATCACTGTACTCTTGTATGCCTAATTTCCTCATCTGTACAAGGAGATGGAGAAGGGGATGGCAAACAGCTCCAAGATCTCAGCTGAGAAAACCCCAGCATCTGACGGAGAGTCAGACATGGCTGAAAAAAGAACCACTGAACAACAGAATTACTTGGTAGTGACATTTGAGAACTCTACATCCAGTTAAGAACATTAGAAAAAGTGGGTATGTCTGCCTGGAGGAGAAGACAACGACCTGGTCTCAGGCTCTTTCAGGCTAGACCCTTGTTTGGGTTGTGTAGCAGTCACCACGTGGCTTCTTTAAGGGGGTGCATTTGATAGCAATGAAAACTCTGCCCCAACTTTCACAAGATGATCTCTAGCACCTGGTTGAAGGTACACCTAACTTTATTGCCTTTCCCAGCCACTGCCTAACTGTGAGTTAAAGTAACAGTGTGTTCTCATCATGTCTCTGGGTCACATTGTGGTCATTCTTTTTTTTCTTTTTGTACAAATGATGCTTTTTTATACATTACTAAAATATTCTTAAGAGTAAACATAATGCCCCCTCCCCCAAAAAAAATATAGACCCTCATGAGCAATAAAGTAAAGGAAAGAGAAAAAAATTAAAATAAAAAAATAATAATGGGGCAGCTAGGTGGCACAGTGGACAGAGCACTGGCCCTGTAGTTAAGAGCACCCGAGCTCAAATCTGGCCCCAGACACCCAACAATCACCCTGTGTGACCCTGGGCAAGCCACCCCAACCCCATTGCCCCGCAAAAACCAAAATAATAATAATAATAATAATAGTGGCTAGGTGGCACAGTGGACAGTGCACCGGCCTTGGAGTCAGGAGCACCTGGGTTCAAATCTGGCCTCAATCACCCACTTGCCCTGCAAATGCCCCCCCCCCCCAATAATAAAATGTGCTTCAGTCTGTGCTTCAACACCACCAGCTCTGTTGCAGGTGGATCACATTCTTTATGATAAGTCCATCACAAAATCTACTTCAGTATTTCTCCACTGTTGCCATTACTGATCGCAGCTCCCTCCATTCATACTTCCCCACTACTATATACTATATTTTCTCTCTCCTTTCACTCTGTCCCTCTTCTTAAATGGGCTGTAGGGTAGCTGAGTGGAGCAGCAGACTGATCACTAGCCCTGGGGCCAAGAGGCCCTGAGCCTACATACCACCCCCCTAAGGCCCAGCAACTACCTGGCCCTGTAGTCCCGGATAAGCCACCCAATCCCAGCCCCTTGCAAGAAGTAAAAAAGAAAATGTGTCATATCTGACCACTCTCCACCAACAGTCCATCCTCTCCTCCATCACTCACATCCCCCCCTTCCCCCATCCCCCTTCTCTCCTTCTTACTCCAGATGTCTATACCCCATTGAGTATATATGCTGTTTCCTCTCCTAACCACTTCTGATGAGAATGAAGGTTCCCTCATTCCCCCTCACCTCCCCCCTTCATATCATTGCAATAGCTCATTGTAATGAAAAAAATCTTATTATATGAAATATCTTAGCCTAATCTACCTCTCCTTTCTCTTACTCCCATTACATTTCCCTTTTAGCCATTGACTCCATTTTTACAATATATTATGTATTTGAAGATCAAACCTTCTATTCAGCTCTGGCCATTTTAACAGAAACATTTGGAATTCCCCTGGTTCATTGAAAGTCCATCTTTTTCCCTGGAAGAGGACATTCAGTTTTGCTGGGTAGTTGATTCTCAGTTGCATTCTGAGCTCTTTTGCCTTCTGGAATATTATATTCCAAGCCCTACGAGCTTTTAATGTAGTTGCTGCTAAGTCCTGTGTGATCCTGACTGCAGCTCCGTGACATTTGAATTGTGTCCTCCTGGCCACTTGTAATATTTTCTTTTTGACTTGGGGTTCTGGAACTTGATTATAATATTCCTGGGGGTTGTTTCTTTTGGATCTCTTTCCGGGGGAGATCGGTAGATTCTCAATTTCTATTTTGCCCCTTGCTTCTAGGATATCTGGACAATTTTCCTGTAGGAATTCTTTTGAAATGATGTCAAGGCTCTTTTCCTGATCATAATTTTTAAATGATCATTCTTGAATCTGTTTTCCAGATCAGTTGTGTTTTTCAATGAGATGTTTCACATTTCCTTCTAATTTTTCATTCTTTTGGTTTTGAAGTATTGTGTCTTGATTTCTCTTAAAGTCAGCAGCTTCTCTGGGTTCCATTCTACATCTGAAGGATTTGTTTTCCTCAAAGAACTTTCTTATCTCTTTTTCCATCTGGCCAATTCTGCTTTTTAAAGCATTCTTCTCCTCAATAACTTCTTTACTTTATTTGTTTGTTTATTTATTTGTTTGGTTGGTTTTTGCAAGGCAGTGGGGTTAAGTGGCTTGCCCAAGGCCATATAGCTAGGTAATTATTAAGTGTCTTGAGGCCAAATTTGAACTCAGGTACTCTTGACTCCAGAGCCAGTGCTCTATTCACTGTGCCACCTAGCCGGCCCCTCAATAACTTTTTGAATTGTTTTATCCATTTGACTTTTCTTCAGCTTTTTTTGTATCTCCTTGACTAAGCTGCTGACTTATTTTTCATGTATTTCCTGCATCTCTCTCATTTCTCTTCCCAATTTTTCTTCTGTCTCCCTCATTTGATTTTTCAAAATCTCTTTTGAGCTCTGTCATAGCCTGAGCCCCATTTCTGTTTTTCTTGCAGGATCTTGTACTTCCTCATCTTCAGATTGAGTATTTTGATCCTTCTTGGGATCATAGACAATGTATTTCTCAATGGTGTTCCTTTTTTTCTTTTTTTTTTCTTTTTTTTTCTTTTTTTTAGGTTTTTTCTCTTTTTTTCTTTTTTCTTTTGCAAGGCAAATGGGGTTAAGTGGCTTGCCCAAGGCCACACAGCTAGGTAATTATTAAGTGTCTGAGACCGGATTTGAACCCAGGTACTCCTGACTCCAAGGCCAGTGCTTTATCCACCTAGCCACCTAGCCACCCTGGTGTTCTCTTTTTTCTATGTTTACTCATTTCCCCAGTTTTGGGGTGCTTCCTGAACTTTTGAGTATTATTGGGACACCCCCACACACACACACACACACCCCACAAGGATCTCGGTGTTTGAAGCTCTGTCTTCCCTCCTGGTCTGTGAATGACTACATTGTGGTCATTCTTAACAAGAATTCACTTTTTCATTTTTCTTACATTTATTTTGATCTATAATCTTTGATATTACTATTATAATTGTTTTGGCATGCACCAACTGAAAGTGAACCCAACTTGGTAAATGTGTATTCTGAATCTCTACAAACTGGTCGTTCCCTCTTATCTTCTTTTTCTGTGACACATTGAGTGTTTAAGTGAAAGGAAGAGTCAGTTGATGGGGCAGACTTTATTATCTTATTTTTGCCAGTTGTACCCGTGACCACCATACCCCATTAACATCTAGGCAAGACCCCTCCAACATTTTTTATCCATAAATTATTTCTTAAAGTATGTAAATTCTTTGAGACTTAATATTATTGAACATTTAATAGTATCTCATATATATATATATATGTATATATATATATATATCAGATATAAAAGCATAGCTTTTATAGGTACTGGGAAATCAAAAAATTCATGTGATTGGCTTTATTGTGAAACCACAAAATCTCCAAGGTTTGCTTGTACATTCCTGACTGAACTCAAATTCTGTCTTCTGCAAGAGGCCTTTTTTATTTTTTTTATTTTTTTATTTTTTTTTAGGTTTTTGCAAGGCAAATAGGGTTAAGTGGCTTGCCCAAGGCCACACAGCTAGATAATTATTAAGTGTTTGAGACCGGATTTGAATCCAGGTACTCCTGACTCCAGGGCCATTGCTTTATCCACTGTGACACCTAGCCACCCCAGGAGTTCACATTCTAAAGAGGAAGAAAACATGTAAACAATTAGGTACATCTCAAAGGAAGGCACTAGCAGACAATTAGAAAAGGCCTCTTGGGGCAGCTAGGTGGCACAGTGGATAAAGCCACTTAACCCTATTTGCTTTGCAAAAAAAAAGTGAGCTCCTTGAGCATTTCTCTTTCCTCCTCCTCCTCCTCCTATTCCTCCTCCTATTCCTCCTCCTCCTATTCCTCCTCCTCCTATTCCTTCTTCTTCTTCTTCTTTCTTCTGTATTCCCAGGTGGTTAATATTTAATAGCTACTCAGTGTATCTCATGATGAGGCCTTAAAGATGAAGATCCTTATCCAGGCTCACACAACTGATAAGTGTTAGAGGAGATTTTCCTGTCACTGCCCCCAGCACTCTTTACAGTAGCTATCTGCTTCTTAATCTGTGTAGTTCATGCCATTAGGATATTCAGATGTGCCCATCATTCCTTCTTATTCACCATTAATTGAGGCGTTGTCTTAAGGATCTTAAGAAATTTTAATAGCACCATTACAGAATGTTAACTTTTTTTTAAAGTGTTTTTAAATTGTTTTGATAATGACTTCTGATTTAAAGGAATTGTGTCTAGATACTTTTCCAGTGAGTAAAAATCCTTCTTTTGCCCACTCTTTTTTATTTGTTTTTGTTTTACCCTGAGTCTTTTACCTTTCTGTTAGGAGGCAGGCAGCATCAGTTGATAATTGTTTATCAGAGTTTCTAAGTCAGAGTTTTTGGACTGTATGATATTGCCTTTGTATAAATAACTCTAGAGTTTCAGCTCACTTAACTCTGCTTCAGTTCATACATATCTTCTGAAACCACCACATTTTGTTTTGTTTAGTACTGATCCCTCCCTTAAAGTGCACTAAGCATTGTGGATACAGTGGTTAAAGATGATCCCTGCACCCAAGGAGTCCACATGCAAACCACTGTGTACAAACAAGCTATATATAGTATGAATTAGGAGAGGGAAGGCATTAGAATTAAGGATTATGAAAGAGCTCCTGTATATGGTAGCAGTTTAGGTGGATCTGGAAGAATTTCTTCAGAGAAGCCAGGAAATGGAGATGAAAAGGGAAGGGGATTTATGCATGCATGGGTGTCAGTGGAACTAACTGAAGTTGGGAAATGGGAGTGTTTTGATTGAGGATTATCAAGGAAATTAATGTTCTTGGGTTGAGGAGTACACATAGGGGTATAAAAAGACTAGAAAGTTGGGGGAGGGAAGTTAGATTATAAAGGGATTTGAATACCAAAGAGAGAGGATAAAGGAGTTCTGGAATTCAAGTGGGGGGAGTAAGTACAATGGTCAGACATGTACTTTAGGCAAGTCACTTAACCCCATTGCCTTAAAAAAAATAAAAAAGAATTCAGATATGCACTTTAGGAAAATAGTTTTGGCAGTTAAGCATGTACCAGAGCAGGGAGAGATTTGATCTGGAGAGCAATCACCAGGTTGTTGGACAAGGTACCAGGGTCAGAGTGGAGAAGGCTCATATGTGCTTGTTGCATGCCAGGCACTGACTTAAGCCTTGGAGATGGAAATAAAGACAGATTGTGTCTGTTTCAAAGGCAAAACTGAAGTTGGCTGTATTTCTCCTGCTACTACCACTCTCATTAAGCTCACCCTTTCAGATAAGCAATATAGTTGCTCTATCCTGTGAGATATTTTCTAATGATATTGTCTAAAAAGTTTTTGTAATTTATTAAATATTTACCCTTATGCCTAATAATTATTATGGATGCATATTATTTTTTATTTATGAGGTTATATGAGTTCAAGAATGGTATTTCATTGCTTTCTACTAGATCGAGATCCATTAGAATAGGGACTAAAATTTCTTTGTATTCTCTGCAGTACATGCATAAGTGTTTTAATGATTAAACAATTGTGGTAGAATTCTTTACCAACAACTTTGTAAGTCTTAACAGTTCGAGAATTAGAGGCTTATTTTATATATAGTTTTTTTTCCTAGAGGAAGAGGGCAGTTTTGTTCCTTAACATGTATGCTTTTACTTGAATGGCCCAGTGATCTCATTGCCTCCATTTCACTTCGCAATCCTTTCCCATGATATCTTTAATATTCATGAGATTATAGACATGGGATAAAGAACTCTGCTTGTCCAATCCCCTTATTTTGGCAATGATATAACTGAGATCCAGATAAGTAATAGGACTTAAGTAACAGCACAGGTCCTCAAAATCAAAATGCAGTGTTTTTCATATGATTATGCTGCCTCTTCATCCTCCATATTTTACTACTAAGGAACTTGAGACTCCATGGAAGGAAAGCAGAATATCTAAGATTGGACAACAAAGTAATCAGAGAGTGGGGGTTAAATCAAGGTTTCTGAACTCGCAGACTATTACTTTTTTGATTATACCATCTAGGCTCAATAATGGTATGTGCTATGAGGCCCACCCAAAATACTGGAGTCCTTCCTCTGGACTCCTTTTTTTGGTGTTTGTTTTTTTTTTTTTGCAAGGCAAGTGGGGTTAAGTGGCTTGCCCAAGGCCACACAGCCAAGTAATTATTAAATGACTGAGGCCAGATTTGAACCCAGGTACTCCTGACTCCAGGGCCTGTGCTCTATTCACTGCACCACCATGGACTTTTTAATATCTTAGGAATTCTACTTTTCCATTCCATCCATTTTTCTCTTGTTTTCATTTTGGAAAAATCTTACTTTTTTTAATGCAGTTACTTAAGTATCTCCCATCACCAAACAAAAATGTGGAATAATGAGTTTAAGGATATTCAGGAGGAATGTAAGGGAATTGAGAATGTTGCACATAGGAAGTTGGGGTTTGGGAGAACTAAGGAAGACTCAAAGCCCAGGTTGTTCTCTGTCACTTAAATTTTGTTTCTCTACTCCTCTTGTTCTAAGGAGAATAAATTTAAACCTGGAAAGGAACCTTATACACCTATCTAGTCCTGCCAACTTCTCTATTTATAAGGAAGCAGACTTCAGAGAAGTCATGTGACCCACTCTTGATCACATGATAAGCCAGGTAGAAATGTGGTCTTCTGACTGCAAATCCATCACTATTTCCATTGTAGCATACTGCCCGTCAGGGATAACCCTTCATTATTCTTCACCTGCAAAGCTGTAAATCCTGCCTCTCTGTGGAGTCCACCACACCCATATCCCCTTACCACAGACTTAGGAACAATAATAGCATCCTTTGTGGAAATGTTAGGGGCACAGCAGAATGAAAACCTTAAGAAGTACAAATTCTTACTTCCTTGACTCTAGGTATTCCTGTACCTAGCCTTGGGATGAGCTGCAGGGTGACTTTAATTCTATATTGAAAAGCCAGTTGGAAAGTGAATGTTGGGAAGACTTGGAAAAATTAAGCTATAGTCAAAATGTGTGCAGACTGAGATTTTACACATTTCAGATTTCCAGGGCAGAATATGACCTGTATTCAGAAAGATATGGAACTTGAATGAGAAGTTTTTCCAAGAATATCTTGATCCTGAAAATTCCATAATGCTGAACATTTGATAAATTTGAACAATTTGATAAAATGAAATTGTGTTAGTAATTGTTTGATTAGTGTACATAACACAGAGTAAGTAAAGCATTTAGTTGAAGTGAAAGGTTACCAAATGAAAATTTTAGGGTTTCACTGTTGTTATCATCTATAAGAGCATTTTTCTTTTCTATATAGCAATGTAGTCAGACCTAAACATAGAGAAAACCTGCCTATAAATCATTGAACAAACATTTCTTAAGCACCTGATATTTGCCAGAGCCAAACCAGGATCTGAAGCTTTCCAAACTCAGACCAGGAGGGTAGCAGTCAGGTTTCACTCTACATAGTGATGATCTGAAATCTTCCTAAGAGTAGTTTTCCTATTGGCTTTCAATACAGAAAGAAAGCCACCCTGCTGCTCATCCCAAGGCTAGAGAATATCATTATGAGTGAATAGGGAAGAGTCATGTGAGATGCCATTGGGCATAACTACTGACAAGTACTTGTCCTGAACCATCAACAGGACTCCAGATAATGCCTGTCAGGACCAAAAATAGATTGATTCTTCCTCCAGAGGAGTTTTGACCCTAGAACTGGCACTATCCTAATTCAGATTGTAAGCCAACAACAACAAAAACGACTTATGATAAAGATTATAGAATCCGGGTGCCCAAGACACAAACCCCAGAAATAAGGGAAATAGTCTCCAACATCTCAATTCTCCAAATTCAATTAGAAGTTATGGGTGAAAAAATGAAGCAAGAATTTTAAGAAGATATTTGGGGGCAGTTACAGAGCTGCAAACCTGCTATCCTTGCTAATGGAAAGGAAAAAAACAGTCAGATATAAAATAAGACCTGCAGCAAAATCTGTATGCTTAAAAGCAGAGTTATGGTCTCAAACAATGGAATGACAAAAATTGATTTGGTCAAAAGAGAATCAGGGAGACTACATTATGTTGAAAGGTATAATTAGGTGTTAAGAGTTAACATATATCCACCAAATGGCATATCATTTAAACTTAAAGGAACTAGCCAGAGATATACAAGGTAAATAGAATTAATTAACAGAGGGAAGGCACTAAAATGAAGGGGTGGGTGAGGAAGGCTTTCAGTAACAGAAGAAGTTGTTGGGATTTAGAGGAAGCCAGGGAGATCAGTAATTGGAGCAGAGGAAGAATTGCATTCCAGGCATGGGAGATCTCCAGAGAAAATGGAGTGGAGAATATCTTATTCATGGCCGGTGGCACTTAATCAGAATATGTGTCTGGAAAGTTGTAGAGGGCTAGGTTATAGGGGGCTTTTAATGTCAAACAAACATTTTGTATTTGCTCCTAGAGGCTATAAGTAGTTACTGGAGTTTAGTGAGTTAGGTAGGATGACACAATCAGACCTGTGCTTTAGGAAAACTTGAGTGGCAGAATGGAAGATGGATTAGAGTGAAGTAAAGTAGACAGATCCCCCAGCAGGTAATGAGGATCTGCACTAGAGTTGTGGCAAGTGTCAGCAGAGAAGAAGGAATGTTCAAGAGAAGTTAGAATTATCTCAATGGAAATAAGGGGGGAGGGGAGTAATAAGGAAAGAGGTCTAGGTCAAGCAGTACTTGATGGCAAGCTATACAACAAAGATACAGCCAAAATGATTTGGTACTAGTTAAGAGGTTGATCAGTGAAACCATAGATGAAGTCCATGTTGTATAATAGAAGTCAAATCTATTAATGTTAAGTTCAGTAACCCAAAGGCCCCAGCTCGAGGGCAAGGCCATAATACAGAGTCATGTCATAAAGATATTAGGAGCATAGAACAAATGACTTAACAAATCTGTGGATAGAGAAAGACTTCCTGACCAAGATAAAAAAAGATCACAGAATAGAAAATGTACAGTTTTGATTAAATAAAATTGAAAAGGTTTCTACATAAAATAAGTACAACAAAGATTAGAATGGAAAGAGTTAACAGGGAAAAATATTTGCAGCTTGTTTCTCTGACAAAGGTCTTATATACAAGATATATAAAGAAGTAATCCATGTGTATGAGAACAAAGCCCTTCCCCAACAATCAAATGGTCCAAAAATATAATTAGCAAGCTTTTCTCAAAGAAATCCAAACTGTTCAAAACCATGTGAAAAAATGTTCTAAATCATTAATAAAAATATGCTGTTATTAAATCAGTTCTGAGATTCTTTCTCACACCCATCAGATCAGCAGAGTTCACACAGAAAGAGGGGAAAGGATGGGAATTGGACCATGGATTCTGGAAAGCAATTTGAACAATGCTCAGGATGTTATTGAACTGTATTTAACTGTTGATATAGCAAGATTATGGCTAGGCTTGTACCTCAAAGACAGCAAGAAATGAGGAAAGAGTCCTATTAGTAAATATTTGTTAAGCACCTACTATGTGCAAGATAACTACACTAAGTCACAGAGGATGCAAAGATAGTTCACAGTCTAATTGAAGAAAGACAACACAAAAAGAAACTGAACAAAGCCATGGGAGGAGCCTAAAGAGGTCCTGTATGTAGACTGTTGGTAAGTGAAAAGATGGCTGTCCTGTCAGTTTTACCTTTTACACTCTCCTTTCATAGGGAGGAAGGGACCTGGAGAAGGGGAAACTGAGGTGTTAATTCCAGAACTGATATTGAAGGAAGTTTCTGTAAACAGAGATGAAGTTCACCTGAACATTGATTTTATATATATATTCAAAAATGTTCTTGCCTAGTTAAGGTATCCTAGCTAAAATGAGGTAGTTATGAGGTAGTTTGAACACCAACCTTAGGTGTATAAATATATTCATAGTAGTTCCTTTTGTAGTGGCAAAGAACAGGAAACTGAGTATTAATAGATTGTCCATTAGGGAATAGCTAAATAAATATACTATATTAATGTAATAAAATATCATTGTGTTGAAGAAATAATGAAAGTAATGGTCTCAAAGATTCACATGAATTTTTTGTTGCTTTTTGCTTCCAGAAATAATTAAGTAACACGTGAATAGGAAAGGAGAAAGTATGTGGTAACTTGGTGTCCAGTCTTATGACTTGGCTTGTGATTTGCCCTTTTTTTTTGACTGTTTTAAAGTTGATTACATAAGTTTTAGGTAAACCTTTTACCACTGGCATGTAATGTTTTGACTACTGTACTACTTATATGTTCATTCAATAAGTATTTAATAAATGTCTGCTGTGTATGAGGGAAAAAAAAGATTCACATGAGTTCAAATGGGATACTTGCATGAACTGATAGAGAAAAGTGAGTAGAACTAGAATAACTTATATCACAATGTAAATGTAATGTAAAGTAAAAAATCAAAAACTCTGATCAGTAAAATGCTTAACATTTTTAGAATATTGAAGATGAAGCATAATTCTATTCTCCACTCCCTCCCCCCCACCACAAAGAAATGGTAGACTTACAATTCAGAATGAAGCAGTCATTTTTGGACATGACCAGTATGGCTTTATTGTTGTTGATATTTTGGTTTGTTTTTTGTTTTGTTTTTCTCCTTGTCAGTGTATATTTGTTCCAAGAATTTTTTCATGATTAAGTTTTTAAAAATATATGTTACAGTTATTATATACTTAAAAATACAAGGACGTTCTTCAAAAGAGAATTTTGGTTTCCTGTATAATCCTCTTCTATTCTCTAAAGTATATAAAATATTAATTTTGTTTAAGTTTTTAGTTCAAAATGAAAAATACAATTAAAAAATAAAGTGAATGAAAAGGGGACAGTGCCCCACATGACTTGAAAATGGTATTTGGGAAGTGATGTGTGAAAGCCTACTTCCAGGAAATAAAACCAGTCAGAGCTCAGGGCTAAAGTTAAAATTCAAGATTCTTGTGAGGGTAGATATTAGGATGATAAGCAGAGTATAGGCAGCATGATTTTGAAATGGTGAATGGAAAGTTCATAATAAAATCATTTAGCAAGAAATGCTCTCAATACAGTATGTTATGTGTAGCTTTTGCTAGATGAACTGTATAATTAAGTGTTAGAAAGTTTTTTGGTCCAGATCTGTTGTTTTTATCAATGTACTGAACTCTAGGAATGGAAACTTTGGTAAATATTTAGCAGTTCATCTATAGCTTAAGTCTTATAATTATCTGAAACCCTGAGAGAAATCCATGCTATACTTTTATAAAAGACTTTTCAATAATTGTATTACCTAATTTCTTGCTCATCTTTTCCAACTGGGAAAGTGCTGGGAACTGCTGCATTTTCATGATTTTAATAACTTGAAATCCAGGTTTGTGGTATTAATCAAGAGATACATTTAAATAGTAATGATTGTCATAGAAGTTTGAGGCATGAGATATAAGGAGAGAATTGACTTTTAAGCTTAAACTGAGAAAATGCTATTTTTTTCCTTGAACTAGACTAGTTATTTCATCAGATGAAGTTTTTGATAGATCATATTCTACTTCTCAATTGAATTTTGCCTAATTAAAAAAGTATATCAAGTATACCTGTGGTAAAATATTTTGAAGTGCCATCTGTGCTGATAAATTGGTATTTCCACTATGGTTTTTTTCAGTAAAATACTCTTAATAATAAAGTGTCTCTATAGAGCAATTTTAAGAGATAATTTAAGTCTTGTCCAGTTATTATGAAAGGTACTTTGGACTATTTTGTTCTTCCTCTGCCTAATGATTGGAATATAGTACAATGCTCATGCTGAGTGATTGAATCTTTTAAGTATTTATGTAAAGAAATGTGGTCTTTTGAATTTTTTGTTTGTTTTGATTTATTAAAGCTTTCTGTTTGAAACATTTTAGAGGAAGACTGCAAGTCGTATGTAAGGTGGGACTTAACTTTCTGGTAAAATTTAGGGCACAGTACACTCTGTAGAGCAGTGGTGTCAAAATCCAATAGAAACAGGGCCACTAAAGCCATACATAAGGATCCCAGAGGCCACAGATTGACTAAGAAGACCACAGACTAATATTATCCTTATTCTGATATATTTATTTTTATTTTGTTAAATATTTCCAGATTATATTTTATTTTGATCAGTTGTGGCCTGAATATCTGACACCTTTGCAGTTGAGAATATCATGACAACCACAGAATCTCATAGTTGTAAGGAAACTCAGAGGGTGCCTCATCCAACATATAACTTAATTTGTTTCCTTTCTACAATATCTCCAGCAAGTTGGGTTAAGAGTTGTTAAGTGTTGGGGTTCCTCTGGGAAACAGAGGAAAAGAAGGGAAGAAGCTTACAACAGATAGAACAGCCTGTGTCTGGGGAACAATTGCAAGGAAGTTTTTTCTTCTTGACCCTAAATTTACTTCTGCAATTCTATTCACTGTTTCTACATCTGGATTTATGGCATCAAAGAAAATATAACCCTTCCTCCAATCATTATTCTCAGTGGCCTCTTCTTGGTGATCTTATTCAATAATCCTGGATTCACTTAAGTCTAAACCAATGACACACTGTCCCAAATTATCGATTACCTACTGTCACAACTTCATCTGCCACTGCAGTAATCCAGAGGTTAGGTAATGAGGTCCTAATTAGGGACCTAGGTTTTCTACCAGAAAGTCATCATCTACTCTTCATTTTATAGCTGCCCCTCACTCCCACCTACTCTTATCCGATTGGTTTCTAAAGTTTTGTCCATTTTATCTCTACAGTGCCCTTTATGTTCCTTCCTTTCCCTCCATATACTCTCTTCCCTAATTAGGAACCTCATTACCTATCCCTTGGATTATTGCAGTGGCAGCTTATTTTGTTTTATCTTTAAGACTTTCTTCTCTTCAATCTATTCTCCACATGCCCTTGATCTAGAAGTTTCACTGATTTTGTATTAACACTAGGATAAATTATACACTTTTTTATTTGACATTTAAACTTTTCACAATCATTTTCGACCTGTCTTTATGGACTGATTAAAGTATCCATGGCTAAACCAGCCTATTCTGTAATCCATCCTCCAGAGGTGCCTCTCTCCTTGATCAGAGGCCAAGTAGATTTCATGTTAGAAGGAATGGTCCAGGGCCTCTAGTTGGAGTTACTCATTTCACAGAGATTGAGCCCTGGGTCTAAGATGACTCAGGAGGCCAGGGGGCAGCCGGAGGCCAGCTGGGGGCTGACCAACAGCCACTCTTTGCCTCTTGCCCCAGAGCCTGGCATGGGTGGCAGCAGGGCCTATGGGAGAACTCCTTAAACTGGCATTCATCCATGTTTCTAACCTTATTTTACAATGTTTGTCAGTCTGCATTCCTAGTAATGGCCATTAGATGACTGGGTGCTGGAGTCCTTCTCGTCTCATACATCTGCACTTTCTTCCTTACACCCTTTGGTTAACACCTGTGACTCCCTCCTCCATTTTCATGGCTCATAATCTTTTGTTGTATATTCTCCCCTGTTGCTAAGGTTCTTGACCTGCTTAAATTTACCTTCTGCTCCTCCCAGCTCTGACTGGTTTGTACAGACTGTAGAATGGAAATAACTTGTGAAACTCTTAATATAGGGCCTGGTACTCAGGAGGCACTTAATAAAGGCTACTTCCTTCCTGCCATGTATGGACTATAGAGGTTCATCCATTTGTTTGTATTTATTTAAACTGAGAATTTGAAAGAGTGGGAAAACTTCCTTCTTCATCTTTGACTTCTCCCAGCCCTACTCAGGGCTCTTCCATTAGTTATTTAACCACTCAGGTTCTGCTGTTACTGTTATTCTTTCCTTTCTTTTTTTTATTTCACTTTGTAGGAGAGAAAAGCTTGTTTAATGTTCATCAGTTTCTTAGTGTATGAAGAAAGAGTTTGCTGTTAGTCCCTTATTTTTTTAAAGGAACACTTTATTTTTTAAGTTCTACTGATACTTTTATGATATACTAGTCATTTCCTGATATAACCCTCCCCTTTCCCCACCCAGAGACCTTACTTAGAACCCCTTCCTTGACTGCCCCTCCACCTTTTCATGTGCTGAGTTGTCAAGTTAGATTGGATAGCATGACTAACAATCTCCTTAGTATTGCAGATAGCATTAAATCTTATTGTTTTTATTTTTATGAATTGCCCCTCTCATAAAAGATGTCTTAGTAATACTGTATTGAACATCAGCCTCACAGTACATGGTAGCCTCTAAGTTAGTTGAACCAGAAGAACCAGGAATTGCTGTTATATGAATAGAAACAAGGTACCTTTTTCAGTACCTAGTACTCATTCTTGGTGGGATTTTCTTTTAACCCTGTCCTTTCTAATGAATGTTTCATTTTATAAACTTCATTTTGTTTAGACTGCTATTTTTAAATTTCTGAATGTTTTATTAGAATTGCTTTGAGATTTTTCTTTTACATCGGATGGTTTATATGAACTGATATGTTTCAGTAAAAATTATCTTTTCTTAAATCCATATGCAAAGTTTTTTAACTTATATTTTTCTATTATTGAATATTCAGAATTAATTCTTGGGGATTAAGATACTTCCTTGACCATGAATTATCCAAATAGTTGATGGTTAGCTTACTTGAAAGTCTGCAGAGCCACTGTGTCTGTGAAACCTGGACAGCTCTATGTCAGGAAACTGAATCACTTCCATTAAATTGACTTAGGAAGATTCTGAAGATCTCCTGGCAAGAGAAGATACCAGACACTAAGATCCTTTTTCAAGCTAAACTGCCTCACGTTCCAACCTTACTATAGAGAGTGCAATTACAATGGGCTGGGCCTGTTGTTAGAATGCCAGAGGTATGCTTGTCAAAAAGTCTCTATGAGAACTCCATAAGAACCACAAGGGGGTTCTGAGATACCTTGAAGTTCTCATTGAAGAACTTCAGAATTGATTGTGCAGCTTA
The DNA here is from genome assembly GCF_037893015.1 of Macrotis lagotis. NCBI lineage: Eukaryota > Metazoa > Chordata > Mammalia > Peramelemorphia > Peramelidae > Macrotis > Macrotis lagotis. The sequence continues at coordinate 39,900,825 of NC_133659.1, read as the reverse complement.
GGAGACATTGGCATAGGACTGCTCAGTATGGCCCTCATCAGAGAGGGGTCTGCTTTCTATGTGGAAAGCAGAATGGAAGTAGCTTAAAGGAAACTTAAAGGAAACTTGACATACTTAAGTTTAGAGTGACCACCCCAGGTGTTCACATGGACTATTTGTGCCCAATCTGTCATAGAGCTTTCCAAACTCCTAATTGGTCTGATAAGCCACTGTAGGACACGCTGTAATTTGCCTTAAACATAGTGATGTCAGTTTGGTCTTCTTCGATAACAAAGGACAAGAACCAATCAACTTTTAAAAAATTTTAAAAGTTGAAATCCTTAAATATATATTGCTTCTTCATTGCTTAAATAATTTAGCTTTTTTTCTTGATGCATCATTATATTTAGTTGTTTGTCTCTTTGTTCTTACACAAATGTTCCAGAGTAATAAATATAAAAATAATTAACATTTATATTGTGCTTTAAGATTTGCAAAACATTTTACATATATTTATTTGGTCTTTTTGCCTCTATGGATATTATTACTTCATAATTCAGTATTTTATGCACTTGACTTATCTGTGATATGGTTCCTTCATTATGTAAAATAGTTCAATTTGCCTTTTTTAGAAATATAAATATTGAAATTTATTGTACTAATTTCTAAATGATTGTATTTGACATTCCTCTGTCCCAGCCTTTCTCTAAAAAGAGCAGTTCTGTAATACTGATCAGATGGAATGTAATCTGTCTAGCAATATGGCATTTCACAAAACTTACCTGAGTGCTTGTTATTTGAGATGCTTACAGCTTTATACAGAGTAGTGTACGGAAGGGTTGTAGAGAGCACCAATATATCATGATATACTGTGGCAATTCTTTGAATTGTGAATTTCCAGAATATGGATTGGAAGCTCCAAATCATCATTGGATAGTTACCAAAGTTACTTTTTAAAATAAACAGCTTCTTCTTCAGTGTTTTTTTTTCCTAACCTCCCCCACTTTGTGCTCCATTTTCTCTATTAGTTTAGTAGATGTTGGGGAAAATGTCTATTGAACATATATAGTACAATATGGTGTTGGGTAGTGACGGAATAGTTTAAGACATGAGTGGGAAACCTTTTAACTTTCATGGACCTTTTGAATATTTATAACATCATTCATGGACTATATTTGCTCAAACATTAATTATTTCATCCCCTAAAAGTTACTAAATTTATTGAATTTTGAGTTGCTTTGGCAATGTCAGACCAATGTGACCTGCAGGCCAAGGTTCCCCATCCCTGGTTTAATAGAACAAGGAATATAATTGATCTCTCTCCTCTAGGAACTAAGTCTAACTTCAGGGAATCAAAATTTTATAGGTGACAAGTGAAGAACCATTTCAAAGGTATAGCTTACTCCCTCTACCCCATCACAATATTTTCTTAATACAACCCCCTAAATATAATTTTTCTTTAGCACTTCAACTATTTTTTTTTTGTTGTTTTTTGTTTTGTTTTGTTTGCAAGGCAAATGGGGTTAAGTGGCTTGCCCAAGGCCACACAGCTAGGTAATTATTAAGTGTCTGAGACCGGATTTGAACCCAGGTGCTCCTGACTCCAAGGCCGGTGCTTTATCCACTACGCCACCTAGCCACCCCGCACTTCAACTATTAGTCACCATTTTTTTCTTCTAATATATTATAGGAGCAGCTCGGTGACAATGGATAGAGGGCATGAAGTCAGGAAGACTTATCTTCTTGAGTTCAAATGTGACCTCAGACACTTCCTGTAAAATTAACTGGAAAAGGAAATGGCAAATCACTCCAATATATTTGACAAAAGAGTCCTACATGGGGTCATGCCTTAACCATAAATATTTTGTGACACTAATCTCTTCTGGTTCTTCTGTCTGTCTGACCCATCCTTCTCAAGTTTTCTTCACTTGTTCTTCATCTGTAACACATCCACTAAATATAGGTATTCCCCAAGGTTTTATCCTGTACCCTAATCACTTTTTTTTAGGGTTTTTTTTTTTTTGCAAGGCAAATGGGGTTAAGTGGCTTGCCCAAGGCCACACAGCTAAGTGTCTGAGACCAGATTTGAACCCAGGTACTCCTGACTCCAAGGCCGGTGCTTTATCCACTATGCCACCTAGCCACCCCATTCCTAATCGCTTTTTTACTCTAAGCTGTCTTATTTGATCTCATCAGTTCTCTTGACTTTATCTATGTAAATGATTCCTAGATCTATCCAGTTCTAACCTTTTCCCTGAGCTTCAGTCTCATCTCAACAGGGGCTTTTTGAACATTTTGAATTGGATATCCCTTGGACATGTCAAATTCAGTGTTTAAACTATAATTTATTGGTCAGCTAGATGACGCAGTGGATAAGAGTGGTGAGCCTAGAGTCAGGAAGACTCATCTTCCTGAGTTCAAATCTGGCCTCAGACACTGTAACCCTGGGCAAGTCATTTGACCCTGTTTATCTCAGTTTCTCAGCTATAAAATGGACTGAGAAAAGAAACCACTCCAGTATCTTTGCCAAGAAAATCCCAAATAGGGTCACAAAGTGTTGACACAACTGAAAAAAACTGAACAACAAAAAGAACTCATCTTTCATCACAAATTCTTCTTTTAGAGAGCTCTTGCAAGAACCCTTCACTGTTTAAGGATGGCATCCTGGTAGTTCCCTCATTATTTCCAACTCAAATATTTTCCTAGATTTCATCATCTCCAGAGAGTCATCATTACCTCTCAGCTCTTCCTGCCTTTTGGATCCTCTCTGATAGAGGGAGTGAAGGATGGACATTGGAGAGCTTCTCTCAGATAAAGATCTATTAAAGAAGAGCATCCAGGAAATTCCTCTGATCATTTCCCATCTTCTTTCCTGGACTTCTAGAAATTCATCATTCTATAAGATGAAATCAATTCAAAAAACTCAGTTCCTCAGATTATTTCCCATTCAGGTTATATGACATTATTCCCTAAATTGGATTAAACTCATTTACCCCCTTTTTATGTGTTGTCTTTCCCCTTAGATTGGAGTTCCTTAAGGACAGGGGACATCTAATGACTTTTTTTGCCCCCAGTGCTTGGAACATTGACTGACCTTTTTATTAAATGTTTATTAATTTTGATTCTGACTCTCTTCTAATCTTCATTGCTAAAATGGGTACCCTCATCCTTCCAGTCACCTAAGCCTGCAAATTTGGTGTCAGCCTTGATTCTTCATTATCACTCAGCCCATTTGTCCAGTCAATCAGTTGCTAAAATTTTGTCATTTCTTACCTTCACAGAATTTCTTGCATACTAAAATGGTTTGAAGAGAGATGAGACTTGAAACAAATGAACTCTGAGTAAGCTTTTGCAAAAATCTTAGTGATAAGGTCATAACTAGGGTAGGGAGAAGAGAAAATACTTCTAAAAGATGCTGTGGAGTCAGAATCAAAGAAGAGAGCAGCTTTAATACCTAAACTTCATCCTAGCTATATATACACAGTGATCTGCTCACAGTTGGCATTTAACAAATGTATTGAAATTGGTTATGTTGTTGAATTTGAACCAAGGAAGTTTTAAAGATAAAAGCAGACATTAAGATTATTGTCTGAAATTTTTATTTTAATATGATAATTTTAGTTCTTTTTGTTATGGAATACTTTTTAGTAAAATATGGTTTTATAAAACAATTACAAACAGAATATTATGCTAGTTTATAATAGAAAAAATATAAATTTGGAAGTTTTGATGAGGTAAAAAGTCAAGTTGGCAGGGAAAAATTTTTACAAATTTATAAATTTTTCATTTCTTTGCAAATTTGTGATACTTTTTATGTCCTTTATAAGTTTACTTCTTATTCTTGGTTTAGTTAAATATAGAGTTCAAGAAAACAGTTTTTGCCTCTTCCTAAAGCTTTCTTTTTCTTGGAAAACCAAAAAGTTCTTGGAAAAATAACCATCCGTCCTTGACACATATATAGTCTCTTTTAAAAAACAAAACAAAACTATTTCTGTGTTCCTTGGTCCTTCTAACATCTAACAGTTTGATTTTGTGTGTGCAAAAGTTTTCAGTTTCATGTAATCAGTTACCTATTTTATCTTTAGTAATTGCCTCTTATCTTTTGTTTAATTAAGAATTCATCTACTGTGTGAGAGTTATTTGATCTACTTTTCCTGTTTTTTTTTCATTTGCCTCATCTTTAATATTAAGGTTGTATATCCACTTTTAAATATATTGTAGAATATGGTGTAAAATTTAATATAAACCCAGTTTTTACTAGACTACTTTCCAGTTTTCCCACCTTTTTATGAAATAGTGTTTTCTACTTTATCAAACATCGGATTATTGACTTCTATTGCTTCTGATTCTCCCTTATTTAGTTTGTGTCATTGATCAGTCTCTGCTTTTTTAAAAAAGAATTTATTTATTTTGAGTTTTACAATCCCCCCATCTTACTTCCCTCCCCCCACAGCTCTGCTTTTTAACCACTTTTTTTTCCCCAGAATATTGAGCCTTTCCCAAAGTTAGAATTATGTTTTCAGTGTCTTCAGCCTAAAGGTAGAGAGTAGGACTTAGCCTTGTCATGGGGTTGTATTTTCACTCTCATACTTTTGTTTAATCTATCATAAATTTTGAGCTCAGCATTTTCAAATTATAGAAGAATAGTTTATATATATATATATATATGAGCCTTTCAGGGGAGTGAGGAACCAAAATATATTGAAACACATGTTGGGAAATGAAAGTTGTTTGTTGTTTTAAGTGACTTTGTTTTTTTATTTTTGTTTATTCATTTATTCATCCATCTATCATCTATCTATCTATCTATCTATCTATCTATCTATCTATCTATTTATTTATTTTGGTTTTTTGTAAGGCAATGGGGTTAAGTGGCTTGTCCAAGACCACACAGCTGGGTAATTATTTAGTGTCTAAGGTCAGATTTGAACTCAGGTACTCCTGATTCCAGGGCTGGTGCTCTATACACTGCGCCACCTAGCTGCCCCATTTTTAAAAATTATTATTATTATTTTTTTTTAGTGTTTAAGTGACTTTGAAGAGATCATCAGCTTCCTTCATCAACTCAAATCAAATATACATTCTTGATTTCTCCAGAAGTACATTCGCTGAATTAATTACTTGAACTATACTTGTGGCAATGGAGAATAACTGGTTGCTATTGGCATAATCTATCACATTGTGTGTTTGAACTACTATTTTTCTATAGTGTCTTAGGGTTTCTAAAGCACTTTCTTCAATAACTTCGTTAGGTAAGTAGTACTAGAATTGCCAGTCTCGTTTTATAGATGAAAAATGGCCATATACAGCTACCAAATAGCAGAACTGGGGCTTGTACAGTTTTCTTGATTTCTGGTCCAGCCTTCTTTCCTTTATCAGAATGGCCCAGGTGACTTGTATTCTTTTAAGGGAGGCTAGGTATTCTCTTACTAGCTCCGTTTTCCTGTCTGCAAATCAAGCTCTACACTAATCAGGCTGTGTCTTAAAAGTGGTGGCTCTTTCCTGTGTTTCAACCATTTTACTGCTTTTGTCTCTGAAAAGTGAAGACAGTGTAAGCTCTAGGTGTCACAGGATTCAATTTTATTGGTTAAATAGTAGAATAAAGGATTTGAGTTGACTTTATCCTTTTTGGCATTTATAGGAAATTGGACCAAGGGATCAAACTAATGGGAATGTAATTCTCATTAAGGCTGCCCAAGTCAGATTAAAAAGTAATTGAGAAATGTGTTTAACAAAATAAATAATAATGCAGCATATGATAGATAATGTTAATTTGAGATTTTCTAAGTCAGTCAGTGGCCAGCAGGAATTAGTTTCTATTCAAATTTGACAACCTTGATTTATGGAATATTATGATAAATTCAGAGTAAGAAAATATTTAAGAAGCTATCTGATTAAATCTCATTGTGGATATTCAATCATAAGAAAATGGGAAGAAATAAACTACTTCTATTGTTAATATAGAATGATATAGAATGTGCATACTGTTGTGGAATACCCACTTGCCTTTATTATAAAATTTTGAATCCCAAAGTTATCAAGTCACTTATTTGCTAACATACATTCCTATATATGGATGCATGCATACATATATACATAAACATAGTGGACTGTGGATAGAGAACTGAGTCTGGATTCAAGAATATCTGAGTTCAGATGTGGTCTCAAACTTAACTATCTGCTTACTCTCTGTGTAATCCTCAGCAAATCTGAATGCTTTACTTTTCCTCAATATTTAAAGAGAGATAATCATAGCACCTATTCCTTAGGATTATTGTGTCTGACATAAGTGTTATATAAATGTTGTTATTATTTCTATTTCTTTTTTCCTTCTGTAATTTGGTAATATATCAGTGTGTTCTGGGTTCAGTTAAGGGGATCGATCTTATGGGCATCACAATAAAGGGGACTTTTTGAAGAGAGGGTAGTCTGGGCCCCTGTGAGGTCTCAGCTTGTAAGTCCTCCTCTATTACTTCCTGGCATTTACTAGGTGAAGCAGAAACATCTAGTCTTCTGTTTTAGAATGTAAAGGAGGGGAAACTCAACCCTATTATTCGTTGTTCTGGATCATAGCCATTTGAGGATTAAACATTTTTTTCTGTCTGTGTCTAAGTAAAGAATAGAGGCTTTAGTAACAAGCTATTGTCTGGACTTTTTTTTTTAATCTGTTATCAGTCATATTTTCTTAACTGAATTTGTGTGAAATTCTAGCAATAGTATAGTTATATTCTCTTAGATAGAAAATGTACTAGAAATTAGGTGTCACTTGGGAATTAAATGACTGTTTCATAAAATTGTTTTATCACATGCATATTAACACATTGATATAGTCAAAATATTTGACTGCAAAACATAGTAGTTTAATTAGAGTGGAATGTGTATTCTCATGTCTTGCAGTAGATTTTTGCTTGGAAAAAATAGGTTAGTTAAATAGCAAAAATATTGTAGCGCACAGTTGATGTTATTTTAAAGCTTTACCAAAATTTACCAAAATTAAAATAGAGTTCTAATATACTTTCGATAATAATGCATATTGCTTTTTATTTCCAAAGTACAGAATTTAACAAACACTTACAATATTCAAAGCACTAAGGATTCAAAGGTAAAAAGATTTCCTGCTCTTAGGGGAACTTAGAAAATTAATCTGATCTTAAGTTGAGAAAATCAAGTGCTACCCTTTCTGTGCTGTTTTTATCAAATTTAAAACCATCTACTTAACAGGTATGCTTGACATTAGTGTGGTCTCAGAATTTAATTCTATTGTGACATACACATCATAAAAAGCTCAGTCATTTCAAAGTATGATGAGATCTTATATAAATGAAGCTAATAATTTTTCTGTTATTTTTTTCCTTGTCAGTGAATAGTTTTGGAATGTCAAATGATCTATAATTCTAGAGATAGGTTGTTATTCTTGAACATTTTTTTGTGACATAAATCATTTAGGAAACTCATGAATGAATCCTATTATCCCCCTTTTCTGAATACTGTTGTAGATGCAAAGAATAAAATACGTAGGCTTATAGAGGAAACCAAGGGGTAGTAAAAATATAATCGTAATTTTACCCTATGCAAGTTCACAGATCCCTGGAACCCAGGTTAGTAACCTTTGCTTTAGAGAAAATGGACCCAATTTTTAAAAATGTTTAAAAAATTTTTAAAAAGGGAAATTTTAAGAGCTTACAAGTCTAAGAAACTAAACTTCCCATCTAAATATTTTGTTGTGATTTTCTTTTTAAAAGCATTTTGGTGTTTAAAATCTTTTTTTTCTCTTATCTCACTGATTCCTCTTCCTCTTCCATACAAAAAACTTCCCTTTTTACAAATTTAATCCAGCAAAACAAATCAATGCATTTATTATCTACCTCATTTCCACACCCTCCTTTTACCATTTCTCTGAAGAATGGTGGGAGACCTGCCTCACTTATCTTCTGAAGTTATGATTTCCCACATAAACTTACCTTCACCTTAACTCAATTGTTTCTGCCAGTGGCACCACTGTATTACTTTGCTTCCTGTGTTTTGTCCCTTAGGCTTCTTTCTTGACTTTTTTTTTCCCCTCCCAAACTGCTCTTATATAATCAATACCGGTCTGTTCTACCTTTTTTGACATTCTTCTATTTTTTTGGTCCAAAGCTTCATGATCCTAGTATAGGTCCCACTGAAATCTAATGATAATACTTGACATTTTCATAGCTCTTTGAAGTATGGAATGCCCTTTACATTATCTCATTTGAGCTTCTAATAGGTCTCTTAGCTTACATTCTTTATTTCTTCCAATCTATTCTTTTTTTCCATTTTTAAAAAATTATTTTACTTTCAATTAATACTGTCTTTCCTTCTCATCTCCATCCCCCATTGTAAAAACAAAACAAATCCCTTGTCTGTATTCTTTATACAACTACCATAATAATTCTTTTGACTACGATCTGATAATGATCACTCCTGATAATCTTCTGTAGTTTCCTGTTGATTATATTAAATAAAGTTCAATCTCCTTTGCCCGACGTTCAAAACACTCCACAATCTGTTAACTATCCTACCTTTTTTTTTTTTTTAGGTTTTTTGCAAGGCAGTGGGGTTAAGTGGCTTGCCCAAGACCACACAGCTAGGTAATTATTAAGTGTCTGAGACCACATTTGAACCCAGTTACTCCTGACTCCAGGGCCAGTGCTTTATCCATTGCGCCACCTAGCCGCCCCTACCCTACCTTTTCTTATATTAGCTATGATGTCTTTTGTGCCCTAGTCAAACTGTACTGGGTAGTGTTCATTGAAAATATAGCCAAGTCTTTGTTCACACTTTACAAGTTTGAAGAGTTTCTCTAAAAACTCATACCTGCAAGATCACCTCAACTCTGAAACTCACTCTCCTTAGTACCCCTTGCTCTTCAGACCCCTCCTTCCTTTTGATCAGAGTTGGTGAAGGGTGGACGTTGGGAACTCTCTAGTTGTTTTTTTTTTTTTTAAGGAAGGGATTTGGGGCAGTCATCTCTTCATTTTCTGTAAGACCCTAGCATTGGATTCCTTCCCCTTGTCTTTATGTGAATCCAGTCCAAGAGGAAGAAGCAGGTAAGCTCCTTTCCATTTGTGCAATAGAGTATATACATAAGAGATAAGGTACTTTCCAATAAGAAGGGTACAGTAGACCATGGAAAGCAGAGACAGATGGGGAACTATTGGAGATGCCAAACTAAATGTGGAAATGGAGGAAGGTCTACAATGCTGCATTTTTGAAGCCCCAGAGGAAAAAAGTCTTGTGCCATATGGAGATGCTGAAATAGCAGGAAGAGGGTGAACTGATTCTGAAAGAAGCAAGTCAGAGAACTGAAGAATAAGTGGCACAAAGCCATGACATGAAAGAGCAAACACAGATGTTGACAATCTCTAATACTACAAGTCCTGAGAACTCAAGGAGGTCCAGGATAAGATTGAAGTGGAGTCTAGGTAGCAACATGAGAAAACTCAGGACTCTTGGAGCTCCACATTTCACCAGTAATACACACTGTAAGCTTAAAGGACTTAAAGGATCCTCTAGAAAGTTTGAGAGGATCTTTTTTTTTCTTTGACTATCTGTATATTTGATTCTGAATCCTAGGCTCTGGAAAGTCAATTTTTCGAATTCTTTCCCAAATCTGACAAAAAATTCTCTGAGTTAAAGATCTTTTTGAATCATCACTGTCATCAGTTACCTCAAATGTTTCTTCCATTTTTTTATGTCATCTACAAATTTTGCTGTATAAATTTATTTATCCAGATCATTGACAGAAATTATGTACAGAATGCCAGGGATACTTTGCTGGAGATATTCTTTTGTAAGATGACCGTAAACAGCAGCCTGTATTTCTCTCATTTTTTCTGAAGAAGATAGGATGAAAGACTTTTGCAAGGCAAATGGGGTTAAGTGGCTTTCCCAAGGCCACACAGCTAGGTAATTATTAAGTGTCTGACACCAGATTTGAACCCAGGTACTCCTGACTCCAGGGCTGGTGTTTTATTCACTGTGCCACCTAGCCACCCCAAGACTTTTTTTTAAAGTTTTGTTAAAAATCTAAGCAAACAATACATTTTCCTTATTAATCTTGGGAGGAGGGGTGGGATGGGAATGAGATTAATCTGACAAAGCTATGCTGCTTCACAATAATTTCTTTTTCTAGTTGTTTGCTAGTGATTTTTTTTTCAAAAATTTATTTGATAGTAATATCTTTTGAAATGTTTAGTTCCAAATACTCTCTCCTTCTCAACTCACTGAGAAGACGAGCAATATATCAATTATACATGTTAAATCATACAAAACTTTATTAGTCATTTCACTAGTATAAAAAAGAAAGTGAGAAAACTGTTATTGTTTGCACTCCAAGTTCATCAGTTCTTTCTCTTTGAGGTAGATGGCATTTTTCATCGTGAGTCCTTTGTAATTGTCTTGAATCATATTGGTTAGATAGCCCTACCTTTCATAGTTGATCATCATTACAACATGGCTGTTACATTGATCTTGTGGTTCTTACCTTCACTTAGCATCAGCTCATATTGGTCTTACCATGTTTTTCTGAAACCACCCCATTTGTCATTTCTTATAGCACAATATTATTTCATTACAGTTATATGCTGTAACTTTTTCAGTCATTCCTCAATTGATGAACATCCCCTCATTTTCTGATTTTTTTTTTGCCACCACAAAAAACAGCTGCTATAAATACTTTTTTGTATAGGTCTTTTTTCTTTGAGGTTTAGATCTATTAGTATTATTGCTGGATCAAAAATATGCCCAGTTTTATAACCCTATTTGCAAGGCAATGAGGTTAAGTGACTTGCCCAAGATCACACAGCTAGATGTTTATTAAATGTCTGAGGCCAGATTTGAGCTCAGGTCCTCCTGACTCGAGGAGTTCCAAATTGTTTTCCAGTATGGTGGGATCAGCTCATAGCTCCACCATCAGTTTATTAGTTTTTGCCTAATTTTCCTTATCAGCCCATCACCATTTGTTATTTCTGATAGTGTGTGAAGTGATACCTCAGAGTTGATTTAATTTTTATTTCTTTGATTAATAGTGATTTAGAGCATTTTTGTATAGCTTTGATTGCTTCTTCTGAAAATTGCCTGTTTACTCTTTGTCCATTAATCAGTTGGGGAATGGCTCATAATTTTGTAAATTTTATCTAGTTCCTTATACATTTAAGAAATGAAAACTTTGATAAAAACTTGCCATAAATTTGTTGATTCTTTGTCTATGATACCGTTTTAGCAAAATCAAGTTCCTCTGATTATCTCTTTTAATTAGATCTAGTTTTGCTTTTGCTTTCTCTGAGCTCATGATTGCTGCTCCTGCCTTTTTTTTTTTCCACTTTAGCTGATGATTGTTAGATTTTGCTCCAACCCTTTAATTTCTGTGTGTGTCTTTTTATATTGTTGGATTCTGGTTTCTAATCCATTCTGCTTCTGGTTATGAGTGAACTCATCCCATTCACAGTTAAGATTACTAATTGTGCATTGCCCTCTATCCTATTTTCTTCTGTTCATCTTTCCCTCTCTGTGTTTCTCTCTCTCCTCTCTCTCTCTCTCTCTCTCTCTCTCTCTCTCTCTCTCTCTCTCTCTCTCTCTCTCTCTCTCTCTGGCTCCCCCTCCCCCTTTCCCAGTCACTCCATAAAAATTTGTTATGCTTTTGATTGCTCCCCTCTTTTTTTGGTTTTTGCAAGGAAAATGGGGTTAAATGGCTTGCCCAAGGCCACACAGCTGGGTAATTATTATTAAGTGTCTGAGGCGGGATTTGAACTCAGGTACTCCTGACTCCAGGGCCAGTGCTCTATCCACTGCGCCACCTAGCTGCCCCTGCTCCCTTCCTTCTATGATCCCTCCTCCTCCATATCCAGTTGAGTGTTTTTGAACTATTGCCAATATCAGTGAAATTTAAATATTTCCTGCCACAGTGCACTATCCCATCACCACTACTGTCCTCCAGTATAAAATTCTTTCTTGTGTGCCTTTTTTTGATTTTTGCAAGGCAGTGGGGTTAAGTGATTTGCACAAGATCACACAACTAGGTATTAAGTATCTGAAACATTTGAGCTCAGGTTCTCCTGACTCCAGAGTTGGTGCTCTTATCTATCCACTGAGCCACCTTGCTGCCCCTTGTGTGCTCTTTTGAGTGAGAAAATTTCCCCATTCTTCCTTTCCCTTTTTCTCCTAGTGCATCCAGCCTTCTTACTCCTTGTTTTGTTTTTATTGTTTGGAGATCATCCCAACATAATCAGTTCATATTCACGTCCTCTGTCTATGTAGACTTCTTTGGACTGCCTTTATAATGAACAGTTCTTAGGGTTACATATATCATCTTCCCATATAATAATGTAAATAGTTTAACTGTATTGAATCCCTTTAAAAATTCATATTTATCTTTTTGTGCTTTTTTTTTTTGCAAGGCAATGGGGTTAAGTGGCTTGCCCAAGTCCACACAGCTAGGTAATTATTAAGTGTCTGAGGCTGGATTTGAACTCGGGTACTCCTGACTCCAGGGCTGGTGCTCTATCCACTACGCGACCTAGCTGCCTTTTTATGCTTTTCTTGAGTCTTCTATTTGAATGCTAAATTTTCTATTCAGCTGTCTTTTTCAGCAATAATACTTGAAAATCCTCTATTTCATTAAATGCTTAATGTTGTATGAGAGAGTAATTTATTAGGCACTATTTAGGACTTTCTGATTTAATAAAGCAGTGAAAAAATAATTCCTATGCTTAGAATTTTGCATACATTAAAATGTTAATACATATCTTAAAGAAAACAGTAATCTCTTATACTAATAGATGTTAATTTTTTTTTAAATTGTAGAGTTTAGAATAAATATCCCCTAATGCATCTTAGTTTTAGATTGGTCTATTAATTACCATGAAGAAACTTAGTTAAGGGAAATATGTAAATTGCCCTTTTGTTTTGAAGAAACTGGAAGCATTTTGAATTATTAGTAAAGGATATGAATAGAAAGAACCCCCCCTTTTTTTTTGCTTAGTCATTTTTCAGTTGTGTCTTAACTTTTCATGACCATATTGGGGTTTTCATACAAAAATACCAGAATAGTTTGCCATTTCCTTCTCTAGCTGATTTTACAGGTGAGAAACTTGAGGTAAATAGGGTTCAGTGACTTGCTCAGGGACACATATCTAAGGAGTATTTTAAGCCAGATTTGGACTTAGTTTTTCTTGACTCCAGGCATAGCTGTCTATGGGCTGTACTGCCTAGCTGTACTCTTCCTTTCATTGATGATACTTTAAAGGAGCACCAAAATAGCCATTTAGCAGAGAATGCTCTTGAATCACAAATAATAATAGCATCATTTATTTAACTCTTTAAGGTTTGCAAAATGGTTTACAAATATCTCATTAAACCTCACAACAATCCTGGTAGGTATTGTCTATTATCCCCATTTTACAAAGGAGAAAATTGAATTAGACAAAGGTTAAATGAATTGCTGAAGGTTACACAGATAGTAATCATCTGAACTCAAGTCTGTCCATAGGCACCTAGGTTATACTATCCAGGAAATTATAAATCTAAACACACCACCTCTGCCTTGGTAATAGAAAAATTAAGCTGATATTATAGGCCTTTTCAAGAAACAAATTCTGAGGCATTGATAAGATAGGTTGTTTCTCATTGCACTTCCATGATTGCAGTTATCACCTCCATACACATGGACTCCCAGACCTGAATCTTCAAACCTTTAATATACCTTGAACTTCAGCCTTGAATTTTCAACTGTTTGATCAAGTACATCCAATACTCTTTAACAGCCTTTTCTTATTAAGAAGCTCTAAATGATGAATCTCCCTGTGCATCAAAAGTGTTTTTCAGATTGTTCTTGAACTTTTAAAGTAAGTGAATTAGTTTATGGAAAGGGTTACATAGTTTGTTTTGTGTCCTTTAATTACCCCTCCCCCAAAGTTAGTGATTTTAAACAATCAAATGGGGAACTCATGGAAATTAATTATCATTTAATTTCTTCGAAGTAAATTTATGCACACAAAATGCAATGCATTATGATTTGCTATAACATGATTCATTTTGTATTATAACCGAATTTAATCTCTTAATTTATTGTTTTTAAATGGATTTTGTGGTTTCTATTTTTCTATATGTCATCATGAGTAACTTTTTTACTTTTTAAAAAATTGTATTATTTTTTCAATTAGATGTAAAGTTAGGGTGAGTAACTGTTTTAATTAACATTAGCTCTTTTTTTCTTCCTGTTAGGAAAGAAATAGAGTAAATCAGAGATGAATTTAATTTCCTAAATGACTTTGGGGACAGTTTAGGATAATGGGAGTTCATCAGGTCAGGAAGGTGGAGAAGGCTAGAAGTCAAGAAAACATGTGACATTCATTAAAGATAGTTTAATTTCTGCTTTGGACAAGTTAGAAATGAGATCACATTTTTAGCAGTTTCATGTACTTCTATCATCTTTTATGTAGGGAAATAGTAAATTGGAAGAATGAAAGGGGAGGAAATAAGCAATTTTTAAAGCATCTACTTCGTATTGGCCGTATTCTATATTTATTTAAATAAAACAGTAACTAAAATGTAGAGCCTGTGATGTGCTTGGGCTTGGTGCCTCCTAACAACCCTCTGAGGTGCTGGTATTGTAACTTGGGATTGATGCAGGGAAATGATGTAAAGAATAATGAATGTAGCTTTAATGCTGTTGAATCTTGTTAAATGGGCGGAGGTTCCCCAGTCTTGAGATGTAAACTGACCCCCTGTTGATTGTATCCTGTCTATCTTGTCCCCATTTTCCCCTTCACTTGACTTTGGCCTGGATGATGGTGCAGCAGGAAGTGACATGTTGAATTTGGGGGATTGAACACCTTGGGACAAGAAGGATCAGTAAGCAGATGGCCATGGAAAGCTACTGGTCCAAAGTGTAAGGCCACCCCCCAAGAGCCACCTCTGTCTGGCCTACCACAGAGGGGTATTTAACAGGAAGTGCCACCCCTCTGAGCTTTCTTGCCCCTTCCAGTCTCCCATTCAGAAGGGTGGGGCTTTCCTCTTGTACTTGCTTAATCCACCTGGAGCATCATGGGCCTCACCATGTGGTCTTACTAAGCCAAGTCCATAGCTGCCTGCCCATCCCTTCCTCCCTCCCTCCCTATCTCCCCACATGGTGGGTTCTCAGGGTGCTTACTACTTTTCTTACTAATTTTGGTCAGTGTACCTTGTAAAAATATTTTACTATAATAAAATCCTGTTCAATTTTAACTTCCCAGAAAGCTGCAAATTCCTTCGCTTTTTGAGGCCTTGATGAATCTTCTGTCTTGAATCTCTAAATCTTTAAAAATCAGCAGCAGGATTATCCAGCAGATCAAGGTCTGAGGCTATATTTGAACTTCATTTTTTTTTTTTTTAGGTTTTTACAAGGCAATGGGGTTAAGTGGCTTGCCCAAGGCCACACAGCTAGGTAATTATTAAGTGTCTGAGACCAGATTTGAACCCGGGTACTCCTGACTCCCAAGTCCGGTGCTTTATCCACTATGCCACCTAGCCGCCCCCGAACTTCATTTTTCTTAACCCCACTTCCAGTCTTCTGCCCATTGTGCCCCTTGCTGAAGTGGGGGGGGGGGTTGTAAATCTGCTCTCTTGGAGGAGAAGTGCTTAAAATTTGAATTTGTTCTTAGTTTGGATGTTGTTGTTTGGTTACTGAAAAGCAGTTATGTGTTTGAATCAAATAGAGTATAATCAGAAGATTTATTTTACCCTGTTCATGAATGTACTTGCTCCCAGGGAGCTGAAGAGAGAGATGTCATTGCACACTGATACTGGATGTAGAGAAACAGAATTCTAGTTAGTCTGCAGGAAGTGGCTCCAGAGTGGTCTCATTGTTCTGAGCAGGCATGTGTTAAGCCCTATCATGATCTAGGCCCCAGGGATGTAAAGGAAAAACTCAGCTTCCCTAGAGATCCTCCTCAGGGCTTCTCTGGTTCCTGAGACCCAAAAATATTAAAATGAGGCCAGTGAATAATTCTGCCTGTGGCCTCAATAAGTAAGTAAGTACTCTAGTGAAAGGAAGAGGCAATTTGTGGGACAAATTTCATTGTTGGATTATTTTAAGAAATTGCCACTGCCACCCCCAATCTTCAGCAACCACTACCCTAAACGGTCAACAGCTATAAGCATCGAGGCAAGGCCCTCTGCCAGCACAAAGATTATAACTCTGAAGGCTCAGGTAATGGTTAGCATTTTTTAGCAATAAAGTATTTTTTTATTCAAGATGTGTACTTTTTTTTTTTAAGATATGATAGTGTCATACACTTAATAGAGTATACTATAAACAACTTTTATATGCTCTGGGAAACCAAAAAATTCACGTGACTGCTTTATTGTGATGTTTGATTTATTGTTGTGGTCTGGAACTGAACCTGTAATATCTCTGCCGAGTGAGTTTGTGTGTGGGGGGTGGGTAGCAGGGAAAGACCCATGAAAGCAGGTTGCATTTGAGCTGAATCTTGAAAGAAACTTAAGATTCTAAGTGGCAGAGGTGAAGAGGAAACACATTCCTAGCATGGAAATATCCTTATTCAAAGGCAAGTGTGATTGAATGATGGAGAGAAATAATGTATAAAACTGGAAAAAGGTGAGTTGGAACTGTTATCAAGGGCTTTAAATGCCCCAAAGAGGAGTTTTACATTTTAAGAGTCAAGAAGGGTGCTCCCCAAGCAGAGGAATCATATATTTGATCAGACTTGTACTTAGCAGTATAAATTTATCATGTTTTTGAGATAGCTGACTGAAGTTGTGGATCTGAGTGACTGGAAGAATGGGGTACCCTTAACAAAAGTAGGGAAGGTAGATGGGAGGGACTGAGGAAAACTAATGAGTTCTCTTCTGGATATGAGTTCTTGATATTTCTTGACACTTCAGAGTGTCCCTTCTGAAGTATCCAGTAAGCAGTTAATGAAATGAATCTGGATTTATTGACTATAGAAAAATATTTGTTTAAATAGAACAGAATGGGTTAGTTTTATTTTTAAGATCTTATTCCAACAAGGTGTCTCCAATACATGTATTAAAAAAATAATCCACAGTTCGTTGAATGAGGTAACAGAATTTTGTTAAATCTTTGAATTATTTTTAAAAATATTTTATTTGTTTGTTTTTCCAACTACATGCAATGGTAATTGTTACTAATCATTTTTTTTTTACAGTTTTTAGTTTTATAATTTTTCTCCCTCCCTCACCTCTCCCCCTTCTCTTGACAGAAAGCTATCTGATATAAGCTTTCTGTTTATTACCCTACTAAATATAGATCAATATTGAACATGTTTGAGAGAAGAATCAGATCCAAGCAGAAGAAAACTGGGTGGGGGGGAGGGGAAGAGATACATAACATAACTTTTAAAAATTGAAGATAATAAGTTTTGGTCTTCATTCAAACTCCATAGTTCATTCTCTGCATATGGACGGCATTTTCCATCACAAGTCTTTTACAGTTTACAAACCTTTGAATTATTAATATCAAGTAAAGTATAGACTGGATAGACCTCTGCTTGCCAAAGACATTATCATTGTTGGGGGTTTTTTTAGGTTTTTGCAAGGCAAATGGGGTTAAGTGGCTTGCCCAAGGCCACACAGCTAGGTCATTATTTAAGTGTCTGAGACCATATTTGAACCCAAGTACTCCTGACTCCAGGGCTGGTGCTTTATCCACAGCGCCACCTAGCCGCCCCAACATTATCATTGTTATGGAAAATGTTTAGTTCAGAGTCTAAATGAAAGTTGAGCTATCAAAATTGGGGCTTGCTGACCTCGAATGACTGCAAAATATCCCAGTGCTGAGGGTACCAGATTAAAATGAAGTTGAAATTTGTATAATAAAATGATAAAAAAAATAATAGTACAACATAATTTTTTGTGGTTTTCAAAAGTGATGTCTTTCTATTTGAGTTTGATATTGTTGCTATGTATCATGAAACGCTTTGAATTTTGCTGTTTTCAATTTTCTTCAGGATGACATAAGACGTCTGATAATGCTCTGTAACTGAAAATCCTGGAATAACACAATTTCTGATAGAAATTTTATAGATGGAGGTTTGGGGAAAATATGTGTGTTTAGGGGTGATATATGTGGATATATATAGATCTAAATATAGCAATATATAAGTAAAGGGACTAGATGTGTAAGTTTATTGGAGAAGCAATGTCCCATAGCCCCGCTCACCCCTCTGTCCAACTCAACCCCTCAAAATGTAATCGAGTTGAACTCTCATGTCACGGTGAAAGATGGGCCAATCTTTCTTACCAACACCAACTTCCACATAAGAAAGTAGGAACAAAACTCCTAAAAGTAGCAGTTACCCCCAAATCACTGGCCTTGCTTTCACTCCACCACTAGCAGTTATCAACAATACAACTTAACATGGAGAGAGAGAGAGAGAACCAGTCAAACCAACCATCTGCAAACCAGTTGCCACCTATGAGGCAATAAGGCAACCTACTTGAAGCAGAAAAATACCCTGAAGGAGAGAGGTAGGATACCAACCCTGAAGCCATCATTGAGTGAGGAATAATCACACTGGAGAAAGGGACCTACCTTTCTTCCCCACACCAAAATCTATCCTCCTCCTTATACTGCTTTCATCCCAGCCATCGTCCAGGGACACGATTCTGTGGGGGAGATGCAGGCTGGCTACTGTTTCAGCAGGTCTGTAACAACAACACCTAAAGATCCAAGGAAAGAAGTTTTAGCCATTAAAGTCTTGGGCATTGTCAGATGACTCACCAGCAGAGACAAATATTTTTGTTGATGAAAATGACATTAAAATAGAATTGTATGAGGGCACTCTAAAGACCCTTTTAACCTTTTCATCAGAAACTTTGTGATTTTCTGTTCAGAAAGTGAACAGGGACTTTGAACCAACTTAAGTATTTAAGAAATGATTTTTCATTCATTTTTACATGCATACTCTTGTCAGCAAGCAGTCACAACTTCACAAAATTTACATGAAAAAGAAGTTTAAAGGTGTGGTATATGATTGTGTTGGAATATTACTGTGCTATAAGAAATGAAAACTAGAATGATTTTAGAAAATTCTGGAAAGATTTATATGAATTGATGCAGAATCAGAACTCTGTACACAGTAATAGCAGTGTTATTCAATGAAGAATTGTGAATGACTTGGCTAGTCTCAATACAAAGGACTCATGATGAAGTGCTCTGCCTGCCTCCCACGAAAGAATATTTGAATGCAGACTGAAGCATGCTAGTTTTAATTTTGATTTTTTTTCTTTTATTCAAGTCGTCTCATACAAAATGACAAATATTGAAATGTTTTACACAATTACAAGAGTTCACAATCCAAACAGGACCTTGCAGATTTATGAAATTGCAACAGAGAGGAGAAACAGAAATTCCCATCTAATTGTGAATAGCAGAGTAAGCTGGATTTGCAAATGAGATGACAACTTAGAAATGATAGCAAACTGGGACAGTAATAGCAATTTTAATAAGTTATTTTTTTTTGTTTAGTTCCTTTTACCACTTTCATTGAGTCATCCCATATGACAGATTGCATTTTTTAGAGAGGAAAAAAGTCAACACAAGTGATTAACAATTTGAAAAAAATCTGAAAACATCCTTTTTTTTTACAGAAGCAAAAAAAATGGTACTTTATATATTTTAAATATCTGGACATTTGTTTCCTTATTAATGGCTTTCCTTGGGAAAAAAATCTAGTAATAGAGTATGATATAAAAGACATGGACATCCTTTTTTTATATAATTTCAAATTGCTTTCCAAAATGGTTTTACCACATCATAGCTCCTCCAACATTGTATTAGCTTAACTTTCCTTCCACAATCTCTTCAATATTTACTGTTGCCAATTTTTGTCATTTTTAGCCAATCTGCAGGGTATAAGTTGAAACTTCAAGGTGTTTTGATTTGCATTTCTCTTATTGTTAGTGATTGATAGCATTTTTTCTAGGTTGTGACTACTTTGTTGTTCTTTGAGAGCAATTTGTTCTTAATCCTTTGCTCATTTATCTAGGAATATATATCTGTTGTGTGTGGGGGGGTTAAATAGATGTGTTTTATTTATCTTAGATATATTAATATGAAGATGCTTTTTTTCCTTATGTGAAGAAACTTTTAGTTTCAAGTTATTAAAGGTTATCTATTTTATCTTTGATAATTGGCTCTACAAAGTATTTGGTTAAGAAAATCTCTCCTCCCCATAATTCTGAAGTATATGATCTGTTTTGTTTTATTTTTCTAAGTTTTTTTTTATTATGCTCAGGTCATTTATGTGTTTAGAAATATATTGTAAGGTTTTATTCTAAGCCTGCTTCAAGATTGCTTCCCAGTTTTCCCAGAAGTTTTTATCAAATGGGGAATTTTTCCCTAGGGAGTTTGTTTTCCACTTTATCAAATATTTGAATTATTGAGTTCTTTTGTTTCTCAGTTTCCCTTTTTTAATTCACTTCCATTATGTATCTCTCAATTTTTAAAAACTCATACTTGATGGTGTCTTTTGCTTTATAATGTAGTGGAAGTGGGGGCGGCTAGGTGGCGCAGTGGATAAAGCACCGGCCCTGGAGTCAGGAGTACCTGGGTTTAAATCCGGTCTCAGACACTTAATAATTAGCTAGCCCTGTGGCCTTGGGCAAGCCACTTAACCCCATTTGCCTTGCAAAAAGTAAAAAAAAAATAATGTAGTGGAAGTGCTGCTTATTCTTCATCCTTACTTATTTTCATCATTTTCATTGAACTTCTAGCTCTTTTGTTTTTCTAAATGAATTATTTTATCCCTTTGGTAGTTTTGATTAGTACAAGATTAAAAGCATGAATTGATTTTATAGTATTGTTATTTTTATTATATTGGCATGACCTAGCTCTGAATATTCCTCCATCTTTGTAATTAAATTTATACAAGTCTTTTGCATGCTTTGGGAGATTGATTCCCAAATATTTTATGTACTTTGTAATTACTTGTGATAGGATTTCTCTATTACTGTTTCTTGTTTCATTTTTATAGAATTATTGTTGATTTTTGAGAATGTATTTTTTTTATTTTCTTTGTTGGTTCTGATAGATTTTCCAAGTAAAATTTCATCAACAGAGATGATTTTAGTTTTTGCAAGGCAATGGGGTTAAGTGGCTTGCCCAAGGCCACAGGGCTAGGTAATTATTAAGGGTCTGAGGTTGGATTTGAACTCAGGTACTCCTGACTCCAGGGCCGGTTCTCTATCCACTGCGCCACCTAGCTGTCCCTGCAGAGATGATTTTTAATCTCTTAAATAATAGTGGAATCTCTTAAATAATAGTGGAAAGGATGGATATCCTTGCTTTACTCATATTTATTGGAAAAGTTCTAGTATATTGCCATTCCTTATGACTCGTTTTTGGTTTTGATAGATGCATTCTATGTTACAGTCCTCTGTATACTTTGTCGAGTACTTTTTCTGAATCTACCATTCTTGTATCCATGACAGGAATTCCACTTGATCATAATGATTTCTTGGAAAAATTGTGATAGTCTGTGTAATAGAATTTTGTTTAAAATTATTCATTCAGTATTATTGATATTGGTCTATAATTTTCTCTCTTGTTTTTAATCTTCTCCTTTACCTGACTTAGGGAGTAGGACTATATTTGTCTGAAAAGAATTATTGTAAGGTGCTCTCTTTATCAATTTCAGAGAATAATTTGAAGTGTAGATAATAATTGTTCTTTAAAATTTTGATAAAATTCTCCTGGAAATTCACCAGGACCAAGATTTATCCTTTCATAATTCCTGAACAACTAGATCTAATTCCTTTTCTGAGAATTAGTTACTTAAGATTTCTGTTTTATCTTCTCATGGTTTGGATATTTTATATTTTCAAAGGTATTATTTTTCTTTTCTGTTTGTTTTTGTATGTCAGTTTTTTTAAATGTGTTTTCAGTAAGCAACAACAATTTGTAGAACTTTGTTTTCTTATCCAGTTATTGGATTATTTAATCCATTCACATTTAGAGTAATATAGAGTAGATTTGTATTTCCTCCATCTGTCTCTAAAATTGGAAGGTTTTGTTTTTTTTTTAAAGTTGGGATTGATCCCCCCTTTGGCTATAATTATCATTATTTTCCTTCATTTACTTTAATCTTTTTGAGGTACTCCTGTATCTACTCTTTTCTCTCTATATCATGTACTCTTCGCATTTGTTGACCCTTTCCCTTTTGAGTTATTAGTTTCATCTATTTTTCTCCTGTTTTTATCTGGGGTATATATATTCTTCCCTCTTTTTTTTCCCTTTCAGTTAACTAAGTAGCTTCCTGTCCCCAACCCCCTTCGCCATCCCTTCAACTAGAAATTATTCATCAGTTTTTAACATTTACTTTTTTTGTGTTCCTTTCCCAAAAAAGAACTTCCCTCATTCCCTGCCTTATCTATATCCCCTCTGTCTTCACTAGACCTTGACTTTTTCAATCATCACCCTTTTCTCTGTATTCTTCATGCAGTTAAAGCTTTTAAGGTATCTATTCTAAACAGCTCTCCGCTCTTTGCATGACTTGCCCCAGAACAGTGCCATTTAGTGCAGCTGTCACAGAAGACTCTTGCCTATGGCAGAGCCCCTCCACTACAGTGTCCCTGATTATTTAGTTCACCACTAGTCTATCTCTTCCCTATTTACTGTTATTTTTAACATTTGCCTCAAAATTTCCCCAATCTGTTCTCTGTTACTTCTTCAAATACTAGTCACCCCCCCCCCCCCCCCGGGATTCCAATTCCTGCCATTTCAATGAAGACTAAGTAGACTTTTCAAACACCTAAATCACCTTGGCCCTTCTAGTACTCGAGTTCTCTCTTTCTCCATAAGAAACCCCCTTCACTTTTCTAAGTAAAGCCACCTCCTCCTTTTTTACCTCCCCCTCCCTTTTCTTAGCCACTTTCTTGGGGCCTCTTTTTTTTCCTTTTAATTTATTTTGAGTTTTACAATTTTTCCCGTCTTGCTTCCCGCTCCCCCCCCCCCCCCCCCCCCCGGACAAAAAAGACAATTTGTCAGTCTTTGCATTGTTTGCATGGTATACATTGATCCAAATTGAATGTGATGAGAGAGAAATCATATCCTTAAGGAAGAAAAATAAAGGATAAGAGATAGCAAGATTACATAATAAGGTATCAGGGTTTTTTTCCCCCCAAATTAAAGGTAATAGTACTTGGTCTCTGTTCAAACTCCACAATTCTTACTCTGGATACAGATGGTATTCTTCATCACAGATAGCCCCAAATTGTCCCAAATTGTTACACTGATGGAATGAGCAAATCCATCAGGGTTGATCATCACCCCCATGTTGGTGTTAGGGTGTACAGTGTTTTTCTGGTTCTGCTCATCTAGCTCAGTATCAGTTCATGCAAATCCCTCCAGGCTTCCCTGAATTCCCATTCCTCCTGGTTTCTAATAGAATATTAGTGTTCCATCACATACATATACCACAGTTTATTAAGCCACTCCCCGATTGATGGACATTCACTCAATTTCCAATTCTTTGCCACCACAAACAAGGCTGCTATGAATATTTTTGTACAAGTGATGTTTTTACCCTTTTTCATCATCTCTTCAGGGTATAGACCCTGTAGTGGTATTGCTGGATCAAAGGGTATATGCACATTTTTGTTGCCCTTTGGGTGTAATTCCAAATTTCTTTCCAGAAAGGTTGGATGAGTTCACAGCTCTATCAAGAATGTATTAGTGTCCCAGATTTCCCACATCCCTTCCAACATTGATCATTGTCCTTTCTGGTCATAATGGCCCGTCTGACAGAAGCTTTAATTTGCATTCATTTCTCTAGTAAGTAATGATTTAAAGTAATTTTTCATATGACTGGATCACTTTGATTTCCTCATTTGTAAATTGCCTTTGTATATCCTTTGACCATTTGTTAATTGGGGAATGGATTGTTTTTTTTAAAACTTTGACTCAGTTCTCTGTATATTTTTAGAAATGAGTCCTTTATCATAAATAGTAGTTGTAAAATTGTTTCCCAGTTTACTACATTTCTTTTGAGCTTAGTTACAGTGGTTTCCTCTGTGCAAAAACTTTTTAATTTAATGTAATCAAAATCATCTAATGTGTTTTAATGATGTTCTCCATCTCTTCCTTGGTCATAAACTGCTTCCTTTTCCATAGATCTGACAGGTAGACTAATCCTTGATCTTCTAGTTTGCTTATGATACTGTTTTTCATGTCTAAATCCTGTATCCATTTGGATCTTATCTTGGTATAGGTTGTGAGGTATTGGTCTAATCTAAGTTTCTTCCATACTAACTTCCAATTTTCCTAGCAGTTTTTATCAAAAGTTTTTATCCCAATAGCTGGACTCTTTGGGTTTATCAAACAGCAGATTACTATAATCATTCATTGCTGTTGCATCTAGTCTTTTCCACTTGTCCACCACTGTATTTCTTAGCCAATACCAGACAGTTTTGATGACTAGTGTTTTATAATATAATTTTAGATCTGGTAGCCCTAAGCCACCTTCTTTTGCACTTTTTTTCATTGAATCCCTGGAAATTCTTGACTTTTTATTTCTCCATATGAATTCACATAAGGACTTTTTCTAACTCATTAAAGTAGTTTTTTGGAATTTTGATTGGTAAGGTACTGAACAGGTAATTTACTTTTGGTAGAATTGTCTATTAGTTCGACCTATCCATGAGCAGTTGATGTTTGCTCAGTTATTTAAATCTTATTTTATTTGTGTGAGAAGTGTTTTGTAATTGTTTTCAACAAGTTTCTGAGTCTGCCTTGGCAAATAGACCCCAGGTATTTTATATTGTCTGCAGTTACTTTGAATGGGATTTCTCTTTCTAGCTCTTCCTGCTGTATCTTACTAGTCATATATAGAAATGTTGAGGAGTTGCTAATTGTTTCCAGGAGTTTTTTAAATGATATTTTTGGGATTCTCTAGGTATACCATCATGTCATCTGCAAAGAGTGATAGTTTTGTCTTCTTCCTTCCCCAATTCTAATTCCTTCAATTTTTTTTTCTTCTCTTATTGCTGAAGCTAACATCTCTAATAGGATATGGAATAGCAGTAGTGATGATGGGCATCCTTTTTTCACCCCTGATCTTATTGGGAATGCCTCTAGCCTCTCCTCATTTACATAATGCTTGTTGCTGATTTCAGATTAATGTTGCTTATTATTCTAAGGAACAGTACATTTATTCCTACACTCTCTAGTGTTTTTAGTAGGAATGTGTGCTGTATTTTATCAAAAGCTTTTTCAGCATCTATTGATATAATTATATGATTTCTGATAGGTTTGTTATTGATCTAATTAATTATGCTTACAGTTTTCCTAATATTGAACCCTGCATCCTACTTGATCATAATGTATTATACTAGTGATAACTTGTACTCATTTTGCTGCTAAGATTTTATTTAAGATTTTTGCATCTATATTCATCAGGGAGATAGGTCTATAATTTTCTTTCTCTGTTTTAACTCTTCCTGGTTTAGGTATTAACACCATATTGGTATCATAGAAACAGGCAGAATTCCATCTTCACCTATTTTTTCCAAAGAGTTTATATAGAATTAGAACCAATTAAATGTTTGATAGGATTCACTTGCGAAACCATCAGGCCCTGGAGATTTTTTCTTAAGAAGTTCAATGATGGCTTGTTGATTTTTTTTTTTTTTTTGAGATAGGGTTGTTTAGGTATTTAATCTCCTCTTCATTTAACCTGGGCAAATTATATTTTTGTAAATATTCATCCATTTCACTTAGATTGTCAAATTTATTGGCATAGAGTTGGGCAAAATAACTCCAAAGTATTTACTTTTATTTCCTCCTCGTTCGTGGTGAGTTCACCTTTTCCATTTATGATACTAGAAATTTGGGTTTTTTTTATTCAAAATGTCCAGAAGTTTATCAGTTTTATTGGTTTTTTCATGAAACCCACTCTTGGTTTTATTTATTAATTCAATAGCTTTTTTGCTTTCAATTTTATTAATTTTTCCTTTAATTTTTAGAACTTCTAATTTGATATTTAATTGGGGATTTTCAATTTGTTCTTTCTAATTTTTTTTTTTAGGGTTTTTGCAAGGCAAATGGGGTTGTGTCTTGCCCAAGGGCATACAGCTAGGTAATTATTAAATATCTGAGATCGGATTTGAATTCAGGTACTCCTGACTCCAGGGCTGGTGCTCTACCCACTGCGCCACCTAGCCGCCCCTCTTTCTAATTTTTTTAGCTGCATATTTAATTCATTGATCTCTTCTTTCTCTAATTTATTCATGTAAGCATTTAAAGATATAATATATCCCCTGACAGTCGCTTTGAGTGAATCCCATAGGTTTTGGTATGTTGTTTCATTATTGTCATTATGTAGGATGAAATAATAATTCTTTCTATAATTTGTTGCTTGATCCACTCATTCTCTAAAATGAGGTTATTTAGTTTCCAATTAGTTCTGGGTCTATATCTCCCTGGCCCAGTATTACATATGATTTTTATTGCATTATGAGAAAGATGTTTTCACTATTTCTGCCTTTCTACAATTGATCATTAGGTTTTTATGTCTTAGTACATGGTATTGCAGGAAAAAAGTATATTACCTTATATCCCCATTCAGTTTCCTCCATAGGTCTATTGTATTATTTATTTTATGATTTGATGTATTCAAATCAGATCAGCAGGAGGTTAAGGTCTCCCACTAGTAGAGTTTTGTTTTTTGTGTCTTCCTGTAGTTCTTTCAATTTCTCCTCTAAGAACTTGGATGCTATTCCATTGGGTGCATACATATTCAGTATTGAAGGTCACTTTATTGTCTGTGATACCTTTTTAGGAGGATAGTTTCCTTCCTTATCTCTTCTAATTCCTTCTATTTTTGCAGCTTTGGCTGAGATAAGGATTGCTACTCCTGCTTTTTTTTCACTTCAGCTGAAGCAAAATATATTTTGCTCCAACCTCTTAATTTTACTTTATATGTATCTCTCTGCTTCAAATGAGTTTCTTGTAAGCATCATATTGTAGGATTCTGGTTTTTAATCTACTCTGCTATTTGCTTACGTTTTAAGGGGAAGTTCATACCATTCCCATTCAAAGTTATAATTACTAACTCTTTAATGCCCACCATGCTCTCTTCCCTCTGATTGTATTTCTCCCCTTTTACACATTATCCATATTTTCCAGTATTTTGTTTCTGAATAGCACCACCTTCAGTGTGTTTGCCCTCCTTTATTCACCCCTCCCCATTCTTACCCCTTTCCCTTCCCTTTCTTCTGTTAGTTCCCCCTTTTCTCCCCCCTTCCTGTCTCCATCCCCCCTCCCCTTTTCCCCTTTTAATACTCGAGAGGTAAATCTCCTCCCTTCTTCCCCTCTCTTACAACAGGTCTTTTGTACCTTTTTATGTAATGAGAGTCACCCCATTCAGTCCCCTCCAGTCTCTTTCCTGTCTCCCTTTTTAAGGAGGTAGTGTTTTAAAATCATTCTGAGTCACAGAAAATCATGGGTATCCATCACTTCTGGCTAAGTATATTCTCTCTAATCGAGTTACAATTCTCAAGAGTTATTGGAGTCTTTCTCCCAAATAGGGATACAACCAGTTTCTTCTCATTGGATAGCAGTCTCATGGACTAGTCATGAGTGTCCATCACTTCTGGCTGAGTTATATTCTCTCTAATTATATTTACAGTTCTCAAGAGTTATGAAAATCTTTTCCCCATGCTGGGATACAGTCAGTTTCATCTTATTGGATAGCAGGGTTTTTTTTTTCCCTCTTTACACCCCACTTTTTTTTTAACCTTTTCATGTGTCTCTTGAACCTCTTGCTTGATGTCCAAGTTTTCTATTTAGCTCAGTTTTTTTCATCAGGAATTGTTGGATGTCTCCCATTTCATTAAATGACCATCTTTTCCCCTGGAAGAGAAGGCTCAATTTTGCTGGATAGTGGATTCTTGGCTGTATTCCAAGTTCCCTTGCACTTCGGAATATCTTATTCCAAGCCCTTCTATCCCTTAATGTTGATGCAGCCAGGTCCTGTGTAATTCTGTTAAGAGGTTTGTTTCAGCACCAGCCAGGGAGGAGGAGGAGGAGGAGGAGGAGGAGGAGGACCAGACTGTGGCGGCGGGAGGGAGGCCAGGCAGGGGAGAAGATGGCAGAGACCTTGGCAGTGGGTGCGGGCGCAGCCGTCCCCACACCGTTTCTTCTACCACTGCTGCAAGGCGAGGTCAGCCCCAAGCTACCAGAGTATATTTGCCCCAGAAGTGTGAATCAGGCTTTGTTGAAGAAGTGACTGATAATTCCAGTTTTTTAGATAATGGTGGCGGCACTTCCACGCAATTTGGCACCACACAATGTTTTCCCCAGACTTTAGACCATTTCTGAGTAGCAGTTCACTGGATCAAGATATTTGAGACAATACAGATCTTTGGGGCCCCAGCAGGCCACCGTAGACTGCCAACAACGAGGAGATAGATCCTGGGGGACCTCTAGACCTGATAGGTCCCCAGCAATTGAAGGAATAATGCAACAGATCTTTGTAGGATTCTTTGCAAATTCAGCAATTCCTGCCCCACCCCCCTTTTCATGGAGTGGGATGCTGCACTCCAATCCTGGGTTTGATGCCATTGTTACCCAGCTCTTAGGACAGTTGGAAAACACTGAGCCTCCCCCAGCTGATAAAGAAAAGATTACATCTCTTCCAACAGTGACAGTAACTTAGGAACAAGTTGACACGGGTTTAGAGTGTCCAGTGTGCAAAGAAGACTACACCTTTGGAGAGCAAGTCTGGCAATTGCCTTGCAACCACTTCTTTCACAGCAGCTGTATTGTGCCGTGGTTGGAGCTGCATGGTACATGCCCTGTTTGCAGGAAGAGTGTAAATGGTGAGGACTCAACCCGGCAAACACCAGCGGCTATAGCAGTGACAGCCAACTACATGAGCCATGGATTTTCTGAAGCTCAGTACCCATTGAGCTGGGACCATGGTAGACTTACTACAAATGTAAATTGTATAAAAAAAATAGTATGTGGATATAGAAACCTCACCTGAAATCCTAACCCATAATATTAGTTCAACAAGTGCTGTCCCGCTCCAAATCTAAAGTAGCATTTACAGATGGAATTGTATCTACAGCTGAATGCCTCTTATTCCTGAATTCAGAGTGATGACTTGATTTTATGCTTGTGAAACTTAATTATGTATTTCTTTCAGAATGAAATAAATTCCTTAAAGGTCTAGTTAGGGTTCTGCTATGTCTTCTGTCATGCTGCCTTGCAATGGAGGTTCTGCTTTCTCCCCCAGCCTCCATTTCTCCCATCAGTGTATTTTAAAGTAAACACAGTGGAACCAAAACCCCATGGTCCTTTTGGCATAAAGTATTTGTCTTAACTGGATGAAAGTGGCTTCTTCTGACTGGATTAGCCATGAAGTCAGGTGAAGGGAAGCCAGAGCATTGACTGGAGCTTCCAAGAGCAAACTGAAGGACAGTTAAAGTGGGAAAGAGAAAGTGGCATATTAGCCTGTCTCTGATTTGGCTCATTTTTATTTTTAAAATGATAATTCAGGGGGAGGCAGTTCCCCCAAGAAGACAATTTGGTATATTCTTGTAGTCTGGTTAAAACAGGATGAAAGCTCAAGGGACAGAGGACTATGACTCTTAGGCTTAGGATCTATAATTGTCCTCAACTTCTAGTTGGTTCCTTGTTTTCTGCCAGTTGTCTTGGGGACCTCCTGAAGACATCTCTTTGGGAAATGAGTGGGATGTTTCCTAAACTGCTTTGAGTGTCTAGTCCATTGGTACTGATAATTCATTGGTCTTCAGGAATTCAGATTTTTAAGTTGTCTCTTTTTAAATCTTTTTTTAAAAACATATTTCACTCTTAAACCTTTGCTGTTCTGCCTGGTTCTTGCTGCTGTTGGCATCATACCGTTTGTAGCCAGGCCCAAAAGCACACAACTAAAGGAGGTGTCTGACTCAAGGTCCTACTGTTAACCTACAAGCATCTCTATACACATGTACACAGCTCTGTGGAGTGCTCATTTTCTAAAGTTGAATAAATGAAGAAGGTTAAAAAGAAGAGGTTTTTTCATATTAAATATGAGGGAAGATCAGGAAGATCAGGAGATCTTTTGCAGTGTGCCTGTCTTCTCTCCACCATCTTGTCCAGAAGTCTTGGGGGCTCTTTCTGAGGCTCAGAGGTCATTGCTAGCCCAAGATTTTATCCCAGTGCACAGCACATTTCCTCTCTTTCCCCACTCCTTTTGTTTACCATTACATGTTGTAATGGAATCTCACAAAAAAAAAAAGCCTTGATTCACTTGTAGACAGTGCCACCAATTTTTTGGCCATAATGATGACCCATCTGCCCTTCACTGTCCTCTCTGCCAGATTTCTACTTTTATCTGTCTCCTTGTGTATATTTAGAAAGAACAGTCTTACTGATTTGTCTTTTGGTACTGGACTGCTGTTTGCATGCTGCATTTAGTAATTCCTCTTGCATTTCTGTTTTTTGGAATGTCTAAGATGCAATTCTGTCATTTTGGGAGTTCTTTCAAATTCATCTTTATTATTTGGGGGGGGAGGGGAGTTGTGGGTAATTAGGATTAAGTGATTTGCCCAAGATCACAAAGCTAAAAAGTATCAAGTGTCATGCCACTGCATTTTAACTCAGGTCTTTCTGACTTCAGGGCCAATGCTCTATCCACTGTGCCACCTAGCTGCTTCCATCATCTTTATTATTGAATCATCTTTTTTTTCCTGATTAAGTTCAGATTCATAAGGTGGTAGGTCATGCTCATCCTGAACTCCATTGTTCTTCCAAATAGATTTCTTCCTGTGCTTTGTAGTGGGTGCAGGTATAGTGTAGGGTGTGATCAAGGAAGACTAGTACCTTGGTGTGAGGGCTGCTGAGCCCTCTTCAGGGCAGCTTTCCACCTTTGATGTCACCTAACTCAACCTAACTTGAGCCACCTAACTCTCATCTGTGGCTCTAAAGAAGTTGTAGCATGCACAGCAACCACACTCTGTTAAACTGGTTTGGCAGGCAGGCTAAATCAATTTGCGGGTAACCAGGGGAGTCTCAGACTCATCTGTGAGTAGTAGGGGGTATCTACCCCTAGCATGTGAAGTCTCCCACTGGTGGAATGGTCAGAGGACATTTCATTCTAATGTTCATAAAGTCAGCTGAAGCGCAGGTGCTGTGGAGCTTGGTTGGACATTAAGACACCAAGGTCATCTGCTGCATCCAGAGCTGTCACCAGTTATCTTGACTTTGTTTTTGCCAAGCTGGATCATGATGAATTTGAAAAGAGAGAGTGAGGCGCATGACTTTGTGAAACTCTGCCTCACTTACATCCAATTTATGCATGTAACAAAAGATAACAAAAAATAGTCTCACATTATTCAAAAGTCTGTTTCTTTATTATATTTGAAGGTCTTTCTCATGATGGCTTGTGGAACTTCTTGTGTCCGAATTGAATTGTTAGGCTTAACCACGTGTGTCCTGGAGTTTTCTCTGTTTTCTGGAGGTTATCTTTGAATTCTTTCAATTGGATTTTCGTTTTCTATGTTTAGAAGTTTTGAGAAGTTCTCTTTTATTGTTTCTTTCATTGAAGTGTTAAGGTCCTGTTGTATTCTCCTGGGAGACTTATAAAAGAACCTTAGGTTTGAGATCTGTATGTTTTTGCTTGCGTAGTGAATGCATATGTTTTCTTGGAACTTTTTGTTTTCTGATTTTCTTCTTCCAGATAGTCCTTCACTTCTGTGTATTTATTTGTATCTATTATTCTTTTTTTCTTTGGTGAAGCTTACCATTGGAAATTCAGGTTTTTTATTTTTACAAATCATTTCTCCTGTATAGGACATAAATACTGCTCTCATAATTCTCATTTCTCTTTTAAACCTTTCAGGAATGGTGTTCTCTAGTTCTTTATTCTCTTAAAATTCCAAAATGTCTTACCAAGTGTGTGATCATTTTTCTATGTTTTGTAGTATTCCTTGAACTCTGTAAGTAGAGCTGGAAGCCATACTGCCTTCTATTGTTGCTGCTTTCCTGTTTGATTTATCTGTTTATATCAAGGTCTTTGAAGAAAACCCAACCCCCCATTTTCCCTTTCATTCTCTTTCTGACTCCCTCCCTTCTAATTGTGGTTTCCTTTTGGGCTAAATATGAGAGTGTCTCAGCTTCCTCCCATGATGGGTGACTCACAGTTCACCAAAACAAGTGATTTTTGTGCTGTCAGGTCTGACCCTAGGTGGATGCTTTGACTCTTTCCTTCAGGTTTGGTGGGATGCTGTCCCAGCTCCATTGCATACACACACACACACACACACAGTTCTGTGTCCTTGGGACCTTTCCCAGGCCCTCTCTGTTTTCAGTTCTCTGCCCCATCACCAGTATTTCAGATGTTTGCAATGCTGGTTCTAGAAGGCTGCAGATACTGACATACCTTCACTTGTGTGGAGAAACTGGTTGTTGTACTAGAACAGATATTCCCAACCTAGACCCATGGTCTCTTTAGCACTGAAAAGAATAATATCTGAGTCTATACAGTCTATAATAAAAATTGAACTTTATAGACTCAGACATCCCTTCCTACTCTGAAATCCTTTGAATCATTCTCTAATACTTACTAGATATAGTAACTCTGATCAAGTAATTTATCAGAATTCAGTTTTCTCATCTCTAAGTAAGATCAGTACTTGTACTACATGCTTCAGGCTTGTTGGATTATAAACTTTAAAGTATTACATAAATGTGAATTATTTTTAACAATAATAACCAAAATCACCTTCAAGAAGAGCTCCCTAGAACTATTAATTAAAGTAAGTAATTGATTAATAATAATAATCAAAAGTAAGTGATTGATTGTTGTCTTCAAGGAAGTGTGAGATGTGAATTTGGCAGTCAGAAATTGCAACACGCAAATAAAATTTGTTAAAGCAGAAAGGAAGCAGTGCATCATGCAGATAGACTGCTGAATCTAGTATCAAAAAGACCTGGGTTTGAATCCTGACTGCCATTTACTATGAAGTAGCAGTTGTAAGAATTTGTGAGTTGTGTAGCAGCAAGCAATAGATTAACTTGGTTTAAGACGAGGTTTGTGAACTGTTAGTTGTGGGATTATGCACATGATGTATTATGAGTTTGGGGTTATAGAATCTCATTTTAGAACTGGAAGGAACCTTAAAGACCATCTATTTAGTCTAATTGTTATATTTTATGAGCCTGTAACTGAGGCCTGGAGAGGTTAAGGCTTGTCCATCAGCCTACAGCTACCAAACTGAGACTATCTGATTCAAAATGTATTGTTCTCTTTTATATGGGGTAAGTGGGAATGGGGATATGTATTTAGGTACTCTTTTAAGATTGATCATATAGTTTCTTTGTAGTTAACTTAGTTAAATGTTTAAAAGTTGACTTTAGGCTTCACTCTTCTCTGTCTCAGAGCCATAACAAAGTAACAATAGATTAAAGTTTTAAGTTCATAACACTATTAGCGATGTGATTTTTAGAAACCATTCAGGGTTAGAAAATCCAGTCTGTAATAAAACATACTGATGTTTACTAAGCATTATAATTATGATTATTATATTATTATTTTAACAGATGGTCTTTCTTAAGCCAAGAAAAATTATTGCAGATATTTTAAATGAAGTGTCAACAATTGTCAGATTTTTAATTGATCTTTTAGTTTTACAAATCTTTTTTATATAGACCCTACCAATTCTCATTGAGCATCTTTCTTAAAGAGAAAAAAAGACAGTAAACTGAAATACCCAACACAGCAGTTCCATCTGATAATGTTTATAACATTTTTAATCTTCAGAACCCATCTTTTTATTGACCAGAGTGAGGTGGGTTTCATCATAATCATCACTGTTAGTATTTTAACAGTAATGTATACTATACTTGTATACATTATCTTTTTTAATTTTAGCAATCTTCCTGTAAGATAGTTACTATTATTATTATTATTATTATCATCCTCCCTTTTACAGATAAAAAAAGTGAGGCTTGAGTGAAGGAAAATTGACTTAACTAGGATCGTACAACTAATAAGTGTCTGAAGCAGAATTTGAACAAATGTCATCTTGGCACCACTAGCCCTTGATACATCACAATAACCCAAGAGTTCAACTTTGTTGCAGTGTTCTTTCCCTATGTACTATTGTAGTTATTGTGGCATAACTGAATCAATTCATAGAACTTTTTCTGCATTTCTCTGAATTTCTAATTGGTAATTTACTTTTTTTTTTTATTTTGCAAGGCAAATGGGGTTAAGTGGCTTGCCCAAGGCCACACGGCTAGGTAATTATTAAGTGTCTGAGACCAGATTTGAACCCAGGTACTCCTGACTCCAGGGCCGGTGCTTTATCCACTACACCACCTAGCCGCCCGGTAATTAACTTTTACAATGCAATGATATTCTTACATTATTTTGATTTTTAACCATTTCACGTTGATAGGCCTACTTTTTTCCAGTTTTTTTGCTACCACATAAAAATCTACCTCAAAAATGCCACAAAATTTTATTGTACCTGGGGTCTTTCTTTTTGTCTTTAAACTCATTAGGGTATATAGCAAGTAGTATGATATCTGGGTCAAAGATTTATTCCCCCCTTCAGTTTTATGACCTTTCTTGTGTATTTCTAACATACTTTTCAAAATAGTTAACTATCAATAAATAATATGCTTGTTTTCCCACAGTGCATCTAACATTGATGATTTTTCTCTTATGTCATATTTTATTTTGGGGGGACAGGTTAGGGAGAGGAAATGAGGTAAAACTCAGTAGCTACCCTAATTCTTTCATGTGGTGGCTAGGAAAATTTGCCAGTCTTTCTTTTGAAAACTTGTTTATATCCTCTGACTGCTTATAAGACAGACTCCCCACTAAATTAATTTTATCATTACTGATATATCTTGAATACTAGACTTTTATTAGTGATAATTTCTGCAAATATTTTCCCCCATGCAACTATCTCTTAGTCTGGTTTTATCAATTTTGTTTGTGTAAATGATTTTTAATTCTGTTTCTCTTTATGATTACTTCTGTACCTTGGTTTGAGTTAAAATCCTCTCCCAGCTAGAGTTGCATGGAGGTTTATCTTACCAATTGGTTTTTTAAAATTATTTTTCACATATACATTTTGGAACTCATTGTGGTTTACCTCTGTCATTGTTGAATAGAGTCCTTCCCCCTTGTTCTTAGATTTATCAAACCCTGCCCTATTGTTTGATTGTTATAAGTTCTTGCTTATGCTGTACCATCAGTATACTTTTAAAAATCTTAATGAAAGAATGAAAAAATATTCAGTATGTACAGTGTGCCAAGAACTGTGCTAATTATTGAAGATCTAATTGTAAATAAAAGTAAGCAAGTCAGTCCCTGTTCTTGGAGGACTTCTTGTGAGGGAAGACAGCAGATAAAGGGGCATCATTGCTGAAGAACTGAGGTCAGGTGCCATGGTTGGAAATAACCAGAAGAATGGGAGTCTGGCTCTAGGTGGGATCTGTCCCAAAGACTCTTTTCAGAGACTAGTGCTGTAGATGCAGACTTTGAGATAGAGGCAGTAGAGGATTAGGAGGATGACCGGTCTCTATAGGCCTGTTTGGAATTGTCTAGGAGGTGATCATTTAATCTGTGGAGAGTTTTGATGACTTTATTATTCATTAAAACCTTTCTGTGCATGTATTTACCTGATGTATTTTGTACTTTTTAAGTCCTTGAAAATTATGCATGTACCTTAGCCCAGGGATTTGTAATAAGATGACCTAAAATTCACTAACTCTCCCCAAATAATGTTTTAGGGAAGTGAATTAAATATGAGAGTAATGTTAAAGAATGTCACTGATTTTTAAAACTGTCAAATGAGTTATTTCTTTGGTAGATATGAGTTCCATGAATCTTGGTTTTGCTTAGGCATAATATGGGCAAATAAAGGTAAATATTTTATGTTATATTTAATTTAGGACCAGCCTGGGCAAAAAGCCCAGATTCTTGCTGCATGTTATGCTGAACAGTTAACTAAAACTTCTGTTTTTTGTTTTGTTTTTCCTGTAGGGGGATACTCGAAACCTCGTACTTCCTGAGAATGTTAGCACTGGCCAAAAATTAGACTTTTCAGATACAATGGTGCAACAGAAATTGGATGATATCAAGGATCGTATCAAACGAGAAATAAGGAAAGAATTGAAAATAAAAGAAGGAGCTGAAAATCTCAGGAAGGTCACAACGGACAAAAAAAACTTGGCATATGTGGACAACATTTTGAAAAAATCAAATAAAAAATTAGAAGAATTGCATCATAAACTACAGGAATTAAATGCCCATATTGTTGTAACAGATCCAGAAGATCTTTCAGGTATTGTACATAACTTGGAATATTTCCTAAATATCTATCAGTTAAATTTTACTTTAGAAAGTTAGTAATCATGAATTTGTAATTTATAGCTGTATAATAATGAAATTGTGGTAGGCAAATTTTCTTATGTATATTCAACAGATATTTAGGGTTTCTCTGTTTAAGGGAGCTATGCTATATGCTAAAGATAAAAAAAGTTAAACAAGATACATTCTTGCCATCAATTAAGTACAATTTAATAATAATCTCATTGTTTAAATCTTTTTTTTTAAGAACAATGAGTAAATGTGAGGTTTTTTCCCCTGATACATAACTGAGGTTAGAGAGTTTGCATAAATATGTTTATTCCATTAAAAGGACCTCCTATATCATGTGCACATTTCGAGGGGCCATGGTTTTATGAAAGAGCCAATAAGTTAATAAATCTTTTTAGTTTCTGTGAAATAGTTTGAAGCTTAGAACAAATCTATTACAAAGCTCAGCTTCTAAAAAAGGCTTTTAGCATTTAGAGTCCTTTTTACAGTTTGTTTTCAGCATTTTTTTGCATGTGTTTAAATTTTGAAAGCTATGTCTAGGATTTGTACTGTGTAAGAATAATAGAATTTTAAGCCTCTATTGGACTTTTGAGATCACTTCATCTGTTTTCATTTTACAGGTGAGCTATCTGAGATTCAGAGAGATCACACTGCTCATTAGTGGCAGACCTTGAACCAGAAACAAACCAAGCCTTTTGTTTCCTAGTCCAGTGTTTTCATTACATTTTCAGTAACTGATATTACAGATAGAAATTTACATTGTGTAAAAGCTAGTTCTAACAAATTACAGATAACCTTAGATAGTTTAATCAGCTCACTTTTTTTTTCAATAACTGACAGACTCCAAACTTTCTGATGCCTATTTCTGTAAGTAAATTTCAGGTCTTTTTTTTAATGGGAAAGTGTCATATTTATTGATATCTTCTGTTCAGATTCCAACCTTTCCCCATGGTCTTTCCAAGGACCATGTGATCAAGTTGCAGGTGAAGATCTCAAGGCTGCTACTATTTATTGTAACTTTTATGTATTTCTTAACCATTTAATATGTATAAAACTGTACCATCTTGTTAAGCTCCTATCCTTTTTATGTCACTGATGAAGAAGTTTTGGAGCATTGTACCCCAGTCCCATTTTCCCCATAAACCTTAACATATATTTTTGAATAGTAAAGTGCCTTTTGGGACTAGATATATTGAATTACACTGTCCTTTAATAATAGCAGCAGTCTGATGTCTCTAGGATGATTAGATTGTAGCCCCAGAAGCTTGGAATAATACCCCAAAGTGGATGCTTCGCTAAAAAGTTAGTCTGCTGTAAATAGCATTCCATTCCCCGGTTCTGTGCCTTTGTGCCAATGATTCCTCATGTCTAGAATTCACTTCTCCCTCATTGCATCTTACAAAATGCCTCATTTCTTCCAAGTAGGGGTTGAGTTCACCTCCTTCAGTCAACCAACAAGGACTTATTGTGTGCCATACACTGCAGAGTTGGAAGAGCCTGAAAGAACAAAAGTAGAGTCCCTGTCTTCAAGAGGTTTCCATATTAACAAGCAGGCAAACAAATTTGTATAATCTAGACAGATCTGAGAAAAGGATCAAGGGGATAGGTTTCTAGGAAAGGCTATGTGCAGAAAGTAGCATTAAGCTGAATCCAAGGGGAGGGAGAAGATGCCAGACATCGGGGACAGCTATTGAAAGGCATAGAATGGGGAGATGTGCAAGGGACAAGAGATCCACCGGCTCATAGAGTGTTTGGAGGGGAGAAAGTGTAAGAAGAAGGCTTAAAAAAGATAGGAAGGAGCCAGGTTTTCAAGGTGTAAAGGGAAATACATGTTTGTGATATCCTAGAATATATTTTCCTCTTAGAAATACTGTTATAAATGTAGACTTTTCAGTGATACTATTACAAAAGTTATATATTGCTATGTTTATTTAGGAGCAAAGACCCTATAATATCTCTTCTATTTTCTTTTTTTTTTCAGAGTGATTAAAATGGTTTTTATTAAGATATCTTAACAAAATGGCACACCTCTCTCTAGGTGGGAGAGAGGGGCAGGGAAATCCCAACATACAAGCTCTTTTTTCCACTTTGAAAGACTTTGTTCCTGCCCCATTCATGCCAGTCATAGGCTGGGGTCACAAATCTAATTGATATATATTGGTTTCTATATGTTTCCCCACCCTGCTGATTATACTAATGAGCAAGAACAGATAGATCTCTTTGAGCATGTGCAAAGGAGAAGGTCAAGACTAGGTTGCTCTTTCTTGACCAGTTGAGGAATAGTTTCCTCTAAAACTCCC
Organism: Macrotis lagotis; assembly: GCF_037893015.1. NCBI lineage: Eukaryota > Metazoa > Chordata > Mammalia > Peramelemorphia > Peramelidae > Macrotis > Macrotis lagotis. The sequence continues at coordinate 39,862,166 of NC_133659.1, read as the reverse complement.
AGTTTTGTGATTGACGGGGCCATTCCCCTTTTGTAATGGATTTCAAAGCCCCCCACCACCACCACCTCCCCACCCTGTGAAGGCCAACAATGCCCTTCATTCTTCACAACTGCCCCTTTTTCTTTTTAATTACTTGATCTTCACACTTCACCGACAATGTCTTCCTCAAATTAATTCTAATGCTCATCTTTGATAGCACTACTGACTTTTTCTATGAATATTTTTACCTCTTCATTATTAGAACCATACACCAGTCCTGATTTGCTGATAGAATTTTGTACTATTTGAGTTATTAACTGGATCATACACAGGAGACACATGGCTAATAGGATTATCCCACTTAGGGCCAATAGTAAGATACCCAGTAACTGTTTTCACCATAAACAAGTTAACCCATTATCCAAGGAGGTACTAAAGAGGCTTGTTTAGGTTTGGACTGGCACATGTGCCAGCTTTCTGATGTCCTTGGCTATCTCCTTTACCACCTTCCCATTGTCATCTATCTTCAGACAACAATTTGTTAAGTTCAGTTTACCACAGGCTCCTCCTTCAGCCAAAAGGTAGTCCAATACCAATCTATGTTGAATAATTGCCTCTTTTGTTAGCATGGCTTAATCAGTCAGTAAGTCCATTGGCCTTAGCTGTGTGATTGGTAATTTTTTCACTACAGCTTGGAGTTTTATTAGTCTATTTAGGATATACACTGAGGGTCCATAGCCCCAACTCCCTTCCAGTGCCCAGGTAGTTTAGCCCTTAAGTCCAAATAACAGTTCTCTGACCAACTCTTTGGACAACTGGGTGTAGGCAGTTATCTCTAATATTTTCTATCCTATTACAGAAATAGAATTATAGAAAAGTGACCTTTTCTGTTTTATCCATGGTAGCCTCCCAGTAAAGATTTCCAATGACAGGAAGTTTACATTTTTTTTATTAACCTTTTAAATTTTGGGGATAGCAAAGGACAGTTAAATACTTCTTTTGTTGAACTGAAGTCTACTTCACTGTGTATTCTGCTCTTTTATCTATGTTTTGCCTATTATAGCAGTATAAATTGAATTCACAGCCGTTTAATATTGAAGTGTAGTTAAACTGTTGCTTAAAAATGTGTTTTGAAGAATTCTGTTTTATTGCTTTTGCTGACTGGGTTTGGAACCTCAGTTACTGTTATAACATTATTTCCATGGGAAAGTGTGTTTAGAATCCAAAATGACTTAAAGATTTACTTTTGGAAAACTACCTCATTCCATAAGTTGAAGCTTGTCTGGATACATTATGATCTTCAAAGCTTCCTGGCTTGGCTTTCTTCTCATGCAATACTGACTAATAATAAACACTTGTAGGTCTTATTACCCTTGCTTGCTAATGTGCAGATTTTTGCTGATGATGTGAAACATGTCTGAAAAGCCACAGCCAAACAATCCATACCCAGTTTTCTACTTCCAGACTTTACCTTACAATAGTCTGCTCTCATTTATGGTTTATGGGTATTCACTTTGTTTAAAATATAGGCCTCCTTTCTTTTAAAAAAGAGGAAACAGCACAGCATAAAACTACAAGGACAGGTACTTTTTTACTTCAGTAAGTATAACTTTTAATTCAGGGAGATTATTTTTTAGTTGGGAATGAATCTTTTTTTAAGATTATACCTTATTTTATTTATTCTTGAATTCTTTTATGAACTCTTGAAATATTTCAATCTGGAAGCAATATTCTCTGTCAATACCTCATAGTAAGCTTATTCATTAGTTTTTCTTGCATAGTTAAGAATGGTCATTTTTTTTTTTTACCTATGGCTTCAGAATTAAAATCATAGAAATGTCCATTGTTATTGAACTGATAGATAAACTACTGGACATGATTTAGATAATTAACTAGAATGCAGCATAATGAGAATGGTCCTAGACTGACTTGATCTTAGCCTTGCTGCTTCCCTTCAGGGGTTTTCCACTAACTCACCAGGAGGAGGAGGCCTTCTGCCTCTGGCGAGTAGGTGCTTCTAATGTTTTTATTAAAAACTGAAAACTTCTTTTCCTATGGGAGAAAAAGGAATTGACTTGTGTTTCCATATTTCATACTGGGCTATCCAAAATTAAATTGGATGTTTGGTTGAGCTATGTTTGAGGGATAAAGTCCTTGTGTCTTCTTGGAAGGTTGGATGAGCTATTGCTAGAAACAAGAGTCAAGAAAACCTATTTTGGGCTTAGTACTTCTTATTAGCAATGATAGGGAAGAGCTCAAGAGAAATACATAATTTAAAATAAGATCAAAACTCACTTATCCCAAGGTGCTTCCTGGTAATTGAATAACTAGAGGATGTTTAGTATTCTATGGAAATCACAGTATATAATCAGACCTGGGTTTTCCTCTGTTCTACTAAGTCTGTTGAAAAGGCCTAAAGATGCTCTCCCATATAGCTTTACCACAGTTTCAAATAAAGGTGAATCCTTTCCATGCTAAATTTTACTGGAGGGGAAGACTTGTGTTTTTGTTAATATAGAGGCTCCTGGGGAGTTATTCCCATTATCAATGCAGATCTAGTTCTGCAATTTATACTCTTTCTTGGAAGTATTGAGAAGTTTAAGTGACTTGTCCAGGATTAGATAGCTAGTATTATTAAAAAACCCATCCATTCCTGACTCTGATACCATTTCTATTTACCATTCTATATATATTAGTTACTCCTTGACCTCAGTGATAAGTTCTTAAACATTGCTTGTATATAACTGCTTTTGTTGTTTAAGCTAGCATTCCCACTGAAAAAGAAAGAAACTTTGTTTATCCCAAGAGTCAAGAAGGCAGAGCAAAGGCAGGGATTCACTTGAGCTCTCCCAGATTTCCTTCCAAACAATTTTACAATAATATGTACATTTACAAAAAAAAATGAATTCTTTAAGAACCAGCAAAAGGTTGGGGTGAAACAATTTTCCAGCCCAAGATAACTTAGAAGGTTGGAAAGGTCTATCTCTGTGGGGTGAGAGAGGAGCACAGCATTTCAAGGCATGTTCTGGCAAGCTGGCAGCAGGCCATATATGTGGTTGAATCAGTGAAAGCATCTTCCATAGCCTTAACCCAGAGTTGTGAGGTTGAGGCGTGGGCGGGGGAGGTTACACAACTGAATAAAAGCAAATTGCAAGAAATCCTTTGCTGGTATTTGGTTTAGGACTCTTATATTTGCCCATAATCACTCCCAAGTCGCAATCCCAGAGCAAAGAGGAGCTCTAGCTTGTGACCAAAGAAATACAGAGGCCCTTGTCGCAGTTGTAGGACAGAATAGAATGCTTGTGGTCACTCACAGACCAGAGCACAGCAAGGATAACTGTGACTCGTCTCCCTTTAGATCATGCTGCATTTGAAGAACCAAAAACTTAGCAACGTCCCAGAACTAACTCTAAAAACAGTAGCATAAAAACTATGAAATTTAGGACAATGCTCTTAATCAACCCAGAAATTTGGAACAATATTCATATCACCCCAGAATCCATCTTTAACAGTTAAAAGTAAAAAAATAAAAATTTGCTACACATTTAAGTTAAAACCAAAATTATCTCAACTCTTTAACAAATCTAATGAAAAATTTCAGTGGATGTGAGACTCATTTGTTAAACATAAAAATGCCTTCTGACTAATTTGCAGGAATAATAACTAATTTTCAACTGAAATCTTTACATAATTGATTTTCAAGAAGGAAAAAATGAATATCATCAATTAGTAAGCCCAGCCAACACTACATCTTTCCTCTTTTGGATCTAAATATCTTGATGAGATAGCTTTTCTTAAACAAGTATCAGAGAAAACTACTCTTAAGACCTAAACCTTTGAATGTTATTTAGTTGTTTCAGTCTTGTTCAATTCTTCATGACCACAATTGAGGTTTTCTTGTGGTTTACTTTTTATTTCACCAGCTTATTTTATAGATAAAGAAACTGAGGCAAACAGGATTAAGTGACTTGCCCAGTTACAGCTAGTATCTGAGGCTAAATTTGAACCCATGTCCTGACTCCCAAGTCTAGTACTCTATCCACTGTGCCTCCTAGTTGCTCCTAAGACCTTTGGCTATCTGTCATAAAATTTTAAGCTAAAATATTAAAAAACAATGAAACACAAGTCAATCTCATTGCTTTTTAAAAATACTAATATTCTAAGTACTGTTAATTAACATATAAGTGGGTTTTTTCATCTTTTTTTTCAAATCTTTTTAATTTCTATTTTTGTCTGATAATGTACAGCCAAACCAACCAGCACAAACCACTGTACCTAACACAATGATTCTCTGGGACCAAGTGTGGTCATTGTAACTACATGGAATCAGCTTTGTGGTATTGTTCTTTGATGGTTTTTTCCCCCTATACCTTGTACTTAGAAACTTATGATATAGAGATTACTTAAAAATAAAGTGTTTTTAGTTTTTGCAAGGCAATGGGATTAAGTGGCTTGCCCAAGGCCACACAGCTAGGTCATTATGAAGTCTCTGAGGTCAGATGTGAACTCAGGTACTCCTGACTCCAGGAGGCCGGTGCTCTATCCACTGCGCCACCTAGCCGCCCCAATAAAGTAATTGTTAAACAGCTAACAAACCAAATGAGTTCTTTCTCATTTCCAGAATCTCAAGTGTAGTTTATTTATGATTATATCAAGATTACATTTTAAAATATAACAAAGGAAACCAACCAGGTTTTCTTAAAGGATTCTCTGGAGCCCTACAGGTTGAATAAAAGGAAAAGAAAATACATGACTGAACTGTTTTTATTGATTTCTGCTCCCTCACTACCACCCTGGGGCAGAGGTGGGGAGGCATTTTGTCTGGAAAGACCCAGAAGTAATCTTAAAAGACACTTTTCTATCTAATAAGATCTTTCTTTTTACCATCCTAATTTAGGCTCTCATTACCCCTTCCAGTTGTTCTTCCTTGCCTCAAGTTTCTTACCACTCTAATCCATCTACCACAGCTACCACAGTGATTTTTTTTTCTTAAAATTCATTTCTGACTGTCACTCCCTACTCAAACTCAACAAATTCTGATGGCTGCTATTGATTCTGCAATCAATCATATATTTTTATTTTATCCTTTTATATAATACTTTTGTAATTATTAATATTAATAATTAATAATTATTAATATAGTTGTAGGTATATGCAGATATATACATATTACTTAAACATCAGTAAATATGCAAAAATTTTTCAGGGGGTATTTTTGGGGCACAGACTCAGTTTTTGCTTTATTTTTAAATCAGTAACGTATGTGTAATGAAGAGTTTGGAAGTCACCAAATTAATTCTGTACGTCATCTCACCTACTATTAGTTATTATATAGTTTTTTAAAAACTAACTTTAAGATCTTTGCCATAACTAGACTAGTGACTTCTTTTAAAAATTCAATTACTATTATAAACATTTTCCCCATACAATCTGTCTTGCTGTTTTGAAGGTTCTACATGATGAATATTTTTAGGTTCTACTAATTCTTGTAGAAATTTGAGTGGTTTGTAATATTTTCTAGTGTCTTGTTGTTGGTCTGGGTTCGATATTGGAACAAATCAAATATTGCTAGAAAGTCTTGACAATTAAAAGCATCAACTTAACTAGTTATAATAGGAGAAGGATATTTGTTGATTCAGTTGAGTGCTTCCCTCCCTCTGTTTTGTCCATAGTGGCCTGGGTATCAACCATCAGCATTTACCCGAGTTGTTTTTTTGTACCCAAGGTAATATGCTGGTTACCCGGAAATCTACTTCAATAGTTCTTCTCCTTATAACTCATAGCCAGCCAAGTCTTGAGAATAATTTTAATAGTTTTAAAGACAAAATTAGTCAAACCTAACTGGTGAATCTTTAAGATTACAAATATGATATTTAAATCTTTAATATTGTTAAAAACATAGATGTAGGAAAACTAAAAATTTAGATAAATGTTTGAATACAAAATACAGGGTCTTGGGAGATTTTTTCCATACATTTATTCCAGAAGATTCGTATTACAAAATTAAAATAAGTATTTTATAGAGAAACATTTTACATGACAAATATGAGATAAAAGTAGTTGAACATAGACTACTCTTAGCCTACATATTAAATATATATACATAGTGTGACTAGGTTCCTTTACCATTTTCTGTAAACTTTTTTTTTGCTTTTTCCCCCCAAATAGCTATAATATGAAAATCTTAAATACCAAAAATAAATATTAATTATGCTATCCTCTTAAGAAATCTTTTCTGTTTTAAATGTTTTTTTTTAATATGGGTAATACTGACTTAAACTAAAACTCTTTTGTACTTGTAGTAAATGTAAGATTCTATTTTCACTAGCAAATTATACTGGGATAATGTTAAATAAATATTGAAATTTCATAAAAATTTAGGGCTGTAAAGGTCCTTAGAAATCATCTAGACATAGTCACTTCTTACAGTAAGTAAAGGAGGTAATGGCTTTTTAAGGATCACATAGTGATACAATAGGATTTGAACTCCTTTCTCTTGATTCTTGGGTTCAGGCTTAATAATAATAGCTAATAACCACAACAATAGCTTTTACTTAGCTCTTTAGCCTTTGCAAAGCACTTGATAAATATAATCTCAATTAGGAATCTCTTATTGTTCTTGATTCTCTTAAAGGATAGTGACATCATGTCTTGCTTGTGAATGAGACTGTGCAAACTTAGCCTCTGTTAAGTGACTTACTCAGGAACACACAGCTAGAAGGAGTCTGAAGCTGGATTAAATTTAGCTCTTTCTTATTTCAAGTCTACATCTTTGTCTACTACATCACCTAGTTTCCTAAGGTGTGGGGGGGGATTGAAATTTGACATTGTTAAGGATTTGTTTAGCCAAAGGATTGTATTTGTCTAAAGTTTTTCAAGAAAAAACTTTTTTCCCACATTGGTACTCTACTCAACAATAGGCCATTTGCCCCAAAAGAAATTTTTGTTAGGTAGACTGTTCAACAACAAAAATTAAATGAGAAAGTCTTTGGATACTTAAAATATAAGCTGCTTCTAAGTACTTTATTTACAATTAAGTAACTTGAATAACTTCTGCAAAGTGACATTAACATTGGTTTATCTAGAATTTAGTTGTGATCTCTATGGAATTCAATACAGAGCATGTTATTGAGCAGTTATTAGCAGAAGACTCATCACATTATTTTAATTGAAAACTGGTAGTAATGTTCATAAGAGATTGAAAGTGATTATTTGAATTATCAGAAAGATTTCCTGAACCTTTTTTTTCTTTTTTTCCTATCTTTCCCCCACCTCTACTTTTTACGTACTTGCCATGGATGATTTATTTCATAAAATCTTAAAATTAATCTCAGCATTAAAGTGGCTTTCTAACTTTTGTTTTTGTTGAATTGCAGGGGCTTGCAAATAGTAGGTGTTTAATAAATGCTTATTGAATTGAATTTGAGCCTTCAGTCAATACAACAATCCTTTTTGTAAAATCTAATAAATCATCCAAGAATTATCTGCTTCACACTGTGTATAAGAGATACATTTAAATAACTATGATTCTGTAACCCTTAGAATGTTATCTCACAACATAAGATCATTAGTTTCTGAGTCAATATTTATATTTCATTTAATTTGCAGATTGCCCAAGGACCCCAGATACACCAAATAGTGATCCTCGTAGTTCTACTAGCAATAATAAATTGATGGCCTTAAAAAAACAATTGGACATAGAACTGAAGGTTAAGCAAGGAGCTGAGAACATGATACAGATGTATTCAAATGGCTCTTCAAAGGTAAGTTTATTAAGTAGTATATAATGCACCCTGTTACTTTTAAGCTATAGATCTAATAGACCTAGCAGCTTATCTGAATATCCTATAAAATTTTCAACAAAGTGTAATTAATATTTTTGTACAATACCATTTTCTCTATAATTGAAGTAAACCAAAAGTATTTATAAAATTTTACCTTTTCAATTCCATACTCAGATGGTACAACCAATATTTTATGATCAATTTATTTAAATCTAGAACATAAAGTATCTTTGATCATGCTTCATTCACTTTATGAATTGAATTGTGGCATTCTTTAGTAGTAACAACCAGTTCCTTTTGATGCTTTTGAGTACAAGCCAAAAGATGAACAAGACTTTATGTTAGGTCGCATGGAAGGAGGTTGGGATAGAATAGTAGAAAAGGAAATAAGGCCAATACAAACAAATAAGGCCAATCTTATATAAAATATCTGCTACTAGAGGGGGGAAATGGGGGTTGGAGGGGAAACCTCTTAAATTCTTAAGACAATTTTACTGCATAAGCTTTAGAGAGTATTCCCATATCAGAAATGGTATATTTGAAAATTCCGAAGCATTGAAACAAGTGTAACCAGAAAACCTTAATTAGAATAGTAATGTCTGTAGAAAATTACTGATCTTATAGAAATAACATGTTCCAATGAATAAAGAAATAAATTGGAAATTGGGAAATGAATTCTTAACTTAGCTTTTAGTTCATTTTGTTTCATTGGCAAGTTTTAACCTGTGCCTCCTTTCATAAATAAAATCGACTTCTACTTAATATAATAGATAAAAATAAACATATGTTTCTAATTTCTTAAATTGGGATTCAGAACTTCTAATTACTTTCCAATAGGAATTCTGATGGAGTAAAACATTGAGAGGCAATCTATATCCTTATACTTCTGTCTCAAAATATGAAATATGTTTTCAGGCCAATTCTAGATTCATGGGGACCTTCCTAGGGGTATGGAACAACTCATCAGCAGCAAGTAGGTTTCTTGGTGAATTTATTGGACACAGGAAGCCATGAAAAAAAAGAAAAATTCAAAATAATACCTTCTGTGTCTCTTCTTCAGGCAGAAAAAGAGGTCTTATAATTTTTAGACAGCTGATAAGTTAACTGTTGCTACTCACAATTGTAATACTTGTCTGTTGGCCTACAGGTAGAAAGGTTTTCCTAGGTGTCTCTAATACTATCCCCTTCATCATTTCTTAACAATATAGTCATATTCTATTACATTCACATACATAACTTGTTCAGCCATTCCTCAATTTCCAAATCTTTGACATCATAAAAAGAGATGCTGTAAATATTTTTGGTCCTTTTCCTCTTTCTTTGATTTCTTGGAGGAATAGGTCCAGTAGCAGTATCATTGTCAAAGGGTTAGGGTTAGGGTTAGGGTTAGGGTATGCACAGTTTACCAACTTTGGGAGGGTGGTACCAAATTGCTTCCCAGAATTGCTGAACCAGTTCACAACTCCACCAACAATGTTTTAATACACCTGTTTTCTGCAGCCATCATGTTTCATTTTTGTCAGCTTTGCCTATCTGATGGGTATAGTGTAGATCTTCAGTTTAATTTTAATTTACATTTCTCTTATACTTGGTGATTTAGAGCATCTTTTCATTTTTAAACTGTTGATAGATTTAATTTCTTACTATCTGTTACCTTTGACCATTCTGTCAATTGGAGAATGTTTCTTATTCTTTTAGTTGAGTCATCTCCGGAGAGTCTTGCTGCAAGATTTTCCTCTCATTTTATCTGCTTCAATAGAGTTGATAATTAAGCCTGCAGGAGTTTGAGATGACCTGGAAAGATGAAAAATAACTGAACAGCTCCTGAATACAATGGGCATTAATTCAGTTTGGTATTTACTCATTGTAATTTTTGATGACATTTTTTTCCTTGCCACTTCTAAGATTGATTGTGACAGTAGGTTGATGTAGGCTGAATTTGTTGAAAATGATTTAGGGCTATCATCTAATATGATTTTTTAATTCAACAGCTATTCATTGAATTGCCTTGTCTTACTTTGGAAAATAGGTTTATTAGATACTGTTTATTGTCAGGATGGCTTCACCTAAACTTCGAAATAATAGAGCAGACTTTCTGCATGTGTTCTTGTGGTTTTCATTCTAACTTGTGGCATGTTTTTTCTAAGTCTTAATCCTATAATTTCCAGAATTCTGTTCTTTTGTAAACTTTGTCATCTATTACTATCAAGTACATAGTGACAGTATCTTTTCATTTTGCTCTCTAGTTTGGAAAACTGTTGTTTCAAGTGTTTTGTATACTTTCTCCAGTTTGTTATGACTTTCCTGGATAGTCCTGTTCTGTGATATGTCAGAATAAGATTTTTGCTTTTCATTGACTCACCTAATATTGTACCTTCAAGGCCTCTCAGGATATCTTAAAGTAATGAATGGTATAATGCATAACTTAGGCAAGTTTTGCAAAAAAGATCTTTAATTTATGAACCTATTTAATTTGGGGCAGCTAGGTGTCTCAGTGGATAGAATGCCAGATCTGAATTCAGGAAGACTCATCATCGTCCTGGGTTCAGATTTGACCTCAATCACTTAATAGTTGTATGAGCCTAGGCAAGTTACTTAACCCTGTTTAACCTGTTTCCCCCTCTATAAAATGAGCTAGAGAAGGAACTGGCACATAACTCCACTATTTTTGCCAAGAAAATCCTAAAGACATCACAAAGATTCAGACATTATTAAACAACAAATAAATTTTGCCTTCGAAGATTTTCTTAGCATCCTATAATTTTAAATGTCACATTTTATGGTTATCTTCCATAGATTTAATAAAAATGAAGGGAAATAACTAGAAATGTCTAGATATTCTTAACAATATTCTGAGTTATTCTTCAAATGTGACTCTTCATAATGTGACTTTAAAACAGTGTTGGGGGGACTTTGGAAAGACAGACACACAAATGGTTGGTGAAATTAGGAATTAGTTCCACTTGTAGATTGGAATTGTGCAATTTAAAATATCAGCACCATTTAATCAAGTAATTCCAGTGTTAGGCATAAACCTCAAGAATAATGACAAAAAAGAAGGGGGCCCTTTATACACCAAAATATTCATAATAGCACTTTTTGTGGTAGCAAAGATGTGTCCATTAATGGAATGTAAGTGAAGACAATACGAAAACAATTAACACACAGGATATTACAAACTTAAATGACCAAATTGGAATCAAAGAAGGGATAGGAGAAAACATCTCCCCTAATGCTTTGCAGAGATAGGTGTAGAAAACTTGATGTAATATCAGACTTCAAAAATAATTTAGTTTTGTGAAGCTTTTTTCTTTCCCTTTTATATTGTTTATTATAAAAGAGATCCAGTAGAAAACACAGATGACGTTTTTAGAAGGATTTTTTTTTTTAAATTGACCTAAAGTTTGAGCTCGGAGCACTTGTTGCTATATATCAGGGATGGGGAACATCCAACTTGTAGACCACATAAGTCTGACAAAAATCATTTGGTCTGATATTGCCACAGTAACTGGGATGGGGCTCAAAATTCAATGAATCTAGATGCTTTTTAGGGGTAGTTAATTAAATGTTCAACCAGATATAGCGGGCTAATTTTTTTTTTTTTTTTTTGGCAAGGCAAATGGGGTTAAGTAGCTTGGCCAAGGCCACAGAGCTAGGTAATTATAAGTGTCTAAGGCCAGATTTGAACTCAAGTGCTCCTTACTCCAGGGCTTTACTCTATTCACTGCGCCACCTAGCTGCGCCCCCCCCCCCAGGCTAATTTTTAAGTTGATAATTTTGTATGGTTTATGGTGACTCTGGGCAGAAAAAAGGGTACCCCACCTTTGCTTTAAATGATTGCATTTGATCTTTAAATTTCGGATCCATCTTGGTTGTGAAAAAGAAAAATGCATAGATTTATAGAACTTAAGCCAGGGGAAGTAACAGTAACGTTATTAGAAGACTTACCTTTGCATTGTTGAGATAAGATGTGTGGTACTGAAAAGAATACATTTGGGTTTGTGTTCTAGTCCTTACTACTAGCTGTGTGAGTTTTAGCTAGTAGTAACTTAGCCTATCTGAATCTAAAGTTCTTCCTTTGTTAGATGGAAATTAAATATTACTTATACTATCTATTTCACACAATTGTTATGAATGAAGTAATTTGTAAAACTTGGTACAGTAGAGAAAATAGATACAATTTTGGGGGCTTTTTAGCATTAAGAATCACTTGGCTTTCCTTAAATTTTCCTGATTATTTACTTTCACTAAAGTAGAAATCTTTACCCATCTCCCACAATTTTATTATTTTCGTAACTAGATCTGTAGCATTGTACTATTAAGATTCTCATGATTTCATTTTTAATTCTGTCTTTTTACTGCTAATGTTTGAATTTCTTTAGCAGAATTAAATTTCTTTGTGCCCCTTTTTTTTGTATTGCCAGTGATTAGCAAAGTGCCTGCCTCATAGTATTTGGTTATTGATGATGGTGATAATATTCTTTTGTTGGTTTACATTTTGAAACTCCTTTTCAATAGGATCGAAAACTCCTTGCCACAGCTCAACAGCTGCTTCAGGACAGCAAGACAAAAATAGAAGTTATAAGGATGCAGATTCTTCAGGCAGTCCAGACCAATGAACTGGCTTTTGATAATGGTAATGGAGTGGAGATGAACTATTAATCTTCTTACTAATGCCAAAACCTTAACTAGGGATATGCCAATATGTACATGGGGTGATTAAAAAAAAATTTAAGTGCTATTTAACTTTTTTAAACTTTTCACTTAAAATATATATTATAACATAAATAATATTATAATATGTATAGTTCATTTTTCAAAAAATCAAGTCAATCAGAGTCTGAGAGTGAATACACTATTTCCTGTTTTTCATGCCAGAGGAAAAAAGCATAGGTGGAAATTATTGTGATCTAGGAATGTTATATGCATATGGACATACTGGCTTATCCTTAGTTCTACAAATTTTTCAGATTTATAGTTTAAATTAAATGTACATTGTAGCTCAGATATGTAGATGTAGATCTTAACTTGATACCTATTTTAAGTATAACTTTTCTCACCACTTAAATAATTATATCTGATTTAATCTCATTAGAATACTTTTAAAAATTCTCCTAAGTTCTCTTAGATAATCCAAATAGTTGATTCTGTTATGTTTACTTTAACTTTTTTTTTCTCCCAGCAAAACCTGTGATAAGTCCTCTTGAACTTCGGATGGAAGAATTACGGCATCACTTTAGGATAGAGTTTGCAGTAGCAGAAGGTGCAAAGAATGTGATGAAATTACTTGGATCAGGAAAAGTAACAGACAGAAAAGCACTTTCAGAAGTAAATTTTCAAATTAAATGTTTTAACTTAATGCAGTATTTAAAGAAAGTAATTATTAAAATGAAAGCAACCTCTTCTTTTCTGTTCAAGGCCCAAGCGAGATTTAATGAATCCAGTCAAAAGTTGGATCTTTTAAAGTATTCATTAGAACAAAGATTGAACGAACTTCCAAAAAATCATCCCAAAAGCAGTATTATTATTGAGGAACTATCCCTTGTTGCATCACCAACACTAAGTCCAAGGCAGAGTGTAATATCTACACAAAACCAATATAGTACACTATCCAAACCAGCAGCACTAACAGGTATGTGGTGGGTTAGCCTTGCTTTGAGAGTGTTGTTCTTTTTTAAATCTATTTTTATACTATTTTAATAATTGTTAAATTATGTATTTGTTTTGATTACAAAAATTGTCTGTGATAAACCATTTCCAAATATTAGAGTCTTGGAAGTAACTTTTGCTCCTCTTTTCATCAAAAAATGTAGCAAAAGTAGGAGTGATTACTAGAATACTTATTTAAAATATTATTCAAATTATTAAAGTTCAAAAAATAAGGTATAGAAGTTCCTTAACATGCCATACAACTGCCATTGTTCATTTTAGCATATGCCAGGTTTCCAATTGAAAACTTGATGAACCCAATATCCTGATTTTTAGCTGCCTCTAAATCAGTAATGGCAACTAGTGCATAATGGACAGAGTACTGGATTTGGAATCAGAAAGACTTTGTGAGTTCAAGTCTGTCCTGAGACACTAGTTGTATGACCCTGGACAAGTCACTTCACCCTGTTTGCCTTGGTTTCTTCATCTGTAAAGTGAGCTGGAGAAGGAAATGGCAAACCTGCCAATATCTCTGCTAAGAAAATCCTAAATGAGATCAGAGTTGGACATGACTGAAATCAGAGTAAACAATGGAAGGCAAATTTTACTATACCAAGAAACGAAACTTTATTCTTTATTAGGAAAGCATTTTGTGTTTCCTATGCATTTGTTTTTGCTATCTCTTCCTCTTTCCTCATTCTGGAAGGCCTTCTATCAAATTGTATGTCCCTCCTAACTATTCAGAGGGAGATGGAGCTGTGCAGAAGAGGGCAGAGCCCTGCATTTGGAGCTGGAGGACTTGAGCTCTGTCCTGGCCCTGCCTTTCACTGTGTGTATGAGACCCCAGACAAACCTGTTAACTTCTTTAGGCTTCACTTTACTTCTCTCTGAGTGAGTTGTAGTTGTATTGCTTGGTTTTTGGTTTTTGGTTTTTGGTTTGGTTTTGTTTTTTAGGTTTTTGCAAGGCAAATGGGGTTAACTTGCCTAAGGCCACACAGCTAGGTAATTATTAAGTGTCTGAGACAGGATTTGAACCCAGGTACTCTTGACTCCAGGGCCTGTGCTTTATCCACTGCGCCACCTAGCTGCTCCTGTAATTGTATTACTTAAAAATATCTGCAACTTCACTTAACAATGAAAATGTGGAAGAAATCAGGACCAAGGACAGATCTTGGGACCAACCTTGAGAAGCTGTTATTTGAAACTATCTGGCTGCTTTTGTCCTTCATGTGATCTTTCCATCTTGTCCCCAAGAAAAGTTTGAGGGATTTTTGACACCTGCCATGCTGAAACCCAGATAGGTCGTGCCTTTAACATGTTCTTCTGGAGTAAGCTAAATAGATGTCTTCATTAGCTAAATGCTCACAAAATTCTGGAGTTTCTCCAGGAAGTGATGCTTATCACTCTGTGACTTAAAAGAATCACCTGTTTGTGAACCAGTCACTCTCTTCTCCTTTGGTGTGCTCATCTCCACATTGCTTCATAGTTAATCATCCATACATCTTTTTTTGTGCTCTTAACATGAAGTTTTCTTGGCCTGGTGACTTGGAGTTATTGAGGAAAGTTTGACTTCCTCTTCTTACCTTCTAATTCCTCGTGTTTGCAGTCCCCTGTGAGCCATATTTTCCTTCATAGTTCAATAGCTGTGACCCTGGATAGCCAAAACTGAAGCAGCAGAGTTAGACAAACTTATTTTTTTTTTGTTCACCCTGAACATTGATTCATCTCTTTTTAGTCTTTCTTTGCAGTAAAGTTATAAAACCCACTTGATGTCTCAGCATTTCTCCAAACTTTAGCACTCCTCTCACTTTTCTTGTATGGCCACAGTACTCTTAATCATTCATTTTTCAGCTGTCTGTTATTTCTTCTAATTCTAAATCATGTCTTTTGTTGTTATTGTTTTATTTTTTGTTTTAAATTACTTATTTTCCATCAATAAAAATTCATGTTTTCTTTCTCTCCAAATATACCCACCCCACCCCATTTGAAAAAGAAAATTAAATTAAAGCCCTTGATACCAACATGTGTAGACAAAAATAGGGTAGGTAACAGATTTTATCATTGGTCTTTTGTAATCATAGCTGGTCACTGCATTGATCAGAGTTCTAAAGTCTTCAAAAATAGTTTGTCTTTACAATATTATCATCATAACTATTGTTATTTCTATTATTATTATTATTATTATTATTATTATTATTATTATTATTATTATTATTATTAAAATTGTCTTCCTGGTTCTGCTTACTTCTCTACATCAGTTCAAATAGTCCCAGATTTCTCTGAAAGCATAATTAATTATAGCACAATAGTATTCCATCATATTGATACACATTATTTATTCTGTCCTTGTATATCCTCAAGTTCCAGTTCATTGCCACCACATTAAACAATGCTAAATTATCTTTGCATGTATGGGTCCTTTTCCTCCTTCTCTGACTAAGACAGTACTTTCAATAGAAAGAAGTCTGGAAGATGGGATGGAGTATAATAAGTTCTGTTGTAGGTATGTTGATCATGGGATTGGGTGGGACCACTAAGAAGAAAGACCAAATAGCCCTAAACTCTCACTTTTGCTAAATTTATTCTGAATTCATTCATACACATCTTTCCAAGTTTCTTTCAGACCATCCCCTTTTCATTTATTATAGCACAATAGCATTCCATCATATTCATACTCTATATCTTACTCAACCATTCTCCAATTTATAGGCACCTTCTCAGTTTCCAGTTCTATTGAGACCACAAAAAAGATAGTAAAAATATTTTTGAACAAAGTAATCCTTTTCCTGTTACCTTGATTTCTTAGGAGAACAGACCCAGTAGCAGTTTAACTGTGTTAAATAGTATGCATAGTTTACTGAATTTGGGGGCATAGTCTCAAGTTGCTTTCCAGAAGAGTCGAACAGCACCATTTAGTTCACAGCACCATTAAAAATGCATTAATGTAACTGGATTCCCCAGGCCCTCAAGCATTCATTTTCCCTTTTTTTTCTGGCTTTGCCAATCTGATGGGCATGAGATGGTCCTTAGAATTGTTTTAATTTGAATTTCTCTTTGCTCTATACATAGCTTGGGTTTCTTAATGGCATTTGACCTTTTATCAAATGGAGAATGGTTCTTACTCTTAAAAATGTGAATCAGCTCTCTTTGGATCTTAGAAATAGACCTTAATCACAGAGTTGTGCTGTAAAGATTTTTTTTTAAACCCTTTACCTGCTTTTCTTTTAACTTCTAACTGATTTGGGGGATTTTGTGCAGTCAAAATTGTTTTACCCTGTGTGTTCCTTGCTGTGTCTTATGATGAATGGTCATGAGACTTTTCCTTTGCATAGTTCTAACTTTTCTTTGCTCTTTTAATTTGTTTATGATGTATGTTGTCATACATTCATCTGGATCTCAATAGATGATATGACAGTATACATCTTTGAAGTCTTAAGATGATCAGTGTTTTTTTTTTTAGGTACCCACGTCAGTGTCTTGGGTATTTTTGTCTCTTCTATATCGTCTTTTTTTAGTTTATTTCTTTGAAAGTATTCATGCCATCCTACCAATCTTTTTTTGAGAATCTTTGAAGTGTAATGAGTACATCAGTCTGTATCCAGCTCTCCAACTAATTTCATCTTTGGCTATATGTTATGGAATATCTGAGTATATAGAATGTATAGAATCCAGAATAATTTATTCTTCTTCATTGAACCATTCCTTCACCACCATCCTTCTGTCCTTTCTTCTTTTGAGATCTGCATAATCTTCCCTGTTACTGTTTCTGTTATCTACAAGTCCCTAGCTTATTCCCTTCACTTTTTTTTAATGACTTTAGAATCTCTACCTTATACTCATCTCTTATTCTTGGATGTTCCATAATTCATTTCACAATCCATCTGACTAATTCTTCAACGTCTACAGCCCTCAGATATTATATGTTGTCTTGCTTAGGCTTAACTATCTCTTGGATTTTGCGTCCATTCTGCCTAAAATAATGAAATTTGATACTCTAGTCATCTAGTCATGCCTTCTTAGCCATATGTCTTTTCTTCTCTTTTATATTAAACTTGCTTTTTTTTCTTATTGTGACCTTTTCCTCCTTAATCTGTCCCTTTCTCTTTTTTTTAATTTAGCCCCCCCCCAGGCAATGGGGTTAAGTGACTTGCCCAAGGTCACACAGTTAGATAATTATTAAGTGACATGAAATTGGATTTGAACTCGTCCTCCTGACTCCAAGGCCAGTGCTCCAATCATTGCACCACCTTAGCTGCCCCCCTTTCATTCCACTTTGTATTGCCTTTACTTTTTCATTCCTCATTTGGATCTGTGGTTTGATGTTTAATATTTCCTTCAATATCTACTGCCATAGAATCCTTTATTTTCCCCTCACTTTCTACCATTTTCATCCTGGACATCTTAATTTCTACATAACTCTTAGCATTTATAAAGTTCGTCCATGCTACAAGAGTACTGATTATTTGTGGAGAAAAGTCATAATCAGTAAATTTATTTCATACTCTAAAATTTATGTTAAGAAGTGTCTGGACCCTCATAACCCAACCCTAATTTATTCTTAGTTTTCCACAGTCAACATTGCATGTTGACTGTGCATGGGTCACTCACTGTGTCCCACACTTATAGCGGATGACCTCTCTGTTTGACTCAGATTAATAAATCCTACAAAGAGAATTCCCTTAATTGCCCTCATTCATTCCTCAAAACTTAGCAACAGCATTGTGCTTTTCACTCTTCCTTTAGGTTGGTCTCAAAAGAATTAGTAGTAATTCTTTTCTTTGTGTTGTCACTTAAATTTTCTCCCTCTCCTAGGACTTTCTTTGCAAGGTTGCTTCTTTCATACATCCTGCTACTGGTTCCTTCTAATCCAAAAAGATTTTCTTGACATGTTAGACCATCCTATCTGTCTTCTCTACTCTTAAACTTGAAAAGTTGCCATCCTGTTCCTCTTCTCTACTATTAAACTTGAAAAGTTGACATTATTTTGAATCACTATTTTTACTAGTCTCTCCCCCCCCCCCCTTCATCCTTCTGTAATCTTATCTTCTTTTATTGCTCTAGTGAAATTACTTTCTCTGGAACTTTTTGGTAACCTTAATCATCAAATGAAGTTGCCTTTTCACCCCCTAATCCTCAACCTCTTTGATTTCCTTGCCACTTTTTTTTTTGTAAGACAATAGGGTTAAGTGACTTGCCTGGGGTCACACAGCTAGGTAGTTATTAAGTGTCTGATGCTGGATTTGAACTCAGGTCCTCCTGACTCCAGGGCCAGTGTTCTGTCTATTAACTGTCACTTCCCTGCCACTTTTTTGGGTTTTTTGGGGAGGGAGTTGGTTTTTTGCAAGGCAAATGGGGTTAAGTGGCTTGCCCAAGGCCACACAGCTAGGTAATTATTAAGTGTCTGAGACCTCATTTGAACCCAGGTACTCCTGACTGCAGGGATGGTGCTTTATCCACTGTGCTACCTAGCCGCCTCCCTGCCATTTATAATACTATTGATCACCTTTTTACTCATTATCCCCCACTTCTCTTATCTTAAGAATACCATAATCTCACAGTTCTCTTTTTTCTCTAATCATTCCCTCTGATTCCTTAACTGATTTCTCATCTTATAAAGTCCTGCCATTATATTTCTTTTCTCTACCTATGTTCTCCATCTGTAATCCTATGCATTCCTGTGTATATCCCTGTATAGTTTTTGCTCAGATCTTTATTTCCAGTCTTGACCTCTCTTCAGAGCTTCAAACTCAACATGCTTAAAACCAAGTTCGTTATTTTCCCTCCTAAACTCACTCATTTCTCCTCCTGACTTCAGTATTGACGTCTGTGACACCATTCACTTCATTTCTGGTGCCTTATGTGTGATCTTCTAACTCTGTCTTTTCAGCAAATAATTATTATTTTCTGGGGTAACTAAGTGGTACAGTGAATAGAATACTGGCCTTGGAGTAAGGAGGTTGGGAGTTCTCAGACACTTGATACTCACTGGCTGTGTGACCTTGGGCATGTCACTGATTGCCTCTTATCCAGGGTCATCTCCAGTCTTTCTGATTCATATGTGGCCACTGGACCTAGACAACTGTAGGAAAAAGTGAGGCTGGTGACTTAGCACCATCATCCCCACTCAAATTCAGTTCATGTACTTCTCCTAACATCACCTCCTAATGTCCTGGTCTTCTTCCAGAATGAAGGACAAAAACGTCGTCAAGTGCTGGCTATATGTGTAGCCCTCTTCACAATGGTCCATCCTTCTTTCCCATCTACCACATCCAGTTCTTGTCAGTACTATCTACATAACATTGATGAATCTATCCCATTTTATTGTTTTTGTTTTTGTTTTTTTAGGGGTTTTTTTGTAAGGCAAACAGGGTTAAGTGGCTTGCCCAAGGCCACACAGCTAGGTAATTATTAAGTGTCTTGAGACCGGATTTGAACCCAGGTACTCCTGACTCCAGGGCCGTGCTTTATCCACTACCGCCACCTAGCCACCCCTAATCTATTCCATTTTAACACTAGTCCCACCCTAGTCTAGATTCCTCTTACCAATCATCTAGGCTATTTCACCTGAGAAGTCTTCTCATTTCTTCTTTTTGTTTGTTCTAATTTAAAATTTTTATTTATTTATTTAAATCAATGGGATTAAGTGACTTGCCCAAGATCACACAGCTAGGCACTTATTAAGTGTTTGAGGTCGGATTTGAATTCAAGTCCTCCTGACTCCAGGGTTGGTGCTCTTTCCACTATGCCACCTGTCTTCTTGTCTCTCCTCTCTACCAGTGCTTTTTTAATACCACTTCCTTAATAAGGTTTTAATGATGATGATGATGATGATGATGATGATGATAACAGCTTAATAATGTTTGTGAAGCATTTTTATAAATGTCAATTCATGTTATCCCCACAGTAATCCTTGAAGATAAAGAATACCCATTTTACAGATAAAGAAACAGACAAAAAGTCATGTGAACTTAAACTAATTCAGCCTTTGTGAACAGATTTGAATTCAAATCTTCCTAACTCCATGTCCAGCATTCTATTCACTGTACTCCCTCCCTCCAAGAGAACAGAAACCACATGTCCTAGGTTAGCTTCACATTGCCCCCAAGGCACAGGCTGAGTATTCTGTAAACACAAATGTATGAATATGTTATATATATATATATATATAATTTTGTAAATATATGAAGGTGACTCTACCCTCAAGAGCTTATAATCTAAAAGGATAAAACATGAAAACAAACAGTTGTTTTAAAAAAGATGTTCTTTATTTTTTTTCTAAATTACATGTAAAATCAATTTTAACTTTTTTTTTTTCAAATTTTGATTCCCAAATTCTCTCTCCCTCCCTTTCTCCCATTGAGAAAGAAAGCAATATGATGTAGGGTTATACATGTGTAGTTGTGAAAAGCACATTTTCATGTAAGTCATTTTGTGAAGGAAAACACAGACAAAAAAATGACCTCAAGAAAATAAAAGTAAAGTATCTGCATTCAGACTCTATCAGTTCTCTCTCTCTAGAGATAGACAGCACCTTTTCATCATAAGTCCTTCAGAATTTTCTTGGATTATTAATATTGCTGAGAATAGTTGTTATTTATAGTATTGCTATTCTTGTGTACAAAGGTTCTCCTGTTTTGTCCATTTCACTTGTATCAGTTCATGTTAAACCTTTCCACATTTTTCTTTTTATTGCTTTTTTTTCCAGTTACATGCAAAGAAAAGTTTCAGGATTCATCCTTTTGCAAGCTTTTGAGTTCCATATTTTTCAGTCACCTTCTTTCTCTCTCCCCTCCCCATAGCAGTGAACAATAGGTTGTACATAATGCAATCATGTTAACATATTTCCATTTTAGACTTGTTGTAATAGAGGAATTAGAACTAAATGGGAGGGGGAAAGATCATGATAGAGAAAGAAATAACATCAAAAACTTTATTTCCTCCATCCTGTCTTCCCCTAGTTGTACTTTGTCCTTTCCCCTTATCCCTCCTCACTAATGTTTTGCTTCTGATTGCTGCCTCACATTGTCCTTTCCCTTTTCCCTCCTAATTTCCTGTAGGATAAATTGCTAAACCCAATTGGAATGTATATCATTCCTTCTTTGAGTCATATCTGATGAGAGCAAGATTTACTTAGTATTCATACTTTTCCTTCTTTGCCCTCTGCTATCATAGGGCATTTGTGCTTATTTATTGGGTGTTAATTATCCTCTACTGTCTCCACCTTCTTCTTCCAGTAAAATCCTTTTTTTAAAATGTCTTAATAGTTTTATGCCTATCTTGTACCCCCACCCTCTGTTCAAGTCTACTCCCTTCAACTTTCCCAATAGAAATAAACTAAATGAGCTAAAGTATTATCACTTCATGATCAATGCTAGATGACACAATGGTCAGAGCACTCATTGACCTTGGGGTCAGGAAGACAGGAGTTTGACTCCAGCCTCAGACACTTGACATTTATTAGCTATGTGACCTTGGGCAAGTCACTTAACCCTCATTGTGTTGCATCCAGGGCCATCTCCAGGCATCCTGAGTCATAACTGGTCATTGCACACAGGTGGTTCTGGAGGAAAAAGTAAGGTTGTGACTTAGCAGAGCAACCCTTCATTCAAATCTAGTTCATGTGCTTATCATGACATCACCTCCCTGATTCATGGTCCTCTTTGAGTACAGAAGAACAAACATCATGATCATCATCATCATCATATACCTACACTCTATCCAAGTACCTTCCCTCCGACTGTTCCATCAGAAATGCAACCTTCATGGGCTAAAGTAAATCATCACAGTATAATCATTTTATACTTACTCCCCTCAGTCTAATTATGTTCTTTTCAACTGTTCTAAGAGAAATACAATTCTCAAGAGTTACAGGTAATGTCTAACTAATGTCTTCACTAAAATTGTTTTACTTTCCATTTACCTTTTTATGCAATTTTTGAGTTTTGTATTTGAAGATCAGATTTTCTGTTCAAGTCTGATCTTTTCATCAGGCAAATTTAGAAGTCTTTATTTTCCTTTGAAAAAATAAGTTGAATTTTGGTGCATAATTGATCCTTGATTGTAATCCTAGCTCTTTTGTCCTCTGAAATATCATATTCCAGACTCTCTGATCCTTTATTGTTGATAGCTGATATTGTTGAAGCTGGTAAATCCCATGTAATTTTGACTGTGGTGATTTCCTGGTATTTAAATTTCTTCTCTTTGGTAGCTTGCAGTATTTTCTCCTTTAGCAGAGAATTCTGAAATTTGGCTACAATATTCCTTGGAGTTTTTATTTTGTGATCTTTTTCTGAGAATGATAGATGGATTCTCTTAAGGACTATTTTATCTTCTTGATCTAGGAAATCAGAATAGTTTTCCATGATAATTTACCTGATTGTCCAGGCCTTTTTAGAGTGTTGCTTTCAGGTAGACCAATAATTTGTAAATTATCTTTCCGGGATCTATTTTTCCAGGTTGGTCATATAACTTTACATTTTCTTTTCTTTTCTTTTTTTTTTAAGCCTTTTGACTGAAAGTGGAATCTTGGAGTCTCATAAAGTCATTAGTTTCTATTTGTCGAAATCTAATTTTTAGGGTTTTGTTTTCTTCAGTTAGCTTTTGTTTCTTTTTCCAGTTGATCAAATTTAGTTTTAAAGTTACTGTTTTCTTCTCAATTTTTCATAATTCTCCTGCATGATTCTAATTTCTTTTCTTCATTTTTCTTCTTCCTCTCTGGTTTTTAAAATCCTTTTAGAATTCTTCCAAGAGGTCTTTTGGAATCTGAGACTTTACATGTAGACATTTTGCCACTGTTTTCCTCTTCTGAGATAGTATTTTTATCGTCCCCATCCCAATAGTAACTTTTCCTGGTTAGCATTTGGGGGTGGGGGGAATTCTGCTCATTTTGATAGTTGAACCCCTGGGGCATGGGGGCACAGTCTTGAGCTTTTTGTGCTAGGGCTGGGGATTCTGGTCCCTGGCTTAATTGCTTGCTAGTCATTGGTTCCCTGTGTTAGAATAGTCCAACCCAGTCCTGTGCTTATTGCACCAGCAATTCAGTGAATTTTGTCTTCTGAGTTAGGATTGGGACCCTCACTGCTGGCCTGCTGGCTTGCTGAGCCCAGACCTGAGTTGACTGTGGCTAAGAAGCTCTCAATGGCTTTCCCACCTTTTACTAGATTATACTTCCCTTTTTACCTCCATGAGACAAACCTTTACTGGAATTCTTTCACATTATCTTGAGTTTAGAACTTGATTCACTGTGTGTGTGTGTGTGTGTGTGTGTGTAATCTCTAGCTTTAGGTTCTGTTTAGATGCTTCATTTAAAGTCATTTTGGTAAAAGTTCTTGGAACTTTCTAACTTGACACCACAATCTTGGTTCTGCCCTCAGAAGTCCTATAAATAAAGAAAATGTAATGTGATAATTACATAGGAATCATCCAACAGAAAGGAATGAGAAAATCAAGAGGGATCGTTTTTCTACACAGGTATCATGAAGGGCATGGAGGAAGTGGCTCATGATTTGAGCCTGCAGACAGGGCAAAAGCTTTTTTTTTTTTTTCAAATCAGTTAAATCCTTCCTGGTCACTTCTTCCCTGATGCCTGGGCAAGTCCATTGACTTCCTTTGCCTTTGTCTTCATCTATAAAATAAGAGTTTGGGGGGGGCGGTGAGGAAGGCTTCTGAGGTCCTTCTAACTCAAGGTAGAACAAGCAATTTAACTTTGATTGGGAGACAGCTTTCATGGGAGGTGGGGTAATGCAAAGAGACCCAGGGAAGGATGGGGTGACTGACATGTAGAAGGAGACTAGAGTTGTTTTGCTTGGATGTACTAAGCCAAACCAAGAGCAGAACAGATAAGTAGAAAGGCAGATTTGGGCTTCTTCAAGATAGTAGTAACCACCAAAATTAAGAGCTATCAGAGTAGGTGAATCTGTCTCCATTGGGTGACCTTGTTGGGCAATGCACACAGTAAACAATTTTCTTGGAAGTTAAAAGTGTTGTCACTGAAACATACCAAAATGTTTTAAAAAAGAAAATAAAAGGATATAAGATGGATCTAATATCATCAGATCTAATAAAGGTTTTAGTAGCACACCCATTTCCTCATAGTAGTAACCTTTGTAAGTGATACTTAGGACACTTAAACTTTATTCCTAAGGTTTCATTGTTTTTAATAATCAGTATGTAGGTTGTAAAATTTGAAGGTGTAAAGTAGGGATACTTCTCCATTGGAATATTCTCATTCCATAAAAGAAAATTTCAAAAGCTCTAGAATGTTTAATGAGGACCTTCAAGCTCCTTAATTATTTTTTAAGTGAAAGTGGGTATTGAACATTATTATGTTCTGTTACATTGACCTTACTAAATTCAGCTTTGAAATATGTCAGATTTTTTTTTGTTTGTTTCCCCAGGATGACTTCTATGTAATCAGCTGAGTATTAGCCATGGAAATGATTTGAGTTTCCAGTCTTATCCCTCCTCCAATCCCCCACCCCCCGCCTTACCCCTCAAAAGAAGAAACCATACAAGATGTTCATTTTCTCTTAATTCAATTTTATGTTCCCAGGAAAAATGCATCAGAATTCTACTTAGGACTTGTCATTTCTTTATAGTCATTTTCCTATACAGTGAAGTGAGAGGATTGGACTGAGTGTCTTCTAAAGTCCCTTTCAGGTCTTAATCTATGATCCCTTGATCAAAATGAAGCATGTTCTCTTGGTAATTAGGCTGCCAAAAACTACTCTTTTCATTTCCTAGATAACTTCTAGAAAAATACTTCCCAATCTACCACCACCCACAGAATTCTGGACTGTGGGGGGCAGCTAGGTGGCACAGTGGATAAAGCACCGGCCCTGGAGTCAGGAGTACCTGGGTTTACAACCAGTCTCAGACATTTAATAATTACCTAGCTGTGTGGCCTTGGGCAAGCCATTTAACCCCATTTGCCTTGCAAAAAAAAAGAATTCAGGACTGCCCACTGGGGCCACCTGGCTGCCTCTGCCATCTTTATGGTCATTATTTCCATATTTGAATCTCTAACCTTGCTTGGTCTCCTAAATTCCAGCCCAGTATCATTCACTGCCTAGTGAACACTGACGAGGTGTCCCACTGGTGTCTCAGACTTTCACATCTAAAACTCTTCTTGCCTCTCTGCTCTTCTCCCTTTTCTTTCTCAAGAAAACTATCATCCTTTTAATCACAAGCTTTGCAACCTCTCATCTCAAGTGGATAAGTCTTGTGGATTCTCTCTTCATGATATCTCTCTCCATTTCTCCACCATAGAGTAGGCCTCATGGAGGCCCTGTCACCTCTTGCCTGGAATATTGTAGTAGAGTCCCAGTCCTTCTTCTTGCCTCAAGGATCTTCCACATGAATGCCCAACAATGTAACCATGTAGCCACTGTCCTGCTCAGTAAACCCTAGTGATTCCTCCTTTGTTCTGTTTGCCATTTAAAGCCTTTTACAACCCAGGCCCAACCAAATTTTGTACCCCTTATAGGTTCTACTAATTCACATGTTCTTCAGCCCTTCCTCAGATACAGTTTCTCATCTTCATACCTTTGCACCAGCTGCCTCTCATGCCTGGAATAATGTTTATGTCTCCTAGAATCCTTAGTTTCTACATTAGGTACTTTCTGCTACCTTCCTAAAAATATTACTCTGTGCTTGTTTTGACTAAACTACATGGTCTCTCCAGTTTCTTGAGATAAGTGAATTTAATATTTTAATATCTAAATAAAATGATAGACAAGGTTCTGAAGAAGAAAAGAGTATGGAGGTAAACATTTTTAAACAGAAAATCTAGTCCATTTTGGGAGAGATAATATGGGCAAAGGCAAAGATACAGGGAAAAGCAGAATTAAAATAATGTGAGGTTTTCTGGAGTAAGATGGGAAAAATAAATTTAAGACATTTAATAGAGAGGCTTTGAATGCCAGAATAAAGTTTTAGAGTTTATTCAGTATGAAATATGGAACTACTGAAATGTTTTGAATGGAGTCACATGCAATAGGTAGATTATACAGACATTGATCTGGAGAGTACTGAGAATAAAGGCAGAAAGCTAAGTAAAGAAGTTGATTACAGTACTCTAGGCCAAGAGATAAAAACCTTAAATAAAATAGTGGCAGTGAGTGACAAAATAAGTCAAAAGACTTGAGAGATAACCAGAGCAGAAAATTAGTTTATCTTGGCAGCTGATGGAAAAAAAATGCTAAGCAAAAAGCAGAGTTTTAGGTTTTAAGTCTTAATGATTAGGACTTTTGGTGATGACAGTAGAAATAAAGTTAGCAGAAGGGAAAGATTTTGGGGAAAAGATGATATGCACATGCTAGAAGTTTAATAAAGTCAACTTGTTTGAATAGATGTCACTGAGGTGTGGTGGGATATTCAAGGTAAAGAATATAAACCCCATACCCTCTACGTCTTTTATTTCATTAAATTATCAATAGCATTCACTTTAATAAATTATTCTTATGAAGGAAGATGAAGTTGATTCATAAAACTCCTTGTTTTGATTGCTTGTATTTTTATTATAGTTTTCTTTTTCTCATGACAAATTGAGGTTCTTACCTATTAATTTCCATGACAAATTGAGGTTCTTATCTAATATATATGTTCATGTTAACAGGTACTTTGGAAGTTCGGCTTATGGGCTGCCAAGATATACTAGAGAATGTCCCGGGACGTTCAAAAGCAACATCAGTTACACTACCTGGCTGGAGTCCAAGTGAAACAAGATCATCCTTCATGAGTAGAACAAGCAAAAGTAAAAGTGGCAGTAGTCGAAACCTGCTAAAAACAGATGACTTGTCCAGTTCAGTAACTAATTTTCTTAATTTCCTAAAAATTTAAAAGTCTTGAACAAGGCACTTAATTTAGGAATAAAAAGAAGTGGGCAGATTCAAAGGTTCTGTAGGTGAAAAAAATTTAAAGTATAAAAGTGACATGTTTGCTGATTATTAAAAAAAATGTAAGCCTTATTAAAATCTGCCTGTTGATAATCTGGTGATTAGGTTCCAAATATTCATTTCCTGCTCTGTGAGCATCTTCCTAATATCAAGAAGAATGACACATTAACTGAGTTCCAAATTTCTTGGTGTAAGAACAGTTGACAGTAATTACTGTTGCTGCATAGAAGGGAGGAAAGAGCAGAGAAGAAGAAATCAGTGAAGTTGTCTTGATTTCTCTATGCACAAAACACAATTCAACACAAATTTTAATTTTAAAAATTGGTTTTATATATAAAATATATTTTAATAAAACTTTCTTCAAAACTACTTCAGAACCAGAAAATATGCTATACTTATAAGATAATGTGTTCAGTACCTTTTCCAGACTCTTCTTGGTGCATCCTGAGCTTTATGATCCTAAATAGGATTTTTTAAGTCACTTTAGGACATTTTTTCCTCAAAAAAAAATCTATATTCCAGCTAAACTGGAATTTTCACAAATATGAGGTATGCTTTTCCATTTCAATACTTTGATCCTTGTCCTTCAAATGACTTCTCATAAAAGCCACTTGTCTAATTCCTACTTTATCAAGATCTATTAAATGCCATCACTTTTTTTGAAACCTCCCTTAGTACTACCACCACCACCTATTTCCCTCCTCTTAATACCTATAATACTGTAGTATCTCTTCATTGCTCCTTTGTAATGTATCTTATATTGTAATTCTTTGCCCTTATAACTTAAATCACTCTACTATTTTGAGCTTTCCACAGTTATTTAAACAGAGTAATCCTGTGATTTGTATGGTACAAGTATTTTTAAAAGCCAGGAACTGAGAAGGGTACACAGTTATTCAGTGTTCTTACATTTCCCTCACTAATCTTCACAGAGGAAGAGAGACTATTCTCAAGTCTACATGGTTCCATGCACATAGTATCTATCATTCAGTATTTACAGAAGCCTAAATTATCCATTTTGCAACTTTCACTCATTGCTTCTGATTCTGTCCTTGGAATTTTAAAAGAACTATGGAGTCCTTCCCTTAAATATTTTTTTGTCCTCCATTTTCGAAGACCATGACATCAAGGAGATGATGCTATGACAAGCACCAGAATTGAATTTGAGTGAGGGGGCTGTACTAAGTCACCAGCCTCACTTTCTCCTCCAGAATCATCTGGGTCCAGTGGAAAGATATGGATCATGGCCACTGGAGATGGCCCTGGATAAGAGGCCATCAAGATTAAGTGACTTTGGGCGGCTAGGTGGCGTAGTGGATAAAGCACCGGCCCTGGAGTCAGGGGTACCTGGGTTCAAATCTGGTCTCAGACACTTAATAATTACCTAGCTGTGTGGCCTTGGGCAAGACACTTAACCCTGTTTGCCTTGCAAAAACCTTAAAAAAAAAAGGATTAAGTGACTTGCCCAAAGTCATACAGCTAATAAGAGTCAGGTGTCTGAGAATATAGTCTTTTCTTCTCCAAGTTAATCATCCCAAATTCCTTCAGTGATTCCTCCTGTAAACCTGTTCTCATAGCCTTTCACTATGTTAGATTTTCTCTGGCTTATCAGGATCTTCTTCAGTGCTTTCTCTTGAAAAGGAGCATAGCTTTCCAGGTGATGTGATAATGGGCTTCAGTCCAATGGCTCTGTCACCTCTCATTTCCTAGGAACCATGCCTCTCCTATTGAAGCCCCAGATTGCACCAAGGGCTGACAAGCCCCCAGAGGGAAAGGTAGTGTGGCCTAGGAAGAAGAGCACCAACTGGAGACTCTGGGTGTGGATAAATCCTGCCTGGGATATAGGAGATCTTTATGACCTTGAACAAATCTCCTAATCTCCCTGGGCCCCAGTTTCCTTATCTGTAAAATGAGGTCATGATGGATGACCTCATAGATCCCTTCCAACTGTAGGTCTATGATCTTAAAACTTTTTCCAGAATTGTTGGTTATTATCTATCTGATCACATCCTTCACAAGGTGCTTAAGAAATTGATTTTTTTAAACACAAATATAGGCTAAGTATAAATGTAGGCATTTGTTCCTGTTTGAATTTCATTTTAGTAGATTCCACTTAATGCTACAGTCTATCAAGATCCTTTTGGATCCTGACTCTCACCCACAGTGCTAACTGTCCCTCCAAACTACATTATTTTCATTCTTCGTGAGTTTACCATCTTTGTCTTTATTCAGATTTTTGGTAAAACACTAAAAGACCAAAGGGCCAAGCAAAGATACCTTAGACTACTCCAATAAAGGCTTCCTGTCATATTGACATCAAGCCACTAATAACTATACTTTCTTTTCTAATCCATATCTCCATCTTCATAAAAGTTTTATGAGAAACTTTCCCAAAAACTTTGCTGACATCTAAATAAACTTATATCTACAACATTGTCCTTATCTATTGAATAATACTGTGGGAAAATGGATATGAGTTTTGTCATGCATATTCAGTGCTAACTCTTTACAGAAAATTATTACTTCCCATTCTACATGGTCATCATCTATTTTTACATGTTCTATATGCTCACCACCTATTTATTTAATGATCTGCTCTAAAATTTTTTCCAGGAATCAAAAGTCAGAGTTGCTGACCTATAATTTGCAGGTTCTGTTCTCATGTCTTTTTTTCAAACTTGGGACAGCTTTTGCCTTTCTCCAGTCTAGCAGAATTTTTCCAGTTTTCCTTTATTTTTCAAATAGCACTAAAATTACAGTGATAACAATCACTGAAGACCTAGATTTGACTCCTGGCTATGTACATCCTCCCTTTTTTGAGCTCAGGAAAGTTCACTTAATTATCTTTTTTTTTCTCAATCATGTTATTTTAATCTTGAAAAATGAAATAGATGAACTAGATGATTTTTCTAAGTCCCTTCCGGTTCTAAATGCTGTGATCTTAGGATATAATTGACCAAATATTCAAGTACCTGCTATTTGCAAAAACACTACTAGATCCTGAAGAGAAAATTCTTGAAGAAGCTACCATTCTTGAAGTAAACAGGTTGGTTAAACACATGCAAAAAATTATTTTTAAAAATTAATTCAGGGGGCGGCTAGGTGGCACAGTGGATAGAGCACCTGCCCTGGAGTCAGGACTACCTGAGTTCAAATTCGGCCTCAGACACTTAACCCTATTTGCCTTGCAAAAAAATAAATAAAAATAAAAACCTAAAAAAAATTAATTTAGTACATAAAAGTTTGACATGATGAAAAATTTGAGGAAGAAAAGATTAATTCTAACTGTGGACATGCAAGATATTAACAAGAACAACTCTGGAAAATGGACTTGGTTTCATATTTGTTATTTGGAATGAGTAAATGTTTTAAAATGTGCTCTTTTAAGTTCCAAATACTACTTTCTTGCTGGTAAAAATAGCCTTTTCAAAGGACTGTAATAGTTTTTTAGCTGCAGAATAGTTCTGCTTTACTGCTGAATCAATCATTTTTCTTTTTTTAAACTGAATTTTTGAAATTTATTTACAGATGACATCTGTGCAGTTTTGAAGCTGGACAATACTGTGGTTGGTCAAACTAGCTGGAAACCCATTTCCAATCAATCTTGGGACCAGAAGTTTACACTGGAACTAGATAGGGTAAGATGATAGGATTTTTACTGGCACATGTATTAACTATATCTTTGCATCCTTTTTATATATTAGTTCTATTCCCAAGTCTTATACATAGTTATAACTTTGAGACTTTGGTTTTCAATGGGAGCAGAGTAAAGACAGTTTTCATTCACTTGAGTACAGCACTATATGTACATATCTGGTAAATTAGGGATAAATACACATTAAAATATAAGCGATTACCAATTTAGTGACTGCTTTAGCTTAAACTAGTTGGTTAACATTTTGCAGCAGTGTAATTTATATTAAATTGTGTGATTGCCAAGTGACATCAGATAGTTAAATGAATAATTTATTGTTCATTTCCAAAGATGAAGCTACTGATCTGTAGGATGTGTATTTTGAGTTCTTCTAATCATTTATGGATTGAAGTTTATCAACCACAGTTTATCATATGCTTTCCTATTGTTTTTAGTGGCATACCTATTTGAGGGGGACCATCTTTGCCATGAAATAATAACATATAACTGAACTACCGAGAAATCTGACTCAAGACTTTGATCATAATACAGTTAATTCCATTAAATTACTCTAACAAAAACTTTGTTTCTCTGTTGCTTTAATAAGAAATAAGAGTTTTGTATAAAATTGCTTGAGATTGCATATTGCCTTATAGTTTAGTCATTTTAGTAATAGTAATAAGTCATATTTCATTCAAGTTTAAAAATCACAACACCTTACAAACAATTCTCTGACCAAAGTAGCTAGTTTCTTGTCACTGGCAGATGTAAAAGAAGAGAACTAGAAGTTAGCCCAAGTTATCCTATAACAGTTAAGATTTGGCCATCTCTGACTGTAGATCTCTCTTTTTGCACCCAATAGTATGCATCCATTCTTAAGCTTAAGGTTCTAAAACTGCCTAGTCTATCCTCTCAGCCATAGATGTTTAAGCCCCAAATCTTAAATTTGAAAGATATTTTCCAGTGTCCACTTTACTATTGCCCTTCTGTTATAATAGAGCCAATTTTGTTTAAAATATTTTCTCTGGCGTAGTGGATAAAGCACTGGCCTTGGAGTCAGGAGTACCTGGGTTCAAATCCGGTCTCAGACACTTAATAATTACCTAGCTGTGTGGCCTTGGGCAAGCCACTTAACCCCATTTGCCTTGTAAAATCCTAAAAAACATATATATATATATATATATATATATATATATATATATTTTTTTTTTTTTTTTTTTTTTTTTCCTCTAAACCTGAGGAATTTCTGGCAGACAGAAAAGATGTTGGGAGAGAAATAGATTCCAATTAACTTTGTCACTTAGCTTTGATTGCTCTGTAATTATGATGAGTCACTATATTTTTTAGGAAATAGGGATGAGGGTCCCAAAAATTAATGGAGCTCTGACAAATGAATCTAAGACCTAATTGCTCAACTAATTCTATCCTAGTAATTACACTCTCTCCACCTCTCCCCCACCCTACAACCCATGAAAACATTGGAAGAAATGCAGCGAAGAAGTTCTAAGTAAATGTAGCCCTGCTTTTTCAGTAAATGTAATCCTACTCCACATCCCTGAGTTTGTGAAGGCTGTGCCAGGCAGATCACAAACTCTGGCAGACTCTGGAAATCTTTTGAGGAAGGGCAGTCTCAGCAACATACTGTGACAACTTTCCAAAGATCAGCTTTACTCAGCACAGAACCAGTGGACTGGTCACTTGGTGATGAATTCTTTGGCTATGGCAACCCATGAAAATGACTTCTCAGTTCTATTCACCCTCTTCTTTTCATTAAGTTGCAGGAAAAGGATAAAAAGAGCATGCAAAAAATCATATCATTTTTAAACTTTTATTAGGTTGATTGTTGGCACTTTTAAAGTGAGTTTCTTGTCCAATGCATGTAATACTGGAGCAATTGGTGAGCATTAATTTTGACATTCTTGCTGTGCACTTAAACTAAAAACAAAAGGAAATTTCCTCTTACAGGCTAACCTTGCAGATGCAGAGAAGCTTGTTTTTATTGTGCTTCTAAAGGCATAAGAAACATCATTTTATGAAGCATTAGATCATCTCATAGTGCTCATGATGATTACATGGGGTTAAAAAGACCACCATATAAATAATGCAACTTATGTACCAACATTTGTTACAGAGGATGACAAAGTAGAGAAATTTCATAAAGAACATGATAAGATTCTCCAAAGAAAATTACATATAAAATATGGCCTTAGGAGTAAGGAATAGGTAAATACACATATTTTCTTCAAGAAAAAGAATCAAAAAGTACTAGATAATGGGGTGGCTAGGTGGCGCAGTGGATAAAGCACTGGCCCTGGAGTTAGGAGTACCTGGGTTCAAATCCGACCTCAGACACTTAATAATTACCTAGCTTTGTGACCTTGGGTAAGCCACTTAACCCCGTTGCCTTGCAAAAAAAAAAAAAACCTAAAAATTTTTTTTTAAAAAAAGTACTGGATAGGGGTGGCTAGGTGGCGTAGTGGATAAAGCACCAGCCTTGGAGTCAGGAGTACCTGGGTTCAAATTTGGTCTCAGACACTTAATAATTACCAAGCTGTGTGGCCTTGGGCAAGCCACTTAACCACATTTGCCTTGCAAAAAAAAAAACCTAAAAAAAAAGTACTGGATATAGTTAGTACTAAATAACTCCACAAAAAAATTGATTTTGATATATTCTAGGACAAGAAATGGTTTACCAGTAGTCATTACTCAATCAGCTCTTTATGTATAATTGGACCCCCAGTTTGTTAAATCAGAGAACAAAATTAATACAAAGCTAGACATGAGTAAACTAATACATATAAAAAAATTGTTGTTACTAAAACATGAGAAATTTTGGCCAAAAGAAACATTGACACAAAAGTTCAATTTCATAAGGAAGTTCAACCAAGTTGTCTCTGGCCTAAAAGTGATTTAAACAAACACTTGTCCTATTTTTTTAGCTAGCTGGCACAGTGGGTACAGTAGGGGCCCAACATAAAGATTTGAATTCAAATTTGACCTTATACATAACTAATTCATAGGGTTTGTTCTGAGGAGCAAATGAACTTATACTTAGAAAGCTCTTAGTGTAGTCGCTTGCACATAGTACTATTTTATTAATATTGTTGTAATTTCAAGAGAAGAGAGGTGGTGACCTTTTTCTGAAATAGAAACTCATGTAAAATTTTAGAGAGATGATGATCCAATGAGCAAATTGGCCTCTGGAAACCAGAAGCAACATTGGGGAATAAAGCTCAAACCAAACTTGATGAGAGATTCTGCAAAGTATAGTCATCATCATGGCAAAACGTAAGGGAGGAGAAAGATGGAAAAGATCTGCCCATCTGTTTTTGAGAAGTTTGTCACCAGTAAAGTGACCACTTTTGAACTGGTAACATCACAGTTCCAGGTGTGCTTTCAATTATGTAGAAATAACACTAAAGAGAATTATGGGGAAAAGGAACTGGAGTAGTAAACCTCAGGAGAGTCACAGTTTTTAGGACTTTAAGGAATATCTCTTCCCCAGCAGCCTAAATGGGGCAGATCTCAAAGGCTTGGGGAAAAAAAGAAATATCAAATTGTTTCCTTCTTAATCAAGAGAATGCATTAATTTCTTTTTTTGTTGTTTTTTTGCTAGGCAATGGGGTTAGGTGATTTACTCAAGATCACACAGCTAGGTAATTATTAAGTGTCTGAGTCCAGATTTGAACTCATCCTGACTCCAAGGACAATGCTCTGTCCACTGCGCCACCCAGCTTCTCATTAACTTATACTGTTATTTTTCATATCTTTAGAATTTTTATAAAAACAGTCTGTTAGAAGGAAACAGGTCTTTAATAAGCTAATAGCCCAGCTCACATTTTTTTTAACCATTAAACAATTGACTGAAAAATGTAGAGAATACAAATCTCACACCCTGTTTGTTGTTTATTGACGATAAAGAAGCACTTGATTTGGAAACAAGACCTTAAATGTTCTTTTTCAACAAGATATTTCTCACACATATGTCAAATGCTTAAGTAAAATTCTCTGAGATAGAAACATCACCCTTATTCAACTCTCTAATCCTTAATTTCAAATACTGACTAAAACATGGATCTAGCACACAGACCAAATTGAATGAGAATTTCCTAGTGATGTCCTCTAAATGCTTCTGTTTTAGTCAGTGATACTTTGCTAATCATAAAATATCAAGCCCTGGAATGTTTTAGAACCGCATAAATGAGATCCTTGGGAATTTGGACCAGTAATCCAAATAGGAAAAAACCAAATATATGAAGAATTTCCATTTTTTTTAGACCAGGTGCCCACCCTGTGGGTCACATGCCTTCCTCAAAGCCCATTTATGCAACTTGATACCCATTATCCTTTGGTAATATGGGCTACATTTTAGCCATAAATAAACATTAAATTCTATATGCAGCCCTTGACAGATTTTAATTGGGCAATGTGGGAATTGGGAACCCATGGTTTAGACTGCAGAACAAATATTTGTTGGACAGATATTGCAAGAAAGCATTGGAGGTGAGCCCATAATTGAATTGGGGGGGGGTGATCAAGATTCCTTTTGGCAAAGTGCAAAGTCAAACTTCTCACTGAAACAGAAGCCCATTATAGATATTTGTTTTTGATGTTCTGTTTTCTTTTTGGTCCAAATGTATTTAGTTTAGGAGAACTCCCCACATAGAAACTCCTTGCATTCATGCAGATTAGCACTTGATTTCCTATCCTAGAGAATTGCTCTGGCAACAGGAGTTTAAACTCTGCATGTGCCTGAGTAAAGACTTGAACCTAGACCTTCCTGACTCAGCTGTAGTCACTATAACCAGTGCCTTTTCAGTTATTCATGTTGTTGAAAGAATCGGTTGTGTCTGCCTGTTTATGACCCCATTTGAGGTTTTCTTGGCAGAGATACTAGAATGGCTTGCTATTCCTTCTCCAGCTATAGCAAATAGGATTAAATTATTTGTCCAATGTTAGAGCTAAGATGTGTCTTTGGATAGATTTTGAACTCAGGTCTTCCTGACTTCAGCCCCAACACTATATCTTTCACACCACCTTAACTACTCCAATTAAAAAAGAGAATTGATGTCAAATTCAAATAGAAATGGAATGAATATTTTTTTCATCTGCTTTGGTCTGTAACAAGTTTGACATCTCTGAAAAGGCTCAGGACTGTTTACACAGCAAAAAAAAGGCAAGGATTAAGTGTTGGACAGACCATGTGCTTGTTAGCCTCTTACAATGTCAGTTGATAACTGGGGAAAGCCCCTAGCATTTTGGGTAGATCCCATGTTGCAACCTTTTTGTAAAGAATGGACAGTAATCTCAAAGAAGAGATATGTGTTGATGGGGTATAATCTGCATCAGTGAGGTCATGGATCCATTGGAATATATGGAATTTAAACAAATGTCTCAAATTTTACTTTTTTCCCAATAATTCAGTAACTTGGACATAAGAGGCTACTTTGATAAGGCATTTGCTGTTAGACACTAGCAGTATAATGCCTACCCTCATTTTAATTGGGTTGGAAAAGATGCATTTTATGCACAGGAGGCAAGCATAATGTAAAGTGGGGAGTGATGAGGCCTAGGAGAAAGGGGAAAAGTATTCTAATTTTTGACTCATTTTCTTTTCAATTTTTATCCAACTTTTTTTTTTGCTAGGTTCTCTTATATGTGAGATGTCTTTCAAATATGACCCTTTCTCCTCTCACTACCACCATCCTTATCCAGGCTATTTAAGTATAGTGGTCTCTTCCTCATGTTTCAAATGCTGATATTAGGTACCCAGTCTTTTTTTCTTTTCATTATCCCCAAACTCTTGTTATCCTCATGGCTATAGGTAAGTCACTTAGCCCACTGCTTTAGTTTCTTCTATTGTAAAATGGGAATAACAGTAATATCTACTTCCTAGAGTTATAATTATCTTCCATTCCAGTTAGACCTGATATTCTTCCCATAATTATATCATGTACATATGTATATGTATGTCAAATGTACATGTATGTCAAATAAATAATAAAGTAATTTGCAGAATTAGAGAAACTAGAGACAATAATCAGTTCATATTAAGTGCCTTTATATTCTAGATGAAGAGTGCTGGAGATACAGAGAAAGTAATGGCAGTCTTTGCCCTCAGGGAGCTCACAATCTAAAAAAGATTTGGGGGCATGAGAGAATTAAAGGGGCCACAAGGAAGTCTGCTGCCAAGAGTGGGAAATGATTAGGAAGTGTTGAGTTCTAAAACTGATTTCATCTTGCAGAATTTTGAATTTGTAGACATAATGAAGTCCAGGAAAGCAGTCAGGTGGGAATTGATTAGATGAATTCTCCAAGTGTTCTCCTTACCTGCTGGAGAGTCAGGATATAAATTAACTGAAGCTACTCCTGCAATGAGGATGAGGAGTAAGTGCCTCAGCCCTAGGTTAAAGTGGTAGAATTGGAAATGAAGAAAAGGGAGAAAATTTGGCAAAATGTGAAAAATGCTTTGGAAGATGAATTGACAAAGTTTGGCAACTAATTGGAATAGAAAGTAGAGCATGAAACCAAGATTGTAAACCTGGATTAGCTTGCAGAATGGTTGTCTTTTTGACAGAAACAAAGAAGTTCAAGAGAAATTAAATAGAAACATATTCTGCTTTGGACTTGTTGAAGTTGAGATGCTTTTGGAACATCAAGTTTGGGATGTTCAGTAGATGGTTGATAATGTGGCATTGGAGCTTAGGAGAGTCTGGAGTTAGATTTATAGATTTGGGGGAGTCATCCAACACAGAAATGATCACTGAACTCATGAGGAAAAACAGAAAAGAAACCTAGAAGAGGAACCATGAGGCGCTCCTGCAGCTGAGAAGCACATGACAGACTTGAAAAAAAGATGAACCTGGTGGAAGGAAGGCTAAGAAAGAAGAGAATCTTAGAGACTTCATGAGTAATCCAAGAGGAAAGGACAGCTCGAAGAGAAATCAGTTAGGGATGTGTTGAAAAAAAGCCATTTGAACATTTACTTTGAAAAGAATAATGTCAGTAGAATGAGGTAGAAAGGGGCAGCTTGGTGGTGGCAGTGGATAGATCACAGTCTTGGAGTCAGGAGGACCTGAGTTCAAATTCGGCCCCAGACACTTAATAATTACCTAGCTGTTTGATCTTGAACGAGTCACTTAACTTAATTGCCAAAAAAAAATTAGGAAATCAGACTTCAGAAAGGTGAGAAGAGAGAGAAAGTAAAGTAGAGGCAAGAATTTCTAGGAGTTTGATTATCAAAGAGAGCATAGTTATCATAAAATGATTGATCAGAAAATTTATTGAACATAGAGTATTTTTGAAGATTTATTTGTTTAGGAGAGGGGAAACCCTGGACAAGTTTGCAGAAAACACTGGAGTTTCAAGAAGACAAGAAGGAATTAAAAGCTTGAGTGAAGGAGATTGAGAGAATTGTCAGATCAGTCTTCAAAATAACAGGTCATTCAGCAGTCATCATAGCTAGCATTTATCTAACACTTTGGGATTTCTAATGTCTTTTCCGTATATTATCTGACTGGACCTTCACAGTAACAGTGTGAAGAAGGCACCACAAATATTATTGTCCCCATTTAACATATGAAAAATTTGCTCCTAGTTCATTGTCACATAGCTAATAAGTGATCCAATTTAGGGCAGCTAGAGGGAGCAGTGGATAGAGCATAGGCCTTGGGGTCAGGAGGACAGGAGTTCAAATGCAGCATCAGACACTTGAACCTTACTAGCTATGTATCCTTGGGCGAATCACTTAACCCCAATTGCCTCTCACCCAGGGCCATCTCTAGTCGTCCTAAACCATATCTGGCCACTGGATCCAGATGACACTGGAGGAGACAGTGAGGAGGCTGGTGACTTAGCACAACTCACTCCCCTATCCCCCAGTCCAATTCATGTGTTTGTCATAGTATCACCTCCCTTATGTCAGTCTTCTTGGAGAATGAAGGTCAAACATCATCATCATCATTTTTATTATAAATGATCCAAGGTAGATTCTTCTCCTGATTCAAGCCCATAGCTCCTTCTACTCTACTCTGCTGCCAATCAGAATATCATAAAGCAATATATAGGGTGGCCATGAGTTGGCCATTTCGATATGGAGTGTTTATTTAGCATAAAAGTGAGTGTGAGATCAGTGATAAAATAGATGGATTCATAAGCATGATAGTAGGTTTCCCATGTGCTTTCCACACTACCTCTCATCTTCCACTGTAAGATTCTGTAGAATTCTTACAAATTCTGTAGAATTTGACTGGTAGTATGTGATTGAGTTCCAGTAGACTTGTGATGATCTCCCTTTTTATCTGGGGTTCCCTTTGCATGCAGAAAATGTATTCATAATACTTCACCCTAAAGAAGTCATCTCCTAATAGAGGGGAAACATTCCCCTTCCTATCTGTCTATATCCTGGGAAATTGTTCTAGTTACTACTCTAGCTAGGGAGAAGGATTGAAGCAAGAAAGCACTAGGATTTCATACTGTGATCATCCTCTTGCTTTTCAGTAATTATTCAGCAGGATAACTGGCGGGTTCTTGTGGGAAATAATGTGAGATACGAAATATTTAAATGCTCTGAAAAAAGTGTAAAGCATAATATGAATGTTTAGTACTCTTGGTTGGAAGCAAAAAATAGAGGGCATGATCCTCTCCCAGTCATCCCATGTGCATTATGTATAATATGGTTGATTTTGTTATTGGTTTTGATCTTTCTTGAAGTCTTTCTGAAGTACCTTGTGGTACGAGGTGATCTAGATTAACAAAGCAATTGCAATTAAAGCGCCGACTCATACAGGGTCTGTCGCACTGAAAATGTCTCAAGTATAGGCATGGTGACAAAATGTTTCTGGTGTCTGATGACTTTGAAATAAGAATATTATCATCAGTAGAACTTAATTCCCAAGGGAATAGGATACTGTGAAAATCTTTGGAAATGCAAAAGAAGTTGATTGTATTGACTCTACTTTCCAAAGGCTTACACTTTGAAGAACGAGTGTATTTATAAAAAAGGATAAATAGAAATAATAACTCATGTCATTTGATCCTGCCTTTTGTGTTAAAGAGGACTTAGAGACCACCTTGTTTTGCCCCCATCATTTTGTACTACAAGAGTAAGGACCAGTGGGTATGGGACTTGCCAAGGTCATATAGTTAGTGCATTGTAAATTCTTTACTCCAGGCCCAGGGCTTGAGCTTGGTGCAGAGATCAGTGCTACAGGAGGGATGCTCAGAGCAACTTGAGAGAGCACAGGCAGAACAGTTTAGCTAAATTAGAGGGTCCTGATGTTTTTGTTCTTTTTCAAAGAAGATCATCACAGAGAAGCGATGTCATGACACATGCCTGTCAATTGGATTTGAGCCCAGAGTCAGATATCTAAGCTAGTAGTGGTCGAGTGTCTGGGGTCAGGTTTGAACACAAGTCCTCTTGGCTCCAGAGCTAATACACTGTTCTCCTGTGCCACCAAACTGCCCCTTAAAGAGTGAGACATAAAAGACACTGATAGCAAGGACCTGGAGGGCTTAGTCAGCAAAGGGCTCTGGCATTGCCTAGCTTCATCTCAGCATCTGGCACAGATGATAGAGTTTAGACATCGTGGGGGCTTTCATGAAGCAGAGGGGCTGAACATGGTAGCACTTAAATACTTACTTGCCAGCATGGTGGAGAAAAGAGAACTGGGTCAGGAGACGTGTGCAGGTCATCATCTTTGGGTGGTGTGAGAGAATAAAAAGAGGGATCTGGCATGGAAGAAATAATAGAACTTTTGGGTCTGGGGGCACTGTAAATAGTACCTTGGCTAAAATACAGAGTTCAGAAGAAGAAATCATATAAAAATAGGTTAGAATGAGAGCGCGACAACTGAATTATGGAAGACCTTAAGCTTGCAGTCTAAGCATTGAGTTTGACTTGAGACATTGAATGGCTTTGAGCAGAGAAGTGAGGGAGATCTCTGCATAAGGAAGATAACAATAACAATAGCTAGGATTTGTGCTATAAAATTTGCAGAGTGCTTTACCAAACATTATCTCATTTGATCCTCCCAACAACCCTGAAAGCTAAGTGCTATTATCCTCATCCCAGAGATGAGAAAATTAAGACAGAAGTTAAGTGACTTGTCCAGTATCATGTAATAGCTGCTTTAGGAAAGAGTTAAACTCAGTTTTTATTTTTACATCTAACTACCTAATAAGTTCAGCAGTAGTGTGCAAGAGTGGAAATGTGGAAAAACTTGGGCAGGGGGAGGTTGGACAGGGCATCTTGAACAAAAAAGATTGGGTGACTTATTAGAATTGTATAGAGCAAGTGACAAAGAGAGGGAGGAGTCAAGATTTCAAGCCTGGATGTATTATAGCCAGTTTGGGGGAGGAAAATGAGGTGGTTGATTTTTTAATATCTGTTGAGGTTTTAGGATTTAGGTTTTAGTGGGAAATGAGAAGGCTTGATAACGCTTTCAGGTGAGTTCTTTAATCTTTGAGTGCATAAAGTGAATGAGTCAAACAACAATTCACATGGTTTTATATAGTTCCTTGGCTGTTGTTATCAGTATATTTTTATTATGATGAAGTTAGTTTTCCACTTAAGTTAGAGAGATTTTTAATCTTCACTTTGGATTTTTATTTTCAAAATGTTTTTTTAACTGAATAGAATATTTGAAATACAGTTTCCTCCATCTGTTCTTTTGAGGAATAATTATATTTCTGAAATTTCATTTCCAGGATATTCCATTAATGTGTTTGAGTGTGTAGATATTATAAAGCATTTGAATTTGCCTCCTTCAGCATGACCTTGAGTACTGCATCCCCTGCTTTTCATACTTGTAGTAATAGTAGTTAGTTATGTTTATTAGTGAGGGCTCAAATTCTACTTTGGAATAACCCTTGTTGACATGTGGTAATATTAAAGTGCCTACCTCACAGACTGGTGAGCAGCAAATTAAATTAACATGTAAGAAGCTTTGTAAAAATCTTAAAGAACAGTATAAATGCTAGTTGTTCCGTTTTTAGCTAAGTGTTTTTCTCTTTTTTGTTGTTTTTGTTTTGAGGTCTTTGAGAGAGAGAGAGAGAGAGAGACTGTGTGTGTGTGTGTGTGTGTGTGTGTGTGTTTCTGATCCAGTTGTTTAGATGTTCCCTTATTTTTTTCTGGTCAAAATAGATTTTATGTAGTATGAAATACGGATTTACAAATTAGGGGTTGAGAATTATGGATGGATACATACACACACATCTTCATATTCTAAAAATTTTTCAAAGTACCTACAAAAACTGATAAATGTACTTTGGAGTAATTAATTACTTCCAGAACCTAAAGGGGAAAAACATTTATTTGTTTTTGTAGGTACTTTGCAAAATTCTGAAAAGCAAAATAATTAAAAGAATTTGGTACTTAGAATTGATTTTTAAACATATAGCACATTATATTATTTTCTGATTCAGTATAAACTAAATTCTCCTTTTGAGTTAAGTATTGAAGAAATATATGATTTTGTTCAGTTGTATATTTTAATGCTCTTTTGTTGTAAACTTTGGTCTTTTGAATTTAAGTATTTTGATTTTATTGTGTTTAATTCAAGGGTGTATCAATGATGTATGTTTGTTTTGTTTTTCGTTTTTTGTTTTGTTTTTTACTGTCCTAGTCACGTGAACTGGAAATTTCAGTTTATTGGCGTGATTGGCGATCTCTCTGTGCAGTAAAATTCCTAAGGTTAGAAGATTTTTTAGACAACCAACGACATGGCATGTGTCTCTATCTGGAACCCCAGGGTACTTTATTTGCAGAGGTAATAAACTTGAATGTTTCTTTTTAAAAATGTAACCATTAGGGGCGGTTAGGTGGCACAGTGGATAAAGCACTGGCCCTGGAGTCAGGAGTACCTGGGTTCAAATCCAGTCTCAGACACTTAATAATTACCTAGCTGTGTGGCCTTGGGCAAGCCACTTAACCCCATTTGCCTTGCAAAAACCTAAAAAATAAAAAAAATGTAACCATTGAGTAAACCAATTAAGTAAAAAATTAAAAAACTAAGATAATGGTAGTATGGAAGAAAAAAATCTGAACCCTGACACTGCTCAAGTGTCTTGAGATTTGTGGTCTAGTCCTATCTGACTTTCCCACTGACTTGGACCTTACTTATCTTTTCTGTGCTTCCCTCTAGGGCCCCATCCGGGTCTCAAAATAGGAAATTCCAATTTTTTATGGAGTAGAAACCATGGGGACTCTCTAATTTACTGTACTTCCTTTATTGTAGGTTACCTTTTTTAATCCAG
This sequence comes from Macrotis lagotis, assembly GCF_037893015.1. Taxonomy (NCBI): domain Eukaryota; kingdom Metazoa; phylum Chordata; class Mammalia; order Peramelemorphia; family Peramelidae; genus Macrotis; species Macrotis lagotis. The sequence continues at coordinate 39,818,970 of NC_133659.1, read as the reverse complement.
TTATTGAAAGAAGACCAAAGCTTCAGAGACAAAAGAAAATTTTTTCAAAACAACAAGGTAATTATTTACCAAAAAAGAAGTGTTTTTATAGGATAAGATACTGAAGTGCTTTATAATAAAATGTAAATGGGCTTCAAAAGTGAGAGCAAGGCTTGTTGTATTTATCTTGAAACTGTTTACAATTGATAAGATGCAGCTGTATCTAATAATGAATAGTTTAGTATTGCTAAAAAGGTGGCAATTTCACTTGGTTCTTCATAAATTATGAACACATGTATATGATTTTTTTAATTATGGTTTTTGGTAATGTATAAAGAAATTACTTGTACTGTCTTTTTATTCACAATATCTACAGGCAAAACATTTCTCAGAGCTCCTCAAATGAATATTAATATTGCCACTTGGGGAAGGCTGGTGAGAAGAGCAATTCCTACAGTAAATCATTCTGGCACCTTTAGCCCTCAGGCTCCTGGGCCTGCGACAGTGCCTGTGGTTGATGTGCGTATTCCAGAATTATCACCACCAGCAAGGTATATATGCCTTAGTTTTTTAAACAGGGTTTATATAAAACAATAATTAGGGAATTTTTATATATGTTGATCGCAGTGAATTAGTTAAAAGGACTATTCTTTCATTGAGTAGGAATATGAAGTTAATTTTTCTGTATTCATTAAAAGAATCTCAAGCTGATATTAAAAAAATCTAAATACATTTTAAAATAGGTACCTTCAAATTTACTGTTTTTTAATAAATGATTTTCTCTTCTATAAGTGACCCTACAGTAACCAAATTGGATTTTGAACTTGAACCAGAAGCCCCACCAGCCCCACCACGTGCATCTTCCTTTGGAGAAATACATGACCCTTCAGAACTAAGGGTTTTGGATGTACCAGGACAGGCAAGACATTTTAACAATAAATTTATTTTTTGTAAAATTATAAATTTTCAAAGGTAAATTTAATGATATATATTTCTAAGTGATTTAAAGTTTTATTTAAATATTGAATTTCACAGATTATGTATATTTATTGTGCCTGAGATTATCCCAACTCAACAAGATACAATAAATAAGAGATAACATCTCAATATTTAAGAGTTATTGAAATTACCAATTTCATGTTCCAGTGACCAATTTCAAATGAAAATTTCCAAAGGCAGAAAGAGATTAATTTCTGTTATGTGTCAACTTGTTGGAAAGACACAGATCATTTTACTATCTGACTAGCATCGTTTTTCATTGTAGCCTCCTTTAGTTATCTGTCTTATTTCACCCCCTCCTCCCCATTAGAGCGTAAACCCCATGAATTCATTTTTGCCACCTTTTATACAAGCTTTATGTCTGTCTCGGAATAGTATAATAACTCATCACATAGTTGCTACCTAATAAATATTTAAAGAATTAAATATATTTCACGAAGTGACCATTCCTTTACAAGAACAAAGTGTTCAACTTCATTAGGTCACATCTACTTGGTTATTATTTCAACCTCATTAGATTACATTCACATTTTGCTTAGAAAATTGTGTTGTCTGTAGAGTTATTTAACTTCATTCTTACCTAACTGTAATTATGTTCTTATATTTTTTGAAGGTTAATTGATTTTTTCCCTTAATATTTCTTAGGATTCAGAAACAACTTTTAATTTTGAAAATGAAAGAAATAACATTGCCTCAAAAAAACAATCTGAATATGAGCCTCCTATTCTTCAGTCAGGCCTGGAGTATGGTGGTATTCAAGAATCTGAGGATAGAAGGTAATATAAATTTATGACAAATAAGAAACTTGATGAATAGATTCCCATTTTAAATTTGTAATTCTAACATTTAGATTGATAATTACCCTTTTTCAGATCTCCACAGAGGTTTCAGTTTAATCTTCAAGACTTTAGGTGTTGTGCTGTATTGGGTAGGGGGCATTTTGGAAAGGTATGCTTTTAATTTTTTCCTGACAATTCTAAAAGTAAATTTTGGGAAAAGATGAATTATCAGTGTAAATCAATAACAGCAATAAAATAATTTTTCTATATTATTTCAGGTGCTTTTAGCTGAATACAAAAATACAAATGAGATGTTTGCCATAAAAGCCTTAAAGAAAGGAGATATTGTTGCACGGGATGAAGTAGACAGGTTAGTTCAAAGAAGGCAAACTAAAAATTTAATGTTCATTTTTCCCTGGGTTAGAAGATATTTTAAGGAATGAGTTATTTTATGTGCTGAAGTATGAATTTTTCTCCATCCTTGCTGTAGTATTTTTCATTTTGTATATCTTTTTGGAAGAATTTAACTGAAGAATGAATTCAGTACAGCATAATGAAATTCAGAAATAATAGCTACAATTTTTTTTTCTGTTTACATTCAAAATGATGTTATAAAGAAGTAGGATGATCTCTGATTGTTATGAAAAAATACATAACTAATTTTATGATGTGCCCTCTCATCACATTTTCCCCAAATGTCACTTAATTGATGGTCACACATCAATATAGCAGATAAGAATCAGTATCCTTCTTTAAAAAAAAACTCCTTTAGTCCACCCCCCCCCCCCAAATAGCTAGCAATCATAACTTTTCTCTCCTCTTCAAGACCAACATTCTTGAGAAAACCAGCCAAACTCAGGACCTTATTTCTATTCCTTCCACTCATTCCTAAACTATCTGACTTCTCTTAGAATAAAAATTAGTAATTGTCAAATATAATTTGTCTTTTCTCAATCGTCATCTTTCTTGTTTTTTCTCTAGGCTTGCATCTTGAGCATTCCTGTCTCTATAATAGCTATTTATGATGGATTATTTTATCATTTTTCTAACCTACTTTCTTATTTTGGGCTTATGTTATGGCCCTTTGCTCACTTCAGTGGGGAATGTCTGAGTTGAAAATGACCTCTTGGGTCTATCTTCTGCTTTCTTGGTCTATTGAGTGTGGTGTTCTAGAATGTCATCAGTCTGCAATTTTTCAGTGCTCCTAAAAAGCTCTGCGTGTTCCTTCTGTTGGAAAAGCCAGTAGTGTGTGCTGGACACAGCCAGGAAGCTCTGCTGGTTCAGAGGGACACAAGTGCCAGGCTCTCTTTGAGCTGGGATTCCCGCCCTGGCTATTATACCACCAGCTTCAGATTAGAAGGGAACCTGGGGCCAACGGGAGCCTCCTTTTGTTGTGCCTGGGGCCAGCCACCCAACCACTGCTGGTTTCTGGGCTGGTTCCTAGCTCAGGTCACTACCACAACCACCCCAGTCTAAAAATCTTTAATCTGTGACCCAAAACTGCCTCAGGCTCTTCTTTGGGGGGGGGGGCTCTCTTTGGCCTTGATGCACAGCCTTGGTCCTCTTTCAGTTTCTGGACAATCATGATCCACCAGGTGCCCCCCCCCCCCCCCCCCCCAGCCTGACTGGATCCAGAATCCACAAACTGCTTTCCCCATCTCCTTGTGCCACCTTTGGTTAGAATTATGACTTATTGTGATTTTTTTTCCCTAGCTTTCTCCATCAGGATTTCATCTGTTATGTTATAGATCTTTGGGGAAGAGCTGAGCTATATCACTTCCTGCCACTCCATCTTCTTGGTTCCACCTCACCACACTGACTCCACAGCTGCAGTCTGTCACAGGCAATCAGTCAGTCAGCAAACAGTTACTGAGTATCTCCTAGGGGCCAGGCAGTATGGTAAGCCCTGGGACTACAAAAGGAAGCCAAAGACAGTCCCTGCCTTCAAGAAACTCATGTAATGAATCTACTGATGGACTACATCTTTTGTCAGCATCCTTTTCCTTCCTCTCAGCCACCACCCTGATTGGCACACTTTTTCCCCCCTATAATGTCTGGGCTGTTGCCAGCAGCCTTCTGGTTCATCTCCTTGTCTCAGATCTCTGTCCACTCAGCTACCAAAATGATCTCCTTAGAGGATAGGTCTGATGCTGCTGCCTCTATCCTCCATACCCCACAGTAGATTCCAGATTCTTCTGGTTATCTCCAGGATCAAGTAGCACCTACTGAGGCATTTAAAGCCCTTCCCAATGTATAGTCCAGTGCACTGGCTTCCTGAAGGTTTCTACAACAGAACACTGTTGGTAATGACTTCTTTGGTAATGACTATTCTGGTTCCTGTAGGACTCAGCTCCAACCTCACATTCTTTGAGAGGCCTTTCCACCTCCTGTTTTTCTTGGAGGCTGTGACCTTCCAAGGACACTGTTTCTGTCCAGTTGCATGTTTGATTCTCCCATGAGAATGTGAGCTCCTTGAGGCAGGAGCCCTGTTCTTTCTTTTTTTTTCCCCCACAGAGCCTGACCCCCATGCCTGACTACAAATAAGGAGCTTCATCTTTGAGCCTGAGATCTAAGTTCACACTCTCTCTTAGTCATTTACTCTTTCTCAGCCTCAGCCACCTCTGTAAAGAGGAATTACCATTAGTTTTTTGAGTTGTGAAAGCATTTTTGAAATCCTAAAGTACTATATAAATGAGCCACTACTGTTTGGTGAGAAGTCATGGAACATTTAAGACATCATTATACTGGATCCATTAAAAGGGTGATTTAATGAACACAAGAGAGGTATTGGCATGGTCATTGTTGCTATCACTGAACATGAATTGTCTGTTTTTATAAAAGCAACAAATGGTTAAACTCAGACAATACCACCTCCCTTGTTTGACTCTTTATACAATGGACCTGTCTCACCCCAATACTATTTTTCTGTACTTTGGTTTCTTGAAATAGTTTAAGGTATGTTGTACCTGTAAGAGCTTATTAAGCCTAAATAGGTGTTAATACATTTTTACCTGCTTATTTTGAGCTGCAGTGACTGTGGACAAATAGTAGAATCAGGAGAGCCCATCTGCTGGGCAGTATGCTTTAGTGAACAGAGGGCAGAGGGATGACCTCCAACCAGGGAAGATTTGGGCTCCCAAGTCTTTCAACCTCTGAGGGCCCCAAGCACTGGCTAAGATGTTAAGTCAAGAACAGTTGGAGGGCGGATAGGTGGCGCAATGAATAGAGCACCAGCCTTGGAGTCAGGAGTACCTGGGTTCAAACTGACCTCAGACACTTAATAATTACCTAGCTGTGTGGCCTTGGGGCAAGCCACTTAACCCCATTGCCTTGCAAAAAAAAAAAAAACTATAAAAAAAACAGTTGGTAATCTGTTGGGGGGCAGAAGGGGTTAGGTTTCCTGTTCCACTCAATTACTTGATATTAAGCATTTTCTATGTGCCAAGACACTATGCTACACCTAGGGATACAAAAACAGGCCAAAGACAGTCCCTGCCCTCAAACAACCCAATAAAGGAGACATATACAGAATAGACTGAAATAATTAATAGAGGGAAGACATTAGAATTGAGGGTTTGGGCAAGGTTCCTGTAGAAGGAATGTTAGTTAAAATTTGAAGGATGCCAGAGGGATCAGTAATTGGGGTGGAGGAGGACCTAGGGGACAGCCAAAGAAAACCCCAGAGCCAAAAGTTGTTTGTGGAACATCCTGGAGGCCAGTGTCACTGAATCAAAGAGTATGTGGCAAGGAATGAAGTGTAAGAAGGTCAGGAAAGGTGACCATGGGGTGTTGAATGCCAAAGAAAACATTTAGTGTTTGATTCTGGAGACAATAGGGAAGCACTGGAGATTAGTGAGAGGAGGGACTGACATGATTTTCCCCTTTAACGAAAACCACTTAGTTCCTGTTTGGAGGTTGGATTGAAGTAGGGAGAGACTTAAGGCGGGCAGACCCATTGGCAGTTTCTACAACAGTTGTGTGAGGTGAAGAGGGTCTGCCCTAGGTTGGGGGTAGATTTAGAGGAGGGAATGAGGCATATTTGAGAGATGTGGCAAAGGGGGAACTTGCAGATCTTGGCCTTGGTTTAGATATGAATGGTGAGAGGGAAAAATTCAGGCTGCAAGCTAGAGGAACTGGGAGGACAGCTGTAATACAATGAACTTAAGGGGTCAGACTAAAAAAATAGAAAGCAGGGGCGGCTAGGTGGCGTAGTGGATAAAGCACCAGCCTTGGAGTCAGGAGTACCTGGCTTCAAATCCGGTCTCAGACACTTAATATTATCACCTAGCTGTGTGGCCTTGGGCAAGCCACTTAACCCCATTTGCCTTGCAAAAAACCTAAAAAAAAATAGAAAGTAAAAGAGTTAAACAGCAGTACAGAGTGTCTTAGTTTATTTGCTGGTTAAGAAATGTTAAGAAATGTGAGGTCAGGAGGCCACTTTTCACTATTTGGAAGGATTATGCATCTTATTAGAGTAACATCTGTTAAAATTAATGGAAAGCTTTGTGATACAGTAGAAATTGAAGTCTTCTGGCTCCAGGACCTGTTTTTCCTCCTGAATTGGATGGATGGATGGACAGATGGGTATAGATAGGTATACTGTAGTTTGCTACATGTGCCATGAACTGGATAAGTCATTTGACTTTACTGATACTATCATCTTAAAAAATAGTAAATGATAACTTTCCAACCCTTACCTTCAAAGGTTGCTAAATTAAGAGAATGTATGTAAAACAGTTTTAATTATAAAATATTATGTAATATGTAATGTTAATTTTAAAAAATACATTTCCAGCATACTTAAGAAGTAATAAGAGAAAATATTTAAGAAATTGGTTTATTTATGCTGTGGTCCAGGTTGAATTAATCCATTTAGGTTTTCTTTGTTCACTTTTGCTACTCTTTTCTTTCCTGATACTTAAAATCACATAGAAGTTTTTGTGTATATATTTCCAGGATTGACTGGAAGCTACTCACATGCCTTGCTTTGCAACATTTGATAATTCAGCCATTTAAATTCTCCCATCATATTGTTTGTCTCTTTATTTGTAAATGTGGAGAGTCACCCTGACAAAATAGACAGAACTAACCTCCAAAGCAGAAGTCCTATCTGTATAAAATGATTGTGTGGAAAACTAGTGTTATCTTCTTCTTTAATCCTTTTCTTTTTAAGTAACTTTTATCTACAGAGTACATTACTCAAGCCACACTTTTTAATTAGATAAAATCAAAATGTTGTTCATAATTCAATAAAAAAGAAAATATGAGGGTGAACTTCAACACAGCTTATTTATTCCTCCGATTGAAAATAAATTCAGAACCAGTAATTGTGGTTGATAATCGTCTGTCTTCAGCTTTAGCTGTTTCTTTACTTTAGTAAGAAGCATTTAGTTAGGTAGTATAATGAATAGGGTGTCAGTCATGGGGTCAGGAAGAGTAGCTTGGTGACCCTAAGCAAGTCACCTCACCCAGCTTGCCTCGGTTTCCCTCATCTGTAAAACAAGCTGAAGAAGGAGAAGGTAAATTACACCAGAATCTCAGCCAAGAAAATCCCAAATGGGGGTCACAAAGAGTCAAACATGACTAAAACCAACCATAATTACAAAAATATGACATTAATATAGTTATTATTAAATATTACAGAAGCAGTACATGATTTAAACATAATGGTGTAATTGAAAGGAAAACACATAATGATTACAGTCTGGTACTGAGTGCTACAGTGTTCCTCATACTGTCTTAAGAGGCACGGTCCCATCTGCCTTTCTCCAAGCTGGGGAGATCAGACAGATGTGCATGAAAGCATTTTTGTGGGGGAAAAAGCAGGCTCAAGACAAAGACATGCAGGAGCTATGACTGCTCATTGTACTCTGTTTCCCCAACTTTCCCTCTCAGCCCATGGATGAGGAAGATTGCTCCACTTAGGGTAAAGTGACATCCACTTGCCATGGAGGATAGAAAACAGAAATAAAAGGTACGTTCAATTATTAGGTAATAAGCTAGCAGAAAAGATGTCCATGAAGGCTTAAAGAAAAAAACCCATTAATGGCTCACTTAGATAGTCCTGCTGTCAAGTTCTGTTTATGTGAACCACTGGGACTGGAAAATGCACAAAAGCAGTATCTATCTAGTCCTTTGTGATATAAAGTATCAGAACTGAAGTGCCCTGATAAGTCCAGCTCCCCTGAATCTCAATGTCCATTCTCTTCTAGAGGAGCCAGACTTTGAACTCATGGGGCAGTGATGTATAGAGAGGTCATTCCTCTCAGAAGAGAAGAAACAATTCACTCATTTCCTTCTGTAGGGCTCTTACTTCTTTGGCAGCTCCTGTTCACTCATATCAGTCTCTCAAGTGGAAATACCTTTGGTAAGGTAAAGGAAAGGACCATGGGTCTCTAAAAATTCATAGATAAGTGAAATTATTATGTTGAATATAGATCGACTAGTTCAGTTAAGTCAGTAGCAGTAAAATAAGTACTATAAATTATACATAATGAAAATTTGGAATAAAACTACTTCATGGTTTGGAGAGTTTAGAGAAGGACATAAAGAAAGTGATTTGAGCTAAATCTCAAAACAAATAAGGTGCAGAAGTGGTTTCTCTTCTGAGAATATAGTTGAGAATTAACATGACCTTTGAGGGTAAGGATCATCTTAACTAAAGCAGAATATTGAGAATTAGTGAAAAATTTGGTAAAGTAAGGACAAATCATGTATAATCTTACTCTTTTTTTGTTGAATGTTTCAAAGTTGTTGATTAGAAAAATATTAATGATTATAAAATAAACCTCTGAGGATCAACATATCTAAGAGCTTCTCCTTCATTGGTAAAACTTCCTAGGTTGATAGTCAACAAGTATTTCTTAAGGACTTCCTCTACACTAGGTACTGGGCTAATTGCTGGGAATAGAAAGATGTCAAGACCATAATAGGTTAGTTGCCATCAAGAAGTTCATTCTGGGAGGGGGTGGAACCAAGATAGCAGAGCAAAGGCAGCAATTCCCACAAGCTTTCCTCCAGACCACTCAAAATACCTTTAAATAATGACTAACCAATTTCTCAAGTGGCAGAACCCACAAAAAGACTGAGTGAAACCATTTTCCAACCCAAGACAACTTGGAGGGAAGTGTCTGTGGGCCCACAAATGCAGCCGGCCATGGGTCCATGGCAGCGGGAGTGGTTTCCAGACTTCTCGACCCAAGAATTGCCAAGGACAGTTGGGACACTCAATAGGAAAACTCTGCTCACCAAAGAGAGAGGAGCCCAGTCTAGCTTCAGCCCCAGGGGCCCAGGAACAGACCTGGGGAGCAACCCAACAGCTGCTTCCAGAGCACTGAATCAAGGGACAGGACTCTGTTGCTCTGCTCTTACTCAGATCCAAGACAGTCTGGGGCTCTCAAGAAAAGGACCTTTACTGCTATAGTGGAATAGGGACTCTCCTCAAGTATCCAGGGCTGAAAGTTATTCTTGTGGTCATCCACAGACCAGAGCACAGGCCAGGAGAGTGGTCAGAGCCTCTCATAAGACCTTGAAGGAATAGAGATCCCTAGAGAGAGTTGTCTCAAAAACTTGGGACAATGCATCCTCCACTCTGGAAGCAGAGAGAGTTAAAGAGAGTTAAAGTCAAGTCATGGGCTGCTGAAATGAATAAACAAGAAGTAAAAGAATCCAACAATGGAGGATCAAAATACACACCAAAAGATAACAAAGACAAAGCTTCCAAGAAAAATATGAATTTGTCTGAGACTGTGGAATAGCTCAAAAAAGATTTCGAGGAAGAGGAAAAAATTGGGAAGAAAAAAAGAGCAATGTGGGAAAATCATGAAAATCAAATTGGCAGTTTGGTAAAGGAATTACCAAAAAGTACTGAAGAAAATAACTGTTAAAAACCAGTTTGGGTCAAATGAGAAAAGCAGTGCGAAAGGTGAGTGAGGAAATGAATGCCCTTAAAAAGAATTGACCAGATGGAAAAGGAGATACAAAAGCTCTCTGAAGAAAATAATTCAAATGTAGGCTGAATCTATGGGAAGCTGATGACTTTGTGAGAAATCAAGAAACATTAAAACAGAACCAAAAAAGAAAGAAACCTAGAAGAAAATGTGAAATATCTCATTGGAAAAACAACTGACCTAGAAAACAGATCCAGGAGAGACAATTTAAAAATTATTGGACTGTCTGAAAGTCATGACCAGGAAAAGAATCTAGAATTCACTTTTCCAAGAAATCCTCCAGGAAAATTGCCCTGATAGCCTAGAAACAGAGGGTAAAATAGGAATTGAGATAATCCACCAGTCACCTTCTGAAAGAGATCTCAAAATGAAAACTCCCAGAAGTATTATAGTCAAATTCCAGAACTCCAAAGTCAAGGAAAAAATATCCCAAGCATTCAGAAAGAAACAATTAAAATATTGTGGAGCTACAGTCAGGATTACATAGGATTTATTAGCAGCTTCTATGTGAAAGGCTTTTAAAGGCTTGGAATATGATATTCCAGAAGGCAAAAGAGCTTAGATTGCAGCCGAGAAACAGTGCAAAACTGAACATCCTCTTATGGGGGAAAGATGGACTTTCAATGAAACAGGGTGCTTTCAAACTTTCCTTTTGAAAAATGGTCAGAGCTGAACAGAAGTTTGATCGCAGGACTCAGGTGAACTATAGGGGGGTGGATGTGAAGGGCAGAGGGATTTAATGATGTTGAACTGCGTATATTCCTGCATGGGAAGAAGATAATGATACCTCAAATGAACCTTCTCATTTATAAGAGCAGTTAGAAGGAACTTTTAATACACAGGGTACAGGAGGGAGTGGAGCTGAATATGAAGGTATAATATAAAGATGGAATCAATGGGTGAGAAAGGAATATGGGAGAAAGGGAAAGGAGAGGTAGAATAGGACAAGTTATTTCACATAATATACACACTTAATAGGGTATAGAAATCTTATCTTACCCTAGAGGAAAATAGGAGAGGAGAGGGGACCAAGCAGAGGAGAAAGGGGGACTGTAGATGATAGAAGAGAGAAGATTGTGTGAGAGGGTAGTTGGATGCAACACACTTGAGAAGGAGAAGGGTGAAAGGAGAAGAGAGAGAATAGAATAAATGGGGGTGGGGAGGAATAGAATGGAGGGAAATACAGCTAGCAATAACAACTGTGGGCCAAAAATATGAAGCAGTTTCTCTGATGGACTTAGTATAAAGAGCTGATGGGATCTGAAGATAGACTGAAGCACACTTTTCTTTTCCTCTAACTTTATTTTTCTTTCTTTGGAGGGAGGAGGGGATTATGTCTACTTTCACAGTATGACTTGTTGTAGTGATGTATTTCATAACTAAACTTTTTTTTTATTTTTTCAAGGCAATGGAGTTAAGTGACTTGCCCAAGGTTGCAAAGCTAAGTAAATATTAAGTATCTTGAGATTTAAACTCAGATCCTCCTGACTCTAGGGCAGGTGCTCTATCCACTGTGCCACCTTGCTGCCCCAATGGCTACGTATTTTTTCTACACCAAGTAACTTGCTTGATTCTCAGTGGGGGCCTATAGGGAATCAATTTGAAACTTAAAGTTTTGGCAGTAAATGTTAAAGGTTTTTTTTTTCTTATAGCTGGATATCTTGTGGTTTTGGTTTTTGTTTTTTTGCAAGGCAATGGGGTTAAGTGACTTACCCAAGGTTACACAGTTAGGTAATTATTAAGTGGCTGAGGTCAGATTTGATCTCAGGTCCCACTGACTCCAGAACCAATGCTCTATCCACTGTGCCACATGGCTACCCCCTTTCCTATAGCTGGAATAAAAATTTTAAAATAAATTAATTTAAAAAATAAGCAAGAGATTTTATACACACACACACACACACACATACACATACACACACACACACACACACACACACACACACACACACACTCACTGTAAGTAGAAGATAATCTCAGAAAGGGAGAATGGGGTAACTAAGAAAGTCTTTACTTCTGCCTAAGATGAAATTTGAACTCAGTATTAAAGGAATCCATGTAGACTTGGAGGCAGGCATGGGGCGGGGGGAGCATGATGGAAGCACTTGGCAACCTTAATGAAGGTAGGGTTGGGAACAGTAAGGAGCAATAAGTAAGCTGACATCACTCTAACAGAGCATGAAGGGAAAGAAAGTGCAAAAAGAATGGAAAATTGGAAAGAACCAAGTTATAACGAAGTTTAAATTTCAGAGAATGTCTCACATTAGGTTCTGGAGATAATAGTGAACCATTGGAGCTGATGATCTTTTGTTGAACAGCAAAGATGTCACTATAACTATGAACAAAATGTAGTGATGTTAAATCATGTGGAAAAAAAACAGAAAAATCAGTTTTTAGGTGGTTATAGACAGTCTTAACTATAAAATCTAGTCATTATTTTAAATCTTTATTGGATGGTTTGGCTAAATGTTTAAATATTCTTGTTGAAATTCCTTAGGATCATAGATCTGGAGCTAGAAAGATGCCTTAGGAATTATTTAGTTTAAACACCTTCATTTCAATAAGATTTAAATGTTCTTTTTCTTTTATCTTGATCTGTGAAACTAATTTTCTGCATTGTTTCTGTTAAACTTTTAAAATAAATAAATATACAAATAAGCCTAAAGTTTAAAAAACACTAGCCTTCAGATTTTGTATTTATAATTAAAAACAGATTGTTATAAGTAGGAGATGGGATTTCATCTGCAGTGTGAAACTATTAAATGGAGTCTAGGCAATAACTCATAATAGCTATATTTATTGTCACTATTTAAAAATGAACAGGTGTTTTCTATATTCTAAATGACAACTATATTAATATAGCATTTAAAATATCATGCTGCTTTTATAACACAGCCGTAGATATTTAAATATTGTTGTAATTAAATTTAATTTTTAAAAACCTCTTAGCCATGAGATCCAGGTCCCTGTATAAATACTTATCTTTACAGTTAATTTCATTTTTCAAAATGAATTCATGTTAAAATTCAAAATGCTTTAGAGTGAGATTAAGGATGATGGGCCTACTTCTTGCTACATTGTGATTGAGCTTCAGGTTGTAGAGTGCTTTGAAAAATCCATCCAAAACCCTTTTTAGTGTCTATCAAGCACTGTTTTTTTTGTTGTTGTTTTTTGTGTGTGGGTTTGTTTTTGTTTTTTTTTTAGGTTTTTGTAAGACAAATGGGGTTAAGTAGCTTGCCCAAGGCCACACAGCTAGGTAATTATTAAGTGTCTGAGACCGGATTTGAACCCAGGTACTCCAGACTCCAAGGCCAGTCCTTTATCCACTACGCCACCTAGCTGCCCCTACTGCTTTTTTTTTAAAGGAAAGTATGCTGACTTGCATTCGAGTAAGAGCAGATATGTTTTATTCCAGTTGTTAATTGAGAACATGTCTATAAAATATGTTATTACTATAGAATTCTAAAAGATATTTTATCAGGAAGTCAAAGTAAAATGTCATGGTCAATTTAGATTCATAGAATATTTTGAACTGATTTTGTTCTGGTTTAGAAAATACATAGATTCCTTCCTACATTTAATAGACTACATAAGTATTTTATGTAAAGATAAAAATTTGCTTAATTAAAAAATTAACCAAGATTCTCTTCAAATTCTATAAATTACTATAGTTTGTTTCAGTTTTTAGTTCAATCTTCAGTTTAAATTCTTGATTTTATTAACTCTTTTTACTTAAAACAGTTTTACATTAGATCTCTCCTAGCTAGCTTTGCTTCCCAATACCAACCTTCTTAAATGTATATTTAGTGGCCACAAATATGAATGTGGATAAATCAAAACAATTCTTTCTTGGCCATTGAAAAAAAAAACAGCAAATATATGATAACACTACCTTCCATTAAAAAGTCTGTATTATAATTGTATTAAGCACAATATTAACTTAATTGATTGGAGAATATCAAATACACTTTATTTCTAAATTGTGGTTTAGAGTCAATATCCTATAAACTTGTTTTCAATATATCTTGAGTATTTTATTACTTTTTTGTTCTCTAGAAAGACATCAACACTACTGATAATCAAATATATATAAATTATGAAGTCATATAATAGTATGTCACTAAGTGTAAGTCCTCACTGCCTGTTATAGTCAGATGTAGCAGTCATTGTTTTCAGTTGGGAAAAGTATCAGCATACTGTCACCATGCAGTCTTCTGCAATTTTACAAAAATAGTGTCACTCTTGAGCAAAGAATCATAGATTTAGAGCTCTAGAACAGCTCAAGGGTCAATTTAGTCCAGCTTCATTTATGATGAGGAAACAGAGCCTAACAAGGTCTTAAGGTCCAAAGGCACAAATTATGTACTAGAGGCAGAATTTATTTGAATCTGGTATCTACTCTATTATACCCCCAATAATAGTATTTAAAAATTCTATTAAAATCTCAGGATTGGCACTTACTTTGAGGGCCAGGCTTCTAAATCGGGATCTTAAATTATCTGTAATTAAAAATATTAGTAGTAGAAATTTTTATAAAGAATCTGACCAGCTGCAGCTAGGTAGAGCAACGGATAGAGCACTGGCCCTGGATTCAGGAGTACTTGAGTTCAAATCTGGCCTCAGACACTATAATTACCTAGCTGTGTGGCCTTGGGCAAGTCAACATTTATACCTGGACATTTAGGTGGCTTAAATGCCATAACACATCCAAGAAAACATGATGAGGACATGACACCTTTCACAGTGAGCAGTGGATCAACATAGCAGTTTTGTGAGAGACATATCTGATGTGTGGGTTGGGTCCCTTCTAAGAGACATGAAATTTTTTAAGGTCTCTAAGGATGAAGAAGCTTTGGATTTTAATTTTTTTTTACTTGTCAGTTGATTCAGGAGTAAGAATGAGGAACTTGGCAATGTCCTAGTGCTGCCAAAAATCACTTAAATATCCACCAAAGTTCCTAATAAACAATTGACAAAAGACAAAAAAACCTATCCATCAAGTTTTCTCCCATGTAATGCTAAAATATTGAGGCTTGATAAATGTAGCTGCAGAAGGAATTTTGTTGAATAATCCTTTAATTATCTCTGATAAATGAACTATGTAAAAATGATTGCCAGGGTGTCATTAAGACTTTTGGCACACTATAGGTGTATATTCAGCATTGAAAATGTGTTATAGTGATTTTGAATGGAAGAAGGAAATTGTATTCACTGTCATGAACTTCTGACAGTTTGGTAAATAAAGACTGTGAACTTCTCAGAAAAATATTTTCTTCCAGAATTCTTAGTTGTTGGAAGTACTAAATTTAATTCACTGCTTAGTGAAAGCAAATTTTTTTTCCCATCCAAATTAGCAAACTTCTTGAAGTCTATCCATATCCCAGGTTCCAAATCTCTCCTGTAGATATTAAGGACTAACATGGTTCCAGTTATGCAGAATCCAGAATACTCTGGTCATCCTCAATAAGATATATATAGCTACTCAAAAATAATCTGCTTAGCATCCCTCAAAAGAAAAACCAAATAGATAAAGAATAGATATTTACTAGATGATGACATCCAGCTAAATGGAAAACTTATTCCTTTAGTCTGTCAATATGTATACTTTGCATTTGTACAACAAATGGACAATAATTTAGAAAAGCTGACTAGTTTGCATTCAAGAGATTTGACTGACACTTTAATTTCATCAGCATTCCTCCTGACACATGTGTATCATCTTAACATTAATTTTCTTATTCTACTGTTTGAGTGAGAATCATGGACACTTTAAAGTTGTAATGGGATCCAAAGGGCTAGTGAGAAAAGAATGAGAGCTTTTAAAAAGCTGCTTTATTGTGGCGTAATGGATAAAGCACTGGCCCTGGAGTCAGGAGTACCTGAGTTCAAATCCTACCTCAGACACTTAATAATTACCTAGCTGTGTGTGGCCTTGGGCAAGCCACTTAACCCCTTTTGCCTTGCAAAAGGCAAAAAAAAAAAAAAACCAAAAAAACTGCTTTATGTTATCAAAAATGAGATTTGTGCAAGTGATATAAAGCAAATCTAGATGGGAGGTTAATCAAATGTATATATCAGAGGATATGCTGACGGAGTTTTGCATTGGTATCAATGGAATGTTAAAAGACCTCAAAGACTCCTATTGCATAGACCATCTCTGAAGGATTTATAGGGAGATAAAAAGGAAAATTATACAAAGTAATTAACAATGCACTACATTGATGGAAGAAGTATCCCCACAATAACTTTAGTCAGAAGCTTTAATCATTGCATGAAGGAAAGATAACATGGTTTTCCATTGCATATCTCACCACTCCCTGTAGAAAGTATTCAAAGGAAAATCCTTTCTCATTTTTTTAATATTTTATTTTATTCCCCAATTATATGTAAAAACAATTTTTAAAATTTTTTCTTAAATTTTTACTGCTTCCCTCCTCCCTAAGCAATCTGACATATTTGATTATTTTTTAGAAAGAAACTTGTATTAAAAATGTTTAATAAGTGAAAAAAATAGTATATTTCCACTCTGTATTCTTTCTCTAGATGCAGATAGCATTTTTCATCCTGAAACTTTTGAGATTGTCTTAGATCTTTGTTGAGAATAGCTGGGTCATTCACAGATGTTGATCATACAGTATTGCTGTTAATGAATACAGTGTTCTGTTTCTATTCACTCTACATCAGTTCATGTAATTCTTTCCAGGTTTTTCAGAAATCATACAACTTGTCATTTCTCATAGTGCAGTAATAGTCCATCATAATCATTTGCCACAAGTTTTCAGCCATTCTCCCATATTGATAGGCATCCCAAATCCTATCTTTTGCAATGGGTGTGGATATTTCATTTCTTTCAGCTGCCAACCCATAAGGATGCCTCCTCTGAAACTTGTTCTAGCACTATGGCATCTAACTTCATGATTAAAAACATGAGTTTGTCTGACCCATCTTCAAACTCTTCTCAAAATCCCTTGGCATCCCCTGACAACTTTTTCTCCAGTTTCTGATACCAATGTGGCAGTTTCCAACTGTTGCATTATCTTTTCCTACCCGATAATGCCTTCTCTCTCTAATATTTAGCCTTTCCATATTTATTGGTTCCTTCCAAATTACTGCCACTGGAAACACCCAAAGGCTTCTCCTTCTTTAACCTTCACTGTGTTTGTCATCCCCTTGTACATTGTTTATTATTCAGCCAATTACCATCTTTATACAGATGATTCATATATACGCAACTCCTTATTCCATAGCAGCATTGAGTGCTGCCTCTGGGACATGTCAAAGAGAATACTGTAGGGGCATTTTAAAACCATCTAGTGTTTGACTTAGCATCCTTACTGTCAAACCCACCTTTCTTCCAAACTGCCCTATTTCTGTCCAGAGCTCCACTGCTCTTCCAGCCGCCCAGGTTTATGACCTTTCATCCCCTCCATTTGATTGTCAAATCTTGTTGTTTATACCTGTATACTATATGTTACCTTTTATATACAATCTTCATTCAGGTTTCTATCACACCGGGATTGTTGCAGCAGCCTCTCAGCCACAGTCATTTCCCTACTCTGAAACTATTGATTTTGTGTTTCTCTAGAATACACACTTTGACTTGGCTGTTAAAGCCCTTCATAATTTGCCCTGACCTTTGTTTTTATCCTTTTCTGTTTGCATGTCTCCTTGGTGAGGTCAGGGCCTTTCTGTGGCTTAGGCCATTTTGCCTTTCGCTTTGCGTGGGCTAGACACGGCTCCATTGCTAGTTTGTGCTATAGTGTTTGTAATTTCAATGTCTGGGGACTGAATTGACATTTCCATTCTCTTTTGCAGCCTCATGTGTGAAAAACGAATTTTTGAAACTGTGAATAGTGTAAGGCATCCCTTTTTGGTGAACCTTTTTGCTTGTTTCCAAACCAAAGAACATGTTTGCTTTGTAATGGAATATGCCGCCGGTGGGGACCTCATGATGCACATTCATACTGATGTCTTTTCTGAACCAAGAGCTGTGTAAGTGTGGGGGCTTTTAGATTTTCTGTACTATGTGGAAGTAGTTTTTTTCCAAAAACCTGAAACTGATTTCTTCCTGAAGGACAGATCTATATAGTTAATAATAAAAATTGTCCTAATGTTCTCTTTATAATTAAGCTGATATCCTCCTGTCCATTTATTCTTAGTTATAAGAAGGTTCAAGCATGAATTGCCCCAAATACCAAATGCCATTTTGACTTAATTTTGCTTATTGAGTTAAGTAGCTCAAATAAATCAGCTTTACAGGGTTTCATTTCCTGCCTGCCCGTTGGAAAACATGCTGGTTTATGAGTGATAAGATTTAGATTTGAATTCTGATATCAAAGCACTGAATCAACCTCCACCACCCACTTCTGTTTGGTTTTTTTTCCCCATCTTCCCTCACCATGAAAGATCCCTTCTTCCTCTCAATTTTTACCAGGATTGGTCATTTGTAATCCTATTTTCCAATGGAAGTGACAATAATGGCAATGAAAAAGCTATCTCCTGAATGGGTTAAAAGTACCAGTCCTTCCCTTGAGATTAGGAGGGATTTATGAAGTTCCTCCAATGTGCTTGGCACTTGACCACAAAGAAAAGTGGGCAGCCCTGGCAATTGAGATGGCAGAAACCATCACCATGTGGTAACATGGTGGCGTGGTAGCCTGGAAATTCAGAAGGAAGCAGTTCATATCCCACTTCCAATGTAATAATCATTGTCCAAAGAAATCGCAACAATCCTGGGAGGAAGGTGCATTTTACAGATGAGAAAAAGAGATGAAATGACTGGCCTAAGGTCACACAGGAGTAAGTGCCTGAAAGCAGATTTAAACTTGACTGCCTGAATCCAGCTTCAGTACTATGAGCGAGTCAGTCAGCTTCTCTCAGACTCAGTCAGCCCTAAAAATAAGTCATAGGAGGGTTTCCATTTCCATAGCAAGAGTTAACCACACCAACAAAATCATTTGTCCTTGACGGTCATAGTGGTGCTGTTCGTTATTTTTCAGTCATGCCTGGCTCTTCATGATCCTGTTTTGGGTTTTCTTGGCAAAGATACTATAGTAGTTTGCCATTTCTTTCTTCAGTCCATTTTACAGGTGAGAAAACTGAGACAAACAGAGCTAAGCAACTTCCTCAGGTCATGTGGTTATCTGAGGGTCTTGAGGCTGGATTTGAATTCATGTCCTCCTGATTCCCAGCCTGGCTCTCTGTCCACTTCACCACCCAGCTGCCATTATGTCTGATGACCCTGATGTTATTTTGCTATAAAATCCATAAAAGCAGCATCCTTTTTGGTATTTCCCCCACCTTCTAGCACAATGCTGTGCACACAGGCACTTCATATTTAGTCACTGAATTGAAGGTAATTTGGTTACATAGAACTGGAGGAAAAATGTCAAGACATTTTAAAATCATATTAGGAAAAGTCTTTTTAAAACAGTTGGATGGCAAGTTAGAATGTCTTCATCTGTCTTCTGGAGTTTCCTGTTTTCTTGAATTTCTGCCAGTTCATTCATAGCTTTGTCAAATGGCTATAAAAAATCTAGTCTGACTATAAAGTATAAGTAAATAATTTTGAAATTCTCCAGTCTCTACCTGTCATTTGCTCTTCACTGAAAGCTAAAAGATTTAGCATCTTCAAAGGAGAATATTATAAATCAAAACCAAAAGTCAATGAATTGTATTAATATGATTTGCTTTAATTTTTTAACAGATTTTATGCTGCATGTGTAGTTCTTGGATTGCAATATTTACATGAGCACAAAATTGTTTATAGGTAAGTAAATGATAAACTCCCATGATGAGTTTGGGATTCAAGTTAGTTAGTCCTTTCATATTTTTGATGTTATTTTGTATGTGATTTTTTTTAAAAAATGTATGTGTTAGCCCTTCCAAGTAGCAAATAGAGCACTTCAAAATGAAATTTTCCTCAGAAATAACATTTTTTCCTGATCTTTTTTCCTCCCTAGTTAAAAGAGCTCAGGGTAGTTCAGTCCAGACTGTCACGTTGTATATTGTGCTTGAATTTTCCCTTTCAAATAAAGTAAACTTGCCTAGACCAAGGTAGGAAAAAGGCCATTAAAATTTATGGAGTAACTCACATACATTAAAAATCTGACTCCTTTCAAATAAATGCAAAATTCAAAGTAAGTGCCAAGGAGTTATTTCTATGTAAAGAGTCTGGATGTAGAAAAGTATCAGTATATTATTGACATCAATAAAATGACTGTGACAATATGCTTGTAAAATATTGGTTCTCTCAAGTAGAGTAAAGATGCTCTCCACATTTTACTTTAGACTACTTATTAACTTGGCAAATTCTTCCTTCCTTTATAATGCAAAGTTAAACTTTGCTCAGGTCAAAGTCACAAACTCTAAATAAAGACAGAATTTGATGAGGTTTTATGGCATTGAGGTTCCTTCATTTAACTTTGTGTTCTTAAGTGATAAAACACTCCTTCCTTGAGTATGCTCCATTTTTCCTACCATAACAGGAAAAACTGAATTTTCATTTATCATATTTGCAAGCAAAGCAGTAAGTATTGCCAAAAGGAGATGAAAAAAATCCAAATCTTCAATAGAGGATTTAAATCCCCAAATCAGAACTTGGAAAGTATATACTTGGTAAAAAGGATATTTGGCCATTTATTGCTATAGGAATTTATTTTTTAAACCAGATTTATTCATTTCATTTCATTAATTTTAATTTCTTTTCCATTTCTTTTTTTCCCCACATAGAGATTTGAAGTTAGATAACTTGTTGCTAGATACAGAGGGCTTTGTGAAAATTGC
The DNA here is from genome assembly GCF_037893015.1 of Macrotis lagotis. Taxonomy (NCBI): domain Eukaryota; kingdom Metazoa; phylum Chordata; class Mammalia; order Peramelemorphia; family Peramelidae; genus Macrotis; species Macrotis lagotis. The sequence goes on along the minus strand of NC_133659.1, from coordinate 39,798,479 downwards.
TGATTTTGGTCTTTGCAAAGAAGGTAATTTATTTTTATTGAAGTTATTTTTCAAAGCCTGGTTGTTGCTTTGTCTTTTAGTAGTTACAATTATTGCTTGTGGAAGGGAAGGTACGTTTCAAGTACTTTTTTCTCTATTAAAAATCCCCTGGGTTGTCCATATATTTTTATTGTATTATTATGAAGTTCAGACATGAAAGGGATTTGAGGGTAATCAGCTCCATGTTTCCACACGTGACTATTAGAAGATCTGGAAAGAGGTTGAATGACTTGTTGACTGTCCTAGGGCCAACACCTTAACCAGAAGATGGGTTTCTTTTTCCTATTTCAGGATTCCTTCAGTTACATAATGACTCCTTACATCTAACATTGGCATGAGTTTCCTGGAGCATTCTCTTCATATAATTATTGTCTTTATAGAAAAGCATCAACAAGTGCTAATTGATCTCGTCTCTATTAATCATCATACAAAAAGAATTATGAAAACTCAGTACCTTACTTTGAGATACATAAAAATCAATTTCTTCTTATTTCACTGATCCAGTAAATCTCTGATCTTATCAATGCAGATGTTGCTTTCACCTGCATGCGTGAGTTTGTTTGTTTTCCAGTTTGCTCCACTTGTTGTCTGTCTACTCAACATGCTAGAATTCTTCCTTTAAATCTTTGTATGTTCATTTTATGGATATGGGTAGAGAAACATAGCCGTTCATCTGTTCTCTCTCTTAACACATGATTGGCCTACCTCCTTCTCCTGTCATCCCATTCCTCCATATTATCCTTTCTTTATGAACATCTCTGGTGATCTTTGGAAATACATGCTAGCCTAGCTGACTCCATTGTGCATCACCCTGGGGACTTTGCTTTACACAAAATTTTTCTTCCATGATTGAGTATTTCTAAATTCACAAATTACATTGTCAGGGAAGCATTTCTGTTGTTAAAATGAGGAGATGGAGAAATCCCTAGTAAGAGAAATGCTTCCTGTGTGCTCAGCCTGGCAGCAGCCCCAAGGGTACAAATGGAAGCAAACATAATGGTCTCTGCCTTTAGAAAACTTCTCATTGAGGAAAATGTGACATCAACAAGAGCCGACTTAGAGCTGAAGGAATGTTGTGGACTGGGCTGGGAAATGTTATCTTGGAGGCCTGCATCCTCTGGCCGGAATACGTCTTCAATGCAAGGAACAAGTTCCTTCATAGGACCTAGCCTCCAAGGAGACCATCCTTGTAAAGTCTGCTGTAAACTTTAATGCTTTCTGCATAAATGTTAGTTTTTATTACTAAGCAATTTTCTCAGTATTATTCAGCCATATACATCCTCTTGTTTAATTCTGGGTACTGTTCATTAGTTAGGTGTAGTGTCTGTCCCATATGTATATAAATGTATGTGTGTGTCAAATATGTTGACATGTATGTATCAATATGTTTACTCAGGGAAATGGTCTTAATCTGGACATAGGTATTTTTATCCATTTAGTTTTCCCATGGAGGATTGCTCAAGCAGTTTCTTGAAAGTGGCCCTCTTGATATTCTGGTTCTTGAAGCAGCCCCCTTCATCTCATCCATAAACAGAAGCACTGTAACAGCCTCATGTCTATTTAGACCTTCCAGCAGTGAACACCTTCCTTTGTTTGGTGTCAGTGATCAGTTAATTTTTTTTTATTTATGAAGGCTCTGGGAGGATCTCAGCATATACATGAATGATGCCTCAGTTTAGCTGTTTGATTTTAAACCTTTAAGATATCTTTCTGTAGAGTGGTAGGCAAGGAGGGTTTATTTTGTTTGTTTGTTTGCTAGAGTTTGCAATAGTAACAATGGACCACAATCCTTTGTATCCTGGATTCTTTGCTGCCCCAAGAGAGCAAATCATATGAGCTTTGCATGCTTTCAGCTTTGTGCCACTGCCCAGCATGGTCCTTCTCACTTGGAGGTGGTTCTCGTCCACTCAGGTGGAGTTCTGATGGTCCCAGGGGCTGCTTAGAAGATGGCCAGTCAGCTGCTCCATAGAAGTCTGTATTAAAGACACCTCTTGCCTCAGGCTACACAGCCAGAGCTGGGGCTCTCACCTGGTTCTGTTGAAATGGAATCCAGTTCTTTTGCTGCCACATCTTGTTCTTTGCTCACTAAGGCATTTTAGGTGTTCTCTTTTCCTTTTTTTTTTTTTTAACATTAATAGCTCATTTTATAGATCATGTTGAAGCTGTTACATTTGTTGATATATTTTTAATCCTTCACTTTCTAAATTGATACTGCTTTTTATTTTTCCTCAAAATTAATGTTTCAAATGCAGAGCTGAATGCATGGACTTCCACATCAGTAGCCACATTCTTTGTTTCTATTGACATATTATCACTTTCATTTTTTGCCTTTCTTGGTGCTTGGTGTATACAACATTAGTTAACAGGACAAGTTAGTTTAGCCTCTTGATGCTCCCAAAACTCTTAAGAGTCTAAGTTGCTGGACAGGTGAGATTTATAAGCAATCTGCTGTCTTTTGGCCTCCATAATTTCCATTTTATTTGTCACTTCTTCCCCTGTGCCCACCTCCATAATTAAAGTGCTGAGGGTCAAAATTGTTTACTTTCTTGAACTTGTCGAATTCTTTGTGTAGTAGAATTTTTCTATCTTTTTATCCTCTTCAAGAAATGCTGGCTATAATGACCTTGATGATGATGATAATCTTATTCATGATCAGAAAATCTATCCAATGGTTTTCTTTCCACTGGATCTTTGAGGAAAGAAGTTCTGCCTCCTCTTTGATATGGCTTCTAATTGTGAAAATACCTCCTTTTTGCTTCTGATTCTTTTTTTCTTCTGTTTTTGTTTTTTACTAAAGGAGGAACAGCTTATTTGATTTAGTTGTTCCAGTAAGACTTCAATTCATTGGCATCTGACCAGAGAACTCCATTCATTTAGATGAAGGCTTAGGTTTAAGTTAATATTGATAGATTGTCCCAGAGCTATTCGTTTGTTAATTCAATCTTTCTTCCTTTTCCATCACAGACCTTTCAGAGTGGAAAGGGCCTATCTAGCACTGAAGTTTATTTTGTTTTGGTTTTTTTCTTTTTACTTCTTTGATTTTTAATTTGAGTTGAACCTAGGATTTCATTGGTGACTATAAAAGGGAGCTCCCTCTGCAAGTAAAAGTCTAAAACTTTTTCAGCAACTTCAAACCTTAGAGTGCTGCTTGAGGCCCTGAGAGGCCAAGAGACTTGTCCAGAGTCTCTTAGAGTGGGTCCGAAGCAGGCCTGGAATCTAGATCTTCTGGGTGCTCCTGGGCCATTCTGCCTCCTAATGGCTTTTGTTTCATGGTGCTAGCCAGCATTGACATGGCTTTTCAGGGATTGTAAAGCCTGGTGCAGATAGCATCTCCCCTGCTGGAAAAATAGCAGGGCAAGCTTTTATTTCATAGAGTTGGAGTCAGAGATCTACTTTGAATGTAATTAATGGAAATCACACCTCTGGGGCGGATCCAGTGGCCTAACAAGGTACATGACAATGAGCTGTCTCTGAGCTCCTGGATGTGGTCCACAAGAAATGCTCTCTGACAAAATATGCAAAGCTAGCAGTGGGAGAGTGGAATTTGAACCAGCCCAAGAGAAGATGTGAGTTGCTGGCCAGACTCTGATACACCCTGTCTCTGGGATGCCCTCATCAAGTCCCCTCATAAGCTTTCCAAGTATTCTAAGTTGCTGAGTCAGGGGCTGATCTGTACTGAAAGAGTATATGTCCTCACTAGACCACATTATTCTGATAAAACTACAGGTTCATGTTCTTTCCACCCTTTTCCTTCTTCCCCCTCGCCCCCAAATTAAAAAAAAAACACATCTGTGTAAAAGTGTAGGCACAGATTTCACTGTTGATGAAAATAGTTAAATCAAAAGACTTAATAAAGTAAGTTATACACACACACACACACACACACACACACACACACACACTTATAAATTTGTAGTAGTAGTGAACAGGACATCAGAATAAGAGGCAGGAGACCTGATTCCCCCCGCCCCCCCCCCGTTCTATTAAATGATTTTCTTCCTGATTTATTTGTGAAGTATAGAGATTCCCCAATGTCCTATTTAAGAGATTTGTGAAGTTTTTTGTCTTTTTTAAGTATTATAAAAAGCTTTCAGCCTTTTAGAAATATCCATTATATAATAAATTCTTCTTGTTGACTTAATAATATCACCAACTTAGGAAATGTAGATTTGATGATTACATGTATAAATCATAGGAATAAGTACATTGAAAATGAATTCGGCTAAGTGATATTCTTATATTGTATGGAAAATTTGTATATATAATCTTAGTCATCATGTGATTATCCAGAAACATGCTATCTAGATTCTTAAATTTTATTCTTAATAACTTCTTTGGAATTTTTTCCGTCCAGTTTTCTAGTCACATTATACATTATATCATCTTGCCCAGAAGAAGGAAGAAAAAGTAATAATAGTCCATTATGAAATTAGTATAAAAGAATACTGAGGATAGAAAATAATTTTAATTAATAAGCTAAAATTATTTTGGATAGAATTTATTTTATTTTGAATTGAGTTGGCTCTTACATATTTACCTAAAGTGCCAGTTATGTATGATTGTATTTCCCCATGCATTTTTTATTTAGGAAAATGCCACCTAGATGGGAAAGAGTATATGAGGTACCTAAAGAGTGATTTGATTTTTCTCTTTTCCAGGAATGGGCTTTGGTGACAGAACAAGCACATTCTGTGGCACTCCAGAATTTCTAGCTCCAGAAGTCTTGACTGAAACGTCCTATACAAGAGCTGTGGACTGGTGGGGGCTTGGTGTGCTCATTTATGAAATGCTGGTTGGAGAGGTAAGTGCCCGGGGGCCATCCCGTGGTTTAGTACTGGGGTGCAGTGGTGTCTCCCCCTCCCAGTAGCTGGAGCTGAAGTTTCAGGACCTTGCAAAGGGCCTGTCACTCAGCAACAGTGACTACAGTCAGATGTGTGTAAATGTAGAGTATGGGCTTCAGTCCTTCAAAAATAGGTGCCTGCCCTGGTTTTTGTTTGAATCCTCCCAGACTTTGATGAGTTTGTAATTAATGCTGTTAGTGTAATCTGGATTGGGTCTAGATTTAGACCTCTCTAGACTTACCCAGAACAGGCTGCCTCCAGGACCCAGGAGTATATTATTGCACAAGGCTAGATTCCAACAGGCTTTCCAACTGTTTAAGGTGGTATTGGGTTCAAGGGAATTTACTTAGACACTTTTTTGAGTCCATAATCTTTTCACTACCCAGCATTAAAGATCACAGTCCAATCATGCCTTCTCAGGTTGTATGGCTTCTAGTCCATAATCTCCACTGACTTCTCCCCCATTGGTCTGCCCAGCTTTCTGGGGGTCATTTCCCATTTCTCCTCCCATCGTGTACGTACAGTCAAGGGGACCAGCTGTCCTGCAGGTATCCTTGCTCTCTCTCTCTCCCCCTTTTAGTCTGGTCAGAAATTTCTTTAATAACACATGGTCCTCAGGCCTCCTTCTACAACAGATTAAAATAAATTGAGAAATTGTTAACCAAATAAATAAAAACATAGTAAAACACAGAAAATTTTACTAAGTGGTTTTCTTTGTGTACAAATCAGTAACCCCCTTTCTTATTTGCATTTGACCTCATTGCATTGAACCTCTTCTCCTATGTAGTTCATCAGTAGGAGGTTGCAGTTTACTCACAGCCACCTTGTATCCCTCCATTTTCCTTTGAATAACCCACATCTTAAATTCTTTGGAAATGATGTTATGCTATGACCTGCAGCTATCTGAAAATATATTGATATTAAAAAAGGATTAGGCCTTTATTTCAGGATAAAGGTGGAATAATTTTGAAAAACTGATCCATTCCTGAAATGCAGTTTAACGCCTTTCCCAATTCTTTTTCCATTCTTATTTCTAATAGATTAGCTTTCTGGCTGTAAGGCCTCCTTCTTATCATACCTCTAACAACAGTCATTCTTCATTCACTGGATAATTAGTCCAAGAATAAGGTTTCTTATGCTCTATAGAACATAAGTATACTTAGTATACTAAGCACAAAGACAGTCTGTCCAGACAACAAATATAGACACACAAGCTCTATTTTAAGTTAAATAGGAAATAACCTATAAGAAGAAGGCTCTGAAATTGAAGGGGATCGGAAAAGGTTTCCTGTAAAGACTGGATTGTAGGTAGAGGTTCAAGGAAAGTAGGGAAGGCAGAAGTAGGAACAGAGGAGGGAGAACATTTCAGGTCTGGAGGATAGTCAGGGAAAATGCCCAGAGGTAGGAAAGTGAAGGTCTTGTTCAAGAAATATCCAGAAGGAGGCCAGTGTGAGTAGAGTGAAGAACATGCAAGGAATGAACAGGTAGGAGAGGACCAGGTGACAAAGGGCTTTGAATCCCAAATAGAGCATTTTATAAATGATTTTGGGGACCCAGTGCAGGGAGGAAGAGTGACCCTAATCAGGAAGGTAAGGGTGGCTGTGAGTCAGCTGTAGCCTATCACTGATGAACTTCTAGGAGTTCAATTGAGAGGTTGATTGGAGGATGGATTGGAGTGGGGAGAAACTGGAGGCAGGCAAACTCTAGTGCTGTAATTCAGGAATGAGCTGATGAGGACCTGTACCAGATGGGTGGCCTTGTCATAGAAGAGAAGACGTGTTCAAGTATTCAAGAGATATTGCGGTTTGGAGAAGGGGGTGAGAGATAGTGAGGAGTTGGGGATGACTCCTAGCTTACAAGACTGAAGGGCTGGGAAGATAGTGATGCCATAAATAGAGAATATTGGGGGGTGGAGGAAGATTTTAGGGAAATATCTACTGGAAATTCAGTTCAAAGTATTTGAAAAGTATTTTTCTTGATTCTTATGTGAAATATCTTAGCCCCTTCTTCCTCTCCTTTGTCTTCCTCCCAGTACTTAACTATCACCCATTAACTCCATCTTTTCACTATATTATACCATTATATTCAGCTCTTTCCTGTGCCTTGTCTATATCTGCTCCTTTAAACTGCTCTTATGAATGAGAAAATTCATATGAGTTAATCTTTTTCCCATGTAGGAATACAAACAGTTCAATATCATTAAGTTCCTCATAGTTAGTCCTTCTCATCATTCCCCTCTATGGTTCTCCAGAGTCCTGTACTTGAAGATCAAACTTTCTGTTCAGCTCTGGTCGTTTCAGTAGGAAAGTCTGACTGTCCCCTATTTCATTGAAGGTCCATCTTTTCCCCCTGAAAGAGGATGTTCAGCATTGCTGGGTAGTTGATAATCAGTTGTAAACCAAGATCTTTTGCCTTCCAGAATATCATATTCCAAGCCATTCAAGCCCTTAATGTAGATGCTGCCAGATCCTGTGTAATCCTGACTGTAGAGCCACAGTAGCTGAGTTGCTTGTTTCTGGCAGCTTTTAGTGTTTTCTCTTTGACTTGGGTGTTTTGGAGTTTGGCAATAATATTCCTGGAAGTTTTTCTTTTGAAATCTCTTTCAGGAGGTGAACAGTGAATTCCCTCAGTTTCTATTTTACCCTCTGCTTCTAGGATCTCAGGGCAATTTTGCTGTATTATTTATTGAAAATTGAAGTCTAGGCTCTTTTCCTGGTTGTGACTTTCAGGTAGCCCAATTAATTTTTAAATTATCTTTCCTGGATCTATTTTTAAGGTCGGTTGTTTCTCCAATGAGATATTTCACATTTTCTTCTAATTTGGGAGTGGGGGGGTTGGTACAGTTTTATTTCTTCCTGATTTCTCACAAAGTCATTGGCTTCCTTTAGTTACATTCTGCATTTGAAGGAGTTATCTTCTTCAGAGAGCTTTTTTATCTCCTTTTCTAGCTGGCCATGTCTGCTTTTTAAGGCATTTTTCTCCTCATTTGCCTTTTGTGTTGCTTTTTCCATTTGGCCTAAACTGGTTTTTAGCATATTTTCTTCTGTATTTTTTTGTATTTCTTTCACCAAGCTGCTGATTTGGTTTTCATGACTTTAATGACTTTCATGTGCATAGCTCTCATTTCTCCTTCTGATTTTTCCTCTACCTTCCTTAATTGCTTTTCAAAGTCCTTTTTGAGCTCATCCATAGCCTGAGCCCATTTTCTATTTCTCTTGGATGTTTTGGATACAGAAGCTTCGATTTTTGTCATCATCTGAATATATATCTTGATCCTTCATGGGACCAAAGTAATTTTCTATGGTCAGATTCTTCTTTTTCTGTTGTTTGCTCATTTCCTCAACCTATGACCAATTTATTACACTTCCAAGGCTTTGGGAGGGTTTGGGGACAATCCACAGGGACCTCAATTCCTCCAGGGTCTTATGAGAGGTTCTGACTGCTCTCTCTTGCCTGTGTTCAGGCCTTCTGCCCTGGAGCTGTGAGGAGGGTCCTTGTTCCACTATGGTGGTATGGGGACCCAAACTGCAACCTGGATCAGAGTGTCAGCAAATAGCTGCATCCTGCCCCAGGGAGAGCAGAGAGATCTCTGCAGTCTCCCCCAACCCCCTTACCTTCTGTGGGCTGGGTGGCTCTGCCAACTCCCACGCAGGTTCTCACCGCATGGCTGCTCTGATGTCAGAGCTCTACTCTACACTCACTCTCATGAGGGAGAGTTCTCTTACCACCCCTTCAGGCTGTGCCTGGTGATCCCTGGGCCAAGAGGTCTATAAACTGCCCCCTCTGCCACAGACCTAGGTGCCCAGTCCTGCTGAACTCTGGCTGCACTATGCTGTGGCTGCAGCTCTTCCAACCTTGGTCCCAGTGAAACAGACCTTTCCTTCAGATCTTCTAAGTTTCTCTTTGACCAGAAAATTGTATCACTCAGTCTTTCTATGGATTCTGCCCCTCTAAATTTTGACTAGAGTCATAATTTGACCACTTTTGGAGTTTTTTAAGGTAACGAGTTTCCAGGAATTCCTGCTTTCACACTGCCATCTTGGCCCCACCCCCATTCTTGTATTTTCCTAAGTTTTTAAGTTAATTTTGTGACTACAAAGAAATATATGTGCTTACATGGTTTGTAAAAGCCTCTGTTCCTAAATTTTCATCAAAAGTGCACTGGATATGTTTGTAGATTATTCTAAAGATTGTATAGATATGTGACTCATTAGTTTTTTATATTTTCTCAGTCACTTTTTTAATGAGATAATTTTTTAAATAATTTTTTTAATAAATGAAAAATATTTTTCTTACTCCCATTGTGAAAGAAAGAAAAATAAAATCGGGACTGGGAGATGTCAGGGGGAGGTGGCTCACCAATCTGTCTGTCAGTCTGCATTCTGAGTTCATCACGTCTTTATCAGGATTTGAGGGATAAGAGTCTTTCATCATGAGTCCTGGATTCCCATGGTCAGAGTTCTTAAATCTTTGAAGTTTGTTTGTCATTGCAGTTTTGTTGTCCTTGGTTGCTTCTTCTGGTCTGTCAGATCGTATGAGTATTCTCAGGTTTCTTCTCTGCAAAACTGGCAATCCAACCTCCCCCCAGTTGGGGCATGCCCCCTTTCCAATTCTTTGCACAAAAAGAGCTTCTATGAAAATTTTTGTACATTCCTCATTATAGTTTGTTTTTTTTTGCATAGGATTAGTCCTTCCTCCCTCTTTCTTCTTTTAACCAGTTCAATTGAGAGGGAGGTTCAGGGGTCATCCACTCCATCTTTATCCCTTCTTTGTTTTTTATGTGGACTTATAACCTGTCTTATGTGAGATCATTTTTCCCATCCTTCCTCGCCCTTTTTACTCCCCAGTGTATCCTTTCTCCCACCCTTCAGTTCTTTGTAGATGATCCAAACCGAACAGAATCACTTCCAAGTACTACATTTAAGTAGATTCTGTGATTCCCTGATGCTGATAGAGAGTTGGTGGGGGGAGGGGGAGGACTAGGTGCTGTGTAGCAGGTGGGGATGTGTATGTGTGTGTGATATCCCCATGTTAAAATGCCAAGTTTATCTTTAGCATATAATAATTGTGCGTTTGTGCTTATCTTTTCACGTTTCTTGTGACTCTTGTTTACACTTTAAAGTTTCTAATGCAGCTCTGACCTTTTTGTCAGGAATGCTTTCATTAAAAGTTAGTTCTCTTCCCCAAAGGATTATATTCCATTTTTGTTGGCTAAGTTATTTTTGGTTGAAAGCCTGTATTCTTTGTCTTGCAGACTAACATATTCTAAGTTCACCACTTCTTTATTGTGATGGGTTCTATATTTTGTCTAATCTTGCCTATAACTCCTTATTACATGAATTCTTCCTTTCTAGTTGTTTTCATTATTGTTTCTCCAACTTAGAAACTCTGGATTTGTATCATAATGTTCCTAGGAGTTTTCATTTTGGAGTCTCAGCAAGTTTCAGATGGATTCTTTCTGTTTCTACTTTGTCCTTTAGTTCTAAGATCTAGACAGTTTTCTTTTGGGTTTTTTTGGGGGGAGGGGCTAGGCAATAGGATTATTAAGTGGCTTGCCCAAGGCCACACAGCTAATTAATTATTATGTGTCTGAAGTTGGATTTGAACTCAGGTCCTCCTGACTCCAGGGCTGGTACTTTGTCCACTGCACCACCTAGCTGCCCCTTAGACAGTTCTCTTTTAAGATTTCTTGAAATAGGATGTCTGAGGGTTTTTTTGGTTATGGTGTTCCGATAATTCAATGATTCTTTTTTCCCCCCTTGATCAGTTATTTTTTTTGTGAAAATACCTTTTTTCCTACTTTTTGTTATTTCAAAGAATCATAATTTTTATTTGGTACATTCTAGTTTTCAGAAAGTTTGCTTCTTGGGTCACAGGCATTATACTTCTTTTGCCAAGCTATTTCTCTTCCTAATTATTTATTTTTTCCTTATAATATTTTTTTTAACTCTTCATCTTTTCTAGAAATTCTAGTCCAGCTTGTGTCCATGCTGTGCTTTCCTTTAAGGCTTTCTTTATTTTTTTTTAGGGTTTTGTTTTGTTTTGTTTTTTTTTTTTGCAAGGCAAATGGGGTTAAGTGGCTTGCCCAAGGCCACACAGCTAGGTAATTATTAAGTGTCTGAGACCGGATTTGAGCCCAGGTACTCCTGACTCCAAGGCTGGTGCTTTATCCACTGCCACCTAGCCACCCCAAGGCTTTCTTTCTAAATTATTTTAAATCCCCCTAGATTTGTTTCTTGAGAGTCTCTGTCACCTTAATAACTTTTTATGGTGGGCTTCTTTTGTTCTTATTCATTCTTCTAGCCCACTAACAAATGTTCAGTTTTAAGTTAGGGCCAGCCTCTGCACTCTTGAGTGAATGTGTGGACTTGTCCTAATATTGCTTTCTTATATATTGACTATTATGGTATTCTAAGATCTCAGGGACAGCTCAGGCTGGGGATCTGCAAGTTTTCAATTTTCTTCCCAAAGTGGTCTGATTCAAGACAAAATCTGATGTCTGTCCTTCTGGTGTCATTTATAAATTCTTTTTTTTGTTTGTTTTTGGTTTTTTGGGGTTTGTTTGTTTTTTTTGCAAGGCAAATGGGGTTAAGTGGCTTGCCCAAGGCCACACAGCTAGGTAATTATTAAGTGTCAGAGGTCAGATTTGAACCCAGGTACTCCTGACTCCAGGGCCAGTGCTCTATCCACTGCACCACCTAGCCGCCCCTCATTTATAAATTCTTGACCTGGATTTGAGTCTGAGCAAGCACACCTGTGGGGTCTGCAGCCTGTAGGGAGCCATCTCTCCTGTTCTCAGGGTCAGAGGTGCGGGCTCCCTGCTATCCACTTGTAGCAGATGCTCTATCCACTGTATCACCCAGTTGCCTCACCAGGGAATATTTGTAAAAAATATTTGTTGTCTGCCGCACTTAATAAATGTTTTGCCCCTTTCTTGCCCTCTCTCTCCTGTTTTTGATCCCATTGAGATGATGTTTGGGTCTCTCAGCAAGCTTTTTACAAACTTAAACATCTTTCCCACTACTTCTAGCTGGTTTATGAGATATTTCTCATTACACTCACACCTTCAGTTAGTCCCTGCACAATTTTAGAAACAAGTTTTGTATTCTAAATCATTTAGAGTAACTTTCAACAATTTTTTTTTTAGTTTTTGCAGGGTGATGGGGTTAAATGACTTGCCCAAGGTCACACAGCTAGCCCATTATTAAGTGTCTGGGGCTGGATTTGAATTCAGAGCTTCCTGATTCAAGGGCCAGTGCTCTGTCCACTGTGCCACCTAGCTGCCTCTAACTTCCAACCATTTTTAAGAATTATATATTTTGCTCCATTTTCATTCCACCTTTCAACAGAAGTGCTTTCCTCTGAGATGCTGTGGGTGAAGCTGTAGAATATTTAAGGAGGATTAGCACCTGCAGGGTTGGGTTTGCCAAGCCCCCTTCCAGGCTGCGCATCCACCACCCAGCTTTCACCTATGGCATGCATAAGTGTTACCACATCCTAAGAATGCCATCTCAGCAGTGGAGTTAGGTCCGGACAAGAGTGACCCAACAGGCCTCAAATTTATTGATGGGAGAAGGTTTGTCCAACCCAGTCCAAGCATGGGAAGACTTCTCCAGGTAGAACAGTTGGAAGAGAAGTGTTTGTTCCAGTGGCCATCAAGGCAGCCCAGTCAGCCTGTGGAGCACCCAGAGCTTGAGGGCCAGACATCAGACGCTCTGGCCAGTTCATCCTGATTCTTGTTGCCACTTGACTCCATGCCTCTGAAAGAGAGAGTGAGGATGCCCAACTCTAGGGCAACACTGTCTCCTTACCTTAAATCCAGTTCACAGGCAGGTTAAGACATCACCCTGTTGTGTCATTGGTCCTCCTGAAAGTGAAGGACGAACATCCAGTCCAGAATGACCCAGGGTCTAATCTGCCAGTCACCAGCCTGAAAAGTCACTCCTCCAAACAAATGCCTCTTAAGTCGTTGTATATATCTAGCTCTTAATTGCTTAAGAAATGATTTTTTTTCCATTTTGTTACTTATTAACAGCTCTAAGCAGAAGGTAGTTAAGGGAAAATATTTGAAGAGGAAAATTAAATTGTCCTATTTTATTATTTCATAGCAGTCATTGGAAAAAATCATGAATGTGTTTTGGTAGTTTGGATTGAAATGAAGGTTGCACTTATTGATTAAAATGAACTTGCAACAGAATATCTGTCATGTTTCTTCTCCCCAACATAGTAGATCACCAGCCACTTGTGAGACTTGGGTTTCCAGGACTGCTTTTCAGTTTTTCCTGTCATTTATATATTGTCTAATTTGTTATTTCTAAACTACATGAACTTAGGAACAAAATGACCAAGTTAATTAGAATTCTTTATAAAATAAGATGAAATAGGCTTTGGATCTGAAAACATTGGTAGATCTTTGACATTTCTGTTGGCTGCATAGGAAGCCTTTAATCTTATGCTCCAGGTAATGGCAGAATTTCTAGTACTTGAAGTCATTTTGACTTAGGAAAGGTTCTTTTTTTTTTCCAGTCTCCCTTTCCTGGTGATGATGAAGAAGAGGTTTTCGACAGTATTGTAAATGATGAAGTAAGGTATCCACGATTCTTGTCTACAGAAGCCATTTCCATAATGAGAAGGGTAAGAGCCAAACAGTATTTAGTAATTCTATTAAAATGAATTTGTTCTGAAGAATACTATGGCAGCATTTGATCTCTTTTTTTTTTTTCTATCCTTAACCCACACACATCCACACATCCTTACAATTAATGAATACATCAATATTGGACCAAATTCAGCATATGTCTATTTTATAGCTACTTCTACCAGTTCTTATGATTAACTGAATTCCAGTAGTGAAGAAAAAGTTACCAGACTGGGACTTGTGTCCAGATTAAACCAATCTCTGGGAATCTTTACAGTAAGGTTCACTGACTTTAATATTACATTCTCATGTTTGTGGTGTTAGCTACTGAGAAGAAATCCAGAGCGGCGGCTGGGAGCTGGGGAGAAGGATGCAGAGGACGTCAAGAAACACCCATTTTTCCGGGTAAGTAGGACATCTTTTAAGGGGACCATTGATCCCATTTATCAAATCACAATAGGAAACTCAATGTGTCTATTGTTCTTTGTCTATGAAACAGTTAATTGATTGGAATGCTTTGCTGGCCAAGAAGGTGAAGCCTCCTTTTGTTCCCACCATCAGAGGACGGGAGGATGTGAGTAATTTTGATGATGAATTTACCTCAGAAGCACCTATTCTGACCCCACCTCGGGAACCCAGGATACTTTCAGAAGAGGAGCAAGAAATGTTTCGAGATTTTGACTACATTGCCGATTGGTGTTAAGTCCCCAGACACTGTGAAACCTGCGGAAAGACTTGCTAGAAGCCAGCCTGCTTTGGCGCCCGGCAGCCCCCTGGCTCTCTGCCCCCACAGAGCTTTGGAAATCACAGGAAAATTTGTTCAAGGACCAGTCTACTATCTCTCGTGAAGGGTGGCCTCTTGCAATGTATTTCCATTTTTAATCTGTGCACTGGAGTCAGTTCTGTGGGGGTTCAGCTGAGCAGAGGCCATCTAAACATCCTTCCCAGGTGGACACACATGAATCAGTGTGGTCTTTTTTCCTTCTCTTCTACAGTGGAGCAGTCCCTTTGTCATATGCTTACCTTAAATGGAATGAAGACAGCTTGGGATCGAGAAAGGATAACCAGATGACTTCATTCCACTGTGTTTTAAGAATACAAGATTGGGATGCTAGTGATAGTCAATCTTAACAAGAGTCTATCTGAATAAGGCAGACGCTGTTATTGTTTAAAGGAATTACTGTAATATTATCCAAAGTGTCGTTTGCAACTTGTGCACATTTTGGTGTTGAGTTTGAAAATAACGGAATGAATTGATGCCTTCTTTTGTAAAGTTTCTATATTTATTAGGAGAAAATGTTTTTAATGCCTTATCTTTACCAACCATGTAAGTGCTTCCATAAAATATGGACAAGTTCTCAAAGCTACTTGCCAAACAATTTTGGGTTTGTTAAGCATTGCTGAAGCAAATAGAACATCAGCATTTATTAAGAAAGGGGAAAAAGGAGTGCTTCTGGTCAGTCTGGATTGAGATACTGTATTCACTGTACACATTCCCAAAGCCTAGATGATGCTCCAGAATCAATGAACAGATGAGTTATCTTAGCAAGTGACCCCCCTCATGTAGCATCCTAGCTCTCTCCTGTCTGCTGTATGAAGGTGAACGAATCATTCTCACACCTGGGGGATTGCCAGTTCATATGTGTACCTGTGCAGCTGTAAGCTAGTTGACATGCTAGGCTTGTTAATTTAATTGTACCACTTTGTTACTTTGGCCTGGGGACTGGCAGACACACCTGCAACCCTGGCGAGGATGGGCAGAACATTTGTATTCCTTTTAGGCCACTGAGTCCAGATTTTATATTGGCAGTTACTGAGGGTAAAAAGCAATATGTTGTAACAGAATGTATAAATATTTTTGATAAAACAGTGTATGTATATTTTATAAACCTATTATAACACTAAAAAACTGTACCTCAAAAGTCTCATAAAGTAATTTGACCAAATATTTTTATAACACTTGAGAGGGCTTGGTTTGGGTCATCTTAGTATTGCTGCAAGAAAGTCACTTTGCCAACTAAGAGTTTCTACTAGCCCAAAGCCTTTATCCTTGTCTGTGACTCTTGACATTTTTTCCCTCAATTAGGATAAGAACATAGATTTGTCTATATGTCCATACAGATATCTCATGATCCTGGCTTAGTCATGGGGGATCTTCATACCTCATCAGCAGCCAGGCTGATCCCTGTTGATTTAACCACAAAAATCTCACTAAGTGAGCCTCCCCTCCAACATAGAATTCATATTAAATCCTGTGGGGGATAAATGAAAGCATCTGAAGTAGGGAGTAGTGAGCCCAAGCTATCTGTGGGAATGGGACCTTCCAGCTCTCCCTACCCATGGGTCTGTCCTCTTCAGAGTGGTGCTGCTCCCCCCAAGACCACTGACACTTGTAGTCATGCCTGAGGCACAGGATGCCCTAGGAAGAGGAGGCTGGCCAGGTCTGGGGGCAGGGTGGCCCAGCAAGTGGGGATAGAGCCTCAGAATGCCAAGCGCAGTCTCACTTTCTGACATCATTGTACAATGCCAGCCATCATCTTTGGCAGGGGATGGAGGAGGAGTTTAGCTCAGGGCTCTGGGTTTTAGCAAAACTGTGTTCTGCAATATGAGACACAAAATGTTTTTGAGGTACAGTCTGCTTACCCTTTCTGGTTCTCAGCTACACCTGGAGAGCCACGTCTGAAAAGGCTTTTAGCATTAAACACTGAAGTAGCCTTTTGTAACTACATATTGTACAGAATCTTTTTTTAATTGAAGTAAATCACTAAAAAAATTAGAGGGCAGGGTATGTTCACACAATTAAGCTAAAGAAAGCACTAATTTTCTCTGTAGTTTTTTTAAAAGTTTATTTTTAGTCAGATTTAAAATTTTAAACTCTAGATTGTAAATATATTTTGCTATACTGTATCTGTAAGTGGCTGCTCAGAGCACTTTGTAAGGAAATTAGGATATTTTAGAATGGTACACTATGCATTCATTAAAATGAGACGTGCCTTTTAACAATGTCATTCTAAAAAACTTGAGTGTTTTGCAGTCATTAATTATCACAAATGCACAAATTAAAGTTTAAATAGATTGTACTTTGTAACTTTGGTATTAAGTATGATTCTTTTAAAGAGATTTCCTATGGCTTTTAGAAAATGACACTGAGGCCATGTGGCAGATTTAGTTTATTTGGGGATCACTTTCTGACTCAAGACTATGAATGAACTACTTCCCTTGACCCCATGCAGCCATATTGCAAGCACACACTCTTGGTCACAGGGGAGGTGGGAGGGCATCTTGGGTGGTGCAGACCACTCCCAATATTGGAGAATAAAAAGTAACGCCACCACAACAAAGTTGATGTCACTCCGATGATAAAGCAGTGACCCTTTGACTAGTAATGGACAGAGCAGTATCACGATCCACCACAGTTATTATAGATGATCCTTTCCCTTGCTGTGCTTCATCATAAGAGCTAAATTTGAACCTCAGTGATAGGTTGGTAAGTACAAAAGGTTCCTTGAGGTTTCCATAATCTCCAAAAATGTAAACCAAATCCTTATATGATCATTAGTACTGGGGATGAAATAATGAGAATTCATAGTGATTCCTAAGCTAGTCCCTGGAAGACCCTGGACTGAATGTGCTGCTAATGAGCCTTTTCTTGAGACAAAAATGAAATTAAAATCCCTCATATGGAATCTGATAAAGGAAAATCTTGTATCTTCTCAAAGAAAGAATTAATTTTAAAACCAGGGAATACTATTCAAAGCAGGCAGAATATATAATGTGGTCCTCTATTTCAAGTAAAAAAAAGATTAAGTCAGGGGACAGAAGGTGACCAGGGGGATGTTTTTGTTCTCTTTCTAGACTTGCAGACTCTGGATGCCATATTAACAGGAACAAATGGATTCTGGTTTATAAAAATATCTCCCCTTCCCTCTCAGTTACATTCATTACACTTTTGGGGGCAGATTGTTTTGTTTCCTTTATTAACAGCTGAATACAGATGATATTGGTAGCCTTTATATAGATAGCTCTTTAGGGTTTGCAAAGCACTTTGCAAATATCTCATTGTAGCCTCACAGCACCTCTGGGAGGTCAGTGCTGGTATTTGTGATTGCTAAGGGTCTCCCGGAGAACATCTGGGGCAGTTTTAATTTCAACTAATTCATAGTTCTTGCTTCAAAGCTGCAGTGATTATTTGAAAAGTGATTTTAGAGTTTTTTGTATGGTAATAAACTTTGAAAAGCAACCGGTTGTCCAATTTAAGAATTTTTCAGGCCCCTTGCCTCTCCAGTTTGCTGATGGCACTTTAATGATTCTGAAATTTTAACTAAAGGTGATTAGGATACCAAAGAACGTTTTATGAAAAAGAATAGATATGTTGACTGAAAATGAGATTTTTGGATTATCTGTATTTTTAATTATCCACTATATCAACTCCTTCCCACCTGCCAACTCTATTGGAACCCATTCACCTATGAATGCATAACCCACTTGACTAGGATTCAAGAGACCTGGGCTCTAGTATTAGATATGGGCCCCCCCCTTTTTTTTTTGCAAGGCAGTGGGGTTAGGTGACTTGCCCAAGGCCACACAGCTAAGTAATTATTAAGTGTCTGAAGCTGGATTTGAACTCAGATACTCCTGACTCCAGGGCCGGTGCTCTATCCACTATGCCACCTAGCTGCCCCAGATACACCCTTCAGGGTAAGGTTCATTGAGATCTCTTGGTCTGAGTTATATTATCTGTAAAATTAAGACATAGGACTATATGTTTTCTTCTGTTCTAGCTCTGTGTGGGTCCTTGAAAAATGGATGAAGTCTCACACAAATAAAGATAAAGCCACAATACTTACCTTATTCAGGGATGTAAGAGATTTATTGATTTTTGTATTAATCCTCTCAGATTTAAAACAATATTCAAAGTATATTACCATTTATGGTTTTCTGCTAAAGGAAAAATTGGCTGCTTAGAGTAATAGAGCAGAGGGTAATTGAAGAATTAAAATAATTGAAAGATTTTTCATGAAAGAAAACTAGATCTAAACTGTTTTGCCCTAAGCTGCACCAAGAATCCCACTTTCAGTGACAAAAGCAAGAGATATGGTCCGAGTGTTGAATATTAAAATGACTCTTGGCTTTATTGGCCCTAGAGGTGTTTTCATGATCTTATAATCCTTGGTCGCTTCTTTTAAGAGTGATTTATGTTGGGTGGCTAGGTGGCATAGTGGATAGAGCACCGGCCTTGGAGTCAGGAGTACCTGGGTTCAAATCTGGACTCAGACACTTAATAATTACCTAGCTGTGTGGCCTTGGGCAAGTCACTTAACCCCATTGCCTTGCAAAAACCTAAAAAAAAAAATGATTTATGTTTCCATTGCATCTTCTCAAGCTGAACTCAGAAAAGGTGCTAGAAAAAGTGGATTTTGCTGTGACTGCATAAAAGCCCTTGCCTGCCAAGTGAGGAAGACTCCCTTTCCTCAAGAGCTAACTTTGCTGAAATAAAAATAAACATACATCAACGGGATAAATCCTCTGATTTAGGGACATTCCAGTGGATTGGCTTCCAATTTTAAAAATTATTCAGTTTTACAAATATACTGCTTTGTTCATCACTAAGTTTGGAAATCAGTTTAAAAATATTGTTGCAGAGAGGGCCCAGTCGAAGTTTTGTAAAATAAATTTGTAGTAGATCTAAACAGCATAGTTTTGTATATATCTGCAGTTTTATTTGGCAGTATAATTTATAGGAGTGTGGGCAAAGATGGTGGAAGTCACCTACAGCCTGGGTGTGGTAGGCCAGGATCAATGATAGGATAAGGGGTAAGAGATTCAAAGGAGAGGGTGCTGTGGAGTGGTCAAGATGGGGAAGGGAGAAGAGTAGAGGGTGCTGGGGTGATTGCCCAAGAAAGAATTAGGTCAGTGATTGAAAGTTATGGGGAGTTCTGAAGGACAGAGGTGAAGTGCAAAGGCAAAGGGAGAAGATGCGGTGATCAGATGAGGGAACTCATGGAGAGTGCCAGGCCTGGAGTCAGGAAGACTTCTCTTCAAATTTGACTTCATATTACTAACTGGATGACCCTGGGCAAGTCTCTTATTTGCCTCAGTTTCCTCATGTAAAATGAGCTGGAGAATGCAAACTAAAATATCAAGAAATGGGGGTCCCATAGAGTTGGGCACAACTGAAAAATGACAACCACAAAAGGAATTTCAGAGTTCATAAACATAGAAGAGAATTTATGAGTGATAGCAAGACCAAGGGTATGGTTATCCCTGTGTATAGCACATAATAAAAAGGGATGGGCGGAGTGGGTGACACGTGGACCATACTCTACACTGGTCAAAGGAGGGGAGTATACTCACATTTAGTTAGTATAGAAATACATCTCACTAAATTGAGAAGTGGAAGGGAAAGGAGAAAAGGAAAAATACGGGGCAGGGGGGTTGATTGTATATGGTTTTAACAAATTCTAAACAATCAGAAGCATATTCATAGTAGCTCTCTGTGATGGCAAAAATGGCAACTGAAGGAGTGGTTCCCATCAATAGGGAAATATCTAAAATATGTTAATATGAATGTGAGGGAATAGTTATGCTGTAAAAAATTATTCAGGAAATGACTTCAGAGAAACCAGGGAAGACTTTTATGAATTGATGCAGAGTAAAGGAAATAGAACCAGGAGAACAATTTATTCAATGATAACAATATTGTAAAAACAATTTTTAAAAAACGAGCGACTCTGATCAGCATAATGGCCAACCATTATTCCAGAAGGTGCATGAGATGAAATGTACTGTCCAGCTTCTGACAAAGACATGAAGGACTCAGGGTTGTTGCATCAGGTCAGTTGGTATCTATAAAATACTTTGTGCTAAGTGCTAAGCAATGCCAACCATCATTATTAGCTGGAAAGCCTAGGTCCTCTGACAATACCACCTCATATTTGCCTAACACTATAATTTGCTAAGTTAATTTTAAGATCTTCACAACAATTGCCCAATGGGAAGGTATTATCTCTATTTTACAGAGAAGGAAACTGAGGCTCAGAGAGGTTCAGTCAGACAATTACTAAATAGGAGAGTTGGGAACCCAGTGCTTTCCTACACTCTACACCCTAATTGATATTGCTTCATAACTACCCAGAGAGGTCAGCAAAATGGCCAGAGCTACTAAAGTGCATTGCCTGGGGTCATTCAGCCTTGAAGCTGGGATTTGGACTGCCATCTGCCAGCTCCAAGTCCAGGCTTTGTGTTCCAGGGTCTTTGTACCATATTAGACTAGGGGTCAGCTGGTTTTGAATCCTTTTCTTACTATGTGGACGATAACACCAGTGCCATCTACTTCACAAGATGCTTCAAAGAGAAGGTATGTGAAGTAGTGTGCAAACTTTAAAATATAGTAATGTCCATTCTTATTTCCAAAGTAACAGCTTAAAATGGGAAAGAGACTGAGAGAAGGCTCTGAAACTACAGTAATGCTACTGTTGGAGTCCTGCCCTCCCCAGCCCACCCCCCACCCCTCACCCCCAGCAAACTTGAAGATCCCAAAGAGCTTGGGGCCAGACAATTGATTGCCCATAGATCTGTAGTTT
Source organism: Macrotis lagotis (assembly GCF_037893015.1). Lineage (NCBI taxonomy): Eukaryota > Metazoa > Chordata > Mammalia > Peramelemorphia > Peramelidae > Macrotis > Macrotis lagotis. Next base: position 39,777,378 of record NC_133659.1, on the reverse strand, counting down.
TAAGGATGACAAGTACCAACATGTTACCTTGGCTTCTGCAGACCTAAAACATCTGAAGACCATCAAACCAGGGCAGAGCAATAATCCTGATGAGAGAGAGGTGGTGGGTGTGTGTGTGTGTGTGTGTGTGTGTGTGGTCTGTATGTGTGTGCACATGCGCACACATGAGATGGTCAGCTGTCTGTCCATCTGGCTGGCCTGGACAAGGAGTCTAGGGGTATGGCATTACAATGGTCCCACACTCGGCAGATTAAAACTCCAGTCGCAGTAAAAGCCAGGACCACTGACATTTCGAGCTGGATTAGGACCAGATGGGTAGCAGGCTAGCCCCCCTGAGCTGTTGGTTGGGATAATTAAAGTAACTCTTGCACCTGTGATACAAGATGCGCTCAGGAACTGAGGAGAGTGCAGGCAAAGAGCACTGGCTGGGTCGAACACAAAGCAATTAGTTTGATGGAAGGGCAAGAGATTGACTTTTGGCTTTTAACTCACTGTCACCCTGGCAGACTGAAAATAAGACTGACTTAAGGAACCCATGAAAAGGACTTAACAAGGCTCATCGGGTACAGTGAACAGATGGGTTATTTTAATAATCAGAAAGAAGTTGTGATTGGAACCGCCATGTCTGGCCAAGAAGGGTAAGAAGCCCATTTTAATGGTGCTGCCAACAGCACAGACGGTCAGAGGTAAGGTTTCGAGGAGACACTCCCCTTTCCCCTGCCCCTGTGTAAAGGTGGGAGGGTCACAAGTGTGGACAGATATTTTGATGTAACAATTTTTAAAAAATTTCTTCCCCCTTCCCTGCTTTTCCTTTTTTTAAAAAAAATTATATTCTTTGCTATATGGGATGACTCTCTGAGGACTGTTGGAGGGATCAAATGAGCCAACAATAGTAAGTGCTTTGCAACAAACTCTCTGCCACTTATCATTAACCAAAAATACTGGGGTGGGCCCGATGACCAGATGTCAGAAGCCATTCAGTCTGATTCATACCCAAAGAATTTCACCTTCATTACAACCATGGAACTATTCAGCCTTTGTTTGAATACTTCCAATAAGAGTCCCCAACTGCCTCCCAAGACAGATCATTCCATTTTTTTTTTTGGCAAGGCAATGGAGTTAAGTGACTTGCCCAAGGCCACACAGCTAGGTAATTATTAAGTGTCTGAGGCCAGATTGGAACTCAGGTCCTCCTGACTCCAGGGCTGGTGCTCTATCCACTGTGACTATCCACTATTCATCTAGCTGCCCCCAAGATCATTCCATTTTAGGACAACTCCAGTTGTTAGCAAGTTTTTTCTTCTATAACTGCCCTAAATTTGCTTTGAAATTTTTACCCACAGCAGCTTGGTTTCTTCAGGGGGGAAACAGATCAAACCCTCCTTACGACAGAGGTGCCAACCCTCTTCCTGCCCTTCCCTTCATCTACTGGTTGCTTCACTTTCAACCCTCTCTTGAGTCTATTCTATTTCTACACCAGCTACCCTACCCTTGAAGGCTCCCATGATTTTTCTTCCCCTATTAAAATGTAAGCTTTTTGAGATCAGGGACCATTTTGTTTTCTTATTTTACTATATTGCCCTACTTTGGATATTCTCCTATTAATATCCTTCCTAAAATGGGGTTCCCAGAATAGAGCAAGTGTCCACACAGCGCTCCCATCAGTGAAGTCTAGAATCAATCACATGGCTTTTTGGCTGCCATATTACTCTGTGAACTCATTTAGTATAAAATCCTCCAAAACATGTAAATGTGATTCAGAACTAAATTCTTAAATGAAAATAGATTTTTAAAAAATAACTCACAAATTATATTTTTTTAGACTTAACCTAATGTTCACATATGTAAAAATTTTCTTTGGATCATGTCATCCAATAAAGGAGGCAAATGAAGGTCATGGGAAGAGCTCTGCTATCTCCCAGCTAGTGACTGAATTTCTCTGAGTTCTCAGTATCTTCATCTGGAAAAGTAAAGCATTTGACCTCTAAAGGTCCCTTCTAGCCCAACATCTATGATCTTATGATCCAATGTTAGCCATCCCTTCCAGCTTTGTGTCATGTGCAAAGCTGATAAGTGCTCTATTTATACAAGTTTCTGGTGGTAATGAAACCTTAGTCAGGGCTGGAAGCAAAGACAAAGGACTAGGGCTGCCCCAATCAGGACCTGAGACATCAGACCTCACCCAGAGCTGAGGGTATCCTCCATAGGGGGTTTATCTTCTGGGGGTTCCTCAGCCACCCCACCACCATCATGGGTCTTCCATCTCCTCTTCCTGGCTGCTCAGAGAGGGGAAACCTCCCACATTAGACTAGGAGTCCCTTGAGAGACATCTTTTGTTTTTCTTTCAATGTCATCACTTTAGCATGGTGGTTGGCACAGAGTGGGAAATTCCTATCTGCTAGTTGACCATGACAATGTCTCCCTCATCCTGTGGCCTTAAATAGAATCCCCAGAAAGCCACTACTTCCCCAGGACTATGGTTGACTAAGTCTTCCTTCCTATTCCCCTTGTTACAGAGGTTCAGTACTGCTCCCTCCTGGGAAGAAAATCTTCCTCCAATTCTATTTCTCCCCATACTGTCATCCTTATTCTAGAACCTATCCCCTCAACCCTAGAACCCCCTTGATATCACCTCTTGTCTTGTACTCACAAGCTGCTAAAGGCCATGGGAGGAAGTCACCTCCCTGCCAACCAGGCAGGCCACACAATCATCCAATTTAATCTTGACCATGACTACAGGGCCAAACTTTAATTTTTTAACTATCTCACTCCTCTCAGTGGAAGTTTGAAATAACTTTGTCTCTTTAAGCTCTCAATGCCTTCCCAAGTCATTCGAGTAGAGATGTCCTCTAGGTCTGGAATTCAAGAGGAATCAGTACTAGGGGAAGACTTGGGAATCATCTCCTAAGATAAAAAACTTTGACTTTTGACTATTCTCTTTTTCCTCTCCTTTTGGGAGTCTCCTACCTTGGTTTCCATGTCATTTTGCTGTGTCCCGATTCTCCACCGACCTTCAGTCGTCTTTGTCCAATAATCCATCTCCTGTCTCTTCAATGAGGATTTTCTTAGGCTCTATTCTGTACCTTTTCTCCTCCCTATCTCTATATTCTTTCTCTTGGTGATCACCTACACTCTGAAAGCTTCATATTTCCCCTCTATAGATGATGCCAAGGTACACATTCCCAAATTCCTTATATGGCATGAGTTAGGGATTGTCAAACAGACTATTTGCTCAGTTTTGGCTACTCTCTCATTTATAGAAGTCTTTCTTAAGCTTTGGCACCCACAACTGAGCTCAATACTCCAGACACAGGCTGCAGAGCCAGAATAGAGTCACCTCCTTATTCCTGGAAGCTGTCCTTCTTAAGGCAACCCAAGCTCACATTTCTTTTTTTTGGCAGCTCTAGCACACTGTTGACATCATATTGAGCTTGCAGTCCATTAAAGACTTCCAAATCATATGCAGTCAAACTACTTTCTAACTATACCACTCCTATTTTGTCTTTGTGATGTGGGTTTGGGGAGAGAAGGTTTTCATTTGTTATATTAAATATAAATTTATATTTGCTAAATTTCATCTTACTAGATTTAGCCTAATGAATCAACCTGTAAAGATCCCAGGTCCCTAGAATTCTTAAGGGTTCAATGATTCTATCCTATAGAATCAGAGAAGGGGAAATGTCAATGAATCCACAAACTGTATAGCAGTGAGACTTATTTTGATTCCTGGGAAGATTCTGGAATCTATATAAGTGATGCTTCCATGAACATGTAGAAATGAGTCAACAAGAAAAGGTAACATCACTTTAATCATTTTCCCCACTTTCCAGTTCCTAAACTGATGGATTAGGGGAATGTTTTGGATTTAGTTTGCCTAAATTTAAGGTAAAGTACACAGTAAGAACTATCATGCTGAAAATTGGCATATAAATTAGATAAAAGGAGAGCAGCTGAATAAACCTTAAGTACCCCAGGGAATCTGGGCTTGAATCTGTTTTTTTTTCCCTTAAGCAATAATATTCTTATCAAATTTAAAGATGATCCAAAACTGTGAGATGTAATTAGTACATCAGATAAAGTCAGGAACCAAAAAATAAATATCAATAGGCAATAAAATTGGACTGAATCCGATGAGATTAAAGAGTTGGTGGGGAGTGGGGAGTAAGAGCCAAGAGAGCAGAGAACAAGACAAAACTGAACTGTCTCCCAAATCTCTCTCAAAATAACACCTCAAAATTAATTCTGGATGGTAGAACTCATTAAAAGAATGGGGAGAAACAATTTTTCAGTCCAATATAACTTAGAAAGTCAGCAGATCCGAGGACAACTAAACTGGTGTCAGTGGCTTCCAGATCTCTCAATTCACAAAAAATAAGGTCAGACAAATGGTCAGGAGAGGAGAGGAGTCCCTTTGCAGGCACTGATCATATATGGATCCCAGTTGCCATCTGAGGTCACAATCCCAGGATGAGGAGGAGCACCAGCACACAGAGAAGTGGCTCAAGGGGAACAACTCACAATTCAGGGCTAGAAATAGTGGCGACCACAGCACAGGCCAGGAAAAACTGAAAACTTACAGACCCCCAGAACTAACATTGAAAACAGCTGCACAAAAAAAGTGATGTTTGAGCCAGTGCTCCCTCCACCCCTGGAGCAGAGATCAATTTTAACATAAAGTTAACAGTCAAGAAATAAACTGAAAAAGTAACCAAAAAAGAACCTGACCATAGTAAATTCTAGAGTAGTATGGGAAATCAAAATACAAACTTGGAAGAAAATAACAAAATCAAAACCACTATATCCAAAGCCTGAAAGGAAAATGTGAACAATCTCAGGCCTCAAAAACAAATTCCTGAAAGAATTTATTACATTACCTTACAAAGAATTTTAATATTACACTACATTACAAAGAATAAAAATCAAATAAGTTAGGCAGAGGGGAAATAAAGTGGTGATGGGGGAAGAGAAATGAGAGTGATGCAAGAAAAGCGTGAAAAAATAGTTATAATTAGGCAAAGGAGGCACAAAAAAATACTAAAGAAAATAATGATTTAAAAGACAGAATAGGCCAAATGATAAAAGAGGCACAAAAAGTGGACTTAGTTTAAAAGTCCTAAAAAGTAGAATTAGTCAAATGGAAAGAAAAGGAGGCAGAAAAGCTCTGTAGAAGATGTTTCTTAAAAATTAGAATGGGCAAATAAAAGCTAATGATTCCATGGGGCATCAAGAAACAATGAAACGAAGTCAAAAGAACAAAAAAAAAATAGAAGTGTGAAAATAGCTTATTGGAAAAACAACTGATCTAGAAAACAAATCAAGATAATTTAAGATTACTGAATCACCTGAAAATCCTAATCAAAAAAGCTTAAGACATTATTTTTAAGCTATTATCAAGGAAAACTGTTTTGATATTCTAGAACCAGAGGATAAAATACAAATTGAAAGAATCTACTAAAAGAATCCTGATAGATCCTGAAAGGAAAACTCCCAAGGAATATTACAGCCAAGTACCAGAGCACCCCAGGTCAAGGAGAAAATACTGCCAGCAGTTAGAAATAACCAATTCAAATATGTTGGAGTCAAATTCAAGATAAAACAAGATTTAGCAACTTTGTAATTAAAGGATTGAATAACTTGGAATATGATTCTCCAGAGGGTAAAACATGAATGTTTTATGAAATAAGAGGCCTCTCAAGCATCAAATGAAAAACCTAAATAGGAATAGAAAATCTGACTTTCAAATACAAGATTCAAGAGGAGGACTTTGCAGAAGACTTTGAGTATGATGGAATTATATCTAATAAACTAAAACTAAGGGGCAAGAAAGAGGAATGCTCTGGGAGAAGGGAGATTGGAAAGGTAGAATATGGCAAATTAAATGGTTCATTACAGCTTTTACAATAAAACGGAAGATGAGAAAGCAAGGGAGGTACATGAATCTTACTCTCATCAGAATTAGCTCAGAGAGAATAATATACACACTCAGTTGGGCATAGCAATCTATCTTACCCTACAGGAAAGCAGGAGGGGAAGGGAATAAAGGCAGGGGTGGAGCTAATAGATAAATGGGGCAGATTGGTGGAGGCAGTGGTCAGAAGCAAAACATGCTTGTGGATGGGCAGAGTGAAAGGAGAGCAGGATAAATGGAGATGGGGGAAATAGGGTAGAGGGAAATGTGTAGCTTCTCAGGTAGGAAAAAATTTTAGAGCATGTTTCTCATGCTAAAGATCCTATTTCTCTAAAATATAGAAAATGGAATAAAATTTATAAGAATAAAGGCATTCCCTAATTGATAAATGATCGAAGGATATAAAAGGCAGTTTTCAGATGAAGTAATCAAAACTATAGTCATATGAAAAAATGCTCTAAATCACTATTGATTGGTGAAAGGAAAATTAACTCTGAAATACTTCTATAACTATCAGATTGGTTAATTTGACCAAAAAGAAAAATGATAAATGTTAGAGGGAATGTGAAAAAAATAGGAGGTAATTCAAACAGTAATCCAAACATGATGGAGAACAATCTGGAACCATGCCAAAAGAACCACAAAACTCTGCATACTCTTTGACCCAGCAAATGCCAGTACTTATGTTTGTACTATAAATAGATAAAAAAACAAAAAGGAAAAATATCTATATGTACAAAAATATTCATAAGCAGCTTTTTGTGGTGGCCAAAAATTGTAAATTGTGGGGATACCCATCAATGGCTGAAAAAGTTTTGGTATTAGAATGTAATGGAATGCAATTGTTCTAGAAGAAATGATGAGCACAGGTAATTTCAGAAAAATCTAGAAAGACTTAAATGAACTGAGGCTTAGTGAAGTGAGCAGAATCAGCAAAATATTGTACCCAATAACAGCAATATTGTATGGTGATCAACAGTGATAGACTTAGCCCTTCCCAGTGATACAGTGATCAAAGACAATTCTAAAGGACTTCTCATGGAAATGTCATTCATATCTAAAGAACTATGGATTCTGAATGTGGACCAAAGCATGCTATTTTCACTTTTTAAAGTTTTTTGTTTTTTCTTTCTCATAGTCCCTTTCGTTCTGATTCTCCTTTAACAACTTGACTTAATATGGAAATATGTTTAGCAATGATCGTGCATGTGTAGCTTATGAAATTGCTTGTTGTCATGGGGAGAAAATTTTACAAAAATGAATGTTGAAATAAATGTTGATTGTGAAAAAAAATTAAGAAATGGGGGAAAATGAAAAGAAATGATGAATAGGACACTCAGGAAAAAAACCTAGGAAGACTTAACATGAATTGAAGCAAAGTGAAATGAGCAGAATCAGAATATTATATATAGTAACAATATTGTATGATGATCAACTGTGAATAGCTTAGCTACTATCACAAGGCAAATCCAAAAGACTAATGGTTGAAAACAATGCTATCCACCTCCGGACAAAGAACTGATGACATCTTAATACAGATTGGAAGATACTTTTAAAAACTATTGTTATTGGGTTTTTGATCTCAGATTTTTTTAACATGATTAATATGGAAATGTTTTACATGACTACATACATATAACCCATATAAAATTGCTTGCCATTTCAATGAGTGGGCAAGGGAAGGAAAAAGAGAATTTGGAACACAACAATTAAAAAATCTTGAAAATATTTTTACATGTAATTGGGATGGAAATGAAATATTAAAAGGTATAAAATCTTACACTTGATTTCACAGAATCAATGTCATAATTATAAGATAGGAAGACATAGCTAAGAAGTTCATCTTCCTCTGGAGAAGGAGAACAAAGATATGAGTCCATATCATGAGGAGGCTTGAAAGCACTAGAGATATTCAGTCTGAAGAAGAGAAGTCTGAGGGGAAGGATGGGGGGAGGGGGGAGGTAGTACAAGAAGAGACAATTTGACTGTTTTCAAATACTAGAACCCCAGGCATGCGAAAGAACTACTTATTCCTCTAGGCCCCCAAAAGGAAAAATTAGGAACAATGGGTAAAAATTGCAAAAAAAATGTAAATTTAGGCCTTAAGAAAGGAAGGATTTCCTAAAAATTAGAGTGATCTCAAAGTGGAAAGAGCTCCCAAGAAATGTTTCTCCTTCATTGGAAGTCTTGAAGGAAAAAAATGGATCATCTCTTGTTGGTGATGCTATAAAAGATAGTACTACACAGAGTATTTTATAGGGAGTCTTTTTCTTTTTTTAATCTTTTTTTGACATTAGTTACAATTGTTTTTATTTACAAATTTTCTCTCCTGTCCTTTCTCCACCCATTGAAAAGGTATGAAATATATCAATTATACATGTAAATTCATGTAAACACATTTCCATATTAGTTATGTTGCTAAAAAATAAAAAAGAAAGTGAAAAAAATATGCCCTAATCTGTACTTAGAATTCAACAGTTCTCTGGTGGTAGATAGCATTATTCATCCTGAATCCTTTGGCACTGTCACAGATCACTGCACTGCTCAGAGTAGCTGTTGAAAAGTACATTGCTGTCATTGTGTACAATGTTCTCTTGGATCTGCTCATTTCACGTTGTATCAGTTCATGTAAGTCTTCCAGGTTTTTCTGAAATAATCCTGCCTGTCACTAAAGAGAGTCTTTCTCTGCAGTATGGATTGAACTAGATAACCGCATTCTAAAAATCTAAGACATCTGTTGAACTGAATGGCTAAAAATATTAAATAACCCAGGGCTAAGCATAGATCCCTGAGACATTTCACTGGGGACTAATGCCAGGTTGATATTGCCAAGATCGACATCATTCCTTGAGTCTATAAAGATCAAGCAGCTCTGAGTCATCTAATTGCACTTGTATCTAGCTTATGCTTTTCCATGTGTTGTCCACAAAAGAGCATGAGAAAACTGCCTATATTTCAGTAAACGACAATTTCCCTGATCTATATTAGTCTAATAACCCTGTCAAAAAGGAAATGGCTTGCTCATGATATGGTTTATTCTTGTGGAAGCCATACTGACTCTTTGTAATCACTATTTTCCTTTCTGGATTGCTCATTAACTATCTCTTTAATAAAATAGTCTACCATTTTCCCAGGAGTCAAAACCAAGCTTGTTGGTCTGGTTTGCAACCCCCCTGTAGTATATGGTTCTAACTCTTCTTCCTCTTCTGGGCACATGAGCTTTACTCTGAGATATAATTGGTTTACCTCACTGACTCCTATCTTTATCCTGCTCTTTAAAAGTGGCTATTTCCCAAGGTTCTTCTCTTTCAAGGCAATTTCTCCATGGGCTCCAACTACCATAACTCTGCAGATGACTCCCAAATCCCTTTAGTCTTGACTCTTCTCTCCTTTTAGAGCTCTGGACCCATAGGACATTTCTACTTGAATGTCTTAACAGAAATTCAAGCAAAACATGTGCAAAGTCAAATCTACCTTTTACCCTCAACCTTTACTTCCTTCCACATACCATTTTCCCTTTCCGGTGGGACCACCTCAGTTCATGTTTGAAATTTTTTTATTCTATGAATAACCATTATTTTTATTCTATGAATAACCAATTATTAAGAGCCAAATTTTGTCTCCTTTATTTCTTCATTGTGGCCAAGCTTCTGTGGAAGGTCAGCTCTGAAGGACATGGCTGACAATTTACCCCCTAACCCTTGGGGAACCTGCTCGTCCCATCTTGAACCAGACTCTACCCAACTAGGAGACCTTACTTCTGTTAAGAGGGTAAACAGAGTTCTGTCTGGATTAATTCTTGCTCCATGGAAAAGAGATCCTATCTTTGTACCTCTTCATCAGAGTTTAGGGTGACAACTATTGGAGAAAACCAACCAAAGTGATCTGGATGATAAGATTCCTCTGCCCAGATTGCTGGTGGTGGCGGAGTCTCATGATCGAACCAAATTCTCAGCAGGAGCCGAAGACTTCTAGCCCTAGTTACTAGTGTGTGTATGCTTAAAAATCCATCAATTAAAGTTGATTTTCAGTTGCAAGAGAATCTCTTCTTTTTCAAGGATTTAAAGCTTTCAAGTTCTCCATGCCTTTTATCTTTTATCAAGAGAAATCACTATTATCATTATCAAGAGAAACTATCATTAACTAGCCTAATCAATAATTACCCAGAAACTGGTTTTCCTTTGATGTGTTCAAAATGATAGCTTATATTTATATAGCGCTTTTAAGGGTTACAAAATGTTTTACAAATGTATCATTTTATCAACCACCACTGGGTTTAAGTGCTATTATTATTACTATTATTATTATCTCCATTAATTAAAATGACTTGCCTTGGGTCACAGACCATTTGAACTAGTTTTCCTGATTCTGGCAGCCACTGTGCCCTCTAGTAACCTCTAAATGTTCCTATCATTCCCATTTTCTTTTTTTCTCCCTCCCTTCACCTCTCTATGGATTCTGTAGTTCAGGTACCCCGAGGCCTTCTTACTTTTTCTGACACATAATATTCCATCTCCTGTCTTGGTGCCCTGGCTTTTCCCTATTCCCGGATTGGGGGTATTATTTCCAACTTCCCCCTTAAGCACCACCTGCATGAAGATGGTATGAAGCTTTTCCTGGTGCTCCCTAGGGCCTTTCTCTACCCAGTATTACCTTGTAATTATTTTATAGCTATTTCTACATAAGTTGTTACCCATTCTCTACCCAACTTCCATTATGACATAAGATCTTTGAAAGCAAACACAGGACCTGACCTAGGTACCCCTCCCTGTTTATCACCTCTAACTTTTTATTTTATTTTTTTTAGGGTTTTTTTTTTTTTTTTTGCAAGGCAATGGGGTTAAGTGGCTTTCCCAAGGCCACACAGCTAGGTCATTATGAAGTGTCTGAGACCAGATTTGAACCCAGGTACTCCTGACTCTAGGGCTGGTGCTTTATCCACTGCGCCACCTAGACACCCCCACCTCTAACTTTTAAACCATCCCCTGTAGTTTTTGTAGCTTCAATTTCTTTGTCTGAAATTTAACGCACTCCATCACTTGACTCAACCCTGTCCTCTCATATCTCTATGCCAAATCACAGTATTTGCAAAACTCCTCAAACTTTTCTGAATTTATTTAGCATTTTATTTTCCCCAGTTGCATGCAAAAAGTTTTCCACTTCCGTTTTTAAAATTGTGAGTTCCAAATTCTCTCTTTTCCTCCCTTCCTAAACCCCTCATTAAGGAAACAATCTGATTATAGGTTATATACATGTGTAGACATGCAAAACATTTCCATCTTAGATAAGTTGAAAAATAGAGACCAAAAAACAAAATAATACAAAACCCAGTGACCTCAAGAAATATAAAGTAAAAAAAAATATGCTTCAATCTATATTCAGAAACCATGAGTTCTTTGGGGATGGATAGCATTTTTCATCTGAGTCCTTCAGAGTTGTCTTGGACCATGTATTGCTGGGAATAGCTAAGTCATTCAAAGCGGATCATCTTGAAATACTGCTATTACTTTGTACACAGTACCTTTCATTTAACTTCACCCTCATATAAATCTTTCCAAGTTTTTCCGAGAGCATCCTGCTCGTTTCATATAGCAAAATATTATCCTATCATAATCACATACCACAATTTGTTTCGCCATTCTCCAATTGATGACCATCTGGTTAATTTCCAATTCTTTGTCAAAAGAAAAGAGTTTGCCATATTTTTGTACATATAGGTCTTTTCCCTTCTGATACAAACCTAGTTCTGGTATTGCCAGGTCAAAGGATTTTTTAGACCTTTGGACATTGTTTCAAATTGTTCTATAGAATGGTTCACAACTCCATCAACACTGCATTAATGTCCCATTTTTTGTTTTCCATTTCTCTCCTATTAGTCAATCTAACAGGTGTGTGGTAGGACCTCAGAATTGTTTATTTGCCTTTCTACAATCAACAGAGTATTTTTTTTAATGTGGCTATAGATAACTGATTATTTCTGAAAAATGTCTGCTCATATCCTTTGACCATTTATCAATTGGGGAATGGCTTATTCTTATAAATCTGATTCAGTATTCTATGTCTTTGAAAAATGAGGCCTTTAGAAGAGAAACATATTTCAAAAAATTTTCAATTACTTTTGCTAATTATCTCCCTCCATCCTATTTCTACCCCCCCAAGTTTATTCTTTCACTCTAACCCTCCCTCAAGTGTTTTCCTTGATTTCCTCCCCTAATCTGCCCTTCTTTTTATCACTCCCCCCACCCCATTTTCATGTGGGGTAAGACAGATTTCTATACCCAATTGAGTGTGCATGCTTGACTCTCAAGTCAGTTCTGATGAGTAAGGTTCATTCATTCTCCCTTTCCTCCTCCTTTTCTCTCCAAGCTTTTCCTTGTCTCTTTTTGAGATAATTTACCCCATTCTGTCTTTTCTCCTAATATATTCCTCTCACACCTTTATTTTTGGTAGATATCATCCCTTCATATTTAACTCACACACATCTTAACTGTCACAATAATGAGAAAATTCTTATGAGTTACCAGTATTATCTTTCCATGAAGAAATGTAAACAGTTTCCTTTTTTAATGGTTCTCTTTTGTCTTGCATTTGAAGATCAAATTTTCTGTTCAGGTCTGGTCTTTTCATCAGGAAAGTTTGTAAGTCCCCAGTTTCATTGAATGTCCATCTTTTTCCCGAAAAAGATTATGCTCAATTTTGCTGGGTACTTGATTCTTGCTTGTAATCCAAGCTCTTTTGCCTTCTGAAAATATCAGTCCTCCAATTCTTTAATGGAGAGGCTGCTAAACCTTTTATTTTGGAATCTCTTTGAAGAGGTAATCAGTAGATTCTTTCAATTTCTGCTTTGTTCTCTGGTTCTAGAGTATTAGTGTAGTTTTCCTGGATAATTTCTTGAAAGATAATGTCTAGGTTCTTTTTTTGATCAGGTCTTTCAGGTAATTTTAAATAATTTTAAAATTATTTCTCCTGGGTCTATAATTTTTGGGCCAGTTGTTTTTCCAACATTTCACATTATCTTCTATTTTTTCCAATCTTTTGGTTTTTGTTTTATTATTGCTCAGTCATTAACTCATATTTGCTCAGTTCTAATTTTTAAGAAATTATATTTTCCAGTGAGACTTGGTATCTCCTTTTCCATTTGGCCAATTCTATTTTTTAAGGACTTTTTTCCTAAAGTAAGTTTTTGTGTCATTTTTCCCCCATCTGGTCATTTCGGTTTCTCAATGCATTCTCAATGGGATTTTTTTGGGGGGGGTACTTTTTTTTTTTAACCATTTGGCCTAATCTGTTTTTAAGTTTGTTTTTTTTTTTTTTTTTACAAGGCAATGGGGTTAAGTGGCTTGCCCAAGGCCAGACAACTAGGTAATTATTAAGTGTCTGGGACCAGATTTGAACCCAGGTACCCCTGACTCCAGGGCCGTTGCTCTATCCACTGCACCACCTAGCTGCCCCCTCCTAATCTGTTTTTAAGGTATTATTCTCTCCTGTATTTTTTTGGTGTCTCCTTTATTAAGCTCCTGACTCCTTTTTCATGATTTTCTTGCATCACACTCATTTCTCTTCCAATTCTTCCTCTACCTATCTTATTTGATTTTCAAAACCAATTCATTTTTTCTTCTCAATTTTTTCTATTGTTTGCTTAATTTTCCAGTCTTGTTTCTGCTTTCAGGGTGGGGGGCACACACTGTCCCAAGCTTTAGGCATTTTGTGCAGCTCTTAACAGAGATACTTCTAAGGAGCTATAAAATTTTCAGTTCTTCCAAGGAGTAAGGAGAAATGTGCTCTGTCAGATCAACCACCAGCAATCTTTTTTTGCCCTGGAACTGTGAGGAGGGTCCGTTTTCCCCCAAGGCCACAAGCTCTGCTAGTGCTTCTCCTCACTTGCTACTCAGGACTGCCATCTGGATCAGAGTATGGGGCAAAGTAACTGGGTCCTGCCTCAGTGACAATGAAGGTATTCTTCTGACCAGTCATTCCACCCTCTTACCATCTTTGGGCTGAGAGCTCCAGAAGCAGCTGCTGGCCACTGCTGGTTCAATGGCTCCCAAGGCCAGCTCCTGGGTTCTTGGGCTGGGTCTAAGCTGGTACAGTCCATGCTCCACTCTCAACCAAGTGTAAAATACCTTTCCTGTTGAATTTCGAAGTTGTCTTTGGCTGGAAAAATTATTTCACCCTATCCTTTTGTGGTTTTTGCTGCTCCAGAAATTATTTAATGGTGTTGAAAAGGTTTTGGGGAAAGCTCAATTGAGTAACTGCTTTTTCTTCACCCTTTTGGCTCTGCCTCATCTCAGATTCTTTTGAGGAAGGAAGGTATCTGTCTACCCTCCTGCTTGTATGTGACTAAGTGCTCTTGAGTCCATGCCCTAATTTCTGAATTTGTCATCTGGAACCTTCCTTCTCTGTTTATAAACTTGCTTAGGTCTTTCTACTCTAAAGCTTATCATTATTACCTTACCAGTCTCCTTCCTTGAACTATCTGTTTAATTCACTCCTTCTCTTTGCAATCTAGATTTTGGTTCTACATTGAACTGAAATTCCTCACCTGATATCAAATGACTAAACTGCCCCATCTTTCTCAGTAATCTTCCCCCATCAACCCTGACCTCACTGAGAAACTGAATTGCCAACTCTCCTTCAAGCTAACCCCTTTTAAAAACCAATCTGCTTTGTTTGTGTCATTACATGTTCTCCCATCTCCTTTTCATTTTCTCTCCCCCTAAAAATAGTTCTATATCTTACTTCTCCTCTTTCAGTGACTTTATGGCATCAACATCCACCTCTTCTGAAGACTCCATAATACGACTCTTTACTTCTAGCTATGTCTCTTCTAAACTGCTTTTCTCATCATTAACTCTAATATGTCCCAGATAAAAATCTGTCTTTTTTTTTTCTAAAACCACTGTTGGATGAAATATCCTCAAAAGTCCTTTGCTGCTCTAAAATTACTGTTCCATTCCCTTAACAAGCATCCTAAAAATGCCATACAAATTGGGTTTATTATCTAAATATACCCTTTTCTCCTATACTTCCAACCAGGATTACCTGCTTTATCACTCAAAATCCTAAGCCTTTCTAAAGACTTTGACCATGCTATCAATGCTCCACGGAGCATTTTTGGAACATTCATTAGAATTCATTCCACTCCTATATTCCAGTGATATTATATCACTCACAACCCTTCTTCAGACACACATTCATGTACTAACTAGGACCTATCCCACTAGGCTGTAAATTCCAAGAGAGGGTACAGTCTCATACATTTTGGTAATCCCACAAGACAAACACTCAAAAATTTCCAACTCAATTTAAGGACAGATAGCTGGTTTCCTTTTTCATTCTTATTGCTGTAGTGTTGTGGTAGTAATTAATACAACATTGAGAATCTTAAAACCTTAACACCATTAAGTATATTGTTTCCCTGACATCTGAGTACATCTCTGACCACTTCATGCATTTTTCTTTGCAAATCTATGAGAAACAAGAAAGGGGTGTCAAAAGTCATGGTTAAAACTTCATGCATAATTCTAATTGTCCAAACTTAGTTCCAGATAAGAGTTGGAAAAACAAAACAAAACATTTACACAAAAGTGAGGGAGGAGGTGTGATAAAGTAGACCATCAGGGATGCTCTGGCTGGCAAGATTTGCCGAACTGTTCCTCTCTTTCATTCTTTGTTTAGGGAGGGGAGAAGGGAGAGATATTTAAAAATCAAGGTCACTTAAGAACAAAAAAAAAAAATCATAAAAATGAGAAAAAGCCCTGAATAATAGAGCATTATCAAGTTATCTTCTGAGTATCAAGACAAAATGTTCAGGACAATTTTGGCTTTGTTCACATTTCAGGAACATATTATCTGGTATACTGAGGATCTCCCTCCTATTGTGTATCTTCATTAACTGGTCATAAGTAAAGCCTTTGGCTTTATCTGTCTGCCATGCTAGATAGGAAAACATTGTCAAGATTATGAAATGATCCTGTTTCAGACTCGCTTTATTATTCACAATGAAATACATAATTTGTGGAACAAGTTATTTTTGGAAAACAATTTATTCAGGAATTACATAATTTCAAATATCTTCCAAAATACAATTTACTAGAATGCTACAAAAGAAATGAAATACAATAAGAAATTAATCTTAACTGTCATCATTAAATATTTACTTTAACTAATATATACATACAAAATGCCACAGTTATTTTGCTTAGCCTTGGAATGTGCATTGTGTTCCATACTGCTGCATCTTCCCATCTGTTTTTCCAACCTCATTTTATAAGGCTCAATCTCAGCACGTTATACAGTTCTTACAAGAGGCAAGTTCAATGTTCATGAAAGTTTAACATACATAAAGCAGTTTACAGTTGGGGCAGTTTGTCCACCGGGGTGTCAAATTTGAAGTCTGCAGGAAACAGATCTGGGGCTCGAGGGTAGATGAGTCTGTAGGACTGACGGATTGTCACATCTGCCACTCCAGCAATGTCTCCAATTTCTAAGAGTCCAAAACAAAATAAAAAACAAATCACAGACTCAATAATTTTTCTTCTCACACTGATGTTAAAATGGCAGGGTCCACAAGATGTCTAGGCCCCCTGGATGGCACAACAAGTCTCTACAGAGCAGTGTCTGGAGGAATCACATTTTTATAAACCAAATCTGGTAAGCACTTCACCAATCACTCAGTGTTGCCAGTCTATCACCTATACGCTCCAGTCTCCTTTTCATCTACCTTTTAAAAATAATGATTTACTATAAGTTAACCAGTTTAGCTTTAAGCTGGTCTCCACACACTAGAGTCTGACCCCTTCCCACATGCCCAGACTAGATGGCCCCTTTGCCTCTGGGCAGTCCCTCTGCTGTTCTGACAGGACCATACATCAGATGTGTTCTACACTATTCAGTAGGCTCTTGCTGCTGCACACCATCTTTTACTCTTCTTTTGTGGACTCACCATCACCCTCCTCAGTATCTATATCTCAACACAGTTATCTCCAATTCTCTGCCACTGAGCTCTCTCCTCTTCATTCTATACTTCATCATCACCTCCCATCCTCTTATTCCTCCTTTCCCAGGGTAGACCTTCTACTATTGCCCTTATTCCCTTTCCTGCCAGTCTACATGACTTTGGTCAGTCATCCTCTCCTTTTTCTTATACTCAACATCTCATAAACAGTTGTTCCTCCTTCCTTGTTACCTACAAATGTGTTCAAATTAGCTCTAACTTTAATAAAGTGCCTTTTTAAACCAATAAAAAAATTAAGTTCCCATTTTAAAAAATTCTATTTTTTATATTACATTTATATTACATTATATTTATATTCTACTCTTTTATATTACAACAAAAATATCAAGATACTAAAAATTCTGAACTTAGTAAAGATATAGATGAGATTTTCATGTTAGTTATTAAAATGTGCTAAGTAAAGTAAATAGCTAATAGAACATTATCAGTTTCACCACTAAGTCCACAAGATGGCGGGGTATGAAGCAGGGGAGGAAAAAGGGGACAGAGACCAGTACTTCGATTTTTGGAAACTATTCCCTGTGCTTTCTGATCACTTCTTTACAAAACTGTTATCAGCATAGGTGGGTATAAAGGGACCTTTTAAGCTGATAAAACTAAATCTAAGACATACAGGGAGATCCTGATCTCATGACAGCAATTTTGAGCAATGTACCAAGATAGAAAACCTTAGCCACAAACATTCATTCTCTTAAATAACTTTCTATCCTTCAAAGTACAACAAGCTGAACTTCTGAGTGCCAAATTACTTATACCTAAATAATATTATAGAATATGATTCTAAACTTCAGCCCATATTAATATGTGGAAGTATAATTGAGGGTAGCATGAAAAGAGAACTTCCATAAGCATTCCTTTCCTTTTGAGCCCTTGAGAAGAAGTTAGAAGCATGGCAGGAGATCTGTAATTTCCCTGTGCAGTCAGGCACCTAATCTGCAACTGCTGGTACAAGTGCAGTGATACTGGCTCAAGTCTTCTTCTCAGGTCACCCTAACTCTTTGCTGCTCTCTTTTGAGGTATATACAGAGAAGACCAAGTAATGATTTTTTTTTAATAAATAATATGAGTGGATAATCATCAGCGCTGTCAGGTTAAGCCATAAACATTTCATGCCATTTTAACCAAATTTACTCTGACAGCACCAGCTCAGATTGTAAAATCTGTAGTGCTAGCTTTTTTGTTTTATTTTTTTTTTTCTGTAAGGCAATGGGATTAAATGACTTGCCTCAGATCACACAGCTAGGTAATTATTAAGTGTCCGAGGCCACATTTGAACTCAGGTCCTCTTGACTCCGGGGCCAGTGCTTTATCCACTGTGCCACCTAGATGCCCTGCTAGTCTTTAAAAAAGGAAAAAAATGGCAACAAAGAATTCAGCAATTAAAAAAGTTACAAGTTTAAAGAAAGAAAAGATTCCAAACATTTATAGTGGTTTATAATTCTCCAGTAGACAAAAAGCAGCATCTGAAGAACTCCTGTCTGGAAGCTTGGCCTGGACACACACACACACACACACACACACACACACGGGCTGAGCCCATCAACCCCCCCCCCCCGAATCCACCCCAAATCCTCTGGCTGGGGCTGGCCGAAATGCAGCACTCACCTTTCTGGGTCCTTTTCTCTGCTGAGGCCTGGGAAGCCATGTAAATCGCAGCGGCAGCCACAGAAATGGGGCTCCTGCCTGGCACCAGATCCAGCTCCACAGCCTTGCGGGCAATGTGTGTAGCTGCCATCTGTACTTGCTTAGGAAGACCAAGGTTTGAACAAAATCTTGACATGAAATCCCCTGTTGTGATCAAATCCACACTGGTTTCTAGAGCCTTCAAAATTAGCTTAAAACACCGCCCTATTTCTTTCTTGGAAATCCGTGACACAGCACATATTTCTGAAGACAGAAACAAGACATACAAAGAAGCTTCAGCTACAGCATAATTTACATCCTACTATATATGCAAATTTTAACACTTTGATCATTTAACATTAATCAGTATTTCCTGTTTCCTCATCTATAAAACGGAGATAATCATAGTCAAACTATCTAACTCAGTGTTATTTTTTACAAATATTTGGCAAATCTTAAACATTATTAAAACAATAATTACTATTATATCTCCATGGATTGATTTATGTGATTCTCTGACTAAATGATAAAAACTTAAGGTGCTTGAGCTCTCACTCCAAAAAAGCCTCTCCTGTGTCACCAGGCTTCAATCAAAAAATAATGCCACCAACTAATACATCAAAATATTGTTTTGATTAGCATGCTTACTGTGAAAAAAAATTAAGCTAACAAAATATCTAAGTAAAGGACTAAATAAAATGGTTAAAAGAAATCAAGAAGAAGGTAGGAAATTTTCTATAATCAAGGTAACAAAAGAAAACTCAAGTAGGTCAAATGGCATTGTGAAAAAGACTACCCCAAAATAAGAAATTTGTAAAGAAATTATTTAAGATACGGCTGAAAAGAGATAATTCACCTGTGACCTATTTTTAATCAGCATCTATGAAATCAGGATTTTTTTGGATAATAAATTTAATGTAGGTAACATACCTTTAAATGTTCTAGGAACACCCTCTTGTCTACAGGCAATATAGAGACAAGCAGAAGCTATGGCATCATTAGCTCTTCCCTTCAGGCTCTTTTGTTCATATACTTGCTTGAATAAATTATTTGTTCGATCCTTCAAAGCAAAGAAACTAAGTTTAATTAACTCTAGGCCATTTAATTAGCCACAATATCAAAAATTCATATGCTCATTATATTATGCTAACTAAGTCAATGCCAGCACAGTTTAAGAGAAGTAGACAAGAACTTACAACTATATTTCGAGGAAGATTGATTCTGTCTGCCATGGTAGTAATTTCTTTGAAAGCATTCATCATTGCACGATCAGAACTGCTCATAGTTCTGCGATTCTGATACTTTGAATTTCCAAATTCGTCAAAGCTTGCTGCTCCTGTACCCTAAAAAATAAGAGTTTGTATGTTTAGATATTTAAATTTATAACTATGGTCTCACGATTCTCCAAAATATGTTTAACATGATTGTACCTATATCAGATTGCTTGCTGTCTTGGGGAGAGGGAAAGGTAGGGAAGGAGAAAAATTTGGAAATCAAAAACTTATAAAATTGAATGCTTAAAACTATCTTTAAATGCACCTTGGGGAAAAAATAAAATACTATTAAGATTTAAATAAAAGAATCTAATACTAAAGAAAAAAACCCATAAAATTTCTCCAATCAGTTTTGTGACAAATTAAAACAAAAAAAAAAGACCATTTGAAGATCACTAGAGATATCCAGGTATATGACTAATTAAAATTGTATATATAGAAAATAAGGTTCTTTTCAATGAGAGTAGTGATTTTTAACTAAATGTTATGAATAGCAAAATAATTTACAGAATTCCTTTAGACATAATTTATAAAAACAGTTAATTTATTTAACTTATATATGCAATGCCATACTAAACTATCAAAATATCACTTTATAGAATTACAAAAAATATTAACAAAATTCAGTGGGAAGAAATCTCAAGGGGAAATAAAGAGGGGAAAGGGGGTAAAAGAGAGGGACAGGACAATCTTAGATAGTACTCTATCTCAAAAAATGCTACAAAACATATCAAAAAAATTTGGGGATGACTAAAAAATTGAGAAGTTGATAAGTACAATAGATCAGGCATACAACAAAAATAAGCAAATGAACGCTAGTAATATAGTACTCAAAAAACCCCAAATCCCAACTACTTGGTTAAGGGTACATCATTCAATAAAAACTGCTGGGAAAGTAAGAAGTAATTTGGCAGAAATGAGGAATTGACTAATACTGAGATAAGCTCCAAATAGATAGATATATGACCTAGATATAAAAGATCATATATGAGAAGAGTAAAGAAGGGAACTGCAACTGTGAATAGGGAAAGAATTCAACCTAAACAAGGGACAGAGAGGGTTATGAAAGATAAAACAGAAGATTTTTACCATAGAAAAAATTTAAATTTATCATATATATTTTATAATTATGTAAATTAGAAAATCTGTTATAATTATATATTCATACATAATTTATTATATATATATATACACACACACACACATATATATATATGTACACACACACACACACACACACACACACACACACACAAATACACATTTTACTCAAACCCAATATAGTTAAAATGGGAAAAGAAAAAAAAATCTTTTCAATAACCTTCTCTGGATAGAAAAATAACAGATAAATTTATAAGATCAAGAACCATTCTTCAAATAAGTTGATGCAAAAACATAGTTTTTAAAAGGACAAAATGCAAACTATTAACAGCCATATTAAAAAATGTCCCACATCACTAGCAATTAGAGATACAACTTAAGTATCTCTTAGGTTTTATCTCACATCTATCAGAATGGCAAAGTTGACAAAAAAGTATAAAAGACAGTTAAAAGTTGAGAAACCAGGCATACTAATGCAATGCCACCAGGTGAGCTGGTCTAGTCATTCCAGAAGGCAATTTGGGACTATGTCCCTTAAGCCTTTTAAATTGCACATGTCCTTTTACCCAGCAATATAAATCAGCCTCTTTCTGTATATGTGTGTGTATGTATATGTATATATGTGTATTTATATGGGTGTTATGTGTAAACCCTCAAGGGATTTTAATAAAAAGAACTCATAAATACAAAATCATTCATAGAAAAGACCCATAAAATCATAGAGTGGGTCATCAATTGGGAAATGACTGAACAAATTATAGTATATAAATACAATGGAATACTCTTGTATTTGTAATAATGAAAGGGAAAAAGTGAAACTTGGAAAGACCTGTATGAAATGATTATGTGAAATGAGAAGAATCAGAACAATCTAGAGAAAAATAACATGGTAACAAAAAAACTTATTTTAGAACTCTGATCAATCTGACCAATGAATCCAGAAGAACAAAAGAGGAAGCATGCTATTCTATTCTTCCCAGAGAATTTATGGATTAGAGAGGAAGAGGACTGTTTGAGTAATAGGACAATGTGTAGGTTTAGTTTTCTTGCCTAGGAGAATTTATTCTAAGAATTGTTTCCCTTTTTTCCTTTCAAATCCCTCCCCTCCTCCCCTCCCCCTCAGGTCCCAAGTGTAGGAGAGTAAAAGGGAAAGAGAAGATAGAGATAGAATAGTCAAAAGGAAAAAAAGTCAGAAAGAATCAAAGATAAGCAGGACCACTTTGAAAGTTACATGTACAGAGAAATTCAGTTTCAAATTCAATTCTTTTCTTGATTTGCTAATCAGAATCCAAAAATAGAGTAAATTATTCTACATACCTACTAATATAGAACAACATATGTGCTTTGACATAGTATTCACTCGCCACTAACATTTTCAGTTTAAATAGCTGAGTGAGTTATTTGCAGATTACTGTGTCACTTAAATGTAAAAAGCGAATGAATAGAAAATCTAAATCTAAATCCAAATCCAAAAACCAAAGAATATAAGTATGTAATTTCAATCCATCTCAATATACAAAACAAACTATCAATCCCCATCGAAAACAAAAAAAATCAAGCACCTGATCCAATTTCATAGTAGAATTCTTTCAAACTCTCCAAGATCAAAGAATCCGTTATTACTCATAAATCTGTAGATTACTCATAAAACAGAGCAATATGAATAATAATAAGTACTTTTTGAGGGAAATATGGTGTTGACTTTAAAACCAGTTAAATGCTAAAAAGAAAAAGTACAGACCGATTTTGCTAATGAATAGATACAAAAAAGCTAAAAAAATAGCAGTCAACCAAAATATTGCAATACATTAGGAAAATTATTCATCATGACCAAGCCCAGTTCGTGCTAGGCTAATTCAGTATCTGAAAGTATAATAAATAATGTAAAAAATACAAATCTTAAAAGGTACAATTCTATCAACCAAAGTAGAAAAAGTCTGATAAAATCCAGTATTAATTTATGATACAAATGCTAAAAGAAATGGTTAGAGATCTTCAACACAATTAAAGGCAAACTCATATTCAATGGAGAAGCATTAGAAAATTTTCCACTAAAAAGGCAGGAAGCCTCTTTTGGGTTATTGCAAATGCTAACTATTTTAATACAACAAGTAGATAACAGAGCAATTAACACTGGAAAAGGGTTAAAAATCTCATTTGAAGATCAGATGGGGGGAGGGGGCTTTAGCAAGAAAAAGTCCACTACTTTAAACTACAAAAACTAATGGAGAAACTGAGTTCAAATAATAGGATACAAGACTAACCCACAAAAATCACCCGTGGTCCTTTTACTTGTAATAAAGATGAATAAACTTAATTTACATAAAAATTGTAAACAAAATAAAGAAAAGCAAAAATAATCAAGAGAAACATCAATGATCATTGGCTTCAACTTATAGTAAAAGCTGCAGTATTCCCAAAATAATGTATTTAGTGAAAAATGGTTAACTACTGAATGCCTTCTTTACTGAATCAGACAAAAATCTTAATGAAATTATATACACAAAGAACAAATGAGGATGAAAGTTAAGGGATATATTAAAAAATAAAAACTTTTGAAGGGGATCTTGCACTTTAAAATGCATTGCAAAGTAATTACCATATAAATTAATCTTATACTACATAAACAAAAAAAACTCCAAAGGAACAGAATAAATATACCAATCATCCAATTATTTTTATATATATATATATAAAAGATTCGTTTTTAACAGACTTTTAGAAAATAAAAACTAGAGAAAGCATTCACTTTGTAATTGTTCCTGGGAAAAATCATTTGCAATTTGGCAAAAAAAGGGATTTGGAATCATATTATATATCAATAATTTCTGCTTATGATACATTAAAAAATCTATAAAAAGATTGAAGAAAAACAGAGTAACCGAGTATTTTTCCATGGCTATTGAGGGAGGTTTAGACAAAATAGATATTTTTGCCTATATAAAAATAATTGCTGTCCAACAAAAAAGAAATAGACTTGGAAAAATATTTACAGCAAAAATAAATGATGGGGCGGCTAGGTGGCGCAGTGGATGGATCACCTGCCCTAGAGTCAGGAATACCTGAGTACTTGCCTTGGGCAAGCCACTTAACCCCATTTGCCTTGAAAAATCCTAAAATCAAACAAACAAAACAAAAAATAAATGATAAAACTGATTTAAAAAATCATGAAGGAAATTTGGCTGAAGGATATGAATAGAATTTTCAAACGAGAAAATTTTCTCATTAAAATCAAAAATCTACAAATAAAATTAACTCTTAGCTAATGTCTCCCACTTAAAACTGACAAAAAATTTAACCTGTAGACAGGTTGGAGAGTAACAAATATAAAAATCAATCTTCTATTTGCACACTAACACCGTAGTATGTCCCTTGGTATCATATCCCTTGGACACATCATTCCAACACTGGTGATATACCCTGAAAGTGTTAGCAAAAAAAACTAACTATCCAGAGATTTTTAGGACAGCATTATATATAACTGAAAACAAAAAACTAGCAACAAAAACTCTCCTTCAAACCTAGAAGCAAAGTCCAACAATAAGGGGATGTAAAATAAAAATTAAAATGGACAACTGTGAGGAATACAAAGTAATGTGTTACTTTCTTTTTTTAGATTTTTGCAAGGCAATGGGGTTAAATGACTTGCCCAAGGCTACACAGCTATGCAATTATTAAGTGTCTGAGGCCAGAAATGAATTCAGGTCCTCCTGACTCCAGGGCCGGTGCTCTATCCACTGCACCACCTAGCCGCCCCACAATGTGTTACTTTCAATCCTGAAATTAATTTAAATAATTAAATTAAATAATTTAAAGCAAGTTTAGCTGTCTTTATTGATATTATAAGTTTCTAACAATTTTTGAAACATACAGAAACTATATTTAAGGAATGAAGGGTTAGTTAAAAAAAAAAACAAAAACAGAAACAACAGGGCAACTGCCAAAACCATTCTTCCCCCACCCCTAGTCCTGACTTAAAGGGAACACATTCCAAGGTCCCTATGCCTGACCAGCACAAGACATATAGACTATTTTTTGAACAATATTCCCTTACCTTGCTTCGATGACAATACATTTATTAAGCATAAATGAAGTTTACAAAATTAATTTTCACACATACAAAGTGCACAACTTTGAAGGGGTAAAGAAAAAAAAACTCATTAAGCCCTTCCCAAAGGTTACCTTGATCCTCCAACTTTAGACTCCATTTCTTCTCTTTTCTATCACACTTCCATTTTTAAGAGAACCAGATCTCTTGGAAAAACGAACCCTGTGATGTTAAGAGTGTCTGATTTAGTTCACTTTTCTTCTTATGCTTGAAAAATGGCTGAAAAAATCCTTCTGCCAATGGGAAATGAAGCACAAAAGGGAACAGGGTTCCAAAACCTACCTTGCCAATCATTGTAGTCAAGTCTCCATCACTCAAGAGAGGATTCTGAGAGTCTCCAACCCGAGATGGGTCTTTGGTTGCTTTGTCATTGCTGAACGTTCTCCATTCAGATCCCACATCTATAACACGATCACCTGGGAAAGCAATATGCACAATTCTCAATTTAATTTGTTTTCTGGGGGAGTTTGGTGGCACAGCAGACAGAGCATCAGCCTTGGAGTCAGGAGGACATGAGTTTAAGTTCAGCCTCAGACATTAGACACTTATTAGCTATATGTGACTCTAGGTATGTCACTGAAACCTGCTTACCTTGTCCCACCCCACCTCTCAAAATCTGTGATCTAAACACCATATAAATAGTTAAGGTTATAAGTCTATACTTTTCTTTATGGATGCAGCTTACATGTCAAGCTTTCTTCTCTAGGGGCTTGTTTTAAAGATATTATGCCACACTCCATATAGATGCATGTGTGTGTGTGTACTTGTACTTGTATACACACACACACACACACACACACACACACTCTTAAAATAAGTATGAACAACATATTCCCCTGAAATGTTTAGCATGTAGCACTATTCAAAATTATAATTACCTTTAGTGTCCTTTTTAAAAAAGTAAAAATTAAAGGTGGGGCAAAAAAAAAAATGAAGGCTGTGAAAGATTAGTGGTGAGATCTTGATTACTTGTCTGGACCTCAAGATCCTCTGTTAAGCAAGGAGCTGAGCTAAATGATTTACACCCCAACACCCACAACTGTCATTTGTTCTGACGACATCCTCTTTCTAAACCTCAGGCTAACTTTCACTCCACCTTATATTGTTTATGATAATTCTTATTTACATCTGCCTAATGTTATTAAATGGTTCTACAAAAAAAAAATGGGACCCTATATACAGCTTAATGGGGAATTCTTGTCCTAAGAACAATTCAATAGAACCATTTATTAAGTCACTGATCTGTACAATAGAGTGGGGGATACAAAGATGAAAAATCACAGCCTGACTCCAAGAACTTTATCATCTAAAGGGAGAAAGGACATGCCAATAACAAACATGCAAATCACAGAGCAACCTAACATGGATGGGGGAGAGATGGCTTTGGGAGCATCAGAGAAAGCTCCAAGTGAAGCTGGAGTTTTCAAGGGGGAGTATTTGCCCAGATGGAGGTGGATGAGAGGATAGGCTCTGGGGGCTCTCCTTGGGGGCAGCAGAGTCCTGTATCAGGCTGGGGTGCAACCAGGAGCTCAGCTGAGCTATTGATAGCTGATAAACATTGATCAAGTGCTTCCTATATACTTTAAGCTCAGTCCAATGGAGAGACACTGCCAAAGGGAAGGCCCTAGAATGAAGAAGGGCTGGAAGTGGTTCCAGACCCAGCTGAGGAATGAGATGGGTCAGGAGAGATAAGTGACTTGCATGTGCTTGCGTGTACAAGAGCAAAAGGACCAGGGCCACTGGATCACAAGAGAATGTGGGGGAATAGGAGGTATAAGAAGAGTAGAATGCTAAAGAGAGGATTCTCTGATCCTGGAACCCACCACCAGCCTGCTGCAAGAGCCCTGATATAAGGTGATGAAGATACAGGCAGCTAGAGCTCTGGCCCTGGAGTCAGGAAGATCTGAGTTCAAATCCTGCTAGATACTTACTAGCTGTGTGAACCTGAGGCAGGTCACTTTATCTGTTTGCCTCAGTTTCCTTAATCTATAAAAGAGGAACAATAATGAGAATAATTGCAAAGAAAGAGCTTTTGTAGAGGGCCTAGTTCATAGGTAAGATCCACAGGCCTGGGCAGCAGCCTGGCTACAGCAGGGAGGAATCAGGAATGATGGGCAGGCTGCAAGCCCAGGGAGGGGAAGGTAGTGGGGGTCCTTGGCAGTCACCAAGGGCTACAAGTGGAAAGGGTCTGGAGTTAAATCTAAAAAGTCTGTTGTTAAAAAAAGAAATTTTAGGTTTTTGCAAGGGAATAGGGTTAAGTGACTTGCCCAAGGCCACACAGCTAGGTAATTATTAAATGTCTCAGATTTGAACCCAGGCACTCCTGACTCCAGGGCCGGTGCTTTATCCACTGAGCCACCTAGCTGCCCTAAAAAGTCTGGTTTTGAATATGTCCACGGGACATGGAGATCCAATGCTGAAGGTCAGATACGGAAGTAAGCAGGAGAATGAATCATCAGCACAGGTAACATGGAGTCCATGGAAGGTGACAAGCTCTCCCATGAAAGGGCTCAGAGAGAGAAGAGGGTCCCAGACAGGGCCTTGAGGGGGTCCCCAAGAGGGGAGCTGGAAGAAGATTCCACAAAGGAGGCTGAAGAGGAGGTTGAGGAGAGTGCCACAAATATACAGAGCCTCTGGGAGCAGAGGGTGACTGATGGTGGCAAAGGTTGCACAAAGGTCAACAAATTTAAGCATTGAGAAAAAAGCCTGAAATTGAGCAATTTGAATAACTACAGGTTTTTTGAGTTGAATGATGAGGCCAAAAGTCATATTACATAGTTAAGGAGAATGTACCAACTGTTGATACTAGCAAGGGAGAAAGGAGAGAAGTGTGGAAGGGAAGCTCCAGGCAGTGACAGGTGGTGGAGAAGCAACCAACAGCCGACAGGAAGAGACTGAAGATCAGTGAGAGAATGGGAAGGACAGAGAGACAGTCTGCTGGAAGAAATGGGAAGGAATTGGATCCCATGCCCATGCAGAGGGTTGACCTCGGTCAGGAGAAGGGTTGTCTGTCTCTTCATCTAAGACAGACTTGAAGGAGGAGATGGTGGTAGGAGTCTCTGGTGACCTTGGTAAGGACTTTCAATGATGGCAGCAAGGTTGGACCCAAACTACCAGAAGTTCAGGAAGCATTTGTTAAGTGGGGAGCAAAGGGAAGCAGTCATTTAAAGTACTTTCCCTACAAATTTAGCAGTAAATGAGAAAAGACTTAAAGGAAAAGTTTTTAGGATATGGAAAGGCCTTTAGGAAGAGAAGGAGCCTGGAGACAGTGAGAGGTAGACTAACAGATAGTAGATAGACTTGAGGAGACAGTCTGAGCCTGCATGAGGGATAGAGAGGATACATGTGAGAACTCTGCAAAAGTAACTGATTGAATATTATAGTGGGAGATTAACTATAATGATTCTAGTAATGCCATCTTGGTAAAGACTGCCCTGGATGAGACCTCCTGCTGCATGCACTCATGTGCAGCTTTATCACCTCTTAGGAAATAAGCTTCTCTTCCACTCAGGCTGGAGCCCAGTATCTTGGATTTGTGGGGTCTCAATATTTGTTAAACTTGAAGAAACCAATAGCCATGATCTAAACCCCTAAAAATCAAATTCCAACAATCCTCAAGGAATCAAATCCAAAGATTTGGGGGGGGGGGGGGCAAGGAGACTGAAACATTAACTAATGACAACATTCATAAAATGATATAAAACCTGTCGTCCAGAAAACAGAGAAAACGGGATGGAGGAAGACCCCAAAGACACGAACTTTTACAGGAAGAGGCAAACACAAATCACGATTCAGAAACTGTGGAATATCAGTCCCTTGTCCTCATGGTCTAAGTACTCAAACATTCAAAAATATGACTGCATAAATCAGCCTGCCCCTGGTCACCTCTCAAGTCTGACCTTCCTTAGCCAACTCTGGGGGCTCCCCATGCCTGTAGGATAACTTATGGACCCTTCTGTTTAGCTTCTGGCTCAAGCTCTCAGGCAGGCTTGGTCCGGGTATGAGGCGTGCCCCCAACCTCCCCCTCTGTCTCTCAGTTCTTCTCCTTCCTTGATTGCAAAAATGAAACAGTCCCTACTCTCACTTCATCAGCAGAGACAAAAACCACAAAGATACACAGGAAAACACACGTGTACAAAAGTACAAGTTAATGGGGGAAAAGGAAAAGCCCCATTGAGGCAGAGATGCCTTAGTTGAGATTTGCAGGAGACTAGGGATTTGGAGAGGCTAAGACATCACATTACATGTCGGTGGCAGTAAGCTTGGCTGCACCCCAGTGCATGTAAAGGGAAAAATATATAAAAACTGGAAAGGTAGGAACGGTTAACTACTCACTGGAAAGGCATTCACTGACTATCAAAGCAAATGCTGCTATAGCACAGTTCTAACCAGGACTGGAGGAGTCAACAACATTTGCAAAAGACCCCTGTGATGGGGAAGTGAACTGAAGAGTACAGACCTAAGGGAATTTAAATTGGGTGAACAACAGGGAACAGAAAAGATATGGGAGAAGTCCCCCCCCCCATTTTCATGTGGACATAGACCTCTATCTATGCATGTATTTTTATAGTTTTGCCTTCCAAACGTGACATCTTTCTACAGGCATCTTCACTATGTGGATGCTTAGGTCTGGATACAGAGTTTATTCCCTCTTCTGATATAGGACAAGCCCTTTTACTGCTTGCCCTACCTAACAGAAAGCAAAATGAACTCTGAAAGAAAATCTGGCATGACATAAATAGAACACTCAGTCCTGGGTGATGATGTAATTTTTCCACATGCAAGAAATAACCAAAATGACTCATTCCAGTTTCTGTGGCTTGTATTACAAACCAGTCCCTCATTAACGATTTTTAGTGTGTGCATGTGTATATTACATGTGTACATGTATGTATGTATGTATGTATAATTGTTCAGGACATTGCCATTTATAAGAACTCAATCAAATCTCAAATATCTAGATAAAAAATGCATTCTTTAAAACCATCACTCCAAGAAGGTAAATTTATCAGTAATGGGAACAGAAAATCATATGGGAGACACACACACACACACACACACACACACACACACACACACACACACACACACAAACCAGAATTTTCTCAAAGTTTTACTTACTATAATAAACTGCTATTTATCCTTGGCATGATACTCTTTGATGAAGAACAGATCTGTCAAGCTACCAACAAGTACATTCTGTATGCTTTAAAATTCTAAAAACAGAAAACTAAATGTCAAGTTTTATCAGTTTACCTTCTCAACCCCACTATGATCTTTGGACACTAATATCTTTAAAGAGTTTTCCATCTAGAAAGGTACTCATTTTAAAAAGCAGCAAAGCTTTCATCTACTCAGGTAATAGAGCTTAAACAGTGCAGACAGATATCTTTCTATGGGGTAGTGGGAAAACAACCTGGATACCGGTTACTTGGGTCTGAATCTGGCTCTGCCTCTTACTAGTTATGGACAAATTTCTGAATTCTACTAAACTATATTAGCTCCTCCATCTGTAAAGAAAGGATAATACTGCATATAAAGGAGACCTAATAAAGGCTACTGGGGGGGGGGGGGTAGGATATACGACATGATCCAATATCACTTCTGCAGCAAGTTGCAGCAACCTTGAAAAGGTCCCCCCCTCCTACCCCCAATGCTTAAACTCAAGAGTCTCAGTCTCAAACTTTGCTTCTCCTCCTCTCCACCAGAGCTACCACGCAGAGGCTCCTATAGAGGGGTGCCAACTGTACCCATTGCCAAGGATGGATAGGGAGGACAATCATAGTCGTTGTCATTCCAAGCAGTGACCTGGCAACTGTCAATGAAGGTGGGTCAGTTCTCTTTCATCCCCCACAGGTGGAGAACTAAAATCTGAGGCTCTCAATACCAGTATCCCTAACACTATCAAAGACTTGTTCAAGATCAAAAAGTGACATAGCTGTTTGTGGTGATAAATGAGATTCGTGGCCATTTGCCTTGGGGGTAACTCACTGACCCAGCTGAAATCTCCTAGATGTGCTAGCCCAGAGACTTGGGATTACTTTTCTTCTCGACTGTGCATACAGCAAGAGCTTAATAAGTGCTTTTCCATTCATTTAGAAGGGAAGCCTGTCACAAATCAGAATCTTAGTGACCACCTACTTCAACTTGGCAGAAAAGGAAGCCTGTGGTACAATAGTGTCCTCATCAAGAGGACATCTGCACTGCCTGAAGAGAGCTCTTCTAACCCCCACCTGGAAACCCCCAGTAGCACCAGTTCATTCCTCTTCTGCATGGCTCTCATTGGCAGCAAGTTTTTTCTTGTGTAATCAAAACTGACCTCAGCCATGCAAATCCTTCCAGGCTTCCCTGAATTCCCATCCCTCCTAGTTTCTAATAGAAAAATGTTTCAACACACATATACACCACAGTTTATTAAGCCATTCCTCGATTGATGGACATTCATTCAATTTCCAATTCTTGACCATGACAAACAAGGCTGCTATGAGTATTTTTGTACAAGTGAAGTTTTTACCCTTTTTCATCATCTCTTGAGGGTAAACACACAGTAGTGGTATTGCTGGATCAAAGGGTATGCACATTTTTGTTGCCCCCTGGTGGGCACAATATTAAATTTCTCCCCAGAAAGGTTGGATGAGTTCACAGCTCTACCAACAATGTATTAGTATCCCAGATTTCTCACACTACTTCCAACATTGATCTGCTTGTTAGTCTGAGGAACAATACATTTATTCCTACATTCTCCAGTGTTTTTAGTAGGAATGGGTGCAATATTTTGTTAAAAGCTTTTTCAGCATCTATTGATACAATCATTTTTCCTAATACTGAACCAACTGCATTCCTGGGATAAATCCTACTTGATCATAATATATTATCCTACTGATAACTTGTTGGAATCATTTTGCTAAGATTTTATTTAAGATTTTTGCATCACCTCAGACAATATAAAATACTTGGGAGTCTATTTGCCAAGACACTCAGAATCTTTTTGAAAACAAATATAAAACACTTCTCACACAAATTAAGTCAGACTTAAATAACTGGGCAAATATCAACTGCTCATGGATAGGCAGAGCTAATATAATAAAAATGACAATTCTACCAAAACTAAACTATCTGTTTAGTGCCCTACCAATTAAAATTCCAAAAAATTACTTTAATGAGTTAGAAAAAATTATAAGTAAATTCATATGGAGAAATAAAAAGTCAAGAACTGCCAGGAGCTTGATGAAAAAAAAGGGCAAAAGAAGGTGGCCTAGCCCTACCTGATCTAAAATTATAAAGCATCAGTCATCAAAACTGTTTGGTATTGGCTAAGAAATAAAGTGGTGGACCAATGGAATAGACTAGGTGTAAAAGCAAGAGATGATTATAGTAATCTGCTGTTTGATAAACCCAAAGAGTCCAGACATTGGGATAAAAACTCCCTCTTTGATAAAAACTGCTGGGATAATTGGAAGTTTGTATGGAGGAAACTTTGATTAGACCAACACCTCACACCTTTTACCAAGATAAGATCAAAATGGTTACAGGACTTAGATATAAAAAAGCAATATAAGCAAATTATAAGATCAAGGACTAGTTTACCTGTCAGATCTATGGAAAGAGGAGCAGTTTATGACTAAGGAAGAGTTGGAGAACACCACCAAAAACCAATTAGATGATTTTGATTACATTAAATTAAAAAGCTTTTGCACAGATAAAACCACTGTAACCAAGATCAAAAGAAATGTAGTAAATTGGGAAACAATCTTTACAACTAATGATTCTGACAAAGGACTCATTTCTAAAATATACAGAGAACTGAGTCATATTTTTAAAACAAAAAGCCATTCCCCAATTGACAAATGGTCAAAGGATATGCAAAGGCAATTTACAGATGAGGAGATCAAAGCAATCCATAGCCATATGAAAAAAATGCTCTAAATCATTAATTATTAGAGAAATCCAAATTAAAGCTTCTCCGAGGTACCACCTCACACCTCTCAGATTGGCCGATATGACCAGAAAGGATAATGATCATTATTGGAAGGGTTGTGGGAAATCTGGGACACTATTACACTGTTGGTGGAGCTTTGAACTCATCCAACCCTTCTGGAGAGCTATTCGGAACTATGCCCAAAGGGCAACAAAAATGTGCATACCCTTTGACCCAGCAATACCACTACTGGGTCTATATCCTGAAGAGATGATGAAAAAGGGTTAAAAACATTACTTGTACAAAAATATTTAAAGCAGCCCTGTTTGTGGTGGCAAAGAATTGGAAATCAAGTAAATGTCCTTCAATTGGGGAATGGCTTAGCAAACTGTGCATGTCATGGAACACTATTGTTCTATTAGAAACCAGGAGGGACAGGATTTCAGGGAAGCCTGGAAGGATTTTCATGAACTGATGCTGAGTGAGATGAGCAGAACTAGAAACACACTGTACACCCTAACAGCAACATGGGGGTGATGATCAACCTTGGAGGACTCACTCATTCCATCAGTGCAACAATCGGGAACAATTTTGGGCTGTCTGCAAAGTAGAGTGCCATCTGTATCCAGATAGGGAGCTGTGGAGTTTGAACAAAATTCAAGGACTATTCCCTTTAATTTATTTTTTATTTTTAGGGTTTTTTTGCAAGGCAAATGGGGTTAAGTAGCTTGCCCAAGGCCACACAGCTAGGTAATAATATTAAGTGTCTGAGACCGGATATGAACTCAGGTACTCCTGACTCCAGGGCCGGGGCTTTATCCATTGCACCACCTAGCTGCCCCTATTCTCTTTAATTTAGAAAAAAACAGATATCTTATTGTCTGATCTTGTTACCTCTTAGACTTCTTGCCTCTTCTTTAAGGATATGATTTCTCTCTCATCACACCCAATTTGGATCAAGGTACAACATGGAAACAAAGTAAAGACTGGCAGATTGATTTCCGTGGGGGAATGGGGGAAGTAAGATTGGGGGGAAAATTGTAAAACTCAAATAATATCTTTAATAAAAATAAATTACAAAAAGATTTTTGCATCTATATTCGTCAGGGAGATAGGTCTATAATTTTCTTTTTCTGTTTTAAGTCTTCCTAGTTTAGGTATCAGTACCATATTGTTGTCATAGAAAGAGTTAGGCAGAGTTCTATATTCACCTATTTTCCCAAAGAGTTTATGTAGAATTGGAACCAACTTGTTCCTTAAATGTTTGATATAATTTACTTGTAAATCCACCTGGCCCTGGAGATTTTTTCTTAGGGAGTTCTATAATGACTTGTTGAATTAATTAGGTATTTAATTTCCTCTTCATTTAACCTGGGCAATGTATATTTTTATAAATATTCATTCACTCACACTTAGATTATCAAATTTTTTGGCATGGAGTTGGGTAAAATCATTCTGAATTATTACTTTGATTTCCTCCTCACTGGTGGTGAGTTCACCCTTTTCATTTAAGATACAGCAATTTTTTTCTTTTTTTAAATCAAATTAAGCAGAAGTTTATCAATTTTATTGTTTTTTTCATAAGACCAGCTCTTGGTATTTATTAGTTTTCTTGCTTTCCATTTTATTAATTTCTCCTTTAGTTTTTAGAATTTCTAATTTGGTATTTAATTGGGGGTTTTTAATTTGTTCTTTCTCTAATTTTTTAGTTGCATGTTTAGTTCATTGATTTCCTTCTTCTTCCTCTAATTTATTCATGTAAGGATTTAAAGATATATTTCCTGACAGCTGCCTTGGTTGTATTCCATAAGTTTTGGTATGTTGTTTCATTATTGTCATTGTCTAGGATGAAATAATCTTTCTGTAATTTGTCGTTTGATCCATTCATTCTTTAAAATGAGGTTATTTAATTTCCAATTAGTTTTGGGTCTATATCTCCCTGCTTCAATACTGCATGTGATTTTTATTGCATTATGAACTGAGAAAGATGTATTCACTGTTTCATATGCTTTTCTGCAGTTCATCTTTAGGTTTTTATGCCCTAATATGTGGTCAATTTTTGTGTAAGTGCCATGTACTGCAGAAAAAAGTGGCTATTCCTTTCTATCCCCATTCAATTTCCTCCATAGGTCTATCATGTCTAGGTTTTCTAACAATCTATTTACCTCCTTAACTTCCTTCTTGTTTATTTTCTGGTTAGATTTACTTAAATCTGAGAGCAGGAGGTTGAAGTCCCCCCCAGCAGAGTTTTGCTGTTTATGTCTTCCTGTAACTCCTTCAATTTGTCTTCTAAGAATTTGGATGCTATACCATTTGGTGCATATATATTCAGTATTGAAATTACTTTGTCTATGGTACCTTTTAGAAGGATATAATTTCCTTGCTCATCTCTTTTAATGAGATCTATTTTTTTAGGTTTTTGCAAGGCAAACAGGGTTAAGTGGCTTGCCCAAGGCCACACAGCTAGGTAATTATTAAGTGTCTGAGACCAGATTTGAACCCAGGTACTCCTGACTCCAGGGCCAGTGCTTTATCCACTGCACCACCTAGCTGCCCCAATGAAATCTATTTTTGCAGCTCCTTTGTTAAGGATTAATTAAGTTAATCCTTTGATAAGGATTGCTATCCCTGCTTTTTTTCAATACAGCTGAAGTATATTTTGCTCCAACCTTTTACCTTTATATGTATCACTCTGCTTCAAATGAGTTTCTTGTAAGCAGCATATTGTAGGATTCCGGTTTTTAATCCACTCTGCTATTTGCTTACATTTTAAGGGAGAGTTAGTTAGTTCATCTCATTAACATTCAAAGTTATAATTACTAACCATTTGCCCTCCATACTATCTTCCCTCTGTATTTGATCCCCCTTTTTCACTTTATATTCCCCAGTATTTTTCAGCAATGTTTGCTCCCCTATATCCAACAACCTCCTGTTTCTTTCCTTTTACCCTTTCTTCCTTCCCTTCCTTTTGTTAGTTCCCCTTTTCCTCCCCTCTCCCATTTTAATACTTGAAAGGTAAGATAAGTTTCTTAACTGAGTGTATATATATGTTAACTTTAAGCCAAATCTGATGAGACTAAGATTCAGGTGGTTCTCACTTCCTCCCTTCTTCCCCTCTATTGCAAAAGGAACTTGGTACCTCTTAATGTAATGAGATTTACCCCATTCAATCTCTTCTATACTCCCTTCTCTTTACTGTCCCCCCTTTTAATGAAGTATTGTTTTTAAATCATTCTATCTCACAGAAAAGTCCATCACTTCTGGCTAAGTACATTGTCTGTAACAGTTATAGTTCTCTAGATTTATTAAAGTCTTTCTCCCAGATAGGGATATAGCCAGTTTCATATTATTGGGTAGCAGTCTTTTTTTTTAAACCTTCTCACGTGTCTTGAGTCTCCTGTTTGAAGTCCAAATTTTCTATTTAGCTGTGATCTTTTCATCAGGAAAACTTGGAAGTCTCCTATTTCATTAAATGTCCATCTCTTGCTATGAAAGAGAAAGCTCAGTTTTGCCGGATAGTGAATCCTTGGCTACATTTCATGCTCCCTTGCTTTTTGGAATATCACATTCCAGGCCCTTCGATCCCTTAATGTTGATGCAGCCATGTCCTGTGTAGTCCTTACTGTGGTTCCTTGGTATCTAAATTCTTTCTTTCTGGTTGCTTGCAAGATTTTCTCTTTCATCTCATAGTTCTGGAATTTGGTCACAATATTCCTTGGTGTTTTCATTTTGGGATCCCTTTATGGAAGGGATTGATTTATTCTTTCAATAACTATTTTGGAAGCAGCCAGGTGGTGCAGTGCATAGAGTGCTGGCTCTGGAGTAAGGAGGACCTGAGCTTGAATCCAATCTCAGACAATAATTAGTTAACTGTGTAACCTTGGGCAACTCACTTAACACCACTGCCTTGCCCAAATAAATAAATAACTGTTTTGCCCTCTGGTTCCATGATGTCAGGGCAATTTTCCATCACTAAATCCTATAATATTAAGTCCAGACATTTTTCTCTTCAATATTTTCAGGGAGACCAATGATTCTTAAGTTGTCTCTCCTAGTTCTATTCTCTAGGTCAGTAGTTTTGCTGATGAGGTATTACACATTTTCTTGGATTTTTTCAAATTTTTGGTTTTGTTTATCAGATTCTTGTTGTCTCATGAAGACATTAGTTTCCACAGACTCCATTCTTTTTTTTTAGAGAAGAATTTTCTTCATTTACCTTTTGCAATTCCTTTTCCAATGGATCAATTTCCATCTGACCAAATGAGGTTTTGAGAGAATTATTTTCTTTTTGCATTTGTCTAATTATATTTTCTAAGGATTTGCATTAATTTCCTCTCTCTCCCAAATTTTCTTATTGATTTTTAAACTCCTTCCTTACTTCTTCAAGGAAGTCTTTCTGGGCTGGAAACCAAATCATCTTCTCAGAGGTTCTAGATACTTTTTCTATGGATCCCCCTTTCAGCTGACCTTTGTTCATTTTCCTAAGGTCTTGTGTTGGGGGAGGGGCTGGTTCCCAGAGATTTGGTATTGGGATCCCTAAAGGCTTTGCTCACTT
Source organism: Macrotis lagotis (assembly GCF_037893015.1). Taxonomy (NCBI): domain Eukaryota; kingdom Metazoa; phylum Chordata; class Mammalia; order Peramelemorphia; family Peramelidae; genus Macrotis; species Macrotis lagotis. The sequence goes on along the minus strand of NC_133659.1, from coordinate 39,739,874 downwards.
GGCTTAGTAGCTCCAAGTGGACCGGCCAGTAGAGGGGGCTGGTTCCTTTCTCTGGTGTCTATGACCTTGATTTAAGGTCCATTCTCTTGGCCTGGAGGGTGTGGGTGGTGCTGTTGGATACTTTTATCTTTGATCATTGTGGGCTATGCCCTGGGGCAAAGTAATTACTCTCCCTATTCACAGTTGGGGGAGCTCTGTTGCTCCTGCCTGAACCCTTGGGAGAGTGGGCCATTACTGTGTTTGTTCTGGGAAGAGGGTTCAACTGAAATGAATGTATGGAGTCTTGAGGTCCTTGCAGATGTCTGCAACCCAGCCCTGTCAGAGCACCCCAGATCAAGAGTCCCACAGCCAAAGCCTCCAGGCCTTCCAGACCCCAATTGGATCTTGGCTCCCACAGTCAAAGGCCTCTGCAGCTGATCTTAGGTTAGTCCAGGTCGTACCCCACCTGGCAGCTCTCTGATCTCTGTGCCCAGCTCACCCATGATCTCTGAAGACAGACCTTGAGATAGATGTTCCTCTCTTAGGTTCTTTTTCTGGGTTTTGTCAATTGAATTTCTATTAAGAGGTTTGTTTCATATTATTTATGAGGGAAGATCAGGAGACTTTAGCACAGTGCCTATCTTCTCTCCACCATCTTGATATTTCTAATGTTGGAACACTTAGGAACATCTCATATCTGAGCATAAACTAATTCAATTCAAATCTGGATTTTATTATAATAGAATACATAACTTTTGATTTATAGTTCTCATATGTAATTTTTAAAAACTTTGTTACAACTTAGATATCCCTTAAAAGATGAAAATATGAACCAAATTCTCTTAAATGTGTTTTTAACTCTTTAAACTATTCACAAACCTAGCAAACAAAACATTTCCCAAGATTTAAAATACAGAAATAGAAAATATACTAGCAAATTACCACAGCATACTTACCTTAAAAAAAAAAAAACACTTTTTCTTTCTGTTTTTCTCACACTCACACAGCTCCAACTAGGAGTGCATATGGGGAGGCACTCGGAAAACCAGAAAGCTAAATCAACAAATCAGGACACAGGAAAAAATATAACAGGCTGGAAACAGCCAATCAAAACACAGAGAGATATATCACAATGAAAGTAGCATCACAGGCCCACCAGAGTAAAGTTTAAAGAGAAGTTAGACTTTCTTCTTTCAAAAATTGACTTCCAGAAAAAGCTCTGGTGTGCACTTAGTTGTGAGTTTTTTAAGAGGCCTTAAACCAGACGAAATTCTCATGGAGGGCAAAAATTTTAGTAACCAGAGATAAAATCCTGGAGAATATTTCAACTTCAAAAAAATTTAAAAGTTCATTCTTCAGGCAATAATTTACCTGATTCCCCATTTTCCATGGCATGACTGGGAGGGGAGAGGAGAGTCTGACCCTTTTCAAACCTCCTTCCAGAAATGAGGTACAATTACTGTCAATCTTAATTATTTTAGGCTAAAAATGAAGATAGTTTTTATTCTTGGAAGTTTTATTCTTTTGAGATTTGACCTAGAAACCTTTAAGTGGAAGATAACATTAAAGATATCAAGCCTGATACAAAGTTTTGGGGGCACAGTCATAGAGAAACGACAATTATAAAACTAAGCTACGTAACCAATGAGGTTTCATATGAAAGATATAGTTATACATTATGATCCTCTTAAGTTATATTTGCTTCAAATTCTTGTTGATAAGAATTGCACTTAGGATGGAGAAGAAATGTTTACAAATAGACAAAAAGTTTCTCTCTCCTCATCCAAAATGATTATCTTGTGATTTCTTGACCCCTGTGAAGAAATTTATTGATGTTATTATAAAGCTGACCAAATCGTACTGATACTGGTTATGTCAACAGATTATGGAGAAGAGTAGGCCTTGACATGACAAATGGACATTTTTGCACACAGAAAACATACAGATTTATAACTTTTAATTAGATGCAGAAAAAAGTTTTATTTTTTCTTTTTATCAAAAATATAATGAAGTATAAAGGAAAAAAATACTGAATTTGAAGCAAGGAAACCTGGTTTAAAGGCCTGCTCTGATATTTAAAAGTGACCTTGGGCAAATCAAAACATCTAAATCAGCATTTCCTCAAATGTTAACAAGGATGTTGGGAGGAAAAATATTTTATAAGCCTCAAAACGGTCTAAGCATGAACTCTCTATCATCTCAAAGCACTGTTACATGCAAATTATTACTAAGAGTAGTAATAAAAGATCAAATAAAAAGCAGTAGCCAATGCAAAGAAATGTTGCTGTTTTCATTTTCAATATTTATTGAACATCTAAACTAACAAATGATTGTGTATTTCCCTATGTGTAGGATATCACAGGCTAATGTGCTTTGGGGAACAAAACATAAGACGACTGTGACTGTCCTTAGTAGGGCAAGGCAATTACAGGAAAAGAACAAATAATGAAAGCAATGCCATAAGCCTACAGATGAATAGTGGGGAAAAAAATGTTACAATTTCAGAAGTCATTTGATCACAAGTTTATAAAATCTATAAAACACATATTTCAAAATATGCCAAGTTAAAGCATGAATATGCTGCCATCTAGTGATCAATTTTAATGTGCTCAACATTTAAAACAAAAATCAAATCTCAATTCTAACAATGTATATAGCCACTGGATTATAAAGCTAAGTTCTTTAAAAATCACACACACAAACACACAGAACTGTCAACCAATTATTGACAAACTACACAATTAAAAACCTCAATATATCCAATTCTAAAAACTGCCAGATACTGTATAATTAAAACAAGCATTAATGCCAAGTTCTGAATACAAATAAAAGTGAACAAGGCTCAGAGTACATGACCCATATGAAAAGGACAAGAGGAACAGATTAATTTCTTTAGGAACACTTAGAGAAAGCAAGGGGGGAAAACTTCAATAGTAAGTCTTTAAAAGCTATTTTATAGATTGAGAAAATATCTCTACTGAGGTCAGAATAAGAAATACAAGAAAATGAAAAAGTTCCTGACAATGAGAAGTTTATATATTGATGAGAGTTGTCAAAGAGAATTGAGCAAAATCCTTCCCTGCAACCCTTAAGTGTTTTAAATCTGCATCTGCTTTGATGAGCCTGCTTGTGGTTTGAACTAGACTTAAGAAGTGACATTTTGATCTCTGTTCCCAGCAAAGCTCTGAACTAAGGCATTTACCTTGTTGACCTATATTAAAATAAAGGAGGAGAAATGATAAAAGTATCTCCTTTCTACAGCTTCCCATTTCTCAGCATTGAAGTTAGTGTGGGTTGTACCCAAGGAAGAATGGATTTTTCTGACCCATAATTCATCAATGTTCATCATTGCTCTTTAATCAGAATTAATAAGGGAAAGGAAGGGAAAGAAGCAAATTTATGAAGTGCCTTCCATGTGCCAAACATTCTCTTATTTTTAGCTTCTTACAAGTGAAAAACTGAAGCAGACTGAGGTGAAGTGACTACCCAGACACTTGAAAGTATCTGAAGCTGGATTTGAATTTGGGTCTTCCTGACTCCAGATGCCTAATTAAATGCCTATTTATGCCAAGCACTGGGGATGATGTAAAGACAATCTTCAAAACCCACACATGACCTCTTACTTCAAAGGAACTTGCACAGGGGGTACAGAGGACTGGGGTGGGTGTATAATAGAGTCAAGATGTAGCAGAGAAATAGTTACAAAATAAAAACAAGAGAAGAGAGTTAAGAAAGGAGAACATTCCAAGTGCTGGGGTTAGCCTGGCCCATGTGGTTATAAAAAAGTCAAGAGCCTAAGGGAGTGATGTGTCATCAGTTTGAAGAGGCAGGTGGAGCCAGGTGACTGTAGAAGACTTTAGATGCCAAAGCTATGACAGATACATATATAAGCTTAAAAGGAGTCACAGAAATCCCGGCAGACAAGGTTCGACTTTAGGCTTCTGCGTGAAGGCAGTGAGGGGAGGAGCTGGAGCCATGCAGAAAGTAAATGGCAACAGTTTCAGTGAAAGATAAAGCTCCCAGGGCTTCCATGAGGTGCCTTTCTGCTAATGATTCAAAAATTGTACCTTCAGTCTAACCTTGTTTTCTACAGGTGCCCATGATATCTTCACTTGGTTGTTTTGCCACCTCAAATTTAAGAAAATAAATCTCAAAATTTGGGATTAAAATGACAGAAAACATAAGTTAGACATGTAGTCTATACTCTAGAAAAAGGTGGAGGCCATTGTGGAAATAACCACCCAAAAAGAGGAACTTTGGAGGACAAGTAGATCTTTAAAACTTTCTGGTGGTTAGTGAATGCATTTGTTCACACAAATACGTCATCTTTACATTGCAAAGAGAAGAAAATCTTACTTGATTTAATATTTAACAAATACCAGAAATCTATGTGGTTCTCACAAAGATAATTAGCCAGGTTTCCTAATTTCTAATTACCTGTCTTCCTGTGACTGTTAGGACAATTAACAAATATGAGAGAAATTTCAAACTCATATTCCTTAGTTACACAGATTGAGAATTAGACTTTGGTCAGTAGCATAGATTGTAAAAATTATTAACTTAAACAAAACACAATCTACAAAAGAGAAGGATGAGTAAATATAAACAAAGAGTAAGTAAACAGGGAAGAGACAATTCTCATATCAGTAAGTTCTATCCCTAAAATGGGGATGGGACTGTATTGGGTGGAGCTAGTATCAAAAAGTGGAACTCAATTCAAAAAGGTAGATTTCTGCTCAGTAAAAAAGCCTCCTCACAGTGAGAACTGCTCAGCGGTGACCCAAGCACTCTGGATATGCTCTGAATGCCCCATCAATGGAAGTCTTCAAGCAGACCACCTGACAGATAAAACAAGAGAGTCCTAGATTGAACAGGGCGCTGGACTAGATGTCCACTAGGTCCCTCTGCCTTGGCTTTCACAATTAGCGTCCTTCACTTTCCTCCCTCCTAACCAATCAGTCCCTGAATTCTGCTCTTTCCTCCTGCACATTCAGCTTTGTCCCTTTGCTTGTAAGCTGACCTAAAAAGGTCATCAAATTTGATTCATCTAAGCCATTCAACCTCACTGGACATTTACCCACTCATTTAGCTCCAAGATACAAGACATAGGGCTAGGTGTGAATCATCAGAGATATAAGACAAAATACTCTTCAGGAGTTTAAAATCTCATCCTGACCAGAGCTGTGTCCAAATAGCTTTAACATAATAAATGAATGAGATGGAATACAAAGTGATTTAGTTTGGTCCAATGATTAGTGTCTGGCTCATCTTCCTATTTCTCATTTCTTCCTCTCTCATTCAGTCAGGATCACAGAGCTAGACTAGCAAAGAAAGAAACATCAGAAGCCACCTAACCCCAAACTGTCACTTTACATCTAAGGAACTGAAGTTCATGGACACTCAGGGAATTCTCCAAGTTCAGAGGACAGTAAATGCAAAGCTCTCAGCTCAGGGAAAAATGTCTTTGCCATACATAAAGTCTTGGGATTTTAGCCAACTCAAAAGTCCACAAAGATGGATCTCTTTAATGGCCTGTCCACAACCATCCTTCCCGGTCCAGCTTTTGAGACCTCCTTCCACTGGCTTCAGGAGCAAATCTTCTTTCCACACAAAATGGAATTCTACACATGTGCCTTTCTCTGCTCCTCATATACACATTGCTTTTGAAATTCTATTTTTGTTTAAGCTATTGTCCTTAAGATGTCCACTTCCATTAAATAGTTTGAGTTTTTGTTGTTTTTGCAAAGTAATGGGGTTAAGTGACTTGTCCAGGGTCACACAGTTAAGTATTAAGTGTCTGAGGCTGGATTTGAAATCAGGTCCTCCTGAGTCCAGGGCCAGTGCTCTATCCACTGTGCCACCTAGCTAGCTCCACAATATAATTTTCTATATTTGGCTTACTATTTTTTCAATAAATATCAAATCCCAACTTTTTATTGAGTTTTTTCCTATGTACCACCTATTATGATTGCTAAACTCCTATTGCACAGTCAGAAGGATACAACTTATACAAATAAAGATGCAAAAATCTTAATTTTATGCATCCCAAAATACCTATATTAGGCAACTATTCAAGGTACCATACAAATATGAATAAAAGCTTTTGTCTTAATGTACTTTCAACTGCTTGAAGGAGGGAATGGATGATAAAACCATGTAAGAATCAATGAGCACAGAGTTTCACAAGGAATCCTGTCTGGCAAGGGAGAAGTCAGAAGAGCCAGTCTTCAGGCTGAGTCTTCAGGGAAAGCATTTTGGGCTGGGACAACAAGGCTGTCAACAACAGACAGGCCTGACCAAAGGCAAACCCAGTGCCAAGACTGAAGGGTGGGAGACCTGAGGGGAGAAAGAGAAGGTTTTTAAAGAAAGGCCAGGACCAGGTGAGCCCAGGGGAGTTTTACAGGTAAAGTAGGTAAGAATTTTCAGTGTTATTGGGGAATCATGAAAGACTTAAAGATTAAGAATTTTAACTGGAGACCAGTTATTTCCCCCCAGTGTCCATTTGACACTTTAAATATAGGCAAAACTAAACCCAATATTTTTTTAATAATTTTTTTAAAGTTTTTTTTTATTACAAGGCAATGGGGTTAAGTGGTTTGCCCAAGGCCACACAGCTAGGTAATTATTAAATGTCTGAGGCCGAATTTGAACTCAGGTACTCCTGACTCCAGGGCCGGTGCACTATCCACTGCGCCACCTAGCCACCCTAAACCCAGTATGTTTCAACAGTTATAAATGGATAACCTACATTAGATTGCTTTCTGTCATGGGAAGGGGAGAGGGAAGGAGAAAAAAATGAAACTCAAAACCTTACAAAAAAATGGTTGACAACTATCTTTGCATGTAAATGGGAAAATAAATAAAAACTGAATCCAGTTGCAAAAGCAACTCTGCTCCTGTTGACAGCATCACCATCTTTCCACCCAAATAAAGCATCACAGATGAGAACTTAAGAGACCATCTAGTTCAAATCCTTTATTTTACAAAAGAGGAAACTAAGGATAAGGTTACAAATGTTAAGTGACTTGCCAAAAGGCACAGATATATCTATATATCTATATATCTATATCTATATCTATATCTATATCTATCTATATATATATATATATATATCTCAAAGGTAAATCTGTCTACCCTAGATTTATGAGAGAGGATGCAAATGGGAGGCCATCTGGGAAAGACCCAACATCAGAAAGAATCTGTGCTGAGAAATCCAGAAAACCCAGAGTAGGATGTGAGGGGCAGAACATTCTAGGTGGGAGTGAGGGACAGGTCCACCCCAGGTACTGCCAAGCAGTACCTTTATCATCCTAGTATCATCCTAGCACCTGAGGGAGGATGGAGTGGAATGGGAAGAGATCTGTGGCAAGGAGATAAATTAAGAGGCCATGCTGGTCATGGTTATGGTAATGGGGCTGTATGAAGGGAAAGAAGAGGAAGGGTCTAGATAAGAGAAAAATTGGGAAGGTAAAAAGGACACAATATAGCCAAAAACTGGACATGTGGGCTGATAGCAAAGAGCTCAGGATGACACAAGTTGTCAGCTTTGGTAACTGGGAGGATAGAGGTTTAATAAGGAAGCTGGGGAGAAGTGGAGAAATATGATGTTTTATTTTTAAATACTGTGTTTCAGATGTCTACAGAACACCAAGGTCAAGATATCTAAAAGATTTTGGTGATGGAGGACTCTAGGACTAGATATTGAGATCAAGAAATCATTTGTATAGGGTTAACTGAGTTCACAGGAGTTCAAAGAGTGTAGAACTATTCAAGCACCACCCTTGTTCCATCCAGGAGGAAGTTCTCTGTCTCTGTCTCTCTCTCCTCTCTACTAGAATTTGCTATAAAATGAGATATAAAAAACCTGTATGTGTTAGTTCTCAATCCCCAGTTTAAAAACGCCACATTCTTGGGGGCAGCTAGGTGTTGCAGTGGAGAAAGCACTAATTTTACAGTCAGGAGTACCTGAGTTCAAATCTGAACTCAGACACTTAAAACTTAGTTGTGTGACCTTGGACAAGTCACTTAATCCCACTGTCATATAAAATAAATAAGTGACATTCTGGTCTTGAATAATTAATAGTTATCCCCTCCACTTTGTGGAAGGTTTTGATATATTGTAGGTTAGCATAAGAATTTTTTTTTTTGCTTTTGCAAGGCAAATAGGGTTAAGTGGCTTGCCCAAGCATAAGAAATTAAATGACAATTTTGGGGGAATTTTATGGAAACCAGAGGACACACCAAATGTATAAAATATGTGTAGAGTATTGCATAATATCAAGAAAAAAGAGAAAGCAATCTACACAGCCAGAAGACTTCTTCCTTGGTACAAAAAGAGGAGCCATAAATTTTACATGGCTTTTCTAGATTGCAGGAGTGCTGTCCCCACCTAATGCCAGCAACGTGGAATGCCTGTAGTCCAAGCAGTAAGTGGATTTATTATCAGCAGGTCATCCTAACCATTTTTGAAAATGTAGTTATCTGTGTATGATTGTTATCCTAGAGGTTATTCAAAGTAACTGGAGGAAGGGGAGAAAAATGGGTCCATATTTCAAAATATACAAACTACCTTAGAAGGGCAGGCAAGATTTGTTTTTTTTCCCTAAGCTACGGGAACCTTGGGTCTCTTTGATCTAGCAGATTTCCACCAAACCAACGAGTACCAAGATAAGTGATAAATATTGAAATAAAGAGGAAATAATCACAATGACTAGTCCTTACAGATCACATTAAAATTCGAAAAGATGATCTCAATTGAGTCTCACCAATTCCCATGAAGAGGAGGGTTAGTGACTTGCTCATAGTCACTCACTTAGGGCACAACTCCAAAGTAATTGCCACTGATTTCAAGGCTTTAGACTGAAGGATTGAAATCTAGGAAAGCTGGAGATCAACTTGAAACTCAAACTTCAGGCCCTAGACTTAACCCCAAATTTCAGATGATTTCAACAAAAACTGAATATTAATAGTGAACAAATTAAATTGATGACCTAGGGTAAGATTATTCATGTAAACAAGCACACTATTAAAGAGTAGTAAAGATCTGCAGTTATTCAAAATTTTGATACCCCATAAAATGTCCAAACCACATTTTCTGAATTGATTCAGCACTCACATTCAATTTAAAATCAGAAATTCTAATTTCACAAATAACTTTTTTAGGTTTCTTTTTGAAAGGCAAATGGGGTTAAGTGGCTTGCCCAAGGCCACACAGTTAGGTGATTATTAAGTGCCTGAGGCTTGATTTGAACTCAGGTACTCCTGACTCCAGGGCCAGTGCTCTATCCACTGTGCCAGCTAGCTGCCCCTCACCAATAATTTTTTTTTTTAGGTTTTTGCAAGGCAAACGGGGTTAAGTGGCTTGCCCAAGGCCACACAGCTAGGTAATTATTAAGTGTCTGAGACCGGATTGGAACCCAGGTACTCCTGACTCCAGGGCCGGTGCTTTATCCACTATGCCACCTAGCCGCCCCACAAATAATTTTTAAAAAATGGTGTCGGGGATTTTTCTTCAAACTGTTCATCAGGGAAAAAAAAAGTTCAGAGATATTGAATCCAGATATCAGAATAAACATAAACAATTCCAATTTAAGACTATAAATGTGGGGCGGCTAGATGGCATAGTGGGTAAAGCCCCGGCCCTGGACTCAGGAGTACCTGGGTTCCAATCCGGTCTCAGACACTTAATAATTAATTACCTAGCTGTGTGGCCTTGGGCAAGCCACTTAACCCCGTTTGCCTTACAAAAAAAAAACCTTAAAAAAAAAAGACTGTAAATGGTAAATACTCAGAGGTTTAGAGTATTTGTCCAGTTTGAATTTATTCTCACAGGCAGAACATGAATCAAACTGGTTACAGAAAGCACATGGCAAGAACCAAGTAACAAAAAGTCAAATTTGACAAGTGGTATTAGTGAAACCCTTTTTTACTGACAAAGGCTGCTACCTGGGTTTGTTTTGTTGCTTCTTAAAAGAAATCTAAAAACAAAATTTGTATTGTTTAGACTTCCAGAAGAGTCTAAATTTTAGACTTGGAATGTTAAGAGTCTCTCAAAGAATTCTTAGGATTTTCTTAATTAGCAAGGTACAATTCAAACACAGCCAGATTTTCCTGCCCATCCCTGTTTGAACAGGGATTTTGCTGTGCAAGTGAATTTACAACATCTGCTGAATACTTTCATAACATTTTAAAATTAAAGTTACATTTTATATTTTTATCATAAGAAGCATCATATAAAGACAACTATGAATTGGGAAAAAATGCTTTCAAGTGGAACAATGAAAGAGCCCCTTTGGACTCTTGGACCTCTTACATAAAGCACTGATTAGGACCTACTATATGTTAAGGAAGGTAACATGAACATAAGCATATACTTACTAGATAGATCTGTCTTGCAAGATACAGTAGAATAACGTCATATATACAGAGCCCTGTCCCGTCCTACACAGGACACATGCATACACACATGCTGCCCATGTGATTAAAGTGAGTGTACACAGAAGGTAAGCTTGGCGGGAAGTGACTCTAAGGGAATCCCAGGCTGTGTGGGATGGAGAGGACTTTTATCTTTGCTCTGGAGATGCGAGGACACCCCTGGAGATTCCTGTGGTAAGAGTCTGGAGGACAGGCAAGAGGAGAGGGGTGTGCTATGGATGGGGCTGTGTGGATGAATGTGGGAAGCTGCAGAAGATCAAAACCAAAAAGATCCAACATCAGATTAGACATATCAGAGGAATAAAAAGGAGCCCAACAATAGCAGGGAGCTGGGGGAACTAGAGAGGAGGAGGTCTGCTTTAGATGTCCTGAATCTGCAGATGAAATCCAAGATGTGAGGAGACAGAAGAGGGCTAGATTTATAGATCTGGGAGTCACCTGCAGAGAGATGAAAATGGAGCCCCAGCAACCCACTCAGTAAAGAAGATCCAGGAGAGGGTCTGGGGACACCCAGGCTCAAGATAAAGGACTTGGATAAAAATAAAGTATCACTGAGGAAGAGCAGAAAAGACTCATGCCACAAAAGCCCTAAAGAGAAGAAGGCATGGGGCGGCTAAGTGGCTCAGTGGATAAAGCACCGGCCCTGGAGTCAGGAGTACCTGGGTTCAAATCGGGCCTCAGACACTTAATAATTACCCAGCTGTGTGGCCTTGGGCAAGCCACTTAACCCCATTTGCCTTGCAAAAACCTAAAAAAGAGAGAGAGAGAGAGAAAAGGTGGCGTGAAGAGAGGTGATAGCCCTAGAGGATCTAGCAGAGGGTTTAGAACTGGAAGAAGAGGAAGTGGAGGGAATGCGGTGTGGGAGGCTTTCTCAATAACTGAGATGAGAAAGGGCAAAGAAATGGCCATGGGGCCCAAGGAGCAATGATGGCTGAATCAAATGAGGGTTTTTTTTTTTTAAAAACACTTTTAACCTTACTAAAAGTCAGAATTGAAAATTAAATGAAAATTCCCCTTGGAGTTGATGAAGAAAGTAAAATGCAAGAAAAACTAGGGTTAAAACTTTAAAATTTGAAAGAAGCAACCTGTTGTCCAGCTTACAGCTGTCTCCACCAGGGAGCCCAGTGGCCATAAAAGCAGTTGGTGTCAAAACACCAACAAAGCAAATTTGGAACATGTCAAGTTTCTCCAGGCAGCACTGATTTTACTCCATAAGACTCCTCCTGGGTCCCAATGAGATAAGAGTTCAAGAATCATTCCATTTCATATTTGCTTTGGGTTTTTTTTAAACACATTACTTGACTCTTAATTCCAGTAAACTACAGAACCTGTACTTGGCTGCTAAGTCTCTTTACTTGTATCTTTTAATGTGAATTCCAAGGCTGAGATGGTTACCCAGTACTCCTTATGATCAATAAAATACATTTGCTCCATTCTGTTTCAAGTATCCCTACTGAACACAATGAAATGCTGACATGAAGAAAATGTTCATTCTTTTTCTTTTATCTTAGTGGTGCCAACTCAGATAGAAAAGGATCCTGCTGGTTGCAGTGAGCTGGAAAACTACCAATCTAGATTGCATTATATTTTTATTTAGTTAAATATTTCTCAATTACATTGTAATCTAGTCTGAGCTTCTCTTGGTCACCTCTCCTGTACAATACAGGAATGGTTATTTTTTAAGCACTCTCAGTCTTAAGGAGAACCCCAGGAAACACTCACCAACAACCAGTCCACATTCAGGACAGATCATGTCCCCAGCTCTGTAGTCCTCCACCAAAATAGCATCTGGATGGTTTGGACATGTAACTCTTGGAAGTACATCCAATCTAAATTGAAAAGAAAAATGTCATTTTTATTTTCAACCAATCAATGGTACTTTTTTCAAGAAAGAATAAAGTATTTAAATGGGAGGCCTTTAAATACCCATCCACTACCATAAACAGTTTACTTTATAACTTAAATTTACCTTCTAATTTATTATTCCAAAAACACTAACCATATCACATTTTTTTATGTTCTTTTAAACTTACAAGTAGAATTCAAATTGTATTTTCTCCTAGAGCCAACAATAATCCCAAATTCTTAAAATAGTTTTAAAAAAATCACATCAATTTTATAATGTAGGTTACTGCTTAGATCAAAAGTCTCAAAGGCACAAGGCACCCAATGTAAAATACAATTCAGGAATATAAAAATACAATAAAAAATTGATATTACAATACATGCAATCATCAAGGATGCATATGTATGGTTTAATGGCCCCTATTTCGACTTGACTGGTACCCCTGGTCTGGATCAGTGGTCTCCCCAGTAGGATCATAAAAGTCAGAACAAACTCTAATGTGGATAAAATCAACAACCAATGGTATGGTGGTGAAGTGTCATATCCATAACCTCCTTGATAAGTTAATCACATGCCTACCCTCTGTACATCATACTCCTCCAATTCATTTCCTCTTTTCTCCTTTCCCCCAGCATACTCAGCCCTTCCCTAGCAAAGGCCTATTAATTGGGCATCCCAGCCTCAAATCTATCACCTCCTTCTAATTCATCTTCCAAGCATCTGCCTAAGTGCTTTCCTGAAATTCAGGTCTGACCACATCAACACAACTGGGCTCCCACCCCCCCTCCCCAAAGGCAGGCAGCTCCATCATACAACAGCTACTGAGCTAAGTCTGGAGTCTCATCTGTAAAAAAGGGGCTAAGAACAGCAGAACTGGGAAAATCAAACCAGGTAAGGCAAAGCACTCAGCATAATATGTAGCTTAGACTAGGCACTTAGTAACAGGATATTTTTTTCCCTTCCTTCCTCTACTGACTGGTTGGCTAAGATCAAGTACAAGCCCATCTATTTTGACAGTTAAAAGTTCTCACCTCTCTACCAACTCCTCTTTCCAGTCCTATTACCCTTTACTCTCCCCTCCCTACATTCTACAATTTGGTTTAACAGGCCTTTTCCCTGATCCTCACATTGATATACAAATCTAACTAAACTATATGAACATGAACAAAGAGGAAGCTATGATGTGATACCATCCATCAATCAAAGAACAGATGTAAATAACATTCTGTTGAGTTGAAATCAGACCTTTTACTAGTTTCTGCATTGAACCTAATAAAATATCAATGGAACAACATTCTGCCCACTGAATGTTGTTAAATTCACTGTTAGAACATATACAAAAATTTACATTGCTTTCATTAAAAAATACTGACTACTAACAGAAAGTTTTATATCATTAAAATGTAAAATACAGTTTATTTCATTATAATGTGTATTCTGAGTGACTTATAATATACATAGCATACTAATACAGTAGTAAACATAATCCATAAACAAATATTGAGGGAACATGCTCAAATTATTTTTGCTGATAGAAGTGATCAAAAAAGATTGGAGACCAGTGGTCCAGAGTGCAAATATCACTATATTTAGAAGTTCCTAAAGGTTGTGATATTTCTTAATCATAACTACAAAAAGAAATTGCAAATTGTGCAATTATATTTAAACAACCAAGCTGAATTAATTCAGGCGCTGTTACCCAGCATATGAGTTTTCCAAGTAATCTGGTTTTATTTTCTGCCAACTGGTTGATACTCTTGTCAAAAAGCAAAACCAAAACTGGAAAAATCCAACTATGTCAATTTAAGACTGTTAAAGACTACAGGAATCGGTTAAATCAGAAAAGTTTAAGCATTCATCATATTTTAAAGGCTGCCTTCTCCACCCCCTCAAGATCCAAATAATCTTGTCTTGGTTATTATTTCTATTCCATTCATAAATGCACTTTAGGACAGAAATAAAAAAAGTTTTCTCAACTGTGAGTATTCCACTGAATTTACAAACCCTCTTAATCTAAGTATTCTGGTTCCTCCAAGTATGTTACTTGAGGTAACTAGAAACTTTTACTAGGCAACAGTATCTTGATTGTTACAGGGCCAGTTTTAGGATTTACATTGTCAAAGAACGTACTTAGGCTGAAGCTTAACAGAGAAGCAGTTCAATTTCCAATTTTCTAGGAGCACCAGAAATCGTGGAGTCAGGCAGCTTCGCTTACAGAGGAGGAAACTAAGGCTAAGACTCCCAGATCACAGCTCTCTGCACAACATTCCAACGTGGCCTCAATATTAACATAAAAAGGTGATGCAGACTGTACTATTAAGTGTTCTATTCCATTCTTTTCTCTCACCATCACAACCTGAAAGCATAAAAATAAAACAAAAAGCCCAGCGAATACACCATCATGCAAAGATGGAAGGGAGGCATCTGAGACTGACCAAAGCCACGGTCTGCCCGGCTCGGGTCCGAAGGCCCCAAGGGGAGGCCGGGGCTCCACAGCTCCTTCCCGGAGCGGAACTCTTAAAAAATAAACAGCTTAGAGAAGTGATCTCAAGAGAAGCAAGGTGCCCAGTCTTTCCCCGTGGCTCCTCTCTGTGCAAAGGCTCTGCTGGAAGAAAAGAGCAAGTCCTCATCCACACACACACACACACACACACACACACACACTCTCATACATGCACGTACACACACACCGCGCACACCCGACCCCAAAGGGTGAACTAGCAGGGAAATCCCAGGCGTATGCCGGTGTTTTCAACACAATTTTCCCCCACGACCCAAGACCACGAAGTGTGTTTCCTGCTTTGTGGTCCCCCGGGGGTCGCGGCCAGGGCCCGGGCCCGCCCCGGGGGCGCTACTAAAGGCGGAGAGGAGAGGCCGGCTGTCACGGGCTCAGGCCGGAGGCCCCATCGCAGCTCCGGGGGCCGCCGGGGCCGGGGGCGATCGGGCCGAACGGCCTCAACGGGCCTGGGCTGAGACTTGCCCCGGGACGCCGAGGCGGAACCTCCCCGCGGAGCAAGCCCCGGGGGCGCCCGGAGCCGCCTCCTCGGCCTCGCCCCCGCCCCTCCGCGATCGCTCCCGTCCGGACTGACTTACCGGCTGGTGGACGCCATCTTGGCGGCGGCCGCGGACGCGACGGGCGGCTCCGGCACCAGCGAAACCCGACTCGGGGGCGCCGCCGGCGGCGCCGCGGCTTTTATAGGCGGGCGGCGCGCAGCCGCGGTAGGTCGCGGGAGTACGGGTCGGGGGAGGGGCCAAGGGGCTCCGGGCACCTCGTTCGCCTTCCGCCCGCGCGCTTCCGGGGTAATTAACACCGCCCCCTCCCCCGCCCCCGGGAATCGGATGACTCGACTGGAGGAAAAGCCGGTAATGATTGGAGGCCGGAAGTGACGCGCCGGAAGAGCTTCGGCCGCGGCTTCCGGCATTCTCTTCCGTCGCCCCGCGCAGGCGCCAGCGCCTGGCTTTGGACTCTGCACCCCTTTATTATCCAGTACCCCCAAGGCGCCTGGGTTCTTGTGGGTTTGGCCTATCCGTAGTCGCTCCTCTAGAAATTTAAACTGGTAATACACTTGAAATGTGCTTAAATTAATTCTGAAAATAAAACAAAATAAGTGAAAAATGAAATTATATAAAATATAAACAAACCCATTCCATGCTAGCATCAATCGCTCTATAATTATATGTTAATATAATCATCATATATTAATTTACTCTGTGTGTGTGTGTGTGTGTGTGTGTGTGTCCAGGGGACAGAACCCATGCCCAGATTCAGGAAGATCTGGGCTCAAACTAGCTAGGTGACCCTGGCCAATTCACTCCAACTCCTATCTGCCTCAGTTTCTCAACTGCAAAATGGGGAGAGAGAAATGAATGACAACTCCAGAATTTTGACCAAGAAAATCTCATCCAATACTGTGATGTATAATATTAGTATATAATCAATAAGCATCAGCTATGTCCTGTGCTAAAAACTGAATATCAAGAGGCAAAGGATGGTCCCTGTCCTCTAGGAGGTGCAATCTAAGGGGGGAAACAACACGCCAACAGTTATCTGAAAAGCAAACTATAAAGAGAATAGAGGGAAGGTGCTAGCATTAAGACAAATTGGAAAAGGCTTCCTGTGAAAGCATAATTTTACAAAAAACAACTATTTTCCAAAACAAAAAAAATGTAGAGAGACAAACGGCAGTTTAGGGTATGTTGGCGAATCTCCATAATGTCTGATTTAATAAGACAACTGCGTTCTCATTTCTGCTTCTGCAACCTGTGAGCACTTTGGAAGCCTTAAGATGAAAGTTTGTACCTTGCTTGCATTCATAAAAATTTTTACATTTTAGAAGTTTGCTCATTTATAACAGTGGGACATAAGAAGAGAAACTACAAATCATCAACTAAAGGCAAGTATTGTAAAGGTGGAAAAGGGCAAAATCCTTCTTGAAGGAGAGGAGCAAGGTGATGGCAAAAGCCTTCTTTTTCCTTGAGAACATCAAGACTACATAATAGGATGGTTTGCTCATCTACAAAGATCCCAGCTACAAAAACCATTGCCCAGTCTAATGCCCATTGACCAGCTCTTGCCCATGACTCTTAACATCAGGAGACCAGCTTGGGATGTAAACAATAACTTATATCAGGGGGAAAGGAGGGTAACATGGGAGACTTGGGGACTGGAAGGGTGAAGGTATAGTCATCCTTAACACAGTCAGAGCCTCCTTCACACTCTAGGTCCAGTGTTTCTGAAAAATATGGCAGCTCAAAAAAGATATGTCCAGAAGCCCTCTTAACATGTCCGGTGTTGTAGCTTATACTTAGCACTGGAAGCCAGCTTGTCAAAACTCAACAAGTTACAAATGAAGGAACTAAGACCCTGGGAGATGTAGAGATTTGTCAGAGTTCACACAGGCAGTAAAGAACTGGGATCCAAATTTAGGATCTTTGACTCCAAATACAGCAGCCTTTTCTCTAGGTCATGTCTCCATGTCCCCAGTTGCAATGGAGGACAACATGAAACAATCTAATCTCAATGCAACATTTAATACAGATTCTGTAGAAACTGCCTAATGAACAAACAGGTTTAGCTTATACAGAGTTTATTGCCCGTCAGTTAATTCTGTTCATTAGTGTCAATACAATATGGTTATTTTTGTTATTCAATAATAAACATTATTAAATTTATTAAAATTTTGTTTGCCCTTAATAGCAATTGTCTTCTGAATTAGATAAAAATATGAATGAAGTAGTGGAAATAACCTTAGATGAAAAACTAGAAGGCTTAGAGTCCTGCCTTTTCCAAGAAAAAGATAACCTTTAGGCAGGAGTTTACTTCTTCAAATCAAATTTAAAAAAAAAAAATAGTCAGAAAACAATGAGCCCTGAAAGGTCTTTAGGATTTTCCATCTCTTTTAGTCAATTGTGTGTTGGTAAAAAAACAGTGAAGCTACCAGTCAGATTGCCAAGGTTGTACTTTATATACCAAGACAAAATAAAATAATTCATTTGGAGAAACAAAAGGTCTAGAATAGATCTGATATTTCATGGGAAATTTTTTTTAAATGGTAGGAATGCATGGAGAATGACATGTCCAGACCTCAGATTATAAGACAAATCAATAATCATCAAAATTGTTTTGGCATTGGCCCTAGAGTCATGAGGACCTGAGTTCAAATTTGATCTCAAACATTTACTAGTTGGGCGATCCTGGACAAATCATTTAATCTATTGGTTCCAAAACAAGCAAAACAAACCAAACCAAAACAAAAAACCCAGGCAAAACTATTTTGGTACTGGTGGAAAAATAGAAAATACCAATGCAACAGTTTGCATAATGAACTGGCAAAGTTCTACTTGATTTTTGTGGATGCTGTTACTGTTCAGTCATTTTAATCTTGCCTAACTCTTCATGAACCTGTTTGGGATTTGCTTAGCAAAGATATTGGGATGGTTTGTCATTTCTTCTCCAGCTCATTTCATAGATGAGGAAACTGAAGCAAACAGTGTTAAGTGATTTGCCCAGCTAGTAAGTGGGCAGATTTAAATTTAAGGAGTCTTCCTTACTCCAGGCCCAGTATTCTATGTATATATACACACACATATACACATTTACAACTAAACATTCACACACACACACACACACACACACACACACACACACACTGAATAAATGCAAATATATACAAAGTAATTAAAAATAAGGTAGTTTGAGGAAGGTACTATCAGTTGGGGGTATTAGATGAAGATGATAATCAGGGTTAAGTGACTTATCCAAGGTCACACAGATAGTAAGTATTTCTGACTCCATGCTCAGCACTCTATTCACAGTCACCTAAGTGCCCTAGTAATTCATGGTAAATGCGGTCATCATGTAATACAATACTTATATTATGCAACTTCCAAAAGGTTCACCTTGAAAATCATGTCAACTTTACATCAATACCAATGCAGAGAGTGAAAGGAAGAAAAATTCTATGAAGACCTTGAAAAGCCATCCCTCAATTAAATCAGCATATATATATATTAATACTTGGTGATTTAGAGTTATATATAATAAATCTGTACAAATATAGATCTCTCCTTACACACACACACACATATACATACATATATATAGTTTTTAAAAATATTTCTTATATTTAAGTATTGTTTCAGAGAGAGAGGATAGAAGCACACACACATACACATACAGAGGACAGAAGCATACACACAAAGAGAGAGAGAGAGAGAGAGAGAGAGAGAGAGAGAGAGAGAGAAACAAAGAATCAGTGGTAAAAAATGAGAAAACCCAAAGGCTTCCAGGATATCTAGAATGCTCAGGTCTCTATATTATGGATATATTCTTCAAAAAAAGAAAGGATATTTCAAATGATATCACCAACAATGAAAGGGATTATATTTTAATAGAAAGAAAATGATTGGCTACCAATGTGGGAACCATTTCTGAATCCATTATCTTTATGCAACTAGAACACAAAGTTCTTAAAATACACAAATTAACATAAAATTAAAATTAGAAATACAATGGACACAACTGAGATAACTCCAACCTGACTTATTTCAGCCAACTATTGATGCCAATAATAGGAGATGGATTAAACTCAGACATAGACATATGATATCCCTATTAGTAAGGAAATTTAACCAAAGTAAATTGATCCCATAAAAAATGATCAAAAGATTTAAAAAGTACCTCAAACAGAAAATGTTTGGTTTCATATCCGTTAGAAACATATGACATAAAACACATGTATAAAAATATAGTTTAATGTATATTGAAACTCATGAATTTGAATAACATTTTTGTTAAGTCATGGTATCTTGGTGTCAGATTGTAAGTAGTTATCATTTTCTAGAATCCTGAGAAACAATGGAATGAAAAACTATTTTGCAGAAAACACACAAGAGACCCAAAAGCATTAAAAAAACTAGAAGAAAAAAACTGGAAGGATAGAGAACAGAAGAAAAATAAGAAAGATCCTTAAGAATTTCTTGAACAATATTTTCTCTAATAATGGCATACAGATTCTTACATCACAGTCTTCTCTTCTATATAAGAAATAAAAACAGCAGCAAAAATACCCCCCAAAACAAAACAAAACAAAAAAACAAACCACAAAATCCTAAGACAGAAAGTATAACTGAACTAGACCTAAAATCTGAACAGAGGTTATTTTTGTAGCTGACACAATTTTCAGGATGCAAGAGATCAGTTCTAAACTCTTGGGGAGAAAAATTATAGGTGGAAAAAGGGAAGCCAAAAAAGATGTCATAATTATTAACCAGTGTAGTTAGTTTCTCATTGTTACAAAATTTTTATGATGATAATCTTCCCACAATATAACTGATAAGAGAAAATAGGTGGGTGTAGTGATAGAGCCCTGCCCTGGAGGCAGGAGGACTCGAATTCAAATGTGAACTCAGACACTTGACACTTACTTGTTCTATGACCTTGGGCATATCAAACTATATAATATGCATATATATATATATATATACATACATATATATATAGCTAGATATAGCTATAGACATATATAGTCTCATCAAAATGCATATTACACATATATATATAAATAGATCAAGAGATCTCTATTTATGTAGCTATGTATCCATGTATCTATCTATCTATCTATGTATCTAAGTATCTATCTATCCATCTAGCTATCTTGTCATAATCAAAGAAGACGATGGCATCAAATGAATGATAGAATGACTAAAACAGGAATTTTTTTAAATAGGGAGGTGTTGTGCATAGGCATCCTTCTCTCTGCCTTTTCTAGAACTGTTTTCACCCTGATTTGTTCTAGTGATGGTCTGGGATGCTGTGAGAGTCCTTGACCCTTTGGATATGGTTCTCTTCCATGTCAATGAGGCACCACCGTGCTCCAGCAATGCTGGGTAAAACACCAGTAGGTGATTTTCTGGCCACAAATTGGTGACAGTACAATATACCCAAAGCTGTCTTGTAATAGCCTAATCATTAGTTCATTTTTTCCTCTCATCTCTACAGTCATCCTCCCCTTAAATCTAAACACTTTGGTCATGGGAATAATGCCACTAGATCCCTAGTCAGATTCATTTATGGTGGGAACTAGGATGGTATGTACATCACCTCAGTTTATTCAATTTTTAGTCATAGCCTTTGTTTTTTACATCAACTTAATTTCTGGACATATCTTCCAACCCATACCTACTCCCATCTTAAAAATCATTCCTTATAACAAAGAATGAAAAAGGGAAAAACACTATTCATGAAACTAACCCACATATCAACTGAATTTGACAAGGTTGTACCTGATTCATGCATTCCTTTTTTAACACCTCATCTTAAGAGTCCCTTAAGAAGCAGCCATACAGCACAGAGAACCAGACCTGGAGTCAGGAAAACTCATTTTCCTGAATTCAAATTTGACTTCAGACACTTTCTAGCTATGTGACCCTGGGCAAGTCATTTAATCCTCAGTTTCCTCATCAGTCAAATGAATTGGAGAAGAAAATGGCACACCAGTCCAGTATCTTTGCAAAACAACAAGTCATAAGAGTCAACATCATCATCATATTAATATGCCAGACACATAATGGCTTTTCAGTTTCTTTTATGGGTTCTCTTTCCCTTTAGAATATAAGCTTCTAAGGGGTGGCTAGGTAGGGCAGTGGATAGAGTGCTGGCCTCAGGAGTACCTGAGTTCAAATCCAGCCTCAGAAACTTAATATAATTACCTAGCTGTGTGGCCTTGGGCAAGCCACTTAACCCCATTTGCCTTGCAAAAAGACCTAAAAAAAAAAGAATATAAGCTTCTTGAAGGTAGGAGTTTGGCTTATTTTGGAATTCCTAGCACAATGTCTGGTACATAGTAAGCCCATAATACATGTTTTTAATATATATATATATATATATATATATATATATATACACATATATATATATATTTTAGTTTTCAGCTTCATTTTTGCAAAGTTTTTCCTCCATTTTCCCCTCCCCCTCCCTAAGTTAATAAGCATTCTGATGTGATATATACTCTCATGTAATACAAATTTCTATATTAGTTATTCTGTGAAAGAAGAATCAGAACAAAAGGGAAATACTATGAAAAAGAAAAAAACAAAAAACAAATTTAAAGAAGTGAAAATAGTCTGCTCTGATCTGCATACAAACTCCATAGTTCTTTCTCTAGATGTGGTTGAAAATATTTTCCATGACATTCCTTTAGAATTGTCTCAGATTACTCTACTGCTAAGAGCTGAGTCTCATAGTTGATCATGACACAATGTTGCTGTTCAAGGCTACAGTGTTCTCCTGATTCTGCTCACTTCATTCTACATTAGTTCATGTAACTATTTCTAGATTTTTCTTTTTCATCATCATTTCTTTTTTTTTTTAGGTTTTTGCAAGGCAAATGGGGGTTAAGTGGCTTGCCCAAGGCCACACAGCTAGGTAATTATTAAGTGTCTGAGACCAGATTTGAACCCAGGTACTCCTGACTCCAGAGCCGGTGCTTTATCCACTGCACCACCTAGCCGCCCTTCATCATCATTTCTTATAGAACTATAGTGGTCTATCACATTCATATACTACTCATTCAGTCATTCTCCAATTGATTGGCATCCCCTCAGTTTCCAATTTCTTTGCTACTTCAAAAAGAGCTGCTATAAATATTCTTGTATATATGAATCTCCCCCCCCCTTTTATCTTTTTGAGATTCATCTAGTAGTGATATTGCAGGATTAAAGAGTATACATGGTTTTAGTAATATTTTAGGCATCATTCCAAATTGCTCTTCAGGATGGAGCTCACAACTCTACCAGCAGTTCATTAGAACATTCACTTTTTAACTGATGAAAATAGGGTCCCTGACCTTAAGGAGTTCATGTTCTAATGGTGGAGATGATATGTAAAAATGTGTATATAGAGATATGAAGTGTAAATGGAATCATCTTGGAGGTAAGGTAGCAAGCCCTCCCAAAGAAGGCAGGATTTGAGCTAAGTCTTAAAAGAACTCAGGAAAACAGGGAGCCAGACTGAATGCTCATTGGCCATGGATTTCTTATTTAAAGTATCAAGTATTACATTAATTTTTATAGATTATAGAAAAAGTTGTGATTCTTAGCATTCTCTGCCCCCTTTTCAACCACCTTGACAATGTCACTGCAAAGGGGTCCCAGAATGGGAACTTTAGAAGATTCTGAAACTGTTCTTGGACAGATGGTCTCCACCTATAGGTTTATGAGTCGTTTTGGACAGATGACCTCTGCCTATAGATTTACAGGAAAATCCTAGAGAATAAAACTTTGTGTCTAACCTATTTTTTCTGTCATTTTATTTTAGCCCAATATTTTTTAAACTTGACCATTTGCAGTTTTTTCCTAGAACCTAGTCCTTCCCCATTTTGTTTCTTGACAGAACTCTTTTCCTTCCCTTTCATTGTTGGAGAAACATTGTGGTCTTTAAGGGTTTACCTTTCCTCTGAGGCTAAGTTGTGTTTGTGGGTAGAAACCCCTTCTGTTGTATTTCTTCCTCAGCTACTTCTAAATGTCACAGTATCCCAGTGTACACAGTGGGTAGAGAACTGGACCTGGGGTCAGGATGACCTTTCTTAGCTTCCATAAGAAATTTTACCAAATTTGCTGAAGTGTAGAGAAACTATCAGTCATGTCTACCAGCCTCATAATCCTGTCAAAAAAACCAAATGAGGTTAGTCTGGCAAGACCTGTTTGGGATGAAATCATGAGGGCTCTTGATATTGGCTGCTTCCTTTTTGATATTTTCGGTACCATGATCTACTCTGGAATGTTTCCTGGATTTAGGCAATTTCTGCCCCTCCAATAGATGGAAAAAGTATTGTCAAAGTAAATAAGTTTCTCAAACTATATTTCTGGTAAATAAAAAAGACCAATTTCTTCTTAGGCAGTATTCAGTCTTTATTTTATAGTCATCTTTGATACTAGGCAAGAAGTCAAGACCTATGGGTATCTCCCTCAATGTCAATCACAAACTCAGCAAAACAAATGATCAGGAGGCTGGAAAACTTGTCCTGTCCTCATGATGCTTTAAGTTTAGGAAGAGATTATCTTTCATCAGATAGTATCATGTAAGAATGATAGTCTTTGACAGAGCAATTGGGCAACTTAATATGGTCAGGACACAAGGAGGATAATGATTTTTCTCATCTTTTGTTTTTGATAAATACTCCCTTCTCTCTATGTTCAAGGAGTCATCTTGGACAGATGGTCTCCACCTATAGGTTTATGAGTCGTCTTGGATAGATGGTCTTTGACTATAGATTTACAGGAAATCCTGGAGAATAAAACTTTTTGTCTAACCTATATTTTCTGTCATTTTATTTTAGCCCTATATTTTTTAAAGTTTATAGTAGGAAACAAATAATGGATATAAGGTAATAGGTGATAAGTGCCGCAATAGTGATATAAAGAAGTTACTAGAGTTCAGAGGAAGGTGGTCAGTCACTATTGGTGGGACTGAACAGGTTACATTTCAGAGAGGAGGTGACATTTAACCTTAGTTTTGAAATGAGGAAACCAACATTTTAGGTAGTGAGAAGAATGCAAAGATAGAGAGGTGGGAAATAAGTATTCCAGTTATGAACAGGGGAGTTGGAGAATTTGGGTTCAGAAAAGTAGGGAGGAGTTAAATTGTATAAGACCTTGAATAGCATACTGAGAAGTTTGGACTAGAGCTTTGAGGATCTGGGGAACCATTTAAAAGGTTATTGGGAGGCATGATCAAAGTGGGACTGCTGTAGAAAGATTACAAAAGTAATAGTGGTCAGGTCTCATTGGAAGAAGACACTGGGGATGGGAAAAACTACTAGGAAGTCCCCATTGTAATAAATCAGACAGTAGGTAATAAGAAAAGGGCAGATGGAAGGGCTATTTTTCAGACAGAATTAATAATCAATGAAACATGGGAACTGATGCCATGTGAGGGAACGCATGAGAGAGGATGCCAGAATATTTATCTGTTCAAAAAGTTAATTATTCTCTGAAGAGCCTTGACTATCTTGATTGCTGATTTATCTTGTGTTACTGCATCCT
Organism: Macrotis lagotis; assembly: GCF_037893015.1. NCBI lineage: Eukaryota > Metazoa > Chordata > Mammalia > Peramelemorphia > Peramelidae > Macrotis > Macrotis lagotis. The sequence goes on along the minus strand of NC_133659.1, from coordinate 39,715,072 downwards.
TTTAAAAGTTATTACATTGCGTTTTTTCAAAAATTAGTTCATAATTTAAATATCTCCCCAGTAACCATGAACTCAGATTTATTCCAAAAGGCTTTGTCCATTAATGATTATGGGAGTATTCTGGTGAGATTTATGACTTCCTTTCCACTATTCTTTTGTTTACCCTCATCTTTTTGGTCCTTTCCTATCAAGACTTCGGATCTTCACCTTAGAGGTAACTTAGCTCTTCCCTGAGAGACAAGATGTTGGAATAGAAGGACTGGGGGATCCTCATGTGATTCTTGTCTCTTAACTTCATGGTGTTGCTTTATAGAGACTGGAATTATTGTTCTTCTCTGATAGGGAATTCCCTGGGGAAGAACTCCCTTTAGCCATGAAGGTTGGCACCTTCTTTTCAATTCATTGGCTGAGGGAGCTCATTTTGTTGTTGCACACTTTTTTGAACTCTTTGTGACTCCATTTTTGGAGAGATTTCTGCACAGGTTTGCCATTTCCTTCTCCAGATCATTTTTTTTTGCAAGATAATGAGGTTAAGTGACTTGCCCAAAGTCACACAGCTATGTAATTATTAATTGTCTGAGACTGAATTTGAACTCAGATCTTCCTGACTCCAGGGCCAGTGCTCTATCCACCTAGTTGCCCCCCCCCCCCCCGCCCTGATCATTTTAAAGATGAGGAGCTGAGGCAGAAAATAGACTTGCCCAGGATCACACAGCTAGTAAGCTCATTTTATAAGTAAGGAAACTGAGGCAAAAAAGGGTTAAGTGACTTGCCCAAGGTCATAGCCAATATGTGTCTGAGATCAGATTGAACTCAGGAAGATGACTTCTTGACTTCAGGCCAGCATTCTATCTCATTGCATCACCCAGATGCATGACTTAGGGAGTAGCCTGGAATTAAATGTGTTTACTTTTTTAATTAATGATGCATAACTAGTACTCCTTTTGTGATCCCCCCTTCACCATCCTGGCACAGGTACCACATGTCTGTAGTTTCTTGATGATGATGTTCTTCCTCAAACAAGACCATGACATCAGGGAAGTGTTATCATGATAAGCACATGAATTAGATTTGAGTGAGAAAGCCTGTGCTAAGTCACCAGCCTCACTCTCTCCTCCAAAACTATCTGTGTCCAGTGGCCAGATATGGATAAGGACAACTAAAGATGACTTTGGATGTGAGACAGTCAGGGTTAAGTGATTTGCTCAAGGTCATACAGCTAGTAAGTGTGAAATGTCTGAGGGTGGATTCAAACTCCCATCCTCCTGAATCAAGACCAGTGCTCTATGCATTATGCCACCTAGCTGCCCCTCTGTAGTTCCTTATATTCAGGCACACTGCCATAGCAATTTTCATTAACATCTGATTGAGAATGTAAGCCACTTGAGGGCAGAGCTTATTCCTTCCTCTCTCCCTTCTTCCTTGCTTTCCTCCTTCCCCTTCTTTTCCTCACATCTCTATTGTTTTTCCTCCTTTCTTCCCTTTTCCCCTCCTCCCCTTCCCTCTCCTCTCTTTTCTCCTTTACCTGATACACAGTTGCCTTTTAACAAATACTTGTTTAATTGAATTAAATTGGAGCAAGAAAGACAATGCTCTTCCCCTGATGTTTAATGTAATCTTTTGTTTTGGTGGTAGACTTTTGGAATAAGCTTTTAAAAATTACATCTACAGGAGCATGTCAGAAATTCTCCATTGATTTTAATATCATTCTTCTCTGGTTTCAAAATTCATGATAAAAGCAACATTGGAATCAGTGAAGTTTTTTCCCAACATGTCTTGCTTCAGGCCTCTGAGAGAAACACTGCAGGTAACTCAATAGCACTTTTCCATCACATCCCTATGTTAGAATATCTATGGATCATCATCTTGTTTGTGTGTGTGTGTGTGTGTGTGTGTGTGTGTGTTTGTTTTTGATTGGCAATAGTATTAAGTGATTTGCCCAAGGTCACACAGCTAGATAATTATTAAGTGTCTGACGCTGGATTTGAACTTGTGTCCTCCTGACTCCAGGGATGGTGCTCTATGCACTGCTCCACTTAGCTGTCCCCAGGGTCATCATCTTTATTCTTTTCAATAACATTGAAATCTGACTGTGGTTATCCCTTATGATTTTCTCTGGGCAAGAATTGTTCGTTATTGCTTTCTGAAGCTTTAGTTATTCAGATCTCTGAAAACTGGAGATTTTGGATTGTTCTTTAAAAATCCCCAAGACCTAGGTCTTCTTTTCAGTATATGCTAAATACAGGTGCTGGGAAATCTTCCCCCCCCCCCAAACAACAAAAGATCACCCAAATCCAGCAAAATCAATCACAAATCTCTCCACTAAAGGGGCTGAAATTTTTTTCAAGTCTCTATAAATGATTTCCTACCTGAGTAGGATATTATGAGCTGCATTTCAGCCTAATGAGTATTTTACTTTCTTTCAAACAAAAGGCTCCATGGGACATTGGCATTTTGGACTTCTTTGACTTGTCGGTGTCAAAAGAATTTAGATCCATTAATGTGCTTGCTATTCTTGAAGCAAACCAGTACCATAATCTCCTAGAGGTGATTAGAAAGCCAAGGAAGGAGGTTAAATAGCTTGTATGAGGTCATACTGGCTACCAGTCAAGAGTTTCCAGCACTATTTTTAGTTCCTCTGCCACCATCTAGCTTGTGTAGCTGCCACCTCTGGCTAAGCTATTGTTATAGCTTCTTCACTGGTTTCCCTGTTTCCCATCTCTGCTTCTCCAATCCACCCTCCACATCACCATCAGAATGCTTAAGTCTACAGGTGACCTATCCTATTTAAAAATCTTCTGGGTGACTCACTGAGTATTAAATAAAATGCAAATGACTGAATTTGTCATACAATGCCTAATATTGCATAGCTGGGTTATGCACAATTTAGTACTAGTTGGAGGAGACTTTCAAATTGCTTTTCAGAATTATAAATTTTGCAGTTTATAGATCCATCATAGATATATTTTCCCATAGCAACTCCAACATATTATTGTCCTCTTTTTAAAAAAAATTGTTAATCTGATGGGTATGAGGAAGAATTTCAGAATTGCTTCAACTTATATTTCTCTAAATATTAGTAATTTGGGACATTTTTTAAGAAAGATTTTACTTATTTTGAGTTTTACAATTTTTTGCCTAATCTTGCTTCCCTCCCTCCACAGAAGGCAGTCTGTTAGTTTTTATATGGTTTCCATGGTATACATTGAACTAAGTTGAATGTGATGAGAGAGAAATCATATCCTTAAGGAAGAAAAATAAAGTACAAGAGAGAGCAAAATTACATAAGATAACTTTTTTCTAAATTGAAGGTGTGTGGGATTAAAAATCCACTTAAAAAGATATAGAGACTCCTCTGAGCAAAAAAGAAAGTTTAGTTTGACTTTTCTCGAGAAAAGGGCATACTCCAAGTCTCACAAAGGTAGTGAAAATCAAGGAGCTGCTCTGAGGTGACAGTCAAGCAAGATTATATGGCCTAGAGTGATCCCCCCTCCTTAACCCCCTCTCTTCCAACCTGATTGGTTAAGGTTTTCAGAGTTACAATCTTTACATGAAAAATCTACCCAGTAACAAAGAGAAGAATAAAATGTTTTCATAAAATATTACCTCACTATCCAGATGGTAAGGGTATCAAAAGAAGATTTCTAATGACTTTTTTGTTATCTATCTAAATAAATTACTTTCTGAATGTACAAGGTCTTCTAAGGAACTCTACTATCTTCTTAGTTTAGTACTTATCAAATAAGAGAAGGCAGGCTACTGTTCTCACAATCCATTATCAAATAGTTGGCTAAGACTGCAAGGTCTTTTCTCTGGAAGTATTCCACTATTTCCCTCCCTAACAGAATCAATGCAAGGTCTTTCTGGAAACAGTCCACTGGTTCCCTCCCTAACAGAATCAGGAGGGTGTCTGACTGGGAATGCAAGGCCTTTCTCCCTTTTCTAAGTATAGTCTCAGAGTAATAGTCTGTCTTTGTTTTCATGATTTTTAACCCTGAGAGGACTTCACTAGGAATATTAACTCTTAAGAGGGAATACTCCAGTCAGAGATAATAGTCTTTGGTCTTTGTTCACACTCCACAATTCTTTCTCTGGATACAGACAGTATTGGAACTTTTTTTAATATGACAATCGATGACTTGAATTTCTTCTCTTGAGATCTGGCTGTTCAAAGACATTTTGTTGTTTTTCAGTTGGGACTGACTGGGATCTGATTTGAGTTTCCTTTTTTTAATAGAAATATTTCATCTGTTTTCCAATTATATTTAATAGTAGTTTCTACCTATCATTTTTTGTAAGGTTTTGAATTTTACACCTTTTCCCCCTCCCTCCCTTCCCTGCCTCCACACCCCACAGAAGGCAGTCTGATAATCTTTACATTGTTTCCATGCTATGCATTGATCAGAATTGAATGTGTTGAGAGAAAAATCATATCCTTGAGGAGAAAATGAAATATTTGAGAGAGCAACATTATGTAGTACATAAAACAACTTTTTTTTTAAAAACAATTGACGGTAATAGTCTTTGGTCTTTGTTTAAACTCCAAAGTTCTTTCTCTGTATACAGACAGTATTTTCCATCACAGATACCCTAAAATTATCCCTGATAATTACACTGATGGAATGAGCAAGTCCATTAAAGGTTGATCATCACCCCCATGTTGCCATTAGGGTGTACAATGTTCTCCTAGTTCTGCTCATTTTGCTCAGTGTCAGTTCATGCAAAATCTTCCAGGTTTCTTCTGTTCCATAAGGTACATACACCACAATTTGTTCAGCCATTCCCCAAATGATGGACATTCACTTGATTTCCAATTCTTTGCTACCACAAATAAAACTTCTATGAATATTTTTGTACATGCGATGTTTTTACCCTTTTTCATAATCTTTTCAGGGTATAGATCCAGCAGAGGTATTGCTGGATCAAAGGGCATACACATTGTTATTGCCTTTTGGGTATACTGATTTGGGCTTTCTTAACAAAGATCCTGGAGTGGTTTGCTTTCTTCTTGCCTTCCTTCTCCAGCTCATTTTACAGATAAGGAAACTGAAGCAAACAAGGTGAAATGATGCCCAGTGTCACATAGCTAATAAGTATCTGAGGGCAGATTTGAATTCAGGAAGATGAGTATTCCTGAATCCATTGCCTGATGCTCTATCCACCCACCTCTTTTGCCATTTATCAATTGGGTAATGAGCAACTAATATTCCTATAAATTTGAATCATAAACACTTGCTGCAAAGCCTTTTTTTTTGTTTTTTTGCATGACAATGAGGCTAAATGACTTGCCCAAAGGTTAGGTAATTATTAAGTGTCTGAGGCCCAACCTGAACTGAGGTCCCCCTGATTCGAGGGCTTTGCTTTATCTACTGTGTCACCTAGCTGCCCCTGCTGCAAAGACTTTCCCCCCCTGTTTATCTGTTTCTTTTTTAATCTTACCTGTATTGAACTTGATTGTGCAAAAACTTAAATTGTATGCAATCGAAATTGTCCATTTTATTTGTTGAGGTCTTCTCTCTCCTTTATTTGGTTATGAACCCTTATTCTATCCATAAAGCTGACAGTAATTTTTTCATTATTCTTCTAATTTGTTTATATGTCCACACACACATCTGTCTGTCTATCTATCTATCTATCTATCTATCTATCTATCTATCTATCTATCTAGGTTATGTAACCATTTGGAGAGTTTTTTCTTGGCATATAGTGTAACATATTAGTCTAGACCTAATTTCTGCCAAATTGCTGTCCAATTTACCAGTTTTTGTTAAAATGATTCTTTCCCTCAGGAACTAGAATCTTTTAGTATATTGAATATGAGGCTACTAGGGTCTTGACTTTGGTATGCTATATTACCTCTTCCACTAATCAGCCTTTCCATTTTAAAATCAGTGTCAAATTGTTTTAATGATTTCTTTCTTGTATATTTTGAGATCTGGTATTGTCAGATCACCTTCCTTCCTATCTTTTCTGAGGGTGGAGGACAGAATTTTCCTATTAGACAATTCATTTAAGGGCAAAACGCAGATTGTGAACTTCTTGAGGGCAGGTAGAGTCTTTTTTTTTTTTATTTACACCCTTACACTTAGCACATGAACTAGATCATGGTAACAATTGATCACATCATATTATTTAGAAAAAGTAATAATTTTATTCCTTCTTTGCCTAAGCTTATTATCTCAAAGTTTTTCCTTATCTTTAGCTTTACCAGTGGCCACAATAGACATACTGGCTTCACTCTGGATCTTACTGGAACGGACTCTAGTTTATCTCCATTACATATAATACTGACTGTAGTCAGTATATATGTAATAGTATATGTAATATGTAGTATATAATCTTTGTGATATGCTGTTGTCTCTTTGCTAATATGTAATTTAAAGGGTTCACATCAGTGATCATTAAATCAAACCAACAAGCATTTATTTAGTTTCATTACTTAGGATATGCAAGGAACTATGCTAAACATGCAAATAGAAAAAAAAAGTACTTACTTCCTTTTAGAAGTTTACATTCCAATGGAGAAAACAACATAAAAATGGAAGCTGAAAATTGTTGGTGGGAGGAATGATTTCAGGAGGAACCTAAGAGAAGCTCAGTAGAGAAGACAAACTGAAGAGTCAGAACAGGAGCTCAGAGAAGAATGATGAATGCTCTCAGAAGGAAGTTTTCTTTTTCTGATTTGATTTTCCCTGAATCAGGGAGATCATATTTATACCAAAAAAAAGCAACAATGTGGGACCTCTTCTTTTGCTATTTTTACAGATTGTGGATTGAATTGTCATTCAATATTGGTTGAATTTTTCTTTGAATGTTTGATAGAATTTGCATCTGGTCCTGAGAATTATTTTTCCTTTGTCAGTTCATCTATGGTTTGCTTAATTTCTTTTTCTGAAATTGGATTTTTTTTTACAAAAAAAAGTTATTTAGGTATTGCTGTGGTTAGCAAAACTAAGGGAGATAGATTAGCAGCAGCAACATCATTAGCCTCTGCCAAGAGATTATCTGGGGGGGGGGGGATCATGCTCCCTAAGAATGGGCTAACTTTCCAAAGGAAGAGGAGCCTATTTACTGTTCTTTTAATGAGTATTTTATGTTTAAATATCTCTCACTTTTATGATTTCATCATAAAACTTAATGTTTTTCCTTCATTTCCGAAGAAGACCATGACATCAGGAGAAGTGATGCCATGACAAGCACATGATGTGGATTTGAGTGGGGGGGGGGGGGTTGTGCTAAGTCACTTGCCTCTATTTCTTTTCCAGATATATCTGGGTCCAGTGGTCAGATATGGATCAGACCTAGAGAGGCAGGGATGCAGGAAAACTCATCTGGAAAGAAGGGAGGACCAGTTGTTGCTGGGGAATTTGGGTAGACGGTAGGAAGCACGCTCTAGGACATTAAGTGCCCTGGAAATTTCATTATCCTGGGACAAAGGAAATAAGCCTTTATTATGCACCTACCATGAGCTTTAGACTGAGCAATTGCTATAACTAGATTTTTCCTCTTGCACTTGAAGTTCATTAAATTCATTAAATATATGTGCAAAGTCATGTGGATCATCTGGAAAATTCAGGTGGGGGGAGAATTGACTGGTAACATTCATATATCTGGTTATATCTGTTTAAACAAGAAAATAAAGGGAAGGATGAAGTTGGGACTGAGATTATATGAATACATTTTTGGGACAGGTTTTTTTGTATTTGTGTGTATGTGTGTGTGTGTGTGTGTGTGTGTATGGAAAGAGATGAATGGGGCAGCAGGGCATAATGGCTGTCCCAGGGTGGTTGTGATGATCAAATGAGATAAAATATATAAAATGTTTAGCAAAGGACGAATCAGACACTAGGCTGAGTTCTGAACATACAAAAACAAAAAGTCTTTGCTCTCCAGAAACTTGTCTATTTTCAAAGACCGGACTAAAAAGAATAAGGAAATAAAGAGGAAGGACTAACACCAGGGCATTCCCTCTTTCCACTAGGGAGAATTTGGGACAGAGAACAGAGCTCCCCAAAAGCTAAGGAATTGAGATGGACTATGCTCAGAGCAGGCTTAACTGAAGAAAACTAGAGATAAGAACCTGGTGTGGGAGCAGCCCATGGGCAACCTTAAACTCTGAGTTCAAAGAAAAACAGCATAGTAGAGGGGACAAAGTAAGTTTGAGTCAGGGTTTGGTTTCAGATCCCAGTTCTGCCACTTACTGTATGAGCTTGATCAAGTTACCAATTTACCAACAGCTTTAGTTCAGATTCACTTTGCTTTCTTCTAAAATTAGGGGGAGGGGTTGGCAAGGCCCCTTCCAGCTCAAAATTCATAGTCTCTCATTGTTGAGAGGCCCCTCAGCTAGAAATGAAGTACAAATTCAAGCTTTTCATTTGAAGATTATCTGTATTTGGGGTACAGAGAAAGCCATTTGTCCTTTTTTCATTCTTTTATAATGGTGTAGACAAGAGGGACATTGGACTGGTCAATTCAGAGCAAACTAAAGATTTTTTCCTCAGGATTCTGGGTGAGGGCCATGAGCTATGAACTGGAGAAAAGTGCTCCAAGGTGTCTTGAGCTCTTTGTGCCAGAAGGAACCCCAGATCAAAGCTTGCATAAGGTTTTTAAGCTGTGAGATAATATTGCTGTGTCCCATCTAACATCTCTTAAGATCCAGATAAATTAACTTTTTTTTCTAACTTCCAGTAACTCTGGACTCCAACAGAAAAACAAATTCTTTAAAAATGTTTTATTTTTTTCAGTGAACATCTGTCTTCTCTCTTCCACCTCCTTTCTTTCTCCAACTACACATTGAGGAAGAAAAACAAAATCCTAGTCATAAGACACATATAATTAAGCAAAGCAAAACCCCATATTGGACATGTCCAGAAAAATAAGTGTTTACTCCAAGTCAATCATCTCTCTTCTAGGAGGTGGGTGGACTGGTTCGTCATGAATTCTCAGGACTTGTGATTATAGTTAACTTCTCAATAGTAGTGAAGTAGAAGAGAAATGTGGAAAGGAAAAAGACAAATAACTCATTTTAGTCATTATCTCCTCCCTTTCTTCTAGGTGGCTACAGATACCCTGGGATTTTTAAAGGCATTACTGGAAGACTTGATTTTCACTAATTAAGATTCATCCAACATTAAGTACCTCCTATGATACGTATTAGAGTTTAGCTAATATAGTCCTTGGAGAAAAGGGAAAGCATTTGTATAATTTATAAATGAAAGAACAATACTCTCTTTGTGAGAGAATTTATTATATAGTCTATTAGTTGGTGTCATCTCTTTCAAACTTTTAGCAAAAGTTTTAGTTTCATCTTAAAAATACTAATCTGAGGGGTGGCTAGGTGGAGCAGTGGATACAGCACCCACCCTGGAGTCAGGAGTACCAGAGTTCAAATTCGGTCTCAGACACTTAATAATTGCCTAGCAGTGTGGCCTTGGGCAAGCCACTTAACCCCATTGCCTTGGAAAAAACAAATACTAATCTGAACAATTTTGATAGTTGAAATAAAAGGTTTTTTTTTAAGGTTTTTGTAAGGCAAATAAGGTTAAGTGGCTTGCCCAAGGCCACACAGCTAGGTAATTATTAAGTGTCTGAGACGGGATTTGAACTCTGGTACTCCTGACTCCAGGGTGGGTGCTGCATCCACTGCTCCACCTAGCCACCCAAGTTTTATTTTTTTTTTAAATAGATGTCTAAATTCTCAAGTTAATTTTTGTTACTGATAGAAAGTCATTGCCTACACAAATACTAAGAGTCCAAATGGTCAGTTCTGAAGCAATAAGACTGTGGCAGGCTAAAACACATATAATGATCCTTTTTTTTTCTGCTGACAGACATCTCCGATTCCCTTCAAACCTCCTTCCCCCAGCAGACTTCTGATTAAAATAATTAGACTTCCAAAATTACCAGAATATATAAAATCAGGAATTATTACCAGATCAAGTGAAGGCTTTCTTTAGCCTTAGTCAGATAATTCAGGAGGGAGACAAAAACAGCCCACTAAGGCATCATAGCTTCATTTCATTGCTGCTGAGAGAGGATACATCTAATTACCCAATCATCCCAATTAGGCAGGAAGTTCACCTGCTGACAAACAGCAATCTTGGGATCGCTTAGAATAAATTGTAGAAATAATTGGCTTTTCCAATCAATATTAATCTCATCATACTATACAGCTGCTACTATGTCTTCCAGAGCAGATATGTCACTATTTTCTATGATAGCTAACCTACATTTGAGGGCAAAATTTTATAGTTAAGGATTCAAAATATAATCTTTGTTTTTTCTTCTATGATCATTAAATGGGTAGAAATAAATTGCCATCCTTTTTGAATTGTCAAACTCTTGTAATTGATTTTTTTCCCTTCAGGGAATAAACTTGAATTACTATCGAATATACTTAAAAATTGATTTTAGCACTTCTTTCATACCTACCTTCCCACAGCCACATTCTGCAAAATCCATTTCTAGCTTTATTTGAGTTTTTCCTTTCAAAATTTTGCAATTGAAATCTCATAATTTTGTCAAAATAAATTTAAGAATATACATATATATTGATTTATGCAGATTCATTTGGCCTTAGAAAGCTGTGGAAGAGTTTTAGAAAGTAAGATAATTAAAACTAAGGTGTACTTGAAGTTCCTCTGAATTAATTTGACAAGACTAATGGGTACAGAATCTGGTACCAGTTGCTAAATTTGTGAAGGCCATTGTGAGCATGGGAACAAACCTTATTAAACAACCAGGTCTGTAAGGAGATTCTGAAAGGAAATTGGCTGCTTTGTTAGAATGCTGTGTTAATTCCCCTTTGAAAATGTATATGTTCCTAGGAAACACTTCATTTTCCTCTTCCATATCAGATAATTTCGCAAATAAAATGGCAAGGGAGAAAACAAGAATAAGGATTGCAAAGATCCAAGGGTATGCTGATTATGTAAACTACTAACAGTAATTTAACAGTGTGATCTATAAAGCATAAAGAAAGTACACAATTATCAAAACTTTATTAGGAAGTATCCAAAATAAATTAAATCTGACACTCTGGGGGAGAAGTAGGTAGTGATATATAGTAAATATAGAACACAAAGAAGTTTGAAAATAACAAACAAATTCTATTTGTTGGTTTTGTTTTGAGATTTGCCTGAAATTCTGAAATGCAGCTATTTTCAGTTCTATTTCTTCTTGCATCATATCAACTTCTTTTTGCATATTTCTATTGATTTTCCTTAAAGTTACTACATTATATGTGTCCTATAGCATTCTGTTATGAATTATTTGTACTAAGAGATTTTTTCAATATCCAGTAGGTGGCAGCAACTTCATTTTATCAAATTACAAAGGCAACACAAAGAGATGTGGGCAAAAATTAGGGTTACTTGTTCCAATTCTTGATGATCTTCTCAAAAGCATCCAAGGTGCTGTCTTGCTATAAATTAAAAATATACAAAGTTCACTGTTATATTATTTATTTAACAAGTATTTATTATCCATATGTGTAGAGGTACTGATGGTAAAAACAATACCTAAGATAGCATTCCCTGACTTTTAGAAACTTACAGCCTAATTAAATAATTAACCAACAATGCACTAAATGCTAGGTTTGCTCCAATGTCAAATGACTCAGACAGTATTCCTGCAGGAGGGTGGATCTTAAGTAACCATGAAGGAAGACTAAGACTTGGTAAGATTAGCAAAAACTTAAAGCTGGTGATGTGTTAACATCCCTCAAGGACACAAGGCAGCTCTTCTCCTTGGAGAAAGCATCAGCCGTCATCCCTGCATAAAACAGTTCACTCATGACTACTTCTGACTTTTTTTCCCCCCTCTTCCCCTTTTGAGACTGTCTTCCCCTATTAGAATGAAAGGTCCTTGAGGGCTGGGACTGTTGTTTTTTTTTATTTTTTTGCTTGAAATTGTATTCCCAAAGTTTAGCAAAGCAACAGGCACATGATAAGGATCTTAATAAAGTCTCTCTCTCTCTCTCTCTCTCTCTCTCTCTCTCTCTCTCTCTCTCTCTCTCTCTCCACCCCATTTCTCCCTCATATCATGGGGTAAATTCTTTGACTCACTAGAGCAGATTATAAACTTACTTTAATGAAGCAAAACCGGACATATTTCTCAAAATCCTTTCTGTAGACATTACAGAATTTTGTAACAGGAATTGCTAACAATTTCTGAAGAAAATAAACATAAAAATTTATAATGAACTATAAATTGTTACCATTAGTTTAAATTTAACATTTTTAGTGAATATTCTGATGAGAAACAAATTGTTTTTAGATAGTTACAATAATTTTCTTTTTGCCTTAATTTATTTTTTCAAATTATATATAAAACAATTTTTAACATTAAAATTTAACAAAATTGATTTCCAAATTCTGTTCCTCTCCCCATTGAGAAGAAAGCAATTTAAAATAGATTATACATGTACAGAAGTCTAAAACATATTTCTATATAAATGAGCTTATGAAAGAAAACACTGCCCCCCAAAAAGTCTCAAGAAAAATAAATTTAAATAAAAGGATTCTTGAAGTCTATAGACTCCATCAATTCTTTCTCTAGAAGAGGATTGACATTGTCTTGGATTATTATATTTCTGAGAATAACCATGCCATTCACAGTTAATCACCATACAATATTGCTGTTACTGTGTAAAAATATTCTTTTTTGGCAAGTATATAGCCCATTGTAGTTGCCCTCTCTGTAGTAATTTTGTAATGTTAGGCAATTTAGCTTGAGAAAGGACCTCAGAGTCTGGTATCTTCTCCTGCCAGGATATCTTCAGAATCTTTCTAAGACAATTTAGATGGAAGCAATTTAGTCATGACATGGTGCTGGTAGACTGTCTAGGTTTCATAGGCATAAGTTTGTCTTCTCTCCCATACTTTCCTTCAGTCTCCCAAACTGAGCTAACTCTGGCAATGCGAGTGTCAACTTCATTGTCAACAAGTACTTTACTGGAAAGAACACTGCCCAGGTGTGTGAACGTGTCCACAGTACTCAGAACTCCTTCATTTGCTGAAATCGATGGTTCCACACATGGATGATGGAGTCCCTATATTTTTTTGGTGTTAACTGTTAGGCCAAAATTAGTACAAGCAACAGAGCATCAATTCATACTTTGTTGTATCTCAGCTTCTCATCTGCAAACAGAAGAGCAAACAACAACACTTGGCTTGTAGCCTTTTCAAGTTGGAGAATTTACCATCAGCGCAGTAGCTGACCTTGATGCTATGTTCATCCTCAGTGAAGGCATTTGATAACATGGCTGAAAAAACCATACTAAAAAGCATGGGAGCAAGGACACAGCCTTGTTTCACTCCATTGGTGATCGGAAAAGCTCGAGAGCATCATCCACTATCCAGAACCCAGTCAAGCATGCCATCATGAGACTGAGGTACAATACTGATGAACTTCTCTGGGCAACAGAATTTTGAGACAATTTTCCATAAACCCTAACAACTGACATTATCAAAGGCCTTAGTCAGATCTACAAACATTGTACACAGACCTTTGTTCTGTACCTGTCATTTTTCCTGGAGTTGTTGGGCAGCAAACACTGTATCAACTGTTCTTCCATCCTTTCTGAAACTTTATTGGGTCTCAGGGAAGTGACCATCTTCCATATAAAGGATCAGCCTATGGAGAAGGATTCTTGCAAGAATCTTACCAGCAATGACTAAAAAAGAAACATCCCTGTGATTGTCACAGGATAATTTATTTCCTTTATCTTTACAGAGATGGATGATGGAGGCATCCTTGAATTCTTTGGGGATCACCTCTTAATGCCATATAACCTGGAAAATTTCAGTCAGCTTTTGGATAAGCAATGGGGTCCCCACCTTATAAATCTAAGTCAGAATAGAATTAATATCAGGTGCTTTGCCACTTGGAAGGAGCCTAATGGCATTCAAGACCTCTTCTTCAGTTGGAACTTCAGCTAGGGTCTGATTGACTTCAATTTGAGGTAAAGTCAATGATTTCTGCATTGATTAATGATGTAAGTGTTCAATCCATCTCTCTAGGATCATATCCCTATCATTAATCAATGTGGCTCCATTAGTATTAAGTAGTTGAGATGCTCCACATGTCTTTGGCCTATAAATACCCTTCAAGGCATCATATAAGCACTTTGGCTTGTTCTTGTCTGCATAAAACTGAATTTCATCTGCTTTCTTACTGAGCTAAGAGTCCTGTATCTCTATAAGTTTCCTTGTATTTTACATTTGATGGAATTAAATGAGAAGGTCAAGAGAGGCACAAGTCTTCAGTAGAAGATGACAGCTGCTATTTCCAATTCCATTCCTCCTAAGGACTCCCTGCCATGTCTGGTAATCTGAACCTACTCAAGTATTTGAAGTCACCCAGAATTATAAGCTTGTCCTCTTTTGGCATATTGATGATAAGCGTCTCCAGGTATTTATTAAATTTTTCTTTGACTTTGCTAGCCTTTTTTAAGGTGGGAGCAAAGGCACTGATGCTGATGGCATGGTGTTTTCCTGGAAGTGGTAATCTTATTGTTAGGAGCCTGTCATTCACTTCTTTGATAGGCATTCAAACTTACTGACTACATTAGTTTTGATGGTAAACCTACTCCAGCTTCACAATGCTCAAGACCTTTCCTGGATTGTCCTCCACTCTCACCTCATTGAATCAGATATTTTCTTCCATTCTTCTAATTTGTCCAGGTGTTAAAAAATTGTTTTACCTCGAACTATTTTTGGTTCTGTTATTCCAGAATTCATTTTGGGGTATTTTAGTGTTGTTTGGAGACAAATTTTAGAGAGTTCAAGTGAGTTTCTGTCTTTACTCCACCCTCCTTATTATATTTTTTCAACAAGTAAATTTAAAAAATCAACATCTAAACAATCAGCTGTGACAGTACACTAAAAAACTCCAAGCAACATTCTCATAATGCTTTAGTAACAAGGCAAAGCTTTTCTTCTATACTTTTCTAAAATAATAAAGTTGATAATAACATATTACCTTATTTTTAATCATCCACATAACAAATTTATAATCATAAGCTTCATTTTTCTTCCTGTCAGAGAGGCCTACATCTAAAATTAAGGAGAAAAGAGAGTTTATTAGTCTGGCTAATAAAAATTATTTCTTAGCATTTGGTTATTACTTATTATTTTAATTAACCCCCTTTTCTCCATGTAACTGAAATGTAGTTTGAGATTCTCTCAAACATTAATTTATTTACATTGAAAATAAAAAATGATTTATTTTTACAAAATATTCATGAAAATCCTCTCCATAGTAATTAAAGTATTTTTGAGGTAGAGAGAACCAAGAGAGAGCAGAGATGATTAACAGCTAATTTATACTTGTCCCAATGTTAAGGATGGCATATTTTACCTATAATACTTAAAAAATTTAAATATGACCTAAAAATAAAAAAATTAAATTTATTTCCCATTTGTAAATCATATGAACAATTTAGAAATGATATGTAAATTGCACAGGCCAAAATTACTAAACATCTGTCATTGGGGTACTTCAATCAACCAGTTAGACACAAAACATTTATTAAACCCTTACTATATTCCATGTAAGATGTTAAGTGTGGGGGATACACAGAGAAGTTAAAAAAAACCTTTTTCTTAAGAAGCTCACAGACTAATAGGGGTAAAACCCATCATGATCAAGTTAGATAGGATGAGAAATGAGAGGTTTTAAGAGAAATCAGCAAGGGGTTCCACTAGAAGGAGGAATTTCATTTGGGGTTTGAAGGAAGTCAGGAGATAGAAAAAAGAGAACATTTCAGGCAGGGGGACATAAGGTCAATGAAAATAGATTAGAGTCTTATATGTAAAATAGCAAGGAGGCCATTGTCACTGGATTATGCATTTTAGAAAGATCATGAGTGGAGGAGGATGGACTGGAGTTGGGAGAGCTTATGGAAAGGGGATCAACTACCAGTATATAGGGAGAAAAGGGTCCAGGACAACTTGGGCTTTATGGGAAACCTATGGGTACAACCTGGATGAAGACCTAACAAAAGAGCCTGAGGAACTATCAGAGAGGTAGGAGGAGAACCAGGAGAGAATAGAACCTGAGAGAAGAGAGAATCAAGGAAAAGAGAGTAATCGTTAATATCAAAGAAAAATGGAGAATGAGAGTTGAGAAAAGACTATTGGATTTGGCAATTAAAGATCATTATTAACTTTGAAAAGAGCAGTTTTGACTGAATGATGAAGTCAGAAGCCAGGCTGGAGAGTTAAGTAGAGAGTGATAGGAAAGGAAGTGGAGGTACCTATTAAAGATGACCACCTACTTGGCAGATTTCCTCAGTTTTCTGCATGAAATTAATCCTGTTTTAAAACTCTTCTCATGTTCTGACCATTAGCACATTCACTTCAAGTCAACTATCTGTACTTCTGCTTCTTCTAATCTTGATAAGAGTAAGCTAGGCTATGTTAAGAGGACAAACTGAATTCATTTGGAAAATTAAGCCCACCTCATTACCTGCAGTTCATCTTCATGAAGAAGTCATAGAGCTCAGATTTGAACATCTTGTTTGCTGTTCATTACAAAACATGGACTTTAAAAAGTGGACTTTTGCCCTGAAAATATTGGCCCTAGACAGACACCAGGACAGAGTATATACTTATGTGGCAGACACCAGCCCTAGGCAGACACCAGCGCAGAGTGTATACTTAAGCCATTATTCCAAGTTCATGGGAAGAGTTTTGTGTTAGAACATTCAGGAAGGATGGATATTTGAATTTTTTTTTTAACATAAAGGCAGCAGCTGTTATCACAACATAATTTGAATGGTTATAATCTGATCTCATGATCAGTGAACTCTTCTTATGGAGTCTCAGACTTTTAGAATATCAGTTCAGAACTTAAGCTCAGGACATTTCAGTTTTTTCCTTTTTTTCTATAGAAAATTTTTATGTCAACTCTGTTAGCTCAATTATCATTACAGAATTACATTCAAATTTATTAGAACTACTTATTGTAGGGGTGGAGCCAAGATGGCAGCATGAAGGCAGGAATTCCCTGAAATTTGTTCCCCAAACAACTCCAAAAGATGTCACATCATGACTCTAGCCAAAATTTAGAGGAGCAGAATTGACAGAAAGACTGAGTGATACAATTTAGAAGATCCATAGGAAAGGTCTGTTTCACTGGTACCAGGGGTTGGAAAAAGTCACAGTGCAGCTGCAGTGCAGCACAGCCTGGTTAGAGGTAAACCAGCTCCAGTCTTTGAAGAACAGCCCACAGGGTGCATGGATTTGTGGCAGAGGGGTTGGTTTCCAGATCTCTTGGCTAGGGATCACACTGCGATAGCTGGAAGGGGTGGTAAGAAAGCTCTGTGGCACCAGAGTGAGCAACCTCAGGGCAGCCCTGCTGTGAGAACCTGTAGCAGTAATCTGCAGAGCCACCCAGCACTTCCAGAGCTCCCAGTCCACAGACAGTAAGGGGGTGGGGGGAGACTGCAGAGGTCTCTCCACTCTTTTTGGGGCAGGACTCTGCTGTTTGCCCACACTCAGAACCAAGTCAGAATCTGCGCCCCATACTATTACAGTGAAGCAGGGACCTTCCTCACAGCTCCAGGGCAGAGGGGAGTGCTTGTGGTCGTCGAAATACCAGAGCACAGGCAAGAGAGCAATAAGAACCTCTCATAAGACTTTGGAGGAATTAAGGTCCCAGTGGGGTATCCCTAAAGCCCCCAAAGCCGTGGAAGTGCAGTAAATCAGTCATAGGCTGAGGAAATGAGTAAACAACAGAAAAAGAAGAATCTGATGATAGACAATTGTTTTGGTCCCATGGAGGATCAAAATACATACTCAGAAGATATCAAAGTTGAAGCTTCTGTATCCAAAAACCTCCAAGAGAAATAGAAAATGGGTTCAGGCTATGGATGAGCTCAAAAAAAAAGAAAGCAATTAAGGGAGGTAGAAGAAAAGTTGAAGGGGAAATGAGAGCAATGGAGATAAATTATGAAAACCAAGTCAGCAACTTGGTGAAAGAAATACAAAAAATACTGAAGAAAATAAAATGTTAAAAACCAGTTTAGGCCAACTTAAAAGGCAAATGAGGAGAATAATGCCTTAAGAAGCAGAATTGAGCAGCTGGAAAAGGAGATAAAAATCCTCTCCGAAGAAGATAACTCCTTCAAATGTAGAATGAAACTAAAGGAAGCCAATGACTTTGTGAGAAATCAGGAAGAAATAAAACTATACCAAAAGAACCAAAAAAATAGAAGAAAATGTGAGATATCCCAATGGAAAAACAACTGACCTTGAAAACATATCCAGGAGAGATAATTTAACAATTATTGGACTTCTTGAAAATCACAACCGGGAAAAGAGCCTAGATTTCGTTTTTCAAGAACTAATACAGCAAAATTGCTCTGAGATCCTAGAAGCAGAGGGTAAAACAGAAACTGAGGGAATCCACTGATCACCTCCTAAAAGAGATCCTAAAAGAAAAATTCCCAGTAATATTATAGCCAAATTCCCTAACTCTCAAGTCAAAGAGAAAATACCAAAAACTGTCAGAAACAAACAATTCAACTACCATGGCTCTATGGTCAGGATTACCCAGAATTTGTTAGTGTCTACTTTAAGGGTGTTGTAGGGCTTGGAATTTGATATTATGGAAGGGAAAAGATCTTGGTTTCCAATTGAGAATTAACTACCCAGAAAAACCCAGAAAAACTGACCATTTTTTTTTTTAGGGGGAAAGATAGACTTTTATTTTTAGGTTTTTGCAAGGCAAATGGGGTTAAGTGGCTTGCCCAAAGCCACACAGCTAGGTAATTATTAAATGTTTGAGACCGGATTTGAACCCAGGTACTGCTGATTCCAGGGCCGGCGCTTTATCCACTGCACCACCTAGCTGCCCTGGAAAGATAGACTTTCAGTGAAAATGGGACTTTCCAACTTTTCCTAACAACCAGAACTGAACAGAAAGTCTGATCTCCAAGCACAGGACTCTGGTCAATCAAATAGGGGGTGAATGAGAAGGACTAATTATGAGGAGCTTGATGATGTTGAACTGTGTATATTCCTGCATGGGATGAAGATACTGATAACTCATATGAACCTTCTCATTTATAACAGCAGTTAGAAGGAGTATATATATATATATACATATATATATATATGTATATATATATATATATATTCAGCACAGGAAGGAGCTGAATATAATGGTATAATGTAGTAATAAGATGGAATCAATGAATGATAAAGGAAAGTACTGGGAGGAAGAGAAAGGAGAGGAAGAAGGGCTAATATATTTCACATAAGAGTCAAGAAAAAATTTTTCAAAGGAGCTGAATGGGGGAAGGTGAGGAAGAATGAGTGAGCCTTCATTCTCATTAGAAATGGCTGAGAGAGGAAATAACACACATCCTTAATAGGGTAAAGCAATCTATCTTACCCTAGAGAAAAATGAGAGGAAAGGATGGGATAAGGGGGAATAGGGGAAATAGGTGATAGGAGAGGGAAGATCATGGGAGAGGGTACTTAAATACAATACACTTCTGAACAAGACAGTGAAAAGAGATAGAGAATGGAATAGATGAGAGTGGGGAGGAATAGAGTAGAGGGAAATACAGCTAGTGATGGCAACTGTGGGAAAAATATTGCAGCAACTTCTTTGGTGGATTTAAGATAAAGAAGGCAACTCATCTCAGAGACAAACTGAATCATACGTTTTCCCCCCCTTTCTCACTATTCTTGAGGTTTTTCATCTTTCCAGGGGTTTATGTTTACTCTCTCAACATTACTGTAATAACATAAAATAAATAAACCAAAAAAAAAAACACCACTACATATTGTAAACATTACTGTAAGATGGAATTGATGTTAAGTGCACTTTCTGAGTTAGATAAATCTTTACCAATCTCATAGGAAGATTGTTCTTTTCCACAGTAGGAATGTAGATAGAACTACCCAATAAAAACATCATTCCACATTCATGTTTACATTTACCAAAATTTTACAAACCCTTTACTAACTTAGCGCTGAAACATCAGCAATGATGAAGTATCCCCCTTCAGGTACTATGGGTTTCAGTCCAATGCTTCGGAGTAACTGGATCATCCTATCCCGTTTCACTTCCAGTTCTCGGGCCAGAGAATAAAAGTAGCATTCTGGATCATTCATGCGTTTAATATCAATCTGAAAAGCTCGAGCCAAAGCCTCCTGTGTTTTAAAGGTTTGAAAACCCCCCATTAATTAATATGATACAAATTTAACAAAAAAAAAAGAGTCTGCATCATTTCTGATAAATGGGGTCAACAATTACTTAACTAAGCAGATAACACCTTTCTTGATTTTAGCTGAGTTAGTATTTTTGCAGATTTTGGCTTCTATAAATTTTTTTGCCATGTTATGAGTTCATTGTTGTCTTTACCTCCTATGGAGGCTATGGATATGAAACTATCATATCTTTTTTTTCTTTAGTTTTTTGCAAGGCAGTGGGATTAAGTGGCTTGCCCAAGGCCACACAGCTAGGTAATAATTATTAAGTGTCTGAGGCCGGATTTGGACTCAGGTACTCCTGACTCCAGGGCCGGTGCTCTATCCACTGTGCCACCTAGCTGCCCCTGAAGCTATCATATTCTTAATCACAATGACATACGGTAAAAAATTATTACACAAAAAAAGTTTCCTTCTGGAATGAAAGTGATGCCAAATTATTTTCTAATAAGATGAATTATCACATGACTTTAACTAATAGTTTGGAGTGATAAGGAATTTTTTGCTTTTGCCTTTTGATCCCTAGTATCCTGTGTAGACCCTGGCCCACAGAAGAAGATCCTATTAACTGACTAGAGAAATAATGACTGAGGTCCATGGCTTCCATTCTGTGGGTCAAGGGTCCTGGTGGTTGGACTGTGGCATGCTTGTACAGTGTTAATGAACCCACCAAGGACTGTTATTCTGATATTTAGCTCTGAAGAAAGAAATTGTGTGAATAATGTTAATTTTTATTTGTTAAGTGGATGCAGATGCTAATTTAACAGATAACATGAATATATTTCAAAGTGTCACTGAAATCATAGGAATCTTTTTTAATCAGTCAATGGATACTTGATAATACAATTACTATTGGTAGGGTGGGGTGAGGTTAATACAATATTTGGACTTTAAAACATCGAACTAGGACCTGAAAAGGTTGGGTACCACTGACTCTAGACAGACACTAGCACATAGAGCAGATATTTAGGTAGAAAATGGAAAGTGTCCCTAAGCCCTTTTTCCAAGTTCACGAAAAGAGCTTTATGCTAGCACATTCAGGAAAGATGAATAATTGAATTGTTGAACAGGAAAACAGCAACTGTTACCCTTAAATCTGACTCACGTACTAGCTTCTTTTTCCTTCTGAAGCTTACTGTAGGCAGTCTACACAAATCTGAGCAAGGCTCCCAAATGGTGCTTTTTAAAATGGTTTTCAAACTATAGAAATAATTGTGTGGTAAGGAGAGAGCTCTAAGAAGCCAGGTCAGACATCAGAAGAACAGTGCTTCTCCAAGGAGAGGACACTTAAATAAGCACTTAAAAGGGCCAGTGAGCCAGTCAGCCTAAATTCTTGTGTTCTTTGAATTTGAGAAGCATGCCATCCTTGAACTCATTGTTAAATGAAATCATATTAAAATTACTGGTAAATTTTGAAAGTGCTACATAAAACCTGTTTTTATTATTAGCTTAATTAATGTTTTCATAAAAGTTATTAATAAAAAAGATGTTATAAAAGTATCAGGCCTTAGAAAAATATTTTAAACCCTTGTTAAGAAAATTTTCCATTCATGAGTTTTTAGTGGTATTTCGGAATTTTGTTTTGTTCTTATAAAAAATTATTTTTCAGTGAAAATATAATTCACAAAATAACTATCAGCCAAAACCTAGTACCTTGGATATAGAAACATTTTTAGGGAAGCCATTTTTTTTGTTTGTAAAGTATCAAGGATTTACTATGAAAACATGGCTATAGTAATTAATAATGTTCCCTAAATTCCCTAAATATATTATAAGTAAATTGAATTCAGGGCATGTTACTTCTGGACATGGAGGCAAGAATTCAATTATTCAAAACATGTATCACATTCAATGTCACCTTCAAATGAAAATCATTCATCATAAATTTCTAGGTACCATGTGTAATTACCTGTAATGGAGTTGCACAAGTAAAAATGGAATTTTGTTGTACAGTCTGCATTTGTTTTATCAAACTCCTAGGACCAATAGACCAACCAAGCTAAGAAAGGAAACAGCGAGAGCAGATGTAATCTAATTATTAATACCAAATTCAAGAAAGTAGAAACATTTTTAAATTATATGCAATTTACAAATTTATAAGCACATGGTGAATACACAAATACTCAAAATGGGAACCCTTTACCACTTATTTTTTAAGTTTTTTGCAAGGCATTGGGGTTAAGTAACTTGCTCACAGTCACACAGGTAATTATTAAGTGTCTCATGCTGAATTTGAACTCAGATCCTACCTGACTCCAGGGCCAGTGCTCTCTCCACTGCACCACCTAGCTGCCCCTCTTTTACCACTTTTTAAAAATTTATTTTTTCAACTATTTGAAACTGTAGCTTTCAACAATCATTTTTCTGTAAGATTTGAAGCTTACATTTTCTCTCTCCCCCCTCTCCTGACAGAAAGCAATCCAACATAGACCCTATATGTATAATCATCCTAAACATAGACCCATATTATGTTGTGAGAGAAGAATCAAATCAAAATGGAGAAAAAACAATAGAGAAGGAAAAAATAACACATAAAACAACTTTTAAAAATTGAAGATAATAAGTTCTGGTCTGCATTAAACTTCAGAGATCCTTTTTTGGATATGGATGGTATTTTCCATCACAAATCTTTTAGAATTATCTTTGATTATATTATACTGCTGAAGTGAACAAGTCCAACATAGTTGATCATCAACCCATTGTTATTAGTGTGTACAATATTCTTCTGGTTCTGCTCACCTCATTCAGCATCAGTTCTTGCAAATCTTTTCAGGCGACTCTGAAGTCCCATCCCTCATAATTTCCTATAGAACAATAGTGTTCTATCACATTCATATACCACAACTTTTTTCAGTCACTGCTCAATTGATGGGCATTCCCTCAATTTCCAATTCTTTGCCACTACAAAAAAGAGCTTCTATAAATATTTTTGTATATGTAGGGTTTTTACCCTTTTTCTTGATCTCTTTGAGATTCAGACCTAGTAGTGGCATTGCTAGATCAAAGGGTCTGCTCAATTTTATTGCCCTATGGACACAATTCCAAATTGCCCTCTAGAAAGATTGGATCAGTTCATAACTCCACCAACAATGTATCAGTGTCCCAGTTTTCCCACATTCCCTCCAATATTGATCATTTTCCTTTTTAGTCATATTGGACAATGTGGTACCTGTTTTAATTTGTGTTTCTCTAATCAATAATGATTTAGAGGATTTTTTATGGGTTTTTTTTGGCAAGGTAATGGGGCTAAGTGGTTTGTCCAAGGCCACACAGCTAGGTAATTATTAAGTGTCTGAGGCCAGATTTGAACTCAAGTACTCCTAACTCCAAGGCCAGTGCTCTATCCACTGTACCACCTAGCCACCTCTTAGAGGATTTTTCATATGATTTTTAGTTTAATTTCTTCTGAAAATTATTTTTTCATATCCTTTGACCATTTATCAGTTGAGGAATGACATATTGACTGTATTCTCTATATATTTTATAGATGAGTCTGATGTTAGAAGCACTAGTTGTAAAAATTGTTTCCCAACTTAGTGATTTTTCTTTTAATCTTGGTTGAATTGGTTTTATGTAAAGTTTTCAGTTTAATGAAATCAAAGTTATCCATTTTGCATTTTATGATGTGTTTTTATCTCTTCTTAAATTGTCATAAATTGCTGCACTTTCTATAAATCTTACAGGTAAACTATTCCTTGTGTTCTTAATTGGCTTATATCATCTTTTATGTCTAAATCCTGTATCAATTTTGATATTATCTTGGTATATAGTATGACATGTTGGTCTATGCCTAGTTTCTGTCTTATTATCTTTCAGTTTTCCCAACTGTTTTATATCAAAGAGTGAGTGCTTATCCTAGAATTTGCAGTCTTTGGGTTTATCAAAGAGCAGATTACTAGTCATTTACTACTGTTTCTTTTACACCTAATCTATTTTACTGATCCACCACTCTATTTCTCATCCATTACCAAACAGGGTTCTTTTTTTCTTGTTGTGGTTATTTTTTTGGTTTTTGCAAGGCCATGGGGTTAAGTGACTTGCCCAAGGTCACATAACTAGGTAATTATTAAGTGTCTGAGGTCAAATTTGAACTCGGGTCCTCCTGACTCCAGAGCTGGTGCTATCCAGTGCAAGACCTAACTGACCCCTACCAAACAGTTTTGATCACTGATGCTTTATAATTTTAGATTTAGTATGTTTTGGACACCTTCCTTTACATTTTTTCATTAATTCCCTTTTCTTTTGTTCTTTCATATGAATTTAGTTACTATTTTTTCCTAGCTCAATAAAATAATTTCTTAGAAGTTTGATTGGTATAGCACTGAATTGTCATTTTTATATATTAGCTCAGCCTACCCATGGGCAAATGACAGTTGCCCACTTTAGATCTGATTTTATTTTAGTTTTTGCAAGGCAATGGGGTTGAGTGGCTTGCCCACGGCCACACAGCTGGGTAATTATTAAATTATTAAGTGTCTGAGGCTGGATTTGAACTCAGGTACTCCTGACTCCAGGGCCGGTGTTCTATCCACTGTGGCACCTAGGTGTCCAATGATTTTATTTTTGAGAAAAGATTTTTTATAGCTATTTTCATATTGCTTATGAGTTTGCCTTGATAGGTAGACTCCTATTTTTTTATGTTGTCTACAGTTACTTTGAATGGAATCTCTCTATCTCTTGCTGCTCTATTTTGTTAGTAATATATAGAAATATCGATGATTTATATGGGTTTATTTTGTATCTTGCAATTCCATTAAAGTTAATAATTGCTTCAACTAGTTTTTTTCAGTTTTTCAGATTTTCTAGGGTTCTCTAAGTATACCATCATATCATGCACAAAGAGTGAGAGTTTTGTTTCTTCATTAACTATTCTAATTCCTTCAATTTTTTTTCTTATTGCTAAAGCTATGATTTCTGATACAACATTCAATAACAGTGGTGATAACAAGTATCCTTGTTTCACCCCTGATCTTATTGTGAATGCTTCTAGTTTATCCCCATTGCATATAATGCTTGATAGTTTTATATAGACACTGCTTATCATTTTAAAGAGCATTCCATTTATTCACATACTCTCTAGTATTTTTAATAGGAATGGGTGCTGCATTTTGTCCAAGTTTTTCAGCATCTATTGAAATTGTATTATGATTTTTGTTAGGTTTATTTTTGCTATAGTTAATTAGGCTGACAGTTTTTCTAATATTGAACCATCTTTGCATTTCTGGTATTTTACTTGATAATAGTATATATCCTAGTGATAACTTACTGTAATCACTTTGCTAATTTTTATTTTAAATTTTTAGATACATATTCTTTAGGGGAAACTATTCTATAATTCTCTTTCTCTGTTTTGACTCTTCCTGGTTTGGATATCAGCACCATAACTCTTTCACCTATTTTTTCAAAGTGTTTATGTAGAATTGGAACTAATTGTTCCTTGAATGTTTGCTAGAATTCACTTGTGAATCTATCTCCTTGGAGATTTTTCTTAGGGAGTCCACTGATGGCTTGTTCAATTGTTTTTTTTTCTGAGATGGGGTTAAGTATTTAATTTCCTCCTTTTTTAACCTGGGAAATTTATACTTTTTAAAAATATTCATCCATTTCACTTAGATTGTCAAATTTATTGGCATATAGTTGGACAAAATAGCTCCAAATTATTACTTTAATTTTCTCCTTATTTCCACCTTTTTCATTTTTGATACTGGTAATTTGGGTTTCTTCTTTTTTTAAATCAAATTAATATAAAGAATATCTATTTAATTGTTTTTTCAAAAAACAATTTTTAATCTTATTTATAAATTCACTTTTGATTTTATTAATCTCTCCTTTAATTTTCATAATTCCTAATTTGATATTTAGTTGGAGATTTTTAATTTGTTCTTTCTCTAGTCTTTTTTTTGCATGCCCAATTCTTTGATCTCCTCCTATATTTTATTTATGCAAGTATTTAGAGATATATTATAACTGCTTTGACTTTCCTACAAGTTTTACTCTTTATTGTCATGATCATGGATGAAATTATTATTTCTATGATTTGCTGTTTAATCTACCCTTTCTTTAAAATTAGTTTCCAATTAATTTTAGTTCTATCTCTCCATGGTCCTTTATTGCATATGATTTTTATTAAATCATGACCTGAAAAGGATGCATTTAATATTTTTGTCTTTTTGCATTTGATTGTGAGGTTTTTATGCCCTAATACAGTCACTTTTTGTGTAGGTGCCATGTACTGCAGAAAAAAAGTTATATTGCTTTCTATACTCATTCAATTTTCTCCAGAGGTCTATCAAATCTAACTTTTTAAATATACTATTTACCTCCTTGACTTCCTTATTTTATGGTTAGATTTATGTAATTCTGAGGGAGGTAGGTTGAAATCCCTCGCCAGAGAGTTTTGCTGTCTATGTCTTCCTTAACTCATTTAGGTTCTCCTCTAAGAATTTGGATGGTATACCATTTGGTGCATACCTGTTTAGTAATGAAATTGTTTCATTGTCTATGATACCTTTTAGGAGTTTTCTTCCTTATCCTTTTTAATGAGATCTATTTTTGCAGTTGCTTTGTCTGAGAGAAGAATTGCTATCCTTTCTTTTTTCACTTCAGCTGAAGCATAATATAATCTTCTCCAGTCTTTTACCTCTATTCTATGTGTATACCTCTGCTTCAAATGTGTATATTGTGAGCAGCATCTTATAGGATTTTGGTTTTTTAATCCACTCTGCTATCCACTTCCACTATATGGGAGAGTTTATCTCATTTACCCTCACAGTTATACTCTTTATTATCCTCCAGATTCTCTGCCCTCTCTTTGTACTTTTCCCCCTCCCTTCACCTCACCAGTGTTTTGTTTCTGAATACCTCCTTCCCTTTTCATCAGCCCTGTCCCTTTTCTTCTCTTTCTCTTTTTCCCCTTCTTACTTCCCTCTTATTAATCTCTCTTTCCCTTCTCCTCCTTTTCCCTCCTAATACTTGAAGCATAAAGATAAATTTATAAGCCCACTTGAGTATATGTGTTATTCCTCTTTGAGCCAAATCCAATGACAGTAAGATTCAAACAGTTCTCACATTATCCTTTCTTTCCCTCTGCTACAAAAGGTCATTTGCACTTCTTCATGTGATGTAATTTACCCCATTCTGACTCCTTCCTCTAGTTTCATTACATTCTCCCCAACTTTTTTAAGTTTTTTTTTTTTGGCAAGGCAATGGGGTTAAGTGGCTTGCCCAAGGCCACACAGTTAGGTAATTATTAAGTGTCTGAGGCTGGATTTGAACTCACGTACTCCTGACTCCAGGGCTGGTGCTCTATCCACTGCACCACCTAGCCACCCCTCCCCCATTTAAAAAAAGATTTTATTTATTTTGAGTTTTACAATTTCCCCCCAATCTTACTTCCACCCCCCTCCACAGAAGGCAATTTGCCAGTCTTTACATTGTTTCCATTCTCCCCCATTTTTGAATGTCTTAATTTTTTAAAAATCATTCCATCAAAATTAACTTATGTCCATACCTTTAGCCTTTAGTCCTCTAATATAGAATTATAATTCTGAAGAGTTATGAGAATCTTCCTCCCAGATAGGGATGTAACCAGTTTAATCTTATTGAATAGTAATATTTTTCTTTCCCCTTGTTTACCTTTTCATGTATCTCTTGAGTCTTCCTGCTTGAAGAAAACAAATTTGCTGCTCAATTCTCATCTCATTAGGTAAATTTGGAAGTCATCTATTTTGCTAAATGTCCATCTTACCCCCTGAGAGTATATGTTCAATTTTGCTAGGTAGTTGATTCTTGGTTATAATCCAAGCCCCCATGTCCTCCACAATATCATATTTCAGGTCCTTTAATCCTCTAATGTTGAGCAACCACAGCCTGTGTAATCCTGACTGTGTCTCTTCAGTATTTAAATTGCTTCTTTCTTGCTTTTTTGCACGATTTTCTCCTTGATCTGATAATTCTAGAGTTTTTGCTACAATATTCCTTGGCTTTTTCATTTTTGGATCTTTTTCAGGAGGTAATTGATGTATTTCTTTTTTTTTTTTGTGGGCAGTGGGGTTAAGTAACATGCCCAAGGTCACACAAATAGGGAGTTACTAAATGTCTGAGACTGGACTTGAATTCAGGTCCTGCTGACTCCAGGGCTAGTGCCACCTAGCTGCTCTAGTGGATTCTTTTGATGACTATTTTGCTCTCTGGTTCCGGGAAATCAGGGCAGTTCTGCCTGATGATTTCCTAAAAAATGGCATCCAGATTCTTTTTTTTTTTTGATCATGGCTTTCAGGTAGTTCAAATTTCTTAAATTATCTCTCCTGGATCTATTTTTCTAGGTAGTTGTTTTATTGATGAGGTATTTTACATTTTTTCTATTTTTTAACAGATTCTTGGTTTCTCATGAAATCATTAGCTTCCATTAATTCCACCCTATTTTTCAAGGAGATATTTTATTTAGTTAGCTTTTGTATCTCCTTTTCCATTTGTTCAATTTTGCTCAATTGCATTTTAAAGAATTTGTTTTCTTCTGTCACTTTTGGTTGTCAGACATTTTCTCTTGCATCCCCCCCCCCCCAATATTTCCATTTTATTTTTAAAATCCTTAATGAGCTCATCTAAGAAGTCTTTCTGTACTGGAGGCCAATTCATATTCTCCTTCAAAGCTTCATGTAGCCCTGCTTCTCTTCTGAGTTTGTGTTTTGCTTATCCGTATCTCTAAGGTAACTCTCAATGGACCTTGCTTTTCCTCTGACTTTTTCTCATTCATTTTAAAATTTGTTACCTATCTCAAGATTCTTGTGTTAGGAGAAGGGTTTGCTCACATATTTGCATTGAGAACCCTAGTGGCTTGCTAACTGCCCTGAGGCCATTGATGTTAGACACTCCAGGCGGTTGTTCAGTGGATTGACTGGTAACGATCACTTGAGCCTCTTTGGGCTGTCTGTGCTAAGGATGTCAGTTGTCTACTTCATGGATCATTGGAGATAGCAGGAATGTCTGAGACTATCTCTGGGCTCTCCACAGGCAGTCTAGTCACTGGGCTAGGTGTGCCAGGCTGGAGAGTTTATGGAAAATTATGTCAAAATTTGATTGACAGTGAAAGGTTATCAGTATTGTTTATCAGATCCAGGACAGCATGCTTGTCTGGGTTCTGAATAGTGGAAGATGCTCATGAGATTTCTCAGTGGCCAATGGAGTGAAACAAGGCTGTGTCCTTGCTCCATGTTTTTTAGGATGATGTTTTCAGCCATGTTAAACACCTTCAATGAAGATGAACATGGATCAAAGTCAACTATTGCCCTGAGGGTAAATTCTTCATCTTGATAAGGCTACAAGTCAAGACTAAAGTAGAGAGAGTGTTGGCATATGATTTTTGGTTTGTAAATTATTGCCTCTGATGCTTAGATGCAACAAAGTATGGTTGATTCTCTACTGCTTGCACTAATTTTGGCCTAACAACACCAAGAAAACATAGGTCCTTCATCAGTGACCACCACACCATTTATATGTAGAATCAATGATTATAGCAAATGGAGAAGTTTTGAATATTTTGGATGTTCATTTATTTTTGTAGTATATTTTCCATGGATGTACACATTGATAATGAGGTTGACATGCATTGCCAGAACAAGCTCAATATTTGGGAGGCTGAAAAGGAGACTGATTATCATATTTAATGTCAACAAAACCATTGTGCTGACCTCACTAATGTGTGCCTGTGAAACCTGAACAGTCTACCATTACCATGCCAGGAAACTGAATTGCTTCCATTTGAATTCTCCTATCCCTGGCAAGAGAAGATACCAGACACTGAGGTCCTTTCTTGAACAAAACTGCCAAGCATTCAAACTCTACTACAGAGAGCATAATTCTACAGATTGACCATATTCTTCAAAAGTCAAATATCAAATGCTAAAATCTATTTTATGGGGAACTCAAATAGGACAAGTGCTCATATTTTGGTCAAAAAAAGTGATACAAGGATACTATCCAGGTCTCTTAACATCTTTGGAATTGTGTGACATGGGAGACACTGGCACAGAACTACCCAGCATGGCGTGCCTCATCAGAGAAAGTGTTGCCATCTATGAGAAAAGCAGAATTGTAGTAGCCCAGAAGAAATGCAAGATGTTAAGATTTAGAGTATTCACCCCCAATGTTCATGTGGACTATTTGTGCTTAATCTCTGGCTGAGCTTTTCAAACTGGTAGTGGTCTGATCAGGCACAGTCAAACACACTGTAACTTGACTCTAACAGAATGAAATCATTTGGTCCTTTTTTAGAATGAAGGACAATAACAAATATTTTGACAATCTGAAATAAGATTTTGATATGTTTATTATTTGTAGATTTTAAAAAAGTTGACTTGGTAAAATGGAGTGTTAGTCACTGAAATGCAGGATGTCCTTGGCAGAATCCCAATGAAGAGAGAGTCCCTATATGATGAGATGGTACAGTCTTCTAAAAGCACTTTCTTGTGGATAACATGGTGATGGCAACAAACTCTAAAATGTTACAAAGCTCAGAGATGTCATTTCTACTTATTTCTTTTAATCTGATAGGTAAATCTGCCTGATAGCTAGGTTTTTAAGAGACGAGATTGTTGTTCATCTTTGAAAGTTTTTGAAGATGGACAGGATTATCACAGAGTAATGTCTTGAATTGTGAATGATTTGAATTTAAGTGAGGCAGAGAAAAATCATCAGTTTTGTAGACAAGGTATTACTACTATAATAGCTTTTTCATTTTTAGAGTTATGAAATCTTCATGCTATACATTCTACTATTCATTTTCTTAAAAAACTACCCAATTTTTTCATTTTCTAATGATATTTTAAAAATTGGTAATAGGTTACAATATTATTTAATTTTAGAGATGGAAAGGGATTTAAAGGATTCAACCTCCTAACTTTTGAGATAAAGAAACTGAAGTCTAGAAAGATTGTCACACAGTTAGCATATTAGTGACAGAAACAAGACTACAGAGTGCTTTCTCTAAAATAAAAATCAACATGTCTGAGTATTAGGAGGAAGTCATCAAATTAAACACAAAAACTTAACAGAGAAAATGAAAACTCATGTTTATTTTCATCTACAAAGTTCTTTAATTCATCTTACCTTCCAGCCTGTAACACTGAATGTCTTTCCAGCACTTCCTACTGTTATTGTTCTTTCCCACATACCTGGCAAAGTAGCTGTACAGAAAAAAAACCCAATTAATTTGTTAATCTCTAATGAAATTACATTCTTTATATTTTGAAACTAAATCACATCATTTTAACCAGAAATCATTTTGGATTACATTAATTATAGCCAAAATATTGACTAAACTATAATGTTTAAGTTAACAAAATTCTATGTTATAATTTTTTCTTCGATTAAGTAATGCTGTACAAAGAATTTTGAAAGGCCATCGTGTTGAAGTAGCATTGGACTTTATGAAATCTGGTAATCTCAAGATTTGGAAGGGACCTCAGAGGTCATCAAACTATACCAATATCTGAACATCTCTCTATGACATACTGTACAAGTTGTTGTCTAGCCTCTGACTGAAGACTTCAGGAAAGAGGAAGCTATTACCTGCCAAGGCAGCTCTTTTCATTTTTAGCTAGATCTTGTTTGCCAGAGTTCTTTCTTACAATTCCTAATTTGTTTTTTTTTACAAGAACAGTAAAGTTTAAATTTTCTTCCTTATGTCAGCTATTGAAATACTTGAAGAGAGTTATCACATGTCCCTGCTAGATCTTCTCTTTTCTGGGTTAAACATCTCCAGTTCCTTCATAGCTTTTCTTACGATATGATTTCAAGGTCTTTCACCATCCTGTTAACCCTTCCCCGAATTTAATATCCTTCTTACTGTGTGGTACATATGGTCTGATTAGGGAAGAGTACAATGAGATTGGTACCTCTCTATTTGTGAACACTAAGCTTATTTTTATAGCTCTGAAAGGTAATTTAATTGAATTTCTATTGAAATTTGCAAGTTTTCATATCTCATAAGGGTCAATATTTTAAAATGGCAATAAACAAAAACAATTCTTTATGAAGATAGAAGCTTAATAGGCAAATTTCTAGAATACACAATGTATTTTAAGAAATCTGCACCAGTATCTCCAAAAATTTTTGTTATATACATTGAATCTGCTTTCAAAATGCAAAAATATCTTTGTGGATATAATTCATATTTTAAGCAACTTTATTACATAATTCATCATGCTACTTAATACATGTTCCAGGCTTTATTAAGATGGTAGCATGGAAAGAAGAAAAGAAAAAATGGTCTTCATTTAACACTAAGCTTCTTAAGGCAGGCTCAGTTCTCATGAGGTTTTTTGACTGCCATATCAGTTTTTTTGGTTCTCATATCTTACTACTGACTCTTTAAGGACAGGTTGGATTTCAACAGTTAGACAATGTAGACACGAGGATAAGAAATTTCTATAATGTTTATTTTTTTTAAGATTTACTGAACCTATAGGTGGTAGCCATTAAAGAAATGACTACTCAGGGAAAAAAGATGGGGCAGTTAGGTAGTTCAGTGGATAGTGTACCAACCTGGAGTCAGGAGGACCTGAGTTCAAATTTGACCGCAGACACTTGATTCTTATTAGCTATGTAGCCTTGGGTAAGTCAATTATCCCTATTGCCTTCCAAAAAACAGAGAGAAGGCTATATTCATAGATAAGGACTTCCAATCCTTTTGGTGATCAGCCAATGTCATCCTTATTGTGAGCTTTTCATAGAGTTGTCAAGGATCTAAATGAAGAGAGTTATCTTTTTTTCTGATTTAATGCTTAATGATGGCAGGAACCTTTATGGCTCTTTCAGAGATAACCAGCCAAATTTCCTAATTTATAATCATCTGTCATCCTCTGATTGTTGGGACAACTAACAAATGGAAAGATAACATTCCAGACTTAATTACAGGCTGAGAAGGCAAACCTTGTCCAGAAATATAAGACACAGGTGTTGCTGGAATGCTACAAGAATCCTTATTAACAATCTATATTCATACTCTTTAAATCAGTCAAAGCAGTTCTGTTACTCATAGGTAGCTTATACTTTTATAAGTCAGTTAAGAGTTAAGAGACATGATAGAGAGTTCAACTCTAGGGAAAATTGCCTATGTGACAACATAAAAATGATACTAATTTCCTGACATATGGTTGGAAACCCTAATTATATTATGTTAAAGAACCACCACTACACTGCAAATTGATGTGATAGCCATTGTGTGTCTTTCCTGAAACAAATGTCACTGCATTTGATGGAACAGGTAAAGTTTAAAGGAAGGGAATGGTCCTCTCTAAATAGTGAAATAGTGGGCTCGTTTTTTTTTCCCCTTATTTTTATGGGCTGTGATAAAAACTAAAAAGCTGAGTTTAAAAAGATGTCTTGCTTCTCTTTGGTAAAGCTATTTTATTAGTTACATTTTTACTCTGAAGGGTTTATAGTTTGTTGGTTTAAACAATAAATTTCATGGTCATTTAAAATGACCTGTTGGAAGAATATCCCTAAATGAAGTTAACTCCAACTCTGGAGCTTTGAGCAATGCCATTATCATATAGATGTATTTTATGTTGGGCATAAAATGCTTTTGGTTCATTAGCTACTCTTTCTTTCTCCTTTAAACTAAAATCTTAAAATGAAAGTGATTTCAAATGGTTACATTTCTCTAACTTCCTACTTGGGGAAAGATTCAAGACTGCATATACCTCAGGAAGGTGCTTATGATAAAATTCTTATGTCATATCACAAACTACTCATTAAGAAAGTACTTCCTTAAGTAAATACAGGTCAAAAACCCATTCAACTTTCTATATTCTGAGGTGAGTTCAATCTGGACAAAGTGTTAGGGTTCTAAATTAGAGATTATCTGGCTTGGCAGTTCAACTCTTAGAATACCAGGAGTACCAGGTCTGAAGATCAGAGGACCTCCTGGAGGTCAAAACAATTTGCTCTTTAGCCCATGTGGTTTAGTTATAGTTATTTATAATCCAAAATTAAAGTCTTCTGAAAACCTGAGATACACAAAAATGTTATTCAACCTATTGGTTTGAAGAGGGGACCCTGAGTAACATCGTCGATAAGTCAGCTTGCATTATTCAACTTTTATTCTCATTCTTCTCCTTCATAGTCATGGCAAGGGTACCATCTTTCCTCAAGCTTGTATAAAAAGTGTACTCCCTAGTTTGTGACAGGAGCCTATGCTATCAGGGATCCTGATAACCCTCCTTCAAAGCCAAAATCAAGGTTTCATAAATATAGGAACCATAGGCATGAGGAAAGCAGCATAATCACAATATTAACCAACTTTTATTTCTGAACTTAGTACCCAGTATTCTTTAATGTATTCAATGTTTCAGTTAAACTAGACTTTTCACTGATTCTTGGTTCTTTTTTTCACCTTTAAGTCACTGCTTATACAAATTCTTTAATCTAGAGGGAGCTTCCAGGATCTCTATCAAAATATCATCCATCCTTTAAAGCTCAACTCCAATATCACATAATTAGTGAAGCTCTGTTCTTGGGATCCCTCCAACCATAACATCTGCTCCTTCTCCTCCTTTGAACCACTAGTACATTGACATCTTTTAGAATGCATTGAATCCATCTCATGCTATAGACATGCATGTCTTTGTCATTCTTTGATGGAGAGGATGGTATTAATCATCTTGGGAAGCACTTATTACAGTGGAAAGATCACAAGTGGTATTCCACTGCTCTGGCAATCAAGGCATTATGAGAATTGGTTTTATTTGCTCAATGGAGACAGTCTAGCTCTAGGCAGAGAAGCAAATTCTGTATGGAAGAATCAAGGAACATTTTATGTTTTGTTGATAAGCCAGTTAAAAAGTAATGATTTCTGTGGCCTAAGGGTCATCTTCCTCTTACCTTGGGAGCTAGGCAGTTAGAATTGGGGTTCTGGTCTTGGTTTGTTCTTTTCATTTTTATGGGCAGGGAATAGAGTTTCAGACACAAAAGTTCAAGCTAGGGGGACTTGAATCTAGGATTTCAGACCATATTACAATTTTCCCAGAAGTCCAGAGGGACTCTGGACTTGTAACTTGGTAAGACTGATACTGCGTAGGAACTGAACCAAGCTGCGAGTCTCATCCTCCTTAACTAGCCAGAGACCGGCATAGTGGTGTAGTGGGATTTTGCTCTGAAGAAAGTTAAGGGGTAAAATACATGGGGAGAGGAATTATTGTATCTTAGACTATTCCCCATGCCTGGAAGTCTCTTTCTTCTCATTTCTACCTCCTGGTTTCCTTCTATAAGAAGCCTGTCCCAACCTCCTTTAATACCTCTGATGATTTTCTCCAAATTATCCTGTAAATATTTTTGTCTGTTCATAGTTGTACACTATATACTGTGAGCACCTGAAGAACAGATGTCTTGTGTCTTTCTTGGTCTCCCCAGTGCTTAAGATAGTACCTTGCACATTGTAGGCTTTATAAATTATTGACTATTGACTTCCTGTTAGTCAACTCTAACTCCAAGGGTTACAGATCTCCCCTAGGTTACAACTATTCATGCATCTATCTAAATCTATGGACCTTGGGCAAGTCACTTAACCCTTATTATCTCACTTCCAGGGTCATCTCCTGTTATCCTGATTCATATTTGGCCTCTGGACTCCTCTGGACCCTCTGGACTTAGCACAGTACCCCCTTACTCAAATCCAGTTCATGTGCTTGTCATGATATCACCTCCCTGATATAGTGTTCTTAAAAAATGAAGGACAAACGTTGTATGTGTGCTGCATGTCTATGTATACATATATATATGCATAGATGCTATAAGTACATATGTATATATGTGTATGTATATATATGCATGTATATATGTATATATTGTATGTATATTAGGAGGGTGAACACACAAACACTACACACTGTGTTCACCCTCCTAATTATTCATTTAATATGAGGATGAGCTAATAAAGAAGGTAAATTTGAACATATCTTCTGTCAAACCTTAATTTTTGGTTAAGACTGAAACAATAGAAATTTAGGTTATACATGAAATTTATTCTCAAAGATTTACCTAGAATTCTATAGGTGGCAGACCATTAGAAATGGCACCCCAGGACAAAGGGAGGCAGGAATATTTATACATGACAAATATAGAATCATAAACCTTTTGGTGGCCAATTAAGTTACACATTTGGTCATAAAAATGCCATTTCAATACATTGCCATCTTCAAGTCTATTCATATAAACAGATTCAAATAGATGGAACTAGTATCTCCTTCCTGCCATAAGTCCCTAATAGCAGGAACATATGTGGCTCTTATAAAGGCAGCCAGACAAATTTCTTGCATTCTACCATCTATCTTTCTGTGATTATCAGTACAACTGCAAGCCCATTTTATTGATTAAAAAAAAATGAAGAGTATGCAAAGTTAGGCACATACAGCATTGACATTCAGATTTATGGATGGAGAGATAACAGACCTTAATGTGGACAGAGATAACATTCAGACTTAAAACAGGCCGAGATTTAAATAGTCTCAGATCAAAAATATAAGCTTAAAAACTAAAAATTTTCACACTTCAAAATACTTTATTTCAGAAAAAATAAGACAGAATTATGAGTACTGCAAATTCTTATGATACTGAAGATTTGTAATGTGAATATTTTTATTTTAAAATTGTAATTTCACTGGTACCAAAACTCTCAGAAACTCCCTCTATCAGAAAACATTCTGCATCTTATGGTCAAAGAAAGGTACATAAGGCACTTGCAAGTTTAAGTAACTTTCTCAGGATTTCAGTCTTCAAATCAACAGAAGTAGAACTTGAATCTAGGCCTTCCAGGCTACAGACCAGACTTCTATCCACTCCAGCATGTTGACTCTAGAATCTAATGTGCCTACTAAGGTAAATAAATGCTGTGATTATTGAATTGATAAAAATGAGCATTTTCCTTACCTACTGCCACTCTCTTGCATTTTTGCAGCCCCATGACAAACAATAGATATCCAGGTCTAAGAAACAGGTTAATTGATTGTTTCACATAGACCCATTCTTACTTTAAGATTATGGATCTACATAATAATTAGTACCTATTTTAATATGTTTGTTTCCAGTGTACACCAGCCATTCATAAACCTCATCACTGATGCAAATGATATCATGTTTAATACAAAGATTAGCAACTCCTTTTAGTTCTTCTCTGGAAAATATCTGAAAAACAAAAATATATACAAAAATTTGTTGCTCTATTCATATGAAAACTATAAATTTTAGTAACTGGGATAAAGGAGAAAGATTTACCTTGCCAGTGGGATTTTGTGGAGTATTTATTATAAGAAGTTTGGTTTTTGAGTTAAATTTACTTTCTAGTTCTTTAAGATCTAATATCCATGCAGCACTGGACCATTCATTTCCTTTAGTAGGTTTCTAGGATATGAAGAATGAAAAATGAAGATATGATTTAATTTAAAGTAAATAATTACTGTCACTGAGCAAATAAAAACGAAAAAAGTCAAATGAAGGTGAGGCAAATAAATTCTTTAAAATGAACAAGGAAAATAAATGGAAAATATTGGGCTCTATATAAGTGTCTTAGAGGGCTCAATGTATACATTTATAGAGGGGAGAAGTTTGTTGACATCCCACACAGCTTCATTAGTATATATATATATTATATATATATATATCTATATATCTATATATCTATATATCTATATCTATACACACACACACACACACACACACACACACACACATATCCCCTGTAGGTAATCCACCTGAACTAGGCTAAGGGAACTTTTAAGCAATAATTCAAAGAAAACTGATTTTGTATTTTGCCTCAATGTATGAGTTAGGTGTAGAAGTTTTTAAAAATCATACAATTTAAAATGGGACGGAGGTCATTGGGAGAAAAGAGCTTTATAAACTATGAAGTATTTCTTAAATGTGAGCTATTATTGCTTCCTCCTGCCAGTTGTTGACATCATCAATGATAAAGATTCAATAATTCGGAGAAGCTGCTAAACTCAGAGCTACCATGTTCACACTATCCTTTTTTTGACAGAAAAATCACACAATTCTTTGGAATGGTGTTTTGGAACCCTCCCAGATGATCGCCTGGACTTTCCTAGTTTCCTGTCAGCATACTCACATAGCGTAATGGGATATAGACAGGAATTGCTCCTGCCATCTTTATCATGGGATCATAGCAGTCAAAGAAAGGCTCGATGATGATCACCTGAAAAGGGCCACAAGGTAAGCATGATGGTGAAATTCTGGGACAATCCCTCTGGGACTCACCTGCCTCCTCCTAAATCTATGCCCATCTTTATCAGAGCGGGCACATCCCTCTAGAGTTTTCCCTTATTACATCTTTCTCCTTCCAGGCCCATGCCAGGAGCTGGTGCTTTCATCAGATTGTTCTCTTTTCCCTTTTCAAATCATCCTGCCAGTCAGCACCCAATTTGTGCTGGTGCCACTAGGCAAAGTAAGTTCTTTGGAAGCAGTGATCATTTCACCTACGTCTTTGTGCCCATCCAATTGAGCAAACATGTATCAATCATTGAGTACCAACTCTGTACTAGCCCCTTTGCTAGTGAACAAGGAGTCAACATGCCTGGCCCTCCCAGAACCAACACTCTGAAGAGGGGGATTCAAGGTGGGGTTGGGGAGTGTAGGTAAGAAAAAGTTTCTGTAGTATGGAGTTCTTAAAAAAATTTGTTTTATTTTCCACCCAATTTTTAATTATAAAACATTTTTAATATTTGTTTCTTATAATTTTGAGTTCCAAATTCTCTCCCTCCCACCCTGTCTCCCTCTCCTTTCCTGAGATGATAAGCAACTTGACATGGGTCACACATGTACAGCCATACAAAACATTTCATATTAGTCGCAGCATGTAGTTTTGAAAGGATCTGAGGAAGTGACAGTGAGAAAGGAGAGCAACCCTGGCTGCCAAGACCAGGAGTCAGTGATGGAATGAGGTCTATGGGGAAGAGCAATCAAGTCAGTTTGGCTACATTGTAGACAAAAATGCAACATGGATAAAGTTAATTTGTGTTTTCTAAATCAATATATAATCTGTCCCTATCTGTTTGAGTTTGAAACCACTAATGTAGAGTATGTGGAGAAAGAGACATAGGAAGAAAAATGAATATCAGTAGCAAAAATCACTAAGTCAAGGACACAAACTTAGATGTCTGTTTAAAAATAAATGCACTAAATGTGGAATTAGGGATCCTAATACAAATGATAATATAAAAAAATCATAGAGTTGGTGGGATAGGAAATCAAGACTGGAATGCTGAGTATGAATGAGTGAACATGATTCTTAAGGAGAAAGTGAGATGATGGAAAAGCATTACTAATGTAACCTGTGGACCTTTCTGATTCTCTGCAAATTAAACCCCCCTTCACTCCCCAACTCTGAGATTCTGGGCTTATAAAGGCCAGATCTAATCCTAGATCCCCTGCACACATTTTTTTTTGCTTAAATTTGCTTAAATTTTTCTTAACATTGTGCTGAGTTATAGATACAAGGTTAAGGGGAATATCCTGTACCATCACCCACACTTGTTTACAACTATGGTTTATGGTTTTCCCAAAATTTATGATTTTACTCAAATGCCCCTAATGGGTAGCAGGTCAGTGCAATTATTGATCAGGGTTCTTATGTCTTTCAGACTTGTTTTTCTTTACAATTCTGTTGCTACCATATAAACAGTTCTTTTGGTTTTGTTCATTTCACTCTTCATCAGTTCATAAAATACTTCCTAGGTTTCTTTAAAAATATTCCCTTTCATCATTTTTATGCCACATTAAAATTTCAAAACATTCATAGACAATAACTCCCCAAATGAAGGACATCCCTTAGTTTTCAGCTCTTTGACAATACACAAGGAGCTACTATAATCCCAACTTGATTGTAAGTGTCACTTGACTCATATGTGCCACCATTCAATCAATCCGTCAACAAGCACCCAGTTATGCCTGTTTTGAATAATTTCTGGGGTATAATGTAGAAGAATATGTTTCTATGAATTTTCTGTCCATTTAAACAAACTTTTAAAACATGCCAAAGCAGAAAGTAAGTAATCATTAACTTAATAATTACACTCTATCAACAGATTTAATATAATGGAAACAACTCAGGAGGCTTACTTCTTCTTTTTCGTTAACTAATCCTTGTATAGCATTATAAATAGATCCATATGCTCCCACTGTCACTATTGTTTCAAGATTTGGATCAATCGGTTTGTCATAAATCTTTTCGTATAGAGAAGATAAAGCTTCTACTAGTGATGGATGACCCTGTCCAGAGCAAAGAAAAGAAATCTTAAATTTGACTTTATACTGAAATTCAAAAAGCTGAGCATTTTGTTTCTCTAAGTTAAAACGCTTGAACTTCTGCCAAGATTACTCAAATTTTTAAGACACTGTAGAACCGTTAAACTATATAGTTAAAAAGCACTATATTTCTATTCCCTAAAGTAGCAGTTATGTTATCATTAGGAGGTAGATATTTTGTCATTAAAAGCTATCTGTATTTTGTCCTTAAAACTATATAAACCTGAAAAGACTTTTGTTCTTTTAAGTTTAAATGCTTGATTAAATTCAAAACATATAACTGAAAAGTACTATATCTATATTCCTAAAGTAGTAGTTATTTAGGAAGTAGATATTTTATCATTAAAAGCTATCTGCATTTTGTCCTTAAATTATATAAGCTTGGAAAGACATTCTTTTTTTTTAAGGTTTTTGCAAGGCAAATGGGGTTAAGTGGCATGCCCAAGGCCACACAGCTAGGTAATTATTAAGTGTCTGAGACCGGATTTGAACCCAGGTACTCCTGACTCCAAGGTCAGTGCTTTATCCACTATGCCACCTAGCCACCCCTTTGGAAAGACATTCTACAAAATTTTAAGAAGTTTTATAAAATTCTCATGAGTATGATGAATGTTATTCTATTAGTGATAAAATAGTGTTGAATATTACTGTAATTTATATAAATCAAGAGTCACAATACTCTAGAAAATAGTATTAGTTTGTGGCCCTGAAAGTCAACTTCAGGATTCTCACAAAATTCCTTTTATGAAACAAATATGGTACTGGTACCTAAATCAGGAAGAGCAAAAACAGAGAAAGAAAATGATAGGCCAATTTCATTAATAAATATGGGTACAATAATCCTGAAGAAAAACCTTGCCAGGAGACCACAACAATATATTTTAAAGATTCTATGTTGTGACCAATGGGGATTTATACTAGAAATTTAAGGATGGTTTAATATAAGGAAAACTTAACATGAATTAACTACATCAATGACAAAAAACCCACAAGATTATATCATAGATGTGAAAACATCTTTTAACAAAATACAACACTCATTCCTATTAAGACCATTTGAAAGCAGAGGTATAAATGAATTTTTTATTAAAATGATAAGAGGTATCTATTTAAAACTCTCAGCAATCATCATTTGTAAAGGGGATAAATAAAGGAACCTTCCCAATAAGATCAGGAGTGAAATAAAGATACCCATTATCACAAATATTATTCAATATTGCATTAGAAATTCTAGAAATAGCAATAGGAGAAGAAAAAGAAATGGAAGGGATCAGAATGGGCAATGAGAAAATAAAACCATCTCTTTTTGCAGATGACATGATGACATGATGATATACTGGGAAATCCTAGATATTCACCTAAAAAGTTAGCTGAAACAATACTTTTAGCAAAATAGTAGGATATCAATCAAGCCCATATAAGTCATCAACATTTCTATATATCACCAACAAAACCCTGCAACTTAAATGTTATGCTCTCATACACACACACGTGTAGTTATATGTATTCACATAATTGTATGAACTACTCCAGTATTTTTGTCAAGAAAATCCCATGTATATTATTGGTGTGCAATGGTCCACAGGGTTATAAGAGTCAAACATGTCTGAATGATTGAGCAACAACAGTAAATACTTGAAGTGGAATTTGAATTTTGGTCTCCTATGTCCAAGTTAAGCACTCTAGTCACTGACCACTCACGAGGCAGCAGATATTTAGATGTCTCTTCCCTAACAGCAGTAGAGGCAACATAAAGATTATTACTCCTGCCTCAGAGACAAGGAAACCAGAGCTTATAAAGACAGTTAAATGCAGAGCCTGAGCCTGGGCCTAGGTGATCTTACTCCAAGATCAGGTATTCTTTACATTCTTTAATTCTACCATCTCCACTGCACCTGAGTTGTCTTCAGTTGACACCTGCAACCCCTCCAACAAGTTATCACCATGATAAAAGAGAAAACACACAATTTAAGAACTAAAATAGCTCCAACTTTTAACAATAAAGTAAAACTATTAAAAGTCTCTGGAAATAATGCATTTACTGATTTCATTTTCCATCAAATCCAGTGTCTCATAAACTTAACAGATTATCTTACCATAACATGGACATTTATGAAGGAAATGTTGGTGCTCCTTATGTATAATGAAATTCTTTTGCTTGCATATCGTTCTACTCTATGATCATACACCATGTGAACTTGCCTAAAATGTTTTTTATATACTTACAAAGCTCCGTGTATACTGATTCATTTCATCAATTGTGGATGCCTTTGCTAACTCTTCTTTAATATATATAGGAGGGGGTATATCTGGTAGGTCTTGACCAAGATTCAAAACAGAAGGGTCTGAAGCTAGTTTAGAAAATTCAACCCTAAGATGGAAAATAAAAAGTGTTAATGCGAGTCAAAATTAATAAATTTAGTCAGTGTTTCAGGTACTATGTATTGAGCTGAAAAATGATTTTAAATTGACTATCATAATTCAAAAGGACAAGAGAAAAGAAGGAAAAAAGAGGAAAGGAGAGGAGAGAGAATAAAGGGATAAAGATGGGGGAAAAAAAGAGAGGGAAAGAGCATTTATTTGCTCACTAAGTATTTGGCTGTACAAAATTTTAATAATTCTATCTTCTTCTGGCAAATACTTCTTATAGCTATCCATAACTATCTCAGTTGACTATAGCATATACTCATAAAAGCAAGACCATGTTCAAGATACCTCCCATAGATGAATTGTGCCACCAAGAGTCTTACAAATCTCTAACTTGTGTTGCAAAAAACACTGGCTAAGTGTAGCTACATATATACAAATTATTACAACTAGGAAAAACTCAAAGCATATTCTGATGAAGGGGCTTCTTGAATTTCCCTGAAGTCTAACTTTATGTCCTTTAACTCATGAAGTAGATAAGACTTCCTTATTATAAAAATATAAATATTTTAAATCCTGTGAGTCATTTATTTTCTTTTCATTTAACTCATTAATGCTTTGAAAGCTAACACTAGCTGAAGCCAAACTTATCATGCAGGATAATTTTAGTCTTTTCTAAGTGTTCTTTTCTACTCTTCTTTATATTTCATGAGTTAGAAAATATTGGTTTTTATCCATAGAAAACACAAACATACACACAACCAACAAACTCCATAAGTTAAAAAAAAATTGAAAAAAAATTGTTAGATTGTTAGATACTCACCACATATTACTATCAAGTCCTTCAATTCGTCTTGCATTTTTGAACTTCTTGGACATTTTCTAAAAGATTCAAGCACACAATATAGCTCTTTTATAACAAAAGAAATAAAAATATTTCCACTTTATGATAGGTATCTCTGAGATAACTATCAAATAATTGCTAGATGCAAATTTGGGTAACAATTAAAAAAAAGAATTAGCTTCTATATACACTACAGTCTGCTATACTCTTAGAGGTCTGTAGAAGGTTTTTTAAGCTCTTAATCTTTAAAAAGTGTCTTTTTGATTGATCCCTGGAATCCTACTTAAATATAAGTATTGTAGCATTTCAATGAAAATATGAGTCTATGACTATTTTGAAAATACTTTATGAAAACTTATCAATAGATATGTATGCAGGAAGTGAGGCAAAAAATGACCATAATTTTTAAAAAAATCATTTGTCTGAATCATCTAGACAGTGAATTCAAACACTTTTCATGTTGGCTTCCATTATTTCAAAAGTTGCCTCAATTATTTAGTTTCCTTTTAGAATACCAATACCACTTCTAAACTGAATGAATCATTCCAATAGAGAAGAAGGGTTTTACCCAGACAATGCTGCTAGGTGGAGACATGACTAGAGTTTTGGATTTGAAGTTAAATTTCTACTGCTGTGTGGCCTTGGGCAAGTCACAGCCTGTCTTAGCTTTGTTTTCCTCATCAGTAAAATCAGGATAATACCCCATCTCAAAGGGTTTGTGAGGCTCAACTAAAATAATGTACATAAATTGCTTTGCCACCCTTAAAAGCATTATAAAAAATATTGATTACAGAAGTGAATTGTCTAGGTAACCAAAGATTATCCTTTCTAAGTATTGGTCCTTTTATTTTGGTTATTTTTAGACCAGAGACAGGGAATGTCTGACCCATGAGTTGTATAAGGCCTAGGAAATCATTAGTCCTGTGCTGCCAAGGCTACACTAGATGTCACTTGGAATTCAGTAAATCTAGGAGTGAATTAAATATTGGATTAAATATGACAGGCTAATTTTTAAGTTTAAGTTTTGGCAGAAAAACGATGTCCCACTCATTTTAGGTGAAACTCTCTACCATAAATCTCAGAAACTGGAGATCAGGACAAAGTGTTAATGATGCAGAGTAAATTTTGAAAGGTGAGTGCATACATTTTTGTCT
Organism: Macrotis lagotis; assembly: GCF_037893015.1. Lineage (NCBI taxonomy): Eukaryota > Metazoa > Chordata > Mammalia > Peramelemorphia > Peramelidae > Macrotis > Macrotis lagotis. The sequence goes on along the minus strand of NC_133659.1, from coordinate 39,670,166 downwards.
CCTACAGGGCCCAATGTCACTGTTAAATATTAAGTAATCCATTCCTATATGGAAGACCGTTTTTTGTATTCTCAGCATGTCCCTGACACATACAAGATACTTGATCAATGCTTCTTGATTGCTAATTGGATTGCTAATCCTAATTGGATTGCTTCCTCTTCCACAATAATGTTGTTTTCCAGTGACACCAAACATTTATTTAAATCTGGTTCTGCTGATTTCTGTAATTTGGGATGAGTCACCAATATCCTCATCTGTAAAATGAAGTTTTTTGACCAGGTGATCTCTAAATTTTCTTCTACATTTAAATATTTGATCCTAAATATCTTAAGTAGAACTAAATTTCAGAATACTTTGTATATTGCTCCTGGGGACTAGGTCCCAACCTCATTTGATTTGGCTGCAAATAACTACCTCTAAGACTGATTCTAGTGTAAATTAATATAATCCCAGACTTTAAGATGGGAGGAAGGAGGGGAATTTTAGTTATTGGAGAAAATTTAAATATACTGAAAAACTCCCAGTCAGTGACAATGCTGAAAAAATTAGATATTACTATTGCAATTTCATTCCATTAATATAAAAGTCTTTGAAGAACACCACAAAAGAAAAATCCAAATTAAAATATTAAAGATTAAAAAGAAAGCAACAATGATTATAATGTAAAAATAAAAAGTTAATAAAATGTATCAAATCAATCTTGAAATAAATAATATGTACTGAATTCTAAAAAAAGATCTACTTAGTAGAAAATAACCTGTCTTGGGTTGGCCAGGTGGTGCAGTGGATAGAGCACCGGCCCTGGAGTCAGGAGTACCTGAGTTCAAATCTGGCCTCAGACACTTAATAATTACCTAGCTGTGTGGCCTTGGGCAAGACACTTAAGCCCAATGCTTTGCAAAAAAACAAAACAAAACAAAACAAAACAAAAAAGAAAATAACCATGACTACGTAACAGGGGATTTCAAATGGTGATTAGAATGGAATGAGGAATATAGTTTGGGAAATAATATTTCTTTATGTTTTGTTTTATTGTATATTTTTGTTAAATAGTTCTAAAATTTTTATAATTTAGCATTTTTCCCTGAATTACAAGTAAAAACAATTTTTAACATTTGTTTTAAAATTTTGAGTTCCAAATTCTTTCCCTCTCTCTCTCTCTCTTCTGTCCCCCTCATTGAGAAGGTAAGCAATTAGAAACAGGCTATACAATGTGCAGTAATGTAAAATATAATTTCATTTTAGTCACATTGTGAAAGAAATCACAGATTCCCCCCCCCCCAAAAAAAACCTAAGAAAAATATAGAAAAACATGCTTCAAATCTGCATTCAAACTCCACCAGTTCTTTCTCTGGAGTTGGAGATAAATTTTTCATCCTAAGTCTTTCCAGATTGTCTTGGACCATTATCCTGTTGAGAATAGTTAAGTCATTCACATTTGTTAATCATGTAATATTTAGTATTGTAAACTTATCCTCCTGCTCTGCCCATTTTACCTTGTATCAGTTCATGCAAGTCTTTCCTGGTTTGGAAACTAGCATTTTAGTGCAACAAATTCACTCAGTGCTGACTATATGCAAAGCCTTGCAAAATAAATCATAAGAAAATGTTCTTCTAAGACCATGGTTCCTTCAGAATTGTGTTTTTGATTAAATCCCCCCTTTTTGTAAGATGAAGTTTTAGATAGAGTTCATTATATCAACCAAAAAGGCACAGTATGAAAAATAATTGAAAGTATTTTTACAAATACTTTTTGCAATCCCAATGTAAAATTTTGAAATTCCAATGATATTGTGGAACATAAGGAAAATCAAGGTAAAATTAATAATATATGATGATCATAAATGAAGGGGTTTGATTCAATAGGTATGCTTAATCTAGGATTTGTAAAGTTTCTATCTATTTCTCTATCTTTCTATCCATCCCCATATATACACATGCACATATACACATCCACATACATCTATTATTTGACTTAAAAATCTATTTAGATCCAATTATTGTGTGGCATTCCTTTTCCTTTTGTGTTTTGTAAACTGGACATAGTCATTTTGACATGATCTGGCTCCAACTTTGTTTTTAGGCTTTGTCTAACTCTTTCATGTTGTAGTATTTGGGACCTGGATTTTGAGGTCTTGGGGTCACAGATCTCTCCAGGTGCTCCCTGAGTAGCTTTACATAGGTCATTTATCTCTTTATGTCTCACATTCTTCAACTATAAAATGAAGGGGCTCTATAACATGACCTCTGAGGTCTGTCAAAGCTCTTTGTAGATGACCCACTGCATCCAGGGCCATCTTCAGTCATTCTGATCCATGTCCGGTCTCTAGCCTCAGTTGACTCTTTTTTTTTTTGCAAGGCAATGGGGTCAAGTGGCTTGCCCAAGGCCACACAGCTAGGTAATTATTAAGTGTCTGAGACCGGATTTGAACCCAGGTACTCCTGACTCCAGGGCTGGTGCTTTATCCACTGTGCCACAAATCCACCCCTCAGTTGAGTCTTGAGGAGGAGGTAAGGTTGATAACTTTGCATAGCACCCCCTCACTTAAACCAACTCAGTTGCATGTCATGGAATCACCTCTCTGATGTCATGGTTTTCTATGAGAACGAAGGAGAAACATTGCTTTTCTTTACAATTTTCATTGATCAAAATTCTACCCATTTTAAAGCCCCAACCTCAAGGTGTCCCTTTCAATGGAGTCTTCCTCAATCATCTTAGACAGAAGAGATCAATCTTGACTCTGAATTTTGTTTTGACACTAACATTTTGTTAATGGTTCTTTTATGAAGTGGATTACAAACTACTTGACATAATTAGAATTTCTATGTCTGTTTGGTCATTTCTATGTGATTTTGAGCTGCCTGGGGGCAGGGACCATGTCTTATCTTACAATTCTAAGTCCAGAGCAGAGGGGTCAAACCCACGGTCCAATGCATCTGCAATACTCCAGAGTTCAGCCTGAACTAGATTAAAATGTAAAGGAGAAAAACTTAACAGGATAAATATAAATGTAACAGAAGATAGATAATGTTCATATGTGGTTTTCTAAGTTAATATGTGACCTCCTGAACCATTTAATGACCACCATTTCTACTTGAGTTTGATATCACTAGTCTATAGTAAGAAAAGAACTCAGTGGTCATCTATCCAAACTTCATCTTATAAAGAAATTGAAGCCTAAGGAGGTCAAGGGATTTTCTCATAGGACTGATGAACATCAGAGGCAGGATTTGGGCTCAGGTCCTGAGTCATTGACTCCCTGAGATCTTCTTTTTCATAACCATCATAGTACTCAATGCAAAAGGAGCATTCAGTTATCTGATGAATGGATAAAGATGTTAACATATTTTAGTCATCAAAAACTGAAATCAAGGGACAAAGTGGTTCACAATTGATCTTCAATATGGTAGCTGTCTCTCATCTCCCATAACAAAACTTTTTATGCTTTTCTACAATGAGTCCTGTGCTGATGTACTGTCTTACTAATTTTGTATAATTAAAATATCCCAACAGAATATTGACACACATCATCTGCAGATGAGAACATCTTTTCTTGCCAAACATGAACATATACAAACTATATAATTTATAAGTGATCAGTGATACATACAGCAGAAGTAGAAAAACGAAGGCATCCTGAAGAACAAGTGATCTTCAGTAGTTTTGCTTTATTGCTGAGGGGGCAGAGATACCTCCGAATTAAATACATGTCTAATTCAGAAAGGAGAAAGATAAAAATTAATGTCACAATGTGAGAAAGAACTACCTTAGTGATGGACAACAGACTATATAACCTTGCTTTTATACAATAGGCTTATCATTTGGGAAACTGAGTCTCTATGTCCCCTATGAACCAATCTCTCCATAAGGAAATTATCCTGGTAAATTTCTTTCACCTTAAAGTTAGGAGCAAATAGTGGATTATTTTTAAACCACAGCTCAGGAAAGCAGTATTAAATTACATTTCACAATATTAAATTATCACAAATAAAAGTCCTTTTTTTCTGACATGGGTAAAAATGAGGGCTGTTTTAATCTAGGGACTGCTAAAAGCATAGAGGTATTTTTGCATCAGTCTTTGTTTCAAATGCAACAGTAAATAAAGATATTACAAACCAATGGCTAGAAAATTTGTGGTCTCATCTCAAAGGAGTGTCTAGTTATAAAATATAAGTGCTAATTGAACTTGCTTTCTACTTGTGAGGTGATTATGATGAGGCGTGATTACAATGGGAGCAAAATCAAGGTAAAGTTGCATTAAAACTCTGCCCATTTAGAAGAAAACTAGAATTCATGACCAGGTGCTTACAAAAAAAGACTGTCCATTTTAAATGTGATTAACAGTACACTCTCAACAAAATGGGCTAATGCATCTGAGAATTATATTTCCTGGATTTCCAGGGCTGAATCAATTAACAGGGGGGGGGAAAAAGGGCACTCCAAAATAAATTTACTATACTAGTACTGCAATTTGTTGTTTCCATTGTGTCCAATCTCTGTGATCCCATTTGAGATTTTCTTGGCAAAGATACTGGAGTATTTTGTTATTTCCTTCTCTGATTTTACAGATGAGGAAACGAAGGCAAAGAGGATTAAGTGACTTGCCCAGGGTCACACAGTGAGTGTCTGAGGCTGCATTTGACCTCAGGAAGATTGGTCTTCCTGACTCTGGGCTGGGCACTCCATCCACTGTGTCACCTGTTGCTATTATAACTTGAGAAAATCAAAGTTTTGGGGAAGATTCCCATTCATATATGAATTGGATTTACTGATCTGGTAAAAGTCCATTCTAACCCTTAAGATACTGTGAAAAATTATCTACATTAGATTCTACCTTACCTGAAGCCCTCATACCTCAGACTAGAGCAATATCCTAGCTGGTCTTCCTATTGAGTTTCCCCACTCCAGTTATTCTGGCCATAAAGTGGCCAAAGAGATTTTCTTTAAGTGCAAATCTATTTTTTTTTTTGCAAGGCAAAGGCAAGGTCCTCCTGACTCCAGGGCTGGTGCTCTATCCACTGCACCACCTAGCCACCCCAGTGCAAATCTAATCTTGTTATTCCCTCCCTCTACAAACTCTAGGGGCTCAGGACTGCCTCTAGGATTAAATATAAAATTTAATGTGTTTTTAAAAACTTTTCACAACTTCCTTCTAGCCTATCTTCCCAGACTCATTATTTATTTCTTGGCTTCCTGAACACTGGTTCTGACACGAACTTTTTCTGTGTCCCACAACACTTTGCCCCATTCACCTTCATCATGTCTGCACTGATGGACTCCCACACTAAGAATGCCCTCCCTCATCATCTTTAACTTTTGGAATTCCTTTGGCACTCCCTCATTCAAGAGGCCTTCTCATTTATTACGGATCTCATGTGTACACTCCATGTATTTTTCTGTGAACTTAGTGAATCCCAATAGAACAAAAGTTTCTTAAGGACCAGAGCTTGTTTTCCTCTTTTGAATTTGTATCCCCAGAGCTTAAAATTGTATCCCCAGAGCTTAAAATTGCCCAGTGTACTTGTATTTCTACAGTTTTGTCTAAATACAGCACCTGTATTTCTACCTGTATTTCAAGTAAGAGAGGTAGAGGAAAAATTGGAAAAGAAAGGAGAGTGATGCAAAAAAATGAAAAAAAGAGTCAACAGTTGGGGAAAGGAAGAACAAAAAATATAGAGGAAAAAAACACCTTAAAAAACAGAATAGTCTACATGATGAGAGATACAAAAATCCTCTGAAGTAAAGAACTTCTTCTTAAAGCAGAATTAACCAAATAGAAAAGGGGAAAAAGAGGTACAAAAGCTCACTGAAGAAAATAATTCCTTAAAAATTACAATGGGGGGAGTGGCTAGGTGGTGCAGTGGATAGAGCACTGGCCCTGGAGTCAGGAGTACCTGAGTTCAAATCTGGTCTGAAAGGAGAGGAAAGGAATAGAAGGGAGGTATGCTTATAAACGGGAGAGAGTATGATCAGAAGCAAAATACATTTGAGGATTGACAGGATGAAAGGAAGATAGTTTAAATGAGGAAAAAGGAAGGATGGAAATATAGTTAATATTTATAACTGTGAAAAAAGCTTTACATCAAGTTTCTCTGATAAAGACATTATTTCTCAAATATATATATGTGTATACACACACACACACACACACACACACACATATATGAGAGAGAGAGAGAGAGAGAGAGAGAAAACCGAGTAACTGAGGAATGGTCAAGGGATAGTTTTCAGATAAGTCAATAAAATTAACTAACCATTTGAAAAAAAATGCTCAATCACTATTTACTAAAGAAATAATTAAAACAATTCTAAGGCACCACCCTTACACTTATCAGATTGTCTAATATGACAAGTGACAAATACTGGAGACGATATGGGAAAATTGAGACACTAATGCATTCCTGATGGAGTTGTGAACTGATTCAATCATCCTAGAAAGCAATTTGGAACTATCACCAAAGGGCTATAAAATTTCATCATGCTTTTAGACCCAGTAATACCACTACTAGGTCTGTATCCAAAAGAGATAAAAATACTCAAAGGAAAAAGAAGTGTATGTATAAAAATTATAGCAGCTCTTTTCTGATGGCAAAGAATTAGAAATTGAGGGGGATACCTATTAATTGGGGAATGACTTAACAAATTGTGACATATGAATGTGTTGGAATACTATTGTGCTATAAGAAATAACTAGCAGGATATTCTCAGAAAAAGACCTCTGGAAAGAAATGATAGTGAAGTGAGTAGAACCAGGAGAATATTGTTCACAGTACAGCAATATTATATGATGATCAAGTGTGAATGGCTTGGCTGTTCTCAATAATACAATGATTCAAGACAATTCCAAAGGACTTATGATGAAAAAAGCTGTCCTTTTTCAGAGAAATAATTCATGTAGTCTGAAGGCAGATTAAAGAATTCTTTTAAAAATTTTATTTTTCTTGGTTTTTTGTCTGTTTTTCATAACATGACTAATATGGAAATATATTTTGCATAACTGCATATGAAAAACTTTTTTTGTTTTCTCAATGGAGGAAGAGAATTTGGGATTCAAAATCTTAAAAAGCAAATGTTAAAAATTGTTTTTACATTTAATTGGAGAAAAATACTAAATAAATATATTTTTTAAAAGTGACAGAAAGGGTGATGATTCAGTTGTTGAATATTGCTTTATAAAGAAGCTCCTGTTCTGGGGACTGTCTTAGAGATAAACCATTGAGCAAGTATTAAGTTATTGATTTTGGTTGTCAAACTTCATTCTCAAGTTTTCTCTTAAGGAATTTTGTTTAGTCAGTCATGTATGGGGTTTTCTTGGCAAAGACGTTGGAATGATTTGCCATTTCCTTCTCTATTTGATTAAGGCAAACAGAGATTAAATGACTTAGTCAGGGTCACACAAAGCTAATATGTCTGAGGCCAAATTTGAACTTAGGTTTTCCTGACCGCAGACCCAATGCTCTATCCACTGAACAACCCAGCTGCTATATCTCTTAAGTGAACCACAATGACTGGATGCAAGAACACCACTCCTTAATGGAAGGGACAATTTTTTTTTTTTTGTCTGAGCATGACCAGGGTTAGGACTAAGATCTGAACTCCATGTTCCTGGAACCCAAGAAAAATTCTTCCCCAGTGAAATTAACAGAAGCAGGCATTTGACTGAGCTGCACGAGTGTATGAATGATGGTCAATGATTCATGACTGATCCTGTTTGGAGGGTGAGATCTCAATAAGCCTAAGTCTACTTCTCCACACGAAAAGAGTTCTGGGCAGGCAATGGTTCCCTACTGAGCCTGAAGAGAGTCTCAGGACTATTAGGGAATGCTGCTCATACAGAGAATCCTTCTGTATGTGAGATATCTATGGGAATTCTCCCTCAGCATTTTGCTTGTTCTATGAAATGTATATAAATGCTGTTAGCATTTTATTTATTCTGTGTCCTGTTAAGTCCAGTTGAACTTTTCCTGTGGTTTGATGAGCCAAAAGGAAAAAAAGGTGAAAATAATGTGCTTTTTTCTTCCAAAAGTTTCAAAGCTTTAATTTTAGCAAAGTTGGAGAATATAAAATAAACACTCATAAATTTTCAACTTTTCTGTATATGACTAGCAAGACACAGCAGAAAGAACTAGACAGAGAAATCCCAAAGTAACCTCAGACAATATAAAATACCTGGGAGTCTATTTGCCAGGGCAGACTCAGAAACTTTTTGAAAACAATTATAAAACACTTCTCATACAAATTAAATCAGATTTAAATAACTGGGCAAACATCAACTGCTCATGGATAGAGCTAATATAATAAAAATGACAATTCTACCAAAACTAAACTACCTGTTAAGTTCCCTACCAATCAAAATTCCAAAATATTACTTTAATGAGTTGGAAAAAGATGTAAGTAAATTCATATGGAGAAATAAAAAGTCAAGAATTTCCAAGGATTTAATGAAAAAAATGCAAAAAGGGGGCTTAGCCCTACCCGATCTAAAAATTATATTATAAAGCATCAGTCATTATAACTTTGTGGTATTGGCTAAGAAATAGTGGTGGACCAGTGGAATGGACTAGGTGTAATATTAGGAAACAATTATAGTAATCTGCTGTTTGATAAACCCAAAGAGTCCAGCTATTGGGATAAAAACTCTCTTTGATAAAAACTGCTGGGAAAATTGGAAGTTAGTATGTAAGAAACTTAAATTAGACCAATACCTCACACCCTATTCCAAGATAAGATCCAAATGGATACAGGATTTAGACATAAAAAACAATACTATAAGCAAATTAGAAGATCAAGGGCTAGTTTACCTGTCAGATCTATGGAAAGGGAAGCAGTTTATGACTAAGGAAGACATGGAGAACATCACTAAAAACAAACTAGATGATTTCAATTACATTAAACTAAAAAGCTTTTGCACAGATGAAACCACTGCAACCAAGATCAAAAGAAATGTAGTAAACTGGGAAACAATCTTTACACTAATGTTTCTGACAAAGGACTCATTTCTAAAATATACAGAGAACTGAGTCATATTTTTTTTTTAAAAAAAGCCATTCCCCAGTTGACAAATAGTCAAAGGATATGCAAAGGCAATTTACAGATGAGATCAAAGCAATCCATAGTCATATGAAAAATTGCTCTAAATCCTCACACCTCTCAGACTAGCCAATATGACCAGAAAGGATAATGATCATTGTTGGAAGAGCTGTGGGAAATTCTGGGAAACTATTACACTGTTGGTGGAGCTGTGAACTCATCCAACCTTCCTGGAGAGAAATTTGGAATTACGCCCAAAGGGCAACAAAAATGTGCATACCCTTTGATCCAGCAATAGCATTACTAGGTCTATACCCTGAAGAGATGAAGAAAAAAGGATAAAAACATCACTTGTACAAAAATATTCATAGCAGCCCTGTTCGTGGTGGCAAAGAATTGGAAATAAAGTAAATGTCCTTCAATTGGGGAATGGCTTAGCAAACTGTGGTATATGTATGCATGGAACACTATTGTTCTATTAGAAACCAGGAGGGATGGGAATTCAGGGAAGCCTGGAGGGATTTGCATGAACTGATGCTGAGTGAGATGAGCAGAACCAGAAAAACACTGTATACCCCAACAGCAACGTGGGGGGCGATGATCAACCTTGATGGACTTGCTCATTCCATCAGTGCAACAATCAGGGACAATTTGGGGCTATCTGCGACAGAGAATACCATCTGAATCCAGAGATAGAACTGTGGCGTTTGAACAAAGTTCAAGGACTATTCCTTTTAATTTAGAAAAAAAAACTATCTTATTGTCTGATCTTGTTATCTCTGATATTTTGTTTCTTCTTTAAGGATATGATTTCTCTCTCATCAAACTCAATTTGGATCAATGTACAACATAGAAACAATGTAAAGACTGACAAATTGCTTTCTGTGGTGGGGTGGTGGAGGAGGGAAGTGAGATTGGGAGAAAAATTGTAAAACTCAAATAAAATCTTTAATTTTAAAAAAAGAACAAAAGTTTCAAAGCTTTTCAATGATACTGTCTCATCTCTATGTTTCCAAAATGGAAGTACTTTACTTAAGAAAATAAAAAATGTCTATAAAGTTTGAAGTTTCATTTCTAATTGGGGAAAACCAAAGTTTTGCAATGAATTTGCAATACAAGAAAAGTTTAGCAGGAGAGATTCAATGGAAGTAAATCTGAAGATGGTAAGAGACATGATTTGGAAGCAGAGGTGAAGGCCTGAGAAAGGAACAGAATGGGGAGGGGGGGAAGAGTGGAATATGGAATTAATATATAAAAAAGCATAAATTCTATGATTTTCAATTTTATCCAGAATTAATTGGAGTTGGTAAAAAGAGAGATGAAGGAAATTAGAGTATGTTTCCTCTGAAACATTGTAGATTTGAAACTCAAAAGTCAAGGAGAAGTATAAAAAAGTGCTCAGAGGCAAAACATTATATTAATGCAACTCAGGTTGGTTCCCAACAGCCGGATTAAAGATCTGTCCATTTTTTTTTAACCCAATTAGGACAATACAAAGTCTTCATTTTTGCTGGCCTGGGTTTCCTTGTAATTCTTGGAGAATTCCTTGTATCAAAGAATGAAAAATAGAATATATCGTGTGTCAAACATGTTGAGCCCTTTACAAATATCTAATCTGATCCTTTCAACAACTCTGGAAGGTGGTGTTTTTATTATTCCCACTTTACAGTTGAGAAGATTGAAGCTCAGAAGGCTAGGAAGCATCTGAGGCTAGATTTGAATTTTAGGTCTTCCTTATTCCACTGTATTCCAAAGCTCTGTCCACTGTAAAATCACGTTAGAGAGATAGGTTGGGGCCAGATAATGAATATCTTTAAAAGTTAAACAGAGGAGTTTATATTGTACCCAATAAGCAATAATGAAGTTTATTGAGTGGAGAGGTGACCATCACTAACCAGTCCTTTGTAGTGTCTCTTCTGATAACAGCTATGGGTTCTTTTTAGAGCCCACAAAAAGGAACTCTCTCATCAGGAGATCCAAGGTGATGGGCTCTGGGAAAGTTCTGATAGAATTCACAAGGCTTTGTGCCTACTTTAAGGGATATATTTCTATTCTCTATCTTCCCTGCACAGGTTAGGAATCTTCCCTTTGTCTTCAGATTCTCTTATTCCACTCAATTTCTCTTTTAAACCCTTTTAAAAGAAATATAATGATTATTACTTACAACATAATCTAGTTGATTGACAATTACAAAGTATGATAATAAGCATCTGGGTAGCCTGTGGATAAAGCAGTGGCCCTGTATTTAGGAGGATACAAATTGATTCCTGCCTCAGCTGGGTGACCTTGAGAAAAAGAACTTAATCAAATCAGTCTTAATTTCCTGTAAAATATGGCCAACTATAATCATCACCTCATGGGGTTATTGTGAAGATTAAATAAGATGATATTTGTAAGCACTTTGCAAACCTCTAAGTGCTGAAGAATTATTGTTATTTTTAGTTGTGGCCAATAAATTCGATGAGGAGGAAATTTTTGCTAGGTACTGTTACTATTTTACTAGTACTCTAGATGGAATATTTTTTTCTCATTCATATACACGTTTGTGTGTGTGTGTGTGTGTGTGTGTGTGTGTGTGTGTGTGTGTGTATGAGTATACAGGCTATCCAAAAGATAATCAACAGTCAATATACACTGCAGGCTGAGTATTCTATTACGTAACGTATTTTTAAAAATATTCTGAAATGAAAAACAAAATACTATCTAAACACAGAAACAGATAGCATTTATTATATGCCTTTAAAGTTGCCAAAGGACTTTACAGATATTATCTCCTTTAATCTTTACAACCATTCTGAGAGGTAGATACTCCCATGTAAGAGAGGAGGGACCATAGCAGGCACAGATGGAGTGACTTCCTCAGGGTCACCCAAGTTGATCATTATCTACACGTCTTCCTGGCTCCAGGTCTTCTACTCCATCCATTGTGTCACTTAGCTTTTTCAGTCATGTCCAATTTTTTGTGACTCCACTTGGGGTTTTCTTGGCAGAGATTCTGGAATGGTTTTGCCATTTCCTTCTCCAGTTCATTTTACAGATGAGGAAAAAGGCAAAGAGAGCTACATGACTTGTCCAGGGTCTCACAGTTTCAACCAAGTCAAATTTGAACCCATTTGAAGATGAGCTTCCGGACTCCAGGTCCACTCTATACACTATGGCGCCACCTAGTGGCCTTCATTTGACCTAGTGGCTGTCAATTGATAATTAGTAATGGTTAAACTTTCAATCCAAAGTAGGATTACTGTGATAAAATAAAAATAAGGTCTCTCAAAACTGTCAGATATGATTCATCAGGACCTTAGCCAATAAAAGATGAGGACAAGGTTGAAACCATCAGCTACTATGAGGTCTTTAAATTTACCTGTGGGTTCAAAGAATTGATGGCCCATATGTGATAAAAATGAGCTACCTTAACTCTGTAGCTTTTACTTTGTAGAGATTTAACTGATTTAAAACAATTGCCAGCATGAAGAGACCAAGGGCACTACAAGAGACTTGAGGAGGCTCAGGGTGGCCAAAGACAACAGCTGTATCTGAGAACTGATGAGTAGGAAGTTGAAAGGATTCCCTGGAGCATAACTTCATAAAACAAGTATAAAGCAGTGGACATAAAAAGGCTGGCAGAAGGACTTCCGAGTTCCAATGAAGTTTTCTTGAAATGACACAGATTTGTTAGTGTTTCATTTAAGCTATTTTACTAATCAATAATGACATTAAGCTATCACTTGGATAGTGCCTCATGTGTACCATGTCTTGTGCTCAGTGCTTTGGAACACTTTACAACACTGGGAGGTAGGTGCCATTATCATCTCCATTGTACAGTTGTGGAAACTGAGGCATGCAACAGTTAAATCTGTGTCTTGCCCAGAGCCACACAATTCATTAAGACCTGAGACTGGATTCATACTCAGGTCTTCTTGGTTCCAGATTCACTTAGTTATTATCACTGACAATGGAACCATTAGGGCCACCGAGGATGTGGAAAGATCACTGGAATTGGGACCAAATCACACACAAAAGAAATCCAGAACAGAAATGACATGGTTTGAAATAAGAAAATTCTAAAACAATGGAAGACAGAGATAGTAACAGGGCTGAAAGGAGGTGACATGAAGACCACACCAGAAAACATGAGCAACTACAGAACAATGTACCAACTTGAGCCCCTCTCCCGAATCTTCGTGAGAATGGTCTACCTACTCACATAGCAAGGTCATTCTTGGTTAGAACAACAGATCTCTTCAGTCACACTTCAGTCACACAATTGACTGAGGGGTGTTAAGAGTTTGGAGTGTCCAATGAGTCTCCTAAGGGAAGACACTGGCTCTGAAGTTGGAAAACAGGGGTTGAATCTGACTGTGTCCCTTTTAACTATGGGCCCAATTGATCTCTGTATGTGAGGGATGCTGTATGCAATAGGTGCCTCCTAGATGCATGTGTTAGAGTGACTTGACATCAACACCATCTGTATCAGAATCCTGTTAGGAGCAATGGGGAAAAAGCAAATTAAAAGGAAGTAAAAGATGGGAAGATGAGAGAGATGATAAAGAAGTCTCTGTGTAGCAGTGATTTGGCCAGTCTTGTTGGGTTTCAGATTTCTCACCTAGGAAATGAAAGTTGAACTATTGATATCAGTGGTCCCTTCCATCTCTCCCTCTATATCCTATGACTATGAACAAATTAAAAAAAAAACATGTTTGGGGTCTTCCATGGTCTTCTCCGAGAATGTTTTCATCATCTGTATGTTAAGAATGGATAGGAGTCTACTAAGTGAAGCCATATAGACACAGTTCGGGGTTAAAAGACTTCCCAAATCTCAGGTTAGGGTGAATAGACAGTTTCTTAAGAATGAAAAAGTTCTTTAAATGTTACTGCTGCAAATACCTTATTTTGTGTGTATGTGTGTCTGTGTAAGTTGGAGGAGGGGAGGTCAGAGAGAAGTGAACAAGAATTTATCACGCTTCTCTTATGTGCAAAGCAATGTGCTATTAAGTCCTGTACAAATGTCTCATTTTATCCTCACAACATTCCTGGGAGGAAGGTGTTATTATTATCGTCTTGATTTTACAGCTGAGGAAATTGGGGCAGACAGAGGTTAAACAGCTTGCTCGGGTCCCTCAGTTGCTCTGAGGTTGGATTTGAACAGTTCTTCCTGACACTAGGCCCAGAGTTCCATTCCTTGTGCCATTCAGCAGCAAAATGCATAAACATTCAAGAATTATACATACACATACATACACATACAGAGGCAAGGTCTATTTGTCCAAACAGACGAGTTTGCACAGTAATAGCAGGGGTTCGGGCCTGAATAGAAAACGGAGGACTGAGTGGGCTGCCTTCCGGAGCCCCCGTGGCACCGGTAAGGCCAAGATGCCCGGTGCGAGCTTTGGCACCTAATCAGATAGGGGGTGGGCGGCTGGGCGCCTCCCAAGACGCCGGAGGAACGGCTCGGGCCTTCGGAACCTTTTCCCTTATGCCCTGGACATCCGGTCCCCAACGGGGCGTTGCCCGGGGCTGGTGGGCAGGCGGGCATCCCTGATGGAGCCAGGGGGGTTCTGCACGCGGAGGCGGGGGCCGGGGCAGGGAGCCCCCAACGGCGGCAACAAAATACCTTCAAAAGTCAAACTGAGCAACCTTGGCGGCTAGCCGCGGGGGGCGCCGTGTCCGCTGCTCGCTGCCCCCGGGCTCGCTGCCCCCCGGGCTCGCTGTCCGGCCCGCGCGGACCCAGTCTACACTGCCGGAAGGCCCCGCGGCGGGGCGCTGGGGTCCGGGCAGGGCCCCGGAGGTCATCGAGGGCCGCAGCGACCCCGGGACTCCCTGGGCCCCCTTTCTGCCCGGAACGAGGGGGAGACTCGCGGCCCGCAACGCCCCCAACGCCTGCGAAGCCCCCGGGGGCGGGGCCGGGGCGTGGTCCGACGGGGCGGGACACAGGAGAGGGAGGAGCGCAGGATCCGGAAGGGGCGGGACCTGAGTGGCGGAGGGCGGGCCCCGAGGCGGAAGGGGGCGTGGCACGTGGAAGAAGGCGGAACCGAGGCGGCCCGAGTCAGAGCGGGGGAGGCCGCGGAGCGGAGGGAGGCGGGAAAGCGGCGGCTCGGGCGCCTCTGCCCCACCCTCCCGCCCGCGGAGCCCCTCCCGGGCGGCCCCGCCCTCCCCCCTGGCGCCTGCGCGCTGAGTGCCGAGGTGAGTCTGGAGGCGGGAAGTTCTCGGGGCGCCGCCGCTCCCCGCCCGGCAGGCCGCCCCTCCCCCGCCGCGCCCCCTCCTCAGCTCCGCCTCGGCGCGGGCGCGGCCTCCGGGCCTGGGGCCGGGCGGGAGCCGCGGCGGCTGCGGCCTCTGGTTCCGGACCCCGAGGCCCGGCGCCCGGGCCCGGCCGTTCCGTGCGGCGCCCCGGGACACCCGCCTGGGGCCGGGGGGAGGGAGAGGGCAGCCGGCGGGCGGGCCCGGGGCCCTGGGGAGGCCGGGGGGCGGGGGCGGGGCCGAGAATTGTGTCTGCACTGTTGGCTTGTAAGGGAGGAATGAGCCCCCCGGGGCGAGCTGGGGTGACGGGAAAGTGATAGCTATAGCCTGATCTATACATCTGTCCGCACATCTACATATCTATGTCTGTGTGCCTCTGTACAGCTGTCTATAGATCTGTATCTCTATATAGCTATCCATAGCCATATAGATCTAGCTACATCTATACCTATATCTATCCATTTCCATAGCTATATCTATAGATCTGTATCATATCTATATAAAACTATATATATCTGTATGTATCTATCCATATCTCTATATAGATCAATTTCTATGTATCTATACCTATATCTATCCATTTCTATATATAGATCTATCTATACGTCTATCTAGTTATCTATACCTATGCCAATATCTACATATTCATATCTATATCCATATTCATATCTATCTCATCTCTATCTGTATTCTATATCTGTATAGATCTATCTAGATAGATATATATCTCTATGTATCATCTATATATATCTATCCATATCCATATCTCTCTCAATCTATAGCTCTATCTAGATATCTATATCTAGATATCTCTAGCTATCTCTAGATCTATCTATATCTATATCTAGTTATCTATATATACCTATACTATACCATTATCTATATATCCATATCTGTATCCATATCTATAGATCTATCTATATATCTGTATCTATATATCTATATATCTATATCCATATCTTTATTCATATCCATATCTATATATTTATATATGTCTATATCTCTATCTAGATATCCATATACATTTCTATCTCTCTATATAGATCTATCTAGATATCTATATCTCTATAGATCTATCTGTATTTCTAGTTATCTATATCTAGTTATCGATATCTAATCTATATATGTGTATATATATATGTGTATATATATATATATATATATATGTATATATATGTAGGGATAAGATAGATGAGAAAAAGATGGCCAGAAAGCTCTAATTAAGGGAAAGAACATTAATTTTAATTAATTTTAATCTTGTTTTGGAGGCTGTGTCCCAAATTGAAAGGTCTAAAAGTGGAGATTTAGGGAAGAACATTAGAATTGCCTGCTAGCTTAGGTAGGCTTCAGGGTAGTGTTAGAAAGGATACTGAGAATTATTTGAAGGAAGATAGGGAATCTGGGAAAGGGGAAGAGACGAAGAGGTCCTGAGAGAAAGGCTTTCAGACAGATCCTTATGGGGCTGGAAAATAAAGCCTTGGGGAAGGGTGACATATGCTGTGCCATGATTTCAAAAAGGGGAGTCATGTGAAGAGCAGCTTCTAGACTAGATAAGGTGAAAACTCACCCATCCCAGTCTAAGGTCTATATGGGGTAGAACCCAGAAAGGAATGAGGGAAATGGATAAAGTGCCAGTGGTATGTTTTGGAAATGACCAGGAAGTAAAGTTACCAGTAATCTCTTAATGATCAGCTCAAGCATCTTCAAAAAAATAAATCTTCATCCTTTAAATTTTTCTTTTTGTTTTTAGGTTTTTGCAAGACAATGGGGTTAAGTGACTTGTTCAAGGCCACACAGCTAGGTAATTATTAAGTGTCTGAGGTAGAATTTGAACTCAGGTCCTCCTGACTCCAGGGCTGGTGCTCTATCTACTGTGCCACTTAGTTGCCCCCTTCATCCTTCTTAATATCTCTGTAATATTTGATGTGACTGTTCACTGTCTACTATTCCATAGTCTTTCCTCTCTGCATGTTCATGTCACTGCCTTCTCTTGGTTTTCCTTCTGACTACCCTTCAGTTTCTCATCCTTGATATGCCACTCACAGTCATAATCTTAGTTCCTGCCTTTATTTACACTTTCCTGGACAATTAGAATGGTCTTTTAATTAGTGTCCCTGCCTTACATCTCTTCCTCCTCTAACCTGTGTTCCACACAGCTGCACAACATAGCTTTTTGCTTGATAATAGATTTGTTGCCCCTCACACATTATTCTTTTCCCTGTCTGTGCCTTTGCTCTGGCCATCACTATTTCTGGAATGCTCTCCCGATGAGAGACTTGTCTTGGAATCCTTGACTTCCTTCAGGGTGTCCCAAGTAAATCTTCCTTTCTAAGATCACATTTCTTCGACTCTGTATATATCTTGTGTCTGAAAGCCCATAGGCTATAGAACTATTTTTTTTACTGGTAGAGAGAGGTAGAGTGGGTGATTGCTTCCCTCTTCTTTGAGTTGTCTTGGAGTTGCTTTGGGAACTTATGGCTTTCAGTTTTGTGACAAAATAATTTTGAGAGACAAAGTTTTTGGATAAATTATAATTGATTTCAATTATGGCCAGCATATGATTGAGGAAAAAAAAAGTCTCCTTATTCTCCTGTTAGGTCAAAGAGAAATCATAGCTACTTTTTTCAAATCTGTATGACTTTGGACAAGTATTCCATAAGAAAGGAGTCAACTCTTAACTGTTTTACAGTTTAATGAGAGATAGACTTTATAAAGAGAAGTGAACTTACTCCAATGAGCAACTGAGAATGACATTATGCTTTAGAGAGTATAATAAGCATCATGGGTTAATGTTTCATGTTTCAAGTATTTGTCTTTATGCTTTTATAAGTCTTTTGTGTTTTTTAGGTTTTGTTTTTATAATAGTTTTCCTGTATCTGATAACTGACTTTGTATAGTAACCTTTTTCTAGAGGGGATTCTACTCATTTCTTTTCGAGGAGAACTTAAACATGATCCTTTTCTAGGCTTTGTTTAATAGATTTTTCCCTCAAACTCTTGAGAGGGGCCAGTTAAACTAGAGTTTAATAAAAATCTTATCCACTGATTTTGAATACATTTACACACATACACACAGATACACACGATAGGACAGCAGATAAGAGGCCAGGTCTGGAAGCTGGACTCATCTTTCTGAATTCAAATCTCGCCTCAGACATTTACTAGCTGTGTAACTAACCCTAGGCAAGTCACTTAACATTGTTTGGCTCTATTTCCTCATCTGTCAAATGAACTAGAGAAGAAAATGGCAGACCATTTTAGTATTTTCCCCAATAAAACCCCCATTTAGGGTCACGAAGAGTTGAACATGACTGAAATAACTGAACAACCACAAAAGCTTCTTGAATTTGCATACATGTATAATATATATATAATATATACATACATATATGTGTATATATCTACATGTCATATATGTATATATATTCCTAAGTAAACAGACTGAAATAAGGGACATTTAAGACTGTAGTATCCAACCCTCTCATTTTTTACACATGAGAAAAATGAGGCCTAGGGAGACATGACTTGCCTTTGATTACTCAAATAGCATAAGAGATAGAGTTTGGTTTTTAAATATTAAATTGTATGTGCATATTCAAATATTTATGCATTCAAAAGCATTATTCTGAGGAGTTCATAGTGAGTGGAATATTCCCTCTTAAGAGTTAATATTCCTGGTGAAGTCCTCTCAGGGTTAAAAATCATGAAAACAAAGACAATTACCCTTAGACTATTCATAGAAGAGGGAGAGAGGCCTTGCATTCCCAGTCAGGCACCCTCCTGATTCTGCTAGGGAATGAAACAGTGGACTATTTCCAGAAAGACCTTGCATTGATTCTGTTAGGGAGAGAAATAGTGGAATATTTCCAGAGAAGAGACCTTGCAGTCTTAGTTAGCCACCTATTTGTTAATGGATTGTGAGAACAGTAGCCTGCCTTCTCTTATTTGATAAGTACTAAACTAAGAAGAGAGAGTTCCTTAGAAGACCTTGTACATTCAGAGAGTAATTCATTTAGATAGTTAACAAAAAGGTCATTAGAAATCATCTTTTTGATACTCTTAACCATCTGGATGGTGAAGTATTTTATGAAAACCTTTTATTCTTCTCTTTGTTACTGGGTAGATTTTTCAGGTAAAGATTGTAACTCTGAAAACCTTAACCAATCAGGTTGGAAGAGAGGGGGTTAGGGAGGGAGAAGTCATGCAGTCTATATGATCTTGCTTGACTGTCACCTTGGAGAAGCTCCTTGATCTTCACTACCTTTGTGAGACTTGGAGTATGCCCTTTTCTTGAGAAAAGACAAAATAAACTCTTTTTTTTTGCTCAGAGAAATCTCTATATATTTTTAAGTGGATTTTTATCCCACACAATAGGTTTTTACTATATCACTGGAGGGATCCATGAAGTCCAAAAGGCTAAGAATCCCTGGGTTAGAGAGAGAAAGAAATCCACTTGTCTTAATTGCTGGGACTATCAGCTAGGGGCACAGGATGAATGAAAGAGTTTGTATTTGTACCTGCAAAAGAAGGCCGAATAAGTGAATGCAGACCACACTGGACATAGGAAGAGCCAGGAGTTTTCTGGTGGGAGGAAGTTTGGTAAATAGGTAGGAGACTGCCTCCTGGCCCCTTTCCCCATCCTCCACCAATGGGTAAAGTCAGATCCACAGGAATAGAGAAGCTGAAAGTCATCCCATCCAGGTGAGCCCCAAGAGAAACAGTGTCTGGCCCTGGGCTCTTTTTCCACCCCACCCCCAAAACCACAATAAGAATATAAGTAGATAAGTCTAAGATATTTTTCCAGCCATCATTCTTTCATCTTGAAATTATCTTTTTCACTCAGTGACCAAACTCTTTAGAAATGGCATTATTCATAAGAAATTGTTTTATTTCTGAATATAGTTCTACATGAGACATTTGTATGAATACTAGGAACCTTATTTTATTTAAGGAAAATAGAGAAAACCTTACAAAGATATATAGGAACCAAATGCAAAGGACAGACACACACTTTTTCCCAATTTTAAAATCACAGTTCTTTAGGAAAAATTACTAGTTTTTTCAAAAGTGGGATCAGCTACAACTGGACAAAAAACTAAGATCAGAAATCACAGGGATCCTGAACTTTCTCCTTCAAGTTATGTTGGAGATGAACAAGAGGGAGAAGACCCCAGACTTCAGCTAATGACACAGATTCCCCAACCACTTTTGGAGTTCTCCAGTTGGTTCTCCAGAGAATTGATTTGCTTTTGAAGGCGCTCTGTTTCATCTCGGAATCCTCCTTTTAGTAAATCTTCCTGTTCCTGAAGAGAAATAAATAGAATTTAAGAGCATGGAATAAAAGCAACTACACAGAACTCTGGGAATAATGTCCAGTTACCCAAAGCCTCAGAATGACCTGTGGAATGTTTGCCTCAGGCTGTGAACTAGAATGACAAGACCTGGGGAAGGTGCCAGAGTGACAGCTTCTGTTACCAGTTTCCCTGGGGTCCTGAGGGTAGGGTAGGGTGTGAGAGGCAGTGGAAGACCATCTGCTGAGAGGCCTCTCCAGAAGTCTAGACTACGAGTCCAAACTTGCATCTACAATAGCTAATGGGTCTGGGATCTCTGGCAGGAGCCACTGGTATAGAACAGAATACAGGCTAGATACTGGCACCTCTGCTGCCTTCTGCCTCTGGAAGAAGGACGTGGCTGCTTTAAATCCAGAGGTATCTGTCTTTCAAGGTGGTTAAAAAAAAGTTCATGGAAATACAAGTAAAGTTTATCTGACAGAGAAAAATAAGTCAAATAAAACTCCAATGGAATTAATAAGTTCTGTAATATAAAATATTAACTCATTTACATAGAGCTTGGAGGTTTGCAAAATCATTTTGCTCACTACATCCTAGTGAAGTAGGTCATGAAATGATGTGACCATTTTCTATATGAGGAAACTAAGACAAGGAGAGATGATAGTATTATGAGACTAGTTGGAGCCCTGTAGTCAGTGTGTGGTATTGGGTTCACCACTCAGAGCAAGAGAAGAAAGGAAAAAAGAAAGGAATTGTTATTGGAGATGAGAAAAGTGATACTGCTAGAGAATAAAAAATACATAGCATCCAAAGAAGCCCCAAAGAGGGAAAACAGCAAAAACCAAGGGGAAGACACAAAGAAACACTCAATGAGCTAACTGAACAAAATGAAAAGAATAATGAACAAGACACTAGAGAAAAATCCCAGATGTTTCCCCAAACCAAAACAATATTGACAACAAAGGAAGATAAAGATAATTGAACAAAGAGCAAGAAGATCAAAAATTAGATTAATTGGTACTCTAGAAGGTATTGATAAAAATAAAACTACTCTATAATGAAGATATATATAAGCAGAGAAGATTTCCCAGAATAGATCAGAGCTGAGAACAACCCACATTTGAAAAGCTTAAGGTGTCTGCATGAGGAAATCAGAAAATTCAGCCTCCAAGAGAGACCATTATTCAGATTTAACTATCAAGCAAGAAAAGTGAATTTTCTTATGAAAAAATGATGGTCACATTTCCCCAGAGTTCTTATAGTCTGTTTTACACACACACACACACACACACACACACACACACACACACACACACACACACATAAACTCTTATATAGCTTGCATATAAATGCATATACATGCCTACATATAATATCAAATTCAGGGACTTTTTAATTTTGTATTAGTTATTCCCCCATTCAGTAAAGTACTTACACACACACACTTTAGCAAATAGTGGGAAATTACATATGTATATAAATTTTATATATAGTTACATATAAACTATATAGTATATACATACTATTTCATATAAAGTATATGGGTGTGTGAATATACACTTTACTTTTGAAGGGAAATAATTACAGTGGAAAATTAAAACCTTAAACTTGATAATTTTATTTATATTCAAAATCCAATGAGACCTCAAATAACTTCTTTTACAAAAGACTGCAATTGAAATAAATATGGGAAGTGTCTGGTCTAGGGAGATCAGATATGGTCCTGCTTTGTAAGTTAATTTTTTTTCAACAAAAATAATAGGATACTTTAAGCACATTGTTAAATATGTTACATATTCAATGAAGTATGACATTTGTTCTTTTGTAACAAGAACAGAAACTAAGATATAAAATATATAATTTAAAAAATATATTAAGCAAGATAAAATACTTGTAAATAAAATAGCATTTTAAAAAGTAACAAAAGAGAATGTAAGGAAAGGAAGTGATAATTCTGAAAGTAAAAAGTCTTATTTCTAACAAAAATGAAAGTGATCACCAAATGTAGGAAAGATTGAAACATAAGTTTATGAAATCTAAATTTATTGTTTTAGTTAATCCAAAGGGCAAAAGAGAAGTATGTTCATTATTGATTACTATTTGTTCCAAACAAACTCTGCAAGGGATGCTATTTATCAGAGAAGTTTGATTTGAAAAGATCATGTGGCAAGAGTAAGCAATTACCAATAGCTATTTCATACATCATTAGTGTTTTTGTCAAGAAAGGTCTGGGAAGATGCCCAGCATGTTGGGTGGCTCCTCATGGATTTATATGACATAGTTGAGTCACTTCAAATGAGAGGGAATTGATTAGATTATCTCTGAGGTCTCTTCAAGCTCCAAATTTCTTTGGATCTTTTTTTAGCACAGTATTTTAAAGATTAGAAACTATTTCATATGCATGAACTCATAGATTACATAATGTACCTTGAGCTTCAGAGCCAGGGCCCTCTCTTGCTCTGCTACCATCAGTTTCCTTTCTGTTTCCATCTTTTCAGTTAATTGCTTTATGTGTTCCTGGTGGCTTTTTTCTTTCTGCTCCATCATCTCCAGGGTTGTCTTCTGTAATTCCTCTAAGTGCTTTGCAGCAGCCTCTGCAGCCTGAGCTTTCACACGCTCCACTGAGGTTGATGAAAAATTGGGGAAAATTAAAGAGAGGTAAAGTACTACTGGTGCCTACAGCAGTTTTCTTGCTCTGGTTTATTATCTCAGTTTGACTTAACTTCTTGGTGTTTATTAGAAAAAGTTATCAACAAACAAGTGAAGATACATGCCTAAAGATAGCATTGGTAACAAGAAAGAGCTCTTTTTGGATGTGATTTGGTCAAGTCACATTAAATAATCTATGGAGGCTTTGCCAGATGATCTAGGACCATGTTCATGAACTTCTCACCTTCAATATCTCTTTCCTTTGCTGAGAGTGACTGGTCTGCTTGCAGTATTGCTTCAACTACATCTTTCTTGGATTTCATATATTCCTGCAGAGTTTCCTCAGCCTGGCAACATGAACTCAAAGAATTAAGAAAAGGAAATAAAACTGTTGGAGCAAAGTTATTGATTGGCTGCTAATGCAAAATAAAATGACAGTGGGTCATTCCATTTGACATTATAGTTGTTCACCTTGGGACTTGGAAATGGCTCCCAAGGTTCCCTCTGAATGATTCAAGCCTGATTTATTTGCTAATGGATAGTTCACCTGTATCCCCTTCCTAGGCTGCTGGTAGTACTTCTGTTTCAGATCCTTGTTTCTCTGCACAAAGAGATGATAGCCCCCTGGTTTGGAGAAGGCCCCCTGCTTCACTTCTTCCTCCAGAGGACTGAAAATGTCCTGAAGCAAAGTTCTGCACCGTTTTGTGGACTCATGCAGGTTCTGTTTGCAAAAAGCTTCTCTCTTCGTTTCTAGCTGGTCCTTCAGAGCAATATAAAGGAAATGAGGTATAAAAAGTACAGTTGGGAGAATATGTCAGAAACTTATCAGAATTTCTAGAAGTGAATTCTTCAAAAAAAATCTTGCACTACCCCCCCCCATTTGGGCACATTCAGTAGCATTCCAAGCAGGATCATATTCTGGTTCTAGATTTATTATTATAGGATCCTCTGGTATATCAATCCTAAGAGATCTTAAAGATTATGAGAAGAGGGCAAATCAGTTTGAACAATATGTAATTTCCTAAAGCCCCTTTCATTTAATGTATTTATCTTAGACTACAATACTCAATCCTTCAAACTCTTTCATATGTAATCACAGTCAACAAAATCTTTGCTATGTGACTCTTTTACATTAAAGGAGATTGCATATGGTTCATATGGCTGAAGGCCATGACCGTAGAGCCTAGTAAGCTCTTGTTCTCAGGAAGTCTTATTTTCCTTTCTGGGCCTGCCCTCCTTCATGTAGACCCTTCTCTCCCATGCATAGGAATAATCAAAATACCGCCAGTTCCTTCTGGAATTTCTGGCCCACATCCTTGAAAGAATCTTTCATAAAGACTTCAATGGCTTCCTTCTCACAGGTGGCATGTATGTCCAACAACTCCCTAAGGGTTTCTGTGGGGAACTGAACCCTTTGTTTCATCATCTCTTCATAGTATGTAAGGGCCCTTTGAACTGCAGCTGAGTTCTCTATTTGAGACAGTGCCAGGACTGCATTTTCTATACAGGGCATATCTCCACTGGTGATGGCCTCGAGATAGGTCAGGACCAGGTTCTCTAGACCTAGAGAGAAAACAAAAATGAACCATTAGGAACTATTAGGAAAATAAGTCAGAGCCCATCATGCTAAATAATGTATATTTCATTTTTCATTATATCTTAATTATTTTCCATCTTAATTGTTGTACCATTGGGAAAGTATTGGGCATAGAGTATTGAAGGTATTCAAATTGGCCTTTTCCAACTAACATGATTCTGTAAAATCTTCAGGGAATTTTTTATGTGGGAGCAAGAAGTGTCCTTAATGGTAATAAAGGGAAGCAATGAATAGAATAGTTAACAGTACATTCTCATTCCTAAAAAGGGTAGCTCAGGCCATTCTCTTGATAACTCCATTTGTCTTCCTTCTTGCTAACAGAACTTATTATACTACATAATAGTTATAAAAATTTTCTTGTGTTAATTATTGCACCATTGGTGAAGGATTGGTGATAGGTATGGTACTGAAGATTTTCAGGTTAGACTTTTCTAACTCTAACTTTTTAATTATCTTTTAGGGCATTTATTTAGCCTTTTAGAGGTTTTCTAGCATAGGAGCAAGAAGTGTTCAAGTGAACTCTAGTGGATGTGAGAGACCATGGACAGGAGCCTGGGATGGTTTTTTTTTTTTGTTATCTAATCAACCAGATTATATTCTTATCAGGGGCTCTCCTAAGAAGGTTCTCTCTTATATACTTCCCTTTCCTGTTCTCTTAAAAACAGCAGAAGAAAAGTACTGGAAGGATGACTAGGAGGGAGAAAGGACTCACGGGGTCCATTGACTGTGATGCCTCCCTGGAGGGTTTTCACTTGGGAATCCTGGAAGATATAGGAACAGAAGCTTTTAACTTGTTCCACAAATTCAGGATCCAGTTCACTGTCATTAAGTTTCTCAAGCTGGGAAAGCTTCTTTCGGTGGACGGGTCGGTCAAAGATAAAACATTTCTTCTTGGGGAAGAACTGGCGGATACACTGACGAGGTAGGTTGAACATTTTAACTTCCTCAGGTTTACCTGAAAGAAGGAAAAGAGGAATCTGTATTATAGAATAAAGCTTGAACTGAAGACACATTCTCTAAAATTATGTTCTTTTTCAGGGACCGGCATTTGGAGTGACATAACTTATTTGTGCTTAGTTCTTTGCACTCCCCCTAGGTTTTTATTGACTCCCACATTAGAATATGAGTTACTTGAAGGTACAAACTGCTCCCCACCCCTCCCCTTTTTGTATATACAAAGTTTAGCTCTATACTTGGTACAGTAAACATGCTTAATAAAAGCTCTTTGATGATGATGATGATGATGATGATGATGATGACAGTGACTAAAATAAGACAAAGTACTTGTTCCAAAAATAAGAAGAGGGTTTCAATTTTTCACTGAAATCAATAGTCATCAACCAAAATGAAATAGAACCATAACTAGAGAAATATATATTCAAACTATAAAATAAATTCCAGAGAAGGCCACCCCTTCCCCCCCCCTCCCTTTTCTTCCCACATCACTGCTCAAGTCTTAAGTCCTAGTACCTTTTTTAGGCTTCAATGCTGCCTCCAAGTACTCATCAGAAGTGATGGGTTTTCCATCAATTTCCAGCTCCAAAGTGAAATCACGCACAGTCCATACAAAATCTGGGAAAAAACTCACAAAATCTGAGGAATTTTCTACTTCATCAGAATTGGGAGCAGATTTGCTCCTAATGCACTCTGATAGCTCAGTCACGTAGCTGGGGAATTAATTAAGGAAAAATAGCAGAAAAAAGCATCAGCTCTTGTTCCACAATTCCTTCAGTTCTCTGAAATCTTTATCTACCCCTGATCCTGAATTAACTGATTATATTTTCATCATCAAACTTGAGTAAATTCTTTAGAACTCATGATATAAATATAAACCCAATCATACATATATATATATATATATATATATATATATATATATATATATATATATATATATACACACATATACACATATACCTGTCCTTAGAATATGAGGAACAGAACACATATTTCAGAGAGATGTCTGAGGAAAGTGAAGATACTCTTCTAGTCCCTTCCCCAGCTGCACTCTTCCTCCAAATCACAGAAGGATACTGCAGCTGGTCCATGGCCTGCTGGTTGATGGTGCCCATGCTGTTGTAGACAAAGGTGCTGCTCAGGAGCACAGACAGGGCGAAGATCCATGTGTCATTCTTGTTGTTGCCCTATAAGTCAAATCCCATTTCCTGACCTTATTACATGATGCTTTTCCACTCCCATTGTAGCTCCTGGATTAGCATTATCTATGTACTAGGTAAAAATCAGTTTCCTTGAGTTTTTACAGACCTAAGACTTATAATAATACATTTTCTCCTTTATTTTCAATCATGAACAATGAATTTTCCTTCTTACCTTTTCCACATCGCCCAGTCCCTCAGTGTCCAAGAGAACAAGGGTATGATTTAGTTTCTTGGGATGAGGAACACACCACATCCAGATTCCCTTGGTGTGAGACTGCACTGTGGAACCAAGGGAAAAACCTGCACAAGAGTTTGGAGAGATGAGCAGGGAACAGTATATAATGAATGTCTTTTGAGATTAATGAAGTTGTGTAATGTTAATCATTTACTGCAAGAAAATTAGTTAATTTCCCATTGTGAAGAAGAGAGGAGATTGCATATAATAGAATTAGTCCTTTAGGTTTAATTTTTAAATTACCCTTAGAGAGAGATAGTTACCTGATCACTGCAAGTGGGAACCTTTTCTAGTACTTCAGAGACCAATAGGGATGCCTAGAAAGTTTATCCTTATTGATTTTTTGTTTGTTCATTCATTCATCAATTCATCCATCCATCTGTTCATCCATCCATCTATCTGTCCGTCTGTCCATCCATTCATCTATTCATCCATTTGATTTATTTAGATAGCTTTTACTAGACAACTATTTTGTGCAAGATGCTTTCTTAGAACCTATGAGTGATACAACAGGCCATGGCATTTTTCTTCAAGAATTTTTGTCTTAGGAGATATAAGATATTCATAAAAAAAACTATGTTAAAATGTGCCTTGGCAGGCATAAAATATGAAAGAAATTCAGGGGAGGAAAATTTCATTTCTTGACTTAAGGGTCTGGGATCTTTTCAGAGAGGAAGAGGGGCACCTAAATTGAACTGTGAAGATCAAGTGGGATTTTCACCTGTGGAAATATGACCAGGAAGAGTAGGGAATAGTGACAGTGAGCACCTAGAAACAGATAATTGTCTACATTGCTTGAATTCTAGAATATGTGAAAGGAAATAGTATCAAATATATCTATAAAAATAAAGGGGGACCCATTAGTTACAGAACCCTGGACTTAAAGTGAGAAGGGACTATGGAGATCATCTGATTTTACTCTTTCATTTTGGAGATGAAGTCAGAGAACCAAAGAGATGTGCTCAGTTTATTTATTTATTTAATTATGAGAATTGGCTCCTAATACCAGATTCTTTGACTCCTTTGCTTTTAGTATTATGCTCTCAGTATCAAACTTTAGTCATGAAGTTTATTAAAATACTCATATAAATTACCATCACAGTTATCCTAGTCCCAAAGGGAACCTTGAGTCCTGTTCTATTGGCATCTAAGTCAGTGTGACATAGATTAGAGAGTATGAGGCTTCAAAATGGAAAGACCTGGATTAAATCCCACCTCTAATACTTGTGGGACTATTGGCAAGGACCTTATGCCTCAGTTTCTTCATCTGTAAAATGTTGATAATAATACCAATATTACCTACCTCCTAGGTTTGTTGTGAGGCCCAAATGGAAGAAGGTATATAAAATGCTTTGTAAATTTTATAGTGATATAAATAAATATTCATATGTATGTAAGATATGTAAGATATGTATATTTTGTAATATATAAATATGATATTTTATATGAATATTATACATATACACATTATATTACATATCACATACAATTCTATAATTTATCACATTAAATTTATGTAGTATCTACAGCATATATAAGGTATCATACATATGCCTATTATAAGTACATATCATGCACATAATATACAAATAGTTCAAACTACATATATGTTTATATGTCTATTATTTTTTAAATTTTTTTATTAAAGATATTAGTTGAGTTTTACAGTTTTCCTCCCAATCTTACTTCCCTCCCTCCACCCCTGCCATGGAAAGCATTCTGTCAGTCTTTACTTTGTTTCCATGTTGTGCCTTGATCCAAATTGAGTGTGATGAGAAAGAAATCATATCCTTAAGGAAGAGACAAGAAGTCTAAGAAGTAACAAGATCAGACAATAAGATATCCGTTTTTTTTCTAAATTAAAGGGAATAGTCCTTGAACTTTGTTCAAACTCCACATCTCCTTATCTGGATACAGATGGCACTCTTCTTTGCAGACAGCCCAAAATTGTTCCCAATTGTTGCACTGATGGAATGAGCGAGTCCTTCAGGGTTGAACATCACCCCCATGTTGCTGTTAGGGTGTACAGTGTTTTTCTGGTTCTGCTCATCTCACTCAGCATCAGTTCATGCAAATCCCTCCAGGCTTCCCTGAAATCCCATCCTTCCTGGTTTCTAATAGAACAATAGTGTTGTTCCATGACATACATATACCACAGTTTGCTAAGCCACTCCCCAATTGAAGGACATTTACTTGATTTCCTATTCTTTGCCACAACAAACAGGGCTGCTATAAATATTTTTGTACAAGTGATGTTTTTACCCTTTTTCATCATTTCTTCAGGGTAGAGACCCAGTAGTGGTATTGCTGGGTCAAAGGGTATGCACATTTTTGTTGCCCTTTGGGTGTAGTTCCAAATAGCTCTCCAGAAAGGTTGGATCAGTTCACAGCTCCACCAAGACTGTAATAGTGTTCCAGATTTCCCACAACCCTTCCAACAATGATCATTATCCTTTCTGATCATATCTGCCAATCTGAGAGGTGTGAGGTGGTACCTCAGAGAAGCTTTAATTTTCATTTCTCTAATAATTAATGATTTAGAACAATTTTCATATGGCTATGGATTGCTTTGATTTCCTCATCTGTAAATTGCCTTTGCATATCCTTTTATCAATTGGGGAATGGCTTTTTGCTTTACAAATTTGTTTTAAAAATATGTAGATTATTATTAAGGCAAAGTGAAGAAAACTTCTCCTTTGACTCTCAGATTACTCCAAGGGGTCTATAAATCAGAGGTCAGAATGAGACCTTACCTTTCCAAGTCTTTTCTTCCTTGCTAAAGAGAAGTCAGCAAAAAGAATAATGGACAGTTATGTCTTCTATACATACCATTATTTTACTGATTACACATACCTGATTTTTTCCCTGCCAGCTTATTCATCAGGTAGGACTTGCCAGTGCGACACAGACCCACAATAGCTACCACCACCACAGGATTGGTTATTGAGGAAAGAATCTCCAGAGATTTCTGATTCACCTTCATTTGTTCCTTTGTGTTTTCAATTAAACACACTGGGGCTGACATTTGGACACCAGATGCCATCTTGAAAGTGGTGTGTTATCTGCAAATAGAAAGTCTGGTCAAATAGGTCCTGAGATGCACAATAGTTATTTCCAAATATTGAGCCCCCACAAAACTGCTCTCCTACATTATTTATGACTCTTCCCATATCTTGTCTCCTTTAACAACCAGAGACTTTTCTGATCTAATCAGTCAAATATTTGTGAGTATTTAGCTTCTGTCTCTTCACATCCCATCTACAAGAGAAAGCAGTGATGTCTACTCCAGTTCTCTCAATTTGTGTGAGTCTGAACATAAAATTGTATAATTTAAACCCAGAAGGAACATTATAACATATATAACCCAGTCCACTGTCATAGCACATATGAAGAAAATGAGTCCCATTGAGGTTCATTGATATATTTAGTAGTATGGAAGTATAGCTATTCAGGATTCCTATTTCTTTTAAAATATTAAGAAGTAATATTAAGATAGTGTTCTGACATATATTCCTCAGTTTTACTTGGATAGAAAACCTAATGCATTGAAATATTTTTGCTTCATTTTTACAAAAGACCTGACTTATTTCTCAAGGGAGGGACTTGACTGACTCAAAGAGGAACCCAGCATCTCTGGAACTGATAAAGAGAAGTAACCACATGAAGAAGATGAAGTCTTTGAGATGTTCTGTATTGTGTTATTAAAGGGACAGAAATGTAAAGCAGTGGAGTCTGGTAGAAAGAACACTGGTTTTGGGACCATAGACAAGTCATTTAACTTCTTTGTGCTTCAGTTTTTCTTTTTGCTAAATAAAGAACTTGGGGGTGGCTAGGTGGCGCTGTGGATAGAGCACCGGCCCTGAAGTCAGGAGTACCTGAGTTCAAATGTGATCTCAGACACCTAATAATTACCTAGCTGTGTGGCCTTGGGCAAGCCACTTAACCCCATTTGCCTTGCAAAAAAAAAATCTTAAAAAAAAAAAGTTGGACCTATTAAAGATGATCTCCAGGATCTTATAAATTGGAGCTGGGAAATTATAAAGCAACCTCATCACTCTTGTCTCTTTCACATACTTCTTTTCCTTGGCCTAGTTGTCATTAAAAAAGAAGGAAAAGGTGTTCTTCACTTGTCTTGAGGTAAGCTCCTGAGCACTGTTTGTGTCCCATAATTGACTGTTCTCTGTTTTCCTTAACAAATCCCAAATATTTTACCCCCTTTCTACCTGAACCCAACTTTATAGAACTCCTGCTTCCTTTTTCCATATGAAGATAGTTGAATGGAATGAAGAACCAAAAAGAAGGTAGAGCAAGTAGAGTAATAGACCAAAGAGAGGATGCAAGTAAAAAGTTGATTAAAAAAGGGCAAACTGTTGGGGGATAAGGAATCTATTCTTAGGTGAAGTATCTTAAGGTAACTTTAAATTTTTGAATATTATTTATTTATTTTTTTTTTTACAAAGAAAAAGCTCTGGTTAGAATGGGAGAAGGACTTAACAAAAGAAGATTTAAGAGAAGTAAATGACTGCTGCCAATAGTTTTGCAGGACCCTTCATGAGATGTGTGTGTTTTTAAAGATGACAAAATCAGCAGGACTCAATCATTTTTCTCCTAGTGAGAGACAGTTCCACAGTAAATATAGTGTTAGACCTAGGTCAGATTTGAGTTGGAATTCTACTTCAGATAGTTACTGGCTCTGTGACCTTGGGCATGTCACTTCCCTTCTGACCTCAATGATCTCATCTTTAAAAATGGGGGTTCTTGGGGCTGCTAGCTGGCACAGTGGATAGAGCACCAGCCCTGGAGTCAGGAGTGCCTGAGTTCAAATCTGGCCTCAGACACTTAATAATTACTTAACTGTGTGGCCTTTGGGCAAGCCACTTAACCCCATTGCCTTGCAAAAACCTAAAAAAATGGGGGCTCTTTGTAAACTGCAACCTTTATGTCTGATACTTTCCTAATGTTGCAATAATTAATAATTCTATTTGTTTTTGGAAGGGTCTGAATGACTGGGGCTATGCATAGGTTGTACATGTGGAGAGCAAAAAAAAAATGGCATCATTGAGATAAGTTGTCATTAGATCTTCGAATCATGGATTTGGAATTGGCATGGCCTTAGACTTGTCCAACCCTGTCATTTTAGAGATAATGAAAATGAAGGCCCAGACACAGGTGAAGTGACTTAGCCTATATCACCTATGTAGTGAATGACAGAGGCATAATTTGAATTCAGAGCCTCTGACTCCTACTTGTCCTAGTCAGGAGGTAAGCCCAGGAGAGTGTTATGTGTGTGTCTAGCTAGGTGAGTGTTGTGTGTATATATGAATTTGTGGGTATGTGTTTGGGCATTTATGTGCATGTCGTGTATGTTTTGGAATTATACCTGTAATTTCATTGGAGTGGGAGCTCTCAACAAAGACCCTCCCTCTCTTGGTATAGAAGGACACCCTGTTCTATGACTTGGCATCTTGAAGAGTCCTCTGGGTCAATGGGCTGGGATAGGTCAGAAGCAGGACCTGTCCCAGGTCTCTTTGGCTCTGAGACAGCTCTGGCTCCTTCTGCCCACACCTACCATGTGCTCCCTTATCCTCTGTGATGATACCGAAGAGATCAAATTCCTCCAGAACTGTTCAGCTCCATGAATTGCAGTCAGTTATGAAGCCTCAGAAACAACCTCTTTTCCTAAAGCCATCCAGACCATTGTCTTCTTCCAGTTCATTTTGAGTCCATCTCCATGTCCACGGACAGCATCTGTCTGTTAATCACTAGGAAACTTTCATCTACTTGGTTTTCCCTTGCAATTATTGAGGTCAAACTTGGGTGGTTTGTCTCTTTTGGGGACCCCATAGTGGTGGGGAGGGGTTGAGGCAAATTGAAGGGTCTGCAGGCCTCATCCTCTGCAGGGGACCCTTCCTCCATTTAGGTAAGGGATTCATCTTTGTGTGTCATTAGCAATCTGGGGAAGCCCATTGACCCTTCCTCAGAGATGGTATTTAAATGCATAAAACAAGTTACACACATTACCTAAGAAGTCAATAACAGCAAAGATAGTTCTCAACATATTTTTTTCCATCCAGGGTCGCAGGGTCCTTTGAACTCCCTTGGGGGATCATGGACCTACATCAAGAAACCCTTTTGTTGACTATATGGGGCATCCTCCTGGACCCCTTGAATGAGTACATATGTTTTTATGTACTGATATTAATAATTAGTAATGACTATGTTTCCCTTTTTATCTTATCTAATAATAAAATTAATAGCTAGCATTTATAGGACATTCCTATGTGTCTTGTCTGTGCTTTATAAATCTATTTGGTCTTTACAACAGTCCTGAGAGGAAGAGGCTGTTATTATCTTCATTTTTGGGGGAAACAGAGGCAGGCAGAAGATCTGTGACTTGTCCACCAGGATATGTCTGGAGCTGCCTACAGGTCCATCGACTGTGCTCTGTGGCCCCCTTAGGGTCTCTTCCTTAGGGTCCCCCCAGACTCTCTCCCTAGGCCCCTCCCCAGGCTCCCTCCCCAGGCCTTCCCCCCCTCGGCTCCCTCCCCAGACCTCCCTCCCCAGATCTGCCCCCCCCCCCCCCGCTCCCTCCCCCAGACCTCCCTCCCCAGGGTCCCTCCCAGGGTCCCTTCCTCCGGGCTCCTGACTGGGAAGGGCCCTGGCCTGGGCCATCTGTGTTGCCCTCTGGTGGCTGACATGAGATGACACTATGGAGGGAAAACCCCTCTCCCTGGATTGGGGGTCTGAGCACCGCCCTCCCCCAGACTTCAGGCTGAGCTCTTCAGCCCCAAAGTTCTCAGCTTCCCTCTTGGCTTGGCTCCTTTCTTTTGGCTCTAATTCACTACTACTTTTGAGCCCAGCAGTGAGCATTCCCCTTGGACTTCAAGCTTGCAGAGAGCTGGCAGCCCATTTTATAGGTGAGGAAGCCAGTGGGGGACTAGGCCAGAGCTTGATCCAGTCCCCCTCCCCAGCCCCCCCCCCAGGTTCCCCAACCAGTCGTGGGCTCTGCAGAAGCCTCAGCTGCAGACTCCCAGCGCCAGATTCAGTGCTTTCCACTGCCTGCACCACAAAAGCCCCTCAGGTGGTAAAGGAAGCCAGCGGTCCCTTGGCCCAGCTAACTCATATATCTTTAAATGCTTATATGAAGAAATTAGAGAAAGAGGAAATCAGTGAACTTAATATGCAACTAAAAAAATTAGAGAAAGAACAAATTAAAACTCCCCAGTTAAATACCAAATTAGAAATTCTAAAAATTAAAGGAGAAATTAATAAAATTGGAAGCAAGAAAACTATTGAACTAATAAATAAAACCAAGAGTTGGTTTTATGAAAAAAACCAATACAACTGATAAACCTCTGGTCAATTTGATTAAAAAAAGAAAACCAAATTACTAGTATCATAAATGAAAAAGTGAACTCACCACCAATGAGGAGGAAATTAAAGTAATAATTCAGAATTATTTTGCCCAGCTCTATGCCAATAAATTTGACAGTATAAGTGAAATGGATGAATATTTACAAAAGTATAAGTTGCCCAGATTAAATGAAGAGGAAATTAAATACCTTAAATAACCCTATCTCAGAAAAAGAAATTCAACAAGCCATTATTGAGCTCCCTAAGAAAAAATCTCCAGGGTCAGATGGATTCACAAGTGAATTCTATCAAACATTCAAGGAACAACTGGTTCCAATTCTATATAAACTCTTTGGAAAAATAGGTGAAGACAGAACTCTGCCTAACTCTTTCTATGACACCAATATGGTGCTGATACCTAAACCAGGAAGAGTTAAAACAGAAAGAAAATTATAGACCTATTTCTCTGATGAATATAGATTCAAAAATCTTAAATAAAATCTTAGTAAAATGACTACAACACAAGTTATCACTAGGATAATACATTATGTTCAAGTAAGATTTATCCCAGGAATGCAGGGTTGATTCAATATTAGGAAAACTGTCAGTATAATTAATTATATCAGCAACAAACTTATCAGAAATCATATGATTATCCCAATAGATGCTGAAAAAGCCTTTGACAAAATACAGCATCCCTTCCTATTAAAAACACTAGAGAGTGTAGGAATAAATGGACTGTTCCTTAGAATAGTAAGCAGTATCTATCTGAAGCCATCAACAAGCATTATATGCAATGGGGATAGACTAGAGGCATTCCCAGTAGGATCAGGGGTGAAACAAGGATACCCCTTATCACCACTACTATTCAGTAATATTGTATTAGAAATGTTAGCTTCAGCAATAAGAGAAGAAAAAGAAATCAAAGTAATTAGAATAGGATAAGGAAGAGACAAAACTCTTCCTCTTCTGTCCTGAAAAGCAGGGAGGGGAATGCAGCCTCAGCCATTGAGAGCCTGGATAAGTCATATCATCTTGGTTGCTTGGGTTTCCCTGTCTGTAAACTGGGGACAACAGCAGCCCCTCCTCCCAGGCTTGTGGTCAAGTGACTTACCACTCTCACTCCAAGAATGCCGGTAGTGTTCCCCCCACCCCCATCAGTGAGTTTTAGATCCTCTGAGAGCAGGAATCTCAGAAGCTCCATCCTTGGGCCCGGTGCACTGGATGGGCTCTATGCTGCTGTAGTTCCTTCTTCAACCTCTCCCCACCAGCCAAAGCCTTTGCTCTGTTCACAGATCTTTTTGTATTTGCACCTCACAGCCCAATTTCTGGATAGTAAGTGCTTAATAAATCTATTGATTGTTTGATTGACCTTTTGTTGTTCTCTGATCCCTTGGCTGGTCTGGGGAAGCCTCTGGACCCCTTCCCATAAGAATGTTTTCTTATGTGCAAGAGAACATTGGATTTGATAAGCCAGTTCTATTGAAATGAATCATTCCCCCTTCTAAGATCACAATCCCCCCATTTGTCCATGAACCTTTGGGTTGTCCTGAAGCCTCCCCGTAAGAACCTCTCTGAGTCAGAGCCCTGGGTCCAGGGCTAGAGCAAGGATTGAACTAGTGAGAGCAAGAAAATGAGAAGGAAAGGGGGAAGCATCCCCTCAGTCACAGAAAAAGGAAGAAGAGAAGGGCTGGTCATGAACTATCCATGAAATGGGGGAAGAGGGAGGGCAGAGGGAGGGCTTGGCCCCAGCAAGTGCTTGGGACCATCCACTGGTTCCTTCAGGATTGGAACTGGCCTGGTCCTGATGTCCCACCCTGGTCAGGGCAGCTGGATCTGGGACTCAGACTTAGCCAGCCATCAACAGATGTGGTAAGGGCTAACCCTATGGCAGCTCTCCACTAGGAGATGGGGAGAGAGAAGAGGAGCCAGCCTGGAGGATCCTGGGGGTGAACCACAGAAAAGGCGACTGGAGAGGCATGGGATAGAAAGCCATGCCTTGCCAGCCACTCAGGAGTCGTGTGTGTGTGTGTGTGTGTGTGTGTGTGTGTGTGTGTGTGTGAGTCTGTGTGTGTTTGAATGTGTGTGTGTGTGTATGTGTGTGTGTGTGTGTGTGTGTGTTCATGTGTTCATTCCCCCTTCCTGCTGCAGGGTTCTCTATCAGAGACTAAAGATTCAGAAACTATCAAAGAAGAAAATCCAGAACAAATCCTTACCAGTTCTCCTTGATGCTGAGGAGAGTTGCTTCTGGTCCTCTTCTTTCCTCCTCCTCCCCGACTGGCTGTCTCTGCTGTCTCTGCTTCCCTGCCTTGGGTGTTTCTGGGCTTTCACAATAGGTTTAAAGATTTATAAGAAAAGGAACATCAGAAAAGGAAGAAACCAAGAAATGAAACAGAAAGAAAAAACATTTTCTCTTTGAGTCACCAGTTAACTTGAGAGACCAAAAAAGGAGATGAGGGGGCAGGCTCTCTGGGGCCAGTGTTTCTCTGGCAAAACTGCCAGAAGGGCAGGAACATAGGCTAGGGTAAAACAAATACCACACAGTTCTGCAGGTTTGGAGTTTTTCAAGATTTGTGGGGTATTTTGGGAATTAATTTCCAACAAAAGACAACACAATGGAAGAATGTCGTGTACTTGTACATCTGAATCCCTTGCTCTCTTACTTATTTCTGGGATTTGACTATAATACTATCATTGTACCCAAATCCAATTGAGATTCCATACCTTAAGATTTTGAATTTTAAGGAATTTTTTTTGATTAGGTTGTTTTCTGACACTTTGAATCAGAGTATGTAGAGAGGCTGAGATGTCTGGCCTAATGATAGTAGCATTGGAGCTGAGGAGAGGAGGAGGGTCCCACCTGAGAGAAGAAAGCATAACCTGAGTGACAGCTGGAGGGAGAAGAGGAGGGGACTGAGAAGGGAGGGGCTTGGTCTGGGTGAGGAGGAGGAAGAAGATGGAGAGTGTAAGGTGGGACCAGAGGAGAGGGACTTGATTGAGGGTTGGAGGGCTAAAAATAAATCAGGAGGGGTAAGATTTGATGGGGGAGGGGAGTAATGTGATCTGAGGAACGAGCCTTGGTGATGTGGGCCAAGGAAAAGGTAAATTGGGAAACCAACAAAGCAGAAAAGACTGGTGGAAATGTGCCTTAGGGGAGACAGGGCAGAGCTTGAAAAGAAGTGTAAGACAAGCAATAGTGGGGAGTGTTCCCTGAGAAGGCAGAGCTGGGGGGGCCAGGGGGCTGGAAAGTACAACTTGGTCAAAATTTAAAGGGATCTCAGAACACATCTTAGGAATCTGTGTGGCTCAGTAGATTGAGAGCTGGACCTGGGTTCAAATTCAACCTCAGACATATGTGACTCTGGACAGGTCACTTAACCTCTATTTACCTTAATTCACTGGAGAAAGAAATGACAAACCACTCCAGTATCTTTGCTAAGAAAACCCCATGGACAGTATGGTCCCAGGGTCCTGAAGTGTTAGACATAGTTGACAACAGAAGGCTAGATTGTCTATCTCTAATCTGAGGAAGCCCCTCCTCCCCAGATCCAGGGCCCACTGGAGATCTTTGCTGGAGGCAGCCTTGAGGACCCTCTCCCTGGACAATGTGTATGAAGGAAGGGGGGTCTGTGGGGCCACAGGACCAGAGATACAGAGCTAGAAAGGGCCTTAGAGACATTGAATCTGTGAGGAAAGTGAGACCCAGGGAATTTATGCGACTTTATCAGGGTCCCACAGAGAGCAAGAGTCTCAAACCCAGATCATTCCAAATCCAGGTCTCTGTACCACCCTTAATTGTCACCAGGGAAAGTCCCAAAGTCTTGGGAAGCAAAATCTCAAACCTGATATCAAAAGAGAGGACAAAGAAAGCATGAACAACTACTGACCTCTGTCCTCTTCTCCTGGGTCTCCAACATCTTTGTGAGGCTCAACCATACACAGACTGAGCGGATTTTAGTAGGAAGCAGTGAGCTTTCACAATCAACACTCCACCATGGACCACACCTTTACCATCTCACAACTGACTGAAAGATGTTGAGAATATGAAACCTCATTATACTCATTGTTGGATGGTTGAGTAACAACTCCCTCAAAAACATTTGACTTGGTAGAAGAAAATACTATCTTACTGACTCTTTTAAAACAAAGTTTCCCATTCATATCTCAATGTCCTTCAAGATAATATGTATAAGTAAATATATATCTATGTAAAATGCAGATATATATTTATATACATACTTTTTTGTTGCATGTGTATGTATATGTATATGACAGCTAGGTGGATCAGAAAATAGAGTGCTGGGCCAGGAGTCAGGACAACTTGAGTTAAACTCTGTCCTTAGACACTAGCTACATGACCCTGGGCAAGTCATTTAATCCACACTTAGTGCCACTTAATCACAAAGAATGGGGCAAATTCCTTCAGTATCTTTGCCAAGAAAGCTCCAAAAGTGATCATGAAGAGTTGAATAAAACTGAATGATATAAGTGTATATATATTTATATATGTATATGTATTCAGAAAATTAACCTATAGTTCCAAGGACCCTCTGAAGCAAGTGTCAATTGAGGCTTGTTGTCTACCTCCAATTATTTGCCACTTTGTTGGCAAATTGGATGGGGAAATAGAAAAGGACTTTAGACTTGACTCCAAGCCTCCCAGAGAAACAAGGCACATTTTTTAGTATTTTACTGAAGTTCCTGCTTCCAGAGGCTGGGCAGGCTCCTGGCTCCAGAGAAGTACAGGTTGTCATCACAGGAAGATGATGGAGAGGTTTGTGGTGGATTTGAGAGGCTACCACACCCTAAAAACAGTTATGAAGGAAGTGATCAAAGGAACTTTTTGGCAGGAAGAGGAAATCGGATACTCACAGGGTAACATGTAGATAAAGTTGTTATTTAGTACTTAACTATGAGCCAGGATGGTGCTAAACACCAAGAATATAAATACAAGCAAAAAATTGAGATAACTCTTGACTTGAAGGAACTTATAATTTTTAATTTTTACAGTATCATAGTTTCCTTCAATATCTCTCCTTCCCCTCTTAGAGAACAACCCATATAACAAATTGTATGTTTTAATGCCAAAAAAGAGAAAAAAGTCAGAATAATTGATTAATAAATTGAAAAAGTTGAAAATATGTAATGAACACAACCTGTGAAACTCCTACTTATGGAGCTTCCAGTGGGGATCTAAGACTAAACAGAAAATGAAATGGGAACAAGTTCCAGAAGAGTCGTGGGCTGTAGTGGGTTTCGAGTAAGCATGGTGGGCATGGCTACTTCCTTCAAAGCAGAGACTGGGCTCTGAATCATTTTAGGGAACTTTCTGATCAACAAACTCACAGATCTATTTGAATCTTTGAGTAAACTTGAAATTACTAACATCTCTGTGGGTCTTATGTACTTGAGGAGCAGGTACTGACAATAATATGAGATCTGACCCCTAGCACAGTATTGAAAATCAATACTTGAAAACAAAGTGAATAGCCATATGCCCTCTTTTTTTCCTCCTAATGGCTGGGTTCTAAGGGGACTGTTCAGGGGACAGAGAAATAGTGGTTCTCTAAAAGGAATCTGTTAGAGTGGAAGAACTTTGAGTCAGGAAGACCTGAATTCAAATGCATCCTCAGACAGTAGTTATTTGACCCCAAACAACTATTCCCTCTTTCTGCTTCAGTTTACTCAACTGGAAAAGGGAGATAAATAATGCTCCCTAGTCCCAAGGGTGTTGTGAGACTAAAAAGACATATTTGAAAATGACTTTGCTGTCCTTAAAGCACTATATACATACTTCTTAGTATCAGTATCATTGTTGTTGTCCTTGTTATGGAGAGGATCAAAGCAGGAGCTTTGAGAGGTTAAAAAGAATGTGTTGAGTGTTTTGTGCAAAGCCACTGAAAACAAGGGCTCAGGGAACATAGTATTTTATGATGGAATTTTAATTAATTGATTTTTACACTTTTTTCCAATTACATGTAAAGATAGTCTTCAAAAATTCATTTTTTGGTAAGATTTTTGAGTGCCACATTTTTTTGCCAATCTTCCTTCCCCCTTCCCCATGGTAGTGAGCAATCTGATACCGGTTTAACAGATTTCCATATTGATGCTTGTCCTTATTTCTTTTTTTCTTTTTCTTTTTAGGTTTTTGCAAGGCAAATGGGGTTAAGTGGCTTGCCCAAGGCCACACAGCTAGGTAATTACCAAGTGTCTGAGACCGGATTTGAACCCAGGTACTCCTGACTCCAGGGCCAGTGCTTTATCCACTGTGCCACCTAGCTGCCCCTTGTCCTTATTTCTCAAAGAAGACCACAACATCAGGGAGTTGATCCATGACAGGTATGTGAATTGGATTTGACTGAGGGTGTGCTATGACTAAGTCACCAGCCTTACTGTTTCCTCCAAAGCCATCGGGTCCAGTAAATGTCCTGAATCAGGACAACTGAAGATGGCCCTGAATGTGAAGCAATCAGGGTTAAGGGAATTGCCCAAGGTCACACACAGCAAATGTCAAGTATCTGAGGTCAGATACGAACTCACATCCTCCTGACTCCAAAGTCACTGTTCTATCTACTTTGCCATCTAACTCCTTATTTCCGTATTGGTCATTTGTGAAAAAAAGAATCAAAATAAAACAGAAAAGAACCATGAACAAGAAAAAATAAACTAAGTTTTAAAAAAGTGAAAATATTATGTTTTGATCTGCATTCATCCTCTGTAGTTTTTTCTCTGCTTGTGGATGGCATTTTTCATCACAAGTCCTTTAGAATTGTCTTTGCTCACTGAACTCTGAGAGGAGCTAAGTCTGCCATAATTGATCATTGCAAAATATTGTTATTAATGTGTACAGTGTTCTTCTGGTTCTGTTCATTTTGCTCAGCATCAATTCATGCAAGTCTTTCCAGGTTTTGTAAAACCCACCTGCTCATGATTTCTTATAGAATAATAGTTTTCCATCATATTCATATACTACAATATGTTTAGTCATTCCCCAATGGATGAGTATTCCCTCAGTTTCCAGTTTTATGTCACTACAAAAAAGAGTTGCTATGAATACTTTTGTACTGGCAAATCTTTCCCCTTTTTTATTATGTCTTTGGGATATAGACCTAGTGGTGATAATGCTACCTGAAAGGGTATGAACAATGTTATATTATGAAGGATTTTTTTAAAGTTACAGTTCCTACTTTGAGTTACTTCTAAAATTAATCATTTTGTATTATTCACTTTAATTAAAAATGACAGAATCATTCCCAAAATTAAATTTTCTTTTTTTTTAGGTTTTTGCAAGGCAAATGGAACCCCATTGGGCCTTGCCCAAGGCCACACAGCTAGGTAATTATTAAGTGTTTGAGACTGGATTTGAACCCAGGTACTCCTGACTCCAAGGCTGGTGCTTTATCCACTGTGCCACCTAGCCACCCAAAAATTAAATTTTCAAAGGAAAGCTGCTCATTTTTCATAGAATGGGTTTTTCTTGGTTTTATGGTAACTGGTGGAAGGTAGGGTCTATCTAGATTAATAGGAGGGAGAGTAAGGGGAATAGTTGATAAAGTAGAACAATGCAAGGCTTCTTTGGACCCAAGTAGAACTAGTTCCTTATATTTTAAAAACTTGTTCTCATGTCCTTGATTGCTCCTCTTCATGCAGGAGTCAGAGGATATCTGAAAATAAGGGGTGTTGTTACATGTTATTTTGAATAATTATTTTACAAGTTATATTAAATGTATCATGTTATTTTATATAGCATCATGGTAACGCTATTTGAATTGTGTATTTTTTTTTACTTGGCACTGTGCATTCCCCTTCTCTCTCTCTATCCCTTTTCCTAGGGATCCTTTTGTTGATTGTGGCTAGAATATGTTACAAAGGAGTGTACCCTGAAGTCTGTAAACTTCTGGAACACCTGGGACTCAGAGCTATGCTGAGAGACTTGGCCTTTTTGGGATATTGCAACAATCCCTAGGCTTCCATGTTGGCCAAAGGGGAAGAGATTAAGAAAATCCTGGCCACTGAGTCAGTAAGCACTGACCATCTAGTAGACTTTAGAAGGGGGAACTCTATCCATGGGGATTCTTTCTTTCTTCCTCTAAAGCTTGAAGCATGGAATTTCTAATTTGATGGTAATAGTCTTTGGTCTTTGTTCAAAGTCCATAATTATTTCTCTGGATATAGATGGTATTCTCCATTACAGATAGCCCAGAGTTGTCCCTGGTTGTTGCACTGAAGGGATGAGCAAGTCCATCAGGGTTGATCATCACCCCCATGTTGCTGTTAGGGTGTACAATGTTTTTCTGGTTCCACTCATCTCGCTCAGCATCAGTTCATGCAAATCCTTCCAGACTTCCCTGAATTCCCATCCCTCCTGGTTTCTTCTTTTTGCAAGTGAACTTTAATTTATTATTACTATTATTACAATAATTTTGTTATAAGAGTAAACATACCCCGCCCCAGGAAGAAACTCATTTCCCTTTCCAGGTCCTTTGGCAGTCTGGTAACACATAAATCCTCCTTCCCTTCTTCCTTCACTTCTTCCTCCCCTTCCTTTCCCTTCTCTCAGGTACCAGTGATGAAGTACACAAATTCAGTCTACCTTGGCAGTATATCCACCAATTCTTTCCCAAGAAGTGCTTTACCTTTGAACCACCCACCCATGAGAAGAAGTTGGCCCAGCTTGAGAAAATTCATGACAGTGAACTAGAGGTTGACTTTATGGAACAAACTGAAAGCTTCTGTTCCCATATCTTTGAACATTACAAAATAAAAACTGTCCATGGAGGTATCCTAGTCAATGGGTCCTGGGAGTTCTTTTCTCCTTAATACTTGTCTTTAAAGGGATTTTCTTTGGACATTTTTAAAGGAAAATAAAAAAAGGGAGCGTAAAAGAGAAGCATACTGAAGGTAGTCACTGCTACCCAACATAAACTGTTAGTATCATATTGATCACATGTGTCATATTTATCAGTAACTGTGGTGGTACAGTGGGTAAGAGCACTGGACTTGGAGTCAAGGAAACCTGAGTTCAAATCCTGTCATAGACCATTTCTAGCTAGGTGACCATGAAAAAGTAAATTCTCTTAACCTCAGTTCTCTCATGTAAAATGGGGATAATAGTTTCTACCTCACCCGATTGTTTTGAAAATCAAATAAAATAATATGTACAGTGCTTTGCAAGTTTTATATTATTAGATAGATGCTATTAGTTATTATTATTACTGTCATCATTATCATCATTATTTTTATTACTCATTGCCAAAAAAAAACCAGGTTTGTATTCCTGATCTTTTTTATTACCATTTGGAACACTTCTTGCTCTCACATCAAAAATTTTCTGAATGTTTCACAGAATCATAAAATGTTAGCTGGAAAGTACTAATCTGAACAATCTTAATCCTTAATGTCAGATGCTTTCGCAATGGTGCAGTAATTAAGATAAAATGAAAAGTGATGTGTACATTTCCATTATTTAACCTGATAATGTCTAACTATTCCCCCAATGGTTCTGACTTCTTCCATCTTTGTTTTTTCTGTGGGTCTAGAGACCCTGGACTTGACCTATGTCGAGGCCATCTCCAGTGGAGATTTACCCTGTATAGAGAATGCAGTCCTGGCACTGTTTCAAATAGAGAACTCAGTTGCAGTCTTAGACACTATGAAGAAACAGTGAAACAAAAGGTCCAGTTCCCCACAGAAACCTTTAGGGAGTTATTGGACGCACCTGTCACCTGTGAGAGGGAAGCCACTGAAGTCTTCATCAAGGATTCTTTTAAAGACATGGACTAGAAATTCCAGAAGGAATTGATGGTACTTTTTTTTTAGGTTTTTGCAAGGCAGTGGGGTCAAGTGGCTTACCCAAGGCCACACAGCTAGGCAATTACTAAGTGTCTGAGACCAG
Source organism: Macrotis lagotis (assembly GCF_037893015.1). NCBI lineage: Eukaryota > Metazoa > Chordata > Mammalia > Peramelemorphia > Peramelidae > Macrotis > Macrotis lagotis. Next base: position 39,625,723 of record NC_133659.1, on the reverse strand, counting down.
ATTTGAACCCAGGTACTCCTGACTCTGGGGGCGGTGCTCTATCCACTGCGCCACCTAGCCGCCCAGAATTGATGGTACTTTGACTTTTAAATATATTTCATGAAAAGAAGGGTGGCCCCAGGAATAAAAAAAGAGGGTTCTTTTTGAGTAACCAATAATATAATCTCCAGTTAATCATGATACTGAAAGTTCTTGCAACTTTCTTTGTTTTTACAACCCTCTTTAATTAAAAGAGTCACATAGCAATTATTTTCTCTAAAGATGCTAGAACCTGGGATTTTGTGAACTTGCTTTTACAAAATACTATGATAACTGTATTTCAATATGATATTCTTTCTTTGTTATCTTATATATTGTATACACTTAAAAAACTATCTGAGAAGAGGCTCTGAGAATCCCTGACTTTTGGTCCCTTTTCAAACTTTTCACTCAATGCATTCTTAGTATTATCCTTCTCCACCCCCAGTATGGATAAAGTTATGGATAATTAAATAAAAAAGACTAAGGAAATAGAACTTATCCTGGGACTGGATAGTCATGTGGATCCCAGTTAAGCACTGAATGACATTTCCTTGTCCAATTGCCAAGGACCTTAACTAGATAAATTTAGTTTCAGAACAGATCATCCTGATTTTACAGAAGGCTCCCCTGCCCTCTTGTCCCCAAACATCACCCATTCCTCAGTTTCTAAGACCTTCTTTGAGTTTTAGCACCTTCTCCAGCTACTCATAGGAGGTGATCGGCTGCCTGTAGATTTTGTGCTCTAAGGTGAAATCATGCACAGTCCACATAAAGTCTGGAAAGAAGTTTACAAAGTTGACTGAGTCTTCCACCTCTTCTGTAGTAGGGAGGATTTGGCTCTGATTCACTCTGTCAGTTCTGTCATATAGCTGGGTCATTAATTAAGGAAAAGCAGTAAGAAAAGAGAAGGAGCTCACCTTCTTCAATTTATGGGAGCTTTCATTCTTTATTTTCATCAAATAATTTATTGCCCACTTGGCCCTGAAGAGGCACATTCCATGGGTCGTCAGTTTTTAACTTGGCCCCGAAGTGATCTGCTCAGGTATAATTTTAGAGAGTTGCTCACAAGCTAGCTTTCTCACATCCCTGGAAATGTCATTATTTGGTTTATTTTATTTCCTTTGGGGGCTTCATTTCCCCTCTCTTCCATCCCTTTGAGTCAAGAATTTAGTTTTGGCAGAGAGTTGACCTCTTACTTTGTTCTTAATGGTTTATGTGTGATAGCTACTGGTTGACTCACTTTACTCACAGTGAAGAACTCAGGCACTGAGGAATCAACCTCATTGCCACAGAGCTTGCAAAATTTATGTTTCTCGTGCAACTGGTAAAAGGGGAGAGCTCCAGGTCACCTTTCTGGTTCCAATTGTTCTCTGCTGTGGCAGTCTTTCCAGACATCCGGCTTGAAGATGGTTAGAGCAACTAGACCTGGAAGATCTGAGTTCAAATTCTGCTTCAAACACTTAGGAGTTTATGACTCTGGACAAATCACTTACCCTATGCTTCAGTTTTCTCAGTTACAGATGTAAGATAATACTACCACCTACCTTGTAGGGCAGTTGTGAAACTGAAAAGAGTTAATATTTTATTAAATATTAATAAAATGCTTATTTAACAAAAGTGCTTAATCTAGAGTATATTTAATATATTTGTTCCTTTCTTTTCTTTCTCTAATATTAGCATAGGCAAAGTCCATGAATTGGTGCCTTTCTATCCTGAATTTGTGTCTCCTCATCACTCCTTAGTGCATATGGTTTCTGAAATTCCCTATTAGAGAAAGAGGAAGGTCTGTGCTTCTAAGGCCGTTTTAGTTTTCTATCTGACTCAGGTTCCTTAGAAACCCATGGGCTTTCAGATGGGGCTTTGTGGTGCACAGATTCTTCAGGACCTAGAACCTGCACAATTCTACTATCCCTTTTAGTGTCTTCCCTTTTTTGTTCTTTTTCAAGGTCTAATTAAGAGACGATAATTCCTTAGGTATTAAGACTTTGTTCCATGAACTCTGTTCCAAATCTTGTTTCAAGAACAAAACCCTCCATCTCCAGCTGCAATAATTTTCTCTGGCTGTGCCCCATGTTTGAAATGCTCTCTGTAACTCTTCTGATTTTCCTGACTTCTTTTGAGTCCTATTTTCTACAGGAAACCTCTCCTAAACTTTCTTCATTCTAGTGTCTTCTGTTTGTTAATAATTTCTTATTTTTTTCCTGCAGATAGTCTTTTGGTTGTCTTCCTGTCTTCCTCCATTATTAGGGATTGTCTTTTATCTCTTTTTGTAAATCTAGCACCTAACACAGGGTCTGACATATGATAAGTGCATGTTTATTATTTAATATTGATTATTTGATTGGTGCTCTTCAGTCCTGCCTAACTTAGAAGTCATGAAGTTGAGCCAGTGCCTGGTCACTGGGACCCGGAGACCCCAGAACAAGGAGAACTAACTCTTTGTCCTGGAGCTGGTAGAGAGGGAGGGGAGGTTATTCCTCCTGGACATACGTTAGTGTGTCTGTAGCCAGTTTTCATAATAGCCTTTTCGTATGCTTTTTTGGGTGAATCTTGACTCTTGGCCTGGATCACAGAAAGGATACTGCAGCTGGTCCATGACCTGCTGGCCGATGATGCCCATGCTGTTGTAGACAAAGGTACCGCTCAGGAGCACAGCCAGGGCAAAGATCCACCTATCATTCTTATTGTTGCCCTAGAAATCAGAGCACATTTCCTGACCTTGCTGCCTGATACCTTTTCACTTCCATGTCAGCTCCTGGATTAGCATTCTAATATTCTACATGAAAATTTAGCCTTCTCAGGTTTTTGCTGGTCTAAGACCTATAATAATAATACTAACATCCTTTCCATCTTCAATCATGAACAATGTCTTTCCTTCACCCAGCCCCTCAGTGTCTAGGATAACAATGGTATGATTTGCTTTCCTGGGATGAGGAACACACCACATCCAGATGCCCTTGGTGTGAGACTGCACTGTGGATTCAAGGAGAAACCTGCACAAGAGTTTGTAGTGATGAGCAGGGAGCAATCTGGGGGTCTCATATTTGATGAATTTCTTGGGATTGGTTCAATTGTGTAATTTTTTAAGGTATATTGTAGAAGGGATTCTTTTTTATTGGAATAATAGTTTATTTTTTTTCCCATTACATTATAATTACATTATAAGATAGTTTTCAGGGCAGCTAGGTGGTGCAGTGGATAGAGCACTGGCCTTGGAGTCAGGAGGACCTGAGTTCAAATGTGACCTCAAACACTTAATAATTGCCTAGCTGTGTGACCTTAGGCAAGTAACTTAACCCCATTGCCTTAAAAAATAAGATAGTTTTTATCATTCATTCGTTTTCTAAGATTTGAGTTCAAATTTGTTCTTTCTCCCTCTCTCCTTTCCCTTCCCCAAGACTGCAAGTAATCTAAAAAGATTTATACTTGTGCAATCATGTTAAACATATTTTCACACTAATCATTCGATCCCTTATTTGATTAGTGAGTAAGCAGAATAAAAAGGAAAAAGCATGATCCCACCCCAAGCAAAAATTAAAACAGTTAAAATAGTATGCTTTGATCTACTTTCAGATCCTTTTCTGTATGTGTATAGCATTTCCATCAACTGTCTTTTGGATTTGTCTTGCTTGGATCATTATATTCTAAGTCTACCATAGTTGAGCTTTTCACAGTATTGTTACTGTGTACAATGTTCTCCTGATTCTGCTCACTTCACTCAGCATCAGTTCTTCTGCACCAGGTTTTTCTGAAATCTGACTGCTCATCATTTGTTATAGCACAATACAGTATTCCATACATCTATATTTCACATCTTGTTCAACCATTCCCCAGTGGATTGGCATTCCCTCAATTTCCAATTGTTTTCCACCACAAAAGAACTGCTATAAATATTTTTGTACATGTGGGTCTTTTCCCCTTTTTTATGATCTCTTTAGGATACAGACCTAGTAGTAGCATTGTTGAATTCAAGGGTATGCACAATTTTTTAGTCCTTTGGGCATAGTTCCAAATTGTACTTCAGAAAAGTTCGATGAATTCATAACTCCACCAACAATACATTAGCTGTGTAATGCTAATGATTTATTGGAAGAAAACAGTATATATACCCTTAAGGTTATTGATCTAAAGTTGGAAGGAACTTAGGCCATCTGGTCCAACCCTTTTATTTGATCAATGAGGAAATGGAAGTCCAGAGAAGTGAAATGCTTGGTCCAAACTCACATAGGGGATGATTAGAAGGACTGAAATTTGAACCCAGGTTTTTTTTATTTCAGATACACCATTCTTGCTATTCCATCATGCTCTTCATTTATTTATTCATTCATTTATTTATTTATTTATTTATTTATTTATTTATTCATTTATTTATTTATTTGGGTTTTTGCTAGGCAATGGGGTTAAGTGGCTTGTCCAAGGCCACACAGCTAGGCAATTAAGTGTCTGTGGCTGGATTTGAACTCAGGTACTCCTGACTCCAGGGCAGGTGCTCTATCCACTGTGCCACCTAGCTGCCCCATCATCATCATGCTCTTTCTTAACAGAAAATACCAGGAAATTGTATCTAGTATAATTGATGTTTTATGTCTTATTCTAAAATTATCACTAGATAGATGAAAATTATGTCCAACTTTGAATAACTTTTGATTACCTTAGAGATCAGCAGAAATACTTACAGAGTTATCCCTTATGATCTCCATAATAATGTATCCATTTGTTGCTACCTAGTCACATCTGAAATTCAATGTCCTCTCAACAAATAGGTTTTATTATTCTTTCCTCCAAACCTTCCCCACTTCCCCAAATGTTCCTGCTGGTGTTGAGAATGGCTTATCCTTGTTTTAGGGTTTTTGACCTCAGAGTACTCACTTTTCCTCTCCCCAGATCTCTATCTAATTGCCAAGTCTTGTTGATTCTAATTCCACTATATTATTCACATCTGTTGTCTTCTCACTACTCATGCAGCCACCACCCTTACTTAGGTCCTCAGCATCTCTAGTCTGGACTTCTATGAAAGCCACCTTCCTGACTCACTCACACCCTTTGCTTCTCTAGTTCTTCACTCACACAACTGCTAAAGTGATTTTCCTAAAGTGCCCAACTCAGTAAACTCTAGTAACTCCCTAATGTGTTGAGGATCAATTTTACATTCCCCTGGTCTTTAAAATCTTTCACAACCTGACCCCAATTTAGCTTTCCAACCTCATTGTGTGCGTTATTCTCTGACTACCCTTCATGGATCAGACTAGGTGGTCTTTTTGCTATTTGTTACATAAAATACTCAATCTCTGATCTCCATACCTTTATCCTGGCTTCTTTCCATGCCTGGAATGCACTGCTTCTTCTTTGTGTTATAGAATCTCTTATTTTTTCCTGGATTCAGGTCAATCTCCACTTTCTAAATGAAGCTTTATCTGATTTTTCTCGATGCTAGTGTCTTCCTTCCCCAAGCGACCTTGCTTTTAACCTTGATATCCTTATAATGTATCTATATCTCTATCCATCAAATGTAGGATCCTTGAGGACAAGGATGTTTTCATCTTTGATTTTGTAATTCCAGCATCTGTTGAATTGTTTGTTTCATTCATTCAAGAAACAATTAGAGATCACCTATTTTGTAAATGATCTTGTCTTAGGTACTTCAGGGGATAATGTGATAAGTAAAACATGATTCCATTATTCAAAGGACTTCCCCTTTCATAGCAGACATAATACAAGTACCACAAAATGATTAGAAAAGTCCCAATGAGAGGTATGAAATCCATATGAACTTACAGGGTGGAAATCTGGGAATGGTTATCAGGGAACTTTCATGGAGAAGGTAGAATTTCATTTGTAATGTACAGGATTTTGCTTGGAGAGAGATTAGGGTAGAGGTATGAAGGATAATGTAAGGAAAGACAGAGATGGGAAATGATATGAACAATTCAAAAAGGCTTCACAGTTAGATTGAAGCTTCAGTGCATTAACAGCTAACATCAGGTTTAGGGTAAATTACTCCCATGAGGGTACCAACCAAGGGCAACCACAGGCAGACCTAGAAGTTAACTCTGCCAGATTGCTTGTGCTGTCTATACCCTGCTTGTGGGAATGGAGTGAGGAAGAGGGATTTAAGTTCCATGTTATTTCTTGAGATTTTCTATTTTGTGCAGTTTTCCTTTATTATAGATTTGAATTTAATCTATCAGGTTTTCTCTGTCTCTTTATAGCAGAAGTTCTTAACTTTTTTATGTTATGGATTCTTTTGGTAGTTAGGTAAATTCTTGGAATTCCTTCTCAGCTGGGTATTTTGAAAAACATAAAATATATGAGATTATAAAGGAAACTAATTTATTGAAAAAAATAGTTATCAAAATATATTTTATACAAATTCACTAATTCTAGGTTAAAACCCCTACTTCAAAGAATACTTAAGTTACTCTATATCCACTCTAATTTCTTTTTTTGTGTGTGTTTAATATGTTTACAAATTAGTCATTTTTGGTAAGATGAATTAAAATTAAGGGAAAAGAAAGAAAACCATGAGATAGGAAAGAAAAACATAAGAGATTTTTTTTAAAAAAAGTGAATGTAGTGTTCATCCATATTCTGTAGGGTTTTTTTTTTGTTTTTCTTCTTCTGGATGGAGAAAGAATTGTCCATAACTGGTATCCTAGGGTTGATCTAACTCTCTGAACTGCTGAGAGGAGCTTCATTTATCAAGGTTGATCAGTGTTAATATGTTCAATGTTCTCTTGGTTCTGCTCCCTTTCACTCAGCATCAATTCCCATAATTTGTTCCAAGCTTCTCTAGAGTTTGACAATTCATGATTTTTTAAAATAGAACAATAGTATTCCATAACATTCATATGCCATAACTTGTTCATCCATTACCCCAATTGATGGGCATACTCTATATTTCCAATTCTTTGCCACTACAAAAAAGAAGTGCTATGAATATTTTGGAACATGGAGGACTTTTCCCATTTTTTATGATTTCTTCTGGACAAAGACCTAGTATTAGTATTGCTGGGTCAAAGGTATGATCAGTTTTATTGCTCTCTGGGCATAGTTCCATATTACTCTCTAGAATGGATGGATCAGTTCACAATTCCATCAACAGTGCATTTATATCCCCATCCTCCCACAACCTCTCCAACATTGATGATTTTACCTTTTTGTCATCTTAACCAGTCTGATAGATGTGAGATGGAACTTCATAGCTGTTTTATTTTGTATTTCTCTAATCAGTATTGATTTGGAGCATTTTTTCATATGATTATATATATATATGTATATATATACATATATATATGTATATATATACATATAGCTTTAATTACTTCATTTGAAAACTGTAAGGGACTGTTGTGTGTGGGAGTACTGGCCTGAGGAAGTAAACCTTTATCACCTGGTATCCTTCATCACCTTTACTAGTTGTTCAGAGAGTACCACGGGAGTGAGAGTGGATCAGGGACTGGGGAGGATATTTAAGCACTTGGATTTGTTTGAATAAATGGAGAACTTTCCATCTTTGTTTCCTGCCTCTTCAATGTTCACCTGAGTAAAGGTCTAGCAGGCCAGAACATAACAAATGGTGCCCAAACAGGGAAAAAAAGGCTGATATCAGGGCTATCTGATCGGAGTCTGGGATAAAGACTAGCAGATACAAGCAGGTGACATCCCGGAGCAGAAGACTTCAGAGAGGTAACAGGTAAGTTGTTACCATGAGGCAGAAATTAGGAATAAAAGGACAAGGGTGCTCTGTAATCCTTAAAAAAGATTAGAGAATTTTTGAAAGTGGCAGATAAAATGATTTTTCAAGGGATCTCATCAAGTCTGGAAAGAAAAACCTACTCTGCATGTAGAAGGCAAGGGACTTTGATTTTTGCCATTCAAGCCCTGGCTGTGTGTGTGTGTGTGTGTGTGTGTGTGTGTGTGTGTGTGTGTGTATAGTGTTTTGCTCAGTGAGACACATCCCATCTTTGAAAGGTGAATATTTTGTCTTCACAGACCCAGTGAGGCAAGTCTCTTCTAAACTTGCCATTGATTTTTTCCCAGAAACTCAGAGAGAGGACTCTAAGTAACATGAGTCCTCATACTAAGCTAGTGACAAAACCATGGCCTAGGAACTTTCCAAATCTGAACACTATATATATGTCTAGAGAACAAAAGTCAAATGGGGACTGAGATACCCATGTTGAAGAACATGGAGCTGATAAAGGTAGAAGGAAAGGCTCTTGAATGGAAGTATCTTCATAGCCTCCTTCCCCTGGTCCCCAGATAAAGTGCCTTTGATAAGGAACACAAACTTGACACTCATTTTGTTTAGGAAGGAACTCAGCAGACCAGCAGAGATTATTAAAATTTCAACTGGAAGGGATTCTGTGGTGGTACACAGGATGACATCAATCTAAAAAGTATCCCTTTGGTTACATGAAGAAGGGAGTCTGGAAAGATGGAAAATCTTTGGGTGGTACTCTTTTTCTTTTACTCTTTCAAATGCTCTCTCTTATTCTCTGCTGCCCTCACCCTCTGCGGGGGTGGGGGGAGAAGGGAAATCTTTCTTTTTAGAACTTTGAAACCCAAACCTGTGTCTCAGATGAAATACATGATTCACTTCAGGAAGGGCAGAATCCCCTCAGAACTTGTTTTAGACATCAAGGGACCTCCACACCTTCCTGGTTTGAGGAGGGTGGGGTTGGGCCATGACCACATTTTTCTTAGGCTATTTATTGGAAAGCTTCATGGTTAATTAGTTAAGAAATGAAGAATTTTTCTGGGACTGGGAAATTCAGATTTCATCTTTTGAATGAAGCCTGTGCTTATGGATAATATCTATGTAATAGAGTAGTTAACTCTGAATTTTGTGAATTTGTTTAATAATACATTCTATTTTTTTTTTGATTGGCTATTTCAAGATTTTCATGAATATATATGAGGTTCCTCAAGATATCTTGATTGGTTATTTTCCTTGACTGGTCTTAATTGGTGTGTTATGTGCGTATATGTGTATTTAATCATCAATAGGACATTTTTACATCTCTCTACTGGCCTGGAGAGGTGGGAAAATGTTTTTATAGTCTGAGATCTGGTACAGGCCAAGGTATCAATCTCAACTTGGTAAATGTGTCAAGAGAGTTGTTTCTGTTTTTTGCGCCTGTGTCTCCGTGTGTGTATAATTCAGAAGGAAATTATATTGGGATAAATTATATTTCTAGGAATTTGGGAATATTGAATCATATAATTTACTGATTTCTTTTGGGGAAAGACATATTTGTACTATCTGACCTGTTTCAATGTTAAATTGATATAATTGTCAAATAGTTACTTAAGTTAAATATTACTCCTTTTAATTTGAGTTTTGAATTTGATTGCTTTGAAACGTCTTTTGTTGGCAAAAGGAAAAAGTTTGTAATCTTGTCTTATCTATCATCACATGTTTATGGAAGGGAATATATCAGTTTTATGATATTCTTTAATAACTGCAAAGAAATTATATTAACAGTGTTTGGTTCTCTTGTGAATGTGTAAGCTATTTGAATACTGTAATGTTAAAACCTGGAATAAACTTGTGATTGTTTTGAAGAGGTGGTAAGGGAAATATCACATATCATGACCCCCTTTTAGAATAAATTTGTGGATTCATAAATAATATAATGATGGAAATATTATTTTGTAAAATTTAATAACTTATGTTAATTGACTTGGATGCTTAGTTGTTTTTACTATTGTTTAATTGACATTTGTTTATACCATTTTTGAACTTTTGCTTACAACTTATGTGGCATCCATCATATAATTGAATTAAGGAAATTTGCCTCAAAAACAAAAAGGGGGATTTGTAAGGGACTGTTGTGTGTGGGAGTACTGGCCTGAGGAAGTATCACCTGGTGTCCTTGAGCATTGGATCATTGCTTTATTGGTTGATTGGAGAATGCCACGGGAGTAGGAGTAGGCTAGAGACTGGGGAAGATATTTAAACACTTGTATTTGATTGAATAAATGGAAAACTTTCCATCTTTGTCTCCCGCCTTTTCAACATTTTCCTGAGTAAAGGATTAGCTGACAAGGAACAGAACCGAAAACCAGCTGCTCATATCCTTTGACCATTTATCAATTGCAGAATGACTTATAACCTTATAAATTTTGATGCAGTTCTTGCTATATTTTAGAAATGAGGCCTTTATCAGAACCTGTAGCTATGAAAATTGTTTTCCATCTTTCCTTTTCCTTCTAATTTTGGCATCACTTTAGAACAGAACCTTTTAAATTTAATATGGTCAATATCATCTATTTTGCAATTCATAATGTACTCTATTTCTTATTTGGTCATAAATTTCTCCCCTTTCCATAGCTCTGACAAATAGAGTATTTCTTGGTCTGTTATTTGGTCTATGGTGTCGCTCTTATATTATTCTCTTCTTTGATTTTCAAAATTTCTAATTTGGTATTTAATTGGGGATCTTTAATTCATTCATTTTCTAGCTTTTTTGGTTACATTCCCAATTCATTGATCTCCTTTTTCTCTATTTTATTCTCTATTTTATTTATAAGCATTTAGAGATTTATAATTACCCCTAAAAACTGCCCTGACAGTATTCTACAAATTTTGCTATAATATCTCATTGCTATCATTTTCTTGGATGAAATTATTGATTATTTTTATGACTTGTTGTTTGATCCATTCATTCTTTAAAATTAAGTTATTACATTTCCAATTAACATTTTAGTTTATCTTTCCATGTAATTACATATAATTCTTATTGTATCATGATCTTAGAAGTATACATTTATTATTTCTGCAATTGATTATAAAGTTTTTAAATGCCCTAGTATATGGTCAGTTTTGGTATAGATGCCATGTACACAGAGAACACAATATGTATTCTTTTCTATTCCTATTGTTTTCTCCAGAGGTCTATCATATGTAAGTTTTCTAATATTTTCTTCACCTTCTTAACTTCATTTTTATTTTGTGGCTACATTTATTTTGTTCTGAGAGCAGGAAGTTGAGGTACCCCATTATTAAAGTTTTGCTTTATAGCTCCTTGTAATTTGCTCAGCTTTTCCTCTAGGATTTTGAATGTTATACCACTAGGTGCACATATGAATAATAGTAATATAGCTTCATTGCCTATGGTGCCTTTAAGAAGATGTATTTTCCTTCCTTATCCCTTTTAATGAGATCAATTTTTGCTTTTGATTCATCTGAGATCAGAATCATTACCCCATCTTTTACCTTTGCCCTATGTGCTTCTCTCTGCTTCAAATGAATTTTTTTGTAAACAATATATTGTAGGATTTTAGTCTTTATTCCATACTGCTATCTGATCTGCTTTATGGTAGAGTTCATCCCATTCACATTTACAATTAAGTTTACTAATTCTATATTTCCCTCCATGCTAATTTTCTTCATTTATATTTTCCTCTAATTTTTTCTCTTATTCCTCCTCACCAAAGTTTTATTCCCTTTCCCCTTTAACTTTTCTTTAAAATTTTAATTTTCAGTTTATTTATACATACATATATACCTTTGTCATCCCTTTTATCAGTTCCTTCTTTCCTTTTTTTGTCCCTGGGTCAAATCTATTGAATGGGATTTACTCAGTATTTATACCCTCCCTTCTTTCCTTCTAATAGATCTTTATGTCTCTTCCCTTGGTGTTTTTTATCTATAGAAGTACTATCAATCATGTACTATCAATCAAAGTATCATCAATTTAAGGTTGATTAATTGATTGCTTAATGATAATTGCCTTATAGTCATTAAGTCCCCTCCCCTCTTCTGTCTCATTAGAAAAACACTTCTCAAGAGTCACAAATCACATCAAATTATAATTGCTTTATACCTTACCCCCTTTTCCTCCATGGACACACATAATCTTCCTGAGCCAAAGCATCATGCAAAACCAAATCATTTCATGAACCGTCTGTACCTTCCCCCTCCCCAGCACAATCTCCTCCCCACTTCTCCCCCTTTAGCTCTCCAACCATGGTACTTAAACTGTTAATAACTGAAGTATGGATTAAGAAAAGATCACTTCCTAATCTCTTTGTGTTCAACCCTTCCATATAGCTTTCCACCCTTTGCCCCTAAAGTCACTTCTGATTTAATTAACTATGGTTTCTAAGTATTCTAATTACAGGGACCTCTGAAGGTCTCTCTTTAAGAAATTTCTAATTGATTATAAGCTGTGGGAAACAATGATTTAGGACAGCCCAGCATAGGATGCCCTCATCAGAGAAATATAAGTTCTGTGAGCAAGACAGAATTAAAGTTGGTCAAAGGAAATCAAGATAAATAAGTTTAGAGTAAACACCCCAACTTTTCATCTGGGCTATTTGTCTCAACATAGTGATGTCACTTTGGTCCTCTTCACTGGAAAGATAAGAACCAACCATATGCATATCCTCTAAATCCAATCTCTTCAACTATTTTCAACTCTTAAACTAGCCTATGAGAAATATAATTCTTAAGAGTTACAAGTATTATATCTTTCCTTATAGGTCATTTACCTTTTTATGCATCTCTTGAGTCTTATTTTTGGAGATTGAATTCTCTGTTCAGCTCTGCTCCTATTATCAGGAAAATTCACAAGTCCTCTATTCAATGAACACCCATCTTTTCCCCATCAGAATTTATTGAACTTTGCAGAACAGTAAATTCTTGGTTGTAATCCAATGTCCTTTGCCCTCCAAAATATGTCTTTCTGTGTTGAAGCTTGTATAAGTCTGATTGTGTTTCCTTTGTATTTAAATTGCTTCTTTTTGTTGCTTGCAGTATTTTATCCTTTATTTGAGAATCCTGGAATTTGTCTATGTTAGCCCTTTGGAGTTTTTATCCTGGGATCTCTTTCTGGAGGAGTTCTATGTATTCTTTCAATGGTGATTTTTGTCTTCTTGCTCTGCAGATTTGAACAATTTTCCCCTTATAATTTCCTGTAAGATATTTTCCAGGTTCTTTTTTTTTGATCTAGGCTTTCTAGTAGTCCAGTAACTTGTAAATGATCTCTTTTGGATTTGTTTTCCAGGTCATTTGTTTTTCCTAAAAGATACTTTATGTTTTCTTCAATTTTTTTAGTCTTTTTACTATGTTTGTGGAATCTTATATGTTGTAGATCCATTGGTTTCTATTTGTCCCATTCTAATTTTTAGGATTTTTTTATTTTATTCAATTAGCTTTTATATTTCCTTTTCCAGTTGGTTAATTTTACTCTTTGCTAAGTTGAATTCCTTTTACTATTGTTTGATTTGAGTTTTAGATGAGTTGAAGTCATTTTCCAGTTGGTCAATTTTATTTTTTGAAGAATTACCATCTTTTTCCAATTGTTATTTTTACTTTGAGTAGTTGATTTCTTTGGTCAATTTTTCATAATTTTTCCTGAATGACTATCATTTCTTTTTTCCCCCGTTTTTCTTCTTTGTCTCTTCTTTGGTTTTTAAATTCTTTTTTTTAAGGTATTCTATGATCTTTTGGATTTGAGGACAATTCATAGACTCTTTTGAGACTTCTCCTGTAGGTAATTTTTCACTACTTTCTTCTTCTGAGGTGGCATTTTTATCATCTTTATCTGCATAGTAGATTTCTATATAGTGAGCACTCTTAGCTTTTTTTGCTCATATTGATTGAGTTCATATCCTGGGGTATAGGGAGTATAGACACATTTTTTTATGCTGGGGCTGGGGCCTGATCCCTGACTTGTCACTGGCTTAAATGTTGCCTTTGGAGTCTAGGCCTTACCTTTGGAGAGCTTTGTTTCCTCCTTTATGTCCAGGTTCTGCCTATGCAATGGTTTGTTCCCAATCCAGTCCTGTCTTTTGCCCCAGTGTTCCCAGGGTACAGATTTTGTTTGGGGTTGGGACCTTCCCTGCTGGCTTGCTATATAGTTGTTACACCCTGTACTTGTTAAACTTTCAGGACTTGGACTGCATTGTACTGTGACTAAAAGTCTCCTACTGGCTTTCCTGTTCTCCAGCCTGGTTGGACTTTACTTTCCCTTTCCCCCCCCCAAAGAGACAGACCTTTAATGAAGATCTTCCACAATGTCTACAGATGAACATTTCTTTGGATCTTGTATTTTCTTGGTGGGATCTTTTAATGTCTATACACGGGCTTCATTCAGCTTTGTGTAAGGAAAAGTTCCAGGAGCATGTTAGCTTCACACCACCATCTTGGCTCCACCCTAGAAGTCTCCTTGTTTCTCCTAAGATTTGCAGTGGGGTTGTAGAAGACAACTGTGTGCTCTTTGAATGATCGTCAGGAGAGGTAGATGGTGGTGCCTGTAGTCACTAAGACTTGAGTTCAAATCTAGCTTCAGACACTAACTAGTTGTATGATCCTGGACAAGTTAATTAGCCTAGGTGTTCCTCAGTTTCTTCAATTGTAAAATTACATAATTATAACACCTACATTTCTATGTTCTTGTGAGGATCAAGAGATAATGATTCTTAAATACTTAGCCCAGTGCCTGGCTCTTATTCCCCTTCTTGAAGTCTTTACTTTTTGAGTTGGTCTTCTTTTACTTTAAGATGTCTCTAAAGCTGAGATTGTCTTTTTTATCTCCCTGCAGCTTCTACTCAGGGCTCCTAGTTCTTGCCCTCTGGGATCAGAGGCCAGAGGACTATTTGTTGGTTATGTTGTAATAGGGATTCCTTTTTCATATGCACATTCAACTAGATGCTGTTGAGGTTTCTTCTAAATATAGAACTCTATAATTGTGAGGTTTTTAGAGGGAGATTATTGTATAGTTACAAGTTGGGACTGGATGTCCTTGGGAGTCTTGCCCAAATCTATGATTCTCTGCTCCTGCTGAAATATAAAAGCTGTCCGCTAAGGTACAACTAAGGTGGAGATGTCAGTAAGGAGGGAACCTGTACTGTTCCCCTTTATCAATCTGAGGAGAAGAGGAAAATAAGAATGAGAACTTGCTTTTTAGGATCAGGAAAACCTGAATTCCAAACTTCATACAGTTTTACAGTGTGCCCTTGAGCAAGATATGTCACCTCTCTCTGCCTTGTTTCTTCACCTGTAAAATTTAGTTAAATTATATTGCCTACCTCCTAGGGTTGTTATGAGAGTCAAATGAGCTAACATATAATAAGTGCTTTATGAACTATAGAAATGCTGTTTCATCGTCATCATCATCATCATCTCATCATCATCATCATCATCATCATCATCACCCCTAAGTACTGACCCCATGTGAATGGATAATATTCAGCATGTGTAGAAGGGCTGTGTCATAGCCTTTTCTAAAGTACTTACCTGATTTTTGCTCTGCCAGCTTGTTCATTAGGTACGACTTGCCAGTGTAGTAGAGGCCCACAATAGCCAGCACTACCAAAGACTGGGTCATTGTAGAAAGGACTTGCATTGCTTCCTGGCTGGCATCCTGAGATCAGTGGCCATAGTGGAGGTGCTGTGTTATCCAAGAAAAAATTTGTTTTAATCCATTGGGGGCATTGAGAACCTCTGTCATCTAGCCAATGTGTGTTGAAGATGGCCTTCAATCCAGGTCTTCCTGACTCCAAGGTTAGCTCTCTTTCTATGACTATCTGGTGCCTCTGCAATCACAGAATACATTTCCAAGTATTGAGGTAGGCTATCACACTCATAAGACCACTCTCTTATTACTTGTGCTTCATCTATACTCTATAATAGGATCCTCTTGCCTGTCTGTTCAGAATGTTTCTGTCTTTATAAACACCTCAAAATTTGTGAGCCAACAGCTTCCACCTCTTCAAATCTGTAATCCAATCTTTTTTTTTTAAGTTCTTGCAAGGTGATGGGGTTGAGGGGCTTGCCCAAGGCCACACAGCTAGGTAATTATTAAATGTCTGAGGCTGGATTTGAACTCAGGTACTCCTGACTCCAGGACTGGTGCTCTATCCAGTGCACCACCTAGCCACCCCCTATAATCAAATCTTTAAGAAAAAACAGTGACAGTGTATTTTCACCTTTGTGTGACTGAATTATGACTCATTAATTTTTACCTTTTTAAATTAACATTCCCTTTTGGACTGGCATCAAGTCAAACATTTTCTTTTTGTAACCGAAGTGCATTACTCCTACTTGTGCCTTTTGGGGCAAACTGAAGAAGTTTCATCTGCCTTCCACATGGGCAGTGTCTCAGGCCATTGAATACATTTAGAAGGGGGCTGCAGTCACCTTGGAATGGCTTTTGACAATTGTTAAATTTTCATTGTGAGCATTTACATCTCAGAATCAGGGTTTGATTTATTGTTTTGATGATTGTCTAGACTTAAGAAAGTGAAGAGGAAAATGTTAATAATGCACATTAAACTTAAAAATCTGTGATAACTATGCTCCCCCCCCCCCGAGAACCTGTTGTTAAACATTTACCAACATACCACTGATAGAGCTCTCATGTCTACCCCAACTCTTCTCTTCCCCAAACTAATTATCCCTGTTTCCTTCAACTAGTACTTTTGTAATATGACCTTAGTGTTTCTGGTTTCTCTTTTCTGGGTATGTTCTAGTTTTTATCTGAGACCTTCCTAAAATATGCTACCCAGAATAGAAAACAATACTCTGTATGCTCGGTAACCAAGGTAGCTAGGTAAAAGTGTTTCAACTTTGAAAATGATTATGGGATCAGTAGGTCATCACTTCCAAGTATATGCAGGGATGACAGAACATGAATAGTTACTCTTCAATTCCACTGAAGCAAAGTCTAATTTACTGCTTTTGCTCATTAGACCTAAACTAAACTTTAAAGTGCCTTTGGTATTTGTTCATAAACATTAGTTCTTCTGCATTTGAGAAATGGCTGTATCTTATGGATTTTTAAAGGATAGAAATATAGCTGGATAATTAATAACCATTATCCACTTGACTTCTATCCCTTTTAAGAGAAGTCTAGTTTAATGCCCTGGTCTAGACTTCATTATGCTACTAATAAAGATCAAAAGGCTTTGCATACCTACTGGAGCCCATTGGGCAAATGCCTGCATACCCTCTGGGATTAATCGGTCTTTAAAGAGGGAAAATAATTGAACCCCACAATTAAATGTTTTTCAAAGGTGGCAGAGAGAAGCCAGGAAGTTCCCTGAGTTCTCCACAGTTTTTCTCAGAAATAATATTAAATAAAACCCCTAAAAGAATACTGGAGTGACAAAATCTACAAAAAGAGTGAAATAATTTTCAGCCCAAGATAACTTCAGGAAAGCTGTCTCATTTAGGTAAAAGGGGTGTGAAGCTCAGCACAATAGATTTTTGGACAAGCTAGCAGGAGTCTCTTAGCCACATTACAGATCAGTACCTGAGACTCCATGGTTGTGGCTCAACAGGCCAGGGGTAAAGCAGGTCAACTGAGAGGTTTAGTAGCAGGAAAACTGGAACTCAGAGCACAATAGGCATGATTTGACCAGGCTACTCTAGCTCAGCCACCAACCTTAGAAGCTTCAGCACAGAAAATCAGTGACTATACTTCTGGTCCCAAGTGCAAGAAGCATGGGACAGTACTCCTATATCCCAGAAGCAGCTTCTTCTCTAGTCTATAATAGGTACCTCTTGCCTCTGTTCAGAATGTTCCTGTCTTTATAAATAAACACCCAAACATTTATGAGTCAATAACTTCCACCTATTCAAATCTATAATCCAATCTTTAAGAAAAAACATTGACTTTGTATTTTTTACCATTGTGTGACTAAATTATTTGACTCATTAATTTTTACCCTTTTTAAATCAGCATCCCCTTTTGGACTGACATAAAGTCAAATGCTTTCTTTTTGTAACTGGAATTCATTACTCCTACTTGAAAAATGAGTACAAAACAAAAAAAGATTTCTGATCATAGAAAACTACTATGGTGATGGAAAGATCCAAATGCAAACCTCAGAAGAGTAAAATGTCAAAATGCCTGCATATAAAGCTTAAATGGGGAATATGAATTGATCTCAAAGCCAAAGAAGTTCTTTTCATTTTAATTTACTTTTTAAAATTTTATTTATATATTTATTTATACATTACTAAAATAGTCTTGTTATAATCCTCCCTTCCCCCACAAAAACTAAAAATCTCACTAGAAATAAAGTGAAAGAAAGGGAAAAAAAATGTGCTTCAGTCAGAATGTGTTCTGATACCATTATCTCTGTCTTTGTGGTGAATCACATTCTTTATCATAAGTCCATTAGAGAAGTTACTTTCACAGTTGATGTTACTGATTGTAATTCCCTCCATCTATTTCTCCCCACTACCAATTATTATATTTTCTCTCTCCTTTCACTCTATTCCTCATCAAAAGTATGTTGTGGGACAGCTGAGTGTCATAGTGACAGAGCACTGGCCTTGGGGCCAAGAGACCCCAAGCCAACATCTCACCCCAGAGACCCAGCATCCACCCATCCCTGTAGTCCCAGACAGGCCATCCAATTTCACTACCTTACAAAAAAATAAAAAAGAAAATGTATTATATCTGACCACCTTCTCCCATGATCTACCCTTTCCTCTAATCCCCTATAACCTCCTACCCTTCCCCTTGTCCCCTTTCTCCCATTCATTTTCTCTCTTTTTTCTTCTAGATTTCTATGCCCTGTTAAGTATATATGTTGTTTCCTTTCTGAGCCATTTCCAATGAGAATGAAGCTTCTTTATTCCCCCCCTCACTTTCTCACTTCCATACCATTGCAAAAGCTAATTCTTTACTCTTTTACATGAAATATCTTAGTCTAGTTTACCTTTCCTTTCCTTTCTCCCAGTACATTTCCTTTTCACCCATTGACTCCATTTTAAAATATATTATGCCTTCAAATTTGGTTCTCTCCTGTGTCTCAACTATAAAAACTTCTAACTGCTCTAATAAATAAGAAGGTTCATTTGAGCATTATCACCATCATCTTCTCATGCAGTTCTTCATTAAATCTCTCATAATTTACCCTTCTTGTCCACTCTCCATGCTAACTGAGTCCTGTACTTGAAGATCAAACTTTCTGTTGAGTTCTGGTTGTTTCAACAAGAACATTTGAAATTCCCCTGTTTCATTGAAAGTTCATCTTTTCCTCTGCAAAAGGATGTTCAGTTTTTCTGGGTAGTTGATTCTCAGTTGCATTCCAAGCTCTTTTGCCTTCTGGAATATTATATTCCAAGCCCTATGAGCCTTTAATGTGGATCCTGCTAAGCCCTGGGTAATTCTGACTGCAGAACCACAATATTTGAATTGTTTTGTTTTGGCTGCTAATAGTATTTTCTCTTTTCCTGGGGAGTTCTGGAATTTGGCTATAATATTCCTGGGGGTTACTTTTTGGATCTCTTTCAGTAGGAGATATGTGGATTGTCTCAATTTTTATTTTGCCCTCTGCTTCTAGGATATCAGGGCAATTTTCCTGTAGAAATTCTTTAAAAATGAAGTCAAGACTCTTTTCCTGATCATGATTTTCAGGTAACCTGATAATTTTAAATTATCTTTCCTGGATCTGTTTTCCAGATCCATTATTGTTTCAATAAAATCAATAAGTTCCTGCTTTCTTTTGATTTTTCATTCTTTTGATATTGTTTTATTGTGTCTTGATTCCTCACAAAGTCATCAGCTTCTTTTAGCTCCATTCTACATTTGAAGGATTTGTTTTCTTTAGAGAGCTTTCTTATCTCCTTTTCCATCTGGCCAATTCTGCAATTTAAGGTATTTTTTCTCCTCATTAACTTTTTGAACTATCCTTGACTGGGATGTTGACTTGGTTTTTCATGTTTTCCTGTATCTCCCTCATTTCTCTTCATTTTTCCTCTTCCTCACTTGATTTTCTTTTTTTATTTTGACCTCACATGATTTTCAAACTAATGTTTGATCTTTGAAATAGCCTGAGACCAACTTCTATATTTCTTGGAGGATTTAGATGCAGAAGCTGAAACTTTCTCATCTGTGTGTTTGGTCCTCCATGGGAACAAAATAATTGTCGATAGTCAGGTTCCTTTTTTTTTTGGTTTATTCATTTCCCCAGGCTGTGTCTGGTTTGGGGTACTTCTGGAACTTTTGAGATTCCCTTTGAGGACCTCAGTATGTGAGGCCCTGACAGTTTTCCTGACTATGGTCTGGTCTGTGGATGGCAATGTGGGGCTCCCAGTCTGTGACCAGGGTCTGAATATGGGCAAAGTACAAGAGTTTGAAAGTCTCTCCCCAACCCCTTACCTTTTGTGGGCTGAGCACTCTGGTTGAAGCTGCCAGGCAGTTTGCTGCTGGGTGGCTCTGTGTGTCGTCGGCTTTTGTTTCCTTGTATCTGGGCTATGCTAAGGTTTGCAGCTATGCTGATGGCCTCAGCTGTGCTGAGGGTCATGCTGACTCCCACTCACACTGACAGAAGTTTCCCCTGATCTTCAAAGTTGTGCTTGGTATTCCTGAGTTACCACCAGGTCAGGAAACTGCTTCTGCTGCCAGTAGCCAGCGCTCCTAGGACTCAGGCACCTAGATACCCAGTGGGCTGCTCTGGGAAGGCTAGAGCTCCTTCTCTTTGGTGTAATAATTCTGGTCATGCTGTTGCCCCCTCCACCGCTGTGGAACAGAGTTTTCCCACAATTTTTCAGGCTACCTTTCTGTGGGTTCTGTTTCTCGAAAATGTAGTTAGGGTCATAATTCAAGGCTTCTGGAACATTTCTGAGAGAGCTCCTAGGAAAGGCTGTTCTCACGCTGTTCTCATCTTGGCTTCACCCCTACGTCTCTTGATTTTAAAAATCAAGTAAAGGAGGCAGGAGAAAATTGGAAAGATAAATGAGAGTTATGTAAAGAGAATTATGAAAAATTCAATGACTTGGAAAAGGAAACATAAAAATTGACTGAAGAAAACAATTCCTTAGGAAATAGAATTGATCAAATGGAAAATGTCCACTAAAAAAGCAACTCTTTTAAAAGTAGAATTGGTCAAATGGAAAAGGAGTAACAAAAAAGCTAGTGAATAAACAATTCCATAAAAATTAGAATTGGCTAAGTAGAAGTTAATGAATCCATGATACATAGAGGATCAATGAAAAAAATTAAAAGAATGAAAAAAACAGAAGGAAGTGTAAAATATCTCATTGGAAAAAATAACTGAACTGAAAAATAGATCCAGAAGAGATCGCTTAAAAATTAATGAACTACCTGAAAGTTATGATAGAAAAAAGAACCTGGACAGCATCTTTCAAGGAAAATATTAAGGAAAACTGCCCTGATATCCTATAAGTAGAGGATAAAAAAAGTCATTGAATGAATCCATTGATCACCTCTGAAAAGAAATCCCAAAATAAAAGCTCCAAGGAATATTGTAGCCAAATTCTTTAACTATCAGGTGAAGGAGAAAATACTGCAAGTAGCCAGAAAAAAATTAAAATTCAAGGTGCCACAATCAGTATTACTGAAGAGTTAGTTTCTTCTACATTAAAGAATAAGTGGAATAATATATTCCAAAAGACAAAGGAGTTTGGATTACAATCAAGAATCAACTACCAGGGACTTCCAGCCAAGATGGTGGAGAAAAGACAGGCACTGTGATAGGTGCTCTCTCTTTCCCCCTCAGAAATAACATGAGAGAAACCTCTTAACAGAAATTAGATCAACAAAACCCAGAAAGAAAAGCTAGGAGAAGAATACCTACCAAGAAGGTCTGTCTCAGGGGACCATGGGTGAACTGAGAGACAAGAACAGAGGATCAGCATTGAGATGGCAGCTGGGAGAAGACAGGACCTGCCTCAGTCATAGAGATTTCTGTGAGTGCTGGGTGCAAGATCTAACTTTAGCTGGGGAGTCTTTGACCCAGGGGAGAGGAGCTAGGGGAGGGTGAGTTACAGCACAGAGTCACAGAGGGGACCTGAGCTTCATACTTTCAGCAGAACCCTATGCCGAGAAGAAACAATAAACGCCCCCCCCCATCCCCTCAGGGCAACAAAGTTAATTCAACAGAAAGATTAACTTCCTCCCCTAGGGTCCAGCCCAGTGTTCAAGGCCAACTCAGACCCTGCTGCTGAAGACCTCACTACAGAGAAAGCAACTAGTACCCCCTACTGGCTGGCCCCTGGAATTACCAAGCCAAATGAACAAAGCCTCTAGGATCTTCAAAAGCAAACCTCTGAGAGCCAGCTCTCCCCTCCCCCAACATAGGATAAAAAAAAGACCAGAGAAAAGGGGGGAGGACCATGGAGAAATGATGAGAAGAGACAGATTCTAACCCAAAGACATCTAGCACTGCTGAGGAGAATATGAATTGGTCTCCAGCTCAGAAAGACTTCCTTGAAGAAATCAGGAAGGAGTTTAAAAATCAATTGGAAAAATTGGGAAAAGAAACTCAGAAAAAATTAACATGTTGCAAGAGAAAATTAACATCATGCAACAAGAAAAATAATCCTTGGAAAATACAATTGGGCAAATGCAAAATGAGAATAACTTTCTCAAATCTTCAATTGGGCAAATGCAAAAAGGAAATGATTCTCTCAAAACTATATTTGGACAAATAGAAAAGCTTCAAAAATAGAATGAACCAACTGGAAAAGGAGTTGCAAAAGATAAATGGAGGAAAATATTCTTCTCTTACAAAAAGAAAGGAATCATCAAAAACTAATGACTTCATGAGACAAGATTGTGTTAAAACCAAAAGATTGAAAAAATAGAAAAAATGTAAAATACCTCATCAGCAAAACCACTGACCTTGAGAACAGGTCAAGAAGGGAGAATCTGAGAATTATCAGCCTTCCTGAAAATATTGAAGAGGAAAAAAGCCTGGACTTTTACAGGATTTAATACAGGATTTGGTGATGGAAAATTGCCCTGATATCATAGAACCAGAGGGCAAAATAGTTATTGAAAGAATATATAGATTCCCTCCAGAAAGAGATCCTAAAATGAAAACACCAAGGAATGTTGTGGCCAAATTCCAGGACTATCAGATAAAAGAAAAAAATCCTACAAGCAGCCAGAAAGAAAAAATTTAAATACCAAGTAGCCACAGTAAGGATTATGCAGGACCAGGCTGCAGCAACTTTAAGGGATCGAAGGGCCTGGAATGAGATATTCTGAAGAGCAAGGAAACTTGGAATGCAGCCAAGAATCCACTACCCAGCAAAGCTGAGCCTTCTCTTCCAGGGAAATAGATGGACATTTAATGAAATGGGAGACTTCCAAGATTTCATGATGAAAAGACCAGAGCTAAATAGAAAATTTGGATATCAAACAGGAGGCTCAAGAGATACATGTAAAGGTAAAATAACTCTGCTATCCAATAAGATGAAACTGGCTATATACCCACTTGGGAGAAAGAGTCTTATAACTCTTGAGAATGGTAACTCTATTAGAATATACATAGCCAGAAATGATGGCCACTCATAACTTTTCTGTGACTCAGATAGAATTATTTTAAAACAACACCTCCTTAATAAGGGGGGGGCAGTAAGGAGAAGGGAGGTTGGAGGGAGACTAAATGGGGTAAATCTCATTACATCAAGAGGTACAAAAGACCTATGGTAATTGAGAGGAAGAAGGGAGGAGGTGAGAACCACCTGAATCTTCATCTCATCAGACTTGGCTTAAAGTTAACTTAGTTAAGAAACTTATCTCACCTTTCAAGCATTAAAAGGGGGAAGGGGGAGGGGGAGGAAAAAAGGGAACTAACAGAAGGAAGGGAAGAAGGGGGAAAAAGGGGAGGGGGGTTGATATAAGAGGGAAAACACACTGAAGGTGGCGGTATACAGAAACAAAATACTGGGGTATATGGATAAAGGGAAAAAAGGGAAAAATATAAACAGAGGGAAGATAGCATGGAGGGCAACAAAAAGTTAGTAATTATAACTTTGAATGTGATTGGTATGAACTCTCCCTTAAAATGTAAGTGGATAGCAGAGTGGATTAAAAAACCAGAATCGTATAATATGCTGCTTATAAGAAACTCATTTGAAGCAGAGAGATACATATAGAGTAAAAGCAAAAGGTTGGAGCAAAATATATTTTGCTTCAGCTGAAGAGAAAAAAGCAGGGGTAGCAATCCTTATCTCAGACAAAACAACTCCAAAAAATAGATAGCATTAAAAGAGATAAGGAAGGAAACTATATCCTCCTAAAAGGTACCATAGACAATGAAGTAATTCAGTACTAAATATGTATGCACCCAATGGGACAGCATCCAAATACTTAGAGAAGAAGTTGAAAGGGCTACAGAAAGACATAACAAAACACTACTAGTGGGAGACCTCAACCTCCCTCTCTCAGATTTAGATAAATCAAATCATAAAATAAGAATCAGCTACCCAATAAAACTGAGCATAATCCTCCAGGGTAAAAAATGGATATTCAATGAAATAGGAAACTTTCAAACTTTCCTGATGAAAAGACTAGAGCTAAACAGAAAATTTGATCTTCAAATACAAGAGTCAAGAAAACCTCAGAAAGGTTAATAGGAAAGAAAAAAATGTTATTCAATAAGGTTAAACTGTTTACATTCCTTTATATTTATAACTCTAAAAATTGTATCTCTGTTAAGGCAATTAGATGGAGTATACTTAGAGAGTATGGGCATAAGCTGACTGATTTGAAGATAAAATTTATTGAAGATAAAAATTATTAAGGGATTAAAAAAGAAGAGGAAAGGATGAGACAGTGGGGTAAATTATATCACATGAAGAAATATGAAAAACATTACAATAGAAGGAAAAAAAGGGAGGAGATGAACATTGTTTGAACCTTATTCTCACTGGATTTAGTTCAAGTTGGAATAACAAATAAACTCAGTAGGATAAAGAAATCTATTTTACCTTATAGGAAGTTGGAGGGAATGGTAAAAAAAAGTAGGGGGTTGATATAAGTGATGGCAGATTGAAGGAAGTAGTGGTCAGAAGCAAAACACTGGTAAAGAGGGATAGTGTATAAAGATAGAGAGAAAACTATAAATAGGGAAAAAGAAGATGGAGAGAAATTATAAACATGAATGTGAATGACATGAACTCTCACATAAAACAGAAATTGATAACAGAGTGGATTAAAAAAAACAAAATCCTACAATATGTTATTTCCAAGAGACACATTTGAAGCAGATAAACATATGCAAAATAAAGTAAAAAGTCTGGAGTAGAATATATTATACTTTAGCTAGAGTAAAAAAAAGCAGGGGTAGCAGTCCTAATCTCAGGCAAAACGAAAGCAAAAACATCTAATTAAAAGACACAAATAAGAAGATTATATCTTGCTAAAAGGTAACCCAGACAATAAAATTATACTTAAGAAAATATGTACCAAGTGGTAGAGTATACAAATATGTAGAGAAGTTAAGTGAGTTACAGGAAGAAAAAGGCATCAAAGCTATTTAAATGGGGGACCTCAACCTCTCACTCTCAGAACTAAATAAATGCAACCACAAATAAACAAGAAAGAAGTTAAGGAGGTGAATAGAATTTTAGAAAAGTTAGATATGATAGACCTCTGGAGAAAATTGAATGAGAATAGAAAGGAATATGCTTTCTGTTCTGTAGTACTTGACACTTATACCAAAATTGACTATGTACTGGGACATAAATGCCTCACAATAAAATGTAGAAAGGCAGAAAGATTAAAAATGAATTCTTTTCTCTTTTTTCTTTTTCCTTTTTTTTTTTTTTTAGTTTTTGCAAGGCAATGGGGTTAAGTGGCTTTCCCAAGGCCACACAGCTAGGTAATTATTAAGTGTTTGAGGCCCAGATTTGAACTCAGGTACTCCTGACTCCAGGGCTGGTGTTCTATCCACTGCGCCACCTAGCAACCCATAAATGCATTCTTTTCAGAGAATGATGCAATCAGAATTACATGTAATAAGGACTATGGAAAGATATACTGAAAATTAGTTGGAAACTGAATAATTTAATTTTAAAGAATGAGTAGATCAAACAACAAATCATAGAAATAACCAATAATTTCATTTAAGATAATGACAATAAAAGAGACATCATACAAAACTTGTGGGATGTGGTAAAGCAATTGTTATGTTAATTTTTATCTATAAATGCTTACATGAATGAAATAGAAAAAGAGGAAATTGATAAATGGGGCATGCAACTAAAAAAAAACTAGAAAAAAGACTATTTTAAAAATCCTCAATTAAATACCAAACTAGAAATTTTGAAAATCAAAGGAATGATTAATAAAATTGAAAGTAAAAGAAGTATTGAATTAATAAATAAAATTAAGAATTGGTTTTTACAAAAACCCAATAAAATAGATAACTCTTTGGTTAATTTGATTTAAAGAAAAAAGACGAAAACCAAATCACTGGTATCAAAAATGAAAAGTGTGAATTCATCATCAACGAGGAGGAAATTAAAGTAATAATTCAGAGCTATTTTAACCAGCTCCATGCCAATAAATCTGATGATCTAAGTGAAATGGATGAATATTTTCAAAAATATAAACTGCTCAGAATAACAGAAGAGAAAATAAAATACTTAATCCTAATATTAAATAAAGAAATTGGACAAGCCATCATTGAACCCCTTAAGAAAAACATCTCCATGGCCAGATGGATTTAAAAGTGAGTTCAACCAAATATTTAAAGGACGATTAATTTCAATTCTATATACACTATTTGGAAAAAGTAGGCAAAGGAATTTTGCCAAATTACTTTTATGGTACTAATTTGGCTTTGTACCTAAACCAGGAAGACCCAAAAGAAAGAAAAGTTTAGACCAATTTCTCTAATAAATATTGAAACAAAACTTTTAAATAAAATATTGGCATAGAGATTACAGCAAGTTATCTTCAGGATTATACACTATGATCAGGTCAGATTTAAAGCAAATATACATGATTGGTTTAATATTAGGAAGATATTTAGCATAATTGATCACAATAATAATACTAATAATTCATTTGAGTATCTTAATAGATACTGAAAAAGGTTTTTTTTGACAAAATACAGCATCCATTCCTATTAAAAACATTAGAGAGCAAAAGAATAGTGTTTTCCTTAAGATGATAAGCAGTATCTATCTAAAACAACTAGCAAGCATTATATGAAATGAGGATATGCTAGAAGCAATTACAATAAGATTGGGGTGAAACAAGAATGCTTGTTATCACTACTTTTATTCAATGTTGTATTAGAAATGTTAGCCTTACCAATGAGAAGAAAAAGAAATTAAAGGAATTTAATAGACAAGGAAAACACAAAACTCTCACTCTTTGCAGATGATTTGATGGTATACTCAGAGGATCCTGGAGAATCCACTAGAAAACTACTTGAAACAATAAGCAATTTTACCAAAATTTCAGGATATAAAATTATCCAATATAAATCATCTGCATTTCTATATATATTACCAACAAATACCAGCATGAAGAGATAGAGAAATTCTATTTAAAGTCTACCTGTCAAGAGAAACCCAGAAACTATGTGAACATAAGTTAATTCTAAACCACTGGAAAAATGTCAAATGTTCTTGGATAGGCCAAGCTAATATAATAAAAATAACAATTCTGCCTAAATTAAATTACTTATTCAGTGCCATATCAATTAAACTACCAAAACTTATTCTATAGAGCTAGAAAAAAAATAGAAGCAAAATTCATCTGGAGGAACAAAAAAAGTCAAGAATGTCAAGGAATTAATGGAAAAAATGCAAGGATCTAAATCTTTATTATAAAGCAGCAGTCATCAAAACTTTGGACCTGGCTAAGAAATAAAGAAGTAGATCAGTGGAATATATTAGATACAAAAGAAACAGTAGTAAATGACTATAGTAAACTATTGTTTGATAAACTCTAAGATTGACTTTTGGGACAAGAATTCATAAGAATTTGACAAAAATTGCTGGTAAACTTGGAAATAGTATGGCAGAAACTAGGTATAGACCAACATCTCACACTATATCATAAGTCTGAAATGGATACAGGATTTAGACATAATTATAGAAATTATAAGCTAATTCAGAGATAAGGAATAGTTCATCTGTTCAATCTATGGAGGGGAGGAATTTATGACCAAACAAAAAATAAAGAACATTAGAAATTACAAAATGGATAATTCTGATTACATTAACTTAAAAAGTTTTTGCACAAATAAAATCAATGTAACCAAAATTGGAAGGAATGCAGAAAGCTGGGAAATAACTTTCACAGCTAATGTTTCTGAAAAAGGATGCATTTTTAAAATATATAGAGAACTGAGTCAAATTTATAAAACTAAAATTCATTCTCCAATTGATTAGTGGTCAAAGAATAGGAATAGGTAGTTTTCAGATGAAGAAATTAAAACTATAATAGTTATTTAAAAATTGCTTTAAATCATTCCTTATTAGAGAAATGCAAATTATAACAACTCTGAAGTTCATTTCACACCTATCAGATTGACTAAAATGACAAAAAAGGAAAATTATCAATATTGGTGAGGATGTGGGGAAACTGGAATACTAATGATGTTATTATTCATGGAGTTGTGAACTGCTCCAACCATTCTTTTTTTTTTTTGTAAGGCAATGGGGTTACTGGCTTGCCCGAGACCACACAGATAGGTAATTATTAAGTGTCTGTAGCTGTACTCCTGACTCCAGGGCTGGTGCTCTATCCACTGCTCTACCTAGCTGCCCCTGATCCAACCATTCTTGAGAGCAATTTGGAGCTATTTCCAAAGGACAATAAAATGGTGCATACCCCTTGATCCAGCAATTCCACTACTAGGTCTGTATCCTAAAGAGATCATAAAAAAGAGAAAAAGACCTCAGTACAAAAATATTAATTTCAGATCTTTTTGTAGTGTCAAAGAATTGGACATTGAGGGGATGTCCATCAATTGGTGAATGTACATATTAACAGCAACATTATGAGATGATCAATTATGATGGACTTAGCGCCTCTCAGCAATTCAGTGATCAGGGAGTGTTGAAAAGACTTGTGATGAAAAAGGTCATCCAATTCCAGAGAAAAACCTATAGAGTCTGAATATAGACCAGAGCATACTATCTTCATTTTTTAAAACTTGTTTTAAAGTTTTCTTTCTTTTTTCATGGTTTTGTCCCCTAAAGTTCTTCTTATTCAATTATTCAATAATTCCTTTATTCCTTATCCAATTTATTGAATAAGTTCTTCTTTCACAACATGACTAATATGATTGTTTATGTACAACCTATATCAGATGCCTCACTATCATGTGAAGATGGGGGAAAGAAAGGGGGGGTTGAAAAATGTGGAATTAAAAGCTTACAAAAAGATTATTGTTGAAAACTATCTTTGCAAATAGCTGGAAAAACAAAATAAAAAACATAGAAAAGTATGACAGGAAGACTAAAGTCTAAAAAATGAATATTGAAAACTCTTTCTACATGTCACTAGAAAAAATAAGATGATATTTCCAAAAGGTAAAAAAAGAATAGTAATAAAAGTCTTCAAGAGAAGAGAACAAAAAGAGAACAAAAGAGAACAAACTCTTCAATTGAACCCAAAATATTTCTTCCTTAACATTTTCTCCCTTTCCTCAAGTGTATGAATCCCTTTGTTCTTTGCTCTTCTATAATAGAGTCATGTAGGAAAGACAAATTTAGGAGAGAGAGAGAGAGAGAGAGAGAGAGAGAGAGAGAGAGAGAGAGAGAGAGAGAGAGAGAGAGAGAGAGAGAGAATGGAAAGGAGGTGATAAAAATAAGGTGACAGGTAAAATCCTGGGAAAGAAGATAAAATTAAAGGGATTGGGGGAGGAGGGCTTAATACTTCAGATAGATGACTTAAATACAACAGCTTTAGTGAATTTGTTTGAATAAGGATTTAAAAAGATAGGGCTTTGATTTGGAATAGAGAAGTCTTCCAATTAAAAGGGACCAATATTTATCCCTAATTTTTTGAAATATTTCTCCAGAACAGGACATGCAAAATTCCCTTAAAGATGCAAATCCAAGAGCATTTGCTCTTTAAAATGGTACCTTTCCCAAAACAATATTATAACCAACCCTTATTAATATCTAGGGTTCTTCCTGATTTTCTCAGTAAAGAACTTGACTTTACTTTTAGCTTTAGTGTGTCCTTCCTTTGTGTACAGAAGTTTTTTTTCCTTTTTCAATCGTTTGACTTATGAAGACCTGGAAATCCTTAGAGCTTAGGAGCTGAGAGGCACTGATATAAAATATGACAAAAAATTCAAATACAATTTTTATTTATCTTTAAAAGGTTTTGTGTTGCTGTTACTGTGAGGGTATTTTCCTTCTTGGGAATTCATTCCAAAGAAAGGTATATTTAAAGAACACTGCCCTTTCTCCCTATCCAGATGCCTTCTTCCACTGCTCCAGAGAACAGAATTCATAGCAGTGCAAAACATCAATGTAAATAGGATTTCCCTGTGACTGCCTATGAAAGACATTATTGACTAGTTGCCAAATTTGATAATCCTTTTCCCAAAACTCACCTTTCAATCTCTGGCATTTGTAAGTGCTCACCACCCTGTTTTCCCAGTTACTCCCCTCAGAGTTTCAGTTATACTGTTCTCTCTTGGTTCTTCTCCTGCCTGTCAGACCATTCTTCAATAGTTTTTGAAGGTCATCTTTCATTTCACTCCTCCTAACTATGAGTGTACCCCAGGTATGTCTTAGGCATTCTATTCTCCTCTCTTCTCTTACCTCTCTTATCCAGTATTCTCTAGTCCTGTCCTTTCTTGTCTTTTCCTCTCCTCTCTAATTCTCTTTGTTTCTCTCTTTCCACACTCACTTGATGACTCCATCAGCTACCATGAGTCCAATTCCTATGTCTATGCAGATGATTCACAGCACTATGTACTTGGTTCTTGTCTCTATCTTCAACTCCTAGTGGATTGTTCCTGTGTAATGTTCTATAAGCATTTCAAATGAATATGTTCCAAACTGAACATAATAACTTCTACCTCCCCTGAACACCCCCAACCTCCCTTCTCTTTTCTAAACTTCCCTATTTCTGCTGAGGGTGCCTTGATCCTAGTCACCGAGCTTTGAAACCTTGGCATTTTCTTATTTTTCACTTTCCCTCACAACTATAACCAATAAGTTGAAAAATATCATTTTATCGTCCACAATATTTCACCCATATCTCCCCATCTCTCCCCTCAGAGAGCAGCTACTCTTGTGTAGGGCTTTATCACTTCTTGCCTCAACTTATTGCAAGGGTATCCTTATTGAACCCGCTTCCTCAAGTTTCTCCTTAGTCCAGTATGTCCTCCATATGGATGCCAAAGTAATTTTTCATGAAGGACAAATCTGACCATATCACAAACTTACTCAAAAATCCTCAGAAGGCTATTTCCTCCAGGACCAAATGTAAGCCTTTTTTTTCTAGCCTCTCTCTGCTCTAGACATGCTCTCACCTTCTGGATTCCCAAGAAATGTAAGCTCCTTGAGGACAGGACTCTTTTTTTTGTCCCTGAGTTTCTGAGAATGAATGAATTGATGAATGAATGAATGAATGAATAATATCCCTCTTCTATCCATTCTCTGGAACCTCATTGCATTTAGAGTTTTCCTTATGAATATTTCCAGCTTATTTTCCTTGATACATCATTTAGATGCAATGTTCTGTCCTTCCCTATGAAACACTTTCATTCTTGTTCTTTACATGGAGGTGAAAAGCCTGACATAATCATGGTTACAATTATTTTTTGCCTGTTTTAAAATACTTTTTTAAGTGAACAAAAATCAGTTTTCTTCCTTTCCTATCACCTAAGGCAGCTAGGTGAGAGCTTAGAGTCTGGAGCCAAGAAGCCCTGAGTTCAAATATGACTTCAGACACTGTGTAACTGTCTCACAGTTACCCTGTCCAAGTCACATAACCTCCTCTAGCCTCAGCCATCTGCAATCAGGCGGAACAGTAACCCTGCCTCCCAGGACTGTTGTGAGGAGCAAATGAGAGAATATCAGTGAAGTTCTCAGCACAATGTCTACCACATAGGAGGCACTCAATAAATGCTTGTTCCTGTTCTTTTCTTCTTCTGTCATTAGGAAACAAAGGAAAAACAAAACTCTTATAACAATAAAATTGATAAATCTTTAGCTAATCTGATGAAAAATAACAGGGTAGAAAACAAATCAATAAAATAGCAAATAAACAAGATGAACTCAAAAGAAAAAGAAAAAAGAAAAGTATACTCAGAACATATCATACACTTGAACATCAAAAGAAATAGAATACATTCAAAAACAAAAAATAACCAAACTATTAGAAGAATGAAAAGAGATCTTTTTTTTTCAAGGCAAATGGGGTTAAGTGGCTTGCCCAAGGCCACACAGCTAGGTAATTATTAAGTGTCTGAGATCAGATTTGAACCCAGGTACTCCTGACTCCAAGGCCGGTGCTTTATCCACTACACCACCTAGCCACCCCATGAAAAGAGATCTTAACTCAATCTCAGGAAAAGAAATTAAATGAGCTATTAAGGAAATACCAAAGGAAAAAAGTTATTTTTTGCAGTTCTGGAATTTGTGGTAACAGCAAAAAGACAAGAAAAAGAAGTAAAGACAGGTAAAGAGGAGATTCAACTATTTGCATATGCTGATAATAAGATGATATTGAAAATCCAAAAGAATCTGTAAAAATCTAATTAAGAAAATCAATAGCTTCAGTAAAGTTGCAGGCTACAAAAGAAACCCTCAGAAATCAACAACATAAAGTTTAAAAAAAGCTATAATAAAAAGAAAAATCCCACATTCTCTTACAGAAAGATCTCTTGTAAAACCTGTCAGCTACAGAACAATGGATAGCATACTGGACTTAGAGTTAAAGATGACTTGGTTGAATCCCATTTCTGCCAGTTAATATTTGCATAACCCCAGGGAATTCATTTATCCTTTATGGTTTTCACGTTTCTCATAGGTAAAGTGGGAGGAGGTGGGAGAAGGGGATTGGAGCAGATGACGCCTAGAGTCTCTACCAATTTTTAATTTGTGACACTATGATTATGGAAGCTTTGTACTATAGCATTAATTATATATACACACACATACATGTAAATAATGTATTAAATCTTTAAAGTTTCTTAAAGATCACAGAGATACATGGAGTATATGTATCTCATCTATTGGGAGTACTGGAAAAAACCCAAACCTTAAGAGGAAAGATGCTTATGATGGGAGAGATAGAGCTAGAAATCTCACATAAAGCATCATGCTGATGATCTAGCCATAATGTAACTCAAAAGTATGGATCCTTCTCGCTAAACGGTTTCTGCCATTGCCTTGCAAAGCTTGTATTATAAATTCCATTACTTATGTTCTTGAGACAAGGTAAGCTTTTTTTACAGTTTTTTACAAGGCAATGGGGTTAAGTGACTTGCCCAAGGTCACACAGCTAGGTAATTATTAATGTTACTACTCTAATTTTCTTATTCTGTTTTGCCCTTTATTTCTGCATATCTACTTTCCAAGTCAATTATCTGTTGTTGTTTCTTTGATATTTGATATTTGCCACTAAAGATTCAAAGTTTCTCATCTGCCAATAATTTCTGCTGTGCAGGTCATAGATTTTGCTCCCATTACTCTCATTTCTCTTTTAAACTTCTCAGGAGTAGTATATTGTGGTTCTGTGTTCTCCCCAAATTCAGCAGGGTCTTCTGTCTCACCAGATATTGTCATTTTTGGGGCAGCTAGGTGAGTCAGCAGGACCTGAGTTCATATCCGGCCTCAGAAACTTAATAATTGCTTGGCCGTGGGACTTTGGGTAAGTCACTTAGCACCATTAACTTAAATAAATAAAAAATTAAAAATATTGTCAATTTTACTTAGTTTGTAATATCAATCTGTAGATGTCAGAGATCATTTCTTAGAGCTGGGCAAAATATTTCATTCTTCTGACACTGTTTTCCTTGTTGATTTATCTATTCTTGTTTGAGGTCTTTATCTTCCTCCTAAGATCATTGGTATTTTCAGTTTTCCCCCCTTATTTTCTCTGATTGCTTCTTTATGGCTTTCTCCTCTCTTATGGTGGTTTTCCTTGGACTATATCCCAAAATGTCTCAATCTCCTCCCATACTAGTCTGGTTCACCAGTCTAGAATAATGTTCCAATTCTTTGAGAGTGGGTGGGACAGATCTGGTTTACTAAACTGTATGCTAAGCTCTTTCCTTCAGGCTTGTTCTGAGGCACAGCCTCCTTTCACCCCCACCTCCCACAACCAGAGTCCTGTCTCTTTCCCTCTGTTCCTGGGTTCCTGACCCAGTGGTTCAGAGTGCTGCTATGCTGAAGCTATTATAGCAAGGGGGAGCTGATTTCTGACTTGGTGGAGTTTGAATCTCTGAGGTTCTTGGAAGATATAGAGAGGTTGAGGTGTGGTGTTAAACTTTATTTTCATTTTAAACTTCCTCAATCCTACCTCCACTTTTCTTCTAGAATCTTCTGCAGTACAGAGGCCCAGAAGACTACCTCAGCCTGGAGTTTGGATCTCCTTGGGAAAGAGAGAAAGGGGGACTGGGTTGCATTTTATTATAATTCTGTGGGTTGGATCATCAACTATAGCCTTGCTTCTGGAAATTTGATGGGCATTAGAGGAGGGGATATCGAGTGAGCTCAATGTAGAGATCAATTCATGGAGGATTTTTTAAACTTTATTTTTAAAATTCCAGTTTCCTGAATCTGGGAGACATTTGAAGTTGATTTATCTTTGGCACATCATTTTTATTTTGGAGAGTCTTGAGAAGTTATGCAGATCAGAGAAACTGTCTTTGGTATCTTATTAGTCAAAGGACCACAAAAGTTACTCTTGGGGATGTTTATATCTCTAAATAGTTTAATCAATGTAAAGGAAAAAATAACAAATTAGGCACAAAACTTAAAAAACAACCTGAATGAGAAAAGTTGGAAATCTCTAATCTAAATTTAATTAATTTATTTCTTTTGAATTTTAAAATTTTACCCCTAATCTTGCTTCCTTCCCCCCCACCCCCACAGAAGGCAGTCTGTTAGACTTTACATTGTTTCCATACTATACATTGATCTAAGTTGAATGTGATGAGAGAGAAATCATATCCTTGAAGAAACAAAGTATAAGAGATAGTAAAATTTCATAATAAGACAATTTGTTTAAATTAAAGGTCTTTGTTCAAACTTCACAATTCTTTCTGTGGATACAGATGGTATTCTCCATTGCAGATAGCCCAAAATTATGCTGATTGTTGTATTGATGAAATGAGCGAGTCCATTAAGATTGATTATCACCCCCATGTTGCTGTTATTGGTGTACAATGTTCTTCAAATTCTGCTCATCTCGCTCAGCATCAGTTCATGCAAATCCTTCCAAGCTTCCCATAATTCCCATGTCTCCTGGTTTTTAATAGAACAATAGTGTTCCATCACATAATTGTACCACAGTTTGTTAAGCCATTGCTCAATTGAAGGATGTAGAGGGCCAGCCCCAGGGAGTGATATTCACATATCCTTGGAGATCTCCTTCATCAAAGATATTCATGGATTATTGCTCATTGTATGGATCCGTTGACTCACCAGGGAACCATGACCTAGGATAATCTGTGGCTCCAGAGGTGGTTGTAAAAGGTTTCTTTGATAAAGAAGTATGCAGATTTCTAAGAACAAATATTGTAAATTTACCCAGGAAATTGTGAAACTGGGTCTCCTTTAACCTGTCATTCCTTTTTTTTTTTTTTAGGTTTCTTGCAAGGCAATGGGGTTAAGTAGCTTGCCCAAGGCCACACAGCTAGGTAATTATTAAGTGGTTGAGGTCGGATTTGAACTCAGGTACTCCTGACTCCAGGGCTGGTACTCTATCCACTGCGCCACCTAGCCGCCCCTAACCAGTCATTCCTGAGATAAGTTTTTGCTACAAAAAATCTGAGTTTCCAAAAATAAAGTTGGTAGATTTTCACTTCCCAACCTTTCATGTTTGGATATGTTTGTTTACCCGATCTGACTCTCGGAAATTCATGTCCAGACTTACACCAGAGCTATTGAGGGCTATAGAGGGACATTCATTTAATTTCCAATTCTTTGAAACCAAAAACTGAACTGGAAATAGTTTATACAAGTGATGTTTTTACCCTTTTCCATGATCTCTTCAGGGTATAGACCCATTAGTGATCTTGCTGGATCAAAGGGTATGCACATTTTTATTGCCTTTTGGACATAATTCCAACTTGCTCTCCAGAAAGGCTGGATGAGTTCACAGCTCTACCAACAACGTATTAGTGTCTCAGATTTCCCACACCCCTTCTAACATTGATCATTGTCCTTTCTGGTCATATTGGCCAATCTTAGAGGTGAGAGATGGTACCTCAGAGATGCTTTAATTTGCATTTCTCTAATAAGTAAGTATTTAAAACAATTTTTTTCATATGACTATGGATCACTTCGATTTCCTCATCTGTAAATTGCTTTTGCATATTCTTTGACCATATCTCAATTTGGGGAATGGCTTGGGTTTTTTTTATTTGAAAATTTGACTCAGTTTTCCATATATTTGTCAGAAATACTAGATGTAAAAATTATTTACCAATTTTAGCTATATTTCTTTTGATCTTGGTTACAGTGGTTTGTCTGTGCAAAAGCTTTTTGCTTTAATGTAATCAAAATTATCTAGTTTGTTTTTAATGATGCTCTCCATCTCTTCGTTGCTCATAAATTGCTTTCCTTTCTATAGATCTTACAGGTAAACTATTCTGTGATCTCCTAATTTGCTTATAATATTGTCTTTTATATCTAAATCCTACATCTATTTTGATCTTATCTTGTTATAGTGTGTGAGGTGTTGGTCTAATCCAAGTTTCTGCCATACTAACTTCTAATTTTCTTTCTTTTTTTTTCTTTTTAGGGTTTTTGCAAGGCAAATGGGGCCAAGTGGCCCACCCAATACCACACAGCTAGGCAATTATCAAATGTCTGAGGCTGGCTCTGAACCCAGGTACTCCTGACTCTAAGGCCGGTGCTCTATCCACTACGCCACCTAGCTGCTCCACTAACTTCCAATTTTCCCAACAGTTTTTATTGAAAAGAGAGTTTTTATCCAAGAGCTAAACTCTTTGGGTTTATCATATAGCAGATTACTATAATCATTTCCTGCTATTACACCTAGTCTATGCCACAGATCCACCACTCTGTTTCTTAGCCAATACCAAACAGTTTTGATGATTAATGTTTTATAATATAAATTTAGATCTGGTAAGACTAAGCCTCCTTCTTTTGACTTCTTATCATTAAATCCCTGGAAGTTCTTGATTTTTTATTTCTCCATATGAATTTACCTACAATTTTTTCTAACTTATTAAAGTAAATAAGTAGTTTAAGGTAGAATTGTCATTTTTATTATATTAGGTCATCCTATCCATGAGCATCTGATATTTGCCCAGTTATTTAAATATGATTTTCTTTGTGTGAGAAGTGTTTTATTATTATTTTCAAAAAGTTTCTGAGTCTGCCTTGACAGGTAGACTCCCAAGTATTTTATATTGTCTGAAGTTACTTTGAATGGGATTTCTCTTTCTAGCTCTTTCTGTTGTATCTTGCTAGTCATGTGTAGAAATGTGGAGGATTTAGGAGGGTTTATTTTATATCCTGCAACTCTGCTAAAGTTGCTAATTGTTTCTGGTAGTTTTTTAGATGATTTTTTGGAATTTTCTAGGTAAACCATCATGTCATCTGCAAAGAGTGAGAGTTTTGTCTCTTATTTCCTAATTCTAATTCCTGCAATTTTTTTCTTCTTTTATTGATGAAACTAACATTTCTAATAGGATATTGAATAGTAGTAGTGATAATGGGCATTCTTTTTTCCCCCTGATCTTATTGGGAATGCCTCTAGCTTATACCCATTGCATATCATGCTTGTTGATGGTTTCAGAAAGATACTGCTTATTATTCTAAAGAACAATCCATTTATTCCTACACTCTCTAGTGTTTTTAGTAGGAATGTGTGCTGTATTTTGTCAAAAGCTTTCCCAGCATCTATTGATATAATCATATGATTTCTGATAGGTTTGTTACTAATATAATTAATCATACTGACAGTTTTCCTAATATTGAACCACCCTGCATTCCTGGGATAAATCTTACTTGATCATAATGTATTATCCTAGTGATAAATTGATGGAATCATTTTGCTAAGACTTTATTTAAGAATTTTGCATCTATATTCATCAGGGAGATAGGTCTATAGTTTTCATTGTCTGTTTTATCTCTTCCTGGTTTAGGTATCAGCACCATATTGGTATCAGAGAAGGAGTTTGGCAAAATTGCAAAGAATTTATATAGAATTGGAACCAATTGTTTCTTAAATGTTTGATAGAATTCACTTGTGAATCCATATGACCCTGGAGAGTTTTTCTTAGGGAGTTCAGTAATGTCTTGTTGAATTTCTTTTTCTGAGATAGGGTTATTTAGGTATTTAATATTCTCTTCATTTAACCTGGGCAACTTATATTTTTGTAAATAATCAGTCATTTCACTTAGATTATCAAATTTATTGGCATAGAGTTGGACAAAATATTATGAATTATTAATTTCCTCCTCATTGGTGGTGAATCTACCTTTTTCATTTATGATACTAGCAATTTGGTTTTCTTTCTTTTTTTTAAAATCAAATTGACCAGATGTTTATCAATGTTATGTTTTTTTCATAACACCAACACTTGGTTTTTATTTTTTAATTCAATAGTTTTCTTTTGATTTCATTAATTTCTCCTTTAAATTTTAGAATTTCTTATTTGATATTTAATTGGGGATTTTTAATTTGTTCTTTCTATTATTTTTTTAGTTGCATGTTTAAGCTCATTGATTTCCTCTTTCTTTAATATATTCTTGTAAGCATTTAAAGATATAATATATTCCCTGACAACTGCCTTGGCTATATTCCATAAATTTTGGGATGTTGTTTCATTATTGTCATTATCTAGGATGAACTAATTAATTCTTTCTATAATTTGTTGTTTGATCCACTCATTCTTTAAAATGAGGTTGTTTAGTTTCCAATTAGTTTTAGGTCTATTACTCCCTGGCCCATTACTGCATGTGATTTTTATTACATTATGGTCTGAGAAGGATACATTCACTTTTTCTGCCTTTTTGCATTTTATTATTAGGTTTTTATGCCCTAGCACGTGGTTAATTTTTGTGTAAGTGCCATGTACTACAGGAAAAAAATTATATTCCTTTCTATCCTCATTTAATATCCTCCAAAGGATTATCATGTCCAGGTTTTCTAACAATCTATTCGCCTCCTTAACTTCCTTCTTGTTTATTTTTATGGTTAGATTTATCTGAATTTGAGAGCAGGAGGTTGAAATCTTTCACCAGTAGAGTTTTGCTGTCTATGTCTTCCTGTAACTCCTTCAACTTCTGCTCTAAGAATCTGGATGCTTATACCATTTTGTGCATACATATTTAGTATTGAAATTACTTCATTGTCTATGGTAAGTTTTAGTAGGATATAGTTTCCTTCCTTATCTCTTTTAATGAGATCTATTTTTGTCTTTGTCTGAGATAAGGACTACTACCCCTGCTTTTTTTCACTTCAGCTGAAGCAAAATATATTTTGCTCCAACCTTTTACTCTCTCTCTCTCTTCTCTCCCCCCCCTCTCTATATATACATACATATACATATACATACATACATATACATACATATATATATATATATATATATCTGCTTAAAATGAGTTTTTTGTAAGCAGGATATTGTAGGATTCTAGTTTTTTAATCCACTCTGCTATTTGCTTACATTTTAAGGGAGAGTTCATCCCATTCACATTCAAAGTTATATTACTAAGTTTTTATTGCCCACCATGCTATCTTCCCTCTGTTTATATTTCCCCGCCTTTTCCCCCTTATCCATATTTCCCAGTATTTTGTTTCTGCATACCACCACCTTCTGTATATTTTCCTCCTTTTATCTTTCATGTTTCTCCTTCTTCCTTCCCTTCTTTCTGTTAGTTCCCCTTTATCTCGCCCCTCCTTTTCCCCCCTTTCTCCCTTTTCACATTTCTCCCTTTTAATACTTGAAAGGTAAGATAAGTTTCTTAACTGAGTGTGTTAACTTTAAGCCAAATCAAATGAGAGTAAGTTTCAGGCTGTTCTTACCTCCTCTCTTCTTCCCCTCTATTGAAACAGATCCTTTGTACTTCTTAATGTAATGAGATTTAACCCAATCAATCTCGTTCGACCTCCCCTCTCTTTACTGTCTCCCTTTTTAAGGAGATATTATATATTTTGTCATTCTGTCAGAGTCATGGTTAAGTCATGAGTGTCCATTATTTATTTCTGGCTAAGTATATTCTCTCTAATCTAGTTACAATTCTTGGGAATTATGAAAATCTTTGTCCCAGGTGGATGGATACATATATATATATATATATATATATATATATATATATATATATATATATATATATATATATGTATATAGCCAGTTTCATCTTATTGGATAGTAGTTTTTTCTTTACCCTTTTTTAAACCTTTTTACATTTCTCTTGAGTCTCCTATTAGAAGTCCAAATTTTTTTTTTATTTGTCTCTGATCTTTTCATCAGGAAGAGTTGGAAGTCTCCTATTTAGTTAAATGTCCATCTTTTCACCTGGAAGAAAAGGCTCAGTTTTACTGGATAATGCATTCTTGGCTGCATTCCAAGCTCCTGTGCTCTTCAGAATATCATATCCCATGCTCTTTGATCCCTTAATGTTGATGCAGTCAAGTCCAGTGTAATTCTTACTGTGGTCCCTAGGTATCTAAGTTGTTTTTTTCTGGCTGCTTACAGGATTTTCTCTTTTATCTGACAGTTCTGGAATTTGGTCACATTATTTCTTGGTGTTTTCATTTTGGGATCCCTTTCTTGAGAGGATTAATGTATTCTTTCAATAACTATTTTGCCCTCTGGTTCCATGATATCAGGGCATTTTCCTTCATTAAATCCTGTAATATTGAGTCCAGGCTTTTTTGTCTCTTTAATGTTTTCAGGAAGACCAATAATTCTTAGGTTACCTCTCTTGGATCTATTCTCAAGATTAGTGGTTCTGCTGATGAGGTATTTTACATTTTCTTTTTCTTTTTTCAATTTTTTGGTTTTGTTTAACAGATTTTTGTTGTCTCGTGATGGCAGTAGTTTCCACAGATTCCATTCTTTTTTTTTAGAGAAGACTTTTC
Source organism: Macrotis lagotis (assembly GCF_037893015.1). Lineage (NCBI taxonomy): Eukaryota > Metazoa > Chordata > Mammalia > Peramelemorphia > Peramelidae > Macrotis > Macrotis lagotis. The sequence continues at coordinate 39,584,708 of NC_133659.1, read as the reverse complement.
TTCACTTACTTTTTTTTAGGTTTTTCGCAAGGCAAACAGGGTTAAGTGGCTTGCCCAAGTCCACACAGCTAGGTAATTATTAAGTGTCTGAGATTGGATTTGAACCCAGGTACTCCTGACTCCAGGGCCAGTGCTTTATCCACTGCGCCACCTAGCTGCCCCTCTTCACTTACTTTTTGCAGCTCTTTTTCTAATTGGTCAATTCTATTTTTGACGGAGTTTTCCATTTGAACAATTGAGGTCTTAAGAGGATTATTTTCTTTTTGCATTTGTCCAACTGCATTTTCCAAGGATTTGTTTTCTGGTTGCAAGGTGTTAATTTTTTTCTCCCAAATTTTCCCAGTGATTTTTAAATTCCTTCATGATTTCTTCAAGGAAGTCATTCTGGGCTGGAGACCAAATCATATTCTCCTCAGAGGTTCAAGATCTCTCTGAGTTAGGGTCTTTGCCTCCAAGGTAATTTCCTAAGGACCCCTGTTTCTATTGGCCTTTCCCCTTTTACCTAAGTTCTTGTGTTGTGGAGGGGCTGGTTCACAGAGGTTCATTGGGTTTAGTGACTCCAAGTAGGTCGGCCATTAGGGGTGCTAGAGGGTTTGCTCACTCGACTTTGTGACTCTAAGTTGGCCAGCCAGCAGGGGGTGCTAGAGGCTTTGTTCACTGGGTTTAGTAACTCCAAGTGGGCACTGGTTGCTTTCTTTAGAGTGTCTGTGACCTTGATTTGAGGCCCTCTCCCTAGGCCTGAAGGAGGCCTGTGCTGCTGGATACTGTTTTCCTTGAACAATGTGGCCTGGGGTGAGGTAGGTAATTTCCCTTTCAGCTGCGGGAGCTCTGCTGTCCTCAGCTGAGCCTGGGACAGGGTTGGGGGCATGCTGTCACTGTGTTCATTCTGATAGAGGACTCTGCTGAAATTAAAGTATGGAGTCTGTGGTCCTCCAGACCAGAGGAGCCCAGCGGATTGATCTCCAGCCGCACTCTGCAATTCTCTGTGCTGGAGCTCACCCTCTAGCCCTACTGGAGTGCCCAGACCACCTCTCCCACACTCAACACCTCCACGGCTGATCCCAAGTTAGTCCTGGTCTCACCCGGCCCTTGCTGGCTCTCTGCTCTCTGCCCACTGCTCACCCACACCCCACTGAGACAGACCTTGTTTATAGATGTTCTTCTCCTAACTTCTTTTTCTGTATTTGGTTGATTGAATTTCTGTTAAGAGGTTTGTTTTATATTATATATGAGGGAAGACCAGGAGACCTTAGCACAGTGTAGATCTTCTCTCTGCCATCTTGGTTCAAAGTCAAGAAGAAATTCATAAAGAAATAAAAATTGGGCTCCAGATTGCTTTCCAAATGAATTCTATCAAATATTCAAAGAACACAATCCCAATGCTACAAATGTCATCTTGATACCTAAATTCGGGAGAGACAAAGCAGAGAAAAAAAAACTTTGAATGAATATTCCTCATAAACATTGTCACAAACCTTTTAAAAACAATATTATTAAGTAGGTTGCAATAAGAGTTTAAAAAAATTATATACTCTAACCACATTGTATTTATATCAAAACAGCACAAGAAAGATTATTAATATAATAAATCATGTTGATAATATAAATGATAAACCATGTAATTTTTTATACTGAAGTTTTTGACAAAATAGAAATAATAGGCATAACTAAATCTTTCTTTAATAGAGTAAATGCTATCTAATGAAATCCTGGCACAAACATATTATAATAATATCAGGGGAAATGCAAGTATTCCTAGTATCTTTACTCTTCTTTGATGAGAACAATTAAGTGTAGGTAAAATAGGTAACTAAATTACCCCCTTTTTGCCAATGCAACAATGATTTTACTTTCATAAAGAAGGTAAACTGAGCTATGATACAGAGGTTAACTGAAAAATATATTAGACTTTGGAGTATATCTGAAGATTGTAACACACTTGTAAGTGTCTTCCAGAGTTAAGATGATAAAATCCCATATAGGGCAGTGAGTATTTGAAGTTTCTTGGTTGATTTTTAATGGGTCTAATATCAATAACTTTATTAATTAACAAAAAGAAATTCCTTTGGAAATGACCTGGAGGATAGATTAAAGGAAGGAATAGTATGAGGAATCAAAATAAATTAGGAAGTTAATGTGGAGGTGAAAATTGGTGAATTCAACCAAGTCTAAGATCCAAAGAGATCACAGAAAGAGGAAAGGGCCCCATATATACAAAAGTATGTATAGCAGCTCTTTTTTTTTTTTTTGGTGATAAAGAATTAGAAACTCAGGAGGTGACAATCACTGGGGAATGGTTAAGGAAATTATTGTCTTTGCAATGGAATGTTGTTCTGCTGTAAGAAATGACAAGAGGCAAGATTGTAGAGAAACCTGAGAAGATTAGTATAAACTGATGCATAGTGAATCAAGCAGAAATTGGGTGGGTAAATTATGCAATAATAGCAATGTAGAGACAGCAACTTTGAAATCCTTAAGAACAAAAAAGAAAAAATGAAAGATAGAAGAAAAGAAAGAAATCCTTAAGAACTGAGATGTATAGAATAATGAACCTGTCAGGATTCCATAGACTGGTTATGAAATATGTAAATCATTCTCTGAAAGAGTGGTGTTGACCTCAAAATACACAATTAAAAATATATCTTTGGACCTATTCAATATGGAATTTTTTTGTGCATTAATTAAGTGGATTTAGCTTTTCCTTTTTTTCCCCAAAATGGTAGGCAGGGTAGGGAAGAGGGCATTTCTATAGTGCTTTAAATTTGCAAAGCCATTTATAAATACTATCTCATTTGCTCCCCATAGCAATACTAATTCTTTTTTTGTTTGTTTTTGCAAGGCGGTTCAGTTAAGTGACTTGCCCAAAATCACCCAGCTAGGTAATTATGAAGTGTCTGAGGGTATATTTGATCTCAGGTACTCCTGACTCCAGGACTGGTGCTCTATCCACTGCACCACGCAGCTGTACCACAATGCTAATTCTTAATGGAAAAGAAATGAAATATGAAAGAAAAAGGATTTAACATTGTTCTCCACTTAAGAAACCAGAAAAAAATGCCAGAAAATTTCCTAGCTCTACAAAATCTCTTTGTATCTGCTTCAAGTCCAAAGGCCCTCTAGATCCCTGCTTCCTGTATTTCCTGAACAAGACAGCACTACCCAGTTCCCCATCCCTTTTTGGTGAAGGATTTATGACATCATGTAAGGACAATTTTTACTTTGTTTCCTGTAAACTTTGAATTAAATGGAAACTGAAACTGCTTTGATTCTATAAATCAGCTCATTGCTTGGTCATTTGTAATTGTGTTTGTATATGTCTCTCTGAAGGGATTTGAACACCAAAGAGAGGATTCTATTATTTAATCCTAGAGGTAATATTTAATCTCTACAAATTAAGGTTTAAAGATATGAATTGGCCACTCCACTATGCTGGCTTTGCCTCAAAACATGGAGTCTTATTTGCATCTAAAGCATTCTGTGCATTCTGTGTCCCTATCAGAGCGAACTCCTTAACATCAGAGATTGTCTTGGTTTTCTAGCATTCCCTGTGTTTAGCACATTGATAGCTAATTTATTAATAAATGAGTAAAATAAAAAAATTGCAGAGGATATTATTGATGTGACCTGAGAAAAGGTCTTTAGATCTGGTGATTAAGAGATCACTGACAACTTTGGAGAGAACAGTTTCAGTTGAATGATGAAGCCAGAATCCAGAATGTAAAATAAAGAAGAGAATGTGAGGAAAGGAAGTGGAGGCATTGCTTGTAAAGGTACTTTTCAGATCTTTTGAAGCACCCATGACACCATGGTGCTGTCTGTCAACCTGTTCCTGAATTGGAGTTGGGCTCCTGAAAGCTTCTAGAGCCTGGAATACTGCCCAACTTTGCCTGTCTCTCAAGACCTGAGCAAAGTTCCACAGCCTGGAGCTGGGATCTCCATGTCCCTGGAAGGAGGGAAGAGGAAATGGACTGTGGGGTTGTATATGTGAGAGACCCTGTGTTGGGCTTTGGGGCCAGCTCCTGAAGACTCATAGTTTGGCAGCAAAATGGGCTATAGGGGAGAGGAACTCAGGATGAGTGTCAGTTCATGGATTTTTGTTAAAAACATATGGATTATATTTATTTGCCTTTCCTTGGATTCTAGGTATCCTAGACCATGGAGAAAGTGGAAGTTACTGTATCTTTGATGCATAGTTTCTGTTTTGGAGGTTGTGGAGTTCAGAGTAAATGTCCTCTATCTGGTTGATCATTTGACCTCATAATTTCCTTTAAGACGTGGTTCCTTAAGAAATTTTTCCCATCCATAGTTGTATAAAAAAAGTCTTATGGTGTGATTTTCAAAAATGTTTAGATCATCAATCCATTTGAAATTGAGTGGATATGGATTTGTCTCCATTCATCAAGTTATTATCCAGTTTTTGCAAAAGGTTTTGTTGAATGGCACTCTTCCCCCCCCCTTTTTTTTCCCTTTTTAAGAAATAGATTGTTTTCAAAGAGACCTCAGAGGTCATACAGATCAACTCTTTCATTTTAAAAACAAAGAAACAGAAAAGTCAGGTGACTCTTGCAAAGTCAGAGAGACAGCTAATGGCAGAGCCCAGACTTGGATTCAGGGACTCTGGGTCCACACCAATTTCTCTTTTCATTGCTACTCCCCATCTAGTTGGCTTATCAATCCTAAAGGCACCTGGCTAGCAGTCAGTAAGAGTCCTGGTCTTGGAGGGTAGAAGCACTGATTTCATTTCAGTGTTACCAGCTTTGTGACCCTGGCCAAATCACTTACTTTACATTCCTCTATGAAATAGGTTTACTAAGAGCATCTACCTGCCAAGCTTCTTGTGAGAATCAAATGAAAGAATGTACATCCGTGTTTTGTAAACCTGAAAGTGCTACATCACTGCTAGCTATTAGCATAGTAATAATTGTCATACCACTGAGATATATATATATATATATATGTATGTATATGACATATCTATAAATCTTTTAAATCTATTCCTATTATTTACTCTTCTAATTTTTAAAGCAGTTAGATAGCATAATGATTGTCTATAGGCCTCAGCTTAGAAACAGGAGGACCTGAGTTCAAATCCTGCTTCAAATCCTCAGTGATTCTTCTGAGCTCCTATTGATTTTCTATCATCAGGCTTCTGAAGACCATCTGAACTTTTATATAGTGATGAAGCAAAATCCCCCCCTTTGCTTCCCAGTTTGAAAATTTATTTAAAAATAATTTAGGATATTAGCTTTTCTAGACAACATGCCATCTTCTAGAGGGGATCAAAGACAAATATTTATTGAGCACCTTCTATGTACATAGTTTTGTGACATCCAATGTAATCCCTGTGTACAATTAGGTTGTTACTTAGAAACCACCAGTCATTTAGACTTCCTCAGCCTCACTTTCCTCATCTGTCAAATGGGAAGAATAAGAACACATTGTTCATAGGGATGTCATGGGGATCAAAAGAGATGATCTATGTAAAAGACTTCACAAACACATAGCTACAGTGAAGATGAAGGTGTAAATTTGAGATATGGGGATACCCTTTTTCTTCTTCACTTTCTAGGCTCTGGTTTTATTTGGGTTTATGAGCTCTGACTTCACATGATACTTCTTTTTTTTAATTTATTTTTATTAAAGATATTATTTGAGTTTTACAATTTTCCCCCAATCTTACTCCAACCCCCACAGAAAGCAATCTGCCAGTCTTTACTTTGTTTCCATGTTGTACCTTTATCCAAACTGGGTCACAGTATACTTCTTAATACTTTCCTCAGCAGTGAGCACTTGGTAGCTCTCTTTATCTGAGTGCTAAAATTTAGGGCCACCCACCGCCCTTTAGTGAGAAAACCAGGCAAAGCCCCTGAAATTTCTTCAGGCTGGGACTGCTTTACCTTTTTGCATCTGGATCTCTCACAAATACCCCCTCACCAGAATGCCGGCTCACTGCCCTCCTGCTGTATTTACTCCTAGACAAACTTTGCGAGGTCAAGGAAGGACAACTGACCTTCCTGCTGGCTGAGTCAGATAGAAAGTGAAACAGATTTGATTCTAGGAAGTCAGCCGCTCTCATGTTTGTGTGTGTGTGTGTGTGTGTGTGTGTATGTGTATTCCATAGCTATCAGGTCCATGACAACTTGTTCTCTAAATGCAAGTAACCATTGTTCCTTTAAAGCTTAATTTCAACAGAGTGACACAAATTGGGTTTAGAATATAATTTGTTGTGAAGTATAATATCAAAGTTTGTGAAATTCCTGTATAGAAAGGGGTCCCTGACATCCTTTTGGGGCCCTGAGAAATTCCTTAGAAATACAAATTTGGCTAGGTACTTTTGGGTCTGAAAATAATCTGATAAGACTCAATTGCTTGACCCTGGGGGTCCTGGATATACCATAAAATTGTTTGAAGATTCACAAAGCACCCTTATCAGCCCAATTATCTTGTGGTATCTGTTAAATTCCAGGACCAACTCCTTCTTCTGGCTGGGACAATAAGATAGTAAATTCCTCAAACCTGTGGGAAGCCCCTGAATATGTGACTCCCTCCATCTCAGAAAATATGTTCAAACATTAACACAAAGACCCTGACCCTTTCCTTCTCTGTCTATATGGAACCCTATAGTTACATATGATAAGAAGATATATCTAACTGCTATCTTTGCTTCTGTATCCTGCTTGCTCTCAGTATCTCCCCCCACCAAAACACTACAAAAACTCTATCCCTTGAACACTCAGTGACTATCTGATTTGGGTCCTCTTCATCCCTAGGCAGTCCCTGGGAAATAAAGATCTCCAGACTTATCAAATTTTGGTCTCTATCTTGCTCTTTGGGTTCAGCATTTGGAGGCCCCAGTGAGATCTTGGTTTTGTTTTTTTATTTTTTTAGGTTTTTGCAAGGCAGTGGGCTTAAGTGGCTTGCCCAATGCTGCACAACTAGGTAATTATTAAGTGTTTGAGGCCCAATTTGAACTCAGGTACTCCTGACTCCAGGGTCAGTGCTCTATCCACTGTGCCACCTAGCTGCCCCTGAGATCTTGGTGTTTTGTGTCACTAAAGAAGACCACGGGAGCCTTGAGTTTAGATTTGAACGGACTGTCTCTTCCTTTCCTAGGGGAACTGGCCCCTTATGATGTTCCAAGGCCCCAAGACTAGTGGCCTAAGTGGAGATCCTGTTCCACCTCCAGAAGTAAGTTTGTTCTGGTTCTGGGTCTAGACATTTGGTTGCAGGGGAGTTCTGTATCAGATGTGATATCCAGGTCCCTCCTTTTTGGGTGCTCATTGCAATAGAAAGGAACACATTTGGTTGGCCTTTAGGAGGGAGAGATGGTTCGATGCCATGCTGAAATCTCCCCTCACGGCATTCTTGAGATGTCAGGAATGTGCTATTGGCCTGTGTTTGTTGATAGGTGTTGAAATTGTCAGTTTGGAAAATTCTATTGTGTTTGTGTGATCTGTGATTGTGCCTCATCTGTCTTTATGTGTTTAGACTGTCTATTTATTTTTGTGTTTGTGTTCTTCTGTTGATTTGTTAGGTGGGGAGAAAAGTTCCCCTAAAATTTTCCTTGGGTTGCCTCATTTAAATTTCTGCTCTTTAGTTTTAGGTAGTATTCATCTAATGCCCACTCTGGCTCTCCCCTTGAACCTACTTTCTGCCTGTGTTATGGTGGGTAATATGATCCTTCCCTCCTTACCACTGTGTTGTCTCTTGAGCACTTCTAAGAGGGATTTTTATTTTTATTTAAATAATGCAATGGATTTTGGTGTTAAATTGACTGAAGCCAAACTACTCACCCTGTGATTTTACTATTAAGATAAGGACCCCTCCACATTCCTTGTTTTTGCTCCCTTCTCTTTCCTGTTCTCCTTTATTCTGTGTTGCCAGAGTGTTTCCCCCTCCCTCTCCCTTTCAGGAGAGAGAGTTACTTCAGGAAGAATTAGTAAAGTAAGTGATAAAAGGGACCTTATTTTGAAGTTAAAGACACAGCAAATATTATCAAATATTACCAAACAAGGAAATCATAGAAAGAAATGCTAATTTAATTTGAAAATAGGGAAAATAAATTTCAGAAAGACAAGAGAGTTAGGTTAATCCTAAAGTGTATAATGTGGTTACCAAGATATGCCTGTATAGGGGAAATAAATAGTTAATCTTTTTTCAGAATGATATGGCATCATTAGAGCTTTAGGAGTTTATCAGTATAGATTCAGATTTTGTTATTTATTACAGAAAATTATGGGACATGTAAGAATAGAAGATCAACACCCCCAAGAAAGAATCTAGGATGGTCTCTCTTTAAATGTTTTTCAATTTACTCTGTTTGAAGAAGGGGGGCAGGGAATATTCTAATTAGGCTAAGGAATTTTTGAATGACTGTTTGCCTTCTCCAGGATTTTAGCAGTTACAATCAAGAAATGTTAAATATTAAAACCTTGGAATGGAAAATGTATTATGAAAAGTGGAATAATATCTGTGGTTTATATAGCTGTATAAGCTGTGTGATTCTAGTTCAGAATAGTATGAATTAAAGTCAAGAAGAGCTAATGAAAAGGAATGGTGCAACAGTATATCGACAAAAATGTGAGTTGTATAGTCTGAGTAAGATGTTCTGATAGTACTGGAAAGAAAATCCAGACATAGGGACAATTGGGTTTTTTTTTTGAACCATTTGTTAAGTATGGAAAGTGGTAAAAGCATGTAGACAGAAGGTTTGAGCAGCGTTGACTTTGTACACCAAAGATAGATTTTGGGAACTTGGAAATTGGTTTACAAATCATTGTAAGAAAAGAAGAAAGTATAGAATTATAAGTCTATAGGGAGATGTGTGTTTATATGAGGTTGGGGAGATTAAAGTTGCATTAAATTGGTACTTTTTGCAATGTTTGGCAATGAATTGATTGGAAAAGTAATAAACTCCATAAAGTGAAAAGTTTGATATGAAAGCAATTGCTAGGTAAATGCTAATTTTATTATGTTATCATTGTTCCTATAATGTGCTAATTTATAGATCCATGTAAATTGAATTGAGGGGTTTGTAAAAAGTATGTTTGAGTTTGGATTCTGATGTTTTATGCCCCCCCCCCCCCACCCAGAGTCATGTGAGTCAGGGCAGATTTGTGAGTTAGCTTTAGAATAACTAAACAAGGGGAAGGTAATAGTTTACACTGATTGGGATGTAGTATATATATTTGGGAAAAATCTGGAGTGAGTAAGTAATGATAAACAGTAAAGGTAAACAATTAGTATATATTACTTTGATATCTCAAATTGTGGGGAAACTCCAATTCCCAGAACATAGAATGTTCTAATATTAACAAATGTTGGTCAGTGAGGATAAAAAGCTTTTATAAGTGAGAGCATTGAGAAGTTAGAATTGTACTGATAAAGATAAGAAGAATTTGCAAATTTTTTAGGCTTTGTAAAGAAAATGATTTAAGGCTAATTTGAATATGACTTTTGGAATATAAGAGAAGTATAAAGAAAATCTTGCTGTCATAAGAAGGGATTTTTTTTTAGCAACAATTGGTCTTAAAAATTCTTTGTATTTTAAAGTTTTAAAGAGTAAAGAAAGCATACATGAAATTGAAATAAGAACAATTTAAGCTATACTTTTTGAGATTTTAAAAATTGTTTTGTAATAACAAACTATGAATAAATTGAAGTTTCATCTATCACATTTGTAAAAATTTTGTTATGTGAAAAAAAAAACTAGAGAATACCTTGCCAATGGTCTTTTGGCCCAGAAAATTTGTGAAAGGCTTTGTTTTTCATCTCATGTTTATGAAAGGGAATATTGATATGTGAGATCAATGTAACTTAATATCTGTTAAAAAGAGAAAATTACACATATAACTGTAACACTGTCAGAGGTAATAAGTGTACATTGGGCTTTTGAAATTATTGTGTAAACTAACATTGATAGAGGACCTTATTTTCTTTGAAAATAGAAGTGTACTTGGAAGAAGAGAAAATAAGTTATAAAGCAAAAATTCAGAAGAGGTTTGTGAGTAAAAGATATTTAATTATAAAGTTAACTTTAAGAGAACCTGTTGTTTTATGTTGCTTTAATAGAATGAGATGTCAGCATGTTATGTTTCATGTAGGTTAAGAATTTAATGTTTATATTATATCTTAACTGTAAGATAACCTTTCCAATGATATTTAATAAATGTGAGGGGCTTTGGAAAATGATTAGGAAATTAAAAATTAGGTAACCCTAATTGGATGACTTATCAGTAAGATTGAAGGATGTTGTCAAACATGTGATCTGCTTTTGGAAATATAAACTATTTTACTGTAGTGATATCAAAGCTGGAATTAATGATTGTTAATGAGGGAAATTATCAAAGCATGACCCTTTGGGTTCCCTGAAATTTTGAATGATATGTTGGACCTCGCTCGAGATCTGTAGGTCCAGGTATAAATGTAATAATGGAAAGATTATTTTGTGAAATCTAGTTCTTAGAATGTGTTAAATTTAGAGATCTCAGTCCCTGAATTTCCAAAACCCCATTCCCCCACCCCTGTCACCAGGCCCTGTCTGTTCCCCCTCAGAAAATTCCTTCGCTAAATCAAAAAGGGGGGGGGATACATAAGCAGGGAAGGTAATGAACATTCCTAGATGGAAAAATCCTGTTCTGTCTCCCCTTCCCCGAACCAGCCTACTCCCCTCTTGGAAGATTCCTTCACTGATTAAAAAGGGGAGAAGAAGGTAGCAGGAGGATGGTGGGGAACTGGGAGAAAAATTCTTATCTCAAAAACAATAGAAAGAGACAGTAAAAACGCCTTCAGCTGATTTTGAGTATCACTTGGTTTTTGTTGACACATTTTCAGAATGGGTAGAAGCTAATGAAACAGCCTTAGAAGTAGTTTAAAAAATTCTAAATGAGCCCCTCCCCAATCTGATCTCCTGCTAGGAATCAGGTCAGACAATGGCCCTGCCTTTAAAATATCTCAAAGAATACTCCAGATACTGGGAGAACTTGACTGCTTTTTGAATGTTTAAAAAGTAACCCTATTTAATGTATTCTGATGACAGAGACACTAAGAGTACATATATGTGATATATGTATAAGGAAGGGAAGTGATTGCTTTTGACCCCCCCCCCCAATCTAAATTGTGAAGTGAATTCACTTTGAGATCTAATTAGGTAAAACAACTATTTTTAGATCATGGGACTTTTAATCAATTTTCTTTTTATATCAGATACCAGGATGGTCAGCAAAAGGAAATGCTACTGGGTAAATGTCATGTTCTTGAAGCCAAGATGTCAGGTGACTGGGATGGGCAGTCAAAGGGGCAGCTTCTTAGTATGGCCTGACATTGGACCCTTTTGACTTGATTTCCCCAGAATGACATTTGGATATTGTCTCACCTGGAAGAATAAATTTGGTCTAAGACATTTGACTATCCACATGACCTCTGCCTGGACGCTGATATTCAGTACCTATAAGGGAATTTCCCTTTGATGTCCTGGATCTTTATGACTACTAAGCAAAACAGAAAAAGAAGTTTTAGATGAATTGGATCTAATAGCCAGAGATAGGTTAGGTGTGTTAGGCGTGTGGCTCTGACACCTACTAACAGCTACATGTTAGGATAGGAATTAAATTTCTTTAATTTTTAGAAGGGATATTTAGATAAGAAGAATAGGAAATTCTTTGATAATTACAGTTTTAAGGCCTAGCTTAAGGAAAAGAATGTGAGTCAGATAAGTATATCAGGTAAAGGAAAATCAATAGTATATTTGGGAATATTTTGAAAATTTTCATTTTGGTTAAGGATGTTTGAGCCATTATTGTAATAAGATCAGAGGCTAAGATTGTTTTATTTTTAAACCATATGCTGAGTACTCTGAACTAAGATGATTGTTGAATGTATTTTACAAGCTTAAGTCAGTATGATAATTCTCATTGGGAGTTTGCTCATATAGTAAAACACTAATGAAAGTTTATTGTGTTAAAGTTAAGTATGTGCGTTAATATGGCAATAAAGAAAAATGTAAATTACAATAAGCTTCAAAATCTCATTGTCTTGTGAAGAAAACATGTGTTTTGATCTGAGTAAAATGTTAAGCAGATTCTTTACCAGAAGACAAAGTCTCAACTAGTCACGTGAGCTGGAGAGGACTTTTTGGAACAGATTTAGAAAATGCAGAAGGATATAGGAGGTCTCCAGGAGAGAAGAGAAGAAAGGAGAGACACTGGACCAGTTCATCTCTATCATTTCTTACCTATATATACATTGTATAGTCAAGGGATCTGTTTTTGTAACCCCCCCTGATTTTGTAACTGTGACACCCCTACTTATGCCCCTCTTATGAAAAGGAGGAGAGGCAGGGTGCAGATGTTCTCCATTCAAAGAAAAGGAGGGAGACTATTGGGTGATATGTTTATATCCTATCTAAGGAGAGTCTTATCTCTGATTTAGCTGGCCTGTACAACTTAAAGAGATAGGTGGATGATACCTCAATTATTTGTAAAGATGTTTGTAGCTCATGCTTGTCAAGGTTATGAAGATGATAACTCAAGGGTTTGAGTTGTTTTGAAAATAAGTGGGGAATGAAGTACAATATCAATGTTTGTGAAATTCTTATATAGAAAGGGGTCCCTGACATCCTTCTGGGGCCCTGAGAAATTCCTTAGAAATACAAATTTGGCTAGGTGCCTTTGGGTCTGAAAATAATCTGATAAGACCCAAGGGCTTGACCCTGGGGGTCCTGGATATACCATAAAATTGTTTGAAGATTCACAAAGCACTCTTCTCAGCCTAATTATCTTGCTGGATCTTTTAAATTCCAGGACTGTCTCCCCCTTCTGGCTAGAACAATAAAAGAGTAAATTCCTAAAACCTTTGGGTAGCCCATGAATATGTGACTCCCTCCATCTTGGGAAATATATTCAAACATTACACAAAGGCCCTGACCTTTTCCCACTCTGTCTTTACAGAACCCTATATTTACATATGATAAGATGATATATCTAACTACTATTTTTGCTTCTGTATCCTGATTGCTGTCAGTATCTTCCCCACCAACAAAACACTATAAAAACCCTATTCCTTGAACACCCAGGGACTGTCTGATTTGGATACTCTTTATCCCCAGGCAATCCCTGGGAAATAAAGCTCTCCAGATTTATAAAATTCTAGTCTCCATCTTGCTCTTTGGCTTCATCAGTTGTGTCAAAATACAATAAGTTTCTCAAAACTATTATTCTGGTAAAAGATTGATTTCTTTAGTGGGTCCTCAGCCTTCCTCTCAGTCACCTTCTCAACTCAGAAATTAAGACTCCTGGGTCTCTCCCCCAACTTTAAGTACAAACTCAGGAGGGCTACGAGTAGGATGCTATGAGGCAAGAAGTTATCAGGTAGCATTGTGCAAGGATGATAATCTTTGAGGAGTAAGTTGGGTAGTTTGATGTGCAGCCTTCATTGTCAGGCCACTAAGCAGCTTAATAATTTTTGCTAATCATTGTTTTTGCATAAATATTTCCCCTCTTTCCCAGTTTAAGTGTGATCATTACCTTAATGGCCTCCACCTATAGGGAAGATCTTAGAAATATAACTCAAAATGTTTAACCTATATTTTAAGGTTTTTCAGTTTTATGGTTCATAGTTGTCAAGAAATTGCTTTGAATATGAAGCTATCCCTCTGCTATTCAGACCCTTTTCCCCTTGATGTTTTCTTTCCAGAAGGTCCCATTTTTGAGGATATTCCAAGAACTTACCTGCTTCATTCCTCTTCTGGAGTACTTTTTACTCTTCCCTTCCCCTCTTCCTTGTTTTTTTTTTCAGTCCCCCTTTCTGTCTTGTAATTATCCATTGGAACATAAGTTTCTTGAGAAAGAGTCAATTGGTTTTTTCATTTGTATCCTCAATACTTAGCAGAGTATTAATCAGGGCTTACTAAATCATGTTCCTGACCTTCTTTAAAAAATTCCCTAGAAACATTATTCCTACTGCTTATGATCTATTCAAGCAACTACATTCAATCATTGACATTTCTACTTTATTGTAAAAATTGTGTTTCTTGTTTTCCTTCTTATTCTTCCTTTCTTTATTCCCCTAGTTCTCAGTGATAGCATGTGTGATATACTCAGTAATACTTAAGACAAAATCCCAGATATTTACTTTCTAGATTTTGTCTAAAGCTTTTCTCATTTAGAGTTGGATTGAATTATAATGTGAAAAACATGTTTTAAACTCAAATTGGCATGTAAGTGGGCAGTCAAAATCAGGACTAAATCATATGGTTATCTTAACATGAAATATCTCTGTAGACCAAGTATATGGTGGGATCAAGAGCAATCCACAGAGTAAAAGCAAATAAAAGCAGACTATCTTTAGATTTTACTAATCCACCTCAACATTAGTATAAGTACAATTTGCTTTCAAAATCTAAGACATCTAGGTATGATACTATATATTAGGAGATAGCAATTTAATATGAAAACATCCCTTCTCTGTGATATTTGAAACTGTTCTATTTGTTTTCAAGAAATACAATTTAATTTAGTTTTTAATTTTTTAGGTTTTTGCAGGGCAGTGGGATTAAATGGCTTGCTCAAGGCCACACAGCTAGGTAATTATTAAGTGTCTGAGGCTGGATTTGAACTCAGATTTGACTCCAGATGCCCCTACAATTTAATTTTAAATTTAAAAAATCATGGATAGAATATATTAACTAATTGAAAATTCTCCTCCATTTCTAATTGACCTTTAAGTATCTATAATTTGCCAAAGTATATGTAGGGAGAAAAATAATTTGAAGAAAAAATTATATTTATGAGGATGCTGAATTTGCTTTCTTGTATTTTAATGTAACTTTGTTTCTTTGGGAACATTTGACTTCAATTTCTTGGAATTCAACTAGTCAGTAATTCAATAAGCATTGAAGTCTTACTGTGTGTTAGGTGCTATGCTAACGTCTGGAAGTATAAAAGAAAGTAAAGTTTGGGGTAACTATGGTCCTTTTCCTAGAGGAAGAAATATGAGCTCCAACTCCTCATTCTTTCTCATCTCTTAACAGAGGCTAGGAGAATAATACAAATACTTCTGGACAAAGAAATTATACAAGATAAATAGGGAGGCAACCATCAGAAGACAAACACCAGAACTAAGAGAGATCATGAAAGGCTTTCTCTAGGAGTGGGTTTTTAACTGGGAAGTGAAGGAATCCAGGAGTCAGACATGAGGAGGGAGAATGTTTCAGGAATGGGGGGGTAATCAGAGAAAATGCCCAGAACTCGTAAATAGAATATGAGGAAGAACAAGGAAGCCAGTTTCTGAACTGAAAATTATGTGGAGGGGGGAGTAAGACTGAGAAGCCTGGAATTGGGGGGATATGGGAGTAAAGCAAAGAATTAATCATCTACTGTGGATTATGGAGTTTGCTGAGTGGTTTATAATTACTCTCTCATTAGATTCTCACAATCACTCTGTGAGGTAGCTGCTATCACATCCTAGTTTCCAGATGAAGAAAATGAGTTAAACACAGATTAAGTGACTTGTCCCTAGTCAAGTAGCTAGGAACTAAGGTGGGATTTGATTATTCTCCCTGGGTTTCCTGGGACACCATTCTTTCTTGGTTCTGAGTCTGTCTAATATCACTGTTGGTCCTTTGTTTCCTTGGCTAGATCCTCCCCCAGATCACACCCTCTGTCCTGGGCTTTCTCTTCTCCCTCTGCACTTCTTCACTGTCCTTCCCCTAAACCCTCCTCACTTCTGACCTTCTCTCTGACTGTAGACTAGGGCAACATCATCCTCTGAGTTAATAGAGATTCTCACCTAGGAGTTATCCTGGACTCCTCAATATCTCTCACCCCTCTTCCTCTTTCAACCCCACATCCAAAATGACATCAATTTCACCATTGCAACATCTCTTGAATATATCTCCTCTTCTCTGCTGCTGGCACCATTCTCTTTTATATTTTTTTTAGGGTTTTTTCCAAGGCAAATGGGGTGAAGTGGCTTGCCCAAGGCCACACAGCTAGGTCATTATTAAGTGTCTGAGACCAGATTTGAACCCAGGTACTTCTGACTCAAGGGCTGGTACTTTATCCACTGCGCCACCTAGCCGCTCCTGCTGCCAGCATTCTCATTCATGTACTTGTCACCTCATGTCTAAAATACTGCAAGAGCCTTCCTATGGCTTTGCTTATCTCAAGTCTCCCCTCTTTCCAATCCATCCCCTTTCAGATAGTAAAGTAATTTACCTAAAGCACAAATCCAAACATATCACTCCTCTACTCACTCAATTTCAGTATCTCCCTATTTTAGCATCAAATTCAAAATGCTCCATTTGACATCCTAAATCCTTCATAACCTATTCCTGCCATAGGGTTCTGGCCTTTGTATACCTTACTTCATCACATATGACACTAGCCTCCTTTCCATTCTTATATATGACACTATCCTTAATCTCCATGCATTTTTTTTCTGGCTGATTTTCTGGTTGTCTAGACATCTCTCTTTCCTCCTCTCTACCTTTAGACTTTCCTAGATTCCTTTAAGTTCCAACAAAAATCTCTTTTGTTTAATGAAAGAAATCTCCAATCCCTTTTTATTCCAGTGCCTTCCCTTAATTATTTCTTATTTATCTTAGATATTGCTTGCTTTGTATATATTTGTTTACATGTTGCCATTCCCCTACCACCATTAGATTTTTTGTTTTTTTTATTTATTTTTTATTTTTTTATTTTTGCAAGGCAAATGGGGTTAAGTGACTTGCCCAAGGCCACACAGCTAGGTAATTACTAAGTGTCTGAGACCAGATTTGAACCCAGATACTCCTGACTCCAAGGCTGGTGCTTTATCCACTATGCCACCTAGCCGCCCCCACCATTAGATTTTAAGGTTCTCAGGGGGTGGCTGGGTGGTACAGTGGATAGAGCACCGGCCTTGGAGTTAGGAGTACCTGGGTTCAAATCTGACCTCAGACACTTAATAATTACCTAGCTGTGTGGCCTTGGGTAAGGCATTTTATCCCATTGCCTTCAAAAATCTAAAACAAAAGTTTTTAAGGTCCTCAGGGTCTTGCCACTTACCATAGTGCCTTGCAGAGAGTAAAGTTTAATGCTTAATCAATATTTATTTATTGATTTGATTGATTAACTCCAGGTCCAACTTTCTATCTGCTTTTTTTCTATTTATCTTCCTCTAGGGAAGCAAGATATGAAAAAGTTTGACTAACAAGGAAAGATTTTGTATTTGATCCTGAAGGTCATAGGAAAACCCTGAATTTATTGAATGAGTGTGGGGTAACATGATCAGACCTGCATTTCAGGAAAATCACTTTGACAGATGAGTAAAGGTTGTACTGGAGTAGGGAGAGACTTGTGGCATACTCACCAGCAAGCCATTGCAATAGTCAAGTCATGATGTAACAAGGGCCTACATGAAGATTGTGGAAGGGTCAGAAGAGAAAGAAGGATATGCAAGGGAAAGTTGTTTTAAAGGTAAAATTGATAGGTCTTGGTAATAGATTGCTTATTGGGGGAGTGAGAAAGACTAAAGAGTTGATGATAACATTTGGGTTGAGAGTTTGTGGGATTGTGAGGGTGCCCTAGACATTAATAGGGACATTTGAAAGGAGAAAGAGCTTGAGGGAAAAGATAATAAATTCAGTTTTGAATAGATTTTATTTAATATATCTAGGGAATGTTTACTTCAAGATGCTAATTGGTGGTTGGAGATATGAGAGTGGAGGTCAATATAGAGTTTAGGGTGAGATAAGTTCCTTTGAATTTGTTTTATCAGCATAGATATGATTATGAATGCATAGGAGCTGATGAAATTTCTAAGTGAAAGATTATAGAGAGGAAAGAAAGGAGGAATCAGGACCGAGTGGATCATTCATGTTTAGTGGGAATAAAGGAATAAAGGACAATAAGAAAGAGTGATCAGATACATAGAAGAAGAAACAGGAAAGAGTAGAGAGATGAGTATCAAGGAAAAGAGAGTGATCTAAATCTAAGCTAGAGACAGGTCAAGAAGGTTGAGGATTAAAGAAAAGGTCAACATATTTGACAGGAGTTCATTGGTAACTTTGGAGAAAATATTTTCAGTTGAATGATGAAATTGGAAGGCAGACTGGAGAATTAAAAAGGTAATGGGAGGGGGTGTAGCCAATATGGCAGAGGAGAGCCAGGGTTTTCCCTAAGTTGTCCCTAGCTTCCCTCAGAAAAATGCTGTTCCAGCCTATTAACAGATTCTGGAGCAACAGAATCCACTCAAAGACAGAGTGGAACATTTTCAGTTTAAACTATCTTGGAAGGACTACGGGAAAGTTCTGGTCACTCACATGGATGGGGAAGTGTTGCTCAGCTTGGGTAGCAAAAATCTTTGGGGGTGGGGGTGGAGTAGGCCAATTTGGGGCTATAGTAGAGATCAGAAACTGAAGACCCAGGTTCTGACTCAGTGGGTCACAGACAGCAGATCAGCTGCCAGAACTCCAACAACAGTGCAGTGATCAGGGGGAGTGGGGAGACCTCATACAATTGGTGCAATTTGCTGAGTGGTTCCATGGCAGCGACAAGCCATTAACATTGGAGGCCACAACATGGAAAGTCTGTGAAAAGGCCTCTTACCCAAGAGGCTTGGAACAGCACATCCCACGGTCCAGGAGCAGAATTCCAAATGAGAATGAAAAGTCAAAGGCCTGACCATAGAAAGCTATTATGGAAATGGGGAAGATCACATCACCATCTCAGAAGAAGGCAGCAAAAAAAGTACTACTTGCATAGTCCAAGAAGGGATTGTGAATTGGCCTAAGCCCCAAAAGACAAAGGATTCAAAAAAAGGATTTTAAAAATCAAATAGGGACTTCTGGCCAAGATGGTGGAGAGAAGATAGGCAGTGTTCTAAGTTCTCCTGGTTCCCCCTCAAAAATAACATGAAAGGAACCTCTTAACATAAATTGGATTGACAAAACTCAGAAAGAGAAGATTAGAGAACACTTACCAACAAAGTCTGTCTCAGGGGTCCATGGGTGAACTGGAACAGAGAGCAGAAGGTGAGCACCGGGACAGCAGCGGGGGAAGCCAGCAGACTGGCCTTAGTGACTGGTCCAAGGACCAACTTTATCTGTGGAATCTTTGGCCAGGGGTTGAGAGGTGACAGGAGTGTAAGTTCCAACACAGAGAGTCACAGAGTATGCCTGGGAATTGACCAGCTGGGCTGGGATCTGACCTCCATATCAAGCACTCTTCCCAGAAAGAATGGTAAATGCCCGCTGCCTCCAACCCCTCAAGCTCAGCTGTGGGCAACAGTTCACTCACCTCAAAGAGTGATTAACTCCCCCCATCCAGGGCCCAACCCATTGTTCAAAGTCAACTCAGACCCTGCTGCTGAGGGCCTCAAACACTCTTGAGAGAGCAACCAGGCTCCCTACTAGTAGCTTGGAATTACTAAGCAAAGTGAACAAAGCCTCTAGGGTTTTCAAAGTTTCAAAAGCAAACTTCTGAGAGCTAGCCCCTCCCCCATGCAGAAAGGTCAGTGAAAAGGGGACCCATGGAGAAATGCTTAGAAGAAATAGATTCTAACCCAGAGAGATCTAGCACTTCTGAGGAGAATATGAATTGGTCTCCAGCCCAGAAAGACTTCCTTGAAGAAATCAGGGAGGAGGTTAACATTCAATTGGAAAAATTGGGAAAAGAAATTCAAGAGAAAATTAACACATTGCAAGAGAAAATTAACATCATGCAAACAAGAAAACAAATCCTTGGAAAATACAATTGGACAAATGCAAAATGAGAATAATTCTCTCAGATCCTCATTTGGACAACTACGAAAAGAAAATAATTCTCTCAAAATTACACTTGGGCAAATGGAAAACTCCTTCAAAAATAGAATTCACCAATTACAAAATGAATTGCAACAGGTAAATGAGGAAAATTCTTCTCTAAAGAAAAGAATGGAATCTGTGGAAACTAATGACTTCAAGAGACAAGAATCTGTTAAATAAAACCAAAAAACTGAAAAAATAGAAGAAAATGTAAAACACCTCATTGGCAGAAACAATGATCTCGAGAACAGATCCAGGAGAGCAACTTAAGAATCATTGGGGTTCCTGAAAACATTGAAGAGGAAAAAAGTCTGAACTTAATATTACAGGATTTAGTGATGGAAAATTGCCCTGACATCATGGAACCAGAGGGCAAAGTAGTTATTGAAAGAATACATTGATCCCCTCCAGAAAGGGATCCCAAAATGTAAACACCAAGGAGTATGGTGGCCAAATTCCAGAACTATCAAATAAAAAGAGCAAATTCTGCAAGCAGCCAGAAAGAAACAATTTAGATACCAAGAAGCCACAGTAAGGATTACACAGGACCTGGCTACATCAACATTAAGGGATCAAAGGGCCTGGAATCCAAAGCAAGGGAACTTGGAATGCAGCCAAAAATTCACTCTCTGGCAAAACTGAGACTTCTCTTCCAGGGGAAAGATGGAATTTAATGAAATAGGAGACTTTCAATTTTTCCTGATGAAAAGACCTGAGCTTAATAGAAAATTTGGACATCAAACAGGAGGCTGAAGAGACACATGGAGACACATTAAAAAAAAGGAGCAAAGGGAAAAAAAATTGCTATCCAATAAGATGAAAATGTCTATACCTCCACCTGGGAGAAAGATGACCATAACTCTCAAGAATTGTAACTCTATTAGAGAGAATATACTTAGCCAGAAATAAGACACACTAGTGTGACTTAATTGTGACTCTAATATAATGACATAAAAATAGTACCTCCTAGATAATGACAATAATGGAACAACATACTAAAACCTATGGGATATATTCAAAGGATATATTATATATTTAAATGTTTACATGAATAAATTAATGAAAGAGGAAATCAATGAAATATATATGCAACTAAAAATTAGGGAAAGAACAAATTAAAACCCCTCAATTAAATACCAAATTAGAAATTCTAAAAATTAAAGGAGAAATTAATAAAATGGAAAGGAAGAAAACTAATTAAATAAAATACCATGAGCTGGTTTTATGAAAAAAACCAATAAAATTGATAAACCTCTGGTCAATTTGATTAAAACAAAGAAAGAAGAAAATCAAATTGCTAGAATCACAAATGAAAAAGAAGAACTCACCACCAATGAGGAGGAAATTAAACTAATAATTCAGAATAATTTTGCCCACCTCTATGCCAATAAATTTGATAATCTTAGTGAAATGGATGAATATTTACAAAAATACAAATTTCCCAGATTATGTGAAGAGGAAATTAAAAAACCTAAATAACCCTGTCTCAGAAAAAGAAATTCAATAAGCCATTATTGAACTCCCTAAGAAAAAAATCTCCAGAGTCAGATGGATTCACAAGTGAATTCTATCAAACATTCAAGGAACAACTGGTTCCAATTCTATATAAACTCTTTGGAAAAATAGGTGGAGGTGGAACTCTTCCTAACTCTTTCTATGATGCCTATATAGTGCTGATACCTAAACTAGGTACAGTTAAAACAGAGAAAGAAAATTATAGACTAATCTCCCTGATGAATATAGATGCAAAAATCTTAAATAAAATCTTAGCAAAATGATTACAACAAGTTATCACTAGGATAATACCGTATGATCAAGTAGGATTTATCCCTGGAATGCAGGGTAGGCTCAATATTAGGAATACTGTTAGCATAATTAATTATTTCAATAACAAACCTATCAGAAATCATATGATTATATCAATTAGTTGCTGAAAAAAGCTTTTGACAAAATACAGCACCCATTCTTACTAAAAACACTAGAGAACATAGGATTAAATGGATTGTCACTTAGAATAATAAGCAAAATGTATCTGAAACCATCAACAAGTATTACATGCAATGGGAATAGGCTAGAGGCATTCCCAATAAGATTAAGGGTGAAACAAGGATGCTCATTATCACTGCTACTATTAACTATTGTATTAGAAATGTTAACTTCAGCAATAAGAGTTGAAAAAGAAATTGAAGGAATTAGAATTGTGAAGGAAGGGGCAGCTAGGTGGCAGGATAGAGCACTGGCCCTGGAGTCAGGAGTACCTGAATTCAAATCCAGCCTCAGACACTTAATAATTACCTAGCTGTGTGGCCTTTGGGCAAGCCACTTAACCCCATTGCATTGCAAAAAAACAAACCAACCCCCCCCCCCAGTCTACTCTATGGGGGGGGTGGCTAGGTGGTGCAGTGGATAAAGCACCAGGCCCTGGAGTCAGGAGTACCTGGGTTCAAATCCGGCCTCAGACACTTTATAATTACCTACCTGTGTGGCCTTGGGCAAGCCTCTTAACTCCATTTGCCTTGCAAAAAAACACACCTTAAAAAGAAGAATTGAGAAGGAAGAGACAAAACTCTCACTTTGCAGATGATATGATGGTATACCTAGAGAATCCCAAAGAATCATCTAAAAAACTACTAGAAACAATTAGCAACTTTAGCAAAGTCACAGAATATGAAACAAACCCTCATATATAATAGACATTTCTATACATTAAATGACTAGCAAGATACAGCAGAAAGAGCTAGAAAGAGAAATCCCATTCAAAGTAACCTCAGACAATATAAAGTACTTGGGAGTCTACCTGTCAAGACAGACTCAAAAACTTTTTGATATCAATTACAAAACATTTATCACACAAATAAAGCCAGATTTAAATAACTGGGCAAACATCAACTGCTCATGGATAGGTCAAGCTAATATAATACAAATGACAATTCTACCAATACTAAATTACTTGTTTAGTCAAAATTCCAAAAAATTACTTTAATGAGTGAGAAAAAGTTTTTTAGTAAATTCATATGGAGAACTAAAAAGTCAGAAATTTCCAAGGATTTAGTGGAAAAAAAATACAAAAGGGGAAGCTAGGTGGCATAGTGGATAAGGCACCGGCCCTGGAGTCAAGAGTACCTGGGTTCAAATCCAGTCTCAGACACTTAATAATTACCTAGCTGTGTGGCCTTGGGCAAGCCACTTAACCACTTAACGTTTGCCTTGTGAAAAAAAAAAAACCCTAAAAAAAAGTGCAAAAGAAGGGGGCTTAGCCATACCAGATCTAAAATTATATTGCAAAGCATCAGTTATCAAAACTGTCTGGTATTGGCTAAGAAATAAAGTGATGCATCAGTGGATTAAACTAGGTGCAATAGCAGGAAATGATTATAATTATCTGCTCTTTGATAAACCCAAAGAGTCCAGTTATTGGGATAAAAGCTCTCTTCGATAAAAATTCTTGGGAAAATTGGAAGTCAGTATGGAAGAAACTTGGATTAGACCAATACCTCACACCCTATACCAAGATAAGATCAAAAAGAATATAGGATTTATACATAAAAAATATTATAAGCAAACTAGAAGATCAAGAAGTAGTATGCCTATCAGATCTATGGAAAGTTAAGCAGTTTATGACAGAGGAAGAGATGGAGAACATCATTGAAAACAAACTAGATAATTTTGATGACATTAAATTAAAAAGCTTTTGCACAGAGAAAACCACTGTAACTAAGATCAAAAGAGATGTAGTAAATAGGAAAACAATTTTTTCAACTAGTATTTCTGACAAAGGACTCATTTCTAAAATATACAGAGAACTCAGTCAAATTTTCAAAAAAAAACCAAGCCATTTCCCAATTGACAAATAGTCAAAGATATGCAAAGGCATTTTACAGATGAGGAAATCAAAGCGATCCATAGTCATATGAGAAATTGCTCTAAATCACTGCTTATTAGAGAAATGCAAATTAAAGCTTCTCTGAGGCACTACCTCACAACTTTCAGACTGTCCAATATGACCAGAAAGGACAATGATCATTATTTGAAGGGATGTGGGAAATCTGATACACTAATGCATGAGCTGTGAACTCATCCAACCTTTCTGGAGAACAATTTGGAATTATACCCAAAGGGCAACAAAAATGTGCATATCCTTTGATCCAGCAATAACACTACTGGGTCTATACCCTGAAGAGATTATGAAAAAGGGTACATCATTTGTACAAAAATATTCATAGCAGCCCTTTTTTCTGGTGGCAAAGAATGGGAAATTAAGTAAATGTCATTCAATTGGAGAATGGCTTAACAAACTGTGGTATATGTATGTCATAGAATACTATTGTTCTATTAGAACCTAGGAGGGATGGGAATTTGGGGAACCATGGAAGGATTTGCATGAACTGATGCTGAGCAAGATGAGCAGAACCAGAAAAAACATTCTATACCCTAATAGCAACATGGGGGTGATGATCAACCTTGATGGACTTGCTCATTCCACCAGTGCAATAATCAGAGATAATTTTTGGTTAGCTGTGATGGAGAATACCATCTGTATACAGAGAAAGATTTGTGGAGTTTGAACAAAGACCAAAGATTATTTCCTTCAATTTAGGGGAAAAAAACCCTATTATCTTATTATGTGATTTTGCTGTCTCTTATACTTCGTGTGTCTTCCTTAAGGATATGATTTCTCTCTCATCACATTCAACTTAGATCAATGTATACCATGGAAACAATGTAAAGACCAACAAACTGCCTTCTGTGGGGGATGGGGGAGGGATGCAAACTAGGGGAAAAATTGCAAAACTCAAAATAAATAAAAACTTTCTTTTAAAAAATCAAATAGAAAATTGGGAAATGAAAGAACAAAAGGAAGCATAAAAATTGACTGATGAAAACGGCTCCTTTAAAATGATTTGTCTTCAATTGGACAAATGCAAAAAGAAAACAACTTTTGAAAAAGTAGAATTGAACAAATCAAAAAAAATCCACTGAAGAAAACAATTCCACTTAAAATACAATTAATGAAATAGAAAAATGAAAACTATTTTAAAAATAAAATTGACCAAATGAAAAAGGAGATAGAAAAGGACTTTCAAATTTTCCTGATGAAAACTCAGAGCTGAACGAAATAGTCAATCTTCAGATAGGAAACTCAAAGAGAGTCATAAAAAGATAAATAAGGGAAAAGAAAAATATTATTCAATATGATTAAACTGTTTACATCTCTATGGAGAATGTTACTTATACCTATTGAGAACTGTATTTATATTAGAAGTTGTATTCCTAAAGTGTGTGGCCATAAGTTGATTTTGATGGAATGATTTAAAAAAAAATTAAGACACTGAGAAAAAGGATTTTACTGGGAAAACAGGAAAGGGGAGATAGGATAGGGCAAATTACATCACATGAAGAGGCACAAAGAATCTATTTCAGTAGAGGAGGAGAAAAAAGGGAGCAGGTGAGACTTGCTCAAATTTTGATCTCATCATATTTGGCTCAAAGAGGGAATAACATACACACTCAGTTGGGTTTAGAAATTTAACTTACCTTATAGGGAATTAGGAGATAAAAGAAAGCGTTGTTAAAAGGGTAGTAGGAGAGAGGGTAAAAGTAGGAGGGAAAAGTGGAGAGAGAAAAGGGAGTGGGGACTGCTAAAAGGAAGGGATGATTGAGGGAGGCAGCATTTAGAAGAAAACCATTGGTGAGAAGGGATAGCGTGAAAGGAGAGTGAAAAATATAAACAGGGAGATGATAGGATGGGGGGTCATACCAAGATAGTAATCATTATGAATGTAAATGGATGAACTCTCCCATAAAACAGAAGTCATAGAAGAATAGATTAAATGTTGTTTATAAGCAACAAATATGAAGTAGAAAGATGCACACAGAATAAAGGTAAAAGGCTGGAGCAGAATATATTATACAATAAAACTGTGTGTACTCCTTGATACAGCAATATGATACCAGGTCCATATCCAAAAGAGATCTTAAGAAGTTGGAAAAAAGGCCTATAGGGACAAAAATATTTAGAGCAACTTTTTTTTTTTACAGTTTCAAAGAAATGGAAATTAGAGAAATTCCTCATCAATTAGTGAATGTCTGAACAAATCATGGTATATAAATGTGATGGAATACTATTTTTCATTCATTCATTCATTCGTTTGTTTGCTTATTTTTAAATTTTCTTTGTTAGTTTGTTTTCATCCATTTGTCCATGCATATTTCCAAGTTACTAAATATTCCTCCATCTTCCCTTCCCACCCCCTTTCTCTCAGCAGGGAAGATTCAGGTTAGCATTTTACATACCCATTTGGTTACACATGTTTCCAAATTAGTAATCTTTTGCACGAGGAATTAGGATTAAAGGAAAGAGACACATAAGATGTAATTTTTATAAAATGTTCATCAGAATTGGAAGGGTTGTTTTTTTTTCCCTGTATGTTTTGATTTGTTTTGTTTTTCTCTCTCTCTTGCTAGAGATTATATAGTCCATAACTAGTCAACTACAGTTGTCCTAACTCTCTGGATTGTCAAGAGGAGCTTCTTCCATCAAGGCTACTCATCTCATAATGTTGTTGATTGACTACTCCATTTGCTCAGCATCAGATCCTGTAAGTCATTCCATGCTTCTCTAGAGTCAGACCATCCATAATTTCTTATAGAACAATAATATTTCATAGTATTCATGTACCACAACTTGTTTAGCCATTCCCCAATTGATGGGCATCTCCTCAAATTCCAATTCTTTGCCACTACAAAAAGAGATACTATGAATAATTTTTGGAAAATGTAGGACTTTTCCCATTTTTTACAATTTCTTCTGGCTATAATCCTAGAATTGGAATTGTTGGGTCAAAGGGCATAAACAGTTTTATTGCTGTTTGGGAATAGTTCCATATTGCTCTCCAGAAAGGTTAGATCCATTCTCTACTCCACCAGCAATGCATCAACGTCCCAATCCTCCCACAACCTCTCCAACATTGGTCATCTTCCCTTTTTCTCATCTGGGCTAAACTAATAAGTGTGAGATGATACCTCATTGTTGTTTTAATTTGCATTTCTCTAATCAGTAGTGATTTGGATCTTTTTTTATGTGATTATATATAACTTTAATTTCTTCATTTGAAAACTGCCTGTTCTTATCCTTTGACCATTTATCAATTGGGGATTGACTTGTGATCCTATAAATTTGATGCAATTCTCTATATATTTTAGAAATGAAACCTTTATCAGAATTCCTTGTTGTGAAGATTGTTTCCCAGCTTTCTGCTTTTCTAATTTTGGCACCATTGATTTTATTAGTGCAAAAATTTTTTAATTAATATAGTCAAAATCATTCATTTTGCAGTTTATAATCACTTCTAATTCTTGTTTGGTTATAAATTTATCCCTTTTCCATAGATCAGATAGAGTATTCTTTAATCTATTAATTTATCTATGGTATCATTTTTTTAGGGTTTGTTTTTGTAAGACAAACAGGGTTAAGTGGCTTGCCCAAGGCCACACGGCTAGGTAATTATTAAGTATCTGAGACAGGATTTGAACCCAGGTACTCCTGACTCCAGGGCCAGTGCTTTATCCACTACGCTACCTAGCCACCCCTTATGGTATCATTCTTTATGTATAAATCCTGTACCCATTTTGACCTTATTTTGGTATAGGGTGTGAGATCTGGACCCATGCCTAGTTTTTGTCATACTATTTTTCAATTTTCCTAACAATTTTTGTCAAATAGTGAGTTCTTATCCCAGAAACCGATATCTTTCGGTTTGTCAAATAGTAGATTGTTGTCATTTACTGCAGTTTCTTTTGAAGCTATCCTAATCTGTTGATCCGTTACTCTAATTATTAACCAGTACCAGCCAGTTTTGATGACTGCTGCTTTATAGTATAGTTTTATATCTGGTAGGGGTAGGCCACCTCCTTTTACTGCAATAGCCAAATTCTGGAATATTATTTTGTAAGAAATCATGAGAGAGTGGACTTCAGAAAAGTCTGGAAAAACTTGCATGAATTGATGCTGAGTGAAGTGGGTAGCACCAGGAGAACACTGTACATATTAACAACAACATTGTGTGGTGATCGACTGTGTCAGATTTAGCTCCTCTCAGCAGTTCAGTGATCAAGGACAATTTTTTTTTTTTTGCAAGGCAAATGAGGTTTAAGTGGTTTGCCCAAGGCCACACAGCTAGGTAATTATTAAGTGTCTGAGACCAGATTTGAACCCAGGTACTCCTGACTCCAAGGCCTGTGCGGTGCTTTATCCACTATTCCACCTAGCCGACCCTACTACGCCACCTAGCCAACCGTACAATAAGTTCTTTTAAAGAGATATTTACCTTGAAAATGTAGAAAGAGTGGAAGTAAAATAATTTCCCTGAGCACCTCGGACCATCCTCTCCCCTAGACCACTTCTGTTCCAGGCAACAATGGACTCACACTTATTAGAGCAAGTTCTATATAGAATTCTCCCCACCAAGTATGCTTTTGAATTTTCCAATGCCACTGGGTGAATCACTGCAGCCACATTGACTGTCTTTGAAAGGTTAAACAATTTGCTAAGGACTTGACTATCTACTATCTGATTCCTAGCAAATATTGACATGGATTCTGGCTCACTTTCATGACTTTCAAAGTTTACCAGGTCATGGCTATCTTCAACAATTTTTCACTTAAGACAGGACCTAATTGATGCAACAAAGACAGAAGTAGGGTGGATCCCTGGCTTTTAGTTTGATGCTATCTCTGGAAGAGTACCTGAGCCCTTCGCTACACCACCTGGCACAATCATAAATACTTTTTAAAAAACCCTAGTGATTACATTTTATGCCCCAAATTCCCAGGGAATTCTTCAAAATCTGGAATACTTTGTTTCCTTAGAAAACCCTTAAGGTCAACATTGACATTTCTTCCACCCTGATCATGTTAATCAGCATTCTAGGCCTTTCTTAATTCTCACTTTATCTTTAAGGCCTTTACTTTGGAGGGCACTCATTTTGGGTCAGACTCACAATGCACTCATCTCCATGTCCTAGTCCTTGAAGAAATCTTAACTGTGGCTCCCCTGTTCACCTGAATGCACCATAGTACAAAACCCACAAAACCTTGATTCTCCCTTAATGTTTGTGAGCAATAATCTCCAGGCTAATGATTGTATTGCAAAAATATACCCTACAGTGTGTTAACTTCCATAAACCAGCCCTCAAGAATGTCACCCTCATGTCAGTGATTTGATGAAAAGAAGGCTCTCTCCATTATGCTTTGGGAAGTTTATATTATTTTATGTATTTTTTATTTTTATTTTTTACTGCTTTAGCCTCTTTTGCTCAAATCTCCTCAGTTTGAAGAAACCTATCAATTATCTGAGACCAACATTCCTCCATAGTTTGCTGTTCTGGTCCAGGGAGATTCAACATTCTAGAAACATCTAAAGCAACCAAGAAGACTTTTACCTAGATTTCATAGAACATATGATTCTGACCTGGGCATAAGGGAGAGTTCTGGTAAGAAGGAGGATGTGCAAAATTCACCTGGGCAGACATTAGTAGATGAATACTAGAGAGGGAGGAGATAGACTGGAGTCAGAATGACTTTCATGTTTGTCTGCTCTTAAGTCTCCTATGCTCTGCCCTTTCCCACCCAGATCAACATACAGGTGCTATTAGGGATGATGGATAACAATAGCTTTGGGAATGAGTCAAAGACTTGGAATCTGATTGATCTGCCTGGTGAGGTTAAACTGCAGGATGTATGACTTCTCTCTGCTTATTAGAGGGAGCAACTCAAAACCTAGATGAAATATGGAACAATTACTTTCTGCTTCCTTTTGGGGAAGGAAAAAATAAAGAAAAAAGGAGACATGCTGTTTGTTTCTTTTCAGCAGCTAGGCTGGCCAGTATCTACACTTTGTTATCTTACTATTTCTACTATCAATTGTTCTGTGTTTTCTTTCTGCTGATATATAAAACAGTGTCACTTGAAATCCACTTGGGTTAGAATATTTATTTTTGTGAATCAAGTTAATTATGAAAGAACAGAGAGAATTTCCCTCTGGAGATATAGAGAACATTGAACTCATTCATGAATAGGTGAGGTCTAATGGGAGAGGTCCCTGAATCCATTTTGTCCTGATCAAAAGGCTGGGGATTACGTTTATCCTTTAGGTCTCATATGTTCATAAAAGATCTGCTCAGAAAAATGTACACGGAGAATGAAGCCTAAAGAACTGGATATTGTTGAAATGGTTGGAACTTTCTGCTCATTTTCCTTTGAGACTGCTGGACTTTGAGGTGGCTAATGCTGGTTGCCAATTTTAGCTATCCCCATGTGCCTGAAACATTTCTAACATCTAACCCTATTCCCCGTCAGACCTGAAAAGTGAGACTTTACCCAGGAACATCTTTGTTATTTTATACAAACAACTTCTTTCATGTGTTTATAAGATATCATCTAAGACATTTATCATATTGGAAACAAGAGTGCTTTCTTATTGGGACTAAGATTTAATTAGTACAAGGGTAATCTGTATAAGAAAGTTCCCCTTACAAATGTTAGCCAGTATCTTCTCTGTAATTTATGGTTATAGAAAGTTGTTCAGAACACAGAGAAGTGAAATGACTTGTCCAGGATCACAGAGCCAGTATGGGTAGGACGTGAATTCAAGACTTCTTCACTCCAAAGTAAGTTCTCTATAATCAATGATGTCATGTCTTTGTTCCTTCAAATACATATGGGAGCTCATGGTAATGTTTTATGCTTTAGTGGTTAGAACATTGGTATTGGAGTTAGGAGGACAGGAGTTCAAATTCAACCTCAGACACTTCTCACTTACTAGCTGTGAGAAATTAGGTACTGATTGTCTCATTTTCAATGCCATCTCCAGTTGTTGTGATCCATTTCTGGTCACTGGAGCCAGATGAATCTGGAGGACAAAGTGAGGATGGTGACTTAGCATAGTCCCCCTCCCCACCCCAACTCAAATTCAGTTCATGAGCTTGCCATGGAATCACCTACCTCATGTCATGGTCTTCTTTGAGAATGAAGGACAAACATAACACAGGTGGGGGCTCTGTTTCTATTTTCTATGAAGATGCAGTTTACAGTATTATAGAAGGAACTTTCATTTGTAAAAGGAGAAAAATAAAAACAGAGATCTTTGAATGCATAACTATTAGTCTGAAAGATGTAGTGAAGGAAATGTAGAGAACAGAAAGGGGACATTTATTATTTGTTAGGATATAATATGGAAAAGGGATTAGATATTATCATGTTAATCCCAGAAATCTGAATTGTACATGATTCTCAAACTGTATTTTGAGGCCCTCCAAGGAGTCATAGAGAATTTACAGGGACATCATGTGATGTTTTAATTTTCAAGGAAAACACAGGGCTGCTAATAACTGTCAGACACCAGGCAAACTACTGCTTAAAGATAGTTCACAGATTCAACATTAGATCCCTCTACATTCCTTTCATTAACTTTTTTACATGTTTGAGATGAGACTCTGATCACCTGTGGTTTTGGCTGGGATAGTAATTCCATTTTTATCATGACTTTATGACATTGGGTTTTTGGTAATTGTTCAGTTAAAAAGAAAGCACTGAGCAAAAATTCCCTTGGGACAGTAATTGGGGTAGTTGTGTGTGTATAGTGTGTAATTCAACAATTGTGATATGCCCCAAAGGTGCAAATATTCCATTAGTAATTGTGGCTTTTTAAGAATGAAATAAATATTTTTCCTTCCTACTTATGTTTATTAATTTTCACATAGTTATTAAGTTATTAGGACAGAAATATTTATTTTAATATTTAATAGACATGACTTTTCTTTTGTCCCTGGTTACAGTGGAAAAACACTGAGACATAAGGGATCACAGAACTGAAAACGTTTGGGAAACTCTGAATGAAAAGTTGTAAAGTGTTACATTTAGGGTTGTTATGAAACATATGGCTACGTGCCTGTCTTCATTTATTAGTTAAGAGAGAGCTAGTTTGCTTGGAATTATGGGACTAGGGAAGTGTGTGTGTTGACTATTTAGACAACAGTAGATTTTGTGAACCCTAAAAAATACCTGTCCAAAAATGTAGGATTTGGAGCTGGAAGGGATCTACGAGATCATTTAGCTCAACCCAATCATTTTACAAAGGAGGAAACTGAGGCTGGGGAAACTTAAGTGATTTATTCAAGACAGTAAAGGCATTTGATCTCAGGTCTTCTGACTACAAATTCCGAACACTTTCTATTATTCATATACAAGTATTTTTCAAAGTAAAACTCGGGGTTCTGAAATCAGAGTCTGTTCCACATGAACTTTTTTTATCTTTTTTATATAACATTTATTCTCATTTTGTACAAATAATTTTTTACGTTAATAAAATATTCTTGTTTAAGAGGAAATGAAATACCCCTCCCATAAATATAGACTTGCTTGAGTGATAAAGTAAAGGGGAGAGAACTCCACTGCCCTGAAAAAAACAAAGAAAAAAAGACCCAAAATAAAATAAAATAGTAATAATAGTAGGGGTAGCTGGGTGGCAGACAGAGCATTGGCCCTTGAGCTAGGAGCACCTGGGTCCAAATCCAGCATCAGACACCCAACGATCACCCTGCTATGCGGCCCCAGGCAGGCTACCCAGCTCCATTTGCCCTGCACCCCCCACAAATAATAATAATGATAATGATAATAATAATGAAATAATAATAATAATAATAATAATAATAATAATAATAATAATAATGATAAATATGCTTGAGTCTTTGTTCCAACACCAACAACTCTGTTGCAGGTGGATCACATTCTTTATGATAAGTCCATCACAAAAGTTACTTCCATATTTTTCCACTGTTGCCATTGCTGATCGCAACTCCCTCCTTTGGTATTTCTCCACTACCATGTACTATATTTTCTCTCTCCTTTCACTATGACTCTGCTGTAGGGTAGCTGAGTTATGCAGCAGATGGATCCCTGGCCCTGTGGCCATGAGGCCCTGAGCCCCCATACCACCCCTTAGGCCCAGTATCCACCTGGCTCTATGGTCCCAGACAGGCCGTCCAATCCTAGCCCCTTGCAAGAAGTAAAAAGGAAAATGTGTTATATCTAACCACTCTCCCCCTCCCCATGGTCCATCCTCTCCTCTATGACTCACATCCCCACTTCCCCCTGTCCCCCCCTCTCTCCTTCTTACTACAGATGCCTATACCCCATTGAGTATATATGCTGTTTCCTCTCCTAAGCACCACTGATGAGAGCAAAGATTCCCTCATTCCCCCTTGCCTTCCCCCTTCCATATCATTGCAATAGCTCATTGTAATAAAGAAAAATCTTATTATATGAAATATCTTAACCTATTCCCCTCTCCTTTTTCTTCCTCCCATTACATGTCCCTTTTTTTCTATTGACTCCATTTTTATACCACAATATATCTTCAAATTCAGTTTTCTCCTGTGCTTCATCTATAAAAGCTCCTTCTACCTGCTCTATTAACTGAGAAGGTTCATATGAGTATTATCAGTATCATTTTTCTATACAGGAATACATGTAGTTCATCATCATTAAGTCCCTCATATTTTCCCCTTCTCCTCCACTCTCTATACTTCGCCTGAGTCCTGTATTTGAAGTCAAACCTGTTCAGCTCTGGCAATTCCAACAGGAACATTTGAAATCCCCCTGGTTCATTGAAAGTCCATCTTTTTCCCTGGAAGAGGACATTCAGCCTTGCTGGGTAGTTCATTCTTGGCTGCATTCTAAGCTCTTTTGCCTTCCGGTATATTATATTCCAAGCCCTACGAGCTTCCAATGTAGTTGCTGCTAAGTCCTGTGTGATCCTGACTGCAGCTCCACAATATTTGAACTGTGTCCTTCTGGCTGCTTGTAATATTTTCTCTTTGACTTAGGAGTTCTGGAACTTGGCTATGATATTCCTAGGGGTTGTTTTTTTGAGATCTCTTTCTCGGGAGGAACTATGGATTCTCTCCATTTCTATTTTGCCCTCTGCTTCTAGAATATCAGGGCAATTTTCCTGTAGTAATTCTTTGAAAATGATGTCAAGGCTCTTTTCCTGATCATGACTTTTGGGTATTCCAATAATTTTTAAATTATCTTTCCTAAGTCTGGTTTCCATATCAATTGTTTTTTCAATGAGATATTTCACATTTTCTTCTAATTTTTAATTTTTTTGGTTTTGAAGTATTGAGTCCTGATTTCTGGTAAATTCATCAATCTCCCTGAATTCTATTCTTTGTCTGAAGGATTTGTTCTCCTCAGAGAGTTTTCTTATCTCTTTTTTCCATCTGGCCAATTTTGCTTTTTAAAGCATTCTTCTCCTCCATAATTTTTTGAACTGTTTTATCCATTTGACCTAAGCTGGCTTTTAGCATGCTATTTTCTTCAGCATTTTTTTGGATTTCCTTGACTAGGCTGCTGACTTCCTTTTCATATTTTTCCTGCATCTCTGTCATTTCTTTTCCCAATTTTTCTTCTAAGTCCCTCATTTGATTTTCAAAGTCTTTTTTGAACTCTGTCATAGCCTGAGCCCAATTTCTGTTTTTCTTGGAGTTTTTAGATGCAGAAGCTTGTGCTTCCTCATTTTCAGACTGAATATTTTGATCCTTCTTGGTTTCATTTGCAAAATATTTCTCAATGGTGTTCCTCTTTTTCCTCTGCTTGCTCATTTTCCCAGCCTGTTTTTGTGGTGCTTCCTGAGCTTTTGGGACACTCCCACAAGGTTCTCAGTGTTTGAGGCTCTGTCCTCTCTCCTGGTCTGTGAGTGACCATAAGCACCCCCCTCTGCCACTGGGCTGAGGTGGAGGGGCCCTGCTGTTCTGTGGGGGGCCTAGACTGCGATCAGGGTCTGAATGTGGTCAGAGCCCCAGAATCCTTTTCCAGGGGCAGAGGACAGAGCTCTGTAGTCTCTCTCTCTCTTCACTCCTCTCCCTAGGTTCAACGGGCTCATGCCCTGGGGGCTCTTGCTTACCTACTCTGTTCCTGCTTCTGTTCCCGGATCTGGGCTGCTCTGGCCAAGCTGCTTGCTGTGTGCCCTGAGGGATGGGCTCCACATGCTCACTCTGGCAGAGGTCCCCCCACTGTTCCCCCAATTTTTGCTTGGTGCTCCCCGGGGTGTAGCTCAGGAAACTCCCCTGCTGCTGTGAGCCATGGCTCCCAGCACCCTGGGGCTGCCTCTGGGAAGCTGAAGTTCTTTCACTCTGGAGGGCTGCCCCTCCGACTCCAGGGAACCCCACATGAACTTTTAGTAATCTTAAGAAGCACAGGTACATATTTATGAGAGGTCAGGGAAGTGTCCTCTGAATTTATCAGAATGAGTTTATAGTCAATGGTGAGTCCCATCTTCTCTGTGACTTTGGGAAAACCACTGTGAATCTCTGTAACTCTGTCTTCTAATATTAATAGTATTTTCTTTGAGACTTCCAAAGAATTTTTACTCATCTGTTGCTCCAAGCCTGTGAAGCAGGTATTAGCATCACCCCCATTTCATGAATGAGGAAAGTGAGACACAGAGGTTCAGGGACTTTCTTAGGATGCTACAGTAAGAGTCTGATGCCAGATTAGAACTCAGGTCTTCCAATCTTGCCATCCATTGCACCACCAAGCAGCCACATGTAAAACAAGGCAGTTAGAGTTCTTGAATTTCCAGGCTTCTTCTAGTTCTGAATGCTCTGAGCCATCAAAAGAAAGGAGAGAAATTCAAGCTTCTTGCCTTCCTGACCATTTTCCTTAATGAAAACAAGACTTTCATTCATTTAGTAGAAAGA
Source organism: Macrotis lagotis (assembly GCF_037893015.1). NCBI lineage: Eukaryota > Metazoa > Chordata > Mammalia > Peramelemorphia > Peramelidae > Macrotis > Macrotis lagotis. The sequence continues at coordinate 39,549,167 of NC_133659.1, read as the reverse complement.
AGTCTCATGTCAGCAACACTCAGGAAATGGGTATGAATTTGCTCCAAGTTTCTTTATCCATTCTGGTGATCATCAGCTTTATTTTTTAATACTTGGGTGAATTAGAAGCAAAAAACACCTACGCATATATTCACACATATTTGGAGGTCTCAATGCCATATTTTATTAGGTGGAACAAATCTATTCTTAAACTTTTTTTGGGAAATTTTAGCCCCTTTCATTTTGATAACTTTTTGCCCAATGCTTTCAACCCCAAGCCAGCCAGTTTTCCTACACCAGGTAACAGGAACATTGCTCCAGTGCCTATAGTTTCTAAAATTATGGGCCACCAGGAGTCCTTTTTATGCTCCTCCTCCTTAATCTTGGTTTGTAGCTCATTTATCTCTTTCTGCATCTTTTCAGCTTTCAAATGAAATCCTTCCTCCATCAGTTTCTTTTGTTCCTAAGAGAAGATTAAAGCATATCACCATTGTGCATTAGTTAGTACCCATTCCACCAAGTACCAGGCACCGCTATGTATTTCCCTTACTCCTCTGAGGAGATTAGAAGATAAGAAAAAGGCACAGGGAATTTCTTCTTACGGGACATTCCTGTACAGTGAGAAAAATCATCTTAGGCTTTCTCTACAACAATTCAGTACCTTCCCACTATGAGAGACAAGAAGTTAGATTTCAGGGCCAATACTGAAATCTACAAAACTGAACACAATGCCAATTGGCTTGAACTCATGGTTCTAAAAGGGGGAGTGGCTTCATGGGGAAAGTGATGGATTTGAGTCAGGAAGACCTGTGAAGTCTGCCTCTTTATTAAAGCCTTGTTCCTTAATCTATATTAGCACCCAATTTCCAGATTATGATGAGGATGAACATAAGTTTTTTGTAAATTTAAAAGTAACATAAAATGCTCGCTTTCATTTTCAACATTATTCTCAATTCATAAGTGACCCAGATATCAATGTGTTTTAAAAAACAGGCAGTAAATACTATGTAGAGAGTGATTCAGGAAGGGCTCAATCAAAGTGACTTGGTCCTTTGATCAACTTTGAAACTAATGTGAATTAATATCTGCTGACTTCATTATCAGCTGACTCTAGCCTAATTCCATGAGTTTAGGCAGAGTCTGCTCCATCCCATGGCCCATTGAGAAGGGGCTTGTTAGCAATGGTCCTAAGTGAACCAGATCAGCCACTTGGATAGGTTCTTGTCCCAGGACCTAGCACTATTTGGCTCAGGTAGGAGGGAACAATGGACTTCATAGGGGATGACTGGCATCATCCTAGCAGCCCCAAACCACAAGGGACTCTGGAATTTAGTTTCACTATCTATGGTGATTAGAATTACAGATAACAGTTTTTTAGGGTCTTTTTTGAGGACAAAGAAGGATTGATCTGAATCCAGGGGTTTCAGTGAGAAGCAGATGGAGTAATGACAAATCCAAATTAACTCCCTTTGAGGCTTCCTTCTCCATGTAATGGCCTTAGAAATACTAATCACCAGGTTGTAAAGGTTCACGGCACTTTGTGATTTTCAAGTCTCTTTTTAACATTAACATATGAAATAGAAGATTTTTTGCAGCCACATTTATACACACACACACACACACACACACACACACACACACACACACATATATGAAAGGCCAGGAATGTTGCTGTCTAAGGATGCATTAGCTTGTCCTCTGAGGTCACATATGCTTCTGTGTCTTTCTTGACCCTTGCTCTCTTTGTATGAAGCAACATGGCCTTGTTGAGAGTCTTAGAGTCAGAAAGATCTGGATTCAAGTCCTAACTCAATACTTCTTGGACCCAGGACAAGTCATTTAACCTCTTCATTGTGCCAGGAATTCTCTAGAACAATTCCTGCAAGGTGGTGCTGATGGTACTGGTAGAAGACATTTTCTTACTGCAGTTCCTTCCATCAATGAGGTCAAAAGGCCAGCTCATTGTCTCTTATATTTGCAGGGATAATCGAGAATTTGTGTGTTGACATACTGGGGGTGGGCTGTGAACTTAGTCTGCTGCAGTTTTTAGAAAAGGGTATCCTTTAGCTGAAACTATCTATGAGTTTAGAAATGGAAGTTAAACTAGGACTTTCTGACCTCAAGAAGGAAAGGATACTTGTAGAGATAATTTCAGAAATTGCTGACCAGGAAATAGAATTCACAAATAGTCTTAATCCTGAATGCACAGATTAGTTGGGATGGTCCTGGATCTTTCTTCCAAAGAGTTTGGTCCCTGGGTTCTGGAATCTTCTTCTGGAGAGAAAAGACCTATTCCAACTGAGGTTTATAGAAATTCACAAATCTCCTATGGGAGAAAAACCTCTGAGGTATGTTGTCTGGATTGATGATGTTTTGTGAAGTTGTGTCTGCCTTGTATAAAAGGGATGCAACAGAAAAGCCTTTGGGTGAGATGTTTGCCTTGAACTAATTGTGTCTTCTCTTTGACTAGGAAAATACAAGACTTTGGTAGTTGCTTGTGAACTTTGAAACTCATAGGGTGAGGGCCTGAAGAATAACTTGAACTTGGAATAGACTGTTGTGAGTAGTTAATTATAAGAGCTGAGGGTTCTCTCAGTGATACAAAAGTAAATTGATCTGTATATCAATTCTGTATAAGTGCAATAAGGCAGATGTGATTGGCCTTATGTTATTAAAGTTGAGAAAATTGAAAAGAAGGAGGAAGGATCTCAAACCTAGCTCTTCTAATATAGATTAAGGAACAAGGCTTTAATCAAGAGGCAGACTTCACAGGTCTTCCTGTAAAAGTCCATGGTCCTTTGTTCTTCAGCACAATGACTTATATGAAGGCAAATTTGCCCTCCCTGTTCATCTGCTCATCCCTTTCCTGCCAAGGTGATGGTGTTGCTTCCTAAGCATAACCACTAATTTCAAACACCTATGTACCTTTAGTTTATGATCCAGAATCATTTGCTGTTCTTTCAGGATCTGACTCCTGTCTTCCTCCATCTTCTGCTTCAATTGGTTGATGTTTTCTTCGTAACTTCTCTGCTGAGCTTCCATCTTTTGCTGCAATTCCATTTGTTCCTGTTCCAACAACTTCTTCTCCTTCTCAGCTGCTTCTCTTTTGACCTGTTCAGCTGTTTGATGGAATAGAAAGCAACAGAAAATTTAGACAGGTGAGACTAGTCAGGTAGTGAACATGCATTTATTAAGTACTCACTAGGGGCCAGACACTGTGCATTTGAGAGACCAAAAAAAAAAGAGGTTAAAAAGAATTCCTGTCCTCAAGGAACTGTCCTTCTAAGGGAAAGGGCATTCAAGTAATCATTCAGATTCAAGTTATATAGATAGGGGCCAGCTAAGTGGTGTAGTGGATAGAGCACCATCCCTGAAGTCAGGAGGATCTGAGTTCAAATCCATCCTCAGACACTTATTACATAGCTGTGTGACCTTGGTTGAGTCTCTTAATCCCATTGCCTTGCTAAAGAAAAAAAAGAACTAAAAATACTTATTGGAAATCAATATGGTTGAGGAAGGCAGAGCTGGAGAGATGTAGAAAAGCCTTCTAAAGAAAGTGGCAGAGTCAGAGCATTTATGATTTATGGAACAGCTATTGGAAAGGCCTAGTGATCAGAAATGTCTTCTTGTGTCTGAGGAACTATTAGTAAGTCAATGCTGCTGAAACACACCGAGTGTGGAAGGCAGCAAGGTGTAAGAAAGTAAAGGCAGGAAAGAACCAATTTATAAAGAACTTTAAATGTTCAATGGAGGAGTTTAAATATGATCCTGGAGGTAAAAGGGAGTCACTGGAAGTCATTGAACAAGAGGGTGACACATAATATTTTCTCCTGAACTCAGAACCCAAAATGACTATGGGAAAATTCCTAAACTTCATGTTTTTCTTGATTAGATTCAGAGAAGCGAGTCTGAAGGAATAACTTCTCTGTCCTGGTAGTCATAGTCACAGTTGCTATTTACACATGTAGCAGGGACTGGGACAATAAAGAAGGAATACCAAGCATTTCAGGAAATCTTTATGCCTTAGGAGAATTTTGTTTACACATTTCCAAACCCACCAAATTCCTGCCTGACTAGATCCTCACACCCCAGCTCCCTGTACCTTCCAAGGCCCTCTCCTGATCAGCAAGAGCTTGATCTGTCTGCAGGATGGATGCTTCTGTCACTGCCAGGGACTGCAGATACATTTGGAGGACGTCTTCCGCCTGGACAAGCACACAAGATATATTCATAATTTTTCTCAGGCTTAGACAGATGCTGAAGGGAGCATAGCTTCTATGGTAGGAACAGTCTATGCTATAGGATAGATTATTCTTTTTCCTTAAAAGCTATTGAAAACATTTTTGGGACTTGATTGACTCAGGAGACTAAACACAGAGGCCACTGATGTGACCTGCTTATCCATAAGTACAGTAAGCCGACCATAAGGAGATACAGCTCTGAGCACCTCATTTCCTTCCAAGTTTAAACATGAGGGACTAGGGCAACCTGCTTCAGGTCCAGCCTCTTATGACCCTCATGTGGCCTAGCTTCCTAAATTTCCAAGAATATTCTCTGGGCAGGGACAACAGATTTCTATCAAGAACTCCCAGTAGAGATGTGAACTATAAAGTCAGAATTTCTGTGACCAGGCATTCTCTTCTTGGTTCGTTATTGGTAGGTGAACTCAATCAATACCCTGTAGGATCAGGGGCACCTCCATGCTGTGTCACCATCCCTGGCCTCCAGGTCTTTGCTCACCTTTAACCCTTTCCTGGGAAGTTGATGATAATTGTTTATCATTTTTTCTCTTTCTTCCTTGTAGAGCTTGTAACCTCCTGGCACAGAGAAGGTGCCTTGAGAAATGGCTTTCATCAAGGTCTGAGAGACATCCTCAAGCTTAGTTTGGCAATATTTGGTTGATTCTTCCTCATTTCGCTGTATAAAATCATTCTTCTTGGTTTCTAAGATTTGCTACAGTGAGATGGAGAGAAAGTAAATTAGGGGAAAAGAAGTAACTTTTAAGAGAGTGTCTACTTACTTTTGTTTTTCTGGAATCATGTATAGCAGGATATAAGAAAACTTAAAATTTTGACTTAGGAACTGAGATACTTGGGCTCTTCTTAATCTCTCTGGTCACTATCTAGGGCACTGTGGACAAGTCATCTTTGGGGCCTAAAGTCTTCACTCTCCACTGGAGGTGATCTCATCAAATGATCCTCCATGTTCCTGTCTGTTCTGAAAGTCTAAAATAATCAATCTCCCTTTGGTGTAGTCCAAGTGGTAAGTAATACAGAGCAGATGTCTGGACAGGCAGGAAATGTTCCTAGCAAGAATTTGTGGGTGCTAGGAGTAGGAAGATACATAGAAATTCCAGTGATGTCATCTATTCAGCAAATATGCAAGTGGGAAATATTTTATCTTTTTAAGAACTAAGTGATTTCATTGAGTCCCAAGGAAGGAGTATCTTTTCATGGCAAGTGAGATTTAGGCTTTCATGCCTCTGGCACCCCAGAGAGACCAGGTTTTTCCTCTTATGGACTGGCCTGGGGGGCAAAAACATTGGAATGAGTCTGACCAATCTCTAGGTTTCATTCAGAGAAGAGAGTTAAGAGGCAAAGGGCAAATAGCTGAGAGACCATACCATCAGTTCCTGCTGATACTGACATGTTTCATCCTTGAAAGAAAGCTTCATGAACATTGAGATGGCTTCTTTCTCACAGTCTGCATGTATGTTTAGCAAGTCCTGGAGAGTTTCTGTGGGAAAGTCCACCTTTAGGTTCATCTGCTCTACATAATAGTTGCTAGCTTTTTGTACAGCAGCTGAGTTCTCAATCTGAGCCAATGCCAGCACTGCATTCTCCAGGCAGGGGATGTCTCCAGTACAGATTGTTTTCACATAGGTCTCCAGCAGCTTCCCCAAACCTGATGCACAAGATGAAATTGGAGATGGTCCAAGTGTTAATTGTCTAGTGGAATTCATGACTGACCAAGGATCTCTTTGATAATTTTCTGAGGAATTGGTTTCCAATCACCATTAGCCAATTTTGATTGAAGGGTAGATCATGATGACTCAAGGCAGTGTCTTCTATGTTTGAATAATTTAGCTAGTTAGAAGTGTCAATTTTTATCATATCTAAATATACCTCTTGCCAAATTCCACCTATTTTTCCTAATTTTGACTTCTGGGGTCTGGTGGAATGGATTTAAGCCTTCTTCCATTGACTTGTTCTTGTGTAAACTTCAGTCCTTTCATTTATTTTCATTAACTTATTCTGGAAATGTTTGACCTTGTCTATGTCTTTGCTAAAGTGAGAGCCTAGATTTCAACATAAAATACCAGAAGTTGCCTAAGTAGATCCAAATACTTGGCTCATTTTTGGCAATGAAGATTAGAATAACTTTGCCTTTGAAATTATTTTCTCATATTGAGTTGGTAATCCATGTAATTCTTCAGATATTCCCCCCAAGAACTATTTTCTATCTTGATCTCACTTTATATCCTAATAGAGAACTTTGCATTTCATCTTATCAGGTTCCAACATTCATTTAAGGTCATTGTTTTATTCTGCCAGGATAATATCATATATTATTTCTTTCATTCATTTCTTGTTTTTCTAAGCTCTGTGTCATCTGATATTGGATCACAATTTTATTTGCCTAACCTTTAATTTTGTCAACACTGTTGAGAATTGTCTAAAATCTTGCAGCATGGCATTATAGACTTTGGTCAATTTGACCTCATGTTCTGGATCTCCTTAACTATTACCAGTTATTTTATGTCTATCTTCTTTTGAATTATGGTGTCGCACACTGCTTAATATTCTCTTAAAATCTAAGTAGGTCAAGTTGACACTATTTCTCTGATCTCTATCAATCCAATTACATTGTCAAGTAAGGAAGTTTGCTTAATCTGTTGAAATTAAGTGACCCCTACTTCTCTTCCTTAGTGATTACAACCCATCCCTTTAATAATGTGTTCTAGTCCCTTCTTTCCCACCATGAGGGAGGTGTGCCATTTTGTTAAGATATCTTAATAAAAACCCTTTTTATCACTCTGAAAAAAAATAATGTGCTCTAGAATATTGTCAGAAATAGAAGTCAGCATTATTAGTTTTTATGCTTTACTAAATCCCATTCACTTCATGTTTGGAGTTTTAATGCAATTGACTTTCTCTACACCTGTGAAACCTCTCTAATTTAATCTCCATCAGAGATCACTGACATTATCTCGGAATTCATATTCCTAGGAATTTTTAAACTGAAAACTAGGAAAGCAAGAATAATAAAACCAAAGTTCATAAGAAGAGCAATCCAAAATCTTATAATACTTGTACACATACAAAGAACTAAATTCAGTATGCATTGGAACAAAGAAAACTTACGATTCCCATTGATCATGATGCCCCCATTAATGCTCTTGGGTTTTGCATTGGAAAAGATGTAAGAGCAGAAGTTGTCTGCTTGATGCTTGAATGAAGGCTCTAGCTGACTTTCTTCGACATCTTCAAGATGGGCTAAGACTGACTTATCATTTGTTGGGCGATCAAAGGTAAAACATTTTCGTTTTGGAAAAAAATTTCTTATGCACTGTCGTGGAAGGTTAGCCCTTTCAACTCTTGAGTTCTTGCCTGAGGAATAAGAAAATATTGATCATGGTAAGGCCCAGGACAAATTGCGGATGAAGATGCTTTAAGGCTGGCAGTCACTAAATTTCAAGCCTTCATTTATGCATTCCTAAGGTAGAATGATAGACAGAATTTTTAAAACTAGAAGTATTTCAGGGACAGATTATTAGAAGTCAAACACATTCATTTCTTGTAATGATACTGTATTGTGTCATGTTATTCAGAGAAGACACCTAAAATATACAGTGAAAATGGATTTTCCCCAAATCTGAATGGAGCCTTTCAGAGATTCATACTTAGAGTCACACTTAGTTACAACTCAGCAAATTAATGTACCAATTATAGAAAGAGAATTGTGGTTCTCTAAAATGAAAAAAAAGGCCCAGGACAGGCTCCCAATAATAATAAAGGAGATCCTTCTTGTTTTAAGTTAATAACAATTCTATCACTCCAAATAGAATTAGCCATTGAGAGGACACTGTCTAAGAAGTCATTCTCAACATTTCTCTAACCAGTTAGTTAAAGTCTATCTTCCTAATATCTCTTGATTTTTTTTTGCCTTCTGTCTGCAATACCTCACAGTTACCTGAGTTCAGGTCCTCATTACTTCTCATCTGGACATTTGTAATTGCTTCCTAAATGGTCTTCCAGCCTCTACTTCCTCTTTGTTCCTCCTTTTCACAGATATGTTACCAAAGTGATATACCAGATGAACAAGTCTGATTATGGTATTTCCTGGCTCAAAAAACTAGCTATAATGCTTTCTTCATGCCTCTGATTCCAATTACATATGCTAGTAAACCTTTGCCAAAGTGGTTCTATTCCTTATAGATTGAATTCATAATACTCTTCTTACATCCTCTGTTTCAAACTGATCTTTCTGTTTTCTGTTCTTTTCCATCACTCATTTGTGGACTTCTGACCTGGGAGTTCCTAGGCCTGTACTTTTCTCTTTGTCACCTTTTCCTCTTGGAACCTGTAGCTATCTGCAAGTCTCTGTTCTGACAGTACCTCCTATTATTTCTGGGCTTCTTTGATTCTTTCTACCCCCTTCATTCCCCACAATTATTTCAAATATATTTTTAGCTCACTTCTCTTTCACATATTTTCCTCCACTAGCATATAACCTTTTTAGGGTAGACATTTTTGACCCCTTTAGCTGAGTACTGAACACAGTCCCTTGGGGAGAGATTTAATTAATGTCTTTTGACTGGAACTGAAGGAACTTATTGTCAAATATAATTTGGAGACATTTCCAGTGAGATCAGCATCCTTACCTCTATCCACATCCATCCACAAGGAAAGTAGTGTATAGTCAGAAATTTGTTAACTTAGCTTTATTATCCATTATGAAGTGTTAGAAGGAAGTTTACTAGAGCTATAGAACCAAATAGGAGCATCTTATGGTCAGTCAGAAATCTTTAGGATAAGCAAGTTATATTTGAAAGAGACACAATTGGTGTATTTCTACAGGAGAAACCCTCTGACCTCACTCACTTATGGATACAGACCTGGGTTTTTTGGATATTATGGAGTCCAAATGCCTCCTTTTACAGATGAGGAGACTGATGTTCAGAGACATTAAATGATTTGTCCAAAGTCATATAAGTAATAAGCATTATAGTTATAATTTGATCCCAGGTCCTCTGACTCAAAATGTCTTTCACATTGTGAGGCCAGTGTGCTTTCTCATGGATATGTCTATTATGAAAAATGTCTACATTATTACTAAAGAGGAAGGCTGTGACTTAGACTGAATGAAATAACCCTTAAAATCAAGTCGTTCCTCTTTTTTTGAAATTCCAAGCTCACTACCAACTGCAGAACATACAGAAATGTCTACCTTATTTTGTAAGTTCAAGTGCTACAAACCCATCACAGAATTTATCAAAAATCAGTTTTCTCAGGGACTATTCTCCTTTAAGTGAGTTCACTAGATTATGGAAATTCTGACTTACCTTCAGAAAAACCTTAAAAGCCTGAATAGCTTTCAACTTCCATTTCTAGAGTCATGAGATTCAAAAGAATAAGCCCCAGGAATAAATAGCTAAGTTCCAAAGAAATGGATAAACATTTGGTGTCAGTTCCCCCTGTACTGCCCAGGGCCAACATGAGCCCAATCTTGATTTCTGTTAAATTACCTTTACTGAGTTTCAAGGCATTTTCCAGGTACTCATCTGGGGTGATAGGGCATCCATCTAGCTCGAGCTCCAGGGTAAAATCCCGCACAGTCCACACAAAATCTGGGAAGAAGCCTACAAACTCTGCTGAGTCTTCTCCAACAGCATTGGGTGAGGACTTGATCTTGATTAGCTTTGTCAGCTCTGTTATGTATCTGAGATCATGGATAAGGAAAAGGAAGCCCCCACAGCATCAACAGAACCCGGTTTTACTTGTGGGATCTTCCCACCTGTAAGTCTTAAAAATTCTCTCCCCCACCTTCCCTTCTGGACTCATGGAATTTCAATTGCAGATATAGAGGGGGATAAGGAAGATCTTTTCAGAGGAGTAACTCATCAACTTGATGCTTCTTAATCTTCTTTTGGGGGGGGCAAGGCAGTGGGATTAAGTGATTTACCCAAGGTCACACAGCTAGGTAATTATTAAATGTCTAAGTCTGGATTTGAATTCAAGACCTCCTGACTCTAGGGCCACTGCTCTATTCACTATGCCACCTAGTTGCCCCAGCTTGATGCTTCTTCAGTCAACTTGGTGAGACCCCAAGTCTCAGTATGTTTCCTGATTGCCATAATATTAGAACACAAAAATCTTGTAGTGAGCTAACCTGTCAAGCAGCATTTATTAAATATTGACTATGCATCAGGCAGTGTTCTAGACAAATAAATAAAGGCAAAGAACATTATCTCTGCTCTCCAGGAGCTCCAATTCTTAAGGGGGTGATATATTTCAATTGTATATATGTTATATACATGCATATATACATATATTTATACATGTATAGACAGTCTGAATATATATGTATATTGATGTGAATGTTTATATATGTATGTATTTACATATATATATATATATATATATATATATATATTCTCATACATATCTTATAAATTTTAGGGACACCTAGAAGACAGCCAGTAATATGAGGAGACCAGGAAAGACCCACTGCTGAAGTCATATTTGAACAGAAGAGGAAAGAAGGGAAGGTCAGAATGGGAGGGAGAAGAGAAAGGATTCCAGATATGAAGGACAGTCAGCATAAAGACCCTGAGTAAAAAGATGGAATGTCAGGAAAGAAGAACTGCAAGAAGGCCTATGTGGTTTGATGGTGCAATGTAAGGAGGAAATGGGTAAGAATACTGAAAATGTAGGCAAGAGAATGTGGCTAAATCTTGACAAATTAGATGGAAAATTTTATATTTAATCCTGAGAGTAATAGGATCTACCAGAATTTTTTAAGTCAATGATGAAGTGACATAGTCAATGCCGTTCATTGTTAAAATGACATTTGCAACTGAATAAAGGATTGTCTGGAGTGGAGAGTCTTATAGCAAGGAGACCAATCAGCAGTCCAAGGTGGAGGTGATAAAGACCTTCACCTAATGATAGCAATATATGAGGAAAGAAGGGGTTGTATGGGAGAAATATCATAAAGATCGAAGTGAAAACATGATAAGATTGGATATAGGGAATGAAAATGAAGAGTTGCAGATGATATCTAGTTCAAGAGGCTAGAAACCTTGGGGAATGGGGGTTTTCATGATATTAATAAGAAGTGAGGAAGAGAGGAACGTTTTGGGGAAAAGATAAGTCTGTACATCTTGAGTTTGAGATGTTTTCAGGACATCCATTTTAACATGTTCTAAAGACTACTAGAAATGAGAAGCTGGAACTCAGTAGAGGGAGTAGGACTGGATAAGTAGATTTGAGGATCATTAGCACAGAGATGATAACTGAATTCAATGGAGCCAATGAAATTACTAAGTAAGAATGCACAATGGAAGAAGAGAAGACAGTTTGGGGCAGAACTTTGCAAGGCAACATTGGTCAGTGGCCATGACCTGAAGGAAAAGCCAATTTAAGAGACTGAAGAGAGTCAGTCAAGTAGGAGGAGAAACAGGAAAAAATTGTGTCAAAAATATCTAGGAAGGGTATCTAAGAAATTAATAAGGGGCAGCTAGGTGGGACAGTAGATAGAGCACTGGCCCTGGAGTCAGGAGTACCTGAGTTCAAATCCAGCCTCAGACACTTAATAATTACCTAGCTTTGTGGCCTTTTAGCAAGCCACTTAACCCCATTGCCCTGTAAAAAAAAAGCAACTAAAAAAAAAGAAGAAATTAATCCACTGGGACAAAGGCTACAGCAAAGTCAAGGAAGAAGAGAATTGAGAAAAGACCAATAGATATGATAATCAGAGATTATTGATAATTTTGAACAGAGGAGATTCAGTTGAATAATGAAGTCATAATATAGACTGCTGATGGTTGAGAAGAGGAGAGGAAGGGAAGTAGATATACTGACTATAAACATCAATAAATTTAGTAGAGCTATAAGGATTGTAGTTATTGGGAATAGTCAGATTAAGTGAAGGTTTTTTAAGAATGGGAGAGACCTGGCTAATTTTGGAGGTGACAAGGCTATACCCTATAAATAGGAAAAGATTCAAGATCAGTGAAAGAGCAAGGATGATAGAATGGATAACATGTTAGAAAAGATAGGATGAGATGCGATCAAGAGAGGATGTAAAAGACTTGCTTTGGGAAGAAGAGAGGTCATTTCTTCATGTGACACAGGAGTGAAGGACAGGATATAGAAGAAAACCTAGGATGTGAGAAGAAGAGGGGAGAAGAAGAGTAATGGCAACCATAAGGCAGCAGAAAAAAATGAAATGATTAGTCATTTCAGAATTCTTGAACATGGAAATGGAATAATTACATATAATGACAAACTCAACCAAGGTCTACCCAGGGTTTCATTTATGGACCTGGTGCCAGACTGTCACATGAGGATCAGCTAATCTGATTTGGGGACATTGACCCTAAGAAGGTTGGTTACCTAGTCACAGTTATTTCTGGACAGAGTAACTCATGATGAGAGCTCCTAAAGTGTGGGTGGTTTATCATCTATCCTTTTAAGAGAGCATTAGTATTGCCTGAAGTTCTGAAAGGTTACTGCATCTGTTCCAAGGCCTGATGATTGATGGTGCCCATGCTGTTGTAGACAAAGATACTGCTGAGCAGGATGGCCAGGGCAAAGATCCACGAGTCATTCTTGGAGTCCCCCTACAAAACATATTATGTCAGAGGGTCTATTAGTCAGTTGTTCATTCAAGATATTTTATGATCCTTAGAGTCAGTGATCAGTTCCACTGATGTCAGGGAATACTTGACCATTCAAGATGCCTTAGGGTTGGCTGGAGATTGTGGTCTAAATAATTATTTAGCATCAATGTATAAATGATTATCCATCCATCATCTATCTATCTATCTATCTATCTATCTATCTATCTATCTATCTATCTATCTATCTATCTATCTCTTTTCCTTCTCTTTACTTCACTTTGTTCATGTTAGTCTAATTACTTTCCAGAATGGTTGGATCAATTCACAACTTCACCAACAGTGCCTATTGTCCCATTTTTCCCATATTCTTTCCAATATTTATTATTTTCCTTTTCTGTCATATTAACCATTATGATAGGTGTGAGGTGATACTTCAGGGTCATTTTAATTTATATTTCTCTAATCAATAGTGATCTAGAGCATTTTAAGTTGACTACAGTTAGCTTTGATTTCTTTGTCTGAAAACTGCCTGTTCATATTCTTTGATCATTTATTAACTAAGGGATAACCTGGATTCTTATAAATTTGACTCAGTTCTTTATGTATTTGAAAAATGCCACCACTGTCCCACATTTCTGCTTTCCTTCACATTTTGGTGGCATTGGTCTTGTTTTTCAAAACCTTTCAAAATTTTATTTAATTGAAATTATCTGTTTTTTTCAAGCTTTCTGTATCTTGTTTAGTCCCAAATTTTTTCTCTTCTCCATTGATTTGACAGGTAAACTATTCCATGCTCTCCCAATTGGCTTATGCTATCACCCTTTATCTTGTTATAGGGTGAAATGGTACTCTATACCTAATTTTCCCCATAGTTTTCTAGTTTTTCCCAGCAGTTTTTGTCAAGTAATAACTTTTTGTCTCAAAAGTGTGGAGTTTTGGGTTTATTTTATCGTAAAGTACTATGGACATTTACTAAAATGTATTATATACCTGATCCACTATTTCACTGATCTATTTCTTAGTACAAGATTATTTTGCTAATTACTACTATAAATATAATCTGAGATCTGGTGCTAGATCTCTATAATACATTTGAAATCTGTTATTAACTAGACCACTTTCTTTTATATTTTCTTTCATTTACTCCTTTAATATTCATTTTGCAAGATACATTTGTTTTTATTTTTTTTAGGTATATAATTTTTTTCATGGCTTGATATGTATAGCATTGAAGAAATAAATTTAGCTATTTTTAATTATATTGACTTGTTCTATCCATGATCAATTAATATTTTCCCTGGTATTTAAATCTCTTGCTATTACTTGTTGCTAGGCTTAGTTGCTTAAATATAGACATGCTTATCATTTATATAGGTTTATTTTATATCCTTAAACTTTAATAAAGTTCTTAATTATTTCAACTATCTCTACGATTTTCTAATTATAATGTCATATTATCTGTAAAGAGTGATGGTTTGTTTCCTCATTCTCCTAATTCCTTCCATTTTCCCCCTCTTCCTTCTATAAGGTAGTATTTTAAGTTCAATATTGAATAATAGTGTTGATAATGGGCACCTTGCTTTATACCTTATTATATTGGAAAGGCTTCTACCATATCCCCTATTTAATGCTTGGTAATGGTTTCAGATAGATAATACTTATTATTTTAAAATAAGCTCCATGTATTCCTATGTTCTCTAGTGTTTTTAATAGAAATGGAATCTAATCTGTATTTAGTCAGTGACTTTTATAAATTTATGGAGACAGTCAAATGATTTTTTGTGAGATGGTCAGTTTTGCTCATAGTTTTCCCTACAATGAATCAGTCTTGGATTCTCGGTATAAATCACACCTAGTGTTTCAGTATCACCAAGAAAGCAAGACAATCAATGAAAAGAGAGGAGGTTGCCTGTGGCAAGCAAGTCAATCTCTCCCCACCCCTTTGACCAGCAAATCCCCCTAAGACATGGAGAGAGACATCCTAGGCCTCTTGGAATGCAATGCCACTTAGACAATCCAACCACCTTTTGTGCTAGACCCCAAAAATCATTGTTTGGGGAAAGATTACATTGAGGAGGGGGATTATTTCAGTAAATGGTGTTTCTTCTTTACCAGCACCAAGACTGACTTCCACCAAGAGGTAAACTGGCCAAGTAGTCTGGAAAGGGCAGATCACTAATCCATCTGGCAGCCAAACCCCAGCTCCCATGAGCCTGGGTGGACAGCTCAATAGCGGTGTCTCTGAATAAATTCTTCTTCCATCACAGCTACTGATGATTAAGGAAAGAATATTTCTGCTACCAAAATCCTTGGCATTTTCAAATGACTCAATAGTAGAAACTGATGTAATTTTAGCAGTGGAAATGAGATTAAAGAAGAGGCATTACCAAGTGTTTTTCCTTTTCACCCTAAAGAAAGACTCTGGCACCTCTCTGCCTAGGAGCTGAAAGCTCTTCTGTGTTGTCTCATCCATTAGAATGGGAGCTCCTGAGAGACATTGAGTAAAGTACTTTGTCCAGACTAAGCACTTAGGAAATGCTTTTTTCATTCATTCATTCATTCATTCATTCATCTTAGCTTGAGCAATTTTACAGAATTTTTAAAGAATGGAAGAGATTAAGTGGCTCAGTCTCATGTAGCAAAAGAGCATTAAGTTTCTTAGAGGAACTATATAGAACTCAAGGAAAGAAGGAAAGATTGGGCACTTTGCAGTAGAATATAAAACTAAAATCTTTACCTTTGTCCCTTCAGAGGTTCAGGAAAGACCAAGCATATGTCTGAATGGGACAGCCCAGACAGAACACTAGTAAGCAAAAAGACTTTGGAGAAACTGTAATTAACAGAGACCATGAGAGTCTTGTTTAGTACATGGTCAGGCACTATATGCATTTTGCAATTTCCCTGGGTTTCCCCTTCCTTTTTCTATAAAAAGAGATTAGTTTATATCTCCTTCCAGATCTAGAACGGTGATTCTATAAACAGGTTGAAGGTTTGGGCGTCATCTTATACAGTGTTATATTCTGCCCAATAGTGGGTAAAAGAAGACAAACTTTATGTTAATGCATAAGTAGAACCATGTCATTCCTGTGCTCAAGAAACTTTGGTGGCTGACCAATGTCTCTAGGATAAAACACAAATTCCTCTTTCTCAGTGTGGCTCTATTTTATGTTTCACAGGCTATATTCAGAATTTCATGCTTTTCCCCACTGTCCCATGACTTGAATGCTCTCCCTTTCTATATCTCACTCTCTCTCTCTCTCTCTCTCTCTCTCTCTCTCTCTCTCTCTCTCTCTCTCTTTATCTCTCCCTCTCTCTCTGTCTCTCTCTCTTGAAGGGTTAATACCCACTCTGATTCTAATCAAGGCCATATGTTGGTTCCTCCACCCAAGGTCCCCCATCACTTTTGCATGAACTTGGCTGTCTTTGCGTGTGCCAGATACTCGCTCTAGGAACTAGCCATTGAATTCTGGGAGGGTTGGCTACCCTCCCAGAGGGTCCACCTTTGATTAATTTCAGAACCTTGGCGGCAAGTCTTCCCAGGTCATGCATGTACTCTTCACATGGTCATGTGTGTACTCTTCACATGTCCTGGTTTTGTGCCAAAAAAGCTTATGTAAGACTATTGGCAGTGTGCCACCTTTGTCTGGGACCCCTTAAGAGTCCCTAGCATTGAGCAGCCCCTCGGATTTTCACCCACGGAAAGGATGCTTTTCCTGGGATGTTTCCCAATAGGGACTCTGAAGGTTATACCCCCAGGACTCCCTAGCTGCTGTTGATTTAGATGTTGGTGCTCCCCCAATGGGTGATGTTTTCTTTTAATATCTATATTTATGTAGGCTTTACTCTTCTTTTTATTATATTGGGACTTATTGGTAACTTTTGCTGTAAAACTGATTTCTTTCTACCTGTTTTATAGTCACTTTATTAAATATACTCTTTTTAGTTTTGTTGGTGTGAATGTGTCATTTTGTAGGGGCGAATCTAAACCATAACTCCTTAATCAGACACTCTCTCTGTTTCTTTGTCTCTGTCTTTCTTTCTCTCTCTCTCCCCTTTCACTCACCCCCACCTTAGGCCTCTTGGAACCATTAGCTCCCTTCCAGTCTGGCACAATCTATGTGGCAGCTCCTTCAAGAGGATTTTTTTCCTGATGCCTCAGGCTCACCAATCAAATCATTTTGAGGTTATTTAATATACTCTCTTCTACCTATGTGTCTGTGAAGCTATTAGATCTCTGCTACTTTGTGGCCTGACATTCCAAATCAGTTATTTGGGGAGATGTAAAGATGGTGTGAAATCTTGGGTTCTAGATTACTGGGCACGGTGGGGGAGAGGGTTGTAGCTCCCAGATAGCTAGTGAGATTTATAGCAACCAAGATTTTCTGAAAGTATTCAGGTTATGGACCACCATCAAATGGGGCCTACCTGGTTTCTGTTTTTGTATAGGAAGGGTCTAATTTCTGATGCATAACTATAATGCACATTTTCCCCTAATTTTCAGGTACTAAGTCTAGAGCCACAATAGACAAGATGAGATAACATATACAGGATGGGAAGGCTCATTCTTCTATCTATCCTTAGGGTGCAAATGCTATTAGATACAAAAGAAGACTTCATTTAGTCATTGTTGAAATCTTCTTGGCAGGTGAGGGATATAAGGAGAAAGAGTGATGGGTACACAACTGCCCAGGGGAAATTGGCATGAAACAATTTTAATCTCCTAAAACATTTTTGTCATTGCCAAAGCAAAGGACCTTAGCAATGAATTTTTCCATTTTTCATCAAAGGTTTGAACTCCAGGGACCATCATCCTCATGATACCTCCCCCTTAAGTTGGTCAACTGAAATCTCATCACCATCCTGGTTGACTGAATTTTTGATTCTCATCACTTTCTTACTTCCCTCAATTGTCTCTGCCCTTTGAATGGAGAGTTGGAGGATGCAATAGTAAATTCAAAGCCTTTTCTTAGAGGAGACTCAGAGCAGAACTTTCCAGGTGATTCTCCATTTTCTGCAGTATCTTTCCCTTGTATAGGATTTCTCCTTTACCCTCCCCCTATTTTCAGCTTCTTTTTTTTTTTTTACCCTTTTTTGCCTTAATTTGTATCCTTAGCTTAACAAGTGTCTGGCATCTAAGAGTTGCTTAATTCATTTTTATTGAATTGATGTGGCATATTCATATTCCTCTTGGAGGCAGGGGACAATGGGACCTTTGCTCTTAAGACTTTATAGTTTTCTCTTTGTCATATAAATTAAGCAACCACGAATCAGATGCAATAGATTGCATTGTGGAATTATGTTTCTCTCACTTTTAGATATATCTTGCCAATAGCTCACATCTGTGCATTGCTTTACATTTGTGCCTAAACTTTGTAAACCATTTTACACAGATTATTTCATAAGAGCCTGACAACAACCCTAGAATAGAGGTGCTCTTTTTATTCAGATTTTACAAATCAGTAAATTGAGTTGCAGAGGATTCAAGTGACTTTCCCAGGGTCAAACAGCTCATGCATGTCTGAGGTAGAATTCAAACTCATCCCTCTCTGACCCTGGCTAGCAAACTATATATGATGTCCCCTAAAGGTGGGACTAGCTGACTTTGACCTTTATCTGCCCTGAACCCTGCAGGTGGTAGGTTCTTACATGCTGCCTACTTGGTAGATTGATCTTTTTTAATTCATTGTTGAATTTATAGCCTGAAAGAATAACTTCAAAAATGGATTTTCAGAGACTTTTTAAGAAAGGAGAATCTCCTACAGTAAATGGCATTCTCAGTCAACCAAGTTGAGCTGAGGTCCAGCACCAACCTCACCTTGGGGTTTTGGTCAGTGTGTTCTCTCAGCCCATCTATTTTTACACTTGGCAGTTCTGGGAAGTCCTTAATACTCGAAGGACCCTGTGATGGATCTTTATGCTTATATGGCATGTTCTTCTTGCTCAAAGTGATGGCAGCATTCCAGAGCCCCAGTCTCAGCCCAGGACTCACCCAGCTTGATTACCCCACAGACAAACTGCACAATCATCCCTTAAGCAACACCCCATTATACCCACCCAGGCCTGCCAGGTGAAAGAGGCCATTCCTTCTAAGTCAGAGGCAGGGGAATCAAGTCATTGATTTGATTTACCTTTTCCACATCTCCAAGACCTTCAGTATCAAGAAGAACTAAGACATGGTCAGGTTTGCTGGGGTGATCGATACACCACATCCAGATGCCCTTTGTGTGAGATTGTATGGTGGCTCCAAGGGAGAAGCCTGCAAGGGAAGGATGAGAGGTGAGGGGACAGTGGAGGCAGGAAGCCTGCAGTCTTCACTAGCCAAAGCCCTGGTCCTAGAGGAGGAGATGGGAACGTCCTCAGTTGGGAAAGATTCTGAGCAAGTATAATAATTAATAGTTCTGCAGCACATTTTATGTATATTCTGGTAAACATTCTGTTCTCACAGTAATCCTGTGATTTATGTGTTTCTTTTATCTCTATTTTACAGAAGAGGAAATTGAGACTGAGGGAGGTAATTAGTAGCCCAGGGTCACCTAGCCACTAAGCAGGAGAGGCAGCTTTCACACTGTCCTCCTGGTTCCCAGGCCCATATTATCCAATATCAGCAGGGTCATCTAGATGGCACATTGGATAAAATGCCAATTCTGAAATCAGAAGGACCTGAACTCAAGTCTGACCTCAGGCTGTGACTAGCTGTGTGACCTTGGGCAATTCAAATAACCCTGATTGCCTCACATCTAGGGTCATCTCCTGTTGTCCTGATTCTTAACTGGCCACTGGGCCCAGATGACTCTGGAGCAGAAAGTAAGACTGATGCTATAGCACAGCCCCCACCCCCCCAATCCAATTCATGAGCTTGTCACGGCACCACTTTCCCTGATATCCTGGTCTTCTTCGAGAATGAAGACAAACCTTAGCCAATATCAACAGCTAGGGAAAAGGGAATGCATGCTTTCTGTGAGATCAGACTTCTGGGGTAAGATTTATGGTAAAGATGGTGAACAAGATTAATGAGAGCTGCAGATCTGCCAGGAGACATCATGGTTCTTACCAGTAGCAGCCACCCTCAAGGCTACAAAGGGTTTGGACCAACCCCACAAACCTGAGCATACAGAATAAAAAGAAGACCGGGGAGAGCATCATGGTAATGTTAGTAGAGAGCTAGGACCCTGGGCTAGAAACTGAATCTCTGTCTGCCCCTTCCCCATCCAGCCTCCAGGCAGGAAAATAGCTTCTCTGCAAGAGAAGAGCAAGTCTCTACTCTGCAGAAATCACAGACATTTAGTTACACACACACACACACACACACACACACACACACACACACACACACACCAGAAATGGGATGATTTCCTAGAATTGAGACAGTTTCATTCTGATTCAGCAAATTGTTGTCTAAAGCCTATCTTTACTTGAACTCCCAAACTCCGCATATGGGGTATAAGAAAAGGAAAGCAGCAGAAGCACCAGATCCTGTGCTAAGCATTTCAGAAATATCTTCATTGACTCTGACTACAACTCTGATGAAGAGATGCTCTGATCATTTCTACTTTACAGTTGAGGACACCAAGGCAAACCAAGATCAAGAGACTTGCCCAGAATCACACTGAGTCAGTGTCTACGTCCAGAATTGAACTTAGGTTTTGACTTTGGGTTGAGGCTTTTGTCCATTTTGAGGCTCATCCTGAATGCCCATGAACCACAAGTCTCCAGAAAGGTGGCACTTCTCCTTGAGTCCCTTATAACCCAACTGCTTTCCCCCTAAGGAAAATTTTCTTTCTATTTGACTGTTTTCTGCCATTTTAGTTTCAGTAAGTATTAGTTTGCAGAATGTTTTTTAAATATTCTTGCTGCTTAAAACTATATTTTCTGGGATGGCTAGATGGTACAGTGGATAGAGCACCAGCCCTGGAGTCAGGAGTACCTGAGTTTAAATCCATCCTCAGACACTTAATAATTACCTAGCTGTGTAGCCTTGGGCAAGTCACTTAACCCCATTTGCCTTGCAAAAACCTAAAAAAATACTATATTTTCAGTTAGATGTGAATGTGAGCTCCAGAGGTAATCAATAATTGTAAGTGCTATCCCTTCCAAATGATGTTCTGGTGGGAGTGCCTACTTACTGTGTAGAGGCACCACTGAAAGGCCCTACACACAAAATGAGACATGTTAGAGGAATGTGAGATACTGGGATCATTTTCTAGAAAGAACATAATGGAACTGGGGCTCTATGAGAGTTTCCTGACAGCAGGGATCCTTGCCAGATTCCCAGAGAGCAATCCAGGAAGGAGAAAGCAGGATGGTGTAATTGAAGATACCCTGCTATAATTTCCTGAGAAGATGCATTTTCTGGGGATCAGTCGGGGAGGATTGTAGAAGGCTGTCCAGGAGGAGGTTGACTGACTAACTTCTGGTTACCTCGGTTGATGAAGTGATAGGTAGAGGCAACTTTGGCACTGAAAATGTTCAGTATTAAATGAACCCAGACTTGATATGCTGTGAATGCTTAGTCCTTGGTGAAGCTCCCTTGAGATGGAGACTCTTCAACATGCAGTAACCCTGAGTACTTTCTCTTTTCTTGTGTATCCTTGCTAGAAATGGTGCATCACCAGATAGGGATAATAATCTGGTGTCAAAAGGAAACATCATATCATATTATACATCACATGTTTCCAAATAGGTCTATGTTTAAATAGATCATAAAGGAATTAATAGTGGATGGAAGGCAATATTTTCACAATTACTGACAAGAAAAGTTCTTTATCAAATATGTCAAAATATAAATACAATTTAATATAAATATATATATATATATATACAATACATATTTTTACAATTAAATAAAAATGAAAAGTAATTCAACCAAAGTCAATGAGAATTATTAATGAGATTTTGAAGCATTGAAAAATCTGTTTAGACCAATCTGTTTAGTTCCAGAGTTGTGGTCCTGGATCAAGTGCTATCAGTACTTGTCTTAATTTATATGACAAATCCTGGTACTTGCAGTTTGGTGATTCTGTCTACTTTCCTTGTACCCCACATGTAGAGTTTAGGAGTTTAGGTAAAGATAGTTTTTAGGCAACAGCTTGCTGAGACAGAAGAAAACTGAAACTGACTTGATTCTAGGAATTCACTGATTTCAATAAGAAGTGAAGGGGATCTATTGTCCCAGTTAGGACCACCACAACTGCTGACCAGCTGACCCATTTGCCAAGTAAGCACAGGAGGCCTCTGAATAGCAGCAAGCCCCAGACCATCAGTTCTCCTACCAGTCTGGCCCACAAATCAAAAATCTAGAAATGCAGTTGTGGAGAATCCTCCATCCTTACTAACTGCTAACCAACTGGCTCACACAGAACTGTAACTCCAGCCTCAGTCAATCTGCTATGCCTCCTGAGTATGCAGGACAATCAAATTCCTGCCTCTATCTTGATCACCCACTCCCCTCAGATCTTGAAAAGATATCTCAAATCCTTTTCCCCAAACTCTTAGGAAGAGGAACACCATTCATCTCTAATTCCCTCTAACCTTACTTCCTGCCTCTGCACTGCATCCGTTATTCTGGGAATTGGTCCCTTTAAGATAGGGGCAAACCCTCCCTACCATGGTCACCACCAACAGCTGACCAGCAGTCACTTATTGGCATCCCCCATTAGTAGCAGGTATGTCTCAGACTATTGAAAACAACAGCAACCCCTTCACTCTGGCCCCCAGTCCTGAATACAACCCACCCAGGCAGCCATGGTCCAGGGGAACAACCCCTTAGTCCTGCCAACTAACTCTGCATGTATTGTGTCCCCCATTTCTACAATTATCACAGTGGCAAGTGACAACCCCCAGAACAATTCTTGGCACTGATGATTGGCTCTGCACAAGTGGTTTGCTCAATAGAAGATGCAATGAAGAAGATGAATCACTCTCATTTTCTGTTTACACTTAGGATCATTGAGTTCTTCTATGACTGCAAGTTAAAACCTTGTGGATATTAACTCCTCATTATAATATGAACTTCTTGAGAGTAGACTATTAATTTTTTATTGGTATCGTCAGGACTTAGAGTGGTTGACATGTTATGCTTCATCAATTCATTCATGCATTAAGAGAAAGAAAGGGCAGGAAGATTCTAAAGGTAAACATTGATGTTGTTTAAATCTCCCTTTGCATGTAGTAATAAACTAAATTTCAAATACATCCAGAACACAAGCCATAATGTGGTATAGTGCAGAGAGCCCTGAGTGGACAGTGATAGGAACTGGGTTCAAATCTTTCTCCTGTTGTTTACTTCTGATTGTGTGACACTGGGCAAATCACTGCATCTCTTTGGGACTCAGTTTTCTCAATTATAAAAAGAAGAGGGTTGAAGTAGAGATATCCTTTGGCCTCTCCCAGTTCTCGGTGGATGGTGTTGTGAGAACAATTGGTATGAAGAAAATGATTCGTTCTTGGGATTTGGTTTTTCTGATTAATTATGAGAGTAACTGACAACCACATTCTCAGATCAAAATAACACGGAAATAGAGGTGATAATCCTGAGCAGATGCAGAATAAGCAGTAGGTAAGATAGGTGTAAATTGGGGACACTTTTCTGTTTTAAAGAAATGCAGACATTTTCAATGCTTGAGCATCTGGGTTTCTATGTCATGAAGAGATTTATTCTGGGGTAATTTAATTTCCAAATATTATGGTAGACAGTATAGGTGGACACTTTATCTCCTGACTCCATGTCTCTTGCCTGGCATGCTCTGGCATGCTTTCTACTCATCTCTGCCCTTTGGTTTCTTTATTTGCCTCCAATTCTCAGCTGAACTTTTCCTTAATTCCCATTAATGCTAGTGCTTTTCCTCTAAGGATTATCTCCAGTGTATCTAGGACGTACTCATTAGCACACAATTGTTTGCTTATTGTCTCCCCCCTTAGACTGGGAGCTCCTGGAATGCAGGGATTCAATTGTTCTTTCTTTGTATCCTCAGAATTTAGCACCATTTCTACACTCAGTAGGCATTTAATAAATGCATGTTGATGGAATGGAAGGCAACAGTAAACCAGGAGCCCCTTTACATTTTTATATCTTACCTTAGGTTTTGAAGGAATTCTAACCCTGGGGCCCAATAAATATCCTCCAAAAATAGCCTCCCTGATAGCAGAGACTCCACTTACCCGAGTTCTTCCCTGCCAGCCTGTTCATCAGGTAGGATTTTCCTGTGCGGTACAGGCCAACAATAGCGACAACCACTACTGGTGTGGAAATGGAAGTAAGAATATCTAGGGCTTGCTGGTTTACCATCAGCTTATCATTCCTGTTTTCTACCAGACAGATGGGGGCCTCCATTGGCACTGTTGATGCCATAGTTTTCTGTAAATGCAGAGAGAAATCAAGGTGCAGAGATTCCATTAAGCTTCATTGAGAATTCCTAGCTTCATCATATACTAGTAACAATAGAAGAGAGGAGATATTCTTACATTTGTGGAATTCTACTTTTGGGAAGACTGTTATGACTCTGGCAGATAATAATGAAGATGACAGTAATGTTAATAATAATTACTTTTATGTAGTGCCTTCGGAGTTATTAGAAATATTATCTTATGGGGCGGCTAGGTGGTGTAGTGGATAAAGCACCAGCCTTGGAATCAGGAGTACCTGGCTTCAAATCCAGTCTCAGACACTTAATAATTACCTAGCTGTGTGGCCTTGGGCAAGCCACTTAATCCCATTTGCTTTACAAAAACAAAAGAAATATCTTATACTCATGGCAAGCCTTATTATTTCCATTCTTCTAGAGGAAACCGAGGTAGTTTCCAAGGTTAAAACATAAGTCTTCCTGACTCTATCCACTGCACTGCTGAGCTGCCTTGACCCATTATTTTTTTTCCTTTTTGTTTTGGCAGGGCAGTGGGGTTTAAGGGATTTGCCCAAGATAACACAGTATTAAGCATCTGATTTGGATTTGAATTCAGGGCCTTCTGACTCTAGGGCTGGTGCTCCATTGACTATGCCACCTAGTTGTCACCTTAAGTTATTTTTGGTCCCGAGACCTGTCACCTAGATAAAATGTTTCCAATTTTTGAAAGTCCCCACCCAGTAATATTTTGTCTGACATAATCATATCCCTTTGCATTATATTGGTCCAGATCCACAGTGAACATGGCCATGAATGATGTGAAGAAGGGACAATATGGGACAGTGTTTGTAGTAAATACTTTGAGATTAATAGTTTTTATTGGTACCTATTGCTAGTCCCTTCATAGTGTTGCCTGAGCAACTCTGGGGTGATTTCTATCTATCTCTCCCTTCCAGAAACCCTGAGCTTTCTGATTACTGTTTCCTGGCTCCTGTTTGCCCTCTGAATTTATGACCACTCTTTAGTTTGACTCTCCATGACATTGTCTTCAATCATTGACATCATGGCAGAGTGGAAAGAAAGTTGTTTTGGGAGTCTACCAGACAGAGATTAAAATACTGTCTCTGACAAAACCTAGATGTGTGACCCTAGCTAAGTCACAAACCTGCCAATCATCCATGGAGCTCTCTTAGACTTTAAATTGCAGAACAGTTGTAGGTCTATATTGTAGAGTGAGTATCATTACTAGGAGATCATTACACCAAAGAATTTTGAGACATAGACCCTAAAGGATCAATGGTGGAAGTTACCCTATTTTCAGATAGCTCATGATAGGAATCCTGAACCAGGCCCTCAGTGGATGCTCTGGCAATGCCTGAACTTCTGGTCCCCCTCAGTCTCTCCAGAGGAGGTTCTGGAGTGGTGCTGTAAGAACCGAAGCTCAGAGCCTTAGATGAACCCAACCCATACACGAGTAGTAGAATTGTAAAGAATTCTACAATTTTTGCTGGGAGCCAGGAAATGTGGGTCAGTCACCTTCCCTACCTGCCTCCCTGGGCCCCTAGGGATCCCTTCTGCCCCATGTCCAGGTGTTTACCCTAGGTTTCTTCTCATGGAAGTATAGATTCACTTTACTCCTGGGAACATCCCAGATATGGACCAAAGCAGCTTTCACAGGGTCAGATATGGAAGACTGGCTGCCCTCTGTATCAACTTTGACCTCATATAATATAGCTCTCATTTGATAATATAGCTCTTATTAGATAAGACTTTTTTGACTCTACTTGACTTTTCTTGAATTTGAAATAGCCAGCATCTGGATATTCTAGGTTGGGAAAAGTGATAAGACATGCCATCTCCTCACATGGAAGTTGTTGAGAGTATGTGGCAAGGTGGATATGGAATGGTCCTGGAGACAGGAGCAGTTGGGTTCCTCATATCTGTTAGCTACACATCCCAGCTGGGTGACCATGGACTTAATGTCTCTGTGCCTCAGGTTCCTCATCTATGCAATGGATACAATAGTACAGAGCCTACTTCCCTGGGTTCTTGTGTGGCTTAAGTGAGATACTTTTTATTTTTGTTGTTGTTTTTTTTTGTAAGGCAATAGGGTTAAGTAACTTGCCTAAGGTTACACAGCTAAGTAATTATTAAGTGTCTGAAGATCTGTCCTCAGGTCCTCCTGACTCCAGGGCCAGTACTCTATCCACTGTGCCACCTAACTGCCCCTGATATACTTTCTCTACAGCACTCAGTGAACCTTAAAGAGTAATTCAGATGCTAGCCAGTGTTACTCATTTTCTTTCTTTCCCTGTCCACTCTTTTTGAGATTTAGATTGGATGCTTCCAGTGAATTAGCTCAATCTACTCCTTACCTCATGTATCAATATCTCCTTATGAAGGTAGTGAACACTGACCAATAGTAGATGATCCGTTGGAGAAGGAAATGATTACTCCAGTAGCTTTGGCAAGAACACCCTAGGGACAACTGTTCCTTGGGGGTCACAAAGATGCAGACAAAAATCAACAACTGAATAGCAACAACTCTTGCTCAGTTTTCCAATGTAGATTCCACCTTTTGGTTGGAAGTCAAATTCCCTGCATTCTCTTAGTAGCCTCCTAAACAGGGGGAGCCCACAGAGTCCACACTCCAGAAAAGGGCCATCCCTGCTGAGTGCGCCCTAATCTACAGAGTGATCCCCCACACTTGGGGGTAAAGGGGATGTTGTAGGACTCTCTCTGCATCTGTCTCTATGCTGACAGGCTGATATCCTCAGCCCGCCTAGAGTATTCTGGTGACATACATAGCCCTACTTGAGAGCAGTCCACTTCTCAGCTGATATAGACCCAGCAAACTTTGCATACTTTCTTGATTTCCCTCTTCTTCCCCAAGAACAAATACCCCTGACCTTACATGCTCGACATACAGTTCTAGTGGTTTCTACTCCATTGGTCTGAGTATATTTGATTCTATATTTATGAGACCTCAAGAAATGATGTAGTTTCACCCCCTTTCTGTACTCACATAATGTATCATCAGTGAGAAGTGAAATAGAAAACTGTGTCCCACAGAGGTTGAAGGGGCTGCTGAGGATCAGATAACTAGGAGAGGAAGGGCTGGATCTCCCACCATCATGGCTCTATCCTTTCCCCTTTAAGCTTGTCTTGCATTTTTCTGAGGCTGGTGTGGAATAGGCCACTCAACTTCAGAAGCTCTCACTGCATTAGAGGAGGGGTGAGTTGTTGGTCTTCAGAACATAAAGCCAGGGACCAGAATTAGAGTTCTACATAAGTAACTAAGGTCAAAGGAAGCTTCCAAACATACATGTCTTGTTCATGCTGCCTTTGTCGCTTCTCATTGGGTTATAATCCTGATACAAACTTTCAAGCTCCAGGGAAAAGATGCAGGGAAGATAAAAGAAAACTTGGAAATAGCCCTCACCTGTTTCAGGAGGCTTCAAGCTCAACTCTTCACAGGTGTTTGCACAAGTTTTCTCTTTCTCTCTCAGCTTTTCCCTTATTTGCTCTTCCTTATCTACTCTCTTCTCTCTTATGCTTTTTGGAATGCTATTTACTTATAGTAGATAGGAAAGGGTGGGAGGGACAAGGGCAATTGAAAGCAAAAGCAAATCTCTCTGTTCCTAACTCCCTAAGAACAAGAGACTAAAGTGAATGTATAGGTGGAGGGCTTGGGAAATGTGGCAAGTGTCTAATTATTCCTCAGATGAGAGAATTTCAACAGAAGCTGACCTCCAAAACAGCCTTCATATCCTTTGTATTCCCCAGAATAAAGAGAGACCTCAGGGTCTGACAGTGCCAATTCTTCAGGTAGATGACCTAGGTTCCTGACTGCTGGTCTAAAAGAATTGTTAAAACAGCAAATCCTCCTATCTGCTGGCATTTCTTTAATGCTATGTGCACCAGACCAAGGTCAGCAATGTGGTACAGTGGACAGTGCCAGGTCTAGAGGCACGAAGACTCATCTTCTCGAATTCAAATGTAGCCATAGACTCTTACTATCTGTGCTGATGGTTTTGTAAGAAATCCTGAAGTAAGAGTGGAAAGGCATGACCTGCAGTCTGTGCCCTGAACTTTATGAGCAGGGGCACCTTGCGCAAGAGGCTTCATCTCTCCAGTTCTCAGTTTTCCCCACTCTAAAATGGGCAAAACGTCAATTCTTGCTTCTTGTCACAACATTTTTGTGGATCAATAAACTAACATTTATGGAAACATTCTACACAAATGTAAAGTAAGATGACAATTTGTCAGGTTTAGTGACTGTTGATATTTATATGGTTTCATTATCTCTATTTTTTTGCTGTTTCCATGTAAAGAAAAGGGGTTTATTGGGCTTGGTGTTTCTTGCATAGGCTTTCTCTGCTATAGACATGCTCTCACCTATTCCTGGTTTCCCATGGGTTCCTTGAGGGCAGGGATTCTTGTTTTTGTGTCTGAGTCCCTCATTTCTGGCATTGTGCCTGGTCTATAGGTGTTTAATAAATGTAACTTGAATGAATGAATGAATCCCTGCCCTATATATATTCTGGAACCTCACTGTATCTGGAATCTTCCTTGATGATAATTTCTGGCTTCTTTCCTGAATGCTCCAAGTAGGTACAATGTCTTGCCCTTTCCTATAAAGCACCTAGTAAACCTGGGATACAGAGGAACACTCACTGAGGGAAGTGGAGGATAGACTGATGCAGAAGAGCTTGTTATAATCTGGGCTACTGTTCTTTTTCTGCCCTTTAAAATTTATTTTAGTGAATCAAAATCATTTTTCTTCCCTTCCCGTCACTTAGGCAGCTAGGTGATGGAGTACATAAAGCTTTAGGCCTGAAGTCAGGAAGCCCTGGGTTCAAATGTGACCTAAGATTTGAGTTGCTGTGAGAACCTGTCCAAGTCACTTAACCTCTGCTAGCCTCAGTGTTCTCATCTGTCAATCAGGGAGAATGGTAACCCTGCCTCTCCGGACTGTTGTGAGGAGCAAATAAGATAATATTTGTAAAGATCTCAGCACAAATACATAGTACATAGTAGGTACTAAATAAATGCTTATTTCCTTTCTTCTCTTCTTCCCCATTAGGAAACAAAGAAAAATAAAACTCTTGTAATGAATATGTGTAGTCAAACTACATTGATCCCCACTCTGACACTAGACAAATTGGCTGCAGCTCTGGAGGAATCCCCTTGTGTGGTCATCATCTCTACCAGGCCTCCTCCTTCACCAGAATCTCATCTATGCCCAACTGCCCTGCTTGTTGGGAGCAGATAAGGTAGCTGGGCCTGGAGAGGGGGTTGGGGTAACGAGTCTGGGAACTAACTGTCAGAAGGCTGGACACTAATCTACCAGGACCAGCTCTAGTTGGGGGTATGGCGGGGGTGTGGCTGCTCCTTCAGAAGTGAGAGATAGCGGGAGAAGGAGAGGCCAGGCCCTGTCCAGGAAAGGCCAACATGTGGTCCATGATCACAGGCCATGGTTCTCTACTTCTACCTGTGTGCTTTTGTATCTGGTATAAGAGATTATAGTTTAGGAGTATATACATATATATATATATGTATATACATATATATATATATATATATATATATATATATATATATATATATATATATTTGAAAAAGGCAGGAGACTGTGCCCCCAGAATTCGAAGCATAGAGTCCACCCAGGGGTTTGTCCAGCTTTGAGACCCTAGGAGTGAGGAGTGATCTTCAGGACACAGCCCAGGGATAGCTAAGATAAGGGCTCATGTAGGAGCCATGCCATTTGTAGCCATGAATTTCATAGAACTAAGGCTATGGAGAAAGTGTGTGAAGTGTGAGCTCACTATTCAAAGATTGAGGTGGCATGGGGAAGATTGTGGCCTGAAATGATGGGGGTAGTTAGGAAATGTGTGTGTTTCTGTTTCTGCCCTATCTTTGTTGTGTATGTCTCTTTGTCAAAGTTAGTTTTAAAAATGTGTTGGAGTGTTAGTAGAGGCTCTTGGTAGAGGAAACAAATCAGAGTGACTCAGGGTAACCCTAGAATACTGAGGGGAAGATGTAACTGGCTTTGTTCTAGGAAGGTAAGGCTACATTTACAAAAAAAAAAACCTTTCCAAATGGAGGAGGAAAAATTTTCACAAAAGAGATTAATAGAATGATCATATCTGTCAGCAAGTGAAACATTCCACACATCTCTAATCTCTCTATTCTTCCCTGTCCCAGCCTTCTCCAAGTCCACACTTGGCTCTCATCCATCTTCTCCTTCCTTCTACCATAAGGCTCTGAAATATGGAGGAGAGAATCTGTACAGAAGATAAGAAATAGAAAATACAGAAAAATTCCTATAGTTCTTGCTGATTTCAGAGTGAGAGATCCACATTCCCAATGATCTAGTCTTGTCTTGGTTTTTAGTTAACCTTTCTTAATTCCTTTTCTCTTTTCCTTGCTCAGTCAGCTCTAATATTCCTGCCTCTGCTCCCAAGACCTGGGGGTTTCTAGGTCTCCAACAGAGACCTGATGACTAAAACCCAAAGAAAACCCCAACCATCAGTGTGAACCAAATAACATTATCAAAGAAGTAGGGCAAACTGAAAGGAAAGGAAGGTTCTTTATTGCATAACTCAGGGAAATCACCAAAGGAATTCTTCAATGGAAATGCTAAATGAGGTTTACTTGGGGAGAGCATTAAGCTGGTTTTCATCTTCTTTATGCAGAATATTCTTATGATCCCTTCCCATATAGCTTTTCACATTAGAGAAGAATCTTTCTAGAGAACTTGTAGATTTTATATTTCTAATACAGAACTCCATCCTAGCTACTTAGTATTAAAAATATATCTGCCCACCTAGACAGAATTATTACCTTGAGGGTAGTTAAAAGAAATAATGCCCCTTTCTGGAAGCAGTGCTTCATTGAAGGTGACTAGTCAGCCTGCTTGATATTTTGACCCTTAATGATACAAAGTTCAATGTGTATATTAGAATGCTATCATATAGAGCACTCAAAGGTAGCTTTCACAACCATAGTCATCTATTTTAAACTGGAAGGGGCCTTAGAGATCATCCACTTCAAATCTCTTCTCCACCCCCCCTCACTTTACAGATGAGAACCCTGAAGACACCTAAAGATCAAATGACTTAGCTAAGCTTATACAGGT
The DNA here is from genome assembly GCF_037893015.1 of Macrotis lagotis. Taxonomy (NCBI): domain Eukaryota; kingdom Metazoa; phylum Chordata; class Mammalia; order Peramelemorphia; family Peramelidae; genus Macrotis; species Macrotis lagotis. The sequence goes on along the minus strand of NC_133659.1, from coordinate 39,517,861 downwards.
ATTAAGAGATGGGATCCTCTATAATTCCCAATATAGTATTTCCAGTATTCCTCTGTTGTCAGGTTTTGTAAGAGATCTATAAGAGACTATGGGTCTTTGTGAGACAGAGATTGTGAGGGCTTACACTGATCCTGTGCTCAGTTAATCATGCTAGACAATGAGTGACTGGTATCACCTGGTCATGCTCTGGTGATTCTGTTCTGTTTGCCTCTTTCTTTCCATTAGATGTAAGCTCCTTGTGGGCAGGGAATGACTGTCTTTTTCCTCTTTTTGTTTCCTCAGCACTTAGAACAGTGTCTGGCATATAATAGATAATGTTTATTAATTAATTGACAATTCACTCGAAGTCTCAGTATTGGCTATATTTCCCTACCTATGTTTTCCCTGACCTCTCATTATTATTCATCTCAGTCCTGTCTCTCCCTGGTCTCCATCTTCCTCTGCTCTCTCATTTCCTTGTGCCCTTTTAAGCTCCTGCTCTGTTGTCAACCAACTTTTCTATTTATTAGAGCTTCCATTTTATGATTTTTTCACATTCTTTTGTTAATCTAATTGTCTTCAGAAAGTGCTTTAGATCTGTATACTCCCTATTACTGACTGTTGCTTTTCTCATGCCCCCTTAAGCATTTGATCAGGAGGAGGAATAAGCATATTACTTGATTCCCAGCTCATTCCCAGATTGTCTTTTTGCCACATTCATTTAGCATCTTCATCTAGAGGGAACACAGGATAGTAGTTACAACACTAGAATTGGAGTCAGGAAGACCTAGATTCAAATCTCAGATAACAGCAACTTAGCATTCTTCAGAGACTTGAAGGTGGCACATGTATACCTTCCTTTCTATACCACTCAGTCTCTTTAGTCAGTCTGAATGGCGTGTTTTCCAGTTCCTCTCATGAAAACTCAGTGTAATGACTAGGACAATGGACTTGGGTTAAGACCTGGTCTAAATTCTACCTTAGACACTGAGTTAGCTGTGTGACCCTGAATCAGTCATCTACCTCTTTGTGTCTCTGAAAAGGAGAGCTGGACTTGAAGATGTCCAGTCCACCCAGCTCTGACTCTTAGGGTACTGGGATCCTTTGCCATCTTTATCATTCATTTGAAATTCATGAATCACTGACCACCAACTCTTTGAAGTCACACGACACTACAAATTTATTTTAGGAGGTCACAGAACACTACTTTTTTTCCATTTCAGTTAGGTTCTTAGAGTTCTAAGAAAATACTTTTGAATAATTTCAAACTTTTTTTTCTGTTCTCAGTCACACCACCTATCTCCCTTTTAGCAAAAGGTAGTGGTCTTCTATTGTACTAAGATAATGGAGTTCACCTGAATTAAGTTCTTCTTCCATCCCATTCTGTACCTCAAAATATTTCCTCCTTATTCTTCCATTGTGTCTAATAAAGAAGCTGACCTTCTTACTAAAGTAAACTTTCCTCTCGGTGTTTTTGATGTCTTTCATTACCAATACCACCAAGAGCTTATTTATTCACTATTATTATTATTATTATTATTCTCTATTTCTTTAATTTCACGTACCATTTGCTAATTCCTTCTGCATCCCCCACAAATATGTCCAAATTTCATCCTTTAAAATATTTTTGTTTGACCTTGAAATTTCCTCAATTAACCTATTCTCCCTTTTATGGACTGTAATATAACCTATGTTACCCCTTTCTTCTAATTCTTTCTGAATCTTTATAATCTGACCCCTGACTCCATTGCTTGATTGAAGCTGTGCTCTCAGATTTACCAGGGATCTCAATGGCTAAATTCATTGACTTTTTCAGATAAAATCTTCTTGACTTCTCTGCAGCTTTTGAAACTGTTAAACAATTTTTCCTTTTGGATGTTCTCTCTTGTCATAGTCTACATTACATTACTTTCTCTTGGTATTCTTTGTCATTGTCTGACCACTCCTCAGACTGCTGTGTGGGATCATCATTCTCCTTCTCTCTTAGTATGATCACTCTTCAAGGTACTGTCCTGAGTTTTCTTCTCTTCACTTTATCTCTCATTCATGATCCTCTCACCTTCCATGGATCCAAATATCATCACTATGAATATGATATCCAAGTATAAATATCTAGTCTCAATCCATGTTGTGAATTCTAGTTTTGCCTAACTGCTGGAATTCTACACAAAGGTGTCTCAAAATCAGCCTATCTCAAATGTAACTCATGATATTCCCCCTCAAACTTACCCCATCTTCAAATTTCTTCATTTTTTTTCTTGAAAATACTACTTTCTTTCTAGCTATACAGGTTCTCTTTGACTTCTCCTGATCTCTTATCATGTCTTATCTTATAAGTTCTTCTCATTCAGTTTTTACATTTCTGACACGTTTTTATCTTCTTTATTCACAAAGCCTCTTCCATAGTTTATATTGTCATAACCTCTAGTAAGGATTGTTTCAGTAGTTCCTAATTATGCTTCCTGTCTCCATTAGCTTGACTTTCTAATTCATCTTCTACATAACTTAAAATTGATATTCTTAAAATACAGATCTTATGGGTCACTCCCCTAGGCAAAAATTATTAGTATATCTCTAGAGCCAGTAGGGTAAAATGTTAGAAACTCCATTTGTCCTTTCTGTCCTTCTACAATATGGCTCCCACCTATCTTTCCAATCTTATGTTATTATTGCTCCTTTCATGTACTGTTCATTCCAATCCAACTTGCCTGGTAGATATTTTCCATATATGTCATACATTTCCTTCATGTATACATTTACTCATATATGCAAAGTATTTCCTCTACTTCTGTCTTGCAGAGGCCCTAGTTTCTTGCAAAACATAGCTCAGCACCATCTATTCAGCACCTACCAAGTTTTTTAGTACTCCCTATTTTGAAATTACATTGTATGTGTTGTATCCCTTTTATCAGAATGGAAGCTTTTTGAGGGCATAATTTCTTTAATTATTTACTTTGGATCTACTATCCTCTAAGAAGGAGGAAGCATGTCACCCCCGGATGATTGTGCCCTTGGTCAACCTATGCCCATTTTCCCTCCACTTCTTTTATACTTGTATACTTTCTTGGACTCAGTCCTACTGGTGTCTCAGATAGGAGACTTGTGTGTTCACATCCTAGTTCAGATGTTTATGTTCTGTTGATAAACTTTTTTTAGAAAGATTTCATTTATTTTGAGTTTTACAATTTTCCCCCCATTCTTGCTTCCCTCCCCCCACCCCCCACAGAAGGCATTCTGTTAGTCTTTACTTTGGTTCCATGTTAAACAGTGATCTCAATTGAATGTTGCAACATAGAAATCATATCCTTAAGGAAGAAAAATAAAGTATGGGATAGTAAAATGACATAATAATATAATATAACTTTTTTTTTCTAATTTGACGGTAATAGTCTTTAGTCTTTGTTCAAAGTCCATAATTATTTCTCTGGATATAGATGGTATTCTCCATTACAGATAGCCCAAAGTTGTCCCTGGTTGTTGCACTGAAGGGATGAGCAAGTCCATCAGGGTTGATCATCACCCCCTTGTTGCTGTTAGGGTATACAATGTTTTTCTGGTTCTGCTCATCTTGCTCAGCATTAGTTCATGCAAATCTTCCCGGGCTTCCTTGAATTCCCATCCCTCCTAGTTTCTAATAGAATAATAGTGCTCCATCACATACATATATCACAGTTTATTAAGCCATTCCCCAATTGAAGGACATTAACTTAATTTCCAATCTTTTTGCCACCACAAACAGGGCTGCTATAAATATTTTTATACAAGTGATGTTTTTGCCCTTTCTCATAATCTCTTCAGGGTATAGACACTGTAGTGGTATTGCTGGGTCAAAGGGCATGCAAATTACTCTCCAGAAAGGTTGGATGAGTTCACAGCTCTACCAAAAATGTATTAGTGTCCGAGATTTCCTGCATCCCTTCCAAAATTGATCATTGTCCTTTCTGGTCATATTGGACAGTCTGAGAGTTGTGAGGTGGTATCTCAGAGATGCTTTAATTTCAGTTTCTCTAAGTAATGATTTGGAGCAATTTTTCATATGTCTGTGGATTTCTTTGATTTCCTCAGCTGTACATTGCGTTTGGATATCATTTGACCATTTGTCAGTTGGAAAAATGGCTTGTTTTTTGAAACTTTGACTCAGTTCTCTGTATATTTTAGAAATGAGTCCTTTGCCAGAAATACTAGTTGTAAAAATTGTTCCCCAACTTACTACATTTCTTTTGATCTTGGTTACAGTGGTTTTGTCTGTGCAAAAGCCTTTTAATTTAATGTAGTCAAAATTATCTAGTTTGTTGTGAATGATATTCTTTAACTCTTCCTTGGTCATAAACTATTTACCTTTCCATAGATCTGACAGGTAAACTACTCTTGATCTTCTAGTTTGCTTATAATATTGTTTTTTATGTCTAAATCCTGCCTTTTTGATCTTATCTTGGTATAAGGTGTGAGGTGTTGGTCTAATCCAAGTTTCTTCCATGCTAACTTCCAATTTTCTTAACAGTTTTTATGAAAGAGAGAGTTGTTTTTCCCCAAAGTTGGACACTTTGGGTTTTTCAAACAGCAGATTACTGTAATCATTTCCTGCTTTTGCACCTAGACTATTCCACTCATCCACAACTCTATTTCTTAGCCAATACCAGACAGTTTTGGGGACTGGTGCTTTATAATATAATTTTAGATCTGGTAAGGCTAAGGTGCCTTCTAGACTCTTAAACCTGTTCCTGCACCTTTACTCCCACCCCTTCAAATTGAAAGAGGTATCTGTACAATTTTCTCACATGAAAGCACTCTGTAACTGCAAAGTGCCCGCCCTTTGGGTGTGGTTGTTATTTCTTAAATAACTGACTCATAGATGGGGATCTGAATTTTCTTTCCTTTAAATCACAGGATTTCCTGCTTTTGTGAGCTAAATGAGAATTGAGCTCAGGATGGCTATCTGTGTGATGGTAGCTCTTCCGGAAAATCATGCCTTTTTTTCTTTTGTTGCTTTTGACTAAGTAAAGCTGTAACTTATATTTTATGAACTCCAAATGCCTCTTCATGATATTTTAACCCTTGAGTTTCAATTACTGGAATGGACTAGAAGAAACTTAAATAAGCCACTATAAATAAGTCTGGAGATGACCTCCCTCTCTATTATAGGGACAGCCAAATGGCTCTTTGGAAAGACTGCTGGGCTTAGGGTCAGGTGGACCAGAATACCTAGCTGTGTGGCCCTGGGCAAGTTACTAAACTCTGCCAGTCTGGCACTGAGTCAGTAAACAGTTATTAAGCACCTACAATGTGGCCAGACTCTGTGCTAAGTGCTAGGGATTTGTCTCACGTTTTTTTTTTTTTTTTTTTTTTTTTGCAAGGCAAGTGGGGTTAAGTGGCTTGCCCAAGGCCACACAGCTAGGTAATTATTAAGTGTCTGAGACAGGATTTGAACCCAGGTACTCCTGACTCCAGGGCCAGTGCTTTATCCTCTATGCCACCTAGCCGCCCTTGTCTCACTTTTCTTAACTGTAAAATGGATATGTGTGTAAAACAGTACCTATATCCTTGAGCTATTGTGAGGATCAAATCAAATAATATTTGTAAAGTCCTTTGTCAGCCTTAAACACTATATAGAGGATATTATTATTATAATTATTATAATTGTTAAATATTATTATGTGACTAGAGAGAAAATGAATATAATAGAATGTCTGACTCTGGGGGAAAAATATAAGGTCTTTCCAAAGTAAATCCTCTGAGCCAGAAAGGTCTTTAATTTGATAAAGATCTCTCCTCTTTCTGGATTGCTAAACTTTTGTCCCTCCCTCCAAACCTCACTGCCTTTAGGAACTGGCACTTAGCTTCCCTTTGCCTTGGAAGTTTCCATACTTAGGACCATTGGAGATCATTCTCCCTCCTTTTTGTGACTAATTCCTTAAGGCAGTCTTCAGTGAAACAAGTGCTCCCTTCCATCTACAAGAAGCAAATCATAGGTTTGAAAGCTAGGCCACGGGTGGCTGGGTGCACAGTGGATAGAGCACTGGACCTGCAGTCAGGAGGACCTGACTTCAAATCTGTTTTCAGGCACTTAATAATTGCCTAGCTGTGTGACCTTGGGCAAGTCACATAACTCCATTGCCCAACCCCGCCCCCCCCCCCCAAAGCAAACTAGGCCAACAGACTTCTTCAGAGATGGTCACCAGGTTTGTAACACTCAATCTCCATCTTTAATGCATGCCTCTGTCACAAAAAACTGATGTTTATGTTGCTTCTATTTGTGATTGCCCTTCCCTTCCCTACTACTTGCTAAGTTGAATTGATGGACACATCCAAAGAAGAAACACTGATGAATCCCAGAATTTCTCAATCTCTAAGATGAAAGGAACCTCATGGGCCATCCATTCCTCTACTCAAACTAGAATCACTTTTTGAAAAATGTTTTTTTCTTTTTTAAAGTTTATTTATTATTTTATTTTCACCCAGATACTCATAAAAACTGTTTAACATTCATTTTTAATGCTTCAGGTTGTAAATCCTCTCCTTTTCTTCCTTATTTCCCACTACTCCCCTGAGAAGGAAAGCAATTCTATATAGACTGCACAATTCTATACAGACTGCACATGTGTAGTCATGCAAAACATTTCTATAACACAGACCAAAAAATAATCCTCAAAAAAATAAAGAAAAGCAGTTTGCTTCATCTGTATTCAGACATCATTAGGTTTTTTTTGTCTTTCTGTGTAGTCTTAGATCATTGTATTGCTGCAGTAACTAAATCAATGAAAGCTGATCAGGTTACAATATTGTACAGATTATTGTTTTGCTTTTCATCAATTCATGGAAGTATCCTGTTCATCAGTTCTTATAGCAAAATAGTATTCCATCATAATTGCACACCCAAATTTGTTCAACCATTTTCCACTTGATGGTTATCCCCTCAATTTCTGATTCTTTGTTAGAAGAAAAGAGCTGCTATGAATATTGTATACATATAGGTCCGTTTCCATTTTTGTTTTTTTTTATTTTTTCTGAGATATAAATCTAGGAGTGGTGTTACTATATGTTAAAAGGTATGCATAGTTTTATATCACTTTGGTCATAGTTCAAAATTGCTCTACAGAATGGTTGAATTATTTCGCAATGCACTAATATCTCATTTTCCTCACATCCCCTCCAATATTGATCACTTTCCTTTTCTATCCTATTAACAAATCTACTAAGCATTAAGTACTAGTTTTTAATTTGCATTTTCCAAAGTGAGTTGAGTTTCTTTTCATATGGGAAGGATAAATTTCTATCTGAAAACTGTTCAAATCTTTTGATCATTTATGAATTTAGCAATCATATTCTCATAAATCTGACTTAGTTCTCTTTCAGTTTGAGAAATGAGACCTTTGTAAGTGAAATTTGTTTCAAAAATTTTTCTCACTGTGGTCTATTACTCCCCTGGTTTTTTTGTACTTTTCCATCTGGCCAGTTCTGCTTTGTAAGGCATTTGTCTCCTCATTAACTTTTTGGACTGCTTTATCCATTTGATCTAACCTGGTTTCTAACATGTTGTTTTCTTTAGCATTTTTTGGATCTCCTTGACTAAGCTGCTGACTTCATTTTCATGTTTTTCCTTCAAGGTCTTATGAGAGGCTCTGACAGCTCTCCTGCCTGTGCAGTGTGTGGATGACCACAATCACTCCCCTTTGCCCTTTAACTGTGAGGAGGGTCCTTGCTCTATGGCAATGGGGGGCCCCAGACTGCGACCAAGGCCTAAATATGGACAAAGCTCCAAATATGAACAGAGGAGAGACCTCAATAGTCTCCCCCCCTCCCCAGTCCCCTCACCTTCCATGGGTGGAGTGTTTTGGAGACAACTGCTGGGAAGCACCTTGCTGGACAGCTCCATGGCCTATTTCTGTTTCCTGGGATCTGGGATGTGCTAAGGAGGGTCACACTGGACTGGGCTTTGTGCTCGCTCTGGCAGAGGTTTCCTTGCTGATCTTCAAAGTTGTGCTTGGTGTTTCCTGGGGGTGGCAGGTTAGGAAACTGCTTCTGCTGTCAGGACCCAGAGCTCCCAGTCCCCCTGGGGCTGTTCCCAGGAAGCTGAAGTTCTTTCCCTCCAGCACACTGCCACCCCTTCTACCCAGTGGAACAGAGCCTTCTCACTATTTTCCAGGTTACCTTGGACTGAAAAATTGCTTCTCTGGATCTTTCTGTAGATTCTGTCTCTAGAAAAATTTAGTTAGAGTCATAATTTTAAGGTTTTTGAAATAGCTTGGAGAAATCTCCTAGGAAAGGCTATTCTCCTGCTGCCATCTTGGCTTCACTTCCCACACCTTGAATTTTTATTAGATATGGAAGCAATATTTCTTTTCCTACTAATATCATCCTTGTTGATTTATCTGCTTATGTGCAGTCTTTGAGCTTTCTTTCTACTGAGGATCTTTGATTATTTCCTTCTTTTCCCCTTATTGCTCATTTTCTGAGACTCTCTTTTCATGGCAGTTTCCCTTGGGGATCGTTTTCAAAGTGTCTCTGCCTCCTCACATTCTGGGCAGTTCACAGTTCATCATCTTAGGCTTCTGTACTAAGTGACTTGGGACAGAGGGCTGAAGGAACTGACCCTGCCTCCTGCCTTCAGGTTTTATTCAAGTGCTGGCAGTTCCATGTGGGGTTCCTTCAATCTGTTCCTCAGTTTTCTTGTCCATGGTTCAGAGGGCTGCCCTGCTACTTTCAGAACCTGTTTGAGCATCCACTCTTAAAAATTAGGGTTTCCTGGGAAGATGGTGTGTGGAGTTGGGTTCTATTGTAAGTGTGGAATGACTTCTCCAACCTTGGTGGGCACTTTGGGAGAGTAAGATGAATGAGGGCTCTTTGGAGGTTAGGGAATATTTGCTTTCTTTCTATTAGATTATTGAGTTTTAACCTTGTTTGGGTTCTCAGTGTTCTGATTCATGGAGAGAACAGATTATTTTATCTCTAGTAACTAGTGCCTAACGTGGAGAAATTTGAAAAGTCACGGGAATTCGATAGGCAGTCCTCCATTCTGTTGGTCGTGTGACAGAACTTTCTACTTTGTTATCTTCTAAATAGCAGCTAAATCTTCCCTTCTACAATAAACCTTCCTTGATCCCTCTTAATGCTAATACTTTCCCTCTGTGGATAAATTATTTCAAATGTATAGGAAAAGCGATACGATTTTCGTTGTAAGTCCTTTGTAAAGAAGAATGGAGGAATTGGGGTGTTTGACTTTCATGGGATGTAAGAGGAGATTTTAGTTTAAATAGATCTATATCCATATATTTCTATCTATCTATCTATCAATCATCTATCTATCCTCTATTTATCTATCATCTATCTATCTATCTATCTATCTATCTATCTATCTATCTATCTATCTACTATCTATCTATTTTCATTATAAAGAATAGGTTCCACCTGTGGTTGTGCTTTCCTGCAGGTATATGAGTGTAAGACAAAAGATTGTGCCCAACCTGAACAGACCTGAGATTAGATCAGACCTACCCCATCTGGTTCTGAGTTGCCCTAGGTTCCTTGTCCTTTACAAGTACACCTGCTCAAGGATGTTCATGCATATTACTGTTCACTCCACTGTCTTCATTAATATAATGACCAGGGCAGGGGAAACATATAGGGTGTGAATGCATGATTAGATTGTGACCCTGACCAATAACTGGCAGAAAGGGGAGGCATACTGCATAAAGGACTGGACATTGTCATAATTTGGGGGTCTTTCTCTCTAGGAAAAGTGGCCCTCTTCTACAGAGAAGTTTATTAATAAAAGCTACTTCCATCACTCTGGACTAAGTCTTTTTAATTTTGAGCCATTTTTAACAAGAGTTTTCTCTCATTTTTTATCTTCCCAAAGTTCAGGTGTGACTATGTCACACAGCTATCCTCCCTCCCCCAGTCATTAAACTCCACTTACTCCCTCTGTCTTTTAGGATCAAATTTAGAATTCCTTTTTTTTTATCTTTAAAGTCCTTCACAACCAGTTTACTTTCTCAATTTTTTGTTAGATGTGTGACATGTCCATTCCCAGAATAGCTAATCATTCTCTCTCTTTTTATTTATTTATTTTTTTGCAAGGCAGACAGGGTTAAGTGGCTTGCCCAAGGCCATACAGCTAGGTAATTATTAAGTGTCTGAGACCGGATTTGAACCCAGGTACTCCTGACTCCAGGGCTGGTACTTTATCTACTATGCCACCTAGCCATCCCATTTTCTCTTTTTCTAAGTAGAGTCTCATGCAAATGGTAGGCTTGAGCCCCAGGTCAAAGCAATCTTCTTACCCCTTGGATGTAGTATGAAGCTAAAAAAGGTAGGTAACCAACAGATGGGGAATTTGAACATAGTGTGCATATGTGTAATGGAAGAAATGAACTCAGAGATACTGTCTTGCTTTGTACATTCGCACTTGAAGAAAATTCTACAATTTATTCAGAAATCAGTTCAAATACAAAGGAGAAGGAGGAAAAATTATAATATTCCTTTGGCAGAATCTAGTGGTTTAGGGAAAGGCATCTCATTAGAGAAGAAAGATGTAGCATTGGTCATTTGTTTTTATTTTCTACAGTTAAAAAAATTCAAAAACATCTGTTATGTATAAAGCTATCTTAGACCTTGGGAATACAAAGGTGGGTAAAAATGATGATCTTTGCCCTCAGAGATTACATCTGAATTCCTTGGTGTTAAAATATTTTACAACATCAACTTCCTTTCACTCTACAGGGACTAAAGGACCCATTAAATTGATTCATTTACTCAGGAGGTCAAGATAATGTTTAACTAACTCATTGGCTATGGCTATTTACTCATAAATGCAGTGTTCTGATTTCAACCTATAACATCTACATACAGAAACTTAGGAAAATCTGGAGTAGTTCTTGCCCTACCCTCAAGGATGAATTTTGAGAGGAGGAGGGAGGGAGGGAGGGAGGGAGAGAGAGAGAGAGAGAGAGAGAGAGAGAGAGAGAGAGAGAGAGAGAGAGAGAGAGAGAGAGAGAAGGAAAAGCCAAAGAGGAGGATGGGGGGAGGAGAAGGAGAAGAGAGTACAAGGGCTTGTCAGACCCCTCCTACATTGTTCCTCCCTTTCACATCTCCAGATCTCCAAGAACTGTAGGTGTGGACCAATGACAATAGTTAACACCCATGAAGGAAGCCCTGGAAGAGCAATTGGCAGCTTTTCTAGGGATGAATTGGATAGGAAGTGCAGTTTCTGTCCCTTCATGAAGCCCAGTTCAACCTTCTCCTTCAAGTCTCCCTCTCAGTCTCAGTTGCCTCTACTTTTAGAGACCCTAGCAAGACGAGAACTCTGATCCTGGCTCAGCCTTTCGTCCTGGGCTGTGACTCTCCCAGGGAGCGTGCACACACCTTTTACCACCTAGTCAGCCTCTCAACCTCTTCTTCATGACTCAGAGGTACTTAAGCTCAAGTTTTGGGGTGACAGTCGAATACAGGTATAATAATAATATAGCAAACAATGCAGATTTATTGACATTCTTTTTTCTTTTTAGGTTTTTGAAGGCAAAAGGGACTTATGTGGCTTGCCCAAGGCCACACAGCTAGGTAATTATTTTCTGAGGTCGGATTTCAACCCAGGTACTCCTAACTCCATGGCTAGTGCTCCATCCACTGCTCCACCTAGCCGCCCCATTGCCATTTTTCCGTGAGTAATGAGAGCACATAAAAAGTTTAGAGAAATGAGACCCCATATGGGAAAGCAGGAAAGCAGTCTGCAAACATCTTGCAGAGTGTACTTGAAGCCACGGAGTTTCCTTTTTCTCTTCTGTTTTCTTGTCTTCTTTTCCAGTTCCTCTTTCACAGTAGTTGTCTTCAAATACTTGCAAGGTTGTGGTGGGAGAGAGAGGATTAGACAAAGTGAGATCATTCCCTGTGACAGAGCTAGACAGCATTTGCATGGAAGACTCCTAGTTCCTGCTCAGGAAAGACCTCTGAACGAAGAACAAAGAGGGTTTATTTCAAATGGAATGGGATACCTTATGTAGTGGAACAGGACCACTTACTTGGCAGGGATGCTGTAAAGAAGATGTAGTCTTTGCAGGGTTTGACAGTTACTTTCTAGAATACATTTGGTCATACAATTGTGCAATTCTGTTATTAATTCAGCAAGCTGAGTATTTTATATATATCTTAGGGATAAACATTTCTCCTTTAAATTATGTGGTAGCTCTGGGTGAGTGAGATGGTGAAGCTCTCATTTTCTTGATACAATGCAATCCTTTCGTGAATGGTTGTGACGTAATTGGTCCTGCAAAATCTGGATTCGACTTTGATGTTCAGCTCTTTCCCTCTCTTTCTGTTCCTTGAGTAATCGTTCTTGTTTCTGAAGAGAAATAGAATGAAAATGCACCTAGCAGGCCGAGTGTAGGTGAAATCAGAGGGACATCTCCAAACAAACCCTACTACTAGATTGTGGCTGGTGGGAACCAAGGATAAAAACAGTAACCAGTCCCTGCCTTCAGGGAAGCTACATTCTCCTGTGTTTCTTAATGTCTGGTAGGTAGCCTTAAGTTTTTGCTGCTTAATAACCTTCTTCATTGAATGTATGAATGCCCAAGACACTTTACAAAGCTCTGTCAAGGACACTACCATCCTTACGTTTGGGGAATTTATAATGTATTTAGGGAGACAATAAAAAACCATATAAAGAAAACTAGTGATAGATTGAAGTATACAAGTGATGATATAGAGAGGTACTCTGGAAGGTCAAAAAATAGAATAACTATGAATTTTTCCTTTTTTCCTTGCTCCTTCCTCTCCATCACTTCTTTTTCCTTCCTTCCTATCTTTCTTCCTTCCTTCCTTTCTCCTTTCCTTGCTTAATTCTCTTTCCCTTTCTTCCTTTTCTTACTCCTTCCTTCCCTCTTCTCTACTCTTTTTCTTTTGTACTTCCCTACCTTTCTCCTTTTCTATTTTTTCTCTCCTTCTCTTCTTCCTTCCCTACGTATTTGCCTTCTTTCTTCCTTCCTTTTTTTCCTCCTTTCCTTTATGACTTCCCCCACACCCCCCCCAAATCCAGAGGCTGACAAAGAGACTATACAGAGAAGGTACTTAATAAATGTTTGCTTAATAGATTCAGAGAGAGAGAGAGAGAGAGAGAGAGAGAGAGAGAGAGAAAGAAAAGAAATGTTGTCCTGCATTATATTAGTCTTCCTTTAGGAACAAAAATTTCCACCATTCAAGTGTTATAACTGAGTAATCTCCATCTATTTAAGTCGTTGAAGGAAAAAAGGGAAGAGGATAAATGTTATAAATGGTTCCAATGTAATACCTGTAGTCTCAAAGCCTGCACTCTCTTTTTCTCTTCCAAAAGCCTCATTCTCTGGGCTTTCATATCTTCAGCCATCTTCCTTATTTGCTCTTGCTGTCTTCTTTCATTTTCCAACCGTATCTGCTCTTGCCTCCTAATTTGTATTTCCAACTCTCTTGCAGCATCTGCAGCAGCTTTTGCTTTCCTCTGTAGCTCTGAAAAGACAAAAAAGCATATGAGAATTTAACTAGAGTTAGCTAGAGTTGCTAGGTGGTATATAATTATACACCTGGCCTGGAGTCAGGAAGACCTAAGTTCAAATTTGACTTCAGACACTTATTAGCCCTGTGACCCTGGGTAAGTTGTTTAACTCTATTTGCCTCAACCCGAGGTAGAAGGCTGCTCCTCTCCCCCAGCCTGTTGCCCTTGATTACTCTTGGTTTTATTTCATAGAACAAACTTATTGGACTTCTTCACTAGAGCACCTAGTACTTGTTTAGAGAGAGATATTTGTTCAGGAAACACAAAAATAGTCTTTGTGTAATTCAAATACTCTGAAGGACATCAACTCATTTTAAATAACATTTCTGAAGACAAGGGGATAAATTCTTAGGACTACTCAAAGTAGAGTCTCTTTCACACATTTCTCACATTTCTCACCTTTCTCCACTTTTTCTTTTTCTGTAAGGATTTGGTCTGTCTGGTTAACTGCTTCAGCTACAGTTTCCTTTGACTTCAAGTATTCTTCTAGAGTCTTGTCTGCCTGGAGGATGGGAGGACAATAATTCAAAAGAGGAAATTGTGATGTAAGAGTAAAGCCAAGACTCATTTGCTCATCTGAGCAGAACTTATCTGTGATTTACTCCAACTGATAGTACTATTAACTATCATTTTGAGGCTTGGAAAAGACCTTTGAAGTTTCCTGACTGCCCTTCACCTGTAACCCTGAACCATTGGCCAAAGGAAAGATTTACCTGTATCCCTTTCTTGGGCTGCTGGTTATACTTCTTCATGAGCTCTTGTCTCTTTTGAAGAAAGATGCCATAGCCCCCTGGTTTAGAGAAGAACCCCTGTTTCACTTGTTCCTCCAGAGGACTGAAGATATCCTGAAGCAAAGATGTGCACCACTCTAGCGATTTTTTCTCATTTTGTTTACAGAAGTCATCCAGCTTGGCTTCTAGTTGAATCTTTAGAGTGATTAAATAAAGAAAAAAGGAGAAAGACATAGCAATGTAAAGGAATAACATAATTTCAGAATTCAATAAGACCTTAATAGTCATTTAATGTAAGCCACATTCCATGCCTCCTAAGCCATTGTCCAACCTTTTCTTTGAAGATTTCTAATGAAGAAGTCACAACCTCTCAATTTTTCTTCTAATTCTCAGAATGCTTTCCTTCCAAAGATTTCCCTTGAGAAAACATTAGTTTTGTGGTTCATGATTGAGATATAATACTATTGTGCTATAATAAGTGATGCGCTAAATGATTTTAGAAAAAAACACAGAAAGTCTTGAATAAAATAATGAAGAGTAAAATGAACATTGTATAAATAGTAATAGCAATCTTGTTTTAAGAATGACTGAGAGAACATGTCATTTTTACTTTAAGTAATACAAAATATTAAAAATAAAAGACACACGAGGAGAGACATTTTCTGCATCCAGAGAAAGAACTGCTAAATAGAAGTAGGCACAGAATAATTTTACATATCTATATCTATTGGTTTCTAATGGGCAAGGGAGGCAGGGGAGACAGGAAAGAAAAAAAGGAAAAAATGAGCAATTTACACATTGACTTTATTATGTATTTAAAAGGAATATCAATCTGTACAAAATAAATATGTAATTTCTTCCATGATCACCTTTTTTATTCTATTATATTATGAAAAATTTGTTTTATTCCATAAATTAAAGAAGAAATGAATTAAGAGAACTAAATGTTAGGCACTTCTCATTCCTAGACATTCTTACAGAACCAAAATATGTTATCTCTATATACTTTTAGATATATTCAGTGAGGATCAATTCTGTCCTTTGATCCATTAGCCTGAAATCAATTCTTAAGGGATCTTTCAATATACTGAGAATACAAATATCTTGATTCAAAATTTGCAGAAAACTCTTCTAACCACTTTCTTTTCTATGGATTCTGATATTTACCTCATATTGCAGAGCAAAAGCTTCAAGGGAACCCTTCATGTGTAACCTTTTCATTTCTCAATATATGTATGATATGATCATAATATATTATATATCAAATATATCAAATATATTAGATCTACAGAGCACATGGGTCTTTTGATTACTGGTAAACATTGAAAATGTCAGGGTCACATTATTGCAGTCTGGGGCTTTCAAATTCAAAAAACGCTATTTTTCGTAGATAAAGTCTTAAAATAGCAAAGGTACCTCCAGTGTTGTTTGGTATTTCTGGTTCACATCCTTAAAAGAGTCCTTGATGAAGATGTTAAGAGCCTCACTCTTACAGATGATGTGAACATCCAGTAGTTCTTGAATAGTATCTGTGGGGAACTGGACCTTCTGTCTCATCATTCCTTCATATAGTGTAAGGGCTCTTTGTACTGCAGCTGAGTTCTCTCGCTCAGCTAGGACCAAAACGGTATTTTCCATACAGGGTATATTTCCACTTTTGATGGCTTCTACATAAGTCAGGACCAGGTTTCCTAGACCTATAGAAGGAAGTCAAATGGAGCAATCAGGAGAATGGCCTGAGCTACCTTATTTAGGAATGAGGGTTTATCTTTATATTTTTGCCCAGGTTGGGAGTCTGGTTTCATTTTGTTTCTCAGAAAATAAACTTTCTGATAAAATCAGGAAGCATCATGAATGTCAGGAAATAGGAAACAAGAGGGGTGTTTTTGGTAACCAAAACTCTGACAAATGTGGTACATATAACTGAATTGCTGCAAGAAGATAACTCATTGCCTTTGTCCATGATTACTCTAGGATGTCTCTTCTCTACCTCACTCTAGAGTTCCCTACAAATATCCTAAGGGTTTCATGGGACATGCTGATGAGGAGACTCACGGGGTCCATTGACTGTGCCACCTCCAGGGAGAGTCTTGGTCTTAATGGTACTGAAGATGTAATTGCAGAATTTGTTAGTACTTTCCACAAAGTCAACATCAAATAAATCATCATGAAGTGTCTCAAGTTGTTTGAGCATCTTTCCATAAGCAGGTGGTGAAAAGATGGAGCATTTCCTGTTTAGAAAGAACTTCTGGATACATATTCTAGCTTCTTCACTGGTACCTAAGGAAAGGGAAGAAAGAAGCACATGGCCTAAATGAAAGTGGACATGGATATCATTCCCCTCAAATCATGTCCTGTTTGGAACATTTGACTCATTTCTTTTTTTTTTTTTATTTATGAAAGGTTCATTTGACTCATTCCTCTGCAGGCATGAGGTTGAGTAAAAAAAGAGAAGAGGAAAAGGACAAAGAACTTGTCTCATGAATACAATTATTAACTAAACCTTGTCATTTAGATCCCTTCTAAGCCTTGTCCCAAATTCCCTTTCTTTGGAGTCTGGGAACAATGACTATTCATAGATAAAGTGGAAACAAATAAGAGCAGTTTCTGAAAATTCCCATATTGCCCAAGTTTTAGTCTCTGAGACCTTTTTCCAGTTTCAAGGCATTCTCCAGGTATTGATCTGAGGTGATGGGTTGCCCATCGATTTCCAACTCCAAGATGAAATCACGCACAGTCCACACAAAGTCTGGAAAGAAGCTGGCAAATTCCATGGAGTCATTCATTTGCTCAGTGCCAGGGGAAGACTTTGCCTTGATGTTATCTGTCAGTTCTGTTACATAGCTGTGGTGTTAATTAAGAAAAAGTGGTAGAAAATGAATCATGAGAAATTTCTCTTGAAAAATCCACATTTGTACTTGTTGACAATTTACAGCTTCAGAGTTGTATAGGAGCGATGAGACATTAAGAAATTTTCAGTGTCAGAATTAGAATTATATCTGAAGTCTACCAGTCTGCAATGGGTATTCTGTCCACTAGGCCATGTTTCCAAACTCTGTCTCTCTGACTTTGCTTCTCTCTCTCTCTCTCTCTCTCTCTCTCTCTCTGAAATGTCTATCCCTCTCTCTCTTCTCTTTTTTTTTTTATCAGTGATACAATAAAAATGTTGATTGTGGTGGAGGTAAAATTTGTTCTTGATTCTTAAAGAGGCCCAATGACATTAGGAAGAGATATCATTGCTTTTAAGTGAACTGGATATAAGTGAGGGAGGGCTCTGCCAATTTACCAGCCTCATTTTATGTGGACCTCTGTCCAGAGGCACTATACAAATCAGGATCACTGGAGCTGGCTCCCAATACAACAAAATCAACTTTATTGAGGCCTCTAGAGCGAAAAGAGCAGCAGTCCAATCCTGCTTTGCTCTTCCTTTGTGCAGTAATAGCTAGTTTTTGGACCTTTGAAGCTTGCCTAGTCCTTTCTCAATGTCAACTCATTTTGTGCAGAAAGGATACTATAGTTGGTCCATGGCCTGCTGGTTGATGGTGCCCATGCTGTTGTATATAAAGATGCTGCTCAGGAGCACTGCCAGGGTGAATATCCATGTGTCGTTTTGTTGTTTCCCTAAAAGTCATATCACATTCTCTGAACTGAACGCAAGACTGCCATGTCTGTGAGATGCCCTAGATCATTGTGATTATGTGGTGAGGGGAAATCAACTCCCTTAGTTGTGGTTATACTCGAGGTGTAGAACAAGGATATTTAGAAAGTTTTGTTTGAGTAGGGTGGCAGATTTCTTACCTTTTCCACATCACCCAGCCCCTCAGAGTCCAGAAGAACAAGGGTATGATTTGGCTCCCTTGGGTGCGGAACACACCACATCCAGATGCCCTTGGTGTGAGACTGTACTGTGGAACCAAGGGAGAAACCTGCACAAGAGTTTGGAGAGTTGAGCCCAGATGGCAGAAAAGTGGTAATTTTGAGATTTGGAGCATGTGGAAGATATTCCAATAAAAGTTGTTGTGGAAACAGTGCTGAATATAAATTGAGAAATCACCTAGTTCAAATCTTTCTTCACACACTTATTTGCTATGTGATTCTGAGCAATTTATTTAGCTTCAATTTTCCTTTCTTTTTTTTTTTTAGATTTTTTTTTTCAAGGCAATGGGGTTAAGTGGCTTGCCCAACGCCACATGGCTAGGTAATTATTAAGTGTCTGAGGCCAGATTTGAACCCAGGTACTCCTGACTCCAAGGCTGGTGCTTTATTCACTGCACCACCTAGCTGCCCCTAGCTTCAATTTTCTCATCTTTAAAATGGGGCTAATTTGTTTTGATTATTCATTAATTTTTTTAAGTTGCAAACTCAGTTCATTAATGCCTTTCTATTTTGTTGCTATATTCTTAAAATGATAATTTTTTTTTCACTAAGGACTGCTTTGTTTTGCAAGGTAATGGGACTTAAGGGACTTGACTAAGGTCACACAGCTAGATAATTAAATATGTGAGATCAAATTTGAACTCAGGTCCTCCTGGCTCCAGGGCCTGTGCTCTATTTACTGCACCACTTAGCTGGCTTCTGAGGACTACTTTTTGTATATTTCTCATTATAATTTTCTATTACATTGTTATTAACTGTTCCTGTTATTTATTTTTGATAGTACATTATTAAAGACATCATTATTAATTCTCCATCTATATCTTTATCATTTGTTTAATGATCTTGATATTAATATTTTTATGATATCATAGTCTGCAATGAAAATTTTAGAATTCCTGGTTCTCAAATATTTAAAATGATTTTATGTGCTTTTGGACTATGATGTATTATCATAAAATTACTATATTGTGCTGATGAATATTTTTTAATGTTCAGAGGAAATCTAAGTCTCTATGATTTAACTTCTTTGTTATTTACTTTTACTTTTTAATTTGCCTTTCTATTAGATGTGTCTAGCTCTAAGAACAGAACAACTAAATCATTTATAATTATTGTTATTAAACATGTCTTTTTTCTAATTGGATCAATTTACAAAAAAGAAATGGTTGTTATGACATTTGGTACACATATATTAGTGTAATGTTGCTTCATTGTTTGTTTTCTTTAATTATAATATCGTTTCCCATATATTTCTTGATAATATGAATTTTTATTTTTGTTTTCTTCCAAATCTTCATTGAATCTCTACTTTTATGGATTTACTCTGATCCATAGTAAATTTTGTTACTTTCTCTTATTTTCACTTTAGATGAATATTTTTTTATGTTTTTTGCATTGTTGGGTTCTGGTTTCTTATCCATTCTGATATTTTATTTCATTTTTTTTTGTACCCAATCCACATTTGACATCTATTTTCTCCTTTTATTTACTTTATATATATTATCTCTTTATAATCAGTATTTTATACATGAAGATTTTTATTTGATTTTAAAATTTGATTTCTCTGATTCAAGGTATAGCTGTGGGTTAGAATCCATCCTTATCTGTACCATATTGTTTAATCTTCATTCTACCTGCTACTCATGTTTTTTCTTATTTATTCCTATCTTGGCTTTTATATATTTCCTTATTAATTACTAAGACTTCAGTCTTTCTCATTAATTAATGAATTAGTTCTGTGCTCCATCCCAGTTTATATATTACTTATTTTACTGGAGAAGCTTCTTTTCCTATAAGCTTAGATTCACTTCTGTCTAGGAATCCTCCCTCTTCCCCCCCTCCCCTCCCCAATCTTTTGACTCCTAGGCTGAAACATTGAGGTTATTGATCAGGCTATCTATTGTTACTGTAACCAACAAAGAAATAAATTCATGAGTGAATATTTATAATATATCAGCTGACAAAGAGAGGCAAAGTCAAAGTCATTTTCAATGACTTACCACTAAGAACTTATTCTCAGTTTTGGAAGCCTTGCCCCATCATTCAGGTTCTTTCAGGATATGCATTAAAATCTCAAGAATTCATTTCATAACTGTTTTTTGTTTTTGCTTTTGCAAGGCAATGGGGTTCCAAGTGACTTCCCCAAGGTCACAGCTGGGTAATTATTAAATGTCAGTTCCTACTGACTCCAGGGATAGTGCTCTATCCAATGAGTCACCTAACTACCTCTTCATATCCATTTGTAAGATATGTTATATTCAATAATCTCTGCAAATAAAATGTTCCAGTTCTTTTCTCTCTCCTCTTTCCAACTGTCCCAGTAAATATTCTCTCCAGAATGACTGCTAAATTACTCTTCTCACAGACTTCCCATATAACGACAGAGATATAACATCATTTATAGTTTCTGAGAATTTATTGAATTGAATATTGAGTTTCTACTTTATCCTTCAGAAACTCATATTCTCATCCCATTTCCATTTAACTAATGTTTTCTAAATTCTTTGAAATTATTTCTGTCCTTAATTTCTGTTTATTTTTAAATTTATTTTTTTCTCTGTTTCAACCTGTCTCATTCTCTGCCCTTTTAAGAAGGTGTTTCAAAAATCTCTCCTTCAAACTCTCATTTTAAGTAATAAAATGAGGGATAATTACACAATTTAAATCATCTTATCAGAACTGTCAAGGAATATTTAAAAAATGCATCTCTAGTTTTCTTTATTAAGATATTATCATCTTTGACATCACCAAAACTCATTTTGTAACTTATCTTTGGTCCATGTTTTTTTTTGTCTTTTCTCTTTTATTGCTACTCCCTTTTAAAAGAAATTGTCCTTTGTTTTGTCCTCCTCATCACTTCTTTTCCTGTATCATGTTTTAATTCCCTGATTCAATAGGGATTGATTATAATTTTTTATGTTCTCCCTGTCTTCATGATATAAAATCTTTTGTAATATTATATTTGAATTCACTCTCTGTCTTGTTTTTTAATTGTTGTATGTGAAAGGAATCTGAAACTCTAAGGAAGAAACATTGTCTATAGAGATCCATTTGTTCTTATCCTAAGAGTCTAATGTACTTACCAGTGCTTTGACCTGCCAGCTTGTTCATCAGGTAGGACTTTCCAGTGCGATAGAGTCCCACAATCGCTACCACAACCACAGGCTGGGTAACTGTAGTAAGGATGTCCACTGCTTCCTGGTTCACCACGAATTGCCCATTACTGTTTTCAATTAGGCAGATTGGGGCAGACATCAAAAGATCAGTGGCCATGTTGGAGGTATAGTGTTACCTGCAAATGCAAAGATTGCTTAAATAAATCCTGGGAAATCCAAGTCATTTCTAAATCCCGAGCTAGGAAACAGCATTCTCAGGGCCAGACTCCTTCTCCCACTTGTGACCCTTCCCAAAGACTGTGTTTCCAGGCAGAACCAGAGGTCCTCTCATCTCTTTCCACATTAATACCCTTAGGTGCTGATTAGTGTTAAGGAATCCTGGGAAGAGATCAGAAGTATTTGAATTCCATTATTCAAAGTTAAATGTGGTCATTAATTCCATATCAAAGGCATTTTGTAGGATGAATCCAATCATGTCAGGGAACTAATCATTTGCATTAATTGGGATGGAAATCTGATGAGCACCAGCCTCTATCTCTGCAAATGCAATTTACAATGAAATGTAGTGATAGTTAGCTGTTCCTATTTTTCTGTGGTTCTAAAACCATTTCAGATTGAAAAATGTAGAATTTTTAACATATTTATAGGATCACAGATTTAGAAATCCAAGTGTCCTTAAAGATCATCTAGTCCAATTTAGAGAAGATCAAAGCAAAGAAAGATTAAGTGATTTGCCCAAGACAGCAGTTAGTAAACAACACAGATTGGTTTCAAACCCAAGTCCTTTGACTTCAGTTCTTGAACTCTCCTGCCCAGGATCTTAGATCTAGATCTGAGAAAGATATTAGTGATCTTGTTCAGTGATGAGAAAACTGAAATTTAGAGACATTAAGCAATTTGCCCAAAGTCAGAAGGGGCCATTCGTGATTAAGGCAGTATTTGGACTCAAATCATTTGATTCTAAAATCTAGTGTCCACTTGGTAGTATCATATTTCAACTGTACTACATTTCACAAAAGTGTGATACTTCTTTTCAATTCTTATAGTCCTTCTTTTATGGCATTAAGTGATACCCAGGTAGCCTACTCCCAGTCCTCTAATTATTGGTGCTTAACTGAAATTTTGATACTCTAATATTTCAAGGATTCCTCAGTCTCTTTTTACTCACCAGTTCAATCAGTTGGTAATCTTGACATTTCTCTCTCCATACAAGTTATTATATTTATATCTGTCTGTCTATCTATCTATCTATCTATCTATCTATCTATCTATCTATCTGTCTGTCTGTCTGTCTGTTACCTCTTCTATCTAGTCACACAATCCTCTCATTATCTGTTGCTTGGACTATTGAAATAGTCTCCTAATTGGTCTCCCAGTCTCTTCTTCCAAAAAATTCTCTTTAAATCTGATAAAAGAGATTTTCCTAAAATGGAGATCTGGTCATGTCAAAATTCTTGAAGCTTTGTATTATAGTCACAGAACTATGGCCAACTCATACCCAAAGAGTCCCCACAATATCATATGAAACAACTGACTGTCCCTCTAAAATTTTAGTATTTTGGATTCTATATATCTTTTATCTGAACCCTTTGAAATATGCTTTAGGGGCAAATGGATGGCACAGTGGATAGAGAACCAACCCAGGAGTCAGGAAGCCCTGAATTTAAATTTGCCATCAGACACTTAATAATTACCCAGCTATGTGTCCTTGGAGAAGTCACTTAATCCTGAAATATGCTTTTAAAAATCCTGAGTACAGCATGCTTGAAGTTTCTGTCCCTTATCAGATTCTCAGAGAGAATTTCCCCAGGAGTTTCCATTCCAGAAATCATTTCCTTACTGTTATTGGGGAATCAGTTTTGGAATTAAATTCCCCCATGCTTATTTGTGATTTTTTTTGACTTGATAACTGAAATTATGAGTAATGTAAGTCACAAAGTTATAAGCTGGTCTTTTTGGCAGAGAGAACTCTCCAGTGTATCAATAGAAATTCCCTTTTATCATTATATTGTGATTCTGTGCCCAATTTGTAGTTTATTTCTGAAACTCCACATCTACTTTGTATTTCTGTCTAGATCAGGAGCATACTTTCATGATAAAATAATTACTTTTTAATCCTTCTTTTATATGTCATGCAAATTGGTGATTCTGAATGATCCTTAGCAGTTTTGCTGGAGAGATATCTCAGAGTAATTTTTCTATGTTTGACTGAACTAGAAAATTCATGGTAGTCTTAGTATTTGGGAACTGTATCTTAACCATGGCTACTGGCTGATACAACTCTTCCCACTTTTGGTTGGTGTGTTTTCCCCTTAGTTTTATTAAAAGTACTTTTTATTTATTCTTCTAATTATGTGACTCCTTCTTCTCAGTCTCCTTTGCTAGATCTTCATCCATGCTCTGCTTCCTAAGCATGGATACCTCCCTTGGCTCTATCCTGGTGCCTTCTTTTATTTTCTTTTTGTTCCACAGGACCAAAACTCTCTCCCTCCCATTCTCTGAATCCTGGCTTCTCTGTTTCCTCTCACTTTCTATTGGAAACCTTTCCTACTTCCTTTAATGCTGGGAAAGAACCTTCCCTTCTCTTGATTTTCTTCAAATTGTTCTATAACCAAGTCTAACAGTCTTTTTATCTGGGTAATGAATCCTGAATCCTGTAGTATCTAAAACCACTGCATGATTTCCCTGTAATCCCTAGACTAGAGGCTTCTAGAATCTTTAAATACAGGGCTACCAAGTTAAGGATTCAGAGAGGCTCAAATGTTGCTTGCTTACATCAGGATCTGATGGGGGCATTCTGGCATTTAGTTTCTATAAATGATTTGTAATTTAAAAAAAAAAAGCCTCTCCTTGGGGGGCAGAGCCAAGATGGTGACAGGAGAGGATCATCTCTTAGGTGCTTTCTCTCAAAACTTAGAAACTAAGGACTCTAAATTTTTGAGAGACAGAATCCATAGAGGGATCCTGTGAGGCAGTTCTCCAACCCAAGGTAACCTGGAAAAGAGAAGAAAGGCTCTGCTCCCTGGGGTTGGAGGTGTGGCAGGCTAGAGCGAAGGAACTCCAGCCTCCCAGAGGCAGCCCCAGGGCACTGGTAGCCCCAGCTCATGGCAGCAGGGGAAGTTTCCTGACCTACACTTAAGGAGCACCGGGCACAACTTGGAAGATCAGCACGGTGGAGCCTCTGCCAGAGTGAGAGTTTGAAGCCCAGCTCTCAGGGAACTCAACAAGCAGCATGGCTGGGCAGCACAGATCCAGGAATGGGAAGCAGAAGCCAGTATGTAGGAGCCCTCAGGGCATGAGTGCTGAGCCTAGAGAGGGTAGTGGAGAGATACTGCTGTGCTCTTTCCTCTGTCCCTGGAACAGGACTCTGGGGCCCTGACCACATTCAGATCATGAATGTAGTCTAGGACCACCATAGAACAGCAGGGCCCTCCCCACCTCAGCCCCCTGGCAGAGGGGTGCACTTGTGGTCATTCACAGACCAGGAGGGAGGACAGAGACTCATACACAGAGATCCTTGTGTGTGGGGTGTCCCAATAATACTCAAAAGCTCAGGAAGCACCCCAAAACCAGGCACAGGCTGGAGAAATGAGTAAGCAGAAAAAAAAGAGGAACACCATTGAGAAATACTTTGCCTATGATCCCAAGAATGATCAAAACATTCAATCTGAAGATGAGGAAGTCCAAGCTCCTGCATCTAAAGACTCCAAGAAAAACAGAAATTGGGCTCAGGCTATGACAGAGCTCAAAAAAGACTTTGAAAATCAAATGAGGGAGTTGGAAGAAAAACTGGGAAAAGAAAGGAGAGAGATGCAGGAAAAACATGAAAATGAAGTCAGCAGGTTAGTCAAGGATATCCAAAAAAGATGCTTAAGGAAATAACATATTAAAAACTAGCTTAGGTCAAATGGATAAAATAGTTCAAAAAGTTACTGAGGAGAAGAATGCTTTAAAACTCAGAATTGACCAGATGGAAAAAGAGATAAGAAAGCTCTCTGAGGAAATCAAATCCTTCAGACAAAGAATGGAACTGAGGAAGGTTGCTGATTGTATGAGAAATCAAGACATAATACTTCAAAACCAAAAGAATGAAAAATTAGAAGAAAATGTGAAACATTTCATTGAAAAAAAAACAACTGATATGGAAAACAGTTTTAGGAAAGATAATCTAAAAATTTTTGGAATACCTGAAAGTCATTATCAGGAAAAGCGCCTTTACCTCATTTTTAAAGGATTACTACAGGAAAATTGCCCTGATATCCTAGAAGCAGAGGGCAAAATAGAAACTGAGAGAATCCACCGATCTCTCCCAGAAAGAGATCCAAAAAACCCAATCCCAACTAATATTATAGCCAAGTTCCAGAACTCCCAAGTCAAAGAGAAAATATTACAAGTAGCCAGAAAGACACCATTCAAATATCATGGAGCTGCAGTCAGGATCACACAGGACTTAGCAGCAACTACATTAAAAGCATGTAGGGCTTGGAATATAATATTTCAGAAGGCAAAAAGCCTCTCCTTGCATTTTAAATGCAAACTTTCTGTTTCAGACCTTTCTCCTTGTAATTCTTCATTTCCCAGATTCTAATCATGGCCTAGAAAGAACCTGCATCATACAATCTCATCCTGGAATGGACCTTAGAGGTAATCATCATCCATCATCATTTTAAGTGTGATGAGCTTCTTTGGAAGTTCACTGTAGCCTATGGACTTTTTCTCAAAACAAGGTTTACAAAATCCATCATTCCTTTAAGTGAGTTTATTATTCTGGGGCCCTCTTATTATTTAAAACTCAGGTTCTCCTGACTTTAGGGCTGGTGCTTTATCCATTGTGCTACCTAGCTGCTCCTATACTTGCATTTTTTATGGAATTAATAACTCCTTTTTGTAAGTTTCTAGATTTGCAATTTTATATTTCTTGATTTTTTTTCATTTTTCTCATCTCATCAAGCTTGAGACCTTGTATATGGCATTTGTGCCAAGGCCTGACTTTCCTTCTCTCCTGATAGCCTGGGTGTCTGAGGAAGCCAGGTGGCACAGTGGATAAAGCTCCGGGGAAACCCGGTGTGAGAAGGCTTTGTTATAATCAGGCCTGAGACACTTGCTAGCTGAATGAGCCTAAGCAAGACATTTCCCCTTTGCTTGCTTCAGTTTCTTCACCTGTAAAATATGGTTAATATTAACACCTAACTCACAGGATTTTCATATGGATCAAATGAAATAATTCTATAAAGAACTAGCGGAATGCCTACATATAGTTTATTTCCCTCTCCTTTCTCTTTTAAAAGACTGAGGTCACTGAACTTTATTTGTCTCACCTTGTATCCTTGGATTCTTGTACTGAAATTCATCTCCTGAAGCTCAGCCTCAAGCCTCTGCCCTTGGATCTTTAAGGGTTGGAGAGCAGGATAATGAGGATTGTTTCTGGTATCTCTGGAAAGAATGCTGGGGATGTTGGAGCCTTGGGTGCCTGAGTACTGTGGCATTGCATTGTATTGGTATACATTTCTATTGTCACTGGCTGCTCTCTAGTTGTTACCCAGGATTTCCAGGGTGCACCCCAATGGACTTCTTACCATTTTCATGGTTTCTTAATGGGAGCAAGGGAATATTGTTTTAAGCACTTTAAAAGCAGTATCTCATGTGATCACACAACAGCCCAGTTACTATTATTATTCCTATTTTACAATTGTAGAAACTGAATAAGACAGATTGTCACTTGGCTAGCTAAGTAAATGGCTGAGACTAGACTTGAATTCATCCCTTCATGATTCTAGTTTCAAAGTATTGTCCTAGAGATTTGGGGTGACCAGATAGGACAGGAATTTGGGGGCCACTGAAAGATGAAAGAATTCATGCTTGCTGGAATGTTAAAACTGCTCAGGATTTTATTACAAATGATTAAAAATAGGGCGCCTAGGTGGCACAGTGATTAGAGCACTGGCTTTGGAGTCAGGAGTACCTGGGTTCAAATCTGGCCTGAGACACTTAATAATTACCTAGCTGTGTGGCTTTGGGCAAGACATTTAACCCCATTTGCATTGCAAAAAAACTCCAAAACAAAAAACAAATGATTAAAGATAACAGGTTAAAACTTTTCTTCCTAGAGATTTATGCAGCACTTTAGGACATGGTGAATGACAACAGTCTAGGCAAGGTTGCTTGAGGAGCACAGAAGAGCCAGGGAGAGAGAAAGTTAAAGAGAGGCAGAGATAAAGAACAGTTGAGCAGAGGTGAGGGGCCAGATGGGTGGACTGGCCCCTAGCAGAGGTCCAGCCTAGGCTTTATAGTCTTGCCCCTTCTCTGGGCACTTAGGGAAAGAGGGGGAAATCCCTCACCCCCTTATCAAAACCAGGCATAGAAGGTTGAAGTCTGGGGATTAGGAATGAGGGGACAGGATACAAATTTTATATTAATCAATGAAACAATAGCAGTCAATTTACATCTCAAGAACAAAGAACCTTCCACATCCTTAACAAGATTCTCAGATTTTTAACAACATTAAAAGACTAGAGAACTTGTTTCTGACTATAAGTTTCCTACACTCATAATTCTGTAAAGCAAAAACTCTAACCAGTGTGACAGCTAACTGCTTCTACCCTCTCTGGTTGTAATGGAGGGGGCCATTTTTCTTCTCCAGGGGCTTCTGGCTGATTTTACAGTTCTAAGGTAAAAGTGATCCACTGTAGTTTTTCATTAAATTTCTTCAACTTTATTTCCTATGAACCTAGGAATTTTGCTGGAGTATATATGAGGGAGCTGGTTTGGCTTCTTATTCAGGCAGCTATTTTGTCTGGAAGGTAAATTACTGATCTATGTGAATAGATGGGGTTTAAAGGGAAAGAAGGTAAGGGAAGGACATTTCCAGTTTTAAATACAATTTAAAACTTATCTCTAATTTTTCCTTTCCATATCTATTTCTGTATACCTGTTTGGATATTGTCTTTGCCATTATACTGTGAAATCTTGTACAACTGGGACTTTTTTTGGGAGGGCTTTTATTTGTTTCCTAGTGTTTTCAAAGTTTATCGACTTCTCCTACAGATCATGCATCAATAGTTTATGCATTAATTGATCAAATGGAAAAATGAATGGTCTTTAATTCTTAAAAAACATCAAATGAATACAACTTGCAATTATTGTTGTGACCCCTCAGCTATCTGGAAAGCCGGTAGCTTCCCTTTAGACTCTCCTCAATCTCAGGACTTCCAGTAGTAGTACAGTTGTGGTGCTAAGATCCACACCTTCCTCTCAGCCACCCCCACTAGGTGCTAACAATCATCTCTAGCCATTTCCGGCTTCATAACCTCTTAGAGGGGAAAGATCTAGCTGGGGAAGAGTCTGGATCTACTGCATTGATTCCTCTGCTGGCTACAGATTCCTCAAACATTGGCCCAGCCATGGAATGAGATGGAGTTAGTTTCAGAAGTTTCCAGTTTGCAGAGCAAACAATTCAACACAGGTAAATTGCCATTAAATGAGCCCATGATTTGAAGTCAGGATGGAGGATCGAGAGGTGATTGTCCCACAGGTTCAATTACTAATAAACAGGAAAACAGGCTATATGTAATGAGATTCTGGAAGGAGAATTTGGCAGTGCTAGTGGAGTGTAGATTCCTGCCCAGACCTTTTCCTATCTTCTCAACCAAATCTTAAGTGTTCTAACATGAAATTAAGATTTTTTAAGGAACTTGCACCACAACAATATTAAGATAGTATACTTTCCCAGAAACTTTGTGTCAAATTTTTGTGTCAGATACCTCAACCCCCGTGCCTAGAATGGTGTCCACATGTAGTGGACACAGCAAATATTGTGAAGTGATTCCTGACCAGAGCAGGACTTAGACTTTGCTGATCTCTGAGGTGGCTGGAGCCCCACCTTGTCCTATTTTAGGGAAAATGCCTGGCTAGCACCACCCCTCAATCTCCAAGCAAAGATTATAAACAAGAGAGCACAGGGGCTTTAAAATTTCTGAGGACTCTTTTTGGAGAAAAAAATAGAGAAAAGTTCTTACCTCTTCTTCTGTTCACAGTCTCAGTCTTTGTTTCAGGGATTTGATGATTCCTTTCCCTTGATTTCATTTCCCCCCCCACCCCTTGATCTCTTGACTCTGACTTTCTCAGTTTGTGAACCAAAAGCTGTATGATCACTGAACTGTGAAGGCTTCCTCTATTTATAAGAATTTTCAGCAGAAAAGAACAGAAGTTATATAGAGGAAATGGAAACTGAAAATAGACACAAGAATTTTGTGTGAGTGGCTGAGTAAGTAGCCAGAAAGAGGGAGTGCCTAATAAGGATTTGCTGTGTCTCCCCCATGTGGAGACCATAGGGTGGGGATCTTTCATGGTGCTGTCGATTTGCACTGACTTCTACTGGTGCAGGAGAGGGTTTTGTATTATCTAAAATAGAAGATCATCCAAAATTTATTTATGTCTGTCCTTGGAAGGTTGATGACAAGTATTTGGATATGTGTATAGTTTATTCTAAAAATCAACTTTCAAGAAAGAACTGAGAAGAAGGAAGTTGTTCAAATTTCTCACTCCTTATCCTTTGTTCATTCATTCCTTTCATTTCTCCCATTTTGTAGTCAATAGTATCACACTGACCAATGCAAGCTAGGGTATAATCTGAATTGACTTCCTTCAATCCTATAATGGTTTGGCTGATATTGGATGATAGAGCCAGAGAGGGCAGACTTAGGGATCATAAAATGATAGATTTAAAACTGACAGGGAACTTAGGGATCTTCTAGTCCACCACTTTTTTTTTCAGATGGGAATATTCTGACTCTAATGAGTTATGTGATTTACCAAAGGTCACACGTGTAGTAGTATGTGGCAGAGTTATATTTGTAGTCATCTGCTTTTTCTTTTGAAAGTGTACTTCTGAATGATCATTTATTGAGAGATAAATAGAGAAGGTAAGTTACCAATAAGACAGGTTTTAAAGGCAGTAGACCCTGGCATAGCATACATAGCTCACTTTGGTTTCTGGTGATTCCCAGGGTAACAGATTACACTGAAAAAAGGAATTCAAAAGTATCATTAAGGAGTACAAAGCCCTACACAAGAAATTAAAGACCTTATAGACATATGTTGTGTTTTTTCACTGCTTTTAATTAAAATTAAGGAGTGATTTAATAAAGAAACATTTAAAAAAAAGATGACAAGAATAAGAAACATGTAATACTTTAAGCATTTCAAATTACTTAACAAGTATTATTGCATTTTTTTATCACAATAATTTTTTTGGGGGGAAGGGGGAGTAGATGCTATTAGGCAATGAATACCTAGTGAAGAAGGTGGTCACTGAGAATGGGCTGTTTATTTCTTGGAAATTATTTAAAAGAAATATAGCAACTATGAAATTTCCAACTAAATTAAGGCATATAAGAGCAAGACAGAGTTGAGAAAAGACCATTTGGTTAAGAAGATGTTGGCTGATTTCTAGAACAAAGTTTAAATGAAATGAGCAACAAAATGTAGGTACAGTCTTAAGAGTTTGGAATTCAAAGAATGACAAAAATCAGTGCTTCTTATTTTTTTGCCACAGGTTATATATTATCTATAAATGAAAGTAATCTTCTGGAGTGGGACAAAATTGAACACTTTATTCATGAATTCTGCAGGATATGGGTGCCTCACCTTGTTCATGAGACACAAGGTAGGGTAATTTCATCAGGTGTTACATAGTCTTTAGAAACTCTTTCCCCTCCCACTGGATTTTCATAGGCTCTCAGAATCTGAATTACAGCTTAAGAGGTCCACCTATCTCATAACTGCCCTCATATTATCCTCCCCCCATAATATGACATGTTTTGCTGATGAACCCCAATCATCACAGGGGGTGTGTGTGGCATAATATTAAATATAATTATAATATTAAATACCTAATTGTGCAAACTCAGTTGCATTAGGTCAATTTCTCTAGGTTACTCTTAACCAGTTGAGAACTGGATTGTTCTAATCTTGGGTTTGTCATCTCTGGAATGGATTAGGAAAACTCTCCCAGTTTTGTGATTGGCTGGGGCCATTACTCCTTTTTTTAAAAAAAAATTATTAAAGATATTATTTGAGTTTTACACTTTTCCCCCAATCTTGCTTCCCTCCCTCCCCACAGATAGCACTCTGTCAGTCTTTACTTTGTTTCCATGTTGTACCTCCATCCAAATTGGGTGTGATGAGAGAGAAATCATATCCTTAAAGAGAACAGAATTCTCAGAGGTAAAAAGATCAAACCATAAGACATCTGTTTTTTTTTTTTCCGAATTAAAGGGAATAGTCTTTGTACTTTGTTCAAACTCCACAGCTCCTTATCTGGATACAGATGGTACTCTCCTTTGCAGACAGCCAAAAATTGTTCCCAATTGTTGCGCTGATGGAATGAGCAAGTCCTTCAAGGTTGAACATCACTCCCATGTTGCTGTTAGGGTGTACAGTGTTTTTCTGGTTCTGCTCATCTCACTCAGCATCAGTTCATGCAAATCCCTCCAGGTTTCCCTGAAATCCCTTCCCTCCTTGTTTCTAATAGAACAACAGTGTTCCATGACATACATATACCACAATTTGCTAAACCATTCCCCAATTGAAGGACATTTACTGGATTTCCAATTCTTTGCCACCACAAACAGGGCTGCTATAAATATTTTTGTAAAAGTAATGTTTTTACCCTTTTTCCTCATCTCTTCAGGGTATAGACCCAGTAGTGGTATTGCTGGGTCAAAGGGTATGCACATTTTTGTTGCCCTTTGGGCATAGTTCCAAATAGCTCTCCAGAAGGGTTGGATGAGTTCACAGCTCCACCAACAGTGTAATAGTGTCCCAGATTTCCCACATCCCTTCCAACAATGATCATTATCCTTCCTGGTCATACTGGCCAATCTGAGAGGTGTGAGGTGGTACCTCAGCGAAGCTTTAATTTGCATTTCTCTAATAATTAATGATTTAGAGCATTTTTTCATATGGCTATGGATTGCTTTGATCTCCTCATCTGTAAATTGCCTTTGCATATCTTTTGACCATTTGCAAAGTTGCAGGTTATAAAATAAACCCCATAAATCCTCAACTTTCCTATATATGACTAGCAAGAAACAGCAGGAAGAGCTAGAAAGAGAAATTCCATTCAAAGTAACCTCAGACAGTGTAAAATACTTGGGAGTCTATTTGCCAAGACAGACTCAGAATCTTTTTGAAAACAATTATAAAACACTTCTCACACAAATTAAATCAGATTTAAATAACTGGGCAAATATCAACTGCTCATGGATAGGGAGAGCTAATATAATAAAAATGACAATTCTACCAAAACTAAACTATCTGTTTAGTGCCCTACCAATCAAAATTCCAAAAAATTACTTTAATGAGCTAGAAAAAATTGTAAGTAAATTCATATGGAGAAATAAAAAGTCAAGAATTGCCAGGAGCTTAATGAAAAAAAAATGCAAACGAAGGTGGCTTAGCACTACCTGATCTAAAATTATATTATAAAGCATCAGTCATCAAAACTGTTTGGTATTGGCTAAGAAATAGAGTGGTGGACCAGTGGAATAGACTAGGTGTAAAAGCAGGAGAGGATTATAGTAATCTGCTGTTTGATAAACCCAAAGAGTCAGGCCACCAGGATAAAAACTCCCTCTTTGATAAAAACTGCTGGGATAATTGGAAGTTAGTATGGAAGAAACTTAGATTAGACCAACACCTCACACCCTTTACCAAGATAAGATCCAAATGGTTACAGGACATAGACATAAAAAAACAATACTATAAGCAAATTAGAAGATCAAGGACTAGTCTACCTGTAAGATTTATGGAAAGGGGAACAGTTTATGACTAAGGAAGAGTTGGAGAACATCACTAAAAACCAATTAGATGATTTTGATTACATTAAATTAAAAAGTTTTTGCACAGATAAAACCAATGTAATCAAGATAAAAAGAAAAGTAGTAAATTGGGAAACAATCTTTACAACTAATGATTCTGACAAAGAACTCATTTCTTAAATATACAGAGAACTGAGTCATATTTTTTAAAACAAAAAGCCATTCCCCAATTGACAAATGGTCAAAGGATATGCAAAGGCAATTTACAGATGAGGAGATCAAAGCAATCCATAGCCATATGAAAAAATGCTCTAAATCATTACTCCTTTTTAATGGATTTCAAAGGGAGTCTTCACCCTCCTCATAGTATATGACTTGAAAGAGAATATACATTAAAATGGGGAAGATGTTATAAATAATTAGTTACAAAGTTCACTTATAGCTATTACGTAGCATATATGTCTCTGTGTATATACAAATAGACATAAATATAAATTTATAGAGAAGATGGATGAGAAGGAATGAGGGAAAGAAGCAAGGAATTAGTGTGTTTTGGAAAGATCTCTTGCAGAAGGAGATACTCAAACTGAGTCTTAAAGGAAGCTAGAGAAACAGAGGTTTCTAGAAAAGGGACACATAGTGAATTTATTTCTATTTTTGAAACTAATGTTTTATTTAGCTTTATAACCATAATTCCCTTATACAAATAATTCTGTGCAGGAGTCATACTAATCTACCCTGTATCATTCCAAATCCTAGATAATGGGCTGCTGAAAAGAGAACACTCAAATAATTTTGAATAGAGACATATGCATACTTAATTTAAATGCTTGTGTTAAGGAACTATACATTTACTAGCCTAGAGAAGAGAAGAGTTGGAAAGAAATATGGGGCATTGCATTTGTTCTGTTTGTTTTCAGAGGGAGAATCAAGAGAAATGGAAGTAAATTCCATGGAAGGTGTGAGTGGCATACTCCCACTTAAGAATCAATATTCCTAGTGAAGTCCTCTTAGGGTTAAACCTCATTAAAATAAAGACATACTATTACTCTTAGACTATTCTTAGAAGAAAGAGGGAGAGAGAGCTTACATTCCAAGCCACGCACCCTCCCAATTCTGTTGGGGGGGGGCAGTGATTTTTCCAGAGAGACCTTGCATTTTTAGTTAGTCACCTATTCAATGATAAAACTATCTTAACTGGGAGAACAGTAGACTATTCCCATGAGAAAAATCTTCTATTCCAAAGAAGCTCATGAGACTCCTCTTGTTTGATGATATGTAGACTGTTTCTAGATCTTGCATTTCAAGACTTCAATGAGATAATTATAATCCTGAGGATTATTCTCACCATCTGATGGCGAGGTAATATTTTATGAAAACCTTTCATTCTTTTCTTTGTTGCTGGGGTAGATTTTCACAAGTAGAATGTAACTCTGAAGACTAACCAATGAGTGGAGAGAGAGGGAGCATAGGAAGGAGGAGGGAATCATGGTAGGCCATATAATCTTGCTTGACTGTCAATTCGGGGCAGCTCCTTGATCTTCACTACCTTTGTGATACTTGGAGTGCATACTTTTCTCAAGAAATACCAAAATATGTGTTTTTTTTTTTTTGCTTAGAAGAGTATCTATATTTTTTTAATTGAGATTTTATCCCACACAGGGGAATTACATAAGGCCTTAGGAAATGCCTCCTGCCTATGAATGGTGGATCCATGTAGGATGAGCTTCCTGGGAACCTTTGGGAGAGTGGGTCTTTTCCTGGTAGCTCTATACTGAGACTGAATGGTTGCCAGTCATGTATGTTTTAGAGTAGAATGTCCTCTTGTGGGGAGTTAGGGCTAGAAGGCTGTTGAGGTACCTTCCAAATTCCAAATTCTGTGATTCTGTAATTTTGTTAAATTTATTCAAAAAATGGATTTTGAATTTTTAAAATTAAGTGCAATAAAAATCATGAAATCATGAAATAATGAAGAATGAGATAAGCAGAACCAATAGAACATTATCTGTAGTAATAACAATATTGGTCAAAGAACAACTAAAAAAAACTAAGTTATTCTGAAATCAACTACAAAGGACCCGGGAAGAAAGGTGCTATACATCACCAAAGAAGTGGATAAGCAGAAGGCATAGATTATGTGTTTGTTTGTGTGTGTGTGTGTGTGTGTGTGTGTGTGTGTGTGTGTTTCACAGAACCCCGACTGTCTTTCTATTTTTTCCTAGTTTGGTCTGCACTATGCAAACCCTATCTTTCTTCAGCATAGATTTGAGTTTTACTTAAAATATATGCCCCTTTTAGCGACCACTAGGTGGCGAAGTACCTTTAGTGTTGAATCAAGTAGATTTGATATCATATTGTTACCCAGACACTTAGCAGGTGTGTGTGGTCATGGGCAAGTCTTAAATTCTGTCTCAATGTTCTAATCTGTAAAATGGGAATAATAAACTTGCTACAAAGATTAAATGAGATAATACATGTAAAATACTAACTTTAAAACTCTCTTTAAATAACAGCTTTTATGATTATTTAGAAAAAAATACTTGGGGAAGGAAAAAGGGATGAGAAAGCAGTTATTTGTAAATTCTGGAAATTTAAATTACTTAACTTTTTTTTGACAAGGCAGTGGGGTTAAGTGACTTGCCTAAGGTCACATAGCTAGGAACTTATCAAGTGTCTGAGGCCAGATTTGAACTCAGGTCCTCCTAATTCCAGGGCCAGTGCTCTATCGACACTGTGCCACCTAGCTGCTCCAATTACTTAACTTTTAAATATGTAGAGATGAGATTAGATCAAACAGAAATTGAATACCTTTAAGAATTAACAGTTTAGAATTCTCTGCCTGTGTGTTCTGGCATGGTGTGAACCTTAAATTTTCTGGGGTTCCTAGCTTTGATGATTACACATAAGTAGAAAAAATATATTTATTGTATTAACTGGAGATTTCATCCATAGAATCTTAGAATTTAGGCATTGTAAAAGTCCTTTCCTATTTTTCCTATTTATAATATATTTGTTATTGTCTCCCTAATTAGATTATGAGCTCTTTG
The DNA here is from genome assembly GCF_037893015.1 of Macrotis lagotis. Classification (NCBI taxonomy): domain Eukaryota; kingdom Metazoa; phylum Chordata; class Mammalia; order Peramelemorphia; family Peramelidae; genus Macrotis; species Macrotis lagotis. The sequence continues at coordinate 39,481,771 of NC_133659.1, read as the reverse complement.
GGGTCAGGAACAAAATTTGATCTTGACCTTTTCTTTTGTATCCCTGTTGCATATAATAGTAACTCAGTAAGCACTTAATAAATGTTCGTTGCTGAAATAACCTCGGAGCTCATCCTTATTTTCCAGATTAACAAAAAGCGGATATATATTTTGCCTGTGAATGTTCCTTTTCCTTTTCCTCTTAATTCCCATTCCAAATGATTTCCCTATTAAATCTGTTTCATTTCTATATCAAACACTTTGTGTCTGTGTGTGTGTGTGTGTATATGTGTGTGTATGTTTTACCCTCCTTTGAACAGCATTTATAGGGGATAATTAATTGAGGGGAGGCATTAAAATTAAGAGGGATTAGTCAAGTTTTTCTGTAGAAGGTCCGATTATTGTTGTGACTTGAAGGAGGAAAGTAACAAAGGAATCACGACTGATTACTGAGAAATTTCTGCAAAATTATAACGATCAAATTGATCACAAATGAAAAATAAGAAAAGACACTTTCCCTCTGCCCCAATTTCTTTGTAGAGGTGGTGTCTAACAGTATGGAATGAAGCATATAATGTTAGATCTTTTTACAATGGTAAGTCTTCTTGAATTGTTGGGTTTCTGTAAAACATACACACACACACACACACACACACACACACACAAATACACACTCTATGCCTTCTTCTACTTGTCTACTTCTTTGGTGATGTATAGCATCTTTCTTCCTGGGTCCTTTGTATTTGATTTTAGAATAACTTAGTTTTCTTTAGTTGTTCTTTGAGCAATATTGTTATTACTATATATATAATGTTCTATTGGTTCTGCTTATCTCACACTTCATTATTTCATATAAGTTTTCCCATGTTTTTATAAAATCATCAAGGTCATGATTTCTTGCAGCACAGTTCTTATTTGACCTCTCCTCAATTGACAGGCATCCTCTCAATTTTCAGTTCTTTGTCACTACAAGGAGAGGTGCTATAAGTATTTTACATCATATAAGTTGTTTTCCTTTTTCCCTCATCACTTAGGAAGCAGACCTAAAAGTGTTATTGCTGAATCAAAGAGTATATACAGTTTTATTTGATATATTTCTGTAGCAAGCTTTTTATTTTTGTGTGTGTGTTTTACCCAGCACACACACACACACACACACACACACACACACACACACACACACAAACATAAACAATCTCCAGTTGAGAAACGTTTCAATTTTTTTCCCTCAAATACTATTGCCAAAAATGCTTCCCTCCCTTCCTATTTCTCCCTGTTTAATCTATTTCTTTTCTCCTTTTATCTTTCCTCAAAAGTGTTTTACTTCTGACTACCTCCTTCTCTAATCTGCCCTCCTCCTATTACTCTTCTTCCCTCTTTTGTTATTCCCTTCCCCTTATATTTTTTTTTTGGTCAGAGAAGATAGATTACTGTACCTAATGGAGTATGTGTGTTATTCCTTATTTGAGTCAGTTCTGATGAGAGTAAGGTTCACACATCATCTCTCATTTCCCTGTTCTTCCTCATCATTGTAAAAAGGTTTTCTTGCCTCTTTTATGTGAGATAACTTAACCTGCTCTAACTTTCCCATTTACTTTCCCTCACTACCTTCTTCTCTCACCCTTAATTTTATTTTTAAGTATCATCCCTTTATATTCAACTCATACCTGTGCCCTCTGTCTATATATATGTATATATATACATACATATATATATATGTATATATATATATATATATAAACTGCCCTAATAATGAGATAGTTCTTATGAAGTATCAGTAACATCTTCCAAAATTGAGCTCCAGATTGATTTCCAAATGAATTCTATCAAATATTCAAAGAATACAATCCCAATGCTATATAAACTGTTTTCAAAAATATGATGGCATTCCTCTAATTTTTTTGTAAGATACAAATGTCATCTTGATACCTAAATTAGGGAGAGACAAAGCAAAGAAAACTTTGAATGAATATCCCCAATAAACATTGTCACAAACCTTTTAAAAACAATATTATTAAGTAGGTTGCAATAAGAGATTAGAAACATTATATACTCTAACAGATTTTATTTATATCAAAACAGCACGAGAAAGATTATTAATATAATAAATGTTGATAATATAAATGATAAACCATGTAATTTTTTATTGTGAAGTTTTTGAAAAAATCAAGTGGCTATTTTTAAGACCTGTAGAAATAATAGGCATAACTAAATCTTTCTTTAATAGAGTAAATACTATCTAATGAAATCCTGGCACAAACATTTTATAATAAAATCAGGGGTGATGTAAGTATTCCTGGTATCTTTATTCTTCATTGATGAGGGCAATAGCAGCAAGATCAAAAAGAGTTAAGAGAATTAAGTGTAGGTAAAATAGGTAAGTAAATTACCCCCTTTTGCCAATGCTACAATGATTTTACTTTCATGAAGAAGATTAACTTAGCTAAGATACAGAGGTTAACTGAAAACTCTATTATAGCATAGACTATATCTGAAGATTGCAACACACTTGGAAGTGTCCTCCAGAGTTAAGATGATAAAATTCCATATAGGGCAGTGAATATTTGAAGTTTCTTGGTTGCTTCTTTTTTAGATTTTTCAAGGCAATGAGGCTAAATGGCTTGCCCAAGGCGCGCGGCTAGGTAATTATTAAGTGTCTGAGGTCGGATTTGAACCCAGGTACTCCTGACTCCAAGGTTGGTGCTCTATCTACTGTGCCACCTAGCCATCCCTCTTGGTTGATTTTTAATGTGTTTAATATCAGTAATTTTATTAATTAACAAAAAGAAATTCCTTTGGAAATGACTGGGAGGATAGATTAAAGGAAGGAATAGTATGAGGAATCAAAATCAATTAGGAAGTTAATGTGGAAGTGAAAATTGGTGAATGCAACCTAGTCTAAGACCCAAAGAAATCACAGAAAGAGGAAAGGGCCTGATATGTACAAAAATATGTATAGCAGCTCTTTTTTTGTGGTGATAAAGAATTAGAAACTCATGAGGTGACAATCACTGGGGAATGGTTAAAGAAATTATTGTCTTTGAATGCAATGTTGTTCTGTTGTAAGAAATGACAGGAGGCAAGATTGTAGAGAAACCTGAGAAGATCAGTATAAACTGATGCATAGTGAATCAAGAAGAAATAATGTCAGTAAATTATGCAATAATAGCAAAGTAGAGACAAGCAACTTTGAAATCCTTAAGAACAAAAAAGAAAGAAGGAAAAAATGAAAGATAGAAGAAAAGAAAGAAATCCTTAAGAACTGAAATGTATAGAGTAATGAACCTGTCAGGATTCCATAGGACTAGTTATGAAAAATGTAAGTTACTCTCCAAAAGAGGTGTTGAGTTCAAAATACGGAATTATAAATATATTTTTGGATCTTTTCAATATGGAATTTTTTTTGTGCATTAAGTGCATTTAGCTTTTCTTTTTTCCCCCAAATGGTTGGTAGGGTAGGGAAGAGGGCATTTCTATAGTGCTTTAAGATTTGCAAAGCCCTTTATAAATACTATCTCATTTGCTCCCCATAACACTGCTAATTCTTTTTTTGTTTTGCAAAGCAGTTCAGTTAAGTGACTTGCCCAAAGTCACCCAGATAGGTAATTATTAAGTGTCTGAGGCCATATTTGAACTCAGGTTCTCCTGACTCCAGGGCCGGTGCTCTATCCACTGTGCCACATAGCTTACCCACAATACTAATTCTTAATGGAAAAATAAATGAAATATGAAAAAACATTATACATTGCTCTCTACTTAAGAAATCAGAAAAAATGCCAGAAAGTATCCTAGCTCTACAAAATCTCTTTGTATCTGCATCAAGTCCAAAGGCCCTCTAGATCCTTGCTTCCTACATTTCCTGAACATGACACCACTATCCAGTTCCCCATCCCTTTTTGGTGCAGGATTTATGACATCACATAACGACAATTTTTACTTTGTTTCCTGTAAACTTTGAATTAAATGGAAACTGAAACTGCTTTGATTCTATGAATCAGCCCATTTCTTGGTTATTTGTAATTGTGTTTGAGCATGTCTCTCTGAAGGACTTTGAACACCAAAGAAAGGATTCTATTATTTGATCCTAGAGGTAATATTTTACCTCTACAGATTAAGGTTTAGAGATACCATGTAGCCACTCTACTATGCTGGCTCTACCTCAAAACATGGAGTTTTCCATCTTATTTGCATCTAAAGCATTCTGTGCATTCTGTGTCCCTATTAGAGCGAACTCCTTAAGATCAGACATTGTCTTGGTTTTCTAAGCATTCCCTGTGCTTAGCATATTGATAGCTAATTTATTAATACATGAGTAAGATTAAAAAAATTGCAGAGGGGATTTTATTGATGAGACCTGAGAAAAGGTTTTTAGATTTGTTGATTAAGAAATCATTGAGGGGCGGCTAGGTGGCACAGCGGATAGAGCACCGGCCCTGGAGTCAGGAGTATCTGGGTTCAAATATGGTCTCAGACACTTAATAATTACCTAGCCGTGTGGCCTTGAGCCACTTAACCCCATTTAACTTGAAAAAAAAAAGAAATCATCAACAGCTTTGGAGAGAACATTTTCAGTTGAATGATGAGGGCAGAATCCAGAATTTAAATTAAAGAAGAGAATGTGAGGAAAGGAAGTGGAGACATTGCTTGTAAAGGGCCTTTTTAGATCTTTTGAAGCACCCCTGATATCATGGTTCTGTCTGTCAACCTGTTCCTGAATTGGAGTTGGGCCCCTGAAAGCTTCTAGAACCTGGAATGCTGCCCAACCTTGTCTATCTCTCAAGACCTGAGCAAAGTTCCACAGCCTGGATCCTGGATCTCCATGTCCCTGGAAGGAGGGAAGGGGAAATGGACTGTGGGGTTGTATTTGGGAGAGACCCTGTGTTGGACTTTTGCCAGCTCATGAAGACTCATAGTTTGGCAGCAAAATGGGATATGGGGGAGGGGAACTCAAAGTGTCAGCTTATGTTGTTAAAAAAATATGGATTGTGTGTATTTGTCTTTCCTTCGATTCTAGGCATCTTAGACCATGGAGAAAGTTGAAGTTACTGTATCTTTGATGCATAGTTTCTGTTTTGGTGGTTGTGGAGATCAGAGTAAATGTCCTGTATCTGGTTGATCATTTGACCTCATAATTTCCTTTAAGATGTGGTTCCTTAAGAAATTTTTCCTGTCCATAGTTGTATAAAACAAGTCTTATGGTATGATTTTCAAAAATGTTTAGATCATCAATCCATTTGAAATTGAGTGGATATGGATTTGTCTCCATTCATCAACAAGTTACTATCCAGTTTTTGTAATGTTTAATGGCATTCTTTAACCCTTGTTTTCTCCCTTTTTACATAGCAGATTTTGTTTTCAAAGAGACCTCAGAGGTCATCCAGATCAAGTCTTTCATTTTGACAATAAAGGAACAGAAAAGTCAGGTGACTCTTGCACAGTCAGAGAGACAGATAATGGTAGAGCCTAGACTTGGATTCAGGGACTCTGGGTCCACACCAATTTCTCATTTCATTGCTACCCCCCCCCATCTAGTTGGCTTATCAATCCTAAAGGCACCTGGCTAGCAGTCAGTAAGGGTCCTAGTCTTGGAGGGTAGAAGCATTGATTTCACTTCATTGTTACCAGCTTTGTGACTCTGGCCAAGTCACTTACTTTACATTCCTCTCTAAAATTAGAGCATCTAACTCCCCAGCTTCTTGTGGGGATCAAATGAAAGAATGTACGTCCTGTGTTTTGTCAACCTGAAATTGCTACATCACTGCTAGCTATTAGCATAATAATAATTTTCATATCACTGATATGTATATTATATATATGCATAATTATATATATATTTGAAATAACTATATTGACTTCTAAATCTTTTAAATCTATTCCTATTATTTACTCATCTAATTTTTAAAGCAGCTAGGTGGCATAATGATCATCTACAGGCCTCAGCTTAGAAACAGGAGGATCTGAGTTCAAATCCTACTTCAAATCCTCAGTGACTCTTCCGAGCTCCTATTGATTCTCTTTTATCAGATTTCTGAAGACAATCTAAACTTTATATAACATTGGTTTGTGATGAAGCAAAATGCCCCTCCCCACTTTGCTTCTGTGTGGGACAATTGCCACTTAAATAAATTTCAGAGATCTCTCAAGGTATAAAGAAAAAGCTTTATTCATTTTTCGAGAAACAGGCCCCAATCAATTACAGAGATTGAGGCAAAAGTAAAAGACCCAAGAATCACATTTATCCTAATTTGATCCCCACCCACCACTGACCCTCCCTCCTTAATGAGGGATGAGGTTTTAGAATCTAGATGCATAAACTAATCTAAGACAAAAGAGCATAAAATTCAAACTGAAACCAGATTATCTTTTCAGCCCCAGGAATTGAATGGTCATCTGGACTTCAACAGATAAGGTGGGGTCAGTTGACTTTTCATCAACATCTCAGAAGTTTCTTTGTCAAGGGAGGGAGGGGCACATAATTAACTATTCTTCCATATATAATACTCTACTGAAGAAATCTCAGACTATATCCCACTCAATCCCTCCTCTTTTTTTTTAATGCCTCCTTTTTTTATTGTAATGAGATGTATTCAAATTTGTAATTAGGCCCTTAAATCTAGGTAACAACTCCCTGACCAACTCTTTGGACAACTGGGTATAGGCAGTAGTCCTACAAATTCAATAATGTCCCTCTAGTGCTAGTTGGTCTTCCAGGAATATTTTCCAATAAATGGATAATGCTGTTCCTCTTTCATTTCAAGGGGCGCTGTATCATCATGATAACAGGTACATTTCCAAAGCTGCTGTACCTCCTTCCACTGGAGGTTTTTATACAAAATGTCTTTAGGAAGGTCTACCTGGCTCCAAAAATAATCAAACTAAATTCCTGATTTTGTACAATTGGATCCACCCCAAGAATAGCTAGTGATGTTCCTTAAATTTTTTTTCTCTTGCAAATGGCCATTTCAGCACTTTCCTTGCAAGTCCATACTAACTCATAATCAGTTTCCCTTAACAAATGGCCAAGTGTGCTTATCTTTACAAGGGATCCAGGTATCATCATTAATCTCACATGAGTCTGAAGCCACCTATCTCTACATTGTGCAGTCCAGAATATTATGTGCCCCACTTCTGGACAAGTCCAGACATTTGCTACTCCCCAGGCAAATATCCTGGCCAGTCAGTTATAAACAATAGTCACCCTGAACTGATTCAGTCACATGCTACTGGTGTTTCTCTCCTCTGGATCTGAATCCTGTGGCACAGTGAACCTCTGACCAGGGACTGAGAATCTAGGCCAGACCCAGGGGTACCCAAGGCCAATTCTTAACTACCACAAGTCCAATAGCCATACCAAAAGACTGGGCATTGATTTCAGCCAATTAGACTCTCCTCCCACCTTTACTAACACTCTGTTATCTAAATCAGAGATAGGACTCAATCCCTAGAATGTATATAAAGACTCACGTAGATATAATAATGCCACCCAATAATCTCCCTCTTTCTCTCTCAATGGAGAACATTTTCACCCTGCCTCCCCTACTCCTTTCCATAAGGAGAAGGGCATAAGTAGCGGTGACACACTTACAGAGTCAAGGGGAAGTTAGAGATGGTGGAGATGAACTGGTCCAGTGTCTCTCCTCTCTTCTCCTTCTGTTCTCTTCTCCCTTGGGGGCATCCAATGCCCTTCATCATCTTCTGAATCTGTTCCAAAAAGTCCTCTCCAACTCTGGTGACTAGTTGAGACCTGGTCTTCTAGTAGAGAAACTGTTTAACTTCTTAGTCAGATCAAAACAAATGCTTCCATCACTAAACAATGAGATTATGGAGCTTATCACAATTTACATTTTGCCTTATTGCCATATTGAGACACATAGTTCACTTTTAACACAAACTTCCATTAGTGTTTTACTACATGAGCAAACTCCCAATGAGAATGATCACATGGACTCAAGCTTGTAACACATACATTCAGTAGTCATCTTTGTTCTAAGAGTACCCAGCATTTGATTTAATATTTTGACCTTGGCTCTCATTACAATAATGACTCAAACATCTTTAACCAAAATTAATTTTTTTCCAAATATTCCCATATTTTCCTTTTCCTGATGTACTTAACTAACTCACCCTCCTTTCCTTAAACTACAACTTGAAAGTGTAATTATCCTAAGAATTTCCCATTCTTCTTACCTAAATATCCCCTCTAACACAAAAACTAAGGAGACTAAATTCCTATCTTAGCATGTAGCTGCTAGCTGGTGTCAGAGCCAGACACTCTGGTTATTAGATCTAACTTACCTAAAACTTTCCAGGACATTAAAGAAAATTTCCTTTATAGATATATGAGTATTGAATATCAGTGGCCAGGCAGATGTCACGTGTGTAAGTCAAATGTCTTAGGCCAGATTTATTCTTCCATGGGAGATATTATCCAAATGTCATTTTGGGGAAATCAAGTCAAAGGGGGCCAACCTCAGCCATACTGAGAAGCCACCCCCTTCGGCTGCCCATCCCTGTCACCTGACATCCTTGGCTCATTGGCTTCCTTGGCTCCAAGAATATAACATTTAAACAGTAGCATTTCTTTTTGTTGACCCCTGGTATCTGACATAAGAGAAAATTGATTAAAAGTCTCCTGATCTAAACTGGTTGTTTTACCTAGTTAGAAGGTCCAGTGAATACAATTCACTAAATTCCAATTATAATCTTAATGGAGTCCCAATTAATGAAACCCCTACCTAATGCTCTGAGTATGCTTCCTAGGTCTTTCTAACTATGAGTGGCCCTACAGGCCTCATCTACTTCTTACTAGAGACATCCCTTTGTCTGAAATAATATCCATTCTATCTCTATATAAAGATGGCATATCAGATTCCCCTTGGCTAGAGAAACCTCCTTCTAACCTATTGTATCTTACAACAAATAAATGCCTTCTTTGTCCAACAGATTGCACAGAGAAATTTAAAATTATTTTGTGTTTATCTTTCTCATGTTACATGCTTTTACTTCAAAGCAAACAACCACTGCTTTGGAATATACATATATAGATCCAAAATATTTCCAATTCACACATATATAGCTAGAACCTACTATCCATAAACTTGTTTACCCACAAGCCATCCTCAACATACAAATGGTTATTTTTCCCAAGGCAATTTGGGTTAAGTGACTTGCCCAAGATAACACAACCAGACAGTCACTGAGTGAGGCCTAACTTGAGCTCAGGTCTCTTGACTCCAGGTCTGGTGCTCTATCCACTGTGCCACCCAGCTGCCCCTTAACATACACATTACTTTTCAGAATTCTTTAAAAACCATTAAAACATCTTAGGTAGCTTTAAATTTCGAACATGCATTATTAATTTCATTATAACAGAGCAGCAATAAGAGTAACAGAGTAACACACAATTACTAGATTGTACAAAGCAATTCCTCCATTATTGCATTATCCATGAACCCACAGATCTATCCCAGGAATGGTCATACTTTTTCATATTTTACTTATTGCCCTTTAAAGCAATCACATTAATCCTAGGCTTTAACAATACAGTATTTAAATAACATATTCACAAGAGATAAATAAATATTGCAAATATAATCTCTTTGCAGTTAGAAAAGAATATCAAATAACTGATAAAAACATTTCATTCATCAATAAGTTACCTTACAATAGGTCCCCCTATTGAAGTTTTTTCCAGAGCCCTCATCAGCTGTCTGCAGTTACCAAGAGAGAAGTCCACATTCTTGACTTCTTTAAATTTAAACATACATTGTTAATATACATTAATCATAAAATTCTTATTTAAACATCTCATTTCCCTTAGAAGAGCAAAATGAACATCCCATATCTTTACACTTTTGTCTCTTTAATCAAATTCTCAGAATCCAATCTCATACATATGACACATTTAAAACCCCAATATAATTACAACTCAACTAACTTCCCATCAGTTCAGTTTGCTATAAACTTTAGAGTACCTTATAGAGAGAATTCAGCACTCACATTCCAAAAGCTCTATCCAAAATAAAAATACGGTTGTTAGCATTATTAGACTTAACATTAAAACCAACTAGAGCTTTTTACCAAAAGAAATCAGTAAACATCCCTGATAACCTAGGTGTTTCTCTTCTTAGTAACACAATACCATTTTTCTTTAACCCAAAGGTGTTGTAGTAAAGTTTTAAAATCCCAAACCACTTAAGTCCTTGCAAAAATTACAATAGTGTTAAAATAGTTTAATCCCAAACTAATTTAACAATGCAAATTATTTAATTCCTCCCATTCTGTACAAATTTTGTCAGAATGTTACAACACTAAAAACCCTCAGTGTTTCCCAAAACTCTAGTTCAGAAACTTTAAAAACAATGAAAGTCAATCACTTTGGCCACATGGCCAGCAGATATTCATTAAACGTGATTTCCCTTCAATAAACGAGTCTCTTAACCCCTGGATTTAATATATTTTTTCCTTTACTATCACATATTCCACTTGTGATGGGGTCTCTTTCCCTTTAAGGATTAAGTACTTGAGTTCTGCTCTCTCCAGGCCTCCCTCTACTGGCGGGTGGGGCTCTCAGGTGGACTCGGTCCAGGGTTCAAGTCTTAACAAGATCGTGGATGGGATTGAGACCACTACATGTCCAACCACCAACCCTTCCCCCAAACCAGGGAGAAAGCATAAGTATAGGAAATCTTTCCTCCTCTAACTTCTCACTCTTTCCCTTAAATGTTCTTTCTTCTCTTGAACTTCTTCTAAACTCTCCCCAAAGCACAGCTTTTTTTTCCCTTTAAGAATCCCCCTCCCCTTTCTTTAACTCTACACACCTTGCACAGCTACCACTGGCTTAGTGACAGAGGGACTGATGTCCACTTGGGGGCTGCTGCACAACCACTTCCTTCTCCTCTTAGAATGATTTGTAATCCACTTTGCAAAGTTCCCCAAATCCATCTTTGGCATACACAGTCAAACTTGCTCACATCTTATATCTACATGCTTCAACTGATTTCCACACTTAACAAATGGTTCAAAAAAAAAACCCAGTTGTCTCTATGGCTGGATTTTTTGCCCAGTAGTTTCAGAACCTCTACCCAGACTACACAGCTTAATATATTGTTCCACCACTCCTTTTCATTAGCTCTTCTTGACTTTAATTCATACTATTCTGAACTAGAGTCACATAGCTTATGCAGTTATGTAAACCACAGATATGATTCCACTTTTCACAATACATTTTAAACTCCAAGCTTTTAATATTTATCTGGGGAAGGCAAAGAGTCATTCAAAAAATCCCTTAGCCTAATCAGAATATTCCCTGTTCCCCTCTCTTCAAATAGAGTAAGCTGAATAACTTTTATAGAGGGACAATCCTTTCTGGGGGGGGGGGGCAGTTAATCTTCTATTCTTAAATCCTTACATGTCCCATAATTTTTTGTAATAACCAACATTACCAGAATCTAAATTGATAAACTCCTGAAGCTCTATTGTTACCATATCATTCTGGAAAAAGATTAACTATTTAGTTTCCCCTATACTGGCATATCTTGGTAACCACAATAAATACTTTAGGATTAACCTGACTTTCTAGTCTTTCTGAAATTTATTTTCTAACAACCTCTTTTTTTCAAATTAAAATAGCATTTCTTTCTATGATAATATTCACTGTCTCCTGTTTCTTTAACTTCAAAATAAGGTCCCTTTGAACATTTATTTTACTCATTATTCCTGAAGTATCTCTCTCTCTCTCTCTCTCTCTCTCTCTCTCTCTCTCTCTCTCTCTCTCTCTCTCTCTCTCAGTCATTTTTCTAAAAGAGAGTAGGGGAAAACACTCTATCACCACAGAATCATGGAGAACTGTAAAGAGAAGGGAACATAAACAGGGAAGGGGGGGTCCCTTCTCATAATGGTGGAATAACAGGGTGAGTAGTTTGGCCTGCATAATCCATTCCCTTTTAATCAAAATAAAAATTCCTTTTTCAAGTGCTCAAGAGACAACCCAGGAGTGTGGAGGGAGGGATCATATTATCCACTGTAACACAGGCAGAAAGCAGGCTCAAAGAAAGAAGCAGGGAGAGTTAGATGAATACTGCCTAAAAATCCAAAATATCAAAATGAGGCTACCCAACCAACTCTTTAGGGGAACTTGGTAACTCCTCCTTTCCCTGTTTAACAAATCACACAAGTAAATAGACATTCTAAACACATAAAGACAGACAAGGCACAAACACAGATCACACAAAATGCAACAGAATTTTCCAAACTGACAATTTCAAAATGCAGCCAATGACAAATTCCTGACATCTCAGGAATGCAGAAAGGGGAGATTTCAGCCTCTTGTCTGACAATCTCTCCCTCCTAAAGGCAGAACAAATGTGTTCCTTCTCCTATATCTTTATTTCCCCATAGAAGACAACAATACTTAATCATTTTCTTCTTACTTTTCCCTTTATATTTTAGTCTTATTTACCAGATTTACCTCGGGGGAAGGCTTCAGACAGGGCCATTCCCATTTTAAATATTGACAGAGACCTCTCAGGATCAAGTGCTTTTAGATCCAAGTCTCTTACACCCAAACTGGAAGGGGTCACCCCCAACATTCAGTCAACCAAATGAACCCTACAGGAATCTAGTGCCTTCAGACTTCAAGGTCTAGACTTACCCAAATGGACCCTCCAGGAATCTTTTTTTTTTAGGTTTTTTTTTTGCAAGGCAAATGGAGTTAAGTGGCTTGCCCAAGGCCACACAGCTAGGTAATTCTTAAGTGTCTGAGACCAGATTTGAACCCAGGTACTCCTGACTCCACGGCCAGTGCTTTATCCAGTTTGCCACCTAGCCACCCCCCTCCAGGAATCTTTTGCAGATTCCAAGGTCTAGGTTTACTGTCTTTTGGGTCTTTGTGCACAAACGTTAATGACTGTTCTTTGTCCTCACTCTGCCAAGTTCTTGCTCTGGATTTGCTGTTCTCTTCCTACTGAGTCTCTCTGCTTTGGGTCACTTGCACAGTGGGGAAACCAAGGCTTCCCAGAAAATGATCAAATGCCAAGTTTGGGCAGGGGGTGCCTTTTTGCCAAGTCCCGAGAGGCCTAGGACCCTAATGAGCATGCTATCCCAGAGGAGCCCCCAAAAGTGTGTGGGACAATTGCCACTTAAATAAATTTTGGAGATCTCTCAAGGTATGAAGAGAAAGCTTTATTTGTTACTCAAAGAACGGACTGAAATCAATTACAGAGATTGAGGCAAAAAGACCCAAGAATCACATTTATCCTAACTCGATCCCCCACCCCCACTGACCTTCCCTTGTTAATGAGGAATGTGGATTTACAATCTAGATGCATAAAATAATGTAAGGAAAAAGAGCATAAAATTCAAACCAAAACCAGATTACCTCTTCAGCCCCAGGAACTGAATGGTCATCTGGACTTCAACAGATAAAGTGGGGTCAGTTGACTCTTCAACAACATCCCCTTTGTCAAAGGAGGAGGGGAACATAGTTAACTACTCTCCAATCTCTAATATTCTATTGAAGAAATCTCAGAATTTATCCCACGCACTTCCCAGTTTGAAATTTTATTTAAAAATAATTTGGGGGGGGCGGAGCCAAGATGGCGACAAGAAGGGATCGAGTCTAAGGAGCTCTCTGATAAAATTCATCAACTAAGGACTCTGACTAAACTTTCGAGAGACAGAACTCACCAAGGGACCCAGCAAGGCAGTTCTCCTACTCAAGGTAACCTGGAGAAGAGCAGAAGGGCTCTGCTCCCCCAGGGCCGGAGGGGCGGCCTGCCAGAGGGGTGGCCCGCCAGAGCCAAAGAACCTCAGCCTCCCGGAGGCAGCCCCAGGGCTCTGGGGGTCTCAGGTCACAGCAGCGGGGGGAGTCTCCTGAGCTGCACCCCGAGGAGCACCGGGCACAAAGTGGGGGAATAGCGGGGGACCTCTCCCAGAGCGAGCACGTGGAGCCAGCCCTCAGGGCACACAGCAAGCAGCATCTTCTTTCCCCAGCCCTGATCCAGGAAACAGAAGCAGGCAGACCATGAGGGGAGAGTGGCCAGATATAACACATTTTCTTTCTTACTTCTTGCAAGGGGCTGGGATTGGAAGGCCTGCCCAGGACCATAGGGCCAGGTGGATTCTGGGCCTAAGGGGTAGTATGGGGGCTCAGGGCTTCTTGGCCCCAGGACCAGGGATCTGTCTGCTGTGCCACTCAGCGACCCTACAGCAGAGTCATAGTGAAAGGAGAGAGAAAATAGAGTACATGGTAGTGGAGAAATAAGAAAGGAGGGAGTTGCAATCAGCAATGGCAGTGGTGGAAAAATATGGTAATAACTTTTGTGATGGACTTATAAAGAATGAGATCCACCCATGACAGAGTTGTTGGAGTTGGAACAAAGACTCAAGCACATTTTTTGTTATGATTATTTGGGGGGAGGGTGCAGGGCAAGTAGGGCTGGATGGCCTGTCTGGGGCCACATAGCAGGGTGATCTTTCAGTGTCTGGGGCCAGATTTGGACCCAGGTGCTCCTGGCTCAAGGGCCAATGCTCTGTCTGCCACCCAGCCACCCCTACTATTATTACTATTTTATTTTATTTTGGGTTTTTTTTTCTTTCTTTCTTTTTTTTTTTTTTTTTTTGTTTTTGCAGGGCAGTGGGGATCAGGTGGCTTGCATGTCACACGGCTGGGTGATTGTTGGGTTTATGAGGCTGGATGTGGACTCTGGTGCTCGTGGCTCCAGGGCTGTTGCTTCATCCATTGCGCCACCTGGCCATACCTACAATTATTACTATTATTATTTTTTTATTTTAATTTTTCTCTCTCCCCTTTACTTTTTTTGCCCAAACAAGTCTATCTATATTCAAGGGGGAGGAGGGGTATTTTGTTTACTTGTAAACAAGAATATTTTATTAATGTAAAAAAACATTTGTACAAAATGAGAATAAATAAAATAAATTAAAAAAATAAAAATACTTTAGGATATTGGCTCTTTTAGATAACATGCTATCTTCTATAGGGGTTCAAGGATAAATATTTATTGAGCACCTTCTGTGTACATAGGTTGTGACATCCAATATAGTCAGTCTCTGTGTACAATTAGGTTGTGACTTAGAAACCACTAGTCATTTAGACTTTCTCAGCCTCACTTTCCTCCTCTGTCAAATGGGAAGAATAAGAACGCACTTTTCATAGGGATGTCATGAGGATCAAAAGAGATGATCTATGTAAAAGGCTTCACAAACATATAGCTGCTATGAAGATGAAGGTGTAAATTTGAGATCTGGAGATAACCTTTTATTTCTTCACTTTCTAGGCTCTGGTTTAATTTGGGTTCATGAGTTCTGACTTCACATGATACTTCTTAATAATCTCCCCAGCAGTGAGAATTTGGTAGCTCCCTTTATCTGAGTGCAAAAATGCAGGGCCACCTGCAGCCCTCTAGTGAGAAAACCAGGCTAAGTCCCTGAAATTTCTCCAGACTGGGACTTCTTTACAGTTTTGCAATCTGGATCTCTCCTAAATACCCCTTCACCAAAATGCCAGCTCACTGTTCTTCTGCATTTCCTCCTAGACAAACATTTGAGGTCAAGGAAGGACAACTGACCTTCCTGCTGACTGAGTCAGATAGAAAGTGAAACAGATTTGATTCTAGGAAGTCAGCTGCTCTCATGTTTGTGTGTGTGTGTGTGTGTGTGTGTGTGTGTGTGTGTGTGTGTCCATGCCAAAGCTATCAGGTCCATGATTTAAAAAAAAAGAAACAGTTGAGAACCTGTTCTCTAAATGGAGAAACTAACCATTGTTCCTTTAAAGCTTAATTTCAACGAAGTGACACGAATTGGGTTTAGAATATAATTGATTGTGTCCAAGTATAATAAGTTTCTTAAAATTATATTCTGGTAAAAGATTGATTTCTATAGAGGGTCCTCAAGTCTTCCTCTCAGTCACCTTCTCAATTCAGTAAGAAATTAAGACTCCTGGGTCTCTCTCCCAACATTAATTACAAACTCAGGAGGGCTATGAGTAGGATGCTAGGGGGCAACAAGTGATCATATAGCATTTTGCAAGGATGATAGTCTTTGAAGATTAAGTTGGGTAGTTTGATGTGCAGCCTTCATTGTCAGGCCACTAAGCAGCTTAATAATTTTCGCTAATCATTGTTTTTGCATAAATATTTCCCCTCTTTCTCAGTTCAAATGTGGTCATTACCTTAATGGCCTACACCCATAGGGAAGACCTTAGAAATAAAGCTCAAAATGTTTAACCTTTATTTTAAGGATTTTCGGTTTTATGTTGTCAAGAAATTGCTTTGAATATGGAGCTATCCCTCTGCTACTCCCCTTGAAGTGTTCTTTCAAGAGAGTCCCATTTTGAGGATATTCTAAGAACTTCCCTGTTTCATTCCTCTTCTGGAGTATTTCTTACTCTTCCCTTCCCCTTCCTTGTTGTTTTCAGTTCCTCTTTCTGTCTTCTCTTTTTCCATCTGCACATAAGCTCCTTGAGAAAGTCAATTTTTTTTCATTTGTATCCTCAGTACTTAGAAGAGTATTAATCAGGGCTTAATAAAGCATCTTCCTGATCTTCTTCGAAAAATTCCCTAGAAACCTTATTCTTGTTGCTTATGGTCTATTCAAACAGCTTTGTTCAATCATTAACATTGCTACTTTATTATAAAAGTATTGGGAATTGTGTTTCCTGTTTTCCATCTTATTTTTCCTTTCTTTCTTCTCCTAGTTCTCAATGATAGCATATGTGATATATTCAGTAATATTTAAGACAAAATCCCAGGTATTTACTTTCTAGATTTTGTCTAAGGCCTTTCTCATTTAGAGTGGTATTGAACTAAAATGTGAAAAACATGTTTTAAACTCAAATTGGCATGTAAGTGGGCAGTCAAAATCAGGACTAAATCATATGGTTATCTTAACATGAAATATCTCTGTAGACCAAGTATATGGTGGGATCAAGAGCAATCCACAGAGTAAAAGCAAATAAGAGCAGACTGTCTTTAAATTTTTTTTGAATATCAATATTATTTAATATTTCACATTATCAAGTTTTTTCTTCCAAAATGATCATAAACAACAAAAAAATTAGTTTGATAAGGGGTCTAATTGGGGAGAAACCAATGAGGCCCATCTTCAGTTTAGATTCCTTCTTTTACCAGGGGTCTAGACATACGAAATACTTTTTTTTTGTTTTTCAACCAAGAAGGGAAAACATGAACATGATTAAGTTCAAAACACAATAACCTCCATGTTGCCCCTCCCACTTTTCAAATTCCAGGGACAGGAAGATCTAAAATTTTATCACAAACAGCAGAACTGCTGTCTCCTGATTCTATCCTGGTCATTTATCCATCCAAGGGGCCCTTGTAAACCAACAGGGTGTGAGAGCTGGCTGAGTTCAGAGAGGCAAATAAATAGGGCCCTTGTTGTATGAAGGCTGAACAAAGGCCAAACTTTCCTGAGGCTCCCAGGATGGGGATGTTTGAAACAATTACTCAATTCACCAGCTAAGGTGAATTTCAAAATCAAGTGGGGAAGTGGACATAGCTATATAAATATGTGGAGATATATGGATGTGTAAGAGCATATAAACATATATCTATTTATATGTAGACATACCCACACACATACATCCACATATCTACATATGTATATATCCATATTACATCCCAATGTCCACTCTCCACACACAGACACACACAGACACACACAGACACACACACACACACACACACACACACACACACACACACACACATATATATGTATATATATATATATATATTTTTAAAGGCCAATTAAATCTCTCCATTAAATTTCTTCTTCTAAGTGTCAGACACCCCAAATATAATCATGTCTCCTGTAAACAGTTATTCTAAGCTGGAAATCTAAGAGAAAATAATTCTGTACAAGATTCTACTTGGGGAACATCCTCCACCTCCATTCCTCACCCCAAAACAAAGGAGTCAAAACCAGTTGGTGTTTATGAAATACAAAAAATCCTTCAGGTCCATCTGTGGGTTAAAAAAGATAATTAAATAATTTATGATATGAATAATGCCTTTAAAAAAAGCAAGTGAGAAAAGAAGAAATCAAGAGAAATGGCTCTGCTCCCCTCAGATCCCCCCAGAAGAATGGAGATCACAAAAATGGATGGATTGCCTCGTCTCTCTCTGAGTGAGGCCTATTCAGGGGGGGACCTAGAAATGCAGACTTGACAAGAAACCTGAGTTGTGATGGTCTGGGGCTACCATTCTCATCTTGCCCCAAAGGATCAAGGAACAGGTCAAGATAAAGATATTCTGAATTTTTCCCATCATTAGATATAGTGCACTTTTGGGTATGATTATTCCTGGAAGAAGTCTCCCTGTTTCACTCAATTCACGTGAAATCTCAGAACCTACTTGACCATGGGGCTTTGGAAGAAACTGGGGTCCCACTCTCTAGCCCAGGACTCCTTAAAAAGGACTTAGGCAAACAACAATACCACCGTGGAAAGTGGTGAAATCTGCTTTGGGGAGGAAGAAGAGAGAGAGGCCTGGAAATGACATTTGTACCCTCAACTGGAAGAAGAAATTTATGAAAAAAAGCAGAGGCAAAAGGTCTTATCAATTCTCAGGTGGAGTAAGGAACAAGCTACCTAGTCTCCCCTTTGAGGGGCACGCTGATGCCAGCATGCCCAGACAGCAAAGGGAGAAGGGCCTCATCAGAAGGTTCCCAGATAATCAATTGATGCTTCAAAAGCAAACATCATCAGAGGCAGTGGCCTCGATTCTCTGGTTTCCCCAGAGAAATTCACTTGAGGACATTCTTCATTGAAAGCAAAACAAAATAAACCAAAAAAGTCTTGCTGAAACTGATGACCGTGGCTCTTCGGTCACCACCCACCTCAAGACAAGGGCTTCAGGCGGTGACTTCATGAACGGGTCTGAGACGCACCACTGGACCTCAGTTTCGTTACGCGGCGAGTATCCCAGTGTTTTGCTGTCTGCCCTCTCCAGGCACCACGATGGACAAATGAGTCCCAGGAGAGGATGTGGAGAGACTCGATGGGGGGGAGTCTCCTAAGGCTTTTCTCTACCCGGGAAAGTAGAACAACGTGATGAAAACCGGAGTCACAGAAAAGCAGCAGCATCAACGCTGGGACTTAACCTCAGCAACCCCCCTGGAGGACACTTCTCCCTGAGCGCTTAGTCACAGACAGCCTGGTAAAGATCTCTGCACACACTGGGTGGATTCCAATCGTGCTGTCCAGCTGCTCTTTGGTCAGTCCACACTTCAGGGCTGCAGCAAAGCCCTGAGTGATTTCGCCTGCATTTGGACCCAGGACATGGAAACCCACAATACGTTCGCTGTCTTTGACATGGCAGATGATTTTGGCGTAACATTTATTGTTATCTCGTGATGGGATGGTCCAGTCCAGTGACCAAAAGTAGCTATGGTAGACCTCTATTTTTTCTTCTCCAAACTTCTCAATGGCTTTCTCTTCAGAGAGACCACAAGCCCCATATTCCATGGGAGTAAATACAGTGGTGGGGACATTTTCACAGTCACACTTTATATTGGAACCAGCATAAAGTCTCCAGGCCAACAGTCTGCCCACCTGGATCACAACTGGTGTCAGTTCTAGTTTGTCTTCTAAGACATCCCCAATAGCATAGATGTAAGGTACATTGGTCTGCTCTTCGTAATTGACTGGGATTTTCCCTGTCTTTCCATTGATCTTCACTCCAACAGTTTCCAAGCCAATTTTTCTTGTGCATGAATCTCGTCCTATCACCAGCAGCATCGTATTGTACTCATCCTCAATGGTCTCCTTGCCGTCGGTGGACTGAGCCACCACTCTCAGCTTGCCGGGCATGCCTTCTTCAATCTGTTCAATTTTAGTAGGCACAAATTGTCTGATGAACTTGATGCCATGCTCTTCCATGTAGTCCCCAATTTTGTTGGCCATGTCTTGGTCAAACCCTCGCAGGAGAATGGACCGAACCATCACAGTGACATCCAAACCAATGCCTGCCAGAAACCCAGCACATTCAAGGGCTACATATGAGGCACCAACCACCAGTGTCTTCCCTGGGCAGTAAGGCAAGGAGAAAAGGTCATCACTGCTGATGCAATATTATTTGTCCCCTGGAATGCCCAGGTAGCGTGGACTTTCACCAGTGGTGATAACAAACTTCTCCACCGTAAAGAACTTTTCTTTGCCCTTGATGTTGGTTGCCTTAATCTTGTGGGGGCCAACAAATTATCAGTAAGCATTCCTGTAGGTGACCTTTTTCTCCCGTAAGGCTACTCAATAACCCCAGTTCAGAGAGCCCATGTAATTTTGAACCACTTCTGTCATGTTTTCCCAATTGTGTTTGACTGTCTCCTCCACTTGCCAGCCGTACTTGTGGGAATCTCACATGGCCTGCCCTAAGAGAGCCGCCTGGTGCATGAGTTTCTTAGGAATGCAGCCAACATTTACACACGTCCCTCCAAGACCCCATCTATTTCCTAGAGGAGTCGGAGTGACAGAATCCAACACCATGATCTTCTTGCCATAACTGGCTGCCTCCTTGGCAGCTGCCAGGCATCCAGAATCCCCTCCGATGATGAAGTCATAGTCATAGGACTGGGGGTCTCATCTGACCCATTCATTCTCAACAGCTTTTGAGATATGTCTTCCTTATTTGCCTCTTTCTGGATCAGGAGGACTGTTCTCTAGTATGCCCCACTGAGGTTATTTCTTCCTCCTCCTAGATTTTACTTATAGACTAATCCACCTCAACCTTAGTATAGGTCCAATTTGCTTTAAAAATCTAAGACATCTAGGTATAATACTATATATTAAGATATAGCAATTTAATATGACAACATCCCTTCTCTATTTGTGATATTTGGAACTGTTGTATTTGTTTTCCATAAATGCAATTTAATTTTAAATTAAAAAAAGTTGGATAAAATATATGAACTAATTGAAAGTTCTTCTCCATTTCTAATTGACCTGTAAGTACCCATAATTTGGCAAAGCACATGTAGAAAGACAAATCATTTGAAGAAAAAATTGTTTATGAGGATGCTGAATTTGCATCCTTGTATTTTAAAATAACTTAGTTTCTTTAGGGACATTTGACTCCAATTTCTTGGAATTCAACTAAGCAGTCATTCAATAAACACTGAAGTCCTGCTATGTGTTAGATGCTATGCTGAAGTCTGAAAATATAAAGAAAGTAAAGTTTGAGGCAACTAGTGTCCTTTTCTTAGAGGAAGAGGTATGAACCCCAACTCTTCATTCTTTCTAATCTCTTTACAGAGGCTAGGAGAATAATATAAATACTTCTGGACAAACAATTATACAAGTTAAATAGGGAGTTAATCATCAGAGGACAGGCACCAGAAATAGGAGAGATCAGGAAAAGCTTTCTCTAGGAGTGGGTTTTTAACAGGGAAGTGAAGGAAGCCAAGAGTCAGACATAAGGAGGGAGAATGTTTCAAGATTGGGGGGGGGTAATCGGAGAAAATGCTCAGAACTAGGAAATAGAAAATGACAAAGAACAAGGAAGTCAGTTTCTGAAATGAACATTATGTGGAGGGGGGGAATAAGACTGAGAAGCCTGGAATTGTGGGGGATATTGGAGTAAATCAAGGAATTAATCACCTCCTATGATTATGCAGTTTGCTAAGTAGTTTATAATTATTCTCTCATTAAATTCTCTCAATCACTCTGTGAGGTAGCTACTATCACATCCTAATTTACTGATGAAGAAAATGAATTACATAGTGATTAAGTGACATGTCCTGGGTCATGCAGCTAGGAATGAGGGGGAGATTGATTGTTCTCCCTAAGTTTCCTGGGACACCATTCCCTCTTAGTTCTTAGTCTGTTTATATCACTGTTGGTCCTTTGTCTCCTTGGCTAGATCCTCCTCCAGATCACACCCTCTGTCCTGGGCTTCCTTCTCTTCTCCCTCTGTACTTCTTCACTCTCCTTCCCCTAAACCCGCCTCACTTCTGACCTTCTCTCTGATTAGAGACTAGGGCAACACCATCCTTTTGAGTTGCTTGAGATCCCCAAGAGTTATCCTGGACTCCTCAGTATCTCTCACTGCTCTTCCTTTTTCAACCCCACATCCAACATGGCACCCAAGTCTGTCAATTTCACCGTTGCAACATCTCTCGGATATGTCCCCTCTTCTCCTCTGGCACTGCCACCATTCTCATTCATGTACTTGTCACCTCATCTGTAAAATACTGCAAGAGCCTTCCTCTGGCTTTGCCTGTCTCAAGTCTCTCCTCTTTCCAATCCATCCCCTTTCAGACAGTAAAGTGATTTTTCTAAAGCAGAAATCCAAACATGTCTCTACTCACTCAATTTCAGTGTCTCCGTATTGCCTTTAAAATCAAGTTCAAAATGCTCCATTTGACATTCTCAGTCCTCCATAACCTTTCCCTGCCCTAGGGTTCAGGTCTTTGTATACCTTATTTCATCACATATGACACTAGCCTCCTCTCCATTCCATTTACATGACACTATGCTTCAACTCCATGCATGGTTTTTTCTGGCTTTCTAGAAGTCTGTCCTTCCTCCTCTCTACCTTTAGACTTTCCTAGATTCCTTTAAATCACAACTAAAATCTCTTCTTTTACTGAATGAATTTTCTAAACCCTCTTTATTCCAATGCCTTCCATTAATTAGTTGTTATTTATCTTATATATTGCTTGCTTTGTATATATTTGTTTACATGTTGTCATTCTCCTATCACCATTAGATTGTAAGCTCCTCAGGGTCTTGCCACTTAGCATAGTGCCTTGCAGAGGGTAAAGTTTAATGCTTAATCAATATTTATTTATTGATTTGATTGAATAACTCCATGTCCAACTTTCTATCTACTTTCTATTTAGCTTCTTCTAGGGAGGCAAGATATGAAGAAGTTTGACTACCAAGGAAGGCATTTTGTATTTGATCCTGAAGGTCATAGGAAAACCCTGAATTTATTGAATGAGTGTGGGGTAACATTATCAGACCTGCATTTCAGGAAAAACACTTTGACACATAAGTAAAGGTTATACTGGAGTAGAGAGAGAGACTTGTGGCACACTCACCAGCAAGCCATTGCAATAGTCAAGTCATGATGTTACAAGGACCTACATGAGGGGTGTGGAAGGGTCAGAAGAGAGAAGGATATGCAAGGGAGAGTTGTTTTAAAGGTAAAATTGATAGGTCTTGGTAATAGATTGATTATGGGGAGAGTGAGAAAGACTAAAGAGTTGATGATAACACTTAAGTTGAGAGCCTATAGGATTGTGAGGGTGCCCTAGACAATTATAGGGACATTTTAAAAATGAAAGAGTTTGGGGGAAAAGATGAGTTCAGTTTTGAATAGATATTATTTAATATAATTGAGGAATGTGTATTTCAAGATGCTAATTAGTGGCTGGAGATATGAGAGTGGAGGTCAATGTAGAGCTTAGGGTGAGGTAAGTTCCTTTGTATTTGTTTTATCAGCATAGATATGATTATGAATGCATGGAAGTTGATGAAATTTCCAAGTGAAAGATTATAGAGAGGAAAGAAAGGATCAGGAGAGAGTGGCTCATTCATGTTTAGCATGAATAATCTCAGTGAAGAACTAGTAAAGAAAGAATAATCAGGTACATAGAAGAAGAAACAGGAAATAGTGGAGAGAAGAGAGTATCAAGAAGAGAGTGATCTAAATCTAAGCTAGGGATAGGTCAAGAAGGTTGAGGATTAAAGAAAAGGTCAACAGATTTGACAGGAGTTCATTGGTAACTTTGGAGAAAATATTTTCAGTTGAATCATGAAATTGGAAGGCAGACCAAAGAGTTAAAAATGTAATGGGAGGGGTGGAGCTAATATAGTAAAGAGGAGGCATGGTCTTCCCTAAGTTGTTCCCAGCTCCCCTCAGAAATATGCTGTTCCATCCTTCCATCAGATTGTGAATAACAGAATCCACTCAAAGACAGAGTGGAACATTTTCCAGCTTCAACTATCTTGGAAGGACTACAGCAAAGTTCTCACTCAGGTGGAGGGAATATTGCTCAGCTTGGGGAGCAGAGATCTTTGGGGGTGGGTGTGGAGGAGGCCACCTTGGGGTAACAGCAGAGATCAGAAACTGAAGGTCCAGGTCCTGACTCAGTGGGTGAAAGACAGCAGACTGGCTGTCAGAGTTCTAACAACAGTGCATAGATCAGGTTGAATGGGGAGACCCCACACAATTGGCGTAATTTATTGAGCAGCCTCAAGACAGTGACAAGCCAGTAACATTGGAGGCCACAACGTGGAAAGTCTGTGTATAGACCCCTTACCCAAGAAACTTGGGACAGCACCTCCTATGTTCCAGGAGCAGAATTCCAAATGAGTATGAAAAGTCAAAGTCCTTACCATAGAAAACTACTATGGAAATAGGAAGATCACATCTCCATCTCAGAAGAGGGAAGCAGAAAAAGTAGTACTTGTGTTGCCCAGGAAGTGATTATGAATTGGTCTCAAGCCCCAAAAGATCAAGGGTTAAAAAGGAATTTTAAAAATCAAATAGGGACTTCCAGCCAAGATGGTGGAGAGAAGACAGGCACTGTTCTAAGTGCTCCTGCTTCCCCCTCAACATGAAAGAAACCATTTAACAGAAATTGGATCATCAAGCCCAGAAAGAGATGCTAGGAGAAGAAAGCCTACCAACAAGGTCTATCTCAGGGGACGATGGGTGAAGTGGAACAGAGAGCAGAGAGGCAGCACTGGGACAGCAGTGGAAGGAAGCCAGAAGACTAATCTTAGCCACAGAGGCTTTGATAAGTGACTGTTCTGTGAACCAACTTTAGCCACAGAAAGCAGGGTGGGTTCCAACACAGAGAGTCATACAGCATGCTTGGAAAGTGACCAGCTGGGCAAGGGACCTAAGCTCCATACTTTTTGGGGACCATTCTTCCCTGAAAGAACTGTGAATGCCCCCACCCCAGGCTCAGATGTGGGCCGCAGTTCATTCAGCTGAAAGGCAGGTTAACTCCCTCCCTCTGGTCTCAGCACTTTGTTCAAGGTCAACTCAAACCCTGCTTCTGACAGCTGCAAACACTCCAGAGAAAGCAACTGGTGCCCACTACTGGCCAGCCCTTGGAATTACTAAGCCAAGTGAACAAAGCCTCTAGAGTTTTCAAAAACAAACCTCTGAGAGCCATCCCTTCCCCCACCACAAGATCCTAGGAAAATGAAGAAAAGTGAGGGGAGAGGGGGACCCATGGAGGAATACTTAGAAGAAATAGATTCTAACCCAGAGAGATCTAGCACTTCTGAGGAGAATATAAATTGGTCTCCAATCCATAAAGACTTCCTTGAAGAAATCAGTGAGAAGTTTAAAAATCAATTGGGGGGGTGGCTAGGTGGCATAATGGATAGAGCACAGGCCCTGCAGTTAGGAGTACCTGAGTTTAAATTTGGCATCAGACATTTAATAATTGCCTAGCTGTGTGGCCTTGGGCAACCCACCTTACCCCATTGCCTTGCAAAAACAAAAAAAAAATCAATTGGAAAAATTGGGGAAAGAAACTCAAGTGAAAATTAACAGTTGTAATAGAAAATTAACATATTGCAACAAGAAAATAAATCCTTGCAAGGTGCAATTGGACAAATACAAAATGAGAATAGTTTTCTCAGATCCTCATTTGGGCAAATGCAAAAAGAAAATAAGTTTCTCAAAGGTATATTTGGGCAAATCAAAAACTCCTTCAAAAACAGAATTGACCAATTGCAAAAGGTAAATGAGGAAAATTCTTTTCTAAAAATTTAAAGAATGAAATCTTGGAAGCTAATGACTTCATGAGACAATCAGATTCTGTTAAATAAAATAAAAAAATAGAATAAAATATAAGATAACTCATCAGCAAAACCACTGACCTTGAGAATAGATCTAGTAGAGCAACTTAAGAATCATTGGGTTTCCTGAAAAAATTAAAGAGAACAAAAAAGTCTGGATTTAATATTACAGGATTTAGTGATGGAATATTGCTCTGAAATCTTGGAACCATAGGGCAAAATAGTTATTGAAAGAATACATCGATCCCCTCTGGAAAGGGATCTCAAAATGCAAATGCCCAGGAATTGTGTGGTCAAATTCCAGAACTATCATATAAAAGAGAAAATTCTGTAAGCAGCCAGAAAGAAACAATTTAGATGCCAAGAAGCCACAGGAAGGAGTACACAGGACCTGGCTACACCAACATTCAGGGATCAAAGAGCCTAGAATCCAAAGAGCAAGGGACCTTGCAATGCATCCAAAAATCCACTATCCAACAAAACTGAGACTTCACTTCTGGGGGAAAGATGTACTTTTTTTTTTTTTGTTTTTTTGGCAAGGCAAACGGGGTTAAGTGGCTTGCCCAAGGCCACACAGCTAGGTAATTATTAAATGTCTGAGACTGGACTTGAACCCAGGTACTCCTGACTACAGGGCTGGTGCTTTATCCACTACACCACCTAGCCGCCCCTTTTCCCCTTTTTTCTTTTTTGAAAGATGTACTTTTAATGAAATAGGAGACTTCCAACTTTTCCTGATGAAAAGACCAGAGCTCAATAGAAAATTTGGACTTCAAACAGGAGACTGAAGAGATGCACGAAAAATAAAAAAAAAGAGTAAAGAAAAAAACTGCTATCCAATAGAATACAACTGGATATACACCCACCTGGGAGAAAGATTTCCATAACTCTCAAGAACTGTAATTCTATTAGAAAGAATGTGCTCAGCAAGAAATAATGGACACTCATAACTTAACCATGACTGTAAGGGAATTACATATATACAATACCTCCTTAAAAAGGGTAACAGTAAAGAGATGGAAGGATGGAGGATTTTGAATGAAGTAAATCTCATTACATTAACAGGCACAAAGGACCTATTACAATAGAGGTGAAGAAGGGAGGAGGTGAAAACCACCTGAATCTTCATCTCATCAAACTTGGCTGAAAGTTAACTTATACACAATCAGTTAAGAAACTTATCTTTCAAGCATTAAAAGGGTAAAAGTGGAGGGGGGCAGGGAGGGTGAGAGAAAAAAGGGGAAATAACAGAAGGAAGCGAAGGGGAAAAGAAGGAAGTAGAAGGGGAAAAGGGAAAAGGGAAAGAAAGGGGAGGGTGGTTATTGTAGGAGGATAAATACACTGAAGGTGGGGAATATGGATAAAGGGGAAAAGGGGAAAAATACAAATGGGAAAATAGCATGGCAGGCAATGAAGAATTAGTAATTATAGCTTTGAATGTGAGTAGGATGAACTCTCCCTTAAAATGTAAGTGAATAGCAGAGTGGATTAAAAACCATAATCCTATAATATGCTGCTTACAAGAAACTCATTTGAAGCAGAGAGGTACATATAGAGTAAAGGTAAAAGGTTGGAGCAAAATATATTTTGCTTTAACTGAAGTGAAAAATGCAGGAGTAGCAATCCTTATCTTTGAGAAATCAACTGCAAAACAGATGGCATTAAAAGAGATAATGAAGGAAACTATATCCTCCTAAAAGGTAGCATAGACAAAAAAATAATTTCAGTACTAATGATGCCCCAATGGTATAGCATCCAGATTCTTAGAGGAGAAGTTGAAAGAGCTACAGGAAGACATATACAGCAAAACTCTACTATTGGAAGACCTCAACCTCCTACTCTCAGATTTAGATAAATCTAGCAATGAAATAAACAAGAAGGAAGCTAAGGAGATAAATCGATTATTAGAAAACCTAGATATGATAGACTTATGGAGGAAACTCAATGGGGATAGAAAGGAATAGACATTTTTTTCTCAGTATCTGGCACTTACACAAAAATTGACCATATATTAGGGTATAAAAACCTGATGATCAATTGCAGAAAGGCAGAAGTATTGAATGCATCTTTCTCAGGGCATAATGCAATAAAAATCATATGCAATATTGGATCAGGGAGATATAGATCCAGAACTAATTGGAAACTAAACTCATTTTAAAGAATGAGTGGATCAAGCAACAAATTATAGAAAGAATTAATTATTTTATCCTATGTTTATGCATACATTAGTGAAAGAGGAAATCAATGAATTGAATATGCAACTAAAAAAATTGGAGAAAGTTCAAATTTAAAGATCCCTAAATTAAATACCAAATTAGAATTTCTAAAAATGAAAGGAAAATTAATAAAATTGAAAGCAATAAAACTACTGAATTCAAAATAAAACCAAGAGTTGTTTTGATGAAAAAAGTAATAAAAATGATAAACCTCTGGTTAATTTGATTCAAAAAATGAAAGAGAAAAACCAACGTGCTTGTATCACAAATAAAAAAGGAGAACTCACCACCAATGAGGAGGAAATTAAAGTAATAATTCAGAATTATTTTGCCCAACACTATGCCAATAAATTTGATAATCTTAGTGAAATGGATGAATATTTACAAAAACATAAATTGCCCAGATTAAATGAAGAGGAAATTTAATAACCGTATCTCAGAAAAAGAAATTCAACAAGCCTTTATTGAACTCTCTAAGCAATAATCTCCAGGGCCAGATGGATTCTCAAGTGAATTCTATCAAACATTTAAGGAACAATTGGTGAAATCATCCAACATTTCTGGAGAGCAATTTGGAATTATGCCCAAAGGGCAACAAAAATGTGCATACCCTTTGATCCAGCAATACCTCTACTGGGTCTATATCCTGAAGAGATCATGAAAAAGGGCAAAACATTACTTGTTCAAAAGTATTCACAACAGCCCTGCTTGTGGTTGCAAAGAATTGGAAATTGGGTAAATGTCTTTCAGTTGGGGAATGACTTAACAAACTGTGGTATGTGCATGTCATGGAACACTATTGTTCTATTAGAAACCAGGAGGGATGGGAATTCAGGGAAACCTGGAAGGATTTGTATGACCTAATTCTGAGTGAGATCAGCAGGACCAGAAAAACTTTATACACCCTAACAGCAACACAGGAGTGATGATCAATCTTGATGGACTTGCTCATTCCATCAGTGCAACAATCAGGGACAATTTTGGGGTATCTGCAATGGAGAATGCCATCTGATCCAAAGAAAGAATTGTTCAGTTTAAACTAAAGACCAAAGACAATTACCTTCAATTTAGGGAAAAAAAACCCATTATGTTATTATATGATTTTGCTATCTCTTATACTTTATTTTTTTCCTTAAGGATATGCTTTCTCTCCTATCACATTCAACTTGGATCAGTGTTTAAAATGGAAACAATGTAAAGACTAACAGATTGCCTTCTGTGGGGGGGCAGGGATGCAAGAATAGGGGGAACATTGTAAAACTCAATACA
This sequence comes from Macrotis lagotis, assembly GCF_037893015.1. Classification (NCBI taxonomy): domain Eukaryota; kingdom Metazoa; phylum Chordata; class Mammalia; order Peramelemorphia; family Peramelidae; genus Macrotis; species Macrotis lagotis. The sequence continues at coordinate 39,452,509 of NC_133659.1, read as the reverse complement.
AAATCTTTCTCTAAAAGAAATCAAATAGCAAGAACAAAAAGAAGTACAAACATTGACTGATGAAAACACCTCCTTTAAAATGCTTTTTTAATAGGACAAATGCAAACAGAAAACAGAACTGACCAAATGAAAAAAAAATCCATTGAAGAAAACAATTCCATTAAAAAATACAGTTGATGAAATGGTAAAATTAAACAGCTATTTTGAAAATATAAATGACCAAATGAAAAACAAGATACAAATGCAGTTTCAAAATTTCTTGATGAAAAGGGTAGAAGTGAACAAAATCATCAAATAGGAAACTCAAGAGAGTCACAAAAAGATAGACAAGGGAAAAGAAAACTAATATTATTCAATATGATTAAACTTTTTCCATCCCTATGGAGAATGTTACTTGTACCTATTGAGAGCTGTATTTATTTTAGAAGGTGTATACCTAAAGAATGAATGGCCATAAATTGATTTTCATGGGATGATTTTAAAAAAATTAAGCCATGGAGAAAAAAAAAGAATTGTACTGGGAAAAGAGGAAAGGGGAGATGGAATAGGGCAAATTACATAAAATGAAGAGACACAAAGTGCCTATTACAGTAGGGGTGAAAAAAGGGAGCAGGTGAGAATTGCTTAAATTTTGATCTCATCAGTTTGGCTCAAAGATGGAATAACATATACACTCAGTTGGGTTTAGAAATTTAACTTACCTTTTAGGGAATTAGGAGGGGAAAGGAGAAAAAAGAGAAGTAAGTACTGATAAAAGGGGTAACAGGAATGAGGGTAAAATTAGGAGGGGAAAACTGGAGGGAAAAGGGAGTGGGGACTGCTGAAAGGGAGGGATGATTGAGGGAGGCAGTGTTCAGAGGAAAACCAATGGTGAGTAGGGATAGGGTGAAACTAGAGTGAAAAATACACACAGGGAGAAGATAGGATGGAGGGTTATACCGAGATAGTAATCATTAACTATGAATGTAAAGGGATAAACTCTCCCATAAAAGAGAAGTCTTAGAAGAACGGATTAAATGTTGTTTATCAGCAACAAATATGAAGCAGAAAGATGCACACAGTGTGAAGGTAAAAGGCTGGAGCAGAATATATTATGCAATAAAACTGTGTGTACTCATTGATCCAGCAATACAACACCAGGTCCATATCCAAAAGACATCTTAAGAAAAGGCAAAAATACCTATAGTGGCAAAAATATTTAAAGCAACTCTTTTTATAGTTTCAAAGAAGTATAAATTATAGAAATTCCCCATCAATTGTCAAATATCTGAACAAATTATGGCATATAAATGTGATGAAATACTATTTTTCATTCATTCATTCATTCGTTTGTTTGTTTATTTGTTAGTTTGTTTTCATGCACTTCATGCATATTTCCAAGTTACTAAATATTCCTCCATCCTCCCTTCCCACCCCCTTTCTCTCAGCAGGGAAGAGTCAGGTTAATATTTTACATATCCATTTTGTTAAACATATTACCAGGTGAGTAATCTTTGGCACGAGGAATTAGGATTAAGGGAATGAGACACATAAGATATGATTTTTAGCATGTGTTCATCCGATTTGGAAAGGTTGTTTTTTCTGTGTGTTTTGTTTTGTTTTGTTTTTCTCCCTTTTGTTGGGCATTATTTAGTCCATCACTAGTCAAATTCACTTGTCCTAACTCTGAACTGTCAAGTGGAGCTACTTCCATCAAAGCTACTCATCTCATAATGTTGTTGATGTGTATATTGTTCTCTTGACTCTACTCCCTATGCTCAGCATCAGATCCTGTAAGTCATTCTATGCTTCTATAGAGTCCAACCATCCACAGTTTTTTATAGAACTATAATATTCCGCAGTATTCATGTACCATAACTTGTTTAGCCATTCCACAATTGATAGGCATCCCCTCAATTTCCAGTTCTTTGTCACTACAAAAGAGCTGCTATAAATATTTTGGAACATTGTAGAACTTTTCCCATTTTTTAGAATTTCTACTGCCTATAGTCTTAGAATTGGAATTGTTGAGTTAAAGTGTATAAACAATTTTATTGTTTTTGGGAATCGTTCCATATTTCTCTCCAGAAATTTTAGATTCATTCTCTACTCCACCAGCAATGCATCAATGTCCCAATCCTTCCACAACTTCTCCAACATTGCTCATCTTTGTTTTTCTCATCTGGGCTAATCTAAAATGTGTGAGATGATACCTCATTACTGTTTTAATTTGCATTTCTCTAATGAATAGTGATTTGGAACATATATTCATAGGATTATATATAGCTTTAATTTCTTCATTTGAAAACTGTCTGTTCTGATCCTTTGACCATTTATCAATTGGGGAATGACTTATGATCTTATAAGTCATTCTCTATAAATTATATATATAATTATATATATATATATGATTTTATATATATTGCTAATTGCTATATAAATAGGAATTCTCTATATATATTTAAAAATGAAACTTTTATCAGAACTCCTGGTTGTGAAGATTGTTTCCCAGCTTCCTGCTTTTCCTCTAATTTTGGTATCATTTACTTTATTAGTGCAAAAACTTTTCAATTTAATTAATATAGTCAAAATCATTCATTTAGCAGTTTATAATCTGCTCCAATTCTTGTTTGGTTACAATTTCATCCCTTTTCCATAGATCAGATAGAGTGTTCTTTAATCTAATAATTTATCTATGGTATCAGTCTTTAGGTCTAAATCCTGTACCCATTTTGACCTTATTTTGGTATAGGGTGTGAGATGTGGATCTATGCCTAGTTTTTACCATACTATTTTCCAGTTTTCCCAACAATTTTTGTCAAGTAGTGAGTTCTTATCCCAGAAACATGTCTTTGGGTTTGTCAAATAGTCGATTGTCATAATTTCCACTTCTTTGAAACTATATGAAGAGTTGTAGTCATTTGTTGCAGTTTTTTTTGAAGCTATCCTAATGCACTCATCCATTACTCTATTGCTTAACCAGTACCAGGCAGTTTTGATGACTGCTGCTTTATAGTGTAGCTTTATATCTAGTAGGGGTAGGCCACCTTCTTTTACTGTAATAGCCAAATTCTGGAATACTACTTTGTAAGAAATCATGAGAGTGGACTTCAGAAAAGTCTGGAAAAACTTGCATGAATTGATGCTGAGTGAAGTGGGCAGCACCAGGAGAACACTGTACATATTAGCAACAACATTGTGTGGTGATCGACTGTGTCAGACTTAGCTCCTCTCAGCAGTTCAGTGATCAAGGACAATTCTAAAAGGCTTGTGATAGAAATTGCCATCCACATGCAAAGGAAAACTATGGCATCTGAATGCAGATGAAAGCATACAATTTTCACTTTTAAAAATTGCTTTAGGGGACAGTTAGGTGATGCAGTGGATAGGGCACTTGTCCTGGAGTCATGAGGACCTGAGTTCAAATGTGACCTTAGACATTTAATAATTACCTAGTTGTGTGACCTTGGGTAACTCACCCCATTGTTTTGGAAAAATCAAAGGAAAAATTGTTTTGTGTTTTTTCTTTTTCTCATATTTTTTTCTCTATTAGTTCTGATTCTTTTTTCACCAGATGACTAATATGGAAGTATGTCAAATATGATTTTACATGTATAACCTATATCAGATTACTTGCTGTCATAGGGATTTGGTGAGCAAAAATAGAGAAACAGAAAATTAAGTTCACAAAAAGATGAATGCTGAAATCTATCTTTGAATGTACTTGTAAAACTAAAATAAAACAATATTTTAAAAAGTACTGAGTGGAGAAGAAGGGGAAACTCCTACTGTAGAAGGAAATTAACCACAAGAGGCAGATGAGATATCATATAATAGCAAGGATGGAATATCTATATTGCAGTTATTACAGATAAAAATAAGAGGGAATGGAAATGAGAGGCATGAGATTTGAAGTTAAAATTCACTGTATTCGTTAGTCCTTATGATATTTAGGGCCTCTGCCATATTGCCTTACCAAACTAATTCTTCTCCTCCTCCCTTTACTTTAAGGCCTTTACTGTGGAGGGCACTCATTTCAGGTCAAACTCCCAATGCACTCATCTCTATGTCCCAGTCCTTGAAGAAATCTTAACTGCGGCTCTCCTGTTCACCTGAATGCACCGTAGTACAAAACCCACTAAACCTTGAATCTCCCTTAATGTTTGTGAGCAATAATCTCCAGGTGAATGATTGAAAAGGTAAAAATATACCCTACAGTGTGTTAACTTTCATAAACCAGCCCTCGAGGATGTCACCTTCGTGTCAGTGATTTGGTGAAAAGAAGGCTCTTCCAGTTATGCTTTGGCCAGATTATTTTGTTTTTAATTTTGTTTTTTACTTCTTTAGTCTCTTTTGCCCAAATCTTCTTTGTTTGAGGAAATCTATCAATTGTCTGAGACCAACATTCCTCCACAGTTTGATGTTCTGGGCCTGGGAGACTCAACATTCTAGAAGCATCTAAAGCAACCAAGAAGACTTTTACCTAGATTTCATGGAACATATGATTCTGACCTGGGCATTAGGGAGAACTCTGGTAAGAAGAAGGATGAGCGAGATTCACCTGGGCAGACATTGGTAGATGAATACTAGAGAGGGAGGAGATAGACTGGAGTCAGAATGATGTCTGTATATGTCTGCTCTTAGTTCTTCTATGCTTTGTCCTTTCCTATCCAGACCAACATATAGGTGCTGTTAGGGATAACAAGAACTTTGGGAATGAGACAGAGACTGTTGGAATCTGATTGATCTGCCTGGTGAGACTAAAATGCAGGATTCATGACTTGTTTTCTCTGCTTATTAGAGGGAACAACTCAAAACGGAGATGAAACATGGAACAATTACTTTCTGCTTAATTTTTGGGAAGGAAAAGAAGAAGAAAAATAAGAGATATGCTGTTTGTTTCTCCTGAGCTACTAGGCTGACCAGTACCTACACTTTGTTATCTTACTGTTTCTACAATGAATTGTTCTGTGTTTTCATTCTGCTGATATAAACGAGTGTCCCTTGACATCCACTTGGGTTAGAGCATTTATTTTTTGACTCAATTAGATGAAGAACAAACAGAGAGATTTTCCCTCTGGAGACATAGAGAACATTGAACTCCTTCATGATAAGGTGAGGTCCGGTGGGAGAAGTCCCTGAATCCATTTTGTCCTAATGAAAAGGCTGGAGATTATCTTTATTCTTTAGGTCTCATAAGTCCATAAAGGATCTGCAGATAAAAGTACAGGGAGAATGAAGCCTAAAGAACTGGATATTGCTGAAATGGTTGGAACTTTCTGTTCATTTTCCTTTGAGACTGCTGGACTTTGAGATGGCTAATGCTGGGTGCCAATTTCAGCTATCCCCTAGTACCTGAAATGTTTCTAACATCCAACCCTTTTCCCCGTCAGACCTGAGAAGTGAGGCTTTACCCAGGAACATCTTTGTTATTTTACATAAACAACCCTTTTTTATGGGTTTATAAGACAACATCCAAGTCATTTATCATATTGGAAACAGTGCTTTCTTATTGGGACTAAGATTTAATTAGTACAAGGGTAATCTGTATGAGAAAGTTCCTCTTACAAATGTGAACCAGTATCTTCTCTGTAATTTATTGTTATTGAAAGTTATCCAGAACACTGAGAAATGAAATGACTTGTCCAGGGTCACAGAGCCGGTATGGGTAGGACTTGAATTGAAGACTTCTTGACTCCAAAGTAAGTTCTCTATAATCAGTGCTGTCATGTCTACTCATATATTTGTACCTTCAAATACATACGGGAGCTCATGCTCATGTTTCATGCTTTAGTGGTTAGAGCATTGGTCTTAGTGTTAGGAAGTCAGGAGTTCAAATTCCTACCTCAGATTGCTAGGTGTGAGACCTTAGGTACTATTGCCTCACTTTCAATGTCATCTCCAGTTGACCTGATCCATATCTGGTCACTGGACCTAGATGGATCTGGAGGAGAAAGTGAGGATGTCATGGTCTTCTTTGAGAATGAAGCACAAACATAAAACAGGTGGGGCCTATTTCTAATTTATATGAAGATGCATTTTACAGTATTACAGAAGGAACTTTTATTTGTAAAAGGAGAAACATAAAAATAGAGATCTTTGAATGCACAACTATTACTCTGAAAGATGTATTGAAGGAAATGGAGAGAATGGTTTAGCCAGGGCAAGAAAAGGCTAAAGGGACCATTTATTATTACTAAGGATATAACGTGGAAAAGGGATAACATGTTATATTTTTAATCCAAGAAATCTGAATTGTACGTGATTCTCAAACTGCATTTTGAGGTCATCCAGGAAGCCACAGAGAATTTACAGGGACATCACATGATGTTTAAATTTTCAAGGGAAACACAGGGCTGCTAATAACTGTCAGACACCAGGCAAACTACAGCTTAGAGATAGTTCACAGATTCAACATTAGATCCCTTTACAACATTACATTCCTTTCATTAACTTTTTTAAATATTTGAGATGAGAATCTGTTCACTTGTGGTTTTGGCTGGGATAGTAATTCTATTTTATATCATAATGTTACAACATTGGGTTTTTGGTTGTTGAGTTAAAAAGAAAGTACTGAGCAAAAATTACCTTGGGAAAGGAATTGGGGTAGTTGTGTGTGTATAGTGTGTAATTCAACAATTTTGCTGTGCCCCAAAGCTGCAAATATTCCATTAATAATTATGGTTTTTTAAGAATGAAATAAATATTTTTCCTTCCTACTTATATTTATTAATTTGTCTCCTGTCAATTAAGTTGTTAGGACACAAATATTTATTTTAATATTTAATAAACATGACTCTTTTGTCTCAGTTGCTATGGAAAAACACTGAGAAATAAGGGAACACAGAACTGAAAACTTTTGGAAAACTCTGAATGAAAAGTTGTAAAGTGTTATATTCAGGGTTGTTATGAAACATATGGCTACACACATATCTTCATTTATTATTTAAGAGGGAGCTAGTTTGCTTGGAATTATAGGACTAGGAAAGTGTGTATGTTGACTATTTAGACAACAGATTTTGTGAACCCTAAAAAATACCCATCCAAAAACATAGGATTTGGAGCTGGAAGGGACCCAAGAGATCATCTAGCTCAACCCAATTATTTTAAGAGGAGGAAACTGAGGCTGGGGAAAGTTAAGTGATTTATCCAAGACAGTAAAGGCATTTGAGCTCAGGTCTTATGACTACAATCTCCAAACACACTCTATTATTCATATGCAAGCATTTTTCAAAGTAAAACTTGGGGTTCTGAAATCAGAGTCTGTTCCAGTTGGACTTTTAATAATCTTAAGAAGCACAGATTTATATTTATGAGAGGTCAAGGGATGTGTCCTCTGAATTTATCAGAATGAATTTATAGTCAAGGGTGAATCCCATCTTCTCTGTGACTTTGGGCAAACCACTGTGAATCTCTGTAACTCTATCTTCTAATATTAATAGTATTTCTTTGAGGCTTCCAAAGAATTTTTACTCATTTGTTGCTCCAAGCCTATGAAGTAGGCATTATCATCACCCCCATTTCATGAATGAGGAAAGTGAGACAGAGAGAGGTTCAGGGACTTTCTTAGGGTGCTACAGTAAGAGTCTGATGCCAGATTTGAACTCAGGTCTTCCAATCTTGCCATGTATTGCACCACTAAACAGTCACATGTAAAACAAGGCAGTTAGATTCCTTCAATGTCCAGGCTTCTTCTAGTTCTGAATGCTCTGAGGCATTAAAAAAGGGGAGAAATTCAAGCTTCTTGCCTTCCTGATCATTTGCCTTAATGAAAACAAGACTTTCATTCATTTAATAGAAAGAAGTCTCATATTACCAACACTGAGGAAATGGATATGGATTTGCTCCAAGTTTCTTTATCCAGTCTGGTGATCATCAGCTTTATTTTTTAATACTTGGGTGAATTAGAAGCAGAAAACACCTACATTCACACATATTTGGAAGTCTCAATGCCATATTTTATTAGGTGGAACAAATCTATTCTTAAACTTTTTTTGGGAAACTTTAACCCCTTTCATTGTGATAACTTTTTGCCCAATGCTGTCAACCCCAAGCCAGCCAGTTTTCCTGCACCAGGTAACAGGAACATCGCTCCAGTGCCTATGGTTTCTAAAATCATGGGCCACAAGGAGTCCTTTTTATGCTCCTCCTCCTTAATCTTGGTTTGTAGGTGATTCAGCTCTTTCCGCATCTTTTCAGCTTTCATATGAAATTCTTCCTCCATCAGTTTCTTTTTTACCTAATAGAAGATTAAAGCATGTCATCATTGTACGTAGTTAGTACTCATTTCACCAAGTACCAGACACATCTATGTATTTCTCCTACTCCTCTGAGGAGATTAGAAGATAAGAAAATGGCACAGGGACATTCCCTGACAGTGAGAAAAATCATTTTAGGCCTTCTCTACAACAAATTATTACCCTTCCACTATGAGAGACAAGAAGCTAGACTTCAGGGCCAATGGTGAAATCTGGAACACTGAACACAATGCCAATTGGCTTGGACTCATGATCCTAAAAGGGCAGTGCGGGGGGCTTAGTGGGAAAATGATGCACTTGGAGTCAGGAAGACCTGAATTGGATTAAAGCCTTATTCCTTAATCTATATTAGCACCCAATTGTCAGATTATGGTGAGGATAAAAATAAGTTTTTTTTTTTTAATTTGAAAGTGACACATAAAATACTTGCTTTTATCTTTGGCATTATTCTCAATTCATAAGTAACCCAGATGTCCACATGTTTAAAAAAACAGTCTGTAAATACTATATATAGAGAGAGTGATTCAGGAAGGGCTCAATCAATATCAAAGTCACTTGGTCCTTTGACCAATTTTGAAACTAATGTGAATTAACTTCTACTGGCTCCATTATCAGCCTGGGCTGACTCTGGCTTAATTCCATGAGTTTAGGCAGAGTTTGCTTCATCCCCATGGACCAATAGTTCTAAGTGAACCAGTTCAGCCACTGGATAGGTTCTTGTCCCAGGACCTAGCACTTTTGGGCTCAGGTAGGAGGGAAGAATGGATTCCATCTGGGATGGAGTCATCCTAGCAGCCCCAAACCATTAGGGACTCTGGAATTAACTTTCACTATCCATGGTGATTAGGATTACAGATGAGTCCTCTGACAGTTTTTTTAGGGTCTTTGTTGAGGACAAAGAAGTACTGATCTGAATTCAGGGGTTTCATTCAGAAGCAGATGGAGTAATGACAAATTCAAAACAGTTCCCTTTGAGGTTTCCTTCTACACATTATGGCCTTAGAAATACTAATCACTGGAACGTAAAGGTTCATGGCACTTTGTGATTTTCAAGCCTCTTTTTTTTTAAATTAACAGATGAAATGGAACCGTTTTGAAGCCACATTATATATTAAAGACCAGGAATGTGATTAGGTAAAGGGCATAGTGGCTTGGCTCCTGGGCTCACATATGCCTCTATGCCTTTCTTGGCCCTTGCTCTCATTTGTATGAATCAGCTTGGCTTTGTTGAGAGTCTTAGAGTCAGAAAGATCTGGATTCAAGTTCTACCTCAATACTTCTTGGACCCAGGACAAGTCATTTAACCTCCTCATTGCCCCAGGAATTCTCTAGAACAATCCTTGCAGGGTGATGCTGATGGTACTAGTAGAAGAAATTTTCTTATTGCAATTCTTTCCATCAATAAGGTCACAGGGCCAGTTCATTATTTCTTATATTTGCAGAGAGAATCAAGAATTTGTGTGTTGACATGCTAGGGGGTGGGGTGTGAACTTAGTCCACTAGAGTTTTTAGAAATGGTATCCTTTAGCAGATGCTATCTGTGAGAAATTTAGAAATGGAAGTTAAACCAGGTCATTCTGACCTCAAGAAAGAAAGGATACTTGTAGAGATAATTTCAGAAATTGCTGACCAGGAAATAGAATTCAAAAATATCATTAATCCTGAATGCACAAAGTAGTTGGGATAGTCCTTCATCTTTCTTCCAAAGAGTTTGGTCCCTGAGTTCTGCAAACTCCATCTGGAGAGAAAAGGCCTATTCCAACTGAGGTTTATAGAAATCCACAAATCTCCTATGGGAGAAAAACTTCTGAGGTATGTTGTTTAGATTGATGATGTTTCATGAAGTTGTGTCTGCCTTGTATAAAAGGGATGTAACAGAAAAGCCTTTGGTCAGGGTCTTTGTCTTGAACTAAATGTGTCTTCTCTTTGACTAGGAAAACACAAGACTTTGGTAGGGGCTTGTGAACTTTGAAACTCATAGGATGAGGACCTGAAGAATAACTTGGAACAGCCTTTTGGAATTATGAGAGCTAAGGGGATGCTTTCTGAGTGATACAAAAATCATTTGGACTGGACATCAATTTTGTGAGTCCAATGAGGCAGATGTGATTGGCCTTATATTATTATAATTGAGAAAACTGAAAAGGAGGAGGAAGGACCTCAAACCTAGGTCTTATGATGAAAAAGTCCATAGTCTATTCTTCAGCACAGTGACTTATATCAAGGCAAATTTGCCCTCCCTGTTTATCTACTCATCCCTGTCCTGCCAAGGTGATTCTGTTGCTTCCTAAGCATATACACTAATCACAAACTCCTATGCACCTTTAGCTTGTGATCGAGAATCATTTGCATTTCTCTCAGGATCTGACTCCTTTCTTCCTCCATCTTCTGTTTCAATTGGTTGATTTTTTCTTCATAACTTCTCTGCTGAGCTTCCATCTTTTGCTGCAATTCCATTTGTTGCTGTTCCAACATCTTCTCCTTCTCAGCTGCTTCTCTTTTGACCCGTTCAACTGTTTGATAGAATAGAAGGAAACAGAAGATTTAGACAGGTGAAACTGGTCAGGTAGTGAACATGCATTTATTAAGCACTCACTAGAGGCCAGACACTGTGCATTTGAGAGACCCAAAAAAAAGAGCTTAAAAAGAATTCCTGTCCTCAAGGAACTGTCCTAAGGGAAGAAACACCATCCAAATAATCATTCAGATGCAAGACGTATCGAAAGAGGGCAGCTAATTGTGGGACTGGATAGAGCCCTGAAGTCAGGAGGATCTGAGTTCAAATCCAGCCCCACACAGCTGTGTGACATTGGGTGAGTCAGTTAATCCCATTGCCTTGCAAAAAAAAGATCTATAGATAGTTATTGGAAATCACTATGATTGAGGAAGGCATAGTTGGAGAGACATAGGAAGGCCTTCTGAAGAAAGTGACAGTGTTTTCATCATCAGAGATATCTTCTTCTGTCTGGGGAACTGTTAGAAAGTCAGTGTTGCTGAAGCACACCAAGAGTGGAAGGCAGAAAGATATACAAAACAGTAAAGGTAGGAAAGAACCAATTTGTAGACTTTAAATGTTCAATGAAGGAGTTTATATATGATTCTGGAGGTAAAAGGGACTCACTGGAAGTCATTGAGCAGGATGCTGACACATAATATTTTCTCTTGCACTCAGAACCCAAACTGACTATTTGAAAGAAACTGAAAATTCCTAAATTTCTTTTTTTCTTCATTAGATTCAGAGAAACAAGTTTGAAAGAATAACTTCTCTGACCTGGTGTCATAGTCACAGTTGCTGGTTACAAATCTAGCAGGGACTGGGACAATAAAGAAGAAATACCAAGCATTTCAGGAAATCTTTATGCCTTAGGACAATTTTGTTTACAAATTTCCAAACCCACCCAAATTCCTGCTTGACTAGATCCTTTCCCTGTACCTTCCAAGGCCCTCTCCTGATCAGCAAGAGCTTGATCTGTCTGCAGGATGGCTTTTTCTGTCACTGCCAGTGACTGCAGATACCTTTGGAGGACGTCTTCCGCCTGGACAAGCACACAAGAGATATATTCATAACTTTCCTCAGTCTTAGATAGATGCTGAAGAGAGCATAGCTTCTGTGGTAGGAGCAATCTATGCTATAGTATGGATTATTCTTTTTCCTTAAACAGTATTGAAAACATTTTTAGGACTTGATTGACTCAGGAGACTAAACACAGAGGCTACTGATGTGACCTGCTTGTCAGTAAGAACAGTAAGCCGGCCATAAGGAGATACAGCTCTGAGCACCTCATTTCCTTCCAAGTTTAAACATGAGGGACTAGGGCAACCTGCCTCAAGTCTGGCCTCTTGCGACCCTCATATGGCCTATCTTCCTAAATTATCAAACATATTCTCTGGGAAGGGACAAGAGATTTCTATCAAGAACTCCCAGCAGAGATGTGAACTATAAAGTCAGAATTTCTGTGACCAGGCATTCTCTTCTTGGGTGGTTATTGGAAGGTGAGCTCAATCAATACCTTGTAGGATCAGGGGCACCTCCAACTTGTGTCACCATTCCTGGCCTCCAGGTCTTTGCTCACCTTTAACCCTTTCCTGGGAAGTTGATGATAATTGTTTATCATTTTTTTTTTTATTTCTTCCTTGTAGAGCTTGTATCCTCCTGGCACAGAGAAGGTGCTTTGAGAAATGGCTTTCCTCAAAGTCTGAGAGAGATCCTTAAGCTTAGTTTGGCAATATTTGGTTGATTCTTCCTCACTTCGCTTTATGAAATCATTCTTCTTGGTTTCTAAGATTTGCTACAGTGAGATGGAGAGAAAGTAAATTAGGGGAAATAAAGTAACTTTTAAGAGAATGTCTACTTGCTTTTGTTTTTCTGGAATGATGTATCTCAGGATATAATAAAACTTAAAATTTTGATTTAGGAACTGAGATACTTAGGCTAATTTTAATCTACTGGTCACTATCTAGGGCACTGTGGACAAGTCATCTTTTGGACCCAAAGTCTGCACTCTCCGTAGGAGGTGATCTCATCAAATGATCCTCCATGTCAGTCCTGAAAGTCTAAAATAATCAATCTCCTTTTGGTGTAGTTCAAATGAGTTTGAATCTGGTAAGTAATACAGAGCAGATGTCTGGACAGGCAGGAAACATTACTAGCAAGAATTTGTGAGTCCTAGGAGTTGGAAGATACATAGAGATTCCAGTAATGTCATCTATCCAGCAAATATGCAAGTGGGAAGCATTTTGTCTTTTTAAAAAACTCACTGATTTCAGTGAGTCTCAAGGAAGGAGTATCTTTTCATGGCAAGTGAGATTTAGGCTTTCATGCCTCTAACTCCCTAGAGAGACCAGGTTTTCCTCTTATGGACTGGCCTGGAGGACAAAAAATTGGAATGAGTCTGACCAATCTCTAGGTTTCACTCAGAAAAGAGAGTTAAGAGGCAAAGGGAGTAGCTGAGAGAACATACCATCAGTTCCTGCTGATACTGACATGTTTCATCCTTGAAAGAAAGCTTCATGAACATTGAGATGGCTTCTTTCTCACAGTCTGCATGTAGGTTTAGCAAGTCCTGGAGAGTTTTTGTGGGATAGTCCACCTTTAGGTTCATCTGCTCTACATAAAGTTTGCTAGCTTTTTGTACAGCAGCTGAGTTCTCAGTTTCAGTCAATGCCAGCACGGCATTCTCCAGGCAGGGAATGTCTCCACTACAGATTGTCTTCACATAGGTCTCCAGCAGCTTCCCCAAACCTGATGCACAAGATGAAGTTGAAGATGGCCCAAGTGTTAATTATCTAGTAGAAACCATGCCTGACAAATTATTTCTTTGATAATTTTCTGAGGAATTGGTTTCCAATCACCACTAGTCAATTTTCATTGAAGGGGAGATCATGATGACTCAATGCAGTGTCTTCTATGTTTGAACAATTTAGCTGGTTAGGAAGGTCAATTTCTATCACATCTAAATATACCTCTTGTCAAATTCTACTCATTTCTCCTAGTTTTGACCTCTGGATTCAAGTGGAATGAACTTGAGCCTTCTTCCATTTACCTGTTTTTGTGTAAACTTCAGTCCTTTCATTTATTTTCATTAACTTATTCTGAAAATGTTTAACCTTGTCTATGTCTTTCCTAAAGTGAGATCCTAGATTTGAAAAGAAAATACCAGATGGTGCCTAAGTAGAGCCAAATGACAATGAAAATTTGAATAACTTTGCATTTGAGACTATTTTCTCATATTGAGTTGGTAATCCATGTAATTCTTCAGATATATCCCCCAAGAACTATTTTCTATCTTGATCTCACTTTATATCCAAATGGAGAACTTTGCATTTCTTCTTGTCAGGTTCCAACATTCATTTAAGGTCATTGTTTTATTCTGCCAGAATAATATGGTATGTATTAGTTGTTTTTCTAAGCTCTATGTCATCTGATATTGGATCACAATTTTATTTGCCTAACCTTTAACTTTGTCAAAACTATTGAGAATTACCTAAAATCTTGCGGCATGGCATTATAGGCTTTGGTCAATTTCACCTTATGTTCTGAATCTACCTAAATGTATTACCAGCTATTTTATAACTCTATCTTCTTTAGAATTATAGTATTACATACTGCTAAATATTCTCTTAAAATCTAACTAGGTCACATTGACACTATTTTTCTGAAGTGTATCAATCCAATTACATTGTCAAGTAAGGAAGTTTGCTTTATCTGCTGAACTTTAGTGACCTGTACTTCTCTTTCCTTAGTGATTACAATTTGCCCATTTAACAATGTGTTCTAGGCCCTTCTCTTCCACCATGAGGGAGGTGTGCCATTTTGTTAAGATATCTTAATGAAAATCCATTTTTTCACTCTGGAAAAAATGCACTCTAGAATATTGTCAGAATTAGAAGACAAAGTTACTACTTTTTATGTTTTACTAAATCCCATTCACTTCACGTTTGGAGTTTTAAGACAATTGCCTTTCACTACACCTGTGGAACCTGTCTAATTTAATCTCCATCAGAGATCACTGACATCTCAGAATGCATATTCCTAGGAATTTTTAAACTGAAAACTTGGAAAACAAGAACAATAAAACCCAAGTTCATAAGGAGGGCAATCCAAAAATCTAATAATACCTATATACATACAAAGAACCAAATCCAGCTTACATTGGAACAAAGAAAACTTACGATTCCCATTGATCATGATGCCCCCATTAAAGCTCTTGGGTTTTGCATTGGAAAAAGATGTAAGAACAGAAGTTGTCTGCCTGATGCTTGAATGAAGGCTCTAGCTGGCTTTCTTCGACATCTTCAAGATGGGCTAATACTGACTTATCATTTGTTGGACGGTCAAATGTAAAACATTTTTGTTTTGGAAAGAATTTTCTGATGCACTCTCATGGAAGGTTGGCCAGGTGAACTCTGGGGTTCTTCCCTGAGGGGTAAGAAAACAGAGATCATGGAGAAATTGCTGATGAAGGCTGACAATTACTGTATTTCAAATCTTCACTTATCCAATCCTAAGGTAGAATAGTAGACACAGAATCTTTAAAACCAGAAGTATTTCAGGGACAGATTATTAGAAATCCAACTCATTCATTTAATGTAAGGATACTGGATTGTGTTATTCAGAGAAGACACCTAAACATACAGAGAAAATGAATTTTCCCTAAATCTGAATGGAGCCTCTCACAGATTCATACTTAGAGTCACACTTAGTTACGACTCGGGAAATTACTGTACCAATTATAGAAAATGTAGAAAGAGAATTGTGGTTCTCTAAAATGAAAAAAGTCCCAGGACAGGCTCCCAATAATAATAATAATAAAGGAGATCCTCCTTGTTTGAAGTTAATAACAATTCTATCACTCCAAGCAGAATTAGCCATTGAGAGGACACTGTCTCACAGAAGTCATTCTCATCATTTCTTAACCACTTAGTTAAAGTCTATCACCCTAACATCTCTTGAATTTTTTGCCTTCTGTCCACAACACTTCAGTTACCTGAGTTCAGATCCTTATTACCTTGCATTTGGACTTTTGTAATTGCCTACTAAATGATCTTCCAGCCTCTACTTCTTCTTTGCTCCTCCTTTTCGCAGACATGTTACCAAAGTGATATACCAGGTGAACAAGTCTGATTATGGTATTTCATGGCTCAAAAAACTAGCTATCATGCTTTCTTCATGCCTCTGGATCCAATTACATATGCTAGTAAACCTTTCCCAAAGTGGTTCTAATCCTTATAGACTGAATTTGTAATATTCTCCTTATATCCTCTACTTCAGTCACACTGTTCTTTCTACTCTCTGTTCTGTTCCATCACTCATTTGTGGACTTCTAACCCAGGAATCCTTAGTCCTGGACTTTTTTCTCTGTCGCCTTTTTCTCTTGAAACCTATAACTATCTTCATGTCTCTGTTTTGACAGTACCTCCTACACAAAGGCCTTATCATCCCTGGGCCTCTTTGATCCTTTCTACCCTCCTAATTCCCACAGTCATTCCAAATCTATTTTAACCCACTTCTTTTTCACATGTTTTCCTCCACTAGCATATAATTTTTTTAAGGTAGGCATTTTTTACCCTTTCTGCTGAGTACTGAACACAGTCCCTTGGGTAAAGATTTAAATAATGCCTTTTGACCAGAATTGAAGGAACTCATTGTCAAACATAATTTGGAGACATTTCCAGTGAGATCAGTATCCTTACCTTTATGTCTCCATCCACATCTGTCCACAATGAAAGTGGTGTGTAGTTAGAAATTTGTACATTTAGCTTTATTATCCATTATGAAGTGTTAGAAGGAAGTTTATTAGAGCAGTGACAGCTGAATGGTCAGTCAGAAATCTTTAGGATAAGCAAGTTATGTTTTTTTTTAGGTTTTTGCAAGGCAAATGGGGTTAAGTGACTTGCCCAAGGCCACACAGCTAGGTAATTCTTAAGTGTCTGAGACCAGATTTGAACCCAGGTACTCCTGACTCCAGGGCCAGTGCTTTATCCACTGCGCCACCTAGCCACCCTAGCAAGTTACATTTGAGAGAGCACAGTTGGTGTTTTTCTAGCAGGGAAAAACTCTCTGACCTCATTTATCAATGGATATAGAGCTGGGTTTTTTAGAGATCATGGAGTCTAAATACCTCCTTTTACAGATAAGGAGAATGAGGCTCAAAGACATTAAATAACTTGCCCAAAGTCACATAGGTAATGACCACTATGGTTATAATTTAATCCCATGACCTCTGACTCAAAATGGCTTTCCCATTGTGAGAACAGTATGCCTTCTCAAGGATTTGTCTATTTATTATTATGAAAAAGGTCTAGGCTATTTCCACAGAGGAAGAATTCCCCAGGCTGTGCCCTAGACTGAATGCAATAAGCCTTAAAATCAAGTCATTCCCTTTTTTGAAATTCCATGCTCACCACCAATTGCAGAACATATGTAAATATCTGCCTCATTTTGTAAGTTCAAGTGATACAAACCCATCAAAGAATTTAGAAAAAAATCCGTTTTCTCTGGGACTGTTCCCCTTTAAGTGAGGTCACTTCATTTTGGAAATTCTGACTTACCTTCAGAAAAACCTTAAGAGCCTGAAAAACTTTCAACTTCCATTTCTAGAGTCATGAGATTCAAAAGAATAAGCCCTAGGAATAAATAGCTAAGTTCCCAAGAAATGGATAAACATTTGGTGTCAGTTCCCCTTGTACTGCTGAGGGCCAACATGTGCCCAATACTGATTTCTGCTAAATTACCTCTACTGAGTTTCAAGGCATTTTCCAAGTATTCATTGGGAGTGATAGGGTATCCATTTAGCTCCAGCATCAGAGTGAAATCCCACACAGTCCACACAAAATCTGGGAAGAAGCCTACAAACTCTGCTGATTCTTCTCCAACAGCATTGGGTGAGGATTTGACCTTGGTTAGCTCTGTCAACTCTGCTACATATCTAAGATCATGAATAAGGAAAAGATAGCACCCACAACATCAGCAAACTTCCACTTTTACTTGTGTGATCTTCCCTCCTGTGAGTCTTAAAAATTCTCTCCCCCACCTTCCCTTCTGGACTCATGGGATTTCAATTACAGATATTGGGGGGGAGAGCTTTTCAGAGGAGTCTCTTGTCAACTTAATGCTTCTTCATCTTTTTTTTTGGGGGGGGGAGGCAGTGGAATTAAGTGACTTGTCCAAGATCACACAGCTAGGTAATTATTAAGAGTCTGAGGCCGGATTTAAATTTATATTCAGGACCTCCTGACTCCAGGATCAGTGCTCTATTCATTGTGCCACCTAGCTGCCCTAAACTCAATGCTTCCTTAGTCAACTTGGTGAGACCCCAAGTCCCAGTATGATTCCTGACTGCCATAATATTAGAACACAAAATCTTGTAGTGAGCCAGACTATCATGAAGCATATATTAAATATTCATTATGCATCAGGCAGTGTTCTAGACAAATAAAGGCTAAAACCATGGTCTCTGATGTGAAGGAGGCCCAATTCCTATGGGAGCTCAATATTATAAAAACAATCATATTTGTTATATACATGTATATATGCATATATTTTACACATCTATGGATTTATCTGTGTCTGTATGTGTATATTGAGGTAAATGTTAATATATGTATGTATGTATTTAGATATATGTATATATATATGTATATATTCTCATACACATTTTATAAATTTTAAGGATACCTAGAAGACAGCCAGTAATATGATGACACTCGGAAAGACCCCCTGCTGAAGTCAGATTTGAACTGAAGAGGAAAGAAGGGAAGGTAGGAATGGGAGGGAAAAGAGAAAGGATTCCAAATATGAAGGACAGTCAACAAAAAGAACCTGAGTGAAAAGATCAAATATCAGGAAGAACTGCAAAGTCAGTGTGGTTTGAAGGTGGAATATGAGGAGGAAATGGGTAAGAAGGCTGAAAATGTAGGCAAGGGAATGTGGATAAATCTTGACAAGTCAGATGGAAAATTTTATATTTAATCCTAAGGGTAAGAGGATCCACCAGTTAATGATGAAGTGATATAGTCAAATATATTCATTGTTAAAATGACAAATGCAAGTGAATTAAGGATTGTCTGGAGTGGAGAATCTTGCAGCAAGAAGACCAATCAGCATTCTATTGAAACAGTCTAAGGGGGAGGTTATAAAAATCTTCATCTAATAGTAGCAATGTATGAGGAAAGAAGGGGGTACATGGGGGAAATATCATAAAGGTAAAAGTGAAACCTCATGATAAGATTAGATACAGGGAATGAAAATTTAGTGTTAAGGATATCTAGTTCAAGAGGCTAGAAACCATGGTGAATGGAAGTTTTCATGATATTAATAAGTGAGGAAGAGAGAAAGGTTTTGGGAAAAAGATAAGTCTGTACATCTTGACTTTGAGATGTTGTCAGGACATCTATTATAACATCTTCTAAAGACTACTAGAAATGAGAAACTGGAACTCAGTAGAGAGATTAGTGCTGGATAAGTAGATTTGAGGATCATTAGCACAGAGATGATAACTGAATACATTGGAGCCAATGAGATTACTAAGCAAGAATGTAGAATGGAAGAAGAGAAGACAGTTTGGGGCAGAATTTTGCAGGACACCATTGGTCAGTGGCCCTGACCTGAAAGAAAATCCAATTTAAGAGACTGAAGAGAGTCAGTCAGTAGGAGGAGAAACAGGAAAAAATTGTGTCATGGAAATCTCAGAAGTGTATCTAAGAAGTTAATGTACTGAGGCAAAGTCTGAAGCAAAAGCAAAGCCAACAGGAAGAGAACTGAGAAAAGACCGATAGATGTGATAATTAGAGATTATTGATAACTTTGAATAGAGGAGATTCAGTTGAATAATGATATCATAATATAGTCTGCTGAGGGTTGAGAAGAGAGGGAGAGAAAGGGAAGTAGAGGTACTGATTATAAACATTGTCAATAAATTTAGTAGAGTTATAGGATTGTAGTTATTGGGAATAGTCAGATTGAATGAAGGTTTTTTTTTTAAGGATAGGAGAGACCTGGCTAATTTTGGAGGTGACAGGGATGCAGCCTACAAATAGGAAGAGATTCAAGATCAGTGAAAGAGCAAAGATGATAGAATGAATACCCTTTTAGAAAAGACTGTATGAGATGCAATCAAGAGAGCACTTAAGGGACTCTCTTTGGTAAGAAGAGAGGTTATGATTTCCTGCCAAGATGGTGGAGAGAAGACAGGCACTGTGCTAAATTTTCCTGATCTTCCCTCATATCTAATATGAAACAAACCTCTTAACAGAAATTCAATCAACAAAAACCAGAAAGAGACAGAACCTAGGAGAAGAGCATCCTTCTCAAGATTTATCTTCTGGGATTGTGGTTGAGCTGGGTTCAGAAAGCAGAGACTGCCAGGAGGACATGACAGGGAGAGAGTCTGAGAGCAGGACTAGTCTGGAAGCAGCCACGGAGGCATTTACTGTGGGAACTGACATCTGAGAGACATCTTGGGAACCAACTAAGGAGCAGAGGCATTGGCTATGGGACTGATGGTTTGGGGCTTACTGGCAGGGATGGAGAACGAATTCCAGTGCTGCATAGATGCAGACATCTATCCCTGGGATCCTCTGGTCTGGAGGAACTCAGAGTCCATACCCTCATTTCAACTGAAACCTCTACCCTGAACAAACACAATTACAGCCCCCCCCCCCCCCCCAGGCTCAGGTGTGAGCAGCAGAGCTCCCTCAGCTGTGCATAAGGAGAGATATTACCTGACCT
Source organism: Macrotis lagotis (assembly GCF_037893015.1). Taxonomy (NCBI): domain Eukaryota; kingdom Metazoa; phylum Chordata; class Mammalia; order Peramelemorphia; family Peramelidae; genus Macrotis; species Macrotis lagotis. The sequence continues at coordinate 39,432,043 of NC_133659.1, read as the reverse complement.
CAGGGCATAGCTCACCATTGTTCAAAGATAAAAGTATTCAGCAGCTTTGCCCATACCCTCCAGGCTAAGGGAGAGGGCCTCAAATCAAGGTCACAGACACTCCAGAGAAAGAAACCAGCACCTCTACTGACTAGGCCCTCTAGAGTTACTAAACCCAATGAGTAAAGCCTCTAGACATCCCTAAACTAAACCTCTGTGAACCAGCCCCATCCCCCAACACAAGAACTTAGGAAAATGAAGAAAGGCCAGTAGAAAGGAGTTGTCCATAGGAAAAATTCCTAGAAGGAAAAGACTCTAACTCAGAGAGACCTAGAATGTCTGAGGAGAAAATGACTTGGTCTCCAGCATAAAAAGATTTCCTTGAAGAAATAAGGAAGGGGTAAATTTCATTACATTAAGAGGTACAAATTAACTATTGCAAAAGATGGGAAGAAGGGGGAGGTGAGAATTGCCTGAATCAGATTTTGGCTTAAAGTTAGCATGCATACACTCAGTTAAGTTACGAAACTTATTTTACCTTTCAAGTATCAAAAGGTGAAAAGAGGAGGGGGAGGAAAAGAGGAACCAACAGAAGGAAGGGAAGGAAGAAGGGACAAAGGGAAAGGGGAAAAAGGGATATAGGAAGGCCAACACACTGAAGGTGGTGGTGTTCAGACACAAAATACTGGGGAATATGAAAAAAAGGAAAAAGGGGAAAACTACAAATAGAGGGAAGATAACATGGAGGGCAATAAAAAGGTAGAAATTATGACTTTGAATGAGAATGGGATGAACAATCCCTTACAATGTAAGTGAATAGCAGAGTAGATTAAAAACCAGAATTCTACAATATGGTGTTTATAAGAAACTCATTTGAAGCAGAGAGTTACATATAGAGTAAAGGTACAAGGTTGGAGCAAAATATATTTTCCTTCAGCTGAAGTGAAAATAGCAGAGGTAGCAATCCTTATCTTAGACAAAGCGGTGGCAAAAATAGATAGCATTAAAAGAGATAACGAAGGAAACTATATCCTCCTAAAAGGTACCATAGATAATAAAGTAATTTCAAAACTAAATATGTATGTACCCAGTGGTATAGCATCCAAATTCTTAGAGGAGAAGTTGAAGGAGGTACAGGAAAAACTAGATAGCAAAAGTCTACTAGGGGGAGACCTCAATCTCCCACTCTCAGATTAAGATAAATCTAATCATAAAATAAACAAGAATGAAGTTAAAGAGGTAAATAGATTGTTAGAAAACCTAGATATGATAGACTTATGGAAGAAAATGAATGGCGATAGAAAGGAATATACTTTCTTTTTTGTAATACATGGCACTTACACAAAATTGACCATGTACTAGGGCATAAATACCTAATAATCAACGGCAGAAAGGCCAAAATCATGAATACATCTTGCTCAGATCATAATGCAATAAAAATCACATGCAATATTGGGCCAGGGAGATGCAGACCCAAAATTAATTGGAAACTAAATAACTCCATTTTAAAGAATGAATGGCATAAACAACAAATTATATAAAGAATTGCTTATTTCATTCTAAGTAATGACAATAATGAAACAACATACCAAAAGCTATGGGATATACTCAAGGTGGCTGTCAGGGGATATAGTATATCTTTAAATGCTTACATGAATAAATTAGAGAAAGTGGAAATCAATGCACTAAATATACAACTAAAAATTAGATAAAGAACAAATTTAAAACCTCCAATTAAATACCAAATTAGAAATCCTAAAAATTAGAGGAGAAATTAATAAAATCAAAAACAAGAAACTATTGAAATAATAAATATAACTAAGAATTTGTTATATGAAAAAATGATAAAATTGACATACCTCTGGTCAATTTGATTACAAAAATGAAAGAAGAAAACCAAATTGCTACTATCATAAATGAAAAATGTGAATTCACCAACAATGAGGGGGAAATTAAATGAATCATTCAGAATTATTTTGCCCAACTCTATGCCAATAAATTTGATAATCTAAGTGAAATGGATAAATTTTTAAAAAATATAAATTGCCCAGATTAAATGAAGAGGAAATTAAAAACCTAAATTACCCTATCTCAGAAAAAGAAGTTCAACAAGCCATTATTGAACTCCCTAAGAAAAAATCTCCCAGGTCAGATGGATTCTCAAGTGAATTCTGTCAAACATTTAAGGAACAATTGATTCCAATTTTATATAGACTCTTTGGAAAAATTGGTAAAGATGGAACTCTTCCTAACTCTTTCTATGACACCAATATGGTGCTGATACCTAAACCAAGAAGAGTTAAAATAGAGGAAGAAAATTATAAACCTATCTACCTGATGAATATAGATGGAAAAAAATCTGTAATAAAATCTTAACAAAACAATTACAAGTTATCATCAGGATAATATATTAGAACCAAGTTGGATTTATTCCAGGAATGCAGGGCTGGTTCAATATTAGGAAAACTGTTTGGTTTGTTATTGATATAATTAATTATACTATCAGAAACCACATGATTATATCAATAGATGCAGAAAAAGCTTCTGACAAAATACAGCACCCATTCCTACTAAAAACACTAGAGAGTATTGGAACAAATGGGTTGTTCCTTAGAATAATAAGCAGTATCTATCTTAAACCATCAGCAAGCATAATTTTCAACCAGGAGAGTCTAGACTCATTCCCATTAAGATCCGAGGTGAAACAAGGATGCTCATATCACCACTACTATGCAATATCATATTAGAAATGTTAGCTTTAGCAATAAGAGAAGAAAAAGTAATAAAAGGAATTAGATTTGGGACAGAAGAGACAAAACTCTCACTCTTTGCAGATGACTTGATGTTATACCTAGAGAATCCCAAGAAATCATCCAAAAAACTACTGTAAACAATTAGCAATTTTAGAAAAGTTGCAGGATATAAAATAAGCCCTCACAAATCTTCAAATTTTCTATATATGACTAGCAAGATACAGTAGGAAGAGCTAGAAAGGGAAATCCCATTCAAAATAACCTCAGACAATATAAAATACCTGGGAGTCTATTTGCAAGGCAGACTCAGAAACTTTTTGAAAACAATTACAAAACACTTCTCACAGAAATAAAATTAGATTTAAACAACTGGGCAAATATCAAATGCTAATGGACAGGCCAAGCTAATATAATAAAAATGACAATTCTACAAAAATTAAACTACTTGTTTAGTGCCCTACCAATCAAAATCCCAATAAATTACTTTAATTGGTTAGAAAAAAATTATAAGTAAATTCATATGGAGAAATAAAAAGTTGAGACTCTCCAGGGATTTAATGAAAAAAAGTTCAAAAGAAGGTGGCTTAGCCCTATCAGTTCTGAAATTATATTATAAATCATCATTCATCAAAACTGCCTGGTATTGGCTAAGAAATAGAGTGGTTCATTAGTGGTATAGACTAGGTGCAATAGCGGGAAATGATTATAGTAATCTTCTATTTGATAAACCCAAATAGCTATTGGGATAAAGACTCTCTTCGATAAAACCTCTTGGGAAAGTTGGAAGTTAATATGGAAGAAACCTGGTTTTGACCAACACCTCACACCCTAGAAGATCAAAATGGGTACAAGATTTAGACATAGAAAACAATATTATAAGCAAACTAGGAGATCAAGGAATCGTTTACCTGTCAGATCTATGGAAAGGGAAGCAGTTTATGATTACTGAAGTATGGAGAACATCATTAAAAATAAGCTAGACAATTTTTACTACATTAAATTAAAAATCTTTTGCACAGACAAAACCACTGTAACCAAGATCAAGAGAAATGTAGTAAATTGGGAAACAATTTTTACAACTAGTATTTCTGATAAAGGACTTATTTCTAAAATATACAGAGACCTGTCAAATTTTTAAAAAGAAAAGCCATTCCCCAATTGACAAATGGTCAAAGGAGATGCAAAGGCAATTTACAGATGAAGAAGTCAAAGTAATTCATATTCATATGAAAAATTGCTCTAGATCATTACTTGTTAGTGAAATGCAAATTAAAGCATCTCTGAGGTACCACCTCACCCTTTCAGACTGACCAATATGACCAGAAAGGAAAATGATGAATATTGGAAGGGATGTGGGAAATCTAGGACATTAATACATTGTTAGTGGAGCTGTGAACTCATCCAACATTTCTGGAGAGCAATTTGAACTTACAATTAAAAGACAACAAAAATGTGCATACCCTTTGATCCAGCCATGCAACTACTGAGTCTATACCCTGAAGCGATTATGAAAAAGGGTGGAACTTTCACTTGTACAGAAATATTCATAGCAGCCTTGTTTGTGGTGACAAAGATTTGGAAATTAAGTGAATGTCCTTCAATTGGGGAAAGGCTTAACAAACTGTGATATAAGTATGTGATGGAATGCTATTATTCAGTTAGAAAGCAGGAGGGATGGGAATTCAGGGAAGCCTGCAAGGATTTACATAAACTGATATTAATGAGATGAGCAGAACCAGAAGAACATTGAACATCCTAACAGCATCATGGGGGTGATGATCAACCTTAATGGACTTGTTCATTCCATCAATGCAACAATCAGGCACAACATTGAGGTATATGTGATGGAGAATACCATCTGGATCCAGAGAAGGAATTGTGGAATTTGAACAAAGACCAAAGATTATTATCTTTAATTAAAAAATAAGTTATGTTATTATGTAATTTTGCTATCATTTATACTTTATATTTCTTCCTTAAGGTTATGATTTCTCTCCCATCACATTCAACTTAGATCAATGCATACCATGGAAACAATGTAAAGACTAGCAAACTGCCTTCTATAGTGGGGGTTTGGGGCAGGGAAGCAAGTTTTGGGGGAAATTGTAAAACAGAATAAATAAAATCTTTCTTTAAAAATAGAAGAGAGAGAGGTCATCTCTTCATGTGACACAGGAATGAAGGACAGGATATGGAGGAAGTCCTAGGATGTGAGAAGGAGAGGGGAGAAGAACAGGTTTAGCAAAAATATGGCAGAGGGAAAGATGAAATGTTTAGTCATTTCAGAATTCTTGAACATGGAAATGGAATACTTATGTTTAATGGAAAACTCAATCAAGGTCCACCAAGGCTTCATTTGTGGGACTGGTGACAGCTAATCTGGTTTGGGGACATTGACCCTAAGAAGGTTGGTTACTTAGTTACAGTTATTTCTGGACAGAGTAACTCATGATGAGAGCTCCCAATGTGTAGATAGTTTATCATCTATCCTTTTAAGGGAGCATTAGTATTGCCTGAAGTTCTGAAAGGATACTGCATCTGTTCGATGCTGCTCATGCTGTTGTAGACAAAGGTGCTGCTGAGCAGGATTGCCAGGGCAAAGATCCATGAATCATTCTTGGAGTCCCCCTATAAAACAGATTATGTCATTGGGTTCATTATTCAGCCATTCATTCAAGACACTATATGATCCTTAGAGTCAGTGGTCAATTCCAGTGAAGTCAGGGAATACTTGTCTATTCCATATGCCTTAGGGTTGACTGGAGATTTTGGTTTAAATATCTAGAATCTAGGCATAAGTGATTATACATCTATCTATCTGTCTATCTATCTATTATCTATCTATCTATCTATCTATCTATCTATCTATCTATCTATCTATAATCTATCTATCTGTCTCATCCTTCCTTCTCTTTACTTCACTTTGCATCAGTTTATGTAAATCTAATTACTTTCCAGAATGGCTGAATCAGTTCACAACTTCAACAGTGCCTATTGTCCCATTTCCCCATATTCTTTCCAACATTTATCATTTTCCTTTTCTGTCATATTAACTAATATGATAGATGTGAGATGTTTTAATTTATATTTCTCTAATCAATCGTGATTTAGAGAATTTTTAATTGACTCCAGATAGTTTTGATTTGTCTAAAAACTGTTTTTGTCCTTTAATCATTTTTAACTGACAGATTACTTGGATTCTTATAAATTTGACTCATTTCTGTATATATTTGAAAAATGATACCACTCTCCAACTTTTATGCTTTCCTTCACATTTTGGTTGCATTGGCTTTGTTTTGCAAAACCTTTTTAAATTTTATATGATTGAAATTATCTATTTTTTGAAGCTTTCTGTATTTCGTTTAGTCCCATTTTTTACTCTTCTCCATTGATCTGGCAGGTAAACTATTCTATGTTCTCCTAATTGACTTATGGTTACACCCTTTATACATAAATCAAAATTTGACCTTATCTTGTTATAGGGTGAAATTGTACTCTATACCTAGCTTTCCCCATAGTTCTTTAGTTTTCCCAGAAGTTTTTTCAAGTAATGACTTTTTGTCTCAAAAGTGTGGATCTTCAGGTTTATTATATTGTAGAGTACTATAGACATTTACTGAAATGTATTATATACCTGATCCACTATTTCACTGATGTATTTCTTAGTACAAGATTGTTTTCCTAATTTCTACTATAAATAAAGTCTGATATCTGGTGCTAGATCTTTGTAATACATTGGAAATCTGTTATTAGTTAGGCCACCTTTTACATTTTCTTTCATTTTCTCCTTTGATATTCTTGACCTTTTGTTTTTCAAGATACATTTGCTTTTATTTTTTCTAGCTATATAAAATAATTTTTTGGTAGTTTAATCAGTATGGCAGAGAACAAATAAATTTAGCTATTTTTAATTATATTGGCTTGGTCTATCCATGATCAATTAATGTTTTCCCTGGTGTTTAGATCTCTTTCTATCTCTTGTTGCTGGGTTTTGTTGCTTAAATTTAGACATGCTGGTCATCTATGAGGGTTTATTTTATATCCTTCAACTTTGCTAAAGTTGTTAATTATTTCAACTAGGTTTTTTAGTTGATTCTCTAAGATTATATTATCTGTAAAGAGTGATAGTTTGTTTCCTCATTGTCTATTCTAATTCCTTCCATTCCCCCCCCCCCTTCCTTCTATAAGGTAGCATTTAAAGTTCAGTATTGAATAATAGTGTTGATAATGGGCATCTTGCTTTATACCTTATTATATTGGAAAGGCTTCTACCACATATCCCTATTTCAGATAATACTTGCTAATGGTTCAGATAGATATTACTTATCATTTTAAGATAAGATCTATATATTCCTATTTTCTCTAGTGTTTTTAATAGAAATAGATGCTGTATTTAGTCAATGTCTTTTTATAAATTTATTGAAACAATCATGAGGTTTCTATTAGGATTTTTTTTTTGAGATGGTCAGTTTTGCTCATAGTTTTCCTTACGATGAAGTAGTCTTGAATTCTTGGTATTTTTGTGTTTCAGTATTACCAAGTGTTTTGGTATCACCAAGAAAGCAAGACAATCAACCAAGACAGAGGAGGTTGCATTTGGAAGGCAAGTCAATCTCTGCCCCCCCACCCCACCTTTGACCAGCAACTCCCCTAAGACTTGGAGAGAGACATCCGAGGCCTCTGAACCCAAGACTGCTTCACCTTTTGGAATGCAATGCCACTTAGACAATCCAACCACATTCTGTGCTGGACCCCAAAGTCATTATTTGGGGAAAGACCACATTGAGGAGGGGAATAATTTCAGTAAATTATATTCCTACTTTACCAGCACCAAGACTGACTTCCACCATGAAGTAAACTGGCCAAAGAGGTCTGGAGAGGGCAGAACACTAATCCATCTGGTATTCCAACCCCAGCTCCCATCAGCCTAGGTGAATTCCTCAATAGTGATGTCTCTGTATGAATTTGTCTTTTGTCACAGTTGTTGATGATTAAGGAAAGAATGTTTCTGCTACCAAAATCCTTGGCATTTTCAAGTGACTCAACAGCAGAAACTGATATAATTTTAGCAGTGGAAATGACATTAAAGAAGAGGCATTACCAAGTATTTTTTGTTTCCCCCTAAAGAAAGACTCTGGCACCTCTCTGTCTAGGAGCTGAAAGCTCTTCTGTGTTGTCTCATCCATTAGAATGGGAGCTACTGGAGACATTGAGTAAAGTACTTTGTCCAGACTAAGCACTTAGGAAATGCTTTTTCATTCATTCATTCATTCATTCATTCATTCATTCATCTTAGCTTGACCAATTTTACAGAATTTTTAAAGCATGGAAGAGATTAAGTGCCTCAGTCTCATGCAGCAAAAGAGCATTAAGTTTCTTAGAGGAACTAGAAAACTAGAGGAGAGAAGGAAATATTAGACCATTTACAGTACAATATAAAACTAAATCATTGTCTCCCCAGAGATTCAGGAAGGACCAAACCTATGTCTGAATAGGACAGCCCAGAGAGAACATTAGTAAGCAAAAAGACTTTGTAGGGACTGTGATTAACAAAGACTGTGAGTCTTGTTCAGTACAAGGTCAGACTCTGTATGCATTTTTCAGTCTCTCTAGGTTTCCCTATTCCTTTTTCTGTAAAAAGAGGAGATTAGTTTACATTTCCTTGGGGTTCTTTTCAGATTTAGATCAATGATTCTATGACCAGGTTGAAAGTTTGGGCCTCATCTTATATAGTGTTAAGAAGACCAACTTTATGTTAATGGGTAAGTAGAAGCATGTCACTTCTGTGCTCAAGAAACTTTGGTGGCCACTCATTGTCTCTAGGATAAAACACAAATCCCTCTTTCTCTCTGTGACTCTATTTTATGTTTCACAGGCTATATTTCAGAATTTCATGCTTTTTACAGAATATTCCATGACTTGAATTCTCTCCCCCTCTATTTCCCCCTTAATCAATCTCTCTCTCTCTCTCTCTCTCTCTCTCTCTCTCTCTCTCTCTCTCTCTCTCTCTCTCTCTCCCCCCCCCTCTCTTTCTTTGTCTCTGTCTTTCTCTCTTTCTCCCCTTTCCCTCATCCCATCTTAGACACCTTGGATCCATTAACTTCCTTCCTGTCTGGCACAACTTATGTGTCAGCTCCTTCAAGAGGACTTTTTCTGATGCCTCAGGGTCACTAATCAAATCACTTTGAGGTTATTTAATATACTCTCTTGTACCTATGCGTATTATATAAGATATTAGATCTTTGCAACTTGGGTGGCATTGTGGGCTGACATTCCAAATCAGTTATTGGGGAGAGGTGAAAATGCTGTGAAATCTTGGATTCTAGATTACTCTGTGTGTGGGGGTGGTGGTGGGGGAAGTTGTAGCTCCCAGATAGCTAGTGAGTGTTACAGCAGCAAAGATTTTCTGTAAGTACTCAGGATATGTACTACCACCAAATGGGGCCTACCTGGTTTCTGTTTTTGTATAGGAAAGGTCTAATGTCTGCTGCATAGCTATAATGCACATTTTCCCCAAATTTCCTGGTACTAAGTCTAGAGTCACAATAGACAAGATGAGATATCAGATATGGGGTGGGAAAGCTCATTCTTCTATCTATCCTTAGGGTGTGAATTTTATTAGATACAAAAGAAGACTTCATTTAGTCATTGTTGAACTTTGGAAACATGGAGAAATCTTCTTGGCAGGTGAGGGGCACACAATTGCCCATGGGAAATTGGTGTGAAACAATTTTGGGGTACTGAGGAGATTTTTTTAATCTTCTAAAAAGTTTTTGTCATTGGCAAAGGAAAGGACCTTGGCAATGAATCCTTCCATTTTTCATGAAAGGTTTGAACTTCAGGGACCATCATCACCATCCTGGTTGACTGAATTTTTGATTCTCATCACTTCTTACTTCCCTCAATTGCCTCTGCCCTTTGAATGGAGGATTGGAGGATGCAATAGTAAATTCAAAGCCTTTTCTTAGAGGATACTCAGAGCAGAACTTTCCAGGTGATTCTCCATTTTCTTCTTGGTTTTGGCTTCATGCAGTATCATTCCCTTGCATAGGATTTCTCCTTTTCCCTTAACTTATTTTCAATTTCTTTTTTTACTCTTTTTTTGTATTATTTTGTATCCTCAGCTTAGCAAGTGTCTGGCATCTAAGAGTTGCTTGATTCATTTTTATTGAATTGATATGGCATAGTCATATTCCTCTGGGGGAGGGGGAACAATAGGACTTTTGCTGATAAGACTTCACAATTTTCCCTTTGCCATAAAAAATTAGGAAACCACGAATCAGATGCAATAGATTGTGTTATGGGATTATAAGTTTCTCTGACTTTTATATATACCTTGCCAATAGCTTGCATCTGTGCATTACTTTATATTTGTGCCTAAACTTTGCAAACTATTTTACACAGATTATTTCATCAGAGCCTGACAATAACCCTAGAAAAGAGGTGCTCTTTTTATTCCCATTTTATTTTATTTTATTTTATTTTTTAGGGTTTTTCAAGGCAAATGGGGTTAAGTGGCTTGCCCAAGGCTACACAGCTAGGTAATTGTTAAGTGTCTGGGACTGGATTTGAACCCAGGTACTCCTGACTCCAAGGCTGGTGCTTTATCCACTATGCCACCTAGCTGTCCCTTATTCCCATTTTAAATGAGTAAATTGAGTTGCAGAGGATTCAAGTGATTTTCATAGGGTCAAACAGTTCATGCCTGCCTTGAGGTAGAATTCAAACTCAGATCTCTCTGACCCTAAGTCTATCACATTATCTATGATGTCCCCTGAAGGGAGGGAGGACTAGCTGACTTTGACCTTTATCTGCCCTGAACCCTGCAGATGGTAGGGTTTTAGCAAATGCTACCTACTTGGTAGACTGATCTTTTTTAATTTATTGGTGAATTTATAGTCTGAAAGAATAGGTTCAAAAAGTGAGTTTTGAGAGGCTTTTTAAAGAAAAGGGAACCTCATGCAACAAATGGGATTCTCAGTCAACCAGGTTGAACTGAGGTGCAGTACCAACCTCATCTTGGAGCTTTGATCAGTGTGTTCTCTCAGCCCATCTATTTCAGCAATTGGAAGTTCTGGGAAGTCCTTGATACTCATAGGACCCTGCAATGGGCTTTATGTTTAAATGGCATGATCTTCTTGCTCAAAGTGATGGCAGCATCCCAGAACCCCAGGCTCAGTCTAGGACCCACCCATCTTGATCAACCGACAGACACACAGCACAGGCATCCTTGGCAACACCACATTATACCCACCCAGGCCTGCCCAGATGGAAGAAGCCATTCCTTCTAAGTCAGACAGAGGGAGGGGAATGATTCAATTTACCTTTTCCACATCTCCAAGACCTTCAGTATCAAGAAGAACTAAGACATGGTCAGGTTTTCTGGGGTGATAGATACACCACATCCAGATGCCCTTTGTGTGAGACTGTACGGTGGCTCCAAGGGAGAATCCTGCAAGGGAAGGATGAGATATGAGGGAATAGTGGAGGCAGGAAGCCTGGAGGCTGGCTGCACCAGTCAAAGCCTGGGTCCTAGAGGAGGAGATGCAAATGTCCTCAGTCTCAGTGGGGAAAGAATAAGAGCAAGCATCATAGTTAGCAGTTCTGCAGCACATTTTCATTCTGTCCTCACAGTAATTCTGTGATTTAGGTGTTTCTTTTATCTCCATTTTACAGAAGAGGAAACTAAGCCTGAGGGAGGTAATTAGTAGCCCAGGGTCACCCAGTCACTAAGCAGTAGAGGCAGCTTTCACACTGTCCTCCTGGCTCCCAGTCCCACATTATCAAATATTAGCAGGGGCAGCTAGATGGCACAGTGGATAGAACACCAATCCTGGAATCAGAAGGACATGAATTCAAGTTTGACCTTAGGCACTTACTAGTTATGTGACTTTGGATAAGTCACTTAACCCTGATTGCGTCACATCCAGGGTCATCTTCAGTTGTCCTTATTCTTAACTAGCCACTGGACCCAGATGGCTCTGGAGGAGAAACTGAGACTGGTGCCATAGCACAGCACCCCCCCTCCCAATCCAATTCATGAGCTTGTCATGGCATCACTTCCCCTGATATCCTGGTCTTCTTCAAGAATGAAGACAAACATTAGCCAATATCAGCAGTTAGGGAAAAGGGAATGCATATATTCACTTCACCTAGAGTGCTGGGAGATCAGATTTCTGGGGTAAGATCTGTGGTAAAGAAGGTAAAAAAGATCAATGAGAGCTGCATGTCTACCAGGATACATCATGGTTCTTAACAGTAGCAGCCACCCCTAAGGCTACAAAAGGTATAAACCACCCCAGAAACCTGAGCATAGAGAATAAAGAGAAGCCCAGGGAGAGCATCATGAGAGTGTTAGTAGAGAGCTGAGACCCTGGGCAAGAAATTGAATTTCTGTCTGGCCCTGCCCCATCCAGCCCCCCAGGCAGGAAAATAGATGATGTATAAGGGAAGAGGAAGTCTCTACTCTGCAGGAATCAGACACACACACACACACACACACACACACACACACAGAAAGTACCTAGAAATGGGATGGTTTCCTAGAGTGGAGTCAGTTTCAGTTTCATTCTGACTCAGCAAGTTGTTGCCTAAAATTGTATTTACCTGAAATCCCAAACTCTACATGTGTTGTGCAAGGAAAGGAAAGAGGCAGAAGCACCAGGTCCTGTGCTAAGCACTTCACAAATATCATCTCATTGATTCTGACTACAACTCTGTAACATAGATGCTATGATTATATTCATTTTACAGTTGAGGACATCAAGGCAAACCAAGATCAAGACACTTGTCCAGAATCACATTGTCAGTGTCCAAGTCCAGAACTGATCCTAGGTTTTGACTTTGGGTCAAGCCTTCTGTCAACTTTGAGGCTTGTCCAGAATGCCCACGAAGACACACGTTTACAGAAAGGTGGCATTCTCCTTGACTCCCTTATAACTCAACTGCTTTCCACTTAAGGAAAATTTTCTATTTACTGTTTTCTGTCATTTTAGTTTTGGTAGGTATTCGTTTGTATTTTATTGTTTATTTAAATATTCTTGTTGCTTAAGACTATATTTTTGTAATCATTGACTGATCAAGTTTATTCTGAGTTTTTCTAGTAGCAAAGTAGAGGTAAGAATCTTATACAATTTTTTGTACAGATGTACATTTGTACAACTACAAGTTAGATGTGAGTGTGAGCCCCAGAGGCAACCGATTATTGTGGTTGTGAACCCTTACAAAAGATGCTGGGATGGGAGTGCCTACTTACTGTGTAGAGACACCACTGAAAGGCCTTTACATACAAAATGAAACATTTTAGAGGAAGCTGGGACCATTCTTTTTAGGTTTTTGTAAGGCAAACGGGGTTAAGTGGCTTGCCCAAGGCCACACAGCTAGGTAATTATTAAATATCTGAGACCGGATTTGAACCCAGGTACTCCTGACTCCAAGGCCTGTGCTTTATCCAGTACACCACCTAGCCACCCTGCTGGGATCATTTTTTTAGAAAGAACATAATGTAACTGGGGCTCTATGAGAGATTTCTGACAGCAGGGATCTTTGCCAGATTCCCAGAGAGTAATCCAGGAAGGAGAAAGCAGGATGGTGTGACTGAGGAAACCCTGCTATATTTTCCTGAGAAGATATATTTTCTGGTGATTAGTCGGGGAGGATTGTAGAAGGCTGTCCAGGAGGAGATTGATGGACTAACTTCTGGTTTTCTAGGTTGATGAAGTGATAGGTAGAGGCTATTTTGGCACTGGAAACGTTCAATATTGAATGAACCCAGATTTGATATACTGTGAAAGCTTAGTCCCTGGTGAAGCTCCCTTGAGATGGAGATGCTTGAACATCCAGTAACCCTGAGAAATTTCTCTTTTTTTTGTGTATCCTTGGTGGAAATGGAGCATCACCAGAGAGGGATACAAATCTGTTGTCAAAAGGAGACATATCATATCATATTATACATCACAAGCTTCCAAATAGATCACTGTTTAAATAGTTTTAAAACTTATATCATAAAAGAATTAATATTGGATGGAAGGCAATACTTTCACAACTGTTTACAAGAACAAAAGTTCTTTATTGACTATGTCATCAGGCAAAATATAAATACATTTGAATAAAATTGAAAAGTAATTCAACCAAAGTCAGTGAGAATTATTAATGGGATTTTGCAGCATTGAACATTCTGTTTAGACCAATCTCTTTACTTCCAGAGTAGTGGTCCTGGATCAAATTTTACCAGTATATGTCTTAATTTAGTTGGCAGATCCTGAAAGTCATGATTTGGTTCTTCTGCCTCTTTCCTTTCCTTACACCCCACATGTAGAGTTTGGGAGTTTAGGTAAAAGACAATTTTTAGACAACTTGCTGAGTCAGAATGAAACTGAAACTGGCCGATTCTAGGAAATCACTGGTTTCAAGAAAAAGTGAGAGTGTGTGTGTGTAGGGGGTGGGGCTATCAACCGAACTAGCACCACCACAACTGCTGAGCACCTGCCACATTTGCCAAGTAATCCCAGGAGGTCTGTGAATAGCAGTAAGCCCCAGACTATCAGCAATCCTGCCAGTATGGCCCACAAATCCAAAATGTAGAAATGCAGTTGTGAAGTCTCTGTCCTTACAACTGCTAGCTAACTGGCCCACACAGAACTGGAAATCCAGCCTCAATCAATCTGCTAGCTTTCCTTAGCAGGTAAGAAGATCAAATCCCTTTCTCTATCTTGATCATCCCTTCCCCTCAGACACTGGAAAGATATCTCAAATCCCTTTCCCTCAAACCCTTAGGAAGAGGAGCACCATTAACCCCTAAATCCCTCTAACCTTGCTTCCTGCTTCTTCACTGCAACCATTATTTTGGGGAGTGGTCCCTCTGATATAGGGGAAAACCCTCCGTACCATGATCACCACCAAGAGCTGACCAACAGTCACTTATTGGCATCCCCCATTAGTAGCAGGTAAGTCTCAGACCCTGTAAACAATAGCATCCTCTTCACCCTGGCCCCCAGTCCTGAACCCACCCAGGCAGTTGTGGTCCAGGGGAATAGCCCCTTAGTCCTGCCTGCTGATTCTGACGGTACTGTGGCCCCCATTTCTATGGTTATCACAGTAGCAAATGAAGACCCCCAGAAAAATTCTTAGCACTGATCACTGATTCTGAATGCATGCTTTTCTCAATAAAAGATACAATAAATAAGACAAGTCACTCTCTGATTTTTTTGTTAACCCTTAATACCATTGAGTCCTTCTATGACTTCAAGTTGAAACCTTGTATTGGAATTGTTAGGACTTAGTAGATTAGTTGGCATGTTATGCTTCATCAGTTTGCATTAAGGGAAAGAAAGGGCAGGAAATTCTAAAGGTAAACCTGTTGATATTGCTTAATTTCTCCTTCAAATATAATAAAAAACAAAATTTCAAATATATTCAGAACACAATCCACAGAGAGCCCTGCCCGGAGAGTGATAGGATCTGGGTTCAAATCTTGCCTCTGTTGTTTACTTCTGATTGTGACACTGGGCAAATCACTGCACCTCTTTGGGACTCAGTGTTCTCAATTCTAAAAAGAAGAGGGTTGAATTAGATATATCCTTTGGCCTCTCCCAGTTCTTGGTGGATGGTGTTGTGAGAACAATCAGTATGAAGAAAATGATTCATCCTTGTGATTTTGTTTTTCTGATTAATTATGGGAATAACTGACAACCATATTCTCAGATCAACATGACATTGAATAGAAGTGATATTCCTGACCAGACACAGAACTAGCAGCAGGTAAGATAGACAGTCAGTAGGAGGCAGTAACTGGGGACTCTTTTCTGTTTTAAAGAAATGCAGACATTTTCAGTGTTTGAGCATTCAGGTTTCTATGTCATGAAGAGATTTATTCTGGGGTAATTTAATTCACAAATATTATGGTGGATGGTCTAGGTGGATACTTCATTTTCTGACTCCATTTCTCCTTCCTGGCGTGTTCTCTCTCCTCATCTCTGCCTCATCTCTGCCCTTTGGCTTCTCTATTTGCCTTCAATTCTTAGTTGAACTTAAGTGAGAAATTTTCTTTGATTCCCATTAAAATGCCAATGCTTTTCCTCTAATTATCTCCACTGTATCTAGGATGTACTCATCAGTACACAGTTGTTTGCTTGTTTTTCTCCCCCATCAGACAGTGAGCTTCTGGAGAGCAGGGAATCAATTGTCCTTTCTTTGTATCCTCAGCACTTAGCACTAGTTCTATACACAGTAGGCACTTAATATATGTTTGTTGATGGGCTGAAAGGCAACAGTAAACCAAGGGCCATTTTTGCATTTTTTATATTTTACATTAGGTCTTGAAGGAATTCTAACTCTGGGGCATAATATCCTCCAAAAATTGCCTCCCTGAGAGCAGAGACAACACTTAACTGAGTTCTTTCCTGCCAGCCTGTTCATTAGATAGGATTTTCCTGTGCGGTACAAGCCAACAATAGCGACCACCACCACTGGTGTGGAAATGGAAGTAAGAATATCTAGGGCTTGCTGGTTTACCAGCAGCTTATCATTCCTGTTTTCTACCAGACATATGGGGGCCTCCATTGGCACTGTTGATTCCATGGTTATCTGTAAATGCAGAGAGAAATCAAGGTGCAGAGATTCCATAACCCTTCATTGAGAATTTCTAGCTTCATCATATAATAGTAACAGCAGAAGAAAGGAGATATTCTACATTTGTGGAATTCCATTTTTGTGAAGACTGACATGGCAATGGCAGATAATGAGGAAAACAATAATGTTAATAATTAGATTTATGTAGTGCCTTCAGAGTTACAGAAATATTATCTTATATTTATGGCAAACCTTATTATTTCCATTCTTACAGAGGAGGAAACAGAGGTAGTTTCCAGAGTTTAAATCCAGGGCTTCCTGACTCCTGGCCCAGTAACTCTATCTACTGCACTGTTGACCTGTTTTGACCCATTCTTTTCTTTTATTGTTTTGTGTTTTGCAGGGCAATGGGGTTAAGTGACTTGTGCAAAGTCACATAGTAATAAGCATATGAGCCACATTTTAACTCAGGTTCTTCTGACTCCAGGGCTGGTGCTCTATTCATTATGTTACCTATCTTCCCCTTGACTTATTCTTGATTCCAAGACTTGTTACCTAGGCAAAATGTTCTCAGTTTGAAAGTCCCACCCAGTAAGTTTTTGCCTGACATAATCATATCCCTTTGCATTATATTGGTCCAGGTCCACAGTGTACATGGCCATAAATGATGTGAAGAAGGGACAATATGGGACAGTGTTTGTAGTAAATACTTTGAGATTAATAGTTTTTATTGGTTTCTAATGCTAGTCTCTTTATAGTGTTGCCTGAAAAACTTTAGGGTCATTTCTGTCCGTCCTTACATTCCAAAAACCCTGAGATTTCTGATGACTGTTTCCTGACTTCTATTTGTCCTCTGAATTTATGTATAGTCTTTAGTTCAACTCTCCATGGCATTGTCCTCAATCATTGGCATCATGGTGGAGTGGAAAAAGAGTTGGCTTGGGAGTCTACCCGACAGAGATTAAATACTGTCTCTGACATAACCTAGATATGTGACCCTATCTAAGTCACATAACCTGCCAATCATCCATGGAGCTCTCTTAGACTTTAAATTGCAGAACAGTTGTAGGTTTATATTGTAGAGGGAGTATCATCCCTAGGAGATCATTACACCAAAGAATTTTGGGACCCAGACCCTAAAAGATCACTGTTGGAAGTTACCCTCTTTTCATATAGGAACTTATGATAGGAATCCAGGACCAGGCCCTTAGTGGATGCTCTGGCAATGCCTGAACTTCTGGTCTACCTCAGTGTCTCCAGGGGAGGTTCTGGAGTGGTGCTGTCAGAACCCAAGCCCCGAGCCTTGGGTGAACCCAACCCATACAGGAGTAGTAGAACTGTAAAGAATTTTACAATTCTTGCCCGGAGTCAGGAAATATGGGTCAGTCACCCTTCCTACCTGCCTCCCTGGGTCCCTGGGGATCCCTTCTGCCCAGTATCCAGGTGTTTTTCCTCGGTTTCTACCCAGCGTTAATAGCTAGTGAATCTTTACTACTGAGAACACCCTGGATATGGACCAAAGCAGCTTTCGCAGGGTCAAATATGGAAGACTGGCTGCCCTCTGTATCAACTTTGACCTCATATAATGTAGCTCCCATTTGATACTATAGCTCCTATTAGATAAGACTTTCTTGACTCCACTTGACCTTTCTTCTGGGTTGGGAAAGAACCAGGAAAAGTGATAAGACATGCCATCTCCTCACGTGGAAGTTGTTGAGAGCATGTGGCAAGGTGAATATGGAGCTGGATCTGGAGATAGGAACAGTTGTGCTCCTCCTGGTAACTACACATCCCAGCTGGGTGACCGTGGACTTAATGTCTCTGTGCCTCTGGTTCCTCATCTATGGACTGGACAAAATAGAATGGTGCCTACTTCCTTGGGTTCTTATGTAGCTTAAGTGAGATACTTTCTCTACAACATTTAGTGAAGCTTGAAGAGTAATTCAGATGATATCCAGTGTTATTCATTTTCCTTCTTTCCCTGTCCATTCTTTTTGAGATTTAGCTTCGATGCTCCCAATGAAGTAACTCATTCTACTCTTTGCCTCATGGATAATTATCTCCTTGTGGTGATAGTAAGCATTGACCATTAGTTGATGATCCCTTGGAGAATGGATACTCCAGTATCTTTGTCAAGAACACCCTATGGACAGCTGGTCCAATAATGAACAGCTGAAAAACAACAGCTCTTGCTCAGTTTTACAATGTAGATTTCAATTTTTGGTTGGAAGTCAAATCCCTGCATTCTCTTAGTGGCCTACTGTTCAGGGGGAGCCAGAGTCCAGAGTCTAGAAAGGGGCCATCCCTGCTGGCCATGCCCTAATCTACCCTGCCAGGAAGAAGCAGGGTCCTTCTCAGAGTGGTCACCCCTCCTGAATTGGGGTAAAGGGGATGTGCTAGGACTCACTCTGCATCTGTCTGCAGGATGACATCCTCAGTACACCTAGAATATTCTGGTGATGCACACCATCCTGCTTGTGAGCAGTCACTTCCCAGCTGATATAGACTCCGGGGCCTTTGCAAACTTTCTAGATTTTCTCTTCCCATGAGAACAAATACCCCTGACCCTAAGATTGCCTGAGTAAAAAGAGAACCATGCCCTACATACTTGAAATCCAATTCAAGTGGTTTCCACTCCATTGGGCTGAGGATTGTTGAGTCTATATGAGAGATCTCAAGAAATGATGTGGTTTACATATCATCAATGAGAGGTGAGATAGAAAACTGTGTCCCACAGAGGTTAAAGGGTCTGGTGAGGATCAGATCGCTAGGAGAGTAAGGGTTGGGTCTCCCACATCATAGCTCTGTCCTTTGTAAGTTATCCTTCATTCTTCTGAGGCTGGTGTGGAATAGACTGGTCAACCTCAGAAGTTCTCACTGTATTAGGGGAGGGAGGCATTGTTGGTCTCCAGAATACAAGGTTGGGGGCCAGGGTTAGATTTCTATATAAGTAGCCAAGGCCAGAGGAAGCTGTTAATATAATCAATGCCAAACATACATGTCTTGTTCATGCTTCCCCCTTGTCCCTTCTCACTGGATTTTAATCCTGATACATGCTTTCAAGTTCCGGGGAAAAGATGCAGGGAAGATAAAAGAAAACTTGAAAATAACCCTCACCTGTTTCAGGAGGCTTCAAGCTCAACTCTTCACAAATGTTTGCACAAGTTTTCTCTTTCTCTCAGCTCTTCCCTTATTTGCTCTTCCTTCTCTTTTCTCTTCTCTTCTCTTCTCTTCTCTTCTCTTCTCTTCTCTTCTCTTCTCTTCTCTTCTCTTCTCTTCTCTTCTCTTCTCTTCTCTTCTCTTCTCTTCTCTTCTCTTCTCTTCTCTTCTCTTCTCTCTTTTCTCTTGTAGTTTGAAATGCTGCTGTTATTTATAGTAGAAAGGAAAGGATGGGAGGGACAAGGGAAATTGAAACCAAAAGCAACTCTCTGTTCCCAACTCCCTAAGAATGAGAGATTAAAGTGGATGTATGGGTGGAGGGCTTGGGAAATGTGACAAAAGTCGAATTATTCCCCAGATGGGAGAACTTCGGCAGAAGCATTTTCTAATGTCAACCTGCCACCCAGCCTACATGTCCTTTGTACTCCCCAGAATAACGAGAGACTTCAGGGTTTCCCAGTGCTAATTCTTCAGGTAGATGACCTAGGTTCCTGACTGCTGGTCTAAAAGAAGTGTTAAAACAGCAAATCCTCCTATCTGCTGGCATTTCTTTAATGCTATGTGCACCAGACCAAGGTCAGCAATGTGGCACAGTGGACAGTGCCAGGCTTGGAGGCAGGAAGACTCATCTTTATGAGTTCAAATGTAGCCATAGACTCTTACTATCTGTGCTGATGGTTTTGCAAGAAATCCTGAAGTAAGAGTGGAAAGGCATGACCTGCAGTCTGTGTCCTGAACCTTGGAGCAGGGGCACCTTGGGCAAGTAGCTTCATCTCTCCAGTTCTCAGTTTTCCCCGCTCTAAAATGGGCAAGACATCAATTCTTGCTTCTTGTCAGAACATTTTTGTGGATCAATAAACTAACATTTATGGCCACATTCTCCACAAATGTAAAGCTAAGATGATAAGTTGTCAGGCTTAGTGATTGTTGATATTTATATGGTTTCATCATCTTCTATTTTGTTGTTGTTTCCATGTAAAGAAAAGGGCTTTATTAGACTTAGTGTTTCTTGCATAGGCTCTTTCTGCTAGAGACACATTCTCACCTCCTTCTGGCTTCCCATGAAACATAAGTTCCTTGAGGGTGGGCATTCTTGTTTTTGTCTCTGAGTCCCTTGTTTCTGGCATTGTGCCTGGTCCATAGGTGTTTAATAAATCTAATTGAATGAACAAATGAATCCCTGCCCTGACCAGTCTTTGGAACCTCACTGTGCCTGGAATCTTCCTTGATGATAATTTCCAGCTTCTTTCCTTAATGCTCCAAGCATGTACAATATCTTGTCCTTTCCTAATAAAGCACTTGGTATTCATGGCATACAGAGGAACACTCACTGAGGGAGCTGGAGGATAGATTGATGCAGAAGAGCTTGTTTTAATCTGGGCTACAGATTAAATTTTTAATTATTTTTCTTTTTTTGTGAATCAAAATCAGTTTTCTTCCTTTCCTATCACTTAGGCAGAGAGGAGATAGAGTACATAAAGCTTTAGGCCTGAAGTCAGGAAGCTCTGTGTTCAAATTTAGCCTCAGACACAGTAGCTGGGATACCCAGTCCAAGTCACATATCTTGTGCTATGTGTTTTCCTCTGTAAATCAGGAAGAACAGTAACCCTGCCTCCCCAGCCTGTTGTGAGGAGCAAATTGAATAATATTTGTTAAGATCTCAGCATAAATATACAGTACATAGTAGGCACTTAATAAATGTTTATTTCCTTTCTTCTCTTCTTCCCCCATTAGGAAACAGAGAAAAACAAACTCCTATAATGCATATATATAGTCAAACAACACTGATTCCTACTCTGACACCGGACAATTGGGCTGGAGCTCTGGAAGAACCTCCTTGTGTGGTCATCATCTCTTCTGTGCCTCCTCCTTCACCTGAATCTCACCTGTGCTCAACTGCCCTGCTTGCTTGGAGCAGATAAGGTAGCTGGGCCTGAAGATGTGGTGGGGGCAAGGAGCCTTCAGAAGGCTGGGAACAAATCTACCAGGAACCAGCTCTAGATGGGGGTGTGTTGGGGGTGGGGCTGCTCCTTCAGAGGTGAAAGAGTGGGAGAAGGAGAGACCAGGCCCTGCCCAGAAAAGGCCAACATGTGGCCCATGATCACACTTCTACTTGTGTGCTTTTGTATCCATTGTAAGAGATTATAATTTAGGAGAATATTTATTTGAAAAGGGTATGAGACTGAGCCCCCAGAAATCCAAGCATAGAGCCCGACCTGGAGGCAGCTTGTCCAGCTTTGAGACCTTAGGAGTAAGGAGCAATCTTCAGGACACAGCCCAGGGGTAGCTGAGACAAGGGCCCATGCCATATATGACCATGAGTTTGGTGGGACCAAGGCTATGGAGAAAGTGGGTCAAGAGTGAGCTCACTCTTCAATGATAGAGGTGGTGTGGGGAAGACTGTGGCCTTTAATGATGGGGGTAGTTAGAAAATATGTGTGTTTCTGTTTCTGTCCTATCTTTGTTGTGTATGTCTCTTTGTCAAAGTCAATTTTAAAAATGTGTTGGAGTGTTAGTGGTGGCTCTTAGTGGAGGAAACAAATCAGAGTGACTCAAGGTAGCCCTAGAATCCTGAGGAGGAGATGCAATTGGTTTTGTTCTAGGAGGGTGAGGCTACATTAAAAAACAACTTTCCAAGAAGAGGGTAAAAAGGTTCCCCAAAAGAGAGGAATAGAAGGATCATATCTGTCAGCATGTGAAACATTCCACACATCTCTAATCTCTCTATTTCTCCCTGACCCAATCTTCTCCAAGTCCAAGTTTGGCTCTTATGCATCTGCTCCTTCCTTCCTCCCAAAGGCTCTGAAATATAGAGGAGAGACTCTGTAGATAAAAAGTAGAAAATACAGAAAAATTCTTAATAGTTCTTGCTGATTTCAAAGTGAGAGTTCCGTGTTTCCAATGATCTAGTCTTGTCTTGATTTTTGGTTATCCTTCCTAAATTCCTTTTCTCTTTTCCCTGCCCAGTTAGCTCTGATATTCCCAAGACCTGGGAGTTTCCAGGTTTCCAAAAGAGATCTGATGACTGAAAGCTAAAGAAAATCCCAGCCATCAGTATGAACCAAACAACATTGTTAAAGAAGCAGGGCAAGCTCAAAGGAAAGGAAGGTTCTTTATTGCATAATTCAGGGAAACCACCAAAGGAATTCTCCAATGGAAATGCTGAATGAGGATTACTTGTGGAGAGCATTAAGCTGATTCTCATCTTCTTTATCCAGAATATTTTTGGGATCCCTTGCCATACAGCCTTTCACATTAGAGAGGAATCTTTCTAGAGAACTTGTAGCTTTTATATTTCTTTTTTTTTCTTTTTTCCTTTAGTATCAGGACCACCAATTTATTTACCTCTTGAAGGTGCCCAGAAGTTTTAAAAAGTATTTCTCTTTCATGCTCATCACCCTTTTCCAGAAGCCCTAGCATTCAAAATAATTTTTAAAACACAATTTAATTTGCATGCTTTTTGGTTGAATTACTAGAATGGAAACTGTTGGCATTTATTCTTTTTTCCATATTTTCTTTTTTTATTTTAAGGATCTAAATTTATTTTATATTATTACAATAATTTTTTATAAGAGTAAACATAAACACCCTCCCTTCCCAAGATGAGGAACCTCAAGAATAGTGGGAGTGAGAAAAAAATGTACTTCAGTCTGTGTTCAGATTCCAAATGGCTCTCTCTGGGGTGAGTTGCTTTCTTTATCATAAGTCCACCAGAGAAGTTGCTTCAATATTTTTCCGACAGTTGCTATTACTAGCTGTATTTCCCTCCACTCAATTCCTCCCCTATCATTTATTCTATTCTCTCTCTCTATCTCTCCTTTCATCCTGGCCATGTCCAAAAGTGTGTTGTATCTGAGTGCCCTCTCCCACAATCTTCCCTCTCTTCTATCATCTATTCCCCCCTTCCCTCCCCCCTTCCCTCTTATCCCATTCCTTTCTTCTCATATTTCTCTAGGGTAAGATAAGATATATTTCTATACTCTATTAAGTGTGTATGTTATTTCCTCTCTGAGCCATTTCTGATGAGAATGAAGGCTCACTCATTCCCCCTTGCCTCCATCCCTTTCCACTCCATTGAAAAAACCTTTTCTTGACTCTTATGTGAAATTACTTAGCTTCTTCTTCATCTCCTTTCCCTTCCTCCCAGTACTTTCCTTTATCACTCATTGACTCCAACTTTTTACTACATTATACCATTATATTCCACTCCTTCATGTGCTCTGTCTATATATATTCCTTCTAACAACTCTTATAAATGAGAAAGTTCATATGAGTTATCAATATCTTCTTCCCATGCAGGAATACAAACAGTTCATTTTCATTAAGTTCCTCATAGTTAGTCCTTCTCTTCCGACCCCTATATGGTTCACCAGAGTCATGTACTTGGAGATCAAACTTTCTGTTCAGCTCTGGTTGTTTAAATAGTTTGAAATTCCCATGCTTAATAGAAAGTCCATCTTTTCCCCTGAAAGTGGATGTACAGTTTTGCTGGGTAGTTGATTGTTGGTTGTAAACCAAGATCTTTTGCCTTCCAGAATATCACATTCTAATCCCTACAAGCCCTTAATGTAGATGCTGCCAGATCCTATGTATTCATGACTATGGATCCTTTAATCCTTTGTATTTGAATTGTTTGTTTCTGGAAGCTTTTAGAATTTTCTCTTTGATTTGGGAATTTTGGAATTTGGCTATAATAATCCTGGAAGTTTTTCTTTGGGTATCTCTTTCAGGAGGTGATTGATGAATTCCCTCAATTTCTATTTTACCCTCTGCTTCTGGGATCTCAGGGCAGTTTTGCTGTATTATTTCTTGACAATTGAAGTCTAGGCTTTTTTCCTGGTCATGACTTTCAGGTACCCCAATAATTTTAAAATTATTTTTTCTGGATCTGTTTTCAAGGTTGGTTGTTTTTCCAATGTGATATTTCCCATTTTCTTCTAATTTTTGGCTTTTTTAGAAGAGTTTTATTTCTTCTCTCCCTGCCCCTTCAAGTTGTTTCCAGGCTGTGCTGCAACTGGGGTAATTTCCCACTCCCAGTTCTGGTGAGACACACCTTTCCTGCGAAACTTCTATGTTATCTTGGACTGGGAAAATGTATCACTCACTCTTTCTGTGGGTTCTGCACCCTCTAAATTTTGGCTAGAGTCATAATATGGTTTTTGGAATTCCCTGGGAAAGGAGTTCCTGGGAAATGCTACCTTCATGCTGCCACCTTCTGCTTTTATATTTCTAATAGAGACCTCCATCCTAGCTTCTTAGAATTAAAAATATATCTGCCCACCTAAATAGAATTGAGGGTAGTGAAAAGAAATAATTCCCCCTGTTTGAATTTTTGAGAAGCAGTGCCTCATTAATAGTGGCCAGTCAGTCTGCTTGATATTTTTGTCCTTAATAATACAAAGTTCAATGTGTATATTAAAATTCTATTGTATAGAACACTCAAAGTAGCTTCCATAACCATAGAGTCATCTAATTTGAACTGGAAGAGGCCTTATAGGTCATCTACTCCAAATCCCCAAGTTCTCACTTTTGAGATGAGAACCCTGAAGTCTCTAGAGATTAAATGATCTAGCTAAGCTTATACAGGTATTAAGAGTTGGTATCCCCTATAATTCCCAATGTAGTATTATTTCCAGTAATCCTCTGTTGTCAGGTTTTGTAAGATTTTTGGGTTTTTGTGAGATAGATATTGTGAGGGTTTACACTGACCCTGTACTCCGTTAATAATGCTAAAGAATGAGTGACTGGTATCACCTGGTCATGCTCTGTAGATTCTGTTCTGTTTGCTGGTTTCTTTCCATTACATATAAGCTCCTTGAAGAGTGTTTCCTCAGCACTTAGAACAGTGTCTGACATATAATAGATAATTAATGTTTATTAATTGACAATTCACTCAGTCTCAGTATTTCCCTATGTTTCCCCTGAACTCTCAATATTATTCATCTCAGCCCTGCCTCTGCCTGGTCTCCATCTTCCTTTGCTCTCTCATTTCCTTGTGCCCTTTGAAGCTCCTGGTTTGTTGCCAACAAACTTCTCTATTTGTTAGAGCTTCCATTTTCTTTTCTTTTCATATTCTTTTGTAAATCTAATTGTCTCCAGAAAGCACTATAGATCTGCATACTCCCTATTGCTGACACTTCTTTTCTCATGCCCCCTTACGCACTTGGTCAGGAGAAAGAATAGGCATATTACTTGATCTCATCTTATTCCCAGCTTATCTCTTTGCCACATTCATTTAGCATCTTCATCGAGAAGAAACATGGAATAGTAGATACAACAATAGAATTGGAGTCAGGAAGACCTAGATTCAGATTGCAGATAACAGCAACTTAGCACTCTTCAGGGACTTAATGGTAGCATATGTATAGCTTTCCTTTTAATACCACTCAGTCTCTTTAGCCAATCTTTGGATGGCATGTTTTCCAGTACCTCTCATGAAAACTCAATGTAATGACTACGACAATACACTTGGGTTAAGCCCTGGTCTAAATTCTACCTTAGACACTGAGTTAGCTGTGTGACCCTGAATCAGTCATCTACCTCTTTGTGTCTCTGAAAAGGGAGAGCTGGGTTTGAAGGTTTCCAGTCCACCCAGCTCTAACTCTTAGGATACTGGGATCTTTTGCCATTTTTATCATCCATTTGAAATCCATGAATTACTGACCATCAACTCTTTGAATTTAAACAACATTGCAAATTTTTTTTTGGGGAAATCACACAACACTACATTTTTTTTTATTTCAGTGAGGTTCTCAGAGTTCTAAGAAAATCCTTTTTTAATAATTTCTAACTTTTTTTTTCTGTTCTCAGTCACACTACCTCTTATCTCTCTTTTAGCAACAGTTAGTGGTCTTCTATCATACTGATAATGGAGTTCACCTGACTTAAGTTCTTCTTCCATCCCATTCTGTACCTCAAAATATTTCCTTCTTATTCTCCCCCCCCCCCAATTGCATCTAATGTAGAAGCTGACCTTCTTACTAAAGTAAATTCTTCCCCCTGTGCTTTTGGTTTCTTTCATTCTGGCTTCCCACCAAGAACTTATTCTCTATTATAATTATTATTCTCTATTTCTTTAATTTCATTTACCATTTGCTAATTCCTTCTGCACCCCTATAAATATGTCCAAATTTCATCCTTTAATACATTTTTGTTTGATCTTGAAATTTCCTCAATCAAGCTATTCTTCCTTTTGTAGACTGCAATTTAAATAGGGGTAAATATAACCTATATTACCCCTTTCTTCTAATTCTTTCTGAATCCTTATAATCTGACCCCTGGCTCCATTACTTGATTGAAACTGTGCTCTCAGCTTTACCAGGAATCTCACTGGCTAAATTCATTGATATTTTCAGACAACTTTCTTGACTTCTTGGAACTATCAAGCAATTTTCCTTTTGGATGTTCTCTCTTGTCATAGTCTACATTACATTACTTTCTCTTGGTATTCTTTGTCGTTGTCTGACCACTCCTCAGACTGCTTTGTGGGATTATCATTCTTCTCCTACTCTCTTAGTATGATCACTCTCCAAGGCACTGTCCTGAGTTTCCTCTTCCCTTTATCTCTCATTTATGATGATCTCACCTTCCCTCTATGCAAATATTATCTCTGTGAATATGACATCCTAGTTTAAATATCTAGTCTCCATCCATGTTGTGAATTCTAGTTCTACCTAACTGCTGGAAATCTTTACAAAGGTATCTCATATTCAGCCTATGTGAAAAGGAACTCATGATATTCCTCCTCAAACTCACTCCATCTCCAAATTTCTTTGTTTTTCTTGAAAGTACCACTTCTTTCTAGTTATACAGGTTCTCTTTGACTTCTCCTTATCTCTTGCCATGCCATATCTTATAAGTTCTTCTTATTCTGTTTTTACATTTCTCACATGTTTTATCTTTTTTCTATGCACAAAGCCTCTTCCCTACTTCAGATTGTCATAACCTCAAGTAAGGATTGTTTCAATAATTCCTAATTATGCTCCCTGTCTCCATTACCTTGAATTTTTAATCCATATGTAACTTAAAATTGATATTCTTTTTTTTAATTTTTAATTTATTTTTATTCTCATTTTGTACAGATGTTTTTCTTTACATTAATAAAATATACTTGTTTACAAGTAAACAAAATACCCCTCCCCCCATGAATATAGATAGACTTGCTTGGGCAAAAAAGTAAAGGGGGGAGAAAAAAATTAAAATTAAAAAAAAGAATAGTAATAATTGTAGCTATGGCCAGGTGGCGCAATGGACAAAGCACCAGCCCTGGAGCCACTAGCACCCAAGTCCATATCCAGCCTCGTAAACCCAATAATCACCCAGCCATGTGACATGCCAGCCACCCGATCCCCACTGCCCTGCAAAATCCAAAAAGAAGAAAAAAAAAGACGCAAAATAAAATAAAATAGTAATAATAGTAGGGGTGGCTAGTTGGCAGACAGAGCATTGGCCCTTGAGCCAGGAGCACCTGGGTCCAAATCCGGCCCCAGACACCCAATGATCACCCTGCTATGTGGCCCCAGGCAGGCCACCCAGCCACACTTGCCCTGCACCCTCCCCCAAGTAATAATAACAAAAAATGTGTTTCAGTCTTTGTTCTAACACCATCAACTCTGTCGTGAGTGGATCACATTCTTTATGATAAGTCCATCACAAACGTTACTTCCATATTTTTCCAACGTTGCCATTGCTGATCACAACTCCCTCCTTTCTTATTTCTCCACTACCATGTACTATATTTTCTCTCTCCTTTCACTCAGACTCTGCTGTAGGGTTGCTGAGTGGCGCAGCAGACAGATCCCTGGTCCTGGGGCCAAGAAGCCCTCAGCCCCCATACCACCCCTTAGTCCCAGAATCCACCTGGCCCCATGGTCCTGGGCAGGCCATGCAATCCCAGCCCCTTGCAAGAAGTAAAAAAAGAAAATGTGCTATATCTGACCACTCTCCCCCCATGGTCCATCCTCTCCTCCTTTATTCACATCCCCACCCCTTCCCCCTGCTCCCCCCTCCTTCTTACTCCAGTTGTCTATACCCCATTGAGTATATTTGCTGTTTCCTCTCCTATCCATCTCTGATGAGAGCAAAGGTTCCCTCATTCCCCCTTGCCTCCCCCCTTCCATATCATTGCAATAGCTCATTGTAATAAAAAAAAATCTTATTATGTGAAATAGCTTGGACTATTCCCCCTCTCCTTTTTCTTTCTCCCATTCCATTTCCCTTTTTTTCTTATTGACTCCATTTTTACACCATATTTTATCTTCGAATTCAGCTTTCTCCTGTGCTTCAACAATAAAAGCTCCCTCTACCTGCTCTATTAACTGAGATGGTTCATATGAATATTATCAGTATCATTTTTCTATTCATGCAGTTCATCCTCATTAAGTCCCTCATATTTCCCCCTTCTCTTCCAATCTCCATGCTTCACCGAGTCCTGTATCTGAAGATCAAACCTTCTGTTCAGCTCTGGCCATTCCAAAAGGAACCTTTGAAATTCCCCTGGTTCACTGAAAGTCCATTTTTTCCCTGGAAGAGGACATTCAGCCTTGCTGGGTAGTTCATTCTTGGCTGCATTCTAAGCTCTTTTGCCTTCCGGTATATTGTATTCCAAGCCCTACGAGCTTCCAATGTACCTGCTGCTAAGTCCTGTGTGTTCCTGACTGCAGCTCCACGATATTTGAACTGTGTCCTTCTGGCTGCTTGTAATATTTTCTCTTTGACTTGGGAGATCTGGAACTTGGCTATAATATTCCCGGGGGTTGGTTTTTTGGGATCTTTTTCTCAGGGGGATCGGTGAATTCTCTCCATTTCTATTTTGCCCTCTGCTTCTAGAATATCAGGGTGATTTTCCTGTAGTAATTCTTTGAAAATGATGTCAAGGCTCTTTTCCTGATCATGACTTTCAGGTATTCCAATAATTTTCAAATTATCTTTCCTAAGTCTGTTTTCCATATCAGTTGTTTTTTCAATGAGATATTTCACATTTTCTTCTAATTTTTCATTTTTTTGGTTTTGAAGTATTGATTCCTGATTTCTGGTAAATTCATCAATCTCCCTGAGTTCTATTCTTTGTCTGAAGGATATATTCTCCTCAGAGAGTTTTCTTATCTCTTTTTCCATCTGGCCAATTTTGCTTTTTAAAGCATTTTTCTCCTCAATAACTTTTTGAACTGTTTTATCCATTTGACCTAAGCTGTTTTTAAGCATGCTATTTTCTTCAGCATTTTTTGGATTTCCTTGACTAAGCTGCTGACTTCATTTTCATGTTTTTCCTGCATCTCTCTCCTTTCTTTTCCCAGTTTTTCTTCCAACTCCCTCATTTGATTTTCAAAGTCTTTTTTGAACTCTATCATAGCCTGAGTCCAATTTCTGTTTTTCTTGGAGTCTTTAGATGCAGGAGCTTGTGCTTCTTCATCTTCAGACTGAGTATTTTGATCCTTCTTGGGCTCATTTTCAAAATATTTCTCAATGGTCTTCCTCTTGTTTCTTTGTTTGTTCATTTTCCCAGCCTAAGCCTGTTTTTGGGGGATGTTTCCTGAGCTTTTGGGACACTCCCACAAGGGTCTCAGTGTGTGAGGTTCTGTCCTCCCTCCTGGTCTGTGAATGACCATATGCACCCCCCTCTTCCTCGGGGCCAAGGTGGGGGGGGGCCCTGTTGTTCTACCGGGGGGGGGGGGCCTAGACTGCAATCAGGATCTGAATGTGGTCAGAGCTCCAGAGTCCTGTTCCAGGGGCAGAGGACAGAGCTCTGCAGTCTCTCTCCATTCCCCTCCCTCATCTCAATGGGCTCATGCCCTGGGGGCTCCTGCTTACAGGCTCCTCCTGCTTCTGTTTCCTGGATCTGGGCTGCCAAAAGACCAGGCTGCTGGCTGTGTGCCCTGAGGGCTGGGCTCCACGTGCTCGCCCAGGCAGAGGTCCCCTGCTGCTCCCCCACTCCGTGCTGGTTCTCCCCGGGGTGCAGCCCAGGAGACTCCCCTGCTGCCGTGAGCTGCGGTCCCCAGTGCCCTGGGGCTGTCTCCGGGAGGCTGAAGTTCCTTGGCTCTGGCGGGCCACCCCTCTGGCGGGCTGCCCCTCTGGCCTGGGGAGCAGAGCCTCTCTGCTCTTTTCCAGGTTACCTTGAGTAGGAGAGCTGCCTCACTGGGTCCCTTTGTGGGTTCTGTCTCTCAAAAGTTTAGTTAGAGTCCTTAGTTTATGAGTTTTTATCAGAGAGCTCCTAAGACTCGATCCCTTCATGTCGCCATCTTGGCTCCGCCCCCAATAATCAAAATTGATATTCTTAAAACAAAAATCTCATGGGTCACTCCCCTAGGCAAAAATTATTAGTATATCTCTAGAGCCAGTAGGATAAAATATTACAAATTCCAATTGTCCTTTCTATCCTTGTACGATATGGCTTCCACCTATCTTTCCAATCTTATGTTATTATTGCTCCTTTCATGTACTGTTCATTCCTGTCCAACTTGCCTGGTAGGTGTTTTCCATTTTTTGTCAGTTCATTTCCTACATTTGTACATTTACTCATATCTGGAAAGTATTTTTAGAGACCCTTGCTTCCTGCAAAACTAGCTCAGCACTATCTATTCAGCACCTACCCAGTTTTTAGTACTCTCCATTTTGAAATTTCATTGTACATGTTATATCCCTTTAGCAGAATGCAAGCTTTTTGAGGGCATAATTTATTCAATTATTTACTTTGGATCTATTATCCTCTAAGAAGGAGGAAGCATGTCACCCCCTAGATGATTGTGCCCTTGGTCAACCTATGCCCATTTCTGCTCTACTTCTGTTATACTCGTATACTTTCTAGGACTCAGTCCTACTGGTGTCTCATATAGGAGACTTGTGCTCACATTTTATTTCAGATGCTTATGTTATGTTGATACTCTTTTTTTTAGAAAGATTTTATTTATTTTGAGTTTTACAATTTTTCCCCCATTCTTGCTTCCCTTCCCCCATCCCCTAAAGAAGGCATTCTGTTAGTCTTTACATTGGTTCCATGTTATACATTGATCTCAGTTAAATGTGATGACAGAGAAATCATATCCCTAAGGAAGAAAAATAAAGTATGAGATAGTAAAATGATATAATAAGATAAGTTTTTTCCTAATCTGATGAGAATAGTCTTTGATCTTTGTTCAAAGTCCATAATTCTTTCTCTGGATATAGATGGTATTCTCCATTGCAGATAGCCCCAAATTGTCCCTGGTTGTTGCACTGAAGGGATGAGCAAGTCCATCAAGACTGATCATCACACCCTTGTTGCTGTTAGGGTATACAAAGTTTTCCTGGTTCTGCTCATCTTGCTCAGCATCAGTTCATGCAAATCTTTATGGGATTCCATCATTCCTAGTTTCTAATAGAACAATAGTGTTCCATGACATACAGATACCACAGTTTATTAAGCTATTGCCCAATTAAAGGATGTTGACTTAATTTCCATTTTTTCCCACCACAAACAGGGCTGCTATAGATATTTTGTGCAAGTGATGTTCTTACCCATTTTCATAATCTCTTCAGGGTATATGCCCAGTAGTGGTATTGCTGGGTCAAAGGGTGTGCAAATTTATGTTGCCCTTTGGGCATAATCCCAAATTGCTCTTCAGAAAGTTTGGATGAGTTCACAGCTCCACCATCAATGTATTAAGTGTCCTAGATTTCCTGAATCCCTTCCAACATTGATCATTGTCCTTTCTGGTCATGTTGGCCAGTCTGAGAGGTGTGAGGGGCTACCTCAGAGAAGCTTTAATTTGCATTTCTTTAATAAGTAATGATTTAGAGCAACTTTTCATATGTCTATGGATCACTTTGATTTCCTCATCTGTAAATTGCCTTTGCATATCCTTTGACCATTTGTCAATTGGGGAATGGCTTGTTATTTTGAAAATTTGACTCAGTTCTCTGTATATTTTGGAAATGAGTCCTTTGCCAGAAATACTAGTTGTAAAAATTGTTCCCCAACTTACTACATTTCTTTTGATCTTGGTTACAGTGGTTTTTTCTGTGCAAAAGCCTTTTAATTTAATGTAGTCAAAATTAACTAGTTTGTTGTGAATGATATTCTCTAACTCTTCCTTGGTCATAAACTATTTACCTTTACATAGATCTGACAGGTAACCAACTGCTCTTGATCTTCTAGTTTGCTTATAATATTGTTTTTTGTGTCTAAATCCTGTATCCTTTTTGATTTTATCTTGGTATAAGGTGTGAGGTGTTGGTCTAATCTCAGTTTCTTCCATGCTAACTTCCAATTTTCCTAACAGTTTTTATCAAAGAGAGACTTGTTTTCCCCAAAGCTGGACTCTTTGGGTTTATCAAACAGCAGATTGCTATAATCATTTCTTGATTGTACCTAGGCTATTCCACTGATCCACAACTATTTCTTAGCCAATATCAGACAGTTTTGGGGACTGGTGCTTTATAATATAATTTTAGATCTGATAAGGCTAAGGTGCCTTGTTTTGCACTTTTTTCATTGAAGGTTGATAGACTCTTAAACCTGCTCCTGCACCTTTACTCCCATCCCTTCAAATTGAAAGGAGCATCTGTACAATTTTCTCACAGGAAAGCACTCTGTAACTGCAAAGTGCCCGCCCTTAGGTTGTGGTTGTTATTTCT
This sequence comes from Macrotis lagotis, assembly GCF_037893015.1. NCBI lineage: Eukaryota > Metazoa > Chordata > Mammalia > Peramelemorphia > Peramelidae > Macrotis > Macrotis lagotis. Next base: position 39,398,972 of record NC_133659.1, on the reverse strand, counting down.
TAAATAACTGACTCATACTTGGGGATCTGAATTTTGTTTCCTTTAAATCACAAGATTTCCTGTTTCTGTGAGGTAAATGAGAATTGAGCTCAGGATGGCTATCTGTGTGATGGTAGCTCTTCCGGAAAATCATGCCTTTTTTTGTTGCTTTTGACTAAGTAAAGCTGTAACTTATATTTTATGAACTCCAAATGCCTCTTCATGATATTTTAAGCCTTGAGTTTGAATTACTGGAATGGACTAGAAGAAACTTAAATAAGCCACTATAAATAAGTCCGGAGATGACCTCCCTCTCTATTATAGTGACAACCAAATGGCTCATTGGAAAGACTGCTGGGCTTAGGGTCAGGTGGACCATAATACCTAGCTGTGTGGCCCTGGGCAAGTTACTAAACTCTGCCAGTCTGGCACTGAGTCAGTAAACAGTTATTAAGCACCTACAATGTGGCCAGACTCTGTGCTAAGTGCTAGGGATTTGTCTCTTTTTTTTTTAGGTTTTTTTTTTGCAAGGCAAGTGGGGTTAAGTGGCTTGCCCAAGGCCACACAGCTAGGTAATTATTAAGTATCTGAGACTGGATTTGAACCCAGGTACTCCTGACTCCAGGGCCGGTGCTTTATCCACTATGCCACCTAGCTGCCCTTGTCTCACTTTTCTTAACTGTAAAATGGATATGTGTGTAAAACAGTACCTATATCCTTGAGTTATTGTGAGGATCAAATCAAATAATATTTGTAAAGTCCTTTGTCAGCCTTAAACACTATATAGAGGATATTATTATTATTATTATTAAATATTATTATGTGACTAGAGAGGAAATGAATATAATAGAATGTCTGACTCTGGGGGAAAAATATAAGGTCTTTCCAAAGTAAATCCGCTGAGCCAGAAAGGTCTTTAATTTGATAAAGACCTCTCCTCTTTCAGGATTGCTAAACATTTGTCCCTCCCTCCAAACCTCACTGCCTTTAGGAACTGGCACTTAGCTTCCCTTTGCCTTGGAAGTCTCCATACTTAGGACAATTTGAGACAGTTCTCCCTCCTTTTTTGTGACTAATTCCTTAAGGCAGCCTTCAGTTAAAGAAGTGGTCCCTTCCATCTACAAGAAGCAAATCATAGGTTTAAAAGCTAGGCCATGGGTGGCTGGGTGCACAGTGGATAGAGCACTGGCCCTGGAGTCAGGAAGACCTGACTTCAAATCTGTCTTCAGGCACTTAATAATTGCCTAGCTGTGTGACCTTGGGCAAGTCACATAACTCCATTGCCTAACCCCCCCCCCCAAAGCAAACTAGGCCAACAGACTCCTTCAGAGATGGTCACCAGGTTTGTAACACTCAGTCTCCATCTTTTATTCATGCCTCTTTATCACAGAAAAACTGATGTTTTTGTTGCTTCCATTTGTGACTGTCCTTCCCTTCCCTACTACTTGCTAAGTTGAATTGATGGACACATCCAAAGAACAAACACTGATGAATCCCAGAATTTCTCAATCTGTAAGGTGAAAGGAACCTCATGGGCCATCCTTTCCTCTACTCAAACTAGAATCATTTTTTGAAAAAAATGTTTTATTCTTTTTTTAAAAGTTTTTTTAGTATTTTATTTTCACCCAGATACTCACAAAGCTGTTTAACATTCATTTTTAATGCTTCAGGTTCTAAATCCTCTCCTTTTCTTCCTTATTTCCCACCACTACACTAAGCAGGAAAGCAATTCTATATAGACTGCACAATTCTATACAGACTGCACATGTGTAGTCATGCAAAACATTTCCATAATATAGACCAAAAAAGAATCCTCAAAAAAAATAAAGAAAAGCAGTTTGCTTCCATCTGTATTTAGACATCATTAGTCTTTTTTAAGTCTTTTTGAGTAACCTTAGATCATTGTATTGCTGAGACTAACTAAATCAATGAAAGCTGATCAGCCTACAATATTGTACAGAGTATTTTTTTTTTGCTTTTCTTCAATTCAAGGAAGTATCCTGTTCATCAATTCTTATAGCAAAATAGCATTCCATCATAACTGCACACCCAAATTTGTTCAACCATTTTCCACTTGATGGTTATCCCCTCAATTTCTGATTCTTTGTTACAAGAAAAGAGCTGCTATGAGTATTGTATACATATAGGTCTTTTTCCATTTTTGTTTTTTTTATTTTTTCTGAGATATAAATCTAGGAGTGGTGTTACTATATGTTAAAAGGTATACATAGTTTTATATCCCTTTGGTCATAGTTCAAAATTGCTCTACAGAATGGTTGAATCATTTTGCAATTCTACCAGCAATGCATTAATATCTCATTTTCCTCACATCCCCTCCAATATTGATCACTTTCCTTTGCTATCCTATTAACAAATCTACTAAGAATGAGGTACTTGTTTTAATTTGCATTTTCCAGTCAAAGTGAGTTGAGTTTCTTTTCATATGGGAAGGATAGATTCCTATCTGAAAACTGTTCAAATTTTTTGATGATTTATGACTTTAGCAATCATATTCTCATAAATTTGACTTAGTTCTCTCTAAGTTTGAGAAATGAGGCCTTTATAAGAGAAATTTGTTTCAAAAATTTTTCTCACTGTTGTCTATTACTCCCCTGGTGTTTTTTCTACTTTTCCATCTGGCCAGTTCTGCTTTTTAAGGCATTTGTCTCCTCATTAACTTTTTGGACTCCTTTATCCATTTGATCTAACCTGGTTTTTAACATGTTGTTTTCTTTAGCATTTTTTGGATCTCCTTGACTAAGCTGCTGACTTCATTTTCATGTTTTTTTTTTGTAGAAGCCCTTTATTAGCAAAATTGCATCTTCAGAAAATTATGAAGCCATTCACCTGGACCAGGTCTAGTTCCTAATAAAAAGGTTTGTCTTTCCCAAACACAAAAATAACCGACAACTTTTAAAAAGTTGCCAACACTTAATTTACTACCTCCCAACAAGGAACGAAGACGGCTTATTGTGTGAAATAAGCAGGGGGTCAAACAGGCTACTTCTCTGACTGTGAGTTAGAGAAATGAACACAGTCAGCTGTGTGTAATCTGGCTGAGACAGCTCCGGATTAGCAGCACTGGAGGCTTCTTCTGAAGGCTTGCAAATCTTGGATCCCCACAACAACCCTGTGAGATAGGTGCTCTCTTCTAACTCCTTAGAACACAAAACAAAACATAGAGAGGTTATTGTGAAGGCTTGTTTGAGGCAGGGCTTGAGCTTGGTTTTTCTTGACAGGAATAACTTGTTGCGGGATGATCTCAGCCTCTTAAGCATAACCTCAAACAGACAAATGCCACACAGAGATGGAGAGAACAGTAATTTAAACTATATAACAATACACAGTTTACTGAACAAATGGATGCAAGAGATGAAGACATTCAAGGGCAAGACAAGTTGAATACTTTGCTGGGGGTTTCCTTTGACGTCTGCACTTTGGCAGACAGGTTTCCAAAATGGGAGGGGCAGCAGTAGTAGTTACTTCTTATTGGGGGCAATGAGGTGGTTTAAGTGATAGATGGATGGATGAATGGATGAATGAATGAATGGGTGGATGGATGGATGCAATGGTAGGGAGGGGGAGGTGGTCTTGGTGTAGAATGTCTTTCATTTCCCTGGCCATTCTTTATAACCCGAGCTTGGTCCTTCTCCAGTGTCTCCTCTTTGAGTTGTACCTGATCTTATTGCCAGTTTTCATCCGAATCCACTGGGGAATGGGATGATTCTGCTTCTGTTTCTTGGCCAGGAACCTCTTGATTCTGAATGTTTTATGAGAGGACATGATGATGAGATGACAGCCGAGTTGCACCACGATGGCTGGAAGGGCGAAAAAGGTTAATGTTTTTTCTTCAAGGTCTTATGAAATGCTCTGACTGCTCTCCTGCCTGTGCCCAGTCTGTGGATGACCACAATCACTCCCCTTTGCCCTGTAACTGTGAGGAGGGTCCTTGGTCTATGGCAATGGGGGGCCCCAGACTGTGACCAAGGCCTAAATATGGACAAAGCTCCAAATATGAACAGAGGAGAGGCCTCAATAGTCTCCCACCCCCATCCCCTCACCTTCCATGCTTTGGAGACAGCTGCTAGGCATCACCTTCCTGGACAGCTCCATGGCCTGTTTCTGCTTCTTGGGATCTGGGCTGTGCTGAGGAGCATCACACTGGACTGGGCTTTGTGCTCACTCTGACTGAGGTTTCCCTGCTGATCTTCCAAGTTGTGCTTGGTGCTTCCTGGGGTGGCAGGTTAGGAAACTGTTTCTGCTGTCAGGACCCAGGGCTCCCAGGCACCCTGTGACTGTTCCCAGGAGGCTGAAGTTCTTTCCCTTCAGCACACTGCCGCTCCTCCAACCCAGTGGAACAGAGCCTTCCCACTATTTTCCAGGTTACTATGGCAAGAAAAAATTGCCTCACTGGATCTTTCTGTAGATTCTGTCTCTAGAAAAATTTAGTTAGAGTCATAATTTTAAGGATTTTGAAATAGTTTGGAGAAAGCTCCTAGGAAAGGCTATTCTCCTGCTGCCATCTTGGCTTCACTTCCCATACCTTGATTTTTTATTGGATATGGAAGGAATATTCCTTTTCCTACTAATATCATCCTTGTTGGTTTATTTGCTTATGTGCAGTCTTTGAGCTTTCTTTCTACTGAGGATCTTTGACAATTTCCTTCTTTTCCCCTTATTGCTCATTTTCTGAGACTCTCTTTTTGTGGCAGTTTCCTTTGGGGATAGTTTTCAAAGTGTCTCTGCCTCCTCACATTCTGGGCACTTCACAGTTCATCATCTTAGGCTTCTGTACTAAGTGACTTGGGACAGAGGGCTGAAGGAACTGACCCTGCCTCCTGCCTTCAGGTTTATTCAGGTGCTTGCAGTTCTGTATGGGGTTCCTTTAATCTGTTCCTCAGTTTTCTGGTCCATGGCTGAGAGGGCTGCCCTGCTACTTTCAGAACCTGTTTGAGCATCCACTCTTAAAAATTAGGATCTTTGGGCACTGGATTTCCTGGGAAGATGGTGTGTGGAGTTGGGTTCTGTTGTAAGTGTGGGATGACTTCTCCAACTTTGGTGGGGACTTTGGGAGAACAAGGTGAATGAGGGCTCTTCGGAGGTTAGGGAATATTTGCTTTCTTTCTATTAGATTATTGAGTTTTAACCTTGTTTGGGTTCTTAGTGTTCTGATTCATGGAGAGAACTGAGATTATTTTATCTCTAGTAACTAACTCCTAATGTGGAGAAATTTGAAAAGTCATGAGAATTCGATAGGCAGTCCTCCATTCTGTTGGTCATGTGACAGAACTTTCTACTTTATTATCTTCTAAACAGCAGCTAAATCTTCCTTTCTACAATAAACCTTCCTTGATCCCTCTTAATGCTAATACTTTCCCTCTGTGGATAAATCTAATTTCCCTTATTCCAAATGTATAGGAAAAGTGATATGATTTTGGTTGTAAGTCCTTTGTAAAGAAGAATGGAGGAATTGGGGTGTTTGGCTTTCATGGGATGTAAGAGAAGATTTTAGTTTAAATAGATCTATATCTATATCTATATATTTCTATCTATCCTCTATTATCTATCCATCTATCTGTCTATCTATCTATCTATCTATCTATCAACTATATATGTATCTATTTGCATTACAAAGAATAGGGTCTACCTGTGGTTGTGCCTTCATGCAGGTATGTGAGTATAAGACAAAAGATTGACCCCAACCTGAACAGACTTGAGATTAGATCAGACCTACCCCATCTCGTTCTGAGTTGCCCTAGAGTCCTTTTCCTTTACAAGTACACCTGCTCAAGGAGGTTCATGCATATTACTGTTCACTCCACTGTCTTCATTAATTTAATGACCAGGACAGGGGAAACATATAGGGTGTAAATGCATGATTAGATAGTGACCCTGACCAATAACTGGCAGGAAGGGGAGGCATACTGCATAAAGGACTGGACATTGTCATAATTTGGGGGTCTTTCTCTCTAGGAAAAGTGGCCCTCTTCTACAGAGTAGTTTATTAAGAAAAGCTACTTCCATCACTCCGGACTAAGTCTTTTTAATTATGAGCCATTTGTAACAAGAGTTTTCTCTCATTTTTATCTTCCCAAAGTTCAGATGTGACCATCACGCAGCCATCCTCCCTCCCCCACCCATAAAACTCCACTGACTCCCTCATTCTTTTAGGATCATATTTAGAATTTCTTTTTTTAATCTTTAAAGTCCTTCACAACCAGTTCACTTTCTCAATTTTTTGTAAGATGTGTGACATGTCCATTCCCAGAATAGCTAATCATTCTCTCTTTTTCTAAGTAGAGTCTCATGCAAATGCTAGGCTTGAGCCCCAGGTCACAGAAATCTTCTTACCCCTTGGATGTAGCATGAAGCTAAAACAAGGCAGGTAACTAATAGATGGGGAATTTGAACATGGTGTGCATATGTGTAATGGAAGAAAGGATCTCAGAGATACTGTCTTGCTTTGCACATTTGCACTTGAAGAAAATTCTAGAATTTATTCAGAAATCTGTTCAAATACAAAGGCGAAGGAGGAAAAATTGTAACATTCCTTTGGCAGAATCTAGTGGTTTAGGGAAAGGCATCTCATTAGAGAAGAAAATGTAGTATTGGACATTTGTTTTCATTTTTTTTTTTGGTTAAAAAAGTTCAATCTGTTATGTATAAAGCTATCTTAGACCTTGGGAATACAAAGGTGGGTAAAAATGATGCTCTTTGCCCTCAGAAATTACATCTGAATTCCTTGGTGTTAATATAGGTTACAACATCAACTTCCTTTCACTCTACAGGGACTGAAGGACCCATTAAATTGATTCATTTACTCAGGAATTCAAGATAATGTTTAACTCATTGGCTATGGCTACTTACTCATAAACACAGTATTCTGATTATAAGCTCTAACATCTACTTACAGAAACTTGGGAAAATCTGGAGTAGTTCTTGCCCTACCCTCAAGGATGAATTTTGAGAGGAGGAGGGAGGGAGGGAGGGAGGGAGGGAGAGAGAGAGAGAGAGAGAGAGAGAGAGAGAGAGAGAGAGAGAGAGACAGGAGGAAAAGACAAAGAGGAGGATGGGGGGAGGAGAAGTAGAAGAGAGTACAAGGGCTTGGCAGACCCCTCCTACATTGTTCCTCCCTTTCACATCTCCAGATCTCCAAGAACTGTAGGTGTGGCCCAATGACAATAGTTAACAGCCATGAGGGAAGCCCTGGAAGAGCAGTTGGCAGCTTTTCTAGGGATGAATTGGATAGGAAGTGCAGCTGCTGTCCCTTCATGAGGCCCAGTTCAACCTTCTCCTTCAGGTCTTCCTCTCAGTCTCAATTGCCTCTACTTTTAGAGACCCTAGCAAGATGAAAACTCTGATCCTGGCTCAGCCTTCCCTCCTGGGCTGTGACTCTCATAGGCAGTGAGCACACACCTTTTACCACCTAGTCAGCTTCTCAGCCTCTGCTTCATGGCTCAGAGGTACTTAAGCTCAAGTTCTAGGTTGACAGTCGAATACAGGTATAATAATATATAGCAAACAATGCAGATTGATTGACATTCTTTTTTTTTTTTTAGGTTTTTGAAGGCAAATGGGGTTAAGTGGCTTGCCCAAGGCCACACAGCTAGGTAATTATTAAGTGTCTGAGGTCAGATTTGAACCCAGGAACTCCTAACTCCAAGGCACGTGCTCCATCTACTGCACCACCTAGCTGCCCCATTGCCATTTTTGCATGAGTAATGAGAGCAAATAAACAGTTTAGAGAAATGCACCTTTATCTTATAAATATAATGCACAAGAACTAAAGAGACCCCACTTGGGAAAGCAGGAAAGTTGCAAACATCTTGTGGACTGTGCTTGAAGCCGCAGAGTGTTCTTTTTCTCCTCTGTATTCTTGTCTTCTTTTTTAGTTTCTCTTTCACAGTAGTTGTCTTCAAATACTTGCAAGATTGTGGTGGGAAAGAGAGGATTAGACAAAGTAGATCATTCCCAGAGAGTAGAGCTAGACCACATTTGCATGGAAGACTCCTAGTTCCTGCTCAGGAAAGATCTCTGAACAAAGAACAAAGAGGGTTTATTCCAAATGGAATGGGATACCTTATGTAGTGGAATGGGACCACTTACTTGGCAGGGATGCTGTAAAGAAGATGTAGTCTTTGCAGGGTTTGACAGTTACTTTCTAGAATACATTTGGTCATACAATTGTGCAATTCTGTTATTAATTCAGCAAGCTGAGTATTTTATATATATCTTAGGGATAAACATTTCTCCTTTAAATTATGTGGTAGCTCTGGGTGAGTGAGATGGTGAAGCTCTCATTTTCATGATACAATGCAATCTGGTCGTGAATGGTTGTGACGTAATTGGTCCTGCAAAATCTGGATTCGGCGTTGATGTTCAGCTCTTTCCCTCTCTTGCTGTTCCTTGAGTAATCGTTCTTGTTCCTGAAGAGACATAGAATGAAAATGCAACTAGCAGGCCAAGTGTAGGTGAAATCAGAGGGACATCTCCAAACAAACCCTACTACTAGATTGTGGTTGGTGGGAACCAATGATAAAAACAGTAACCAGTCCCTGGCTTTAGGGAAGCTACATTCTCCTGGGTTTCTTAGTGTCTGGTAGGTAGCCTTAAGTTTTTGCTGCTTAATAACCTTCTTCATTGAATGTATGAATGCCCAAGACACTTTACAATGCTCTGTCAAGGACACTAAAACATAAAATACCATCCTTACCTTTGGGGAATTTATAATGTATTTAGGGATACAATAAAAACCATATAAAGAAAACTAATGATATAAGGTGATAGATTGAAGTATACAAGTGATGATACAAAGAGGTACTCTGGAAGGTCAAAAAATAGAATAACTATGAATTTTTCCTTTTTTTCCTTGCTCCTTCCTCTCACTCACTTCTTTTTCCTTCCTTCCTAACTTCCTTCCTTCCTTTCTCCTTTCCTTGTTTAATTTTCTCTCCCTTTCTTCCTTTTCTTACTCCTTCCTTCCCTCCTCTCTACTCTTTTTCCTTTGTACTTCCCTACCTTTCTCTTTTTTTCCCTTTTTCTCTCCTTCTCTTCTTCCTTCCCTACGTATTTGCCTTCTTTCTTCCTTCCTTTTTTCCCTCCTTTTATTTATGACTTCCCCCATCCCCCAAATCCAGAGGCTGACACAGAGACTATACAGAGAAGGTATTTAATAAATGTTTGCTTAATAGATTCAGGGAGAGAGAGAGGGAGGGAGAGAGAGAGAGAGAGAGAGAGAGAGAGAGAGAGAGAGAGAGAGAGAGAGAGAGAGAGAAGAGATGTTGTCTTGCATTATATTAGTTTTCCTTTAGCAACAAACATTTCCACCATTCAAGTGTTATAACTGAGTAATCTCCATTTATTTAAGTCGTTGAAGGAAAAAGGGAAGAGGATAAATGTTAAATGGTGCCAATGTAATACCTGTAGTCTCAAAGCCTGCACTCTCTTTTCCTCTTCCAAAAGCCTCCTCCTCTGGGCTTCCATATCTTCAGCCATCTTCCTTATTTGCTCTTGCTGTCTCCTTTCATTTTCCAACCGTATCTGCTCTTGCCTCCTAATTTGTATTTCCAATTCTCTTGCAGCATCTGCAGCAGCTTTTGCTTTCCTCTGTTGCTCTGAAAAGACAAAAGCATACAAGAATTTAACTAGAGTTAGCTAGAGTTGCTAGGTGGTATATAATTATACACCTGGCCTGGAGTCAGGAAGACCTAAGTTCAAATTTGACTTCAGACACTTATTAGCCCTGTGACCCTGGGTAAGTTGTTTAACTCTATTTGCCTCAACCAGAGGTAGAAGGCTGCTCCTCTCCCCTAGCCTGTTGCCCTTGATTACTCTTGGTTTTATTTCATAGAACAAACTTATTAGACCTCTTCACTAGAGGAGCTAGTACTTGTTTAGAGAGAGATATTTGTTCAGGAAACACAAAAATAGTCTTTGTGGAATTCAAATACTCTGAAGGACATCAACTCATTTTAAATAACATTTCTGAAGACAAGGGGATAAATTCTTAGGACTACTCAGTGTAGAGTGTCTCTTTCATACATTTCTCACCTTTCTCCGCTTTTTCTTTTTCTGTAAGGATTTGGTCTGTCTGGTTAACTGCTTCAGCGACAGTTTCCTTTGACTTCAAGTATTCTTCTAGAGTCTTGTCTGCCTGGAGGATGGGAGGACAATAATTCAAAAGAGGAAATTGTGATGTAAGAGTAAAGCCAAGACTCATTTGCTCATCTGAGCAGAACTTATCTGTGATTTACTCCAGCTGATAGTACTATTAACTATTCATTTTGAGGCTTGGAAAAGACCTTTGAAGTTTCCTGACTGTCCTTCATCTGTAACCCTGAACCATTGACCTAAGGAAAGATTTACCTGTATCCCTTTCTTGGGCTGCTGGTTATACTTTTTTATGAGCTCTTGCCTCTTTTGAAGAAAGATGCCATAGCCCCCTGGTTTAGAGAAGAACCCCTGTTTCACTTGTTCCTCCAGAGGACTGAAGATATCCTGAAGCAAAGATGTGCAGCAGTCTAGCGATTTTTTCTCATTTTGTTTACAGAAGTCATCCAGCTTGGCTTCTAGTTGAATCTTTAGAGTGATTAAATAAAGAAAAAAGGAGAAAGACATAGCAATGTAAAGGAATAACATAATTTCAGAATTCAATAAGACCTTAATAGTCATTTAATGTAAGCCACATTCCATGCCTCCTAAGCAATTGTCCAACCTTTTCTTTGAAGATTTCTAATGAAGAAGTCACAACCTCTCACTTTTAAGTTCTTTTAATTGTTAGAATGCTTTCCTTCCAAAGATTTCCCTTGAGAAAACATTAGTTTTGTGGTTCATGATTGAGCTATAATACTATTGTGCTGTAATAATTGATGCGCTAAATGATTTTAGAAAAAACACGGAAAGATTTGAATGAAATAATGAAGAATAAAATGAACAGAAGTAAGAGAACATTGTATAAATAGTAGTAGCAATCTTGTTTTAAGAAAGACTGAGAGAACACATCATTTTTACTTTAAGTAATATAAAATAGTAAAAATAAAAGACACATGATTACAGACATTTTCTTCATCCAGAGAAAGAACTACTAAATAGAAGTCGGTGCAGAACAATTTTACATATCTATATCTATTGGTTTCTAATGGGCAAGGGAGGCAGGGGAGACAGGAAAGAAAAAAAGGAAAAGTAAGCAATTTACAAATTGACTTTATTATATCTTTAAAAGGAAGGGCTTGTAGAAACTCAATATGCAGTTTCTTCCACAATCATGTTTTTTATTCTATTATGAAAAATTTGTTTTATTGCATAAATTAAAAATGAAATGAATTAAGAAAACTAAAATGTTAGGCACTTCTCCTTCCTATACATTCTTACATAACCAAAATCTCTTATCTCTCTATATATATTAAATGAGGATCAAATCTGTCCTCTGATCCATTAGCCTGAAATCATTTCTTAAGGGATCTTTCAATATATCGAGAATACAAATATCTCGATTCAAAATTTCCAGAAAACCCTTCTAACCACTTTCTTTTCTTTGGATTCTGATATTTAACTCATATTGCAGACCAAAAGCCTCAAGGGAACCCTTCATGTGTAACTTTTTCATTTCTCAATATATGTATTAAACGATCATAATATATTATAATAATATATATGATAATATATCAAATATATTAGATCTACCGAGCACATGGGTCTTTTGATTACTGGTAAACATTGAAAATATCAGGGTCACATTATTGCAGTCTGGGGCTTTCAAATTCATTAAACGCTATTTTCCGTAGATAAAGTCTTAAAATAGCAAAGGTACCTCCAGTGTTGTTTGGTATTTCTGGTTCACATCCTTAAAAGAGTCCTTGATGAAGATGTTAAGAGCCTCACTCTTACAGATGATGTGAACATCCAGTAGTTCTTGAATAGTATCTGTGGGGAACTGGACCTTCTGTCTCATCATTCCTTCATATAGTGTAAGGGCTCTTTGTACTGCAGCTGAGTTCTCTTGCTCAGCTAGGACCAAAACGGCATTTTCCATACAGGGTATATTTCCACTGGTGATGGCCTCTACATAAGTCAGGACCAGGTTTCCTAAACCTATAGAGGGAAGTCAAATGGAGCAATAAGGAGAATGGCCTGAGCTACCTTATTTAGGAATGAGGTTTTATCTTTATATTTTTGCCCAGGTTGGGAGTCTGGTTTCATTTTGTTTCTCAGAAAATAAACTTTCTGATAAAATCAGGAAGCATCATGAATGTCAGGAAATAGGAAACAAGAGGGGTGTTTTTGGTAACCAAAACTCTGACAAATGTGGTACATATAACTGAATTGCTGCAAGAAGATAACTCATTGCCTTTGTCCATGATTACTCTAGGACGTCTCTTCTCTACCTCACTCTAGAGTTCCCTACAAATATCCTAAGGGTGTCATGGGACATGCTGATAAGGAGACTTACGGGGTCCATTGACTGTGCCACCTCCAGGGAGAGTCTTGGTCTTAATGGTACTGAAGATGTAATTGCAGAAGTTGTTAGTACTTTCCACAAAGTCAACATCAAGTAAATCATCATGAAGTGTCTCAAGTTGTTTGAGCATCTTTCCATAAGCAGGTGGTGCAAAGATGAAGCATTTCCTGTTTAGAAAGAACTTCTGGATACATATTCTAGCTTCTTCACTGGTACCTAAGGAAAGGGAAGAAGGAAGCACATGGCCTAAATGAAAGTGGACATGGATATCATTCCCCTCAAATTATGTCCTGTTCAGAATATTTGACTCATTTCTTCTTTTTTAATGTATGAAAGGTTCATTTGACTCATGCCTTTATAGGCATGAGGTTGATTAAAGAAAGAGAAGAGGAAAAGGACAAAGAACTTGTCTCATGAATACAATTATTAACTGAACCTTGTAATTTAGATTCTTTCTAAGCCTTGTCCCAAATTCCCTTTCTTTGGAGTCTGGGAATGATGACTATTCATACATAAAATGGAAACAAATAAGAGCAGTTTCTGAAAACTCCCATATTTGCCCAAGTCTTAGTCTCTGAGACCTTTTTCCAGTTTCAAGGCATTCTCCAGGTATTGATCTGAGGTGATGGGTTGCCCATCGATTTCCAACTCCAAGATGAAATCACGCACAGTCCACACAAAGTCTGGAAAGAAGCTGGCAAATTCCATGGAGTTGTTCATTTGCTCAGTGCCGGGGGAGGACTTTGCCTTGATTTTATCTGTCAGTTCTGTTACATAGCTATGGTGTTAATTAAGAAAAAGTGGTAGACAACGAATCATGAGAAATTTCTCTTGAAAAATACAGCTTTGTACTTGTTGATGATTTACAGCTTCAGAGTTGTAAAGGAGCAATGAGACATTAAGAGTTTTTCTGTTTCAGAATTAGAATTATATCTGAGGTCTACCAAGTCTGCAATGGGTATTCTGTCCACTAGGCCATGCTTCCAAACTCTGTCTCTCTGACTTTTCTTCTCTGTCTCTGTCTCTGTCTCTGTCTCTGTCTCTGTCTCTATCTCTGTCTCTGTCTGTCTCTCTGTCTCTGTCTCTGTCTCTCTCTCTCTCTCTCTCTCTCTCTCTCTCTCTCTCTCTCTTCTCTTTTTATCACTGATACAATAAAAATGTTGTTTGTGGTGGAGGCAAAATTTGTTCTTGATTCTTAAAGAGGACCAATGACATTAGGAAGAGATGTCATTGCTTGTAAGTGAATTGGATATATGTGAGGGAGGGCTCTGCCAATTCACCAGCCTCACTTTCTCTGGACCTCAGTTCAGAGGCACTATACAAATTGAGATCACTGGTGGTGGCCCCCAATACAAGAAAAATCAACTTTGTAGAGGCCTCTGGAGGGAAGAGAGCAGCAGTCCAGTCCTGCTTTGCTCTTTCTTTGAGCAGTAATAGCTAGTTTTTGGACCTTTGAAGCTTGCCTAGTCCTTTCTCAGTCATCTCATTTTGTGCAGAAAGGATACTGTAGTTGGTCCATGGCCTGCTGGTTGATGGTGCCCATGCTGTTGTAGACAAAGATGCTGCTCAGGAGCACAGCCAAGGCGAATATCCATGTGTCGTTTTTGTTGTCTCCCTAAAAGTCATATCACATTCTCTGAACTGAATGCAAGACTGCCATGTCTGTGAGATGCCCTAGATCATTGTGATTATGTAGTGAGGGGAAATCAACTCCCTTAGTTGTGGTTATACTCGAGGTCTAGAAGAAGGATATTTAGAAACATTTGATTGAGCAGGGTGGCAGATTTCTTACCTTTTCCACATCGCCCAGCCCCTCAGAGTCCAGAAGAACAAGGGTATGATTTGGCTCCCTTGGGTGTGGAACACACCACATCCAGATGCCCTTGGTGTGAGACTGTACTGTGGAACCTAGGGAGAAACCTGCACAAGAGTTTGGAGGGATGAGCCTAGATTGTAGAAAAGTGGTAGTTTTGAGATTTGGGGCATGTGGAGGATATTCCAATCAGAGTTGTAGTGGAAAGAGTTCTGAATATAAATTGAGAAAGCACCTAGTTCAAATCTTGCCTCACACACTTACTTGCTATGTGATTCTGGGCAAATCATTTAGCTTCAATTTTCTCATCTTTAAAATGGGGCTAATTTGTTTGGATTATTCATTATTTTTTTAAGTTGCAAACTAAGTTCATTAATGTCTTTCTATTTTGTTGCTACATTTTTAAAAGTATAATTTTTTTTCACTAAGGACTACTTTTTTTGCAAGGTAATGGGACTTAAGTGACTTGACTAAAGTCACACTGCTAGGTAATTAAATATGTGAAATCAAATTTGAACTCAGGTCCTCCTGCCTCCAGGGCCTGTGCTCTATTTACTGCACCATTTAGCTGGCTTCTGAGGACTACTTGAATCCCAGAAATTTTGGTATGTTTCTCATTATAATTTTCTATTACATTGTTATTAACTGTCACTGTTATTTATTTTTGAAAGTACATTATTAAAGATGTCATTATTAATTCTCCATCTGTATCTTTATTATTTGTTTAATGACCTTGATATTAATATTTTTATGCTATCATAGTCTGCAAAAACATTTTAGAATTCCTGGTTCTCAAATTTTTAAAATGATTTTATATGCTTTTGGACTATGATGTATTTTCACAAAATTACTATATTGTGCTGATGAATATTTTTTAATGTTCAGAGGAAATCTATGTCTCTATGATTTAAATTCTTTGTTATTCACTTTTATTTTTTAATTTGCCTTTCTATTAGATGTGTCTAGCTCTAAGAACAAAACAACTAAATCACTCATAATTATTGTTATTAAATATGTTTTTTCTAATTGCATCAATTTACAAAAAAATAAATGGATGTTATGACATTTGGTGCACACATATTAGTGTAATGTTGCTTCATTGTCTGTTTTCTTTAATTATAATATTGTTTCCCATATATCTCTTGATAATATGAATTTTTATTTTTGTTTTCTTCCAAATCTTCATTGGATCTCTAGTTTTACGGAATTACTCTGATCCATAGTAAATTTTGTTATTTTTCTCTTATTTTCACTTTAGATGAATATTTTTAGTTATTTTTTTTGCATTGTTGGGTTCTGGTTCCTTATCCACTCTGATATTTTATTTCATTTTTTTGTACCAAATCCATATTTGACATCTATTTTCTCCTTTTATTTACTTTATATACTATATCTTTATAAATCAATATTTTTATACATGATGATTTTTATTTGATTTAACATTTGATTTCTCTGATTCAAGGTGTAGTTGTGGGTTAGAATCTGTCCTTATCTGTACCATATTGTTTAATCTTCATTCTACCTGCTACTCATGTTTTTTTCTTATTTATTCTTATCTTGGGTTTTATATATTTCCTTATTAATTACTAAGACTTTAGTCTTTCTCATTAATTAATGAATTAGTTCTGTGCTCCATCCCAGTTTATATATTACTTATTTTACTGGAGAAGCTTCTTTTCCCATAAGCTTTGATTCACTTCTGTCTAGGAATCCTCCCTCTTCCTCCCCTCCCCTCCCCAATCTTTGCACTCCCAGGCTGAAACATTGAGGTTATTGATAGGACTATCTATTGTTAATGTAACTAACAAAGAAATAAATTCATGAGTGAATGTTTATAATATATCAGCTGAGGGGTGGCTAGGTGGCGTATTGGATAAAGCACTGGCCCTCAGTGGCCATGACCTGAAGGAAAAGCCAATTTAAGAGACTGAAGAGAGTCAGTCAAATAGGAGGAGAAACAGGAAAAAATTGTGTCAAAAATATCTAGGAAGGGTATCTAAGAAATTAATAAGGGGTAGCTAGGTGGCACAGTGGATAGAGCACTGGCCCTGGAGTCAGGAATACCTGAGTTCAAATCCAGCCTCAGAAACTTAATAATTACCTAGCTTTGTGGCCTTTTAGCAAGCCACTTAACCCCATTGCCCTGCAAAAAAAAGCAACTAAAAAAAAAAAAGAAGAAATTAATCCACTGGGACAAAGGTTGCAGCAAAGTCAAGGAAGAAGAGAATTGAGAAAAGACCAATAGATATGATAATCAGAGATTACTGATAATTTTGAATAGAGAAGATTCAGTTGAATAATGAAGTCATAATATAGACTGCTGATGGGTGAGAAGAGGAGAGGAAGGGAGGTAGATATACTGATTATAAGCATCAATAAATTTAGTAGAGCTATAAGGATTGTAGTTATTGGGAACAGTGTGATTAAGTGAAGGTTTTTTTTAAGAATGGGAGAGACCTGGCTAATTTTGGAGATGACAGGGCTACACCCTATAAATAGGAAAAGATTCAAGATCAGTGAAAGAGCAAGGATGATAGAATGGATAACCTGTTAGAAAAGACAGGATGAGATGTGAGCAAGAGAGCATATAAAAGACTTGCTTTGGAAAGAAGAGATGTCATTTCTTCATGTGACACAGGAGTGAAGGACAGGATATAGAGGAAGACCTAGGATGTGAGAAGAGGGGAGAAGAATACTAATTTCAATCGTAAGGCAGCAAATAAAATGAAATGATTGGTCATTTCAGAATTCTTGAACATGGAAATGGAATAATTACATATAATGACAAACTCAACCAAGGTCTACCCAGTGTTTCATTTATGGACCTGGTGCCAGACTATCACATGAGGATCAGCTAATCTGATTTGGGGACATTGACCCGAAGAAGGTTGGTTACCTAGTCACAGTTATTTCTGGACAGAGTAACTCATGATGAGAGCTCCTAAAGTGTGGGTGGTTTATCATCTATCCTTTTAAGAGAGCATTAGTATTGTCTGAAGTTCTGAAAGGTTACTGCATCTGTTCCAAGGCCTGATGATTGATTGTTCCCATGCTGTTGTAGACAAAGATACTGCTGAGCAGGATGGCCAGGGCAAAGATCCACGAGTCATTCTTGGAGTCCCCCTACAAAACAGATTATGTCAGAGGGTCTATTAGTCAGTTGTTCATTCAAGATACTTTATGATCCTTAGAGTCAGTGATCAGTTCCACTGATGTCAGGGAATACTTGACCATTCAAGATACCTTAGGGTTGGCTGGAGATTGTGGTCTAAATAATTATCTAGAATCAATGTATAAATGATTATCCATCTATCTATCTATCTATATCTATCTATCTATCTATCTATCTATCTATCTATCTATCTATCTATCTATCTATCTATCTTCCTTCCTTCTCTTTACTTCACTTTGTTCATGTTAGTCTAATTACTTTCCAGAATGATTGGATAAATTCACAACTTCACCAACAGTGTCTATTATTCCATTTTTCCCATATGCTTTCCAATATTTATTATTTTCCTTTTCTGTCATATTAACCATTATGATAGGTGTGAGGTGATACTTTAGGGTCATTTTAATTTATATTTCTCTAATCAATAGTGATCTAGAGCATTTTAAATTGACTACAGTTAGCTTTGATTTCTTTGTCTGAAAACTGCCTGTTCATATTCTTTGATCATTTATTAACTAAGGGATAACCTGGATTCTTATAAATTTGACTCAGTTCTTTATGTATTTGAAAAATACATAAAATATATTTGAAAAATGCCACCACTGTCCCACATTTCTGCTTTCCTTCACATTTTGGTGGCATTGGTCTTGTTTTTCAAAACATTTTAAAATTTTATGTAATTGAAATTATCTGTTTTTTTCAAGCTTTCTGCATCTTGTTTAGTCCCAAATTTTTTCTCTTCTCCATTGATTTGACAGGTAAACTATTCCATGCTCTCCCAATTGGCTTATGCTATCACCCTTTATCTTGTTATAGGGTGAAATGGTACTCTATACCTAATTTTCTCCATAGTTTTCTAGTTTTCCCAGCAGTTTTTGTCAAGTAATAATAACTTTTTGTCTCAAAAGTGTGGAGTTTTGGGTTTGTTTTATCATAAAGTACTATGGACATTTACTAAAATGTATTATATACCTGATCCACTATTTCACTGATCTATTTCTTAGTACAAGATTGTTTTGCTAATTACTACTATAAATATCGTCTGAGATGTGGTGTTAGATCTCTATAATACATTTGAAATCTGTTATTAACTAGACCGCTTTCTTTTATATTTTCTTTCATTTACTCCTTTGATATTCGTTTTTCAAGATACATTTGTTTGTATTTTTTCTAGGTATATAAAATATATTTTTTCATGGTTTGATCAGTATTGGCACTGAAGAAATAAATTTAGCTATTTTTAATTATATTGACTTTTTCTATCCATGATCAATTAATATTTTCCCTGGTGTTTAGATCTCTTGCTGTCGCTTGTTGCTAGGCTTAGTTACTTAAATATAGACATGCTTATCATTTATATAGGTTTATTTTATATCCTTCAACTTTACTAAAGTTCTTAATTATTTCAACTATCTCTAGGATTTTCTAATTATAACATCATATTATCTGCAAAGAGTGATGGTTTGTTTCCTCATTGTTCTAATTCCATTTCTTCCCCTCTTCCTTCTATAAGGTAGCATTTCAAGTTCAATATTGAATAATAGTGTTGATAATGGGCACCTTGCTTTATACCTTATTATATTAGAAAGACTTCTACCATATCCCTATTTAATATAATGCTTGGTAATAGTTTCAGATAGATAATACTTATCATTTTAAAATAAGCTCCATGTATTCCTATGTTCTCTAGTGTTTTTAATAGAAATGGAATCTGTATTTAGTCAGTGACTTTTATAAATTTATGAAGACAGTCAAATGATTTTTTGTGAGATGGTCAGTTTTGCTCATAGTTTTCCCTACAATGAATCAGTCTTGGATTCTTGGTATAAATCACACCTAGTGTTTCAGTATCACCAAGAAAGGAAGACAATCAATGAAGAGAGAGGAGGTTGCCTGTGGCAGGCACGTCAATCTCTCCCAACCCCTTTGACCAGAAAATCCCCCTAAGACATGGAGAGAGACATCCTAGGCCTCCAAACCCCAGATTGCTTCACCTCTTAGAATGCAATGCCACTTAGCCAATACAACCGCCTTTTGTGCTAGACCCCAAAAATCATTGTTTGGGGAAATATTACATTGAGGATGGGGATTATTTCAGTAAATTGTGTTTCTTCTTTACCAGCACCAAGACTGACTTCCATCTGGAAAGGGCAGATCACTAATCCATCTGGCAGCCAAACCCCAGCTCCCATCAGCCTAGGTGGACACCTCAATAGCGGTGTCTCTGAATAGATTCCTCTTCTGTCACAGCTACTGATGATTAAGGAAAGAATGTTTCTGCTACCCAAATCCTTGGTATTTTCAAGTGATAGAAAAGCAGAAACTGATGTAATTTTAGCAGTGGAAATGACATTAAAGAAGCGGCATTACCAAGCGTTTTTCCTTTTCACCCTAAAGAAAGACTCTGACACCTCTCTTATTTGTCTAGGAGCTGAAAGCTCTTCTGTGTTCTCTCATGCATTAGAATGGGAGCTCCTGGGAGATATTGAGTAAAGTACTTTGTCCAGACTAAGCACTTAGGAAATGCTCATTCATTCATTCATTCATTCATCTTAGCTTGAGCAATTTTACAGAATTTTTAAAGAATGGAAGAGATTAAGTGTCTCAGTCTCATGAAGCAAAAGAGCATTAAGTTTCTTAGAGGAACTATAGAGAACTCAAGAAAAGAAGGAAAGATTGGGCACTTTGCAGTAGAATATAAAACCAAAATCTTTACCTTTGTCCCTTCAGAGGTTCAGGAAAGACCAAGCATATGTCTGAATAGGACAGCCCAGACAGAACACTAGTAAGCAAAAAGACTTTGGAGAAATTGTAATTAATAGAGACCATGGGAGTCTTGTTCAGTACATGGTCAGGCACTATATGCATTTTGCAATTTCCCTGGGTTTCCCTTCCTTTTTCTATAAAAAGAGATTAGTTTATATCTCCTTCTAGATCTAGAACGGTGATTCTATAAACAGGTTGAAGGTTTGGGCCTCATCTTATACAGTGTTACATTCTGCCCAATAGTGGGTAAAAGAAGATAAACTTTATGTTAATGGGTAAGAAGAACCATGTCATTCCTGTGCTCAAGAAACTTTGGTGGCTGCCCATTGTCTCTAGGATAAACCACAAATTCCTCTTTCTCAGTGTGGCTCTATTTTATGTTTCACAGGCTATATTCAGAATTTCATGCTTTTCCCCACTGTCCCATGACTTGAATGCTCTCCCTTTCTATGTCTCACTTTCTCTCTCTCTCTCTCTCTCTCTCTCTCTCTCTCTCTCTCTCTCTCTCTCTGTCTCTCTCTCTTGAAGGGTTAATACCCACTCTGATTCTGATCAAGGACATATGTTGGTTCCTCCACCCAAGGTCCCTCATCACTTTTGCATGAACTTGGCCATCTTTGTGTGTGCCAGATACTTGCCCTAGGAACTAGCCATTCCTGGAGGTTGAATTCTGGGAGGGTTGGCTACCCTCCCAGAGGTTCAACCTTTAATTAATTTCAGAACCTTGGTTGCAAGTCTTCCCAGGTCATGCATGTACTCTTCACATGTCCTGGTTTTGTGCCAAAAAAGCTTATGTAAGACTATTGGCAGTGTGCCACCTTTGTCTGGGACCCCTTAAAAGTCCCTAGCATTGAGCAGCCCCTCAGATTTTCACCCATGGAAAGGATGCTTTTCCTGGCATGTTTCCCAATAGGGACTCTGAAGGTTATACCCCTGGGACTCCCCAGCTGCTGTTGATTTAGATGTTGGTGCTCCCCCAATTAGTGATGTTTTCTTTTAATATCTATATTTATGTAGGCTTTACTCTTCTTTTTATTATATTGGGACTTATTGGTAACTTTTGCTGTAAAACTGATTTCTTTCTACCTGTTTTGTAGTCACTTTATTGAATATACTCTTTTTAGTTTTGTTGGTGTGAATGTTTCATTTTGTAGGGGCGAATCTAAACCATAACTCCTTAATCAGACACTCTCTCTGTTTCTTTGTCTCTGTCTTTCTTTCTCTCTCTCTCCCCTTTCACTCACCCCCACCTTAGGCCTCTTGGAACCACTAGCTCCCTTCCAGTCTGGAACAATCTATGTGGCAGCTCCTTCAAGAGGATTTTTTTCTGATGCCTCAGGCTCACCAATCAAATCATTTTGAGGTTATTTAATATACTCTCTTTTACCTATGTGTCTGTGAAGCTATTAGATCTCTGCTACTTTGTGGCCTGACATTCCAAATCAGTTATTTGGGGAGATGTAAAGATGGTGTGAAATCTTGGGTTCTAGATTACTGGGTGCAGGGGGTGGGGGGAGAGGGTTGTAGCTCCCAGATAGCTAGTGAGATTTATAGCAACCAAGATTTTCTGGAAGTACTCAGGTTATGGACCACCATCAAATGGGGCCTACCTGGTTTCTGTTTTTGTATAGGAAGGGTCTAATTTCTGATGCATAACTATAATGCACATTTTCCCCTAATTTCCAGGTACTAAGTTTAGAGCCACAATAGACAAGATGAGATAACATATACAGGATGGGAAGGCTCATTCTTCTATCTATCCTTAGGGTGCAAATGCTATTGGATACAAAAGAAGACTTCATTTAGTCATTGTTGAAATCTTCTTGGCAGGTGAGGGATAAACGGAGAAAGAGTGATGGGTACACAACTGCCCAGGGGAAATTGGCATGAAACAATTTTAATCTTCTGAAACATTTTTGTCATTGCCAAAGCAAAGGACCTTGGCAATGAATTTTTCCATTTTTCATCAAAGGTTTGAACTCCAGGGACCATCATCCTCATGATACCTCCCCCTTAAGTTGGTCAACTGAAATCTCATCACCATGCTGGTTGACTGAATTTTTGATTCTCATCACTTTCTTACTTCCATCAATTGTTTCTGCCCTTTGAATTTAGAGTTGGAGGATGCAATAGTAAATTTAAAGCCTTTTCTTAGAGGAGACTCAGAGCAGAACTTTCCAGGTGATTCTTCATTTTCTGCAGTATCTTTCCCTTGTATAGGATTTCTCCTTTACCCTTCCCCTATTTTCAGCTTCTTTTTTTTTTACCCTTTTTTGCCTTAATTTGTATCCTTAGCTTAACAAGTGTCTGGCATCTAAGAGTTGCTTAATTCATTTTTATTGAATTGATGTGGCATATTCATATTCCTCTTGGAGGCAGGGGACAATGGGACCTTTGCTCTTAAGACTTTATAGTTTTCTCTTTGTCATATAAATTAAGCAACCATGAATCAGATGCAATAAATTGCATTGTGTAATTATGTTTCTCTCACTTTTAGATATATCTTGCCAATAGCTCACATCTGTGCATTGCTTTACATTTGTGACTAAACTTTGTAAACCATTTTACAAAGATTATTTCATCAGAGCCTGACAACAGCCCTAGAATAGAGGTGCTCTTTTTATTCAGATTTTACAAATCAGTAAATTGAGTTGCAGAGGATTCAAGTGACTTTCCCAGGGTCAAACAGCTCATTTATGTCTGAGGTAGAATTCAAACTCAGCCCTCTCTGACCCTGGCTAGCACACTATCTATGATGTTCCCTAAAGGTGGGACTAGCTGACTTTTTACCTTTATCTGCCCTGAAACTTGCAGGTGTCTAGGTTCTTAACAAATGCTGCCTACTTGGTAGATTGATCTTTTTTAATTCTTTGTTGAATTTATAGCCTGAAAGAATAACTTCAAAAATGGATTTTCAGAGACTTTATTTTTTAAAATTTTAAAATTTATTTTTTCCAATATTTCATATTTATTTATTATCATTTTGTACAATTTTTTATACATTAATAAAATTTTCTTGTTTAAGAGTAAACAAAATACCCCCTTCCCCCAAAAAATATAGATTCACTTGAGTGATAAAGTAAAGGGGAGAGAAAAAAATTAAAATAAAAATAATAGTAATAATTGTAGGTATGGCCAGGTTGCTCAGTGGACGGGGCACCAGCCCTGGAGTCATGAGCACCCAAGCCCACATTCCGCCCCGTACACCCAACAATCACCCAGCTGTGTGACAGGCAAGCCACCCGAACCCCACTGCCCTGCAAAAACCAAAAAAAAAAAAAGAAAAAAACAACAAAATAAAATAAAATAGTAATAATAGTAGGGGTGGCTAGGTGGTGGACAGAGCATTGGCCCTTGAGCCATGAGCACCTGGGTCCACATCCAGCCTCAAACACCCAACGATCACCCTGCTATGCGACCCCAGGTGGGCCACCCAGCCCCATTTGCCCTGCACTCCCCCCCAAAATAATTTAATAAAAAATGTGCTTGAGTCTTTGTTCCAACACGAAGAACTCTGTCGCGAGTGGGTCACATTCTTTATGATAAGTCCATGGCAAAAGTTACTTCCATATTTTTCCACTGTTGCCTTTCGTATTTCTCCACTACCATGTACTATATTTTTCTCTCTTCTTTCATTCTGACTCTGCTGTAAGCATATCTGAGTGGCCCAGCAGACAGATCCCTGGCCCTGGGGCCAAGAGGCCCTGAGCTCCCATACCACCCCTTAGGCCCAGCATCCACCTGACTCTATGGTCCTGAACAGGCCATCCAATCCCAGCCCCTTGCAAGAAGTAAAAAAGAAAATGTGTTATATGTGACCACGCTCCCCCTGTGGTCCATCCTCTCCTCCATCACTCACATCACTCCCCCTAGAGTATTCTGATGACATACATAGCCCTACTTGAGAGCAGTCCACTTCTTAGCTGATATAGACCCAGCAACCTTTGCATACTTTCTTGATTTCCCTCTTCTTCCCCAAGAACAAATACCCCTGACCTTACATGCTCGAAATCTAATTCTAGTGGTTTCCACTCCATTGGTCTCAGTATTTTTGATCCTATATTTATGAGACCTCAAGAAATGATGTGGTTTCACCCCCCTTTCTGTACTCACATAATGTATCATCAGTGAGAAGTGAAATAGAAAACTGTGTCCCACAGAGGTTGAAGGGGCTGCTGAGGATCAGATAACTAGGAGAGGAAGGGCTGGATCTCCCACCATCATGGCTCTATCCTTTCCCCTTTAAGCTTGTCTTGCATTTTTCTGAGGCTGGTGTGGAATAGGCCACTCAACTTCAGAAGCTCTCACTGCATTAGAGGAGGGGTGAGTTGTTGGTCTTCAGAACATAAAGCCAGGGACCAGAATTAGAGTTCTACATAAGTAACTAAGGTCAAAGGAAGCTTCCAAACATACATGTCTTGTTCATGCTGCCTTTGTCGCTTCTCATTGGGTTATAATCCTGATACAAACTTTCAAGCTCCAGGGAAAAGATGCAGGGAAGATAAAAGAAAACTTGGAAATAGCCCTCACCTGTTTCAGGAGGCTTCAAGCTCAATTCACAGGTGTTTGCACAAGTTTTCTCTTTCTCTCTCAGCTTTTCCCTTATTTGCTCTTCCTTATCTACTCTCTTCTCTCTTATGCTTTTTGAAATGCTATTTACTTATAGTAGATAGGAAAGGGTGGGAGGGACAAGGGCAATTGAAAGCAAAAGCAAATCTCTCTGTTCCTAACTCCCTAAGAACAAGAGACTAAAGTGAATGTATAGGTGGAGGGCTTGGGAAATGTGGCAAGTGTCTAATTATTCCTCAGATGAGAGAATTTCAACAGAAGCTGACCTCCAAAACAGCCTTCATATCCTTTGTATTCCCCAGAATAAAGAAAGACCTCAGGGTCTGACAGTGCCAATTCTTCAGGTAGATGACCTAGGTTCCTGACTGCTGGTCTAAAAGAATTGTTAAAACAGCAAATCCTCCTATCTGCTGGCATTTCTTTAATGCTATGTGCACCAGACCAAGATCAGCAATGTGGTACAGTGGACAGTGCCAGGTCTAGAGGCACGAAGACTCATCTTCTTGAGTTCAAATGTAGCCATAGACTCTTACTATCTGTGCTGATGGTTTTGTAAGAAATCCTGAAGTAAGAGTGGAAAGGCATGACCTGCAGTCTGTGTCCTGAACCTTGGAGCAGGGCCACCTCGGGCAAGTGGCTTCATCTCTCCAGTTCTCAGTTTTCCCCACTCTAAAATGGGCAAAACGTCAATTCTTGCTGCTTGTCACAACATTTTTGTGGATCAATAAACTAACATTTATGGAAACATTCTACACAAATGTAATGTAAGATGACAATTTGTCAGGTTTAGTGACTGTTGATATTTATATGGTTTCATTATCTCTATTTTGTTGCTGTTTCCATGTAATGAAAAGGGGTTTATTGGGCTTGGTGTTTCTTGCATAGTCTTTCTCTGCTATAGTCATGCTCTCACCTATTCCTGGTTTCCCATGGGTTCCTTGAGGGCAGGGATTCTTGTTTTTGTGTCTGAGTCCCTAATTTCTGGCATTGTGCCTGGTCTATATGTGTTTAATAAATGTAATTTGAATGAATGAATGAATCCCTGCCTTATACATGTTCTGGAAACCTCACTGTATCTGGAATCTTCCTTGATGATAATTTCTGGCTTCTTTCCTGAATGCTCCAAGTAGGTACAATGTCTTGCCCTTTCCTATAAAGCACCTAGTAAACCTGGGATACAGAGGAACACTCACTGAGGGAAGTGGAGGGTAGACTGATGCAGAAGAGCTTGTTATAATCTGGGCTACTGTTCTTTTTCTGCCCTTTAAAATTTATTTTTTGAATCAAAATCATTTTTCTTCCCTTCCCGTCACTTAGGCAGCTAGGTGATGGAGTATATAAAGCTTTTAGGCCTGAAGTCAGGAAGCCCTGGGTTCAAATGTGACCTAAGATTTGAGTTGCTGTGAGAACTGTCCAAGTCACTTAACCTCTGCTAGCCTTAGTGTTCTCATCTGTAAATCAGGGAGAATGGTAACCCTGCCTTCCCGGACTGTTGTGAGGAACAAATGAGATAATATTTGTAAAGATCTCAGCACAAATACACAGTACATAGTAGGCACTTAATAAATGCTTATTTCCTTTCTTCTCTTCTTTCCCCATTAGGAAACAAAGAAAAATAAAACTCTTGTAATGAATATGTGTAGTCAAACTACATTGATCCCCACTCTGACACTAGACAAATCGGCTGCAGCTCTGGAGGAATCCCCTTGTGTGGTCATCATCTCTACCAGGCCTCCTCCTTCACCAGAATCTCATCTGTGCCCAACTGCCCAGCTTTTTGGGAGCAGATAAGGTAGCTGGGCCTGGAGAGGGGGTTGGGGCAACGAGGCTGGGAACTAACTGTCAGAAGGCTGGACACTAATCTACCAGGACCAGCTCTAGTTGGGGGTATGGCGGGGGTGTGGCTGCTCCTTCAGAAGTGAGAGATAGTGGGAGAAGGAGAGGCCAGGCCCTGTCCAGGAAAGGCCAACATGTGGTCCATGATCACAGGCCATGGTTCTCTACTTCTACTTGTGTACTTTTGTATCTGGTATAAGAGATTATAGTTTAGGAGTATGTATATATATATATATATATATATATATATATGTATTTGAAAAAGGAAGGAGACTGAGCCCCCAGAACTCGAAGCATAGAGTCCACCCAGGGGTTTGTCCAGCTTTGAGACCCTAGGAGTGAGGAGTGATCTTCAGGACACAGCCCAGGGATAGCTAAGATAAGGGCTCATGTAGGAGCCATGCCATTTGTAGCCATGAATTTCATAGAACTAAGGTTATGGAGAAAGTGTGTGAAGTGTGAGCTCACTCTTCAAAGATTGAGGTGGCATGGGGAAGATTGTGGCCTGAAATGATGGGGGTAGTTAGGAAATGTGTGTGTTTCTGTTTCTGCCTGATCTTTGTTGTGTATGTCTCTTTGTCAAAGTTAGTTTTAAAAATGTGTTGGAGTGTTAGTGGAGGCTCTTGGTAGAGGAAACAAATCAGAGTGACTCAGGATAACCCTAGAATCTTGAGGGGAAGATGTAAGTGGCTTTGTTCTAGGAAGGTGAGGCTACATTTACAAAAAAAAAACTTTCCAAATAGAGGAGGAAAAATTTTCACAAAAGAGATTAATAGAATGATCATATCTGTCAGCAAGTGAAACATTCCACACATCTCTAATCTCTCTATTCTTCCCTGTCCCAGCCTTCTCCACTTGGCTCTCATCCATCTTCTCCTTCCTTCTATCATAAGGCTCTGAAATATGGAGGAGAGAATCTGTACAGAAGATAAGAAATAGAAAATACAGAAAAATTCCTGCTAGTTCTTGCTGATTTCAGAGTGAGAGATCCATGTTCCCAATGATCTAGTCTTGTCTTGGTTTTTAGTTAACCTTTCTTAATTCCTTTTCTCTTTCCCTTGCTCAGTCAGCTCTAATATTCCTGCCTCTGCTCCCAAGACCTGGGGGTTTCTAGGTCTCCAAAAGAGACCTGATGACTAAAACCCAAAGAAAACCCCAACCATCAGTGTGAACCAAACAACATTATCAAAGATGTAGGGCAAATTGAAAGGAAAGGAAGGTTCTTTATTGCATAACTCAGGGAAATCACCAAAGGAATTCTCTAATGGAAATGCTAAATGAGGTTTACTTGGGGAGAGCATTAAGCTGGTTTTCATCTTTATCCAGAATATTCTTGTGATCCCTTCCCATATAGCTTTTCACATTAGAGAAGAATCTTTCTAGAGAACTTGTGGATTTTATATTTCTAATACAGAACTCCATCCTAGCTACTTAGTATTAAAAATATATCTGCCCACCTAGAAAGAATTAGTACCTTGAGGGTAGTGAAAAGAAATAATGCCCCTTTCTGGAAGCAGTGCTTCATTGAAAGTGACTAGTCAGCCTGCTTGATATTTTGATCCTTAATGATACAAAGTTCAATGTGTATATTAGAATGCTATCATATAGAGCACTCAAAGGTAGCTTTCACAACCATAGTCATCTATTTTAAACTGGAAGGGGCCTTAGAGATCATCCACTTCAAATCTCTTCTCCACCCCCCTCACTTTACAGATGAGAACCCTGAAGACACTTAAAGATCAAATGACTTAGCTAAGCTTATACAGGTATTAAGAGATGGGATCCTCTATAATTCCCAATATAGTATTTCCAGTATTCCTCTGTTGTCAGGTTTTGTAAGAGATCTATAAGAGGCTATGGGTCTTTGTGAGACAGAGATTGTGAGGGCTTACACTGATCCTGTGCTCAGTTAATCATGCTAGAGAATGAGTGACTGGTATCACCTGGTCATGCTCTGGTGATTCTGTTCCGTTTGCCTATTTCTTTCCATTAGATGTAAGCTCCTTGTGGGCAGGGAAGGATTGTCTTTTTCCTCTTTTTGTTTCCTCAGCACTTAGAACAGTGTCTGGCATATAATAGATAATGCTTATTAATTAATTGACAATTCACTCGAAGTCTCAGTATTGGCTATATTTCCCTACCTATGTTTTCCCTGACCTCTCATTATTATTCATTTCAGTCTTGTCTCTCCCTGGTCTCCATCTTCCTCTGCTCTCTCATTTCCTTGTGCCCTTTTAAGCTCCTGCTCTGTTGTCAACCAACTTTTCTATTTATTAGAGCTTCCATTTTATGATCTTTTCACATTCTTTTGTTAATCTAATTGTCTTCAGAAGGTGCTTTAGATCTGTATACTCCCTATTACTGACTGTTCCTTTTCTCATGCCCCCTTAAGCATTTGATCAGGAGGAGGAATAAGCATATTACTTGATTCCCAACTCATTCCCAGATTGTCTTTTTGCCACATTCATTTAGCATCTTCATCTAGAGGGAACACAGGATAGTAGTTACAACACTAGAATTGGAGTCAGGAAGACCTAGATTCAAATCTCAGATAACAGCAACTTAGCATTCTACAGAGACTTGAAGGTGGCACATGTATACCTTCCTTTCTATACCACTCAGTCTCTTTAGTCAGTCTGAATGGCGTGTTTTCCAGTTCCTCTCATGAAAACTCAGTGTAATGACTAGGACAATGGACTTGGGTTAAGACCTGGTCTAAATTCTACCTTAGACACTGAGTTAGCTGTGTGACCCTGAATCAGTCATCTACCTCTTTGTGTCTCTGAAAAGGAGAGCTGGACTTGAAGATGTCCAGTCCATCCAGCTCTGACTCTTAGGGTACTGGGATCCTTTGCCATCTTTATCATTCATTTGAAATTCATGAATCACTGACCACCAACTCTTTGAAGTCACACGACACTACAAATTTATTTTAGGAGGTCACAGAACACTACTTTTTTTCATTTCAGTTATGTTCTTAAGAGTTCTAAGAAAATCCTTTTGAATAATTTCAAACTTTTTTTTCTGTTCTCAGTCACACCACCTATCTCCCTTTTAGCAAAAGGTAGTGGTCTTCTATTGTACTAAGATAATGGAGTTCACCTGACTTAAGTTCTTCTTTCATCCCATTCTGTACCTCAAAATATTTCTTTCTTATTCTTCCATTGTGTCTAATGAAGAAGCTGACCTTCTTACTAAAGTAAACTTTTCCCCCTGTGTTTTTGATGTCTTTCATTACCAATACCACCAAGAGCTTATTTATTCACTATTATTATTATTATTATTATTCTCTATTTCTTTAATTTCACTTACCATTTGCTAATTCCTTCTGCATCCCCCACAAATATGTCCAAATTTCATCCTTTAAAATATTTTTGTTTGACCTTGAAATTTCCTCAATTAACCTATTCTCCCTTTTATAGACTGTAATATAACCTATGTTACCCCTTTCTTCTAATTCTTTCTGAATCCTTATAATCTGACCCCTGACTCCATTGCTTGATTGAAGCTGTGCTCTCAGATTTACCAGGGATCTCAATGGCTAAATTCATTTCCTTTTTCAGAGAAAATCTTCTTGACTTCTCTGCAGCTTTTGAAACTGTCAAACAATTTTTCCTTTTGGTTGTTCTCTCTTGTCATAGTCTACATTACATTACTTTCTCTTGGTATTCTTTGTCATTGTCTGACCACTCCTCAGACTGCTGTGTGGGATCATCATTCTTCTCCTTCTCTCTTAGTATGATCACTCTTCAAGGTACTGTCCTGAGTTTTCTTCTCTTCACTTTATCTCTCATTCATGATCCCCTCACCTTCCATTCATCCAAATATCATCACTATGAATATGATATCCAAGTATAAATATCTAGTCTCAATCCATGTTGTGAATTCTAGTTTTACCTACTGCTGGAATTCTTCACAAAGGTGTCTCAAAATCAGCCTATCTCAAATGTAACTCATGATATTCCTCCTCAAACTTACCCCATCTTCAGATTTCTTCATTTTTTTCTTGAAAATACTACTTTCTTTCTAGCTATACAGGTTCTCTTTGACCTCTGATCTCTTACCATGTGTTATCTTATAATTTCTTCTCATTCAGTTTTTACATTTCTGACATGTTTTTATCTTCTTTATTCACAAAGCCTCTTCCCTAGTTCATATTGTCATAACCTCTAGTAAGGATTGTTTCAGTAGTTCCTAATTATGCTTCCTGTCTCCATTAGCTTGACTTTCTAATTCAACTTCTACATAACTTAAAATTGATATTCTTAAAACACAGATCTTATGGGTCACTCCCCTAGGCAAAAATTATTAGTATATCTCTAGAGTCAGTAGGATAAAATATTCCAAGAGTGCCCCCAGGCTCATCTCTCCAAACTCTTGTGCAGGTTTCTCTCTTGGCTCCATGGTGCAGTCTCACACCAAAGGCATCTGGATGTGTTGTGTTCCTCATCCAAAGAAACCAAATCATACCGTCATTCTCCTGGACATTGATGGTCTGAGTAATATGGAGGAGGTAAGAAGGGAAAGCTTTGTTCATGATGGAAAATAAGGGAGTGCATGATTATTACTATTATTATTATTATTATTATTATTGGTCCTAGATCTCCAAAAATCCAAAGTGGCAAGATTTTCACCTAGTACACATGTACACGCATCTAGGTGCTGCATGGTAGTGTAACAGGGTCATATGATAAGGCCAGGAAATGTGATCTGACTTCTAGGATGACAACAAGAATGACTCATGGCTTTTTGCCCTGGCCGTGCTCCTGAGCAGCACCTTTGTCTACAACAGCATGAGCACCATCAACCAGCAGGCCATGGAGCAGCTGCAGTATCCTTCTGTGATTTGGGGGAAGAATAAATTGGGGAAGGGACTAGAGGAGGCTCTTCATTTTTCCCAGACTTTTCTCTGAAGCTCATGTTCTGTTATTCATTATGTAAGGGCAGTTATAAGTGTGTGTGTGTGTACATAACTACAAACATGTTTATATATATATATATATATATATATATATATATATATATTTGTATGTGTGTATACATATACATATATATATATATCAAAATACATATATTTTAAGTTCTTAGAAATCACTTATGATTCATGATGTAAAAATAATCAATTGGTTTAGGGCCAAGGAGAAGTAAAAGATTTCAGAGAATTGAAGAAATTGTGGAGTAAGGACTGGTGTCTTTTTCTGTCCTGTTTCCTTATTTAATTCCCCATATTTGTAATTGAGCAGGCAGAATGCATCCAAAGCAAATCTGCCCTGAACCCTGATAAGGTAGAAAATATCTCAGAATTTCCAAACATTTTTCCAAATTTTCGGGGGATTATGCAATATCTAATCTCAAAGCTAAAATTCAACACCTCTGGTAAGTACCTGGAGATGGCACTGAAGCCAAAGAAAGGTTACATGACTTGAGAGGTGGGCATTGATGTAGGGAGATGGGGACTGGGGAGGATGAAACCACATCTAAAATTTATTTTATTCTCTGAATATTTTCTGCAGTTAATGTTCCATTACAATTTGAAGACAAGCAAAGTTATTACATTTTGGTTGAAATCTAGAACACTGGCTTCAGTGAAAAATAACCTCCTCTTCAATCTTTGGAATAAGTCCATCATCACTGTCATCATCATCATATTCATCATTGCCATTAATAACTTTTTATGAAGCATCTTTATTTTGCTAAGCATTGGATACACAAAGAAAAGAGGAGAGAGAACAGTCCATACCACCCAGTAGCTCACATTCTTTTTTCAAAAAGATTTTATTTATTTTGAGTTTTACAATTTTTCCCCTAATCTTGCTTCCCTCCCCCCACATAGAATGTAGTCTGTTAGTCTTTACATTGCTCCCATGGTATACATTCATCCAAGCTGAATGTGATGAGAGAGAAATCACATCCTTAAGGAAAAAATAAAGCATAAGAGATAGCAAAATTATAATAAGATCAGGGTTTTTTTTAATTAAAGGTAATAGTCTTTGGTCTTTGGTTTTTGTTCAAACTCCACAATTCTTTCTCTGAATACAGATGGTATTCTTCATCACAGATATCCCCAAATTGTGCCTGTTTGTTGCACTGATGGAATCAGCAAGTCCATCAGGGTTGATCATCACCCCCATGTTGCTGTTAGAGAGTACAATGTTTTTCTGGTTCTGCTCATCTCACTCAGCATCAGTTCATGCAAATCCCCCCAAGGCTTCCCTGAATTCCCCTCCCTCCTGGTTTCTAATAGAACAATAGAGTTCCATGACATACTTATACCACAATTGTTAAGCCATTCCCCATTTGAAGGACATTCACTTAATTTCCAATTGTTTGCCACCACTAATAGGGCTGCTATGAATATTTTTGTACAAGTGATGTTTTTACCCTTTTTCATAATTTCTTCAGAGTATAGACCTAGTACTGGTATTGCTGCATCAAAGGGTGTGCACATTTTTGTTGCCCTTTGGGTGTAATTCCAAATTGCTCTCCAGAGAGATGAGTTCACTGCTCCACCAACAACGAATTAGTGTCCCAGATTTCCTGCATCCCTTCCAACATTGATTCTTGTCCTTTCTGGTCATAATGGACAGTCTGAGAGGTGTGAGGTGGTACCTCAGGGATATTTTAATTTGAATTTCTCTAATAAGTAATGGTTTAGAGCAATTTTTTATGTGACTATGGATTACTTTGATTTCCTTAGCTGTAAGTTGTCTTTGCATATCCTTTGACCATTTGTCAATTGGGGAATGGCAAGTGCTCACATTCTAAAAGACTAGACACAAATGCATTTATTTTAGTCCAAATATTGGTCTCTGAAGTCCAGGCCTTATTCTGTATTAGAAGACTCCTCCTTATCTTCCTTCAGGTAAACCTGTTAAGATGCCAGCCCCATTGTGTCTAATTGAGAACTCAAAAGGACAATTGATAGTGAACCAGAAAGCTCTGGAGATTCTTTCCTCAATAACCAATCCTGTGGTGGTGGTGGTGGCTATTGTGGGCCTGTATCAAACTGGAAAGTCCTACCTGATGAATAAACTGGCAGGGAAAAAATCAGATATATGCAATCAGCCAAGTAATGGTGTGTATGGTTAGTCCTTGAAGATATAAATGCCTATTATTCATTTTTGGTGATGTCTCTTTAGCAAGGAAGGATATCAACATTTTACAGATGAAGAAACTGAGGCATAAGAATCCTGCCAATAGTCACACAGCTAATAAACTTTGGAGATGGGATTTGAAGCCACTTCCTTCCCGTTTTGAGGTCTCATACCCTCTGACCACACTGATATAGTTTCTGCATTAAACAAGACTTAAGAATACCTTTGGAAATAGGGTAATTGTTAATAGTGATTTGTATAAGTATTCTAATGAACTTTATGATTAAAACTATGTGGTACTGAGAGAAAAGCAGAGGGAGTCAAAGAATCTGGGCTTAGGACCAAATACTCAAATCTACTAATTTAAGTAAGTAAATTGGGCACATCACTTTGTCTCTCTGACTTCATCTGTGAAACAAAAGAGCAAAATTAGATGATCTCCAAATTTTCTTCAGGCTTTAATTCATTTTATTCTCAAAGACCAGTTTTGGTGCCTCTCTTCCTCTCAAGATCTCAATCCAATGTCCTTAAAGCAAGAAATAATATCCTCTCCTGAATTCCTTTTGCATTTTTGCCTACCTAAGGAACATTTGTTTCCTTATTATAGTTTTCTATGCATGTCTTAGATCTCCTAAGAGGATGGAAATTCTTCAGGGAAGAGATCAGGTCCTGTTTTCATTGTTTCACTCATAGCTTCTAGAATAGCACCTTGCCCAAAGTAGGTGTTCAATAAAAGTGAGTTAAATAAATGAAATGTATGAATATATAGATTGATGAATGAATGTAAATGAAATCAATGAAGGAAAATTTCCTAGGCATCTCTACTGCTTTCTGAAGCAATTATTGTGCAGGTGGTTGATGATTCCCATGTTTGTCCATTTTCAAAGAAAACCAAAATATCAGGGAGGTAATGTGATCATAAGCACATAAATTGAAATAGAGTGAGGGGCTGCTGTGCTATGTCACCAGCTTCTCTTTCTCCTTCAGAGTCATCTAGATCCAGTGGCCAAATAGGAAGCAGGATGATTGGAGACAGCCTTGGATACAGGACGATCAGGGTTGGTTGACTGGATCAAGGTCACACAGCTAGTATGTGACAAGTGTCTGATGCTGGATTCAATCACCTGTCCTCCTAAATCCACAGTAAGTACACTGTCCATTGTATTGTCCAGCTACCCATGCAGCTGGTCTATTTGGTATCTCTCTGGTGTAATTTAAAAATTAGACTTAAAGGACTGATTCCTTTTTTAATTTTTATTTAAGGAAATTGGGTTAAGTGGTTTACACAAGGTCAAACAGTGATGCAATTATTAAGTGTCTGAGGCTGCATTTGAACTCAGGTACTCCTGACTCAAGGGCAGGTGCTCTAATTATGCCACCTGGCTGCCCCAAAGGACTGATTCTATGATATGTAATCTCCTTTTTCACTATGAGAAAATAGTCGATTTTTTTTCTAGTGAATGTTTAACATTGCCCAGCAATACTAATCCCTAAAACACAATCGATGCAGGCTCATCTCTTCAAACTCTTGTGCAGGTTTCTCCTTTGGCTCCACAGTGCAGTCTCACACGAAGGGTATCTGGATGTGGTGTGTTCCTCATCCCAAGAAACCGAATCACACCCTTGTTCTCCTGGACACTGAGGGGCTAGGCGATGTGGAGAAGGTAAGAAGGGAAGTTGTTGTGCATGACTGAAAGTGAGGGAGAGAATGTTAGTATTATTATAGGTCATAGGTTTCCAAAAACCCAAGAGAGTTGGTTTTTCACCTAGTACACGGGTATGATAATCTACAAGCTGCCATGATGGTAGAAATGACTAGGAAACATGATCTGACTTCTAGGGCGACAACAGCAATGACTCATGGATCTTTGCCCTAGCTGTGCTCTTGAGCAGTACCTTTGTCTACAATAGCATGGACACCATCAATCAGCAGGCCATAGACCAGCTGTAGTATCCTTTCAGTGATTCAAGGGAAGTGTACAGTTGGGGAAGGGACTAGAGGAGGGTCTTTATTTTCCTCAGACATTTCTCTGAAGTCCATGTTCTGTTCTTCGTGGTCTAAAGATAGGTAAAAATTTATGAGAACATATTTGTGTGTGTGTGTGTTAATGTGTATATGTGTGTGAATACAAGTTATAGAGAAATTACTCATTTCATGATGAAAAAATAATCAGTTTATTCAAGTCAAAGGAAAGTAAATGACTTCAGAGAATTGAAGGAATTGTGGATGGTGCTTTTTTTGGCCATGTTTCCTTATTTAATTCCCCAGTTATGTGACTAAGTTGACAGATCACATCAGAAGCCTCCAAAACTGATATGGAAGAAAACTCCTCATAATCTGTGAGTTTCTTTCCAGATTTTGTGTGGACTGTGTGTGATTTCACCTTGGAATTGGAAATCAATGGGAAACCTATCATCTCTGATGAGTACCTGGAGACAGCACTGAAGCTTAAGCAAGGTTAGTGCTTGAGAATTGGGCATTGGTGTGGGAAGTAAAGCAAGGTGGGAAAGGGAAATCACTAAGCACTATATATATTCAAGTAAAAATGGACATAATTTTAGAGACTGTGTCTGAATCTCAGGCTTTATCCTATATTATAAAACTCCTCTTTCTTTTCCATCAGGTAAACCTGAGGAAGTTAAAATATTTAATGAACCTCGTGAGTCTATCTGCCAGTTGTTCCCTTACACACTATGAAGACATGATGAAACAAAGAGTCCAGTTCCCCACAGAAACTCTTACAGAGTTGTTGGACATGCATGCCACCTGTGAGAAGGAAGCCATTGAAATCTTCCAAAAGGATTCTTTTGAAGATGTGGATCAGGAATTCCAAAAACTATTGATGGTACCTTTGTTACTCCTATTCTTGGGAAAGGAGATCTACATGAGGGAGGGCAGAGTTGGAAAAGATATTGAGACTCTTCCAGACAGCAATAGCTTACCAAAGCCCAAGTCATGGTCTTCTCTCAGTTATGTGACCCCGAAAGACCAATCGCAGTCTTCTTTAAGTCAAAGAGTCTCATGGCAAATGACTTGTGAAAGATATTAGTTGGCTAAGATTTTATAATATACTTTTTATTAATTTTGAGAAATTGAAGATTACCCATGAATTAGTTTGAAGAATTGAAAATTCTGTTCTATGGAAAGGATAATAATGAAAAGGGACTTTGGGAATTTGCATATTTTCATAATCTTTAAGAGCTCTTAGGATAGATATATCAGAGGATCCAATAAAAGTAAGTGGAGTACAAAACTGTGATCCTCTCTGAACTTGCATATGTGAGAAGGAAGGCAAGATTTTTTTTTTAAGAATCCATTCTGATGTTTCTTTTTTTCTTCTTTTTTTTGCAAGTCAGTGGGGTTAAATGCCTTGTCCAAGGTCACACAGCTAGGTAATTATTAAGTGTCTGAAGCCGGATTTTTGAACTCAAGTCCTCCTGACTTCAGGGCCGGTGCTCTATTCCCCAAGCCAACTAGCCACCTCCATTCTGATATTTCTAATATATAATCCCAATTGTACCTTTTATACCTGTTTTTCTTTAAAGAGCCAATTAGAAGCCAAACCACTTGCCTTTTATAAGCAAAACATGATTGAGTCTGAAAAAAAATGCAGAGCTTTAATTCAGGACATTTTCAGCCTTCTGGAGGAAGCAGTGAACAATGGGACCTTCTTTAAACCAGGTGGCTATGGTCTGTTTCTTCAGATGATTAAGGAGCTGAAAGAGAAGTACCACCAGCAGCCCAGGAAAGGCATACAGGTGAAACATTAATTGATTCAGGCTAAAGATGGAGAGGGAACTTTAAGAGTCAATTTGAAGCCCTAAGGTGAATGATGGTAATGGCAAATGAAATCATCCATTGTCAAGGTCAGTGTTCTGTGAATAGTCAACCTTTGACTTTATCACAACGACTTTATTTCCTTTTTTCAAATTCCCTGTCTTCCCATTGCCAGGCTGAGGAAGTTCTACAGGAATACCTGAAGTCCAAGGGAGATGTAGTTGATGCAATTCTACAGGCAGACCAGTCACTTTCAGCAAAACAAAAAGATATTGAAGGTGAGCAGTCCATGACCATGACCCTGTATCATTTGTCCTCCACTGATTCTTTTAATGCAACTTGAGTATCAGTATCCAGAATAAGCTCTTTCTTGGTATCAAAATTTTCTTTCTGTAGGTATGTCTGTTCACCTGTCTGTTGGTCACTGTCTTGGAAAATGTTCCTAATTAAAACCACAAAGTTAAATCATTTAAGCTGAGATAAATCAGAGAAGAATGCCTCCATGGGCACCAGTGGCCCTTCAACTCTCTTTAATTTTTCCCCAATTTTTCATCATCCTTAGTGGAGCATCTGAAAGTTCAGGCTGCAGAGGGTGCTGCAAAGCTGTTGAATGAAATACAAGAGATTCAGGAGATGATGGAGCAAAGGGGCCACCTATTTCTATTCTATCATACAAGTATGGAAATAAAAAAGGAAACTTTTGCTAGTAGAACAAAAGAATGCCCAGGCTCTGAAACTGAAGGTATATAATCCATTAGTTCAGACAGATGAAGTAGTTTCTCATCTTTTAAAATGTGGCATTAAAAATTGTTCAAAGAAGTATAAAAATAAAAGGGATCTCAGAGAAAATCTCAACCATTCTGTCTCATCTGAGTTGACTTGTGACCATGGTCTCGTATTAATCCTCCATAAAGGAGTCACTCAGCAAGCTAGTTATCTTCCCATACTTTTCTTGAAAAAAAAAGCCAGTAAGTGTCTATTGATAATTGCTCATTCTTGCTTCATGATCTTTACAAATGCAATTTCTCTCATTAATAGCATCCCTCACCCTGATTTTCTTGAGCAAATCATTATTGGTAATGTACCTACTCATATCCATCATGTGCTTCTCCTTTTCTCTTTGGGTGATCTCAACTCTTCCAACACCTAGATCAACTAATGAAACAATTAAATTTAGATTTCATAAACTACTGTTTCACTTTTTCCTTCAATAGCCTTATCATTCTATTTTTGTAAGAAATAAGACATTTTACTTCAAAATCATCAGGTCATTCCTATATCATTTTAAAAACTATTTTATCTACAAACTTATTTTTTTCTGCTTTATATCTTTTAAAAATTATAATATATTTTTATCTCATCTTAAATATTTCTATTCCTCTTACAAAAGATCACATTTCTACTTCACAATCTATGTAACAATATGCTTAAGTTTTCTTATTACTATTGTTGAGAAATGGTTGTTTTAATGGACTAGGAACACTCCCTAGACCATATTTGGTCTCCCTAGACCAGACACTCCCCAGAGGGTATTTGACTGGGGTATATACGTTCCTCATCCTGAGAAACCAAGTCACAATCTTGTTCTCCTGGACAGTGAGTGGCTGGGTGATATGGAGAAACCAAGAAGGAAAGATGGTATTTATGCTGGAAAATGAAGGAGAGTATGTTGGCATTACCATAGGACAAAGGTCTGCAAAAGCCTAGGGTAACTCGATTTTCACCTGGTACAGAGGTATACTAATCTAGGAGCTACCATGGGAGTCAAAAAGTATCATGTAATAAGATCAAGGAGTGTGATCTGACTAGTAGGGTGACAATGCAGATGACACATGGATCTCTGCCTGGATTGTGCTCCTGAGAAGTATTTTTAATTACAACAGCATGGGCACCATCAACCAGGAGGCCACAGACCAACTGCAGTATCCTTTCTGTGATTTGGGGGAAGAGTACAGTTGGGGAAGGGACTAGAGGATTGTCTTCACTTTCCTTGGACATCTCTCTGAAGCCCATATTCTATTTCTCATGATCTAAGGACAGGTGTTAGTGTCTGTGTACACATGTTTGTGAGTATGTATATATGAATCACAAGTTAAAGAGAAATTGCTTATACTTTATGTCAAAAATATAATCAGATTATTCAAGACCAAGGGGATGTAAAAGACTTCAAAGAATTGAAGGAATTGTGAAACAGGAGCTATTGCTTTTCTTTGCCATATTTCCTTAATTAATTCCCCAGATTTTTGACTAAACTGATAGACAAGCTCATAAGCAGATCTGCTCCCAACATGGATGAAGTAGAAAACTCCTCAGAATTTGTGATCTTCTTCCCAAATTTCATGTGGACAGTGCATGGTTTTACCTTGGAGTTTGGAAGTTGGTGGGAAATCCATCACCTCTGATGTGTTCCTAGGCATGACACTGAAACCCAAGAAAGGTCCCCAGGGTTTGAGAGTTGGACATTGATGTGGGCAGTAAAAGGAGAGGGAGGGCGAAATTTTTCCAGAATTTATTTTATTTTCTGAATACATACTTCTCTAGTCATAATTCCTTGCATCAAATATGACTTCAGGGAAAAACTAAAGGCTATTTTCATTTCATTTTATAATTGTTATCATCATTATCATCATTAATTACCATGAAGAGTCTTTTATTAAGCATTTTGATTGTATCAAGCACAGGAGTAAACACTGGATATACAAAGAAGTGGGAGGGATCAGTTCCTATCTTCCGTACCTCATATTCCAATGTGGGAGTCAAAAAATATAGAGGGAGAGAGTGCAAAAGACCTAGGCACAAACACATCATTTCAGCCCAAATACAGGTTCCTGAAAGGGGACATAATGTTAGAACCCGTGTCTGAAGTTCAAGCTTTACTCTGTATTACAAGATTTCTCCTTTCCTTCCATCAGGTAAACCTGAGGAAGTTAAAATGTTCAACCAACCTCGTCAGTGTATCCGCCAGTTATTCCCCAAAAGGAAATGCTTTATCTTCAACCTATCTATCCACCAAAAGAAGCTTTCCGAGCTTGAGAACTTTCATGATGGTAAACTGGATCCTCAATTTGTGGAACAAGTGGAAAGTTTCTGCTCCTATATCTTCCACCATTCCAATGTAAAAACTCTCCAGGGAGGCATCACAGTCAATGGACCCCGTGAGTCCTTTCCGCCCCCAGTCATTCTTCCAAGATTTTTCTTGGGCTATTTGTAGAGGAACAGGAGAGGGAAATATAAGAGAGAACACTCTAAGGAGAGCCCCTGATAACTAGATATAGTGT
Organism: Macrotis lagotis; assembly: GCF_037893015.1. Classification (NCBI taxonomy): domain Eukaryota; kingdom Metazoa; phylum Chordata; class Mammalia; order Peramelemorphia; family Peramelidae; genus Macrotis; species Macrotis lagotis. Next base: position 39,358,230 of record NC_133659.1, on the reverse strand, counting down.
AGTGAATACATTACAAAGTCCATTCTAAGTTCCTTTCCGCTGTCTCTTAATATTATTAAAATTTCATGTTCCAATATCAGAAAGTCTATTATAAGGCTAAATAATTTTCCTAAAAGAAAATAAGAAGTTAGAACCAGAAAAGCCCACGTGAAAATCTTCAGTACCACACCCCATGCCCAATCCTTCACCAATGTTGCAGTAATTAAGATAATGAAATGTTTATACCTATCATTTAAGTTTCTTGCTTCTGACCATTCTCAAAAGAGAGAAGATAATTGGGGTCATTAAGAGAATGACCAGAGCTACCTTGTTTGAGAGTGAGGCAGTTCCTTTATCTATTCTCTCCATTGCTTCTCATTATTACCATTGGGGACTCCTCTTCCTCTCAAAGGAAAAGTTTGCTGTGAAGCTTTCAAAGAATCATAAAATGTTAGAATTGAAAAGGGTTAATTTGAAAACTTTATATATACCATTTCTAATATATTCCCAATGGCGCAATAATTAAGATATAATGTAAAGTGAAGCATATATACTCATTCTTTATTATGATTGATTCTGAGTCTTCTGATGGATTTGACCTCTCCCTTTTTTGGTTTCTCTATATGTCTAGAATATTTAGTCCTGACCTATCTTGCGACCATAACCAGGGGAGATATGCCTTGTATGAAGAATGCAATCTTGGGACTGGTTCAATTAGAGAAATCAGCTGCAGTTCAAAGGGCCCTTATACTATATGAAGGGATGATGAAACAAAGGGTCCAGTTTCCCACAGAGACCCTTAAGGAGTTATTGGAAATACATGCCACCTGTGAAAGAGAAGCCATTGGAGTCTTCTTGGATTCTTTCAAAGATGTGAACCAGAAATTTCAGAAGGAACTGACAGTAGTTTGGGCTGCTCCTCTTCATGGGAGAGGAGGGTCCACATGAAGAAGGGCAGTTCCAGAAAGGAAAATGAAGTTCTTCTTAAGAAAACTAGCCTACAAGAGTCTAAGGTTGTGGTGTTCAGTTAATCATGTGCCCCAGAAAATTCATTTGTACTCCTTTAAGTTAAAGAGTCTTATGGCAGATGTTTTATAAAAGATGCTGATTAACTATGATACTGTAATACATTTATTATTAATTTTGAGAAATTGAAGATTAGAAACAATTAATATGAAGAACTGGGGATTGTGATCTAAGGCAAAGATGTGGGAAAGGGACTTTAGGAAATTGCATATTATGGAACCTGTTTTGCCCTTTTCCCATAAACTTTAAGATCTCTTAAAATAGATCCACCAGAGGATTCTGTAAAAATCAGTCGAGTATAAGGGTTGGAATATCTCTGATATGCATATGTGGGAGGGAAGGCAAGTTTCTTTTAAGAATTCATTTCTAGAAATTCTGATACTTCTGATAAGTTCTTCCAACTTTACCTTTTACACTTCTTTTCCTTTATATTTCTCTAAAGAGCCAGCTAGAAGCTAAGCTAGATGACTTTTGTAACCAGAACCAGACTGAGTCTGTACAACGATGCAGAGCTTTACTTCAGGATATTTTCAGTCCTCTGGAAGAAGCTGTGAAGAAGGGAGCCTTCTCTAAACCAGGGGGCTATCATTTCTTTCTGCAGAAGAACAAAGAGCTGAAACAGAAGTACTACCAGCAGCCCAGGAAGGGGATACAGGTGAACTCTCCCATGAGCAATTGATTCTGACTAGGGGTGGAGAGGGATCTTCAAGAGACATTTCCGAGCCCCAAGGTGAATGACAACAATGGCAAGTAGAATGGACCACTGTCAAGACCAGTGTTATGTGAACAGTCAATTTGTGACTTTATCCCAACAGTTTTATTTCCTCTTTATAGTTCACATTCTTTGTATTTTCAGTCTGAAGAGACTCTGCAGGACTACCTGAAGTCCAAGAAAGATGAAGCTGAAGCAATACTGCAGGCAGACCCATCACTCTCTGCAATGGAAAAGGAAATTGAAGGTTAGAAGTCCATGAACTTGGTTCTAGATTATCGGGAAGGCCTCCACAGACTACTTTAATGTGACTTGGCCATTAGTATACAGAAAGAGTTCTTTCTTCTTACCAAAACATTCTCTGGCATATATGTTCACTTGATTGTTGGTTACTGTCTTGGAAAATCAATGCCAAGAAGTTAAATTATTTAAAATGAGAGAAATCATAGCAGAATGACCAGAAGGATCAGTGGTCCTTCATTCATTTTCCCCTATTTTTCATCAACTTCAGTGAAGCGTCTGAAAGCTCAGGCTGCAGAGGTTGCTGTATTGCAGTTAGAGGAAAGATGAAGAACCTGGAGATGTTGGAGCAGAACTAAAAAAGCTATCAGGAGCATGTAAAGCAAATGACTGGAATGATGGAATTAGAAAGGAAACTGTGGATAGCAGAGCAAGAGAGTCCAGGCTCTGAAGCTCAAGGTATGTAATCTGTGTGTTCTTGTAGATGAAATAGTTTCTAGTCTTTAAAATTCATCAGTAACAAAGGGTTCAAGGAATTTAGGATTGAAGGGACCTCAGAGATAATCTAAATCATTCCCTCTCCTCTGAAGTCACTCTTGTCCAGTGTCTCATAGAAATACTATTCTACTCTTTTTTGTTGAGATTTGATTGGTTTATGGAACAGGAACTCTCCCTAGACAATGTGTGGTCTCCCAGACTTCTCCCAGACTTTTATTAAAGAAATTGTTTGAGGTCTTTTTGGGTTTTGAATGCCATTTTCTATATCTAGATAAAAGTTAAATTTTCTCACAATTATTTCCCTTCAAGAGTAAAATACACATACACACATACTTTATATAATATATAGAGTATATATATTATATATAGTTTATTAGTGTAGAAATATATATAAAGTTTATATAAATAAATATGTTATTTTTTCAGTGTAATTATTTCTCTTCAAGCCATGTTTGCATAGAGTATAGATCTTTACAATATAAATATATTATACAGATGTATTTATAGAAATAGAAATATATACACACATACATATATACATTATTCTTGAAGGGGAAAAATTACATCAGAAAATTTAAAATTACCAGACTTTGATCATATGCACATATGTACACGTGCATGTGTGTGTGTGTATGTCTATACAAAACAGATCATACTATTTCTTTTTTCTGGCATGGCTGAGAACTCTGGGAAAGGCATACCATTATTTTGTCCCTTAGGTAATTTCAATTTTCTTTCACCTCACTTTAATCATTGCCTTTATTACTCTGAAATTTCACAATGGTATCTCATGATGGATGGAATTTCTGATTTCTTCTTGCTGAAACCCTTTGAATTCTTTCCACTCGTGTGCCATGCTCAGCTCTGATCCACTCTGGGAAATCTTTCCTACTTTCAAATGTCTTCAGTATGAAGTAGGATTTTTGTTTTCCTCAATACCTTCCAGAGTCCCTACAATTAATCTAATGTTTGAACTTCTTTAGCTCTCTTCCATTGCCGTCCTGATTTTCTCAATATTGGTTTTGGTTTGGGGAATATCTGGGATTGTTCTCCAGTGTCTTGTTATTCTTTTTGTTTTGTTCCACTCTCCCATTATGTCTTCCTCTGCCTCTTCCCTGGTTCTTTTTTCGCTCCTTGGGGTTTCTTTAGAGCACCAATTATATACATTTTTCTCTCATCTGTGTTGCTGATTGCTTTCTTTTTCCTGTCTTCTCTCACTCTGAATCCTAAAGCCAATACCACACACTGACCACATGGCTGTGGAAAAGCCCCATCATCTCATAATCTCCCCATATCTTAGTTTCCTCATCTAGAAAATGGGCATGTCATTTCATGAAACTTCACTGAGGTGTGGGGAGAAAAATGCTCTGCAAACCTCCAAGTTCTATACAAATGGTAGTTAATATGTGACACTATAGAACTTATTAATTTCTTGGCGTTTTGATTTGACTTGTTCTCCATATGTCAGATAAACTTTGCTTTTATCTCCTTGTACTTCTAAGAATATTTTTTAACCACCTTGAGAGACAGATATTTCTGGATTTAAAGCTGCCTCCCTCTGTTCTAGAGGCAGAAGGCGGCACAGGTGCTGGTATCTACCCTGTGCTCTGTTCTATGCCAGCAGCTCCTGCCAGAGACCCCAGACCTGTTAGCTATTGCAGATGCAGGTGTGGACTCTTAGTCTACACTTCTGGAGAGGCCTCTCAGGTGAGGGCCTTCTACTGCCTCCTCACATTCCACCTACCCTCAGTACCCTGGGGAAACTTGTGGCAGATGCTTTCACTCTGGCCAGTTCCCCAGGTCTTTTCTCTCAAGTTCACAGTCTGGCATACACTTTCCACAGGTCATTCTGAGGATCTGGAGAGGTTTACTTGAATATCTGAACAATATTCTCAGAGTTCTATGTGGTCTCTTTTGTTTTCATGATCTTGAATTCTATTTGTTTCTCTTCAGGAACAGAGACAGTTACTAAAAGAAGAATTCAAAAAAGAAGCAGAGCAACTTCAAGAGGAATTCAATTATCTGACATCTGAAATGGGTAAACCCAAAGAAGAGGAGAGCTGTATTCTATTATGAAGCCTGAGACCTTCTCCCTCTTGTAAATACCCAAATTAACTTGAAGGAGTGTGTTCAAGGTCCCATTTATTTGTGAAGTGGTACTATGAGGGCTATTAGAAATTCAAGGATTACAAGTCTAAGAGTGCGATTTACCCCACCCCCACCCCAACCTAAGGTCCTGCAATGATTTTAAAATAGGCAAAAAGTGTGCGACTTTACCTTTGCATTTGATTCCTATATAGACTGGCTTTGTCATCTCTTCTCTTTTTTGTTTTTCTTGAATTAAGTAGGGTTCTTGGTATTTATATGAATACACCATTATAAATTGTAAAACTGTAAGAAACCTTAAAAAGTAGGATTAAAATAATATAACAGAAAAATATAGATTAAACACAAAATTTTATTATCTGGGATTTGCCAATAAATCTATAGGTGAAGACTCAGGAAGAAAATGAAAATGAAAATGAAAGACTCCCCTTTAGTTAAATACAAGGTTAAGGGGACAATGGGCAGGATGTGGAGACCATCAGAATTTCAGATAATAAGGTTGATATGGTTTAGGCCACTAAAGATGTTAATGATTTTCTCTATTCTTCGATTCTATATTAAAAGTCTGATTTCTTTCCAAGTTCTGTAAGATCATTGTCATTTTCTTCCCAAGTCTTCATTTTTAACTAGAGACCTATATGAAGTTGTATCTTCTCTGAAGACAATTAATTTTTTTTACAATGCTGTCTTGAGGAATTATTCATTCATACCATATAGAGCTATATTCAGAAATATAGCAATTTCTTATGAATAATAACACATTTGTGTCAAATGAATGTCAGAAGGTTCATTTATTTCAAGGTGAGAGAATGATGGCTGGGAAGATGAATTAGACTTATCCATTTGGATTCTTCTCTTGATTTGGGGAGGAAGAAGGAGCTGGAGGTGGAGAGGAGGAGGAGCCTCCAGGCAAGATCACTCCCAGCTCCTCTATTCCTGTGAATCTGCTTTACCCATTTGTGGGGGATAGGGAAAGATCCAGGGGGCAGTCTCTCACTCCCACCACAAATCTCCTGGCTTTTCCTTTGTCCACTGTGATCTGGATTCAGTTATATTCATCCTTCCTTTCAGAAGTTATAATAATGAGCACAAATACAAGCTCTATTGGCAATCCTGAACCCCTACCTGGAGGTTCCATCAATTAAGTCTATTTCTCTCTTTAGCTCAGGGATTCTTAATTTTTTGTACTTCATGAATTTCTTTGACAATCTGTCCAAAATCTAGGGATGCCTCAGAATAATGCTTTTAAATGCATAAATGCATATATGTACATGTACATTTGAATTTTTAAAAACCAGGCAAACTCTGCTTCCAATGCTGTTTGAGTGTCCTTGAGACAAGTCATCTTAGGTACTGGACATCATGTTTCTCATGTTTAAAATGAGAGGGCTAGACATTATGGTCTTCAATGCCCCTCACATTTCAGGGAGTCTGTGTACTTGAGTGTGAACATGCCTACAATTATACACCACAGATGCATGCACATATCCACACATAAATGTATGTTTATATGCAAATTTAGGAAGCTGTTGTTGTTTAGTCTTTTCAGTTTTGTACAGTTCCTCATGACCCCATTTGAGGTTTTCTTGGGAAAAAATACTGTAGAATTTTGCCATTTCCTTCTGCAGGTCATTTGCAGATGAGAAAACAGAGGCAAACAGGGGGAAGTGACTTGCCTGGAGTCTCACCACTAGGTCGTGTCTAAGGTCAGATTTGAACTCAGGTAGAGGAGTCCTCCTGACTCTGAGCCTGGCCCTCTATCTGTTATCCCATGACTTCCTCTTTTCTGCTATATATTAAGTTACTGCCAGCAGAAAACAGGCTTTGTAATGGTCACATTTTTTTACTGCCAACAGCCAGGGACCCCTCCCTGATGGTTGGAGGATATAGTCCTTCTACCTAAAAATCTGCATGCTAAGTCATAGACTTTGCTTCTCCTGTAGATACAAAGCATGTGAAGGTTGTTTGGGGACTTGGTATTAGATAATACTCCTGTTGGAGCCTTCACATGCAGTGATTCTTTACGTTCTTGCCTCATTTCTCAGACAGTATGTTTTAGTCTGCTTTAGTCTCTCATTCTGGATTTAGGGAGTGAGGAGTAGCAAGAGTTCCCTGCTATAGAGGCTTTCTATTTATAAACTAACAGAAGCATTTCAAAAAGCCTTAGAAAGAAGAGAAAAGCAGGAAGAGCAAAGAAAGAATTAAATGAAAAAGGAAACTTGTAGAGCATTCCTGAAGAGCTGGACTTGAAGCCTCGAAAAATAGCTAAGGGTTCTTTTCTTTTTTTAAACTTTAAAGTTTATTTCAAACATTCCATTTAAATTTTTCTTCTTATCAATGAGATTGTGTATTGTACCCATTTTACAGATTAAAGGACTAAGATCGAGAAGTTGGGTGATTTGTCCAGGTTCACATATCTAGGCATTATTTTCACTTTTTCCCTTGAAACTTTTTCCTTGGAGCTTGAAAGTTTGTTTCAAGATTAAAACACAATGAGGATTTCTGGTAAAGATGGTGGACAGAAACCCACAGGGAAATCTGCTCCTGACTTGCCCTCAGAACCGATCTTAATCAATATTCTTAACAGGTGTTGGAGTGACAGAACACACAAAAGATCATAGTGAAGCATGCTCCAAGTTTGTCATGAGGGAGAATGGGGGAGGGAAGGGCAAAGAGCAGAAACCCAGTGCAAGGGGGAGGCGTGAGGCGGGGGACTAACTTGAGATCCTTGTTGGTGGGAGTGGAGGGTTTGGAGTTATGACTTGCCTACAGGGTGGGCCGCTCCAGGGGGCTGGCAAAGCTCCAGTGCTGAGGCCCAGAACCCACACTCAGCCCACGTGCCTGGTTGGTCTGGATGGCCTGACCCTGATAATGAGCCTCTGGCATTCCTAGGCAGGAGGAGGGCTTGGTGACATTGCGTAAACAATACAGAGAAGGCCCCAGATGTTCCCACATTTCCCAATTGCCCCCCCAGGAGACTGAGTTTACCCTTGATGATGGTGGATCCAGAGAGAGAGTCCTTGGCATTGCCAGTCTTTTCAAACTACCCCAGTGATTGGTCTGCCTGTGGATAACACCAAGATAGCCTCAGGCATTCCCACTGTAGGGAACAGGCTGCCCCAGGAGGTCCCAACACCAACAGCCCAAGATAGCTAGCAATTCTCTAGCGCTCTCACCACCAAAGGATAGTAAGCAATCTCCCCAACACAAGAACCTTGGGATAGATAACAAATCTCAAAATCAACAGGAAAAGTCAGAGAAAAACAGGATCCATTGAAAGGTTATTTGGAGATAAAGATGGGCAAAACAAAAGTTCAGAAAAGGAGAGCAGAAGAATATGAAGCCTAGAAGAACTTAGAACTCAGATAGGATTTTTTTAAATCAAATGGAAAAATAGGAAAAGAAATGCAAGAAAATTTTAATACTTTGCAACAAAAATTGAGAGAAGAAAATAAATCCTTTAAAAATATATTAGGGCAGTTGGATAAAAAGGTAGCAGTTGTTTTAAAAATAGAATTGACCAGAGACAACAGATAGTGTCTTAGGATCCCTCATAAAATTCATAAGCTAAGTACACTAAATTTTCGAGAGACAGAACCCACAGAGGGACCCAGTGAGGCTGTTCTCCTACTCAAAGTGACCTGGAAAAGAGCAGAGAGGCTCTGCTCCCCAGGGTCAGAGGGGCGGCCCGTTGGAGGGGTGGCCAGCCAGAGTGAAAGAACTCCAGCTTCCCGGAGGCAGACCCAGGGTGCTGGGAGCCCCAGCTCACAGCGGCGGGGGAGTCTCCTGAGATACACCCCGGGGGAGCAACGGGCACAAAGTAGGGGAACAGCAGGGGACCTCTGCCAGAACGAGCATGTGGAGCCCAGCCCTCAGGGCACACAGTGAGCAGAGTGGCCACCACAGCCCAGATCCAGAAACAGAAGCAGGCAGCGCTGGTAAGCAGGAGCCCCCAGGGCATAAACCCATTGAGCTGAGGGAGGGGAGTGAAGAGAGAGCCTGCAGAGCACTGTCCTCTGCCCCTGGAACAGGACTGTGGAGCTCTGACCACATTCAGATCCTAATCGCAGTCTAGGCCCCCCATATAACAGCAGGCCCCCCCACTTCAGCCCCGTGGCAGAGGGGGGCGCATATAGTCATTCACAGACCAGGAGGGAGGACAGAGCCTCACACACTGAGACCCTTGTGGGAGTGTCCCAAAATCTCAGGAAGCACCCCAAAACCAGGCTCAGGCTGGGAAAATGAGCAAGCAGAGAAAAACGAGGAACACCATTGAGAAATATTTTGCACATGAGCCCAAGAAGGGTCAATATACTCAGTCTGAAAATGAAGAAGCATAAGCTCCTGCATATAAAGACTCCAAGAAAAAACAGAAATTGGGCTCAGGTTATGACAGAGCTCAAAAAAGACTTTGAAAATCAAATGAGGGAGTTGGAAGAAAAACTGGGGAAAGAAATGAGAGAGATGCAGGAAAAACATGAAAATGAAGTCAGCAGCTTAGTCAAGGAAATCCCAAAAAATGCTGAAGAAAATAGCATGCTAAAAACCAGCTTAGGTGAAATGGATAAAACAGTTCAAAAAGTTATTGAGAAGAAGAATGCTTTAAAAAGCAAAATTGGCCAGATGGAAAGAGATAAGAAAACTCTCTGAGGAGAAGAAATCCTTCAAACAAAGAATAGAATTCAGGAAGATTGATGAATTTACCAGAAATCAGGAATCAATACTTCAAAAGCAAAAAAATTAAAAATTAGAAGAAAATGTGATATGGAAAACACACTTAAAAAGATAATTTAAAAATTATTGGAATACATGAAAGTCATGATCAGGAAAAGAGGCTTGACATCATTTTCGAAGAATTACTACAGGAAATTTGCCCTGATATTCTAGAAGCAGAGGGCAAAATAGAAATGGAGATTATCCACTGATCCCCCCGAGAAAGAGATTCCAAAAAAGCAACCCCTAGGAATATTATAGAAAATTTCCAGAACTCCCAAGTCAAAGAGAAAATATTACAAGCAGTCAGAAGGATACAGTTCAACTATCATGGAGCTGCAGTCAGGATCACACAGGACTACACTGGAAGCTCATAGGGCTTGGAATATAATATACCAGAAGGCAAAAGAGCTTAGAATGCAACCGAGAATCAACTACCCAGCAAGGCTGAATGTCCTCTTACAGGGAAAAGGATGGACTTTCAATATACCAGGGGAATTTCAAATGTTCCTTTCGGAATGGCCAGAGCTGAACAGAAGGTTTAATCTTCAGATACAGGACTCAGGTGAAGCATGGAGATTGGAGGAGAGGCGGGAAATATGAGGGACTTAATGAGGATGAACTGCATGTATTCCTGCATAGAAAAATGACACTGATAATAGTCATATGAACCTTCTCAGTTAATAGAGGAGGTAGAGAGAGCTTTTATAGTTGAAGCACAGGAGAAAGCTGAATTTGAAGATAAAATATGGTATAAAAATGGAGTCAATAGAAAAAAGGGAAATGTAATGGGAGAAAGAAAAAGGAGAAGGGGAATAGGCCAAGATATCTCAAATAATATTTTTTTAATTACAATGAGCTATTGCAATGATATGGAAGGGGGGAGGGAAGGGCGAATGAGGGAACCTTTGCTCTCATCAGAGATGGCTAGGAGAGGAAACAGCAAATATACTCAATGGGGTATAGACATCGGGAGTAAGAAGGAGGGGACAGGGGGAAGGGGGGTGATGTGAGTGATGGAGGGGAGGATGGACCATGGGGGGAGAATGGTCAGATATAACACATTTTCTTTTTTACTTCTTGCAAGGGGCTGGGATTGGATGGTCTATCCTGTACCATAGGGCCAGGTGGATTCTAGGTCTAAGGGGTGGTGTGGGGGCTCAGGTCATCTTGGCCCCAGGACCAGGGATCTGTCTGCTGTACCACTCAGCTACTCTACAGAAGAGTCAGAGTGAGAGGAGAGAGAAAATATAGTACATGGTAGTGGAGAAATATGAAAGGAGGGAGTTGTGATCAGCAATGGCAACGGTGGAAAAATATGGAAGTAACTTTTGCGATGGACTTGTCATAAAGAATGTCATCCACCCATGACAGAGTTGTTGGTGTTGGAACAAAGATTGAAGCACATTTCTTCTTCTTATTATTAAGGTGGGTGCAGGGCAAATGGGGCTGGGTGGCCTGCCTAGATACACATAGGAGGGTGATTGTTGGTTGTCTGAGGCCAGATTTGGACCTGGGTGCTCCTGGCTTAAGGACCAATGCTCTGTCTGCCACGCAGCCACCCCTACTATTATTACCATTTTATTTTATTTTGGGTCTTTTTTTCTTTTTTCTTTTTGGTTTTTACAGGGCAGTGGGGTTCACGTGCCTTGCATGTCACAAGGCTGGGTGATTGTTGGGTCTATGGGGCCAGATGTGGGCTCGGGTGCTCGTGGCTCCAGGGCAGGTGCTCCATCCATTGCACCACCTAGACATACCTACAATTATTACTATTATTTTTTTAATTTTAATTTTTTTCTCTCCCCTTTACTTTATTGTTTAAGCAAGTCTATGTTTATGGGGGGATGGGTATTTTGTTTATTCTTAAACAAGAATATTTTATTAATGTAAAAAAACATTATTTGTACAAAATGAGAATAACTATTTAAAAAAATAGAATTGACCAAATGGACAGGGAAATGCAAGAGCTAAAGGAAGAAAAATACTTCCTTTGAAAATAGATTAGGACTAATGGAAACTAAGAATTTAATGAGAAACCTGTTAAATAAAATTAAAAAATTAAAAATAGAACAAAAAGTAAAATACCTCTTTGATAAACAGTTGAACTGGGCAATGGAGGATAATAAATGGAGAGAGAATTTCTGATTGATATTTTATTTTTTCCAATTACGTGGAATGAAAGATTTTTCAACATTCATCCACTCACATATTTATAAATTATACACTTTTCTTGCACTCTCCCTCCCCCTCCCTCCCATCAGTCTAGTGAATGTTGTGCACATACATTTGTGTTTAACATGTTTGCATAGTAATCATTTTGTATTTAAGGTATGAGGACTAAGGAAAAAAGAAAGGAAACCATGGGATATGAAGGGAAAATATGCGACAAATTTTTAAAAGGTGAACAGCGGATTCATTTGGATTTTGGTTGTATTTTTTAATCTGGGTGTGGATGGGGTTGTCCATAACAGATCTCCCAGCGTTATCCTACCTCTCCAGACCACTGAGAGGAGCTGAATCCATATAATCCATATATTTGATCAATTCACAATGTTGCTAATATGTACTATATTCTCTTGGTTCAGCATCAATTTATGTAATTCTTTCCATGCTCAGCAGACATAATTTGATATTAATTATACTACCTGAAAGCCAGGATTGAAAAAGAGCCTGGTTTTCATTCTTCAGTAAATCCTCATGAACTGCCCTGATATCTGGAACCAGAAGGTAAAATAGTCATTGAAGGAATGCAATCATCACCAAGTGAAAAGGGATCTCAAAATGAAAATGCCAAGAAATATTGCAGCCAAACTATAGAATGATCAGAATAAGGAGAAAATTCTCCAAGTGTCCAGAAAGAAGCAATTCAAATACTAAAGAGACATGGTCAGGATTACATAGGATCTGGCTGCATCCAAATTAAAGGATTGAAAGTCTTGGAATATGATATAACAGAGGCTACAGGACTTGGAATAAAACCAAGAATCACCTACCCACCAAATTGAGCATATCTTTTCAGGGGAAAAGATGGACATTTAATGAAATGGGTAACTTTCAAACTTTCCTGATGAAAAGACCAGAGCAAATAGAACCAGAAATCTCATCTTCAAATAGGAGACACAAGAGATACATGAAAAGATAAATGGGAAAAAGGAAAAGACTGCTACTCAATAAGGTTAAACTGCTTACAAGCCTACATGGGATGAAAATTCTCAAAACTCTTAGAAACTGTAATTCTATTAGAGAGAGCATGCTGAGGTTGAAAGTATGAACATAACTTGATTTTGATAGAATGTTTTAAAAAATTGAGACATTCAAAAGGGGAGGGGATTTTATTGAGATTGAGAGAAAGGGCAGACAAAATAGGGTAAATTACATCACATGCAGAAGCACAAAATTCCTATTTCAGCACAGAGATAGAAGAGAGGGGGTGAGAACTTCTTGAATATTACCCTCATTGAATTTAGCTTAAAGTGGGAATAACACATACACTCAATTCGGTTTAGAAATTTATCTTACCACTCAAGTATTAGGAGGGGAAGGGAGGGGAAGGGAGGGGAAGAGAAGGAGGAATTAGATGGGATGGAAAGATGAAGAGGAAAGGGAAAGAGGGAAGAAAAGGGAGGGTGACTGATAGAAGGGGGGCCGATTGAGGGAGGAGGTACTTAGAAGAAAAGCATTAGTGAAGAGGTTAGCGTGAAGGGAGGAGGAAAAAAGAACAAATGGAGGGGAGATAACATGGAAAGTAATAAAAACAATAATAATCACTGTGAATATGAATTGGATAATGTATCCCATAAAATGGAAACAGATAGCAGAATGGAATAAAAAACCATAATTCTACAATATGCTGCTTATAAGAAACATGTTTGAAGCAGGGTAAATGACTGATGCAGATTATTTATGCTTCAAATGAAGTGGAAAAAAAAGCAAGGGTAATAATTCTTATTTCAGAGAAAGCAATTTTAAAAACAAATCTCACTAAAAGGGATAAGGAAGGAAACCATATCTGCTCCAAAGGTACCAAAGATGATGAAATAATTTAATACTCAATATGGATGCATCAATCAGTATAGCATCCAGATTCTTAGAGGAGATGCAAAATGAGTTACAGGATGACATAGAAAGCAAAGTTCTACTGGTGGGGTACCTCAACCTATGTCTCTCAGAATTAGATAAATCTAATCAAAAATAAACAAGAAAAAAGTTAAGGAGATAAAATAAGATGTTAGAAAAGTTAGATGTGATAGCTATATGGGGAAAACTGAATGACAATTAAAAGGAATATACCATTATTCCTGCAGCACAAGGCACTGAATCAAAAACTGACTGTGTATTAGGGCATTAAAATTTCATAATCAAATGAAGAAAGGTAGAAATATTTTTTAACATCTAAATTGAACTTTTTTCTTTTTCTTGTTTCTCTTTTCTTTTTTTTAAATAAAAGAAAGATTTTATTTGTTTTGAGTTTTATAGTTTTTACCCTACTCTTGCTCTCTCTCCCACCTGCCACAGAAGGCAGGCTGTTACTCTTTAATTTGTTTACATGGTATACATTGATCTATATTGAATGTGACGAGAGAGAAATCATACTCTTAACAAAGAAAAATGAAGTATAAGAGATAACAAAATTACATAATAAGAAATGTGTTTTTTTTTTTTAAATTAAAAGGTAAAAGTCTTTGGTCTTTGTTCAAACTTCACAATTCGTGCTCTGAATACAGATTATATTTTCCATTTCAGATACCCCAAAATTGCATCTGTTTGTTGAACTGATGGAATGAGCAAGTCCACTAAGTTTAACCATCACACCATGTTGCTTGTCAGGGTGTACAAAGTCCTTCTGGTTCTGCTCATCTCGCTCAGCATCAGTTCATGCAAATCTTTTCAGGTTTCTCTGAATTCCCATCCCTCCCGGTTTCTAATAGAACATTAGTGTTCCATGACATACATATAGCACAGTTGATTAAGCCATTCCACAATTGAAGGACATTCACATAATTTTCAATTCTTTGCTACCACAAACAGGGCTGCTATGAATATTTTTGTAAAAGTGACATTTTTACCCTTTTTCATAATCTCTTCAGGGTATAGACCCAGTAATGGTATTGCTGGACCAAATGGTATGCACATCTTTATTTCCCTTTGGGCATAATTCCAAGTTTCTCTCCAGAAAGTTTCGATGGGTTCACAGCTCCATCAATAATGTATTAGTGTCCCAGATTTCCCACATGCCTTTCAACATTGATCATTATCCTTCTGAGTCATATTGGCCAGTCTGAGAAGTATGAGGTCATACCTCAGAGATACTTTAATTTGCATTCTCTAATAAGTAGTGATTTAGTACAATTTTTTGATATGACTATGGATTGCTTTGATTTCCCCATCTGTAAATTGAGTTTGCATATCCTTTGCCCATTTGTCAATTGGAGAATGGCTTTTTATGAAAATTTGACTCAGTTCACAGGACATTTTAGAAATGAATCCTTTGTCAGGAGCAATAGTTGTAAAAATTATTTCCCATATTAACCAAATTTGTTTAAATCTTGGTTACAGTGAGTTTTCTGTGCAAAAGCTTTATAATTTAACATAATCAAAATTGTCTAGTGTGTTTTTAATGATGTTCTCCATCTCTTCCTTTGTTATAAACTGCTTGTCTTTCCATCGATCTGACTTGCAAACTATTTCTTGAGCTTCTAGTTTGCTCATGATATTGTTTTTAATATCTAAACCTTGTATTCATTTTGAACTTATCTTGGTATAGGGTGTGTGGTGTTGGGCTAATCAAAATTTCTTCTATACTAACTTCCAATTTTCCCAACAGATTTTATCAAAGAGAGAGGTTTTATTCCTATATGTCCTGCTATTGCACCTACTCTATTCCACTGATCTACCCCTCTATTTCTTAGCCAGTACCAGACAGTTTTGATGACTGATGCTTTATAATATAACTGTTGATATGGTAAGGCTAAGCCACCATCTTTTGTACTTTTTTCATTGAATCCCAGGAAATTCTTGACTTTTTATTTCTCTGTATGAATGTGCTTACAATTTTTCCTAACGCATAAAAGTAATTTTTTTGAATTTTGATTGGTAGGACACTGCACAACTAGTTTAATTTTGGTAGAATTGTCATTATTATTATATCAGCTCCACCTATACATGACAGTTGATATTTGCCGGGTATTAAATCTGATTTTATTTGTGTGATAAGTGTTTTGTAATTGTTTTAAATAATTTCTGAGTATCCCTTGTCAGGTAGACTCCCAGGTATTTTGTATTATCAGAGGTTACTTTGAATGGGGTTTCTCTTTTCTAGCTCTTTCTGCTGCATCTTATTAAATTCATATAATGAAATGTTGAAGATTTATGAGCGTTTATTATATATCCTGCAACTTTGCTAAATTTCTAATTATTTCTAGTAGTTTTTTAGATAAGTTTTTGGGGTTCTCTGGGTATACCATCATGCCATCTGCAAAGAGTGAAAGTTTTGTCTCTTCCTTCCCAGTTCTAATTCCTGTAATTTCTTTTTCTTCTCTGATCACTGAAGTTAACATTTCTAATACAATATTGGATAGTAGTGGTGAAAATGGGCATACTTGTTTCACCCCTGATCTTACTGGGAATTCCTCTTGCCTATCCCCATTGCATATAACGCTTGTTGATGGTTTCAGATACATGCTACAAATCATTCTTAGGAACAATCCATTTATTCCTATCTTTCTGGTGTTTTAGTAGGAATGTGTGCTGTATTTTGTCTTTTTCAGCATCTGTTGATATTATCATATGATTTCTAATAGGTTTGTTATTGATATAATTAATTATACTAATAGTTTTCCTAATAGTGAACCAACCCTGCATTCCTGGGATTAATCCTACTTGATCATAATGTATTATCCTAGTGATAACTTGTTGTAAATATTTTGCTAAGATTTTATTTAAGATTTTTGCATCTATATTCATCATAGAGATAGGTCTATAATTTCTTTCTCTTTTTTAACTCTTCCTGATTTAGGTATTAGCACTATATTGGTGTCATAAAAAGAGTTAGACAGATTTCTGTCTTCACCTATTTTTCCAAATTGTTTATATAGAATTAGAAGCAATTGTTCCATAAATGTTTGATAGAATTCACTTGTGAATCTATCTGGCCCTGAAGATGTTTTTTTATTAAGGCATTCAATAATGGGTTGTTGATTTTCTTTTTCTAAGATATGGTTATTTGGGTATTTAATTTCCTCTTCATTTAACCTGCACAACTTATATTTTTGCAAATATTCATCTATTTCATTTAGATTATCAAATTTATTGGCTTAGAGTTAGACAAAATAATTCTGAATTATTACTTTAATTTCCTCCTCATTGGTGGTGAGTTTATCTTTATTATTTCTGATAATAGCAATTTGGTCTTCTTTCTTTTTTAAATCAAATTGACAAGTGGTTTATCAAATTTATTTCTTTTTAATAAAACTATCTCTTAGTTTTAGATATTAGTTCAATAGTTTTCTTGATTTCACTTTTATTAATATCTCCTTATTGTTCCCCTTTTCAAGGAGGTAATGTTTTTAAATCATTCTACCTGAGTCACAGAAAAGTCATCAGTGTCCTGGCTAAGTATATTCTCTCTAATAGAGTTACAATTCTCGAGAGTTATTAGAATCTGTCTCCCAGGTAGGAATACAGCCAATCTTATCTTATTGGATATCATATAGAATTCTATTAGAATTTCTAATTTGGTATTTAATTGGGGTTTTTTAATGTATTCTTTCTCTAATGTTTCAGTTGCATATTTAGTTCATTGATTCCCTCTTTCTCTAATTTATTCATGTAAGCATTTAAAGATATAATATATCCCCTGACAGCTGCCTTGTGTGAATCCCATAGGATTTGGTATGCTGTTTTATTATTGTCATTATCTAGGATGAAATAATTAATTCTTTTTATAATTTTTTGTTTGATCCACTCATTCTTTAAAATGAGATTATTCAGTTTCCGATTAGTTTTGAGTCTATATCTCTTTGTCCCAATATTGCATGTGATGTTTGTTGGTTTACGAACAGAGAAAGATGTATTAACTTTTTCTGCATTTCTGCAATTGATTGTTAGAGTTTTATGCCGAAGGAGATGGTCAGTTTTTGTGTGAGTGCCATGTAGTACAGAAAAAAAGGTTTGTAATTTTCTATCCCTATTCAATTTCCTTAATATGTCTATCATATCTAAGTTTTCTATAAAACTATTTGCCTCCTTAACTTCCTTCTTGATTATTTTATGGTAGGCTTTATCTAAATCTAAGAATGGTAGGTTAAAGTCACCCACTAGTAGAGTCATGCTGTTTATGTCTTCCTGTAACTCCTTCAACTCTTCCTCTAAGAATCTGGATCTTATACCATTGGGTGCATACATATTTTATATTGAAATTACTTTATTGTCTATGGTACCATTTTGAGGATATAGTTTCCTTTCTTTTGTCTTTTAATGCTATCTATTTTTGCAGCAGGTTTGTCAGAGATAAGAATTGCTACTCCTGCTTTTCTCACTTTAGCAGAAGCAAAATATATTTTGCTCCAGCATTTTACCATTATATATATATATCTCTGCTTCAAATGAGTTTGTTCTAAGCAACGCATTGTAAGCTTCTGGTTTTTAATCCAGAATTTATTGCTATTTGCTTACATTTTAGGGGAGAGTTCATTCCATTCACATTCAAAGTTATAATTGTGACTTCTTTATTGCCCTCCATGCTAACTTCCTTCTCTTTGTATTTTCCTCTTTTTTCACTTTATCCATATGACCCAGTATTTTGTTTCTGAATACTACTACCTTCAGTGTGTCTGCCTTCCTATATGCAACCCGCTCCCCTTTCTTTCCTCTTTTCCTTTGCCCATTCTTCCTTCCCTTCTTTCTGTTAGCTCCCCTTTACCTCCCCTCCCCTTTTCCCCCTGTTAATACTTGAAAGATAGCTTTCTTAACTTATTGTGTGTATGTTAATTTTAAGCAAAATCTGATGACAGTAAGAATCAGGCAGTTCTCACCTCCTCCTTTATTCTCCTCTATTTCAATGTTCCTTTGTACCTCTTAATGTAATAAGATTTACCCCATTCAGTCTCCTCCCTCCTCCCATCTCCTTACTGTCCCCATTTTTAAGGAGGTATTGTTTTTAAATCTTTCTGAGTCATAGAAATGTCATGAGTGTCCTTTACTTCTGATTAAGTATATTCTCTCTATTAGAGTTATAATTCTTGAGAGGTATTAGAGTCTTTTTCCCAGGTAGGGATATAGCCAATGCCATTTTATTGGATAGCAGTTTTGTGGATACATCATGCATTTCTGTCACTTCTGGCTAAGTATATTCTCTCTAATAGAGTTACAATTCTCAAGAGTTATGAGAAGCTTTCTCCCAGGTGGGAATATAGCCAGTTTCAAATTATTGGATAGCAGTTTTTTTACCCTTTTTTAATTTTTTCCTGTGTCTCTTGAGCTTCCTGTTTGATGTCCAAATTTTTTATTTAGCTCTTTCAAACTTTCCTATTGAAACAGCCAGAGCTGGACAGAAAGTTTGATCTTCAAGTACAGGACTCTGATGAACCATAGAAGGGGTGGATGAGAAGGACTAACTATGAGGAACTTAATGATATTGAACTGTTTGTATTCCTGCATGAGAAGAAGATACTGATAACTGATATGAACTTTCTCATTTATAAGAGCTGTTAGAAGGAGCGTATATAGACAGGGCACAGGAAGGAGCAGAATATAATAGTATAATATAGTAAAAAGATGGAGTCAATGGGTGATAAAGGAAAGTACTGGGAGGAAGGGAAAGGAAATAAAGAGGAAGCTAAGAAATTTCACATAAGAGTCAAGAAAAAGATATTTGAATAGAGTGGAATGAGTGAGCCTTCATTCTCATCAGAAATGGCTCAGAGAGGAAATAATATACACAATTGATAGGGTAGAGAAATCTATCTTACCCTAGAGAAAAATGAGAAGAAAAAGATTAGATAAGGGGGATAAGGGGGAATGTGGGGAGGGAAGGGGGAAATAGGTAATACAAGAGGGGAAGATTGAGGGAGAGGATACTTAGATACAGCACACTTTTGGACAGGGCCAGGATAATAGGGAGAGAGAAAATAGAAAAAAATGAGGGTGTGGAGGAATAGAGTAGAGGGAAATATAGCTAGTAATAGCAAATGTGGGGAAAATATTGCAGCAACTTCTTTGGTAGACTTATGATAAAGAAAGCAACTCACCCCAGAGGCTGAGCCATTGGAATCTGAACACTATCTCACTATCCTTGAGATTACTCATCTTTTGGGGGGGAAGGGGGTTTATTTTTATTCTTATAATAAAATTATTGTAATAATATAAAATAAACCTAGATCTTTAAAAAAGAAAAAAGAAAAGAAGCACTCAGTGAGAAAGGGGAAAGGGGCAAACTTGAACAAGACACATTTGCTTACATTGCTTTCTACAAACAGCTTCCTATGACCTTAGTTCCTTATTTGGAAGCCCAATATTGACTCCTGGCTTTGTGTTCTGGAGACCCAGCTACTCACCCCCTTTCCCCAATGCAGTGCCACCTGTTGAGGGTGACAGGCTTATGTCCATGTACCATTCCTCAGAAGACCAAGAAAGATAAGCCTAAAGGAAAGAGGACAGAGTCAAGATATGGGAGACCTGGACTTTAAACTCTGTGAGTCACATTTTCTCATTAGTCTAAGTGGAGGTGAAATGTCATGTATGTAGAGGTAGGAAAGGGGGCAATGTGGTTTCTGGAGGTCTCTTATAGAAGTCGAGTAAATGATTCTCAGCCTAGTGAAGTGGAAAACACTCTAGAATTATATTTCAAGCATCTATGGCCTGGTCCTCTGTCACCTGGGAAAAGCTTGCATAGGCACCTGAGTTTCATCTAGGAAGTGTACTGTTCAGGAGCAGGGCAGCATGAGTTCTCAGAACACTTCAGGTAAGTATGCACCACTCTGAGGATGACCTTTCTTCCTCTTAGGTGGGGCTAGAGGCATGTGCAGTAGGGATGGTCCTTCTTCTGGGTCCCTGGAGTTCTGTGGGCTCACCCCTATTTAGTAGCTACTAAGAGAATGCTTGAAAAGTTTCCAAGACTGTCTCCAAAGCATTGTATTCTACTTGGGGAAATTGCTGGTTGAGCAAGGGCTGCTCTTATATTGAGTTGTTCATTCTTCTTTGACTCTTCATCAGCCCATTGACCAATTGTCTTCTTGGCAAAGATGCTACAGTGGTTTGCCATGTCCTTCTCCAGTGGTTCATCTATTGTCAGCCAGTACTCAGTACCACCACAAGAAGACAGTGACCCATGAGAGAGAGAATAGTTGGAGCTAATTCATTAGCATGTCCAAGCTAAACCTTAAAAAGAATAAACAGGGAAAGCAGGAAGAATAATAGCACTAGCTAGCATCTGAATCCCCCTTTGAGTTTCACTAAGTGCTTTAGGGGAAGAATCTCATTTAAGTCACACAGCAACTTGTACTATTGTGCCCATTGCACAGATGACGAAAGTGAGGTGCAGAGACCTAAAGTCCATGGTCACCCAGCTGACAGGACAGGAGCCCAGCTCCTCCTGACTCCAGGTCCAACCCCATATCCACCTCACCTCAACAACTCCCATGGTAGGAGATGAGATGTCTTGTCACTTTTTCCTGTATTTTCTGACCCAGACTATCCAGATGCTAGCTGTTTCAAATTTAAGGGAAATGTCAAAGTCTCTTTATACTACTCCATATTATCTAATAAGGACTACATCTCATAGGGTTAGGAATGATACAGAGGGCAGCCTGCCCTCCATGTTTGACACAGTGAAGGCTGCCATGGTCCAAACTCTGGAACATTCCCCAAAACAAATAAAGATCTATAGATTATATACATTGGACCAGAAGCACAGGGAAAAATCTACAGAGTCAGAAAGAATCCCTGGTGACCCCGAAAAGAAGGCAGCATGACTGTCCCCACTGCTCTCCTCATTTCCTAGATCCCAGAAAAGGTTGTAAAGGTCTACAATTTGTGGTTCAACCAAGGTTCTGGGCTTGGGGTTTGACTGCATCCCCCACTTGAGGCCTCACCTGAAGGGACAGAAAGCAGACAGAGGTTCAGCCATTATTTGAACATCCCCTGGGAGGCTAGTTCTGGATTCCTTTCATGAGATCAAACTGTGGAGTCCTTGTTCCCTATTTGGAAGGGGAGTAACTTCCATCATCTTGGTTTTTTTTTTTTTTGTTCTGGACTGAAATTTTCTTTCATGTAATAATCTCCTACATCCAGATGGAACTCTCATCTCAGATGTGGGCATATAACTGTGCTGCAAATTAAAGTCTTAGAGAGTTCCATGGGCCATTGGCAAGCTATGTGACTTACCTAGGCTTATACCCCAGGTTTATCAGAGATAGTCTTCTTGACTCCTAAATCAACTCTTTATCCACTGTGCAATGAAACCAATGATTAAAGCCAGGGCCACACTACAATGAAACCAAAGAAGGACTTGGTGACCATAAATTCAGAGGACAAACCAGAAGTGCCTGTATTTCCCAGAAAATAAGCCCCAGCATGATATATCAGAATGCTGCCCTTTGCCCAAAATAAGCCCCTGTTAAGTTGTCAGCCAGATGGATACATTTAGTACATCCATTGCAACACACAATGGATTTATAGAATTATAAAATAATAATATTAAAAATAAGTAAATAAAAATATGTAATATTTTTGATTAATAGCACAATTATTTTTTGAATTTTTATAAATAATTAATCATTAATACTTAAATAAAAATACAAATCGTATTTGTTTTTGTAAATACCCAAGTGGAGGTCTTTGCATGAGAGGGAAATGCCTACGTGTGAACTCAAAACTTATGATTGATCAGGTACGCCATTGCCAAATAACTTGCACACTTGCTAAAGTCGGGATAGAAAGGAAGTCCCACCTCTAATCATCACTAAGGCCGAGAAAGATAAGATTGAGTGTGTTGCAGGTATTTATGCTCTTGAAAGCACAAAAGCCTACTGCTGCCCAGAAGCAGTTTCCATTGAATGCTGTCACTTGTTTAGGAGGCCACCAGAGAGGACTGCTCCTCTGGGATTCAGCCGGTGCTCCCCGGCCAAAGATGTGAACAACTTCATTGCATGGAGATGAACAGATCAAATGATGATTCCTGCAGGAAGGACTGTTGAGCTCCAGACTCTTGCTATTGCTAAACAAACCATTCAGGGACAATTTATGTTTGGAAATCAAAGACTTCTTCCATAGTGGAATGGAGAGGAATCAACATGGAAACTCTGTGAAGTGGAGCCTACAAGAAGTGGTGACTTGGGTGAAGAATTCAGGGGATAAAAATCACTGACAGCTGTGTTGCCAGTGTACTAGGAGCAGGCAACATGGACAAGAGGTGCTCATTGAAGGGACATGGGAGACTGGGGCTGATGGTTTTACAGGAAATTTAGCAGCGAGAAATACAGCCTGGAATATGGGTTTAGAGTGTTATGGTGATGTTCCAGAAGACGACATGGCTGTACTTAAAGGGTTTTGTGCATGAATAAATGTCGATTGTTGCACATTTTCAAAACATCAGTTATCCTCTGATAATTAGTCCTAATGGTCTTTATGGAGCAAAATTTAATAATGGTCCCAGTCTTATTTTTGAGGGTAATATAGTAATTTGAGAATCTTTACTCCTGGGAACATTCTAAAGCTTGGACCAAAGCAGACTTTACTGTTTCCAACATGGGACAGTGAAAGGAGACTTTTCCCATTTACCTTGAATTTGAAATAGCATCTGTATAGTCTGGGTCAGGAAAAGACACAGAACAGTGAAAAGACATGCCTTCGCCTCCCATGTGAGTTGTTGCAGCAAGGTGGATATAGGACTGGGCCTGGAGTCAGGAGGAGCTGGGCTCATGTCCTGTCCGCTACACCTCCTAGCTGAGTGACCATGAAATTGAGGTCTCTGCACTTCAACTTCTTCATCTGTGCAATGGGCACAATAGTACAAGTGCCTGCTTCGGTGGGTTGCAGTGTGGCTAAACTGATACTAAAATCACTTAGTGAAACTCAAAGGGTGATTCAAATTCTAGGTAGTATTATTCCTCTTCCTGCTTTCCCTGCTCATTCTTTTTAAGGTTTAGCTTAGATACTCTTAACAAATTAGCTCCGTGTACCCTTGCCCTCATAGATCATTGTCTTGTGGTGGTGATAGTGAGCACTGGCTGACAATAGATGATTTGCTAGAGAAGGACATGACAAACCACTGCAGCATCTTTGCCAAGAACACAATTGGTCATTGGGATCATAAAGAGTCAGGCATGAATGAACAACTCAAAACAAGAATAGTTATTGCTCAACAAGCAATTTCCCCATGTAGAATCCAAGCTTTGTTTTGGAGCCAGTCGTTGAAATATTCCCAGCATTTTCCTAGTACTGGCTGAATAGGAGTGAGCCCACAGAACCTCAAGTACCTAGAACAAGGGTCCTTCCTCCTGCCTATGTCCTTACTACCACCTAGGAAGGAACAGGTTGAACCTCAGAGTTTTCCATCTAGCATTAGGGATATGTTCGCCTTCCCCCTACACCTGTCTTGAAATATTCACCTGAAATATTCTGGGAACTCACACTGCCCTGCTCCTGAACAGTACACGTCTCAGCTAACTAAAATCAGGGACCTTTGCAAACTTTGCCTAAGTGGGACTAGACCCTACATGTCTCCAGATCACATAGCCAGGAGCCAGTGATGGGCTTCTGATGAAGGGGCTACGGGCAGATGAAGCTGCTTGGAGAAATCAGTGCAAGCCAGCTGTCCCCTTTCCCTTTTCACTAGATTTTAATCCTGAGACAAACTTTCAAGGGCCAGGGAAAAGGTTCAAGGAAGATAAAACTTGGAAATAATCCTTAGTATTAGAGGGCACTTCAAACTTTACTCTTCATAGGTTTTCTATAAGTCTCCTCATTTGTCTATTCCCTTCTTTGTTCTTTTTTTCCTCTCTTCTATCTTTGGCTTTTTGAAATGCTTCTGCTAGTTGTAGTAAGAAAGCAAGGGAGGAAGGCACTCTTGATGCTTCTCACTCCCCAAGCCTAGAACAGATGTGTGGCTGAACTCTCTGTGAAATGAGGCAAGAGCCTATTGATTCCCCACATGTGGGGGCTTCACCAGGACTATTCTCTAAAACCAAGTTCAAAAACAGCCTTTCTGTGTTTTGTACCTAGCAAGAATAGCAGAACCTATGGCTTCATGGTGCAGCTCTTTAGGCAGAAGGACCACATCCATGAACTCCATCAGGGAAGGTTCCTTGTCTGCTGGCATTAATAGCAAGGACTCTTTTCTGCTGGCAGTTACTATAATGCCAAATAGAACAGAATAGAGGAAACCATGGGAAAGTGCATAGAGGGCAGACTCAGAATCAGGAGGAATCCTCTTCCTGAGTTCAAATCTGACCTCAGACACTATCCAGCTGTGAGACTCTGGGCACTTCACTTCACCCTATTTGCTTCACTTTTCTCCTCTGTACTGGAGAAGGAAATGACAAACTATGCCAGGATTTTTCCCAAGAAAACTCCAAATAGAGTCATGAAGAGTTGTGTAAAACTGAAAGGGCTGAACAGCAATAGCTTCCTGAATATGCCTACATACATATACACATGTGTTTATGTGTGTATTTATATATAGATGTGTGCATATATGAATGTGTGCATCTGTGTATTTCCAGTCAACTCCACAAACTTCCTGAAACGAAAAGGACATTAAAGAAAAATGTGTCCAAACCTTTCATTTTACACATGAGAAACATGACATCTAGGGAGGTGCTATGACTAGCATGTGCATATCCATGTATTTATGTGTTTGAAGCATCATTCTGAGGTATTTATAGATTTGACTGGATTGCCAAAGGAATTCATGAATTACAAAATGTTAAGAACTCCTGGGCTAGAGAAAGAAATACACTTAATTACTGGGACTACCAGCTAGGGGTTCAGGATAAACAAAAAAGTTTGTATTCTTGCACATTATTAAAGCTTCCCCAGAAGAAAGATGAATAAGTGAATACAAACCACACTACATATTGGAAGAACCATCTATTTTCTGGTGGGTGGGAGGAAATTGGGTAAGTGATTTGGTGACTGCCTCCTGCGCCTTTCACCCATGTGCCACCAATGAATAAAGTCAAATTCACAAGAAGACAGGAACTGGGAGTAATCCTACCTGACTGAGCCCAGTGAGAGATGATATCAAAGTTTGGGTTCCTTCTCCTCTTCACCCCTCACCCACATTTCCAACCCCAAATCACAAGAATCCAAGTGGACAGTTCTGATACATCTTCCCAGCTATCATTCTCTCACCTTCTCACACTCATTTGGTGATCATGCTTTACAGACCTGTGTCATTATTCATCAGAAATTGTTACACTTCTGGATATAGCTCTATATGGTATTTGCATATAAATAACAGGAGCACCACTTTATTCAAGAAAAAAGAGAAGATAAAGCCAGTTTATATAGGGATCAAATGCAAAGGTACAGTCACACACTATTTTCTATTTTAAAATCATCACAGATCTTTAAGTAAAGTAAGTCACACTCTCAGACTTATAAGCCTTGCATTTCTAATAACCCTCACACTAATAAATTCCACAAATCTCCGGGTCCTTGAACTCACTCCTTCAAATTATATTGGAGGTGAACAATAAGGAGAAGGTCTCTGTCTTCATAATATGATACATGTGGACTTCTCTTTTTTGCATTCATTGATTTTGTCCTTCATAACATCAATTTGCTTTTGAAGTCCCATTGCTTCTCTTGTGAATCCTTCTTTTAGTAATTCTTCCTGTTCCTGAAGAGAAACAAATAGCATTGAAGAGCATGAAACCAAAGGACCACACAGAACCCTGGGAATATTCTTTAGTTATTCATCTCCAAATAGATAATTCCCCAAAGTCTCTGAATAACCTGAGGAGGAGTTGCTAGGGTGGAGCCCAAAGGGCACTGTGAAGCTAGGAAGCTCCTGGAGCTTTTTCTGAACAAATTTTAAATGAATCCTCTACACCGATTCCACCAAAAACAGAGTGAGACAAGTTCTCAACTGAAGATATCATGGAGCATCTTCAGTAAAGGTCTTTCCTCTTCTGGTGTAAGGGGGAAGTATAGCCCAGTCTAGGCAGGAGAGCAGGAAAGCTAGAGGGAGGTTCTTAGCCACAGCCCAGCTCATGATGTAACTCAGCAGATCAGCACAAAGGGTCCCATCCCCATCAGAAGACAAAGTCTGTTCCCTGGGAACACTGAGTCAAGAGACAGAACCGAGTTGGAAAGAAATCACTGAATAGGCAACATTTTGGCATAAAAGAAGAAACAAACATCTCCATAAGCAATACTTGGGTTACTTGGGTAATATCCTGGTGAGCAATAAACCAGGGAGCAGCCCCAGATCCAACAGAAAAAACTTGGGACTATACTCCCTGTACCCTAGGAGCAGAGCTCAACTATACCAGGGGAAAAACAAAAATAGCACTAACCATAGAAAACTACCATTCTGATAGGGAAGATAAAAATGCCATCTCAGAAGAGGAAAGAAGTGACAAATTGCCTTCATGTGAAGCCTCAAAGGAGTGTGTGAACTGATCTCAAATCAAAACCCCATCGGAAGAACTCAAAAAGGATTTTAAAAACCAAAGAACAAAAACTGAAAAGTGAAAAATGAAATAGGGGGTGGCTAGGTGGTGCAGTGGATAGAGCACCCACCCTGGAGTCAGTGCCTGAGTTCAAATGCCATCTCAGACACTTAATAATTCCCTAGCTACGTGGCCTAGGGCAAGCCACTTAACCCCATTGCCTTGCAAAAACCTAAAAAACAAAACGAAATGGAAAAGAAATAAGAGTATGCAGGAGAATTATGAAAAATTGACTGATGAAATCAACTCCTCTAGAAGTAAAAATGACCAACTGGAAAAAGACTGCAAATGATCAAAAAATAAAACTGACTTACTGGAAATGGAATGCAACTATTTTTAAAGTAAAATTACCTAACTGTAAAAGAAAACAGAAAAAGTTACTGAAGAAAATAAAATCATCAAAATTAAAATTGGACAAATGGAAATAAATGACTCTATGAGATATGAAGATTTCATGAAACAAAACCAAAATGCTTAAAAAATGAAGAAAATAATAAAGTACCTTTTAGGAAAAGCAAATGTCCTCTACATTCGATCTAGGAGAATTAATTTAATGAATTATTGGTCTACTAGAAAAAATTCAATCAAAAAAGAGTAAGGAAAATATTTTTGATGAATCATAGAAAACTACCCTAATATCCTAGAACAAGAAAACAAAATAGTACTTGAAAGAATATTCCAGATTCAAGTACAAAATAGTACTTGAAAGATCACCTCCAGAAAGAGATCCAAGAATACCAACTCCAAGGAATATTGTAACTTAATCTCAGAATTCTCAGTAAAAGGGGAAAATACTGCAAACAACCAAAAAAAAGCAATTTAAATACCAAGGAATCACAATCAGAATTACAAACGATTGATCAGTTTCAACAAGAAAGCATTGGTGGTCCTGGAATATGATATTCTTGAGGGAAGAAGACCTTGTATTAAACCAAAAATCAACTACAACGCAAATTTCAGCATATCTTTTCAGGGGGAAAAAGAAGACTTTTCAATGAAATAGAGGACTTTCAACATTTTCTGATAGAAAGACAAGATCTGAACAGAAAGTCCAATATTCAAATACAAAGACTCTAGAGATGCATAAAGAGGTAAATGGAAGGGGATAAAATGAGCTGCAAGCCCTGATTCTAATGCCTTAGTCAGAGAGAAATGACTGAGATTCTGTGCACAGGAGCATGACCCTGGGACTGTTCACAAACAAGCTGGAGCCCTGCTGGGCTTCTGGGGCTTAGTTTTGGAAGCCTTTACGAAAGACAAACAAAGCCAGACCCCAGAGCTGGCACAGCTGGGGTCCCAGACATCTGAAAGAGTCTTGAATTGCTGTCTTCTTAACCCTCTCTGTGTGTCTGTGGCAGTAGAGCCACTTAGCACTGTGGAGAAGCCACAGAGTTCTTAACCCTTGCTCTCTTAACAGGGGCCCCTTTTCACTTTGTTGGACCTGTTGGAAGTAAACACATTTTTCATATTACATAATAAGTTTGTTCAAAAAACTCCTACACTCAATACCCAGACTTTGTTGTATATACTGTTTTTAGTTTAGGTGAGGGACTCTGCTCTGGAAAGAGACAGAAGTGATCATTCTCAGACTTGGGAGGGCAGCCCAGGGATTCCCCATCCAATAGCTGATCTTCAGCCAGGCTTTGTGAAGCTAATTGGTTGGGGGTTTATTTTTGGTTTTGTTTTTGTCAAAATTGATGCCTTAATTAGGTTAGGATGAACTATTTGAGGTTCAGGTAGCCAGTGGACAGATGCTTCTGCTGGCCAGTGACAAACTTTTAGACTAATCCAGGGCCATCATCTATTTATTTCAGAATTTTTAGTTTAATTATGTGCACTTAGAATGACAAAAGAAACTTTTTGTAAATGTTTTTCCTTCTATACCAACTTCCCCTCTATCATAAAATGTAAAATTAAGATTCTTTTTCTTCTGATGGCATGATATCATTGTTTCCTTAAATAAATCTGCAGAGAACCTGACAAATAAAAATAAGGTATGGTCATAAATGGATCATGAAGTGATGTTGCTAAGCAGTATGGAATTACAATACAGGGAGTGGGGCCACTCAGAAGATCTGTACAAAAATAAATCATGAAGTGATCTTTCTTTACTTGATACTTTAGTTAATGAAAGCTGTATCATTTTAGCATCAGAAGGAAGGAGTGGACTCAATACTTAAAGAGGGTTGTAGTGCTACAGGGACAGAGAAAGAGAGGCCTTAGTCAGCCTAGACCTTAATCATGAAGTGATTTTGCTTTACTTGGTACCTTTAACTATGATTAAAGGGAGTGTAATTAGAGGCAGGGTATAAATGGTCCATAAAGTGATTTTCCTTTTCAAGATACTTTAGCTCATGAGGATTGCATGTCTACAGAGAGTACTTGAAAAGAGGGTCTGGTATAAATTGATTATAATTTGATGGGTTTTTTATCACTCTGGATAAGGGTAGTTCTAAATGGCACAGGAGAGGGGAGTGTATTTTGACAGAAGTTGTGTGAATGAAGCAATGTTGCTTACAAATCAAACAATCAATCAATCAGTCCTTGAAAATTGTACTACTTCCAGTTCATATAAAAGGGGTATGTTTCAATAGAGGGATTTGTGGGTACAAGAAATGATTAAAACAATAAAGAATGGATAAGAAGTATTATTCTAGGAGAAGGTGAGACATTAGAGGAGATAGAGCACCACTTCAAAGTCACAAGGATCTATTAAAGTAGAGGGAAAGAAGGGAGATTGTGAACAATAAATAAATACTACTGTGAACTAATTTAGTCCAAAGAGGGAATAATATTTATACCCAATTGTGTTTAAAAATATATACCCTAAAAATATCCTACCCTAAAAGGAAGTGGGGAGGGAGAGGGAGAGGGAAAGAAAGGGAAAGAAGACACTGATAAAAAGGGAGGAAAGTAAAAGTAACGTAGAAAAATAGTTAAAGTTCACAAGCTATTATTTGCATAGTGCTTGGAAGTTTACAAAACTTTTTGCTCCCTAGACCCCGGTGAAGTAGTTCATGAAATGATTTGGACAATTTCTGTATGAGGAAACTAAGACATGGAGAGTGTATAACCTTATCAATTTCAACACAGAGAGCAAGAGAAACAAAAGGAAAAAAGAAAGCAATCAGCACCAGAGATGAGAGAAGAAATACTGAGAGAAAAAAATGAACATGATTATTTCTCTAAAGAAACCAAAGTAGCTACAAGGAGACAAAAAAGAAGAACCTGGGAAGACATAGAGGAATACTCAATGAGAATAACCACCAAGACATTGGAGAACAATCCCAGATGTTCCCCAAACCAAAATCAATATTGATAACAATAAGAAACAATGGAAGAGAGCTCAAGAAGATCAAACATGAGATGAATTGTGGGGACTCTGGGAGGTATTGAAAAAATCAAGTATTCTTCTCCAAAATGAAGATATTTATAAGCAGAGATTTCGAGAATGGATCAGAGCTGACAAAACCTAGAAGCGGAAAGAATTCATAGGTTTTCAGCTTGAAGAAATGAGAAACTCCATCTTCTAAGAGAAACCATTATGAAATTTCAGAATGATAAAGACAAAAATTAAAGTATCAAAAAAATGAAATAGTTTGAGATAGAATGATGATATTCATTTCCCAAAAGTTCCTGGCTATGCCAGAAAAATGAAACACTATAGTTTGTTTTGTATGTATATGTATACATGCACACACATATTTATGTGTTCCCACATACACATACATGCATAGGATCAAGTTCTAGCAATATTTGACTTTCAATTGTAATTGATTCTCATTCCAGAGTACAGTGTGTATTTATGTATATGTATATATATAAATATAGAAACACACACACACACATATATATATGTATATATATATATGAATTGTAAGGATATTTTATAGGCAAATATATATATATATATATATAAAGTATACATATACACTTGAAGGGAAAGAATTGCACTGAAAAATTACATATATATCTATTTATGGAAGCTTAGTATAAATTTCTATTTTTATAAAGTATAGTATATAAATATATATGCTCTAACATATAAAGCATGTGTATTTGTGTGTGTGTTTACTCCACTCTTAAAGGGAAGTTATTGTAGTAGGAAATTAAACCCTTGAATTTGATCATTCCATCTAGATGAATAAAATGGAATACAAAGTCCGATAGGATCTCAAATAATTTCCTTTACAAAAATTTGCAATTCAATAGACCTCTGGAAAAGCTGGCCACAGGAGACTAGATATGGTCCAGAAAGAGTTCCTTCTCCATAAACCAATCAAATCTCAACAAAATAATAGCTATTTTATGCTTGTTGTTATATGCTGTGAAGTAAGGCATTTAAACTTTTCTAAGAGGAATAGAACTATTTAAGAGGAGATTAAAAGTGTTTTATAATTTCAAAAACAATGACCAAAATTAAAATAATCTGGTAGAGAAAATAGTATTTAAAAATGTCAAAATTGGAGATTCTGAAATAAAATAAAATTCCTGTCTTACAAAAATGGAGTAATGTTCCGAGAGTAGGAAAGACTGAAACAGCAGTTTATGACAAAGACACTTAATTTGTTTCACTAGTAGATCTAGGCATTGAAACAATTGAGGCTCACCCAAAGGGCAGAGGAAAAGCACATGATGGGGATGACTAGATAAAACACTAATAACAGTTTATTCAAGATAAAATCTGGGTAAGGAATGCTATTAAGCAGAGAAGTTTGATTTGAAAAGATCTTGTGGTAAGAGTGAGCAGTTATCAGTAGACACTTCACATATAACTTTGGTGTTTTTGTGAAGAGTAGTCCAGCAATATACTCAGCGTAGGATGACACACTGTGAAGGATTCATATGAGACCATGGACAACAGTCAACTCAGTTGAAAGGGAATGGTTTAGATTATCTCTAAGTTCCCTTCAATATTACATTCTTTGAACTTTTTATTAGTGATGAATTTTGAAAAACCACTTCATATGTGTGAACTCATGGATTACATACCTTGAGCTTCAGAAACATCACTTTCTCTTGCTCTGCTCTTATCAGCTTCCTTTCTAATTCCATCTTTTCTTCCATTTGCTTTAAATGCTCCTGATAGCTTTTTTCCTTCTGCTCCATCAGCTCCTTGTCCTTCTTTTGGCCTTCCTCCAACTGCTTTGCAGCAGCCTCTGCAGCCTGAGCTTTCACACGCTCCACTGAAGATGATGAAAAATTGGGGAAAATTAAAGAGAGATGAAGGTCCACTGGTGCCCATGGCAGCATTCTGCTCTGGTTTATCCCAACTTAAATAACTTAACTTCTTCATTACAGACAGACATTCTGCATGAGAGCAGCTACAGGCAAGTGGTAGAGAGCAGCCACAGACAAGTTGAATGTCTGTAGACATGTATGTCGACAGACAGAAAGATTTGGTAACAAGAAAGAGCTCTTTCTGGATGCTAATGATATTGAAGTAATCTGTGAAGGGTTTGAGCTAGGATCACATTCATGGACTTCTTACCTTCTCTTTCCTTTTCCTGTTTTGAGAGTGTCATGTCTGCCTGCAGTATTGCTTCAGCTGTACCTTTCTTAGACTTCAGGTATTCCTGCAGAGTCTCCTCAGCCTAGCAATGAAGAAAGCAAATTAGAAAAAGGAGATAAAGCTGTTGGGGTCAAGTCAAAGGTTGACTATCCATGTATCACTGACCTTGACAGTGAGGCATTCCATTTGCCATTACTGTCATTCACCCCAGGACATGGCACCTAAGGTTCCCTCTCTGTCCCTAGCCTTAATCAATAGCTCATGGGATGGTTCACCTGTATCCCCTTGCTGGACTGCTTGTAGTACTTTTGTTTCAGTTCATCCATATTCTTCATAAAGGAATAATAGCCCCCTGGTTTAGAAAAGATCCCCTTGTTCACATCTTCCTCCAGAGGACCAAAAATATCCTCAAGCAAAGCTCTGCACCGTTTTGTGGACTCCTCCAAGTTCTGCTTATAAAAGGCCTCTTTCTTGGCTTCCACCTGTTTCTTTATAGCAATATAAAGATAATGAAATGTAAAAGGTACAGTTGGGAGAATATATCAGAAACATACGTATTTCTACAAATAAATTTTTTTTTTAGAAACAAATTCTTAAAAGAAAATCTTTTCCCCCTTCCATCTCTGCAGGATCATAGCATGGTTCTAGACGTGCTATTAAGCATCCTCTGGTATATTTATCATACAAGGGCTAACAGATTATGTGAAATGGAAACAATAAGTCTCGACAATATGCAATTTCCTTAAGGTCTTTTCACTTATCATCTGTACTCTATGCCACAGGGCTCAATTCTTCATTTATGTGTAATATAAAATTTCTTAAAGTTAATAATAAATGTATTATATTATCTTAATC
Source organism: Macrotis lagotis (assembly GCF_037893015.1). Lineage (NCBI taxonomy): Eukaryota > Metazoa > Chordata > Mammalia > Peramelemorphia > Peramelidae > Macrotis > Macrotis lagotis. The sequence continues at coordinate 39,324,914 of NC_133659.1, read as the reverse complement.
AATGAGCATCTTTTAGAAAATATTTTCCTTGTGACTTTTTTTACTTAAAAGACACTGCAAATAGACTTTCAGGATCACATGACTGACTGAAAAACATGATCTAGTCTAGAAAGATGTTGATCTCAGGAAGAATCTCATTTTCTTTTCCAGACCTGCCATCTTCATGATGACCCTCCCCTACCATGAATAAGACTAGTCAAAGTACCCCTAGTTCCATTTGAAATTTCCGGTCATCATCCTTGAAGGATTCCTTCATGAAGACTTCAATGGCTTTCTTCTCACAGGTGGCATGTGCGTCCAAGAACTCCTTAAGAGTCTCCGTGGGGAACCGGACCCTTTGCTTCATCACGTCCTCATAGTATGTAAGGGCTCTTTGAACTGCAGCTGTGTTCTCTGTTTCAGCCAGTGTTAGGAGGGCATTCTCCATACAGGGTACATCTCCACTGGTGATGGTCTTGACATAGGTCAGGACCAGGTTCTTTAGACCTACAAAGAAAACAAAAATGCCAGAGGTGAAAATTTTAGAAAAGTCAGGAGTTATCATGCTAAATAATGGGTATTTTAATTTGACTTTTCAAGTATCTTCATTATTGTTCCATAGGGAGTGCAACAATGTTGAAGATTTCCAAATTAACTCTTTCAGGCTAACATTTTATGATTTTGTGGACCTTTCTGGAACCTTTCTGATATGGGAGCAAGAAGTATCCCCCAAAGGTAATAATGAGAAGCAATTTAAAGAATCAATAAAGGTCCAGATTCATTTCTAAACAGGGTAGCTCTGGCCAATCTCTTCATAACTTCATTTGTTTTACCTCTTTTGGAAATGGTCAGAACCTATCATGCAAAATAATATGCATAAGCATTTCATTAATTTAATTATGGCAACAGGGAGGCTAGGTGGTGCAGTGGATAGAGCACTGGCCCTGGAGTCATGAGTACCTGAATTCAAATCTGGGCTTCAGACACTTAATAATTACCCAGCTGTGTGGCCTTGGGCAAAGCCACATAACCCCACTGCCTTGCAAAAAAAAAACTAAAACAAATTAATTATGACATAAATAGTGAAAGAATTGTCTTATTCTCTGTTTTCTGCTTAGCTTTTTATGCCTCCAAATTTTTATTATCTTTTAGGGAATTTATTTGGCCTTTTATAGGGTTTCACACCTGAGAACAGAAGTGTTTGTAATGGTAAGAATGGATGAGAGATCCTTGGAAAGGAACTAGGAAAGTTTTTTTGTTATCTAATCTTATATCTTTATCAGAGATTCTCCTAGGAGAATCTATTCTCTCTCCCTCTCTCCCCCTCCCTCTTTCTCTCTGTCTCTCTCTTTCTCTGTCTCTGTCTCAGTATTTTTTGTGGTTGTTGCAGGACAGTAGGGTTAAGTGATTTGCTCAAGGTCAGGCAGCAAATAAGTATGAAGAGTCTGAGGTCAAATTTGAACTCAGATCTGCCTCAGGTGCTCTGACCACTGCACAAATTAGTTGCACCAAGAGCTTGTTTTCTTACAGACAGTAGAAGAAAATAGCTGACAGGAAGACTAGGAAGGAGAAAGGACTCACGGGGTCCATTGACTGTGACACCTCCCTGGAGAGTTTTTACATTGGAGTGCTGGAAGATATAGGAACAGAAACTTTGAGATTGTTCCACAAATTCAGCATCCAGTTCACTGTCAGCAAGTTTCGCAAGCTGGGAAAGCTTCTTTCGGTAGACGGGTTGGTTGAAGACAAAACATTTCTTCTTGGGGAAGAACTGACGGATACAGTGACGAGGTAAGTTGAACTTTTTAACTTTCTCAGATTCACCTGAGATAAAGGAAATATAAGTCTTTTAATACAGAATTAAGCCTGGACTTCGGAGCCCCTATAAAATTATGTCCCTTTCAGTGACCTCTGTTTGGACTGAAATAAGCTCATTTGTGCCTAGGCCTAGGTCCAGGTAGACACCCCATCTGAATGTGAGCTCCATAAAGCTAGAGACTGCCCATCTTTCACTGTATATTTAGTGCTTATCACTGTGTTTGGCCCACTAAAATGCTTAATAAAAGATTGCTGATTTTAATGTTGATGATGATTATGATGATGGAAAAAAAACAAGGACTTCTTTCAAAGATGGAAGTAATGCTTTGCATTGAAGCCAATAAACTGCATTTCAGTCAAAATGGAGGAACAATAGCTAGAGAAATATGTCTCCAGAATATAAAATAAATTCTGGAGGTTTCCCCCCATCCTCTGCCTTACTCCTCACATCAATGCCAAGCCCTCAGGCCCTAGAACCTTGCTTAAGCTTCAGTGCTGCCTCCAGGTACTCATCAGAGGTGACAGGTTTCCCATCGATTTCCAATTCCAAGGTGAAATCACGCACAACCCACACAAAATCTGGAAAGAAGCTCACAAACTCTGAGGAGTTTTCTACTTCCTCAGTGTTAGAAGCAGATTTGCTCTTGATGTGTTCTGAGAGCTCAGTCACAAAGCTGGTAGATAAAATAAGGAAATATGGAAAACAAAGTTGCAGCCCTGGTTCCACACTTCCTTCAATTCTTTGAAACCTTTTAATTCTTCTTAGCCCTAAACCAGCTGGTTACTTTGTCAGCATGAAGCACAAGGAATTACTTTATAACTTTTGATGTGTATATACATTCTCACACTCAAATTTACACCTTTCCTTAGACTTGGGCTTCAGAGAGATGTCTGAAGGGAGTGAAAACCCTCCTCTCTTCCCTTCCCCAACTGCACTTATCCCCCAAATCACAGAAGGATACTGCAGCTGCTCCATGGCCTGCTGGTTGATGGTGCCCATGCTGTTGTAGACAAAGGTGCTGCTCAGGAGCACGGCCAGGGCAAAGATCCATGTGTCATTCTTGTTGTCGCCCTAGAAGTCAGGAGACAGGATACTCTCCCACTCCCACATTAGCTCCTTGATTAGCATACCTGTGTACCAGGTGAAAATCCTGCCTCCCAGGGTTTTTGCAGGCTCATAATGTCCTCCTTCTTACCTTCTCCATATCGCCCAGCCCTTCGGTATCCAGAAGAACGAGGGTGTAATTTGGTTCCTTGGGATGAGGAACACACCACATCCAGATGCCCTTGGTTTGAGACTGCACTGTGGAGCCAATGGAGAAACCTGCACCACAGTTTGGAGAGATGAGCAGGGAGCAATCTGGAGATTCTCATATTTAATGAGCATTTTTGAGATTAGTACAGCTACATTAATCATTCACTGAAAGAAAAATGGACTATTTTCTCAGCGTGAAAAAGAAAGATCACATGTAATAGAATCATTCATTTAGGTCTAACTTTTAAATTACCAACAGAGAGATAAAAAATAGACCAGTTGCTTGTTCACTGCAAGTGGGAACATTCTCTTTTGCTTCAGAGAGCCCTAGAGGTACCAGGACGTTTTCCCTATTTCCTGTTCATTCATTCATTCATTCATTCATCCATTTATCTATTATACAGCAATTTCGTGTATTAAACTGACTCTTACTACATAGCTGTTTGGTACAAGCTGTTCTCCTTGATGCTCTGAATGATTCAATGATAAATAGAACATGGTCTCTTCTCTCAAGTACTTCTATCAGCATAAGAGATATAAGACATGCATAGAAAATTATGATAACAAACCAAACATGCCTCAGGTAGGCATAAAATATGAAAGGATTTCAGGGGAGAGAAATTTCACTTTTTGGTTTAAGGGCCAGGGATCTCTTCAGAGAGGAAGGGGGCAATTGAACTGGGTTTTGAAGAGTAAGTAGGGTTTTCAACTGTGGAAATATGTCCAGGAAAAAAAGGAAATAGGGTCAGTGACTATATGAAAATGGAGAATGGTTAAACCTATTTGAGAAATAGTCATTTGCTCAAATTGCCTGAATTTTAGAATATCTGAAGGGGAATAGAATCAAATATGTCTGGAAGTTGATGAGTCACAGGATCTTAGATTTAAAGTCAGAAGGGGTTTGCAGATCATATAATTTCACTCTTTCATTTTGCAGATGAAGTCAGAGAGATAGCATGATGTGTCTTGTTTCCTTAATTAATATGAGCATTGAGCCCTAAGCTTAGATCTTTGATTCCCTTTGTTTTTCTCTCAGTACCACAAAACCTTAATCTTAAAGTTTATTATAATGCTCATATAAATCCCCACCTACTGTTATCCTATGCTCAAAATCTGCCTCAAATCTTGCTCAAAGAAGAATTTAAGACAGTGTGCTGTTGTTCCGAGTTTTGAGGAAGGTAGAAAGAACTGGGTTCAAATTCCACCTCTAAAATTAACTGGGGGATTATTGGCAAAGACCTAATCCTTCAGTTTCTTCATCCTATATATAGTACATAGGAGATATAAGACAAATAATATTATGATAAAAATCAAATGCTACTTAGACAGGTATACATATGAAAGGAAGTGAGGGGAGGGAAATTTTATTTCTTGATGAAATTTCTTCAGCTATGAAGAGGGGCACCTAAACTGGACTTTGAAAATGAAGGGTTATCTTGTCCTTCTCAAAAAAAAAAAGACCATGATATCAGGGAGGTGATGCCTTGACAAGCAAGTGAATCACATTTGAGTGGGGAGGGGTGGGCTGTGCTAAGTCACCAGCCTCACTTTCTCCTCCAGAACCTTCAAGATTCAGTATCCAAATATGAATCAGGAAGAAGTGAGAAGTTCCTGGTTGTGAGATAGTTGGGATAAGGGATTTGCCCAAGGTCCCAATCTAGCACGAATCAAGTGCTAGTGATTGCATTTGAACTCCTTTCCTTCTGAACCTAAGGCCACTGAACTATCTAGTTGCCCCTACCTATGGAATTATGACCAGGAAGTATAGAAAATATACCTATATATTATATATAATGCATAATCCTATAATTTATCACTATATATACACGCAAAAATGTGCCACACACAAAACATATATACGGTATCATACCTATGCCTATATTATATGTACATGTTACATATAATACATACATAATATACATATATGTTTACATGCCAGTTATTAAAACATAAAGGAGGAAGCTTCCTCTGTCTTCCAGATTACCCCAAAGAGTCTCTCTCTATACCAAGGGTCAGAATGAGACCCGGCCTTCTAAGAAGTCACTAAAATGAATAATGGACTGCTGTGTCTTCTATTCATACCATTACTTTGCTGGCTTTACATACCTGATTTTTCCCCTGCCAGCCTATTCATCAGGTAGGACTTGCCAGTGCGATACAGACCCACAGTAGCCACCACAACCACAGGATTAGTTATTGAGGAGAGAATGTCCTGAGCCTCCTCGTTCACCATCATTTGTCCCTTTGAGTTCTCAATTAGACAGACTGGGGCTGACATCTGGACACCAGAGGCCATCTTGAAAGTGGAGTGCTACCTGCAATTGGAAAGTCTGGTCACATAGATCCTGAGGTGCACAATTGTTATTACTAAATATTGAACCAAGATACAGCCCCCACAGAACTGCTGCCCTGTATCACTTGTGACTCTCCCCATATATGTGAGGGGAGCCTCTTGTCTTCCTTAAAAAACAGATCTAATCTATGCAAATATTTCTGAGTATTTAGCTTCTGTCTCTTCAAATCCAATCTACAAGAGAAAGCAGTGATGTCTACTCTAGTTCTCTCAATTTGTGTGAATCTGAACCATAGAACTGTATAATTTAAATTCAGGAGGAATGTTTTAACATATGTAGCCCAGTTCTCTTATATGGCACATATGGAGAAAATCAATCCCAGTGAATTTCAATAATTTATTCAAGGATATGAAGCTAATTAGTAGCATGGAACCATATATATATATATATATATATATATATATATATGTATGTATAAATATATATATATATATATATATTCAAATATGAGGAGGATTCCTATTTCTTTCAAAATATTAAGAAGCAATATCAGGACAGTGTCCTGTCCTAAATAAATTAGCCTCACTTTACTAAAAAATCTTAACTGTATTTGAACAAATTCTAAGGTAACAAAATCTTGTGTTGAACTTTTTTTGCTTCATTCTTATGGAAGACCTAACTGTTCATCAAAGGAGGGATTTGACTGACTCATGGAGAAGCCCTGCATCCCTGAAACTAATAAGGAAAGTATCTAAATTAGGAGAATGAAGGTGCTTTGTTCAATCCCCTTAACCAGATTGATCTGTTTTAGGGAATTGCTTCTTCACTGCATGGAAGTTTTTACTATTATTCTGTTCAAGACTATGGATCCATTCTCAGAGTAATGCTTTAAAATGCATAGGACTGTAAAGAAAACAAGTTTGATGCAATAAATTCCTCAAAATATCAAATCCAAAACGGTTAAGAACTTCTCTCCTAGCAGAGTTCTGAGAGCATCACAAGGAGTATCTCATTATCTCATGCCACCTTCCTATTGAATAAGTAATGAGAATAAGTCAAGACACAACAGTGACCTCCCAGGGAGTCAATCTACTCTCAATCTTGAGTATTGTTCTTTCCATCATTTTTTCTTTCAATAAGTGGATGACTGTTACACATGTAATAGTGACTAAAATGCTCTGAGACATACAACGATGTCCAAGAGATGGTTCACGAAATCTAGTCCTCTACCCTCATAATTTAAAGTTGTCCTAGTATCTACCAGGTGTTCCTCATTTGGGCTCTGTGAACTTTTTTTTAATAGTTTGACAATGTATTTCAACATTATTGGTACCTTTGAAGATCTGATGTATTTTTAGCATATGAAAATAAAAGCATTATTCTTAAATGGGAACCAAAGGCTTCACTAGCTTGGCTAATATGTCTGTGGCACTAAAAATTGAGAATCCCTGAGTTCTTATTTCAGTAATACTCTACTCATTTAAGATGCTTCAGTCTCTCTTTTCTATCATGCCTTTGCCTTGTCTCTTGTCTCCATCCTCCCGGCTTTTGTTTAATCCCCTCGAAGTTTCTGAACCAGATTCTGCTAATGGTCAAGGTATCCTGTTGTCTTGACTCTAGTTAGAGCTATGAGGTGACAACTCTTGGTGGACCAGGATTCTCTCCTGGGGTGAATCCAGATTCTCCAAGAGCAATCCCTTTGATTGTGGATTTGCCTTTTTTTCAGGGCTTCAGGATATTATGACTATTTGGAAGAGGAACAACAAAAGTCAAAGAATTAGAGAGTTGCCAGATATTACCCATCTGGTGTTATAATTAGGTCATATATGTTGAAATTTAAAAAAAGCAAAAGAGGCATAATTGAGATAAATTGTTCTTGGGTCATAGAATTCTAGATTTGAGACATGAAAGACTTTAGACTTTGCAATCCTTTAATTTTATAGCTAATTACAATGAGGCTTTAGACAGGGAAGTGACTTACCCTATATCACCTAAATAGAGAATGACAGAAACAGGATTTGAACTCAGGTCCTTTGACTGCAAAGCTGCTTATCCTAGTCAGGAATTAAGAACAGGGATGTTTGAGTGTGTGTGTGTGTGTGTGTGTGTGTGTGTGTGTGTGTGTGTGTGTGTATGTATCTACATGCATGTGTTTTATTGTGTTATGTGCATTGTGAATGTACGTATATATATATATATATATATATACATATATATATATGGTTTTATGTGTTTAATAGGAGTTTGTGTATCTGTATCCATACATGTGGATATCAATATATTCTACATGTGTGTATCTCTTTATGTATATGTATTGCGTATATTTGTATGTGAGTGTGTGTGTGTGTGTGTGTGTGTGTGTGTGTGTGTGTTTTGATGGGGGAGTTGTATAGGACCTTCACTGTAATGTCACTGGAGGGGGGCTCTCAACAAAGCCCCCACCAACTCCCACCCCCACCCCTGGCACAGAAAGCACCCTGCTCTGGAGCTCAGACTCTTGAGGACTCCTCTGGGTGAGTGGGTTAGGCCAGTCAGAGGCATGACCTGCCCCAGGTCTCCCTGCCTCTGAGACGGGTCTGGCTCCTTCTGCCCATACCTTCCACGTGCTCCCTCATCCCCTCTGGATGATCCTGAGCTCCCATTCTTCCAGAACTGTTTTGCTCCATGATTTGCAGTCAGTTATGAAGCCTCAGAAAAAGCTCCTTTGCTAAAGCCATTCAGACCATTGTCCTCTTCCTGGTCATGTTGAGTCCAGTTCCATGTCCACTGACAGCATCTTTCCAAGGTGCCTTGTCTGCTAATCACTGGTAACCTTCATTTACTTGGTTTTCCCTCATGGTTATTGAGGTCAAACCCTTGGGCGGTTTCAGTCTCTTTTGGTGGTGGGGGGCTTGAGACCAATTGAAGAGTCTGCAGGTCTCATCCTCTGCAGAGGACCCCTCCACCCTTTAGAACAGGGATTCATCTAGCTAGCAGTCTGGGGAAGCCCATGGACCCTTCCTCAGGGAGGGTTTTTAAATACAGAAAATAAAATTCACACATTACAGAAGAAGTCAAAAACAGCAATATATTATTTCCCATCCAGACCAAGGGTCCTCTGAACTCCCTGGTATCGGGGCAGGGCAGCATGGACCCAGATCAAGAAACCCTGATGTCAACTATGCAGGGCATCATCCAGGACCCCTTCCTGTTTTTATACACTGATATTCATAATTAATAATAATTATAAGGATGCCCTTATTTACTTATATAATAATAATAATAGATAGCATTTATAAAACAGCCATGTTTCTGATCTGTGCTTTCTAAATCTCATTTGATCTTTACACCAGCACTGAGAGGGAGGGGCTGTTAGTATCTTCATGTTTTGCTCATTCAAGGGGTCCTGGAGGATGCCCCCTACAAAAGGAGGGAGGGAGAGAGAGACAGAGTCAGAAAGAGAGAGAGAGAGAGAGAGAGAGAGAGAAAGTAGCTTATGTGTGTGTGTTTTTGTTTGTGTTTGTGAGTGCACCAATGTGTTATGTCTGTTTGTGTTTGTATGTGTGCAAACATCCTTGTATTTGTTTTTTTGTGTGTTTGTGTTTGTTTTTGTATGTGTGTGCATGTGTTTGTTTTTGTGTGTGTCTGTGTGTGTGTGTCTGTGTGTGTGTGTGTGTGTGTGTGTGTGTGTGTGTGTGTGTGTGTGTGTGAATCCTTACCAATTTCTGCTGGCTCTGAGAGGACTGGCTTCTCTCCTTTTCCTCTCCTTCTCTTTGGCTGTTGTTTTGTATTCTGATGTCTCTGCTTCCCTAGTTTGGGCTTTTTATAACCTTGTACAAGGTAGAGATTAAAAATAAGCAAAAAAATTAAGCAAACTAGAAGTGAAAGTGAAAGAGAAAAGAAAATCCCCTTTTATTTGAGTCCCCACTGACCTGAGAGGCTGAAAAAGGAAATGGGGGGAGGTTGGGGGGATACTCTTTGGGGTCAGCCTTTGTCCCACAGGCTAGTCTCAAACAAATTTCCTCAGAGCTCTGCAGGTTTGGGGTTTTTTCCATGATTTGTGGGGTTTTCTTGGAATTAGCTTCCAACCAAAGATAATACAATAGAAGTATGTTGTCCACTTGTACTATCTGGATCCCTTGCTCTCTGAGGGGTTTCTGGAAACCCCTCCCTCTCCCCCCCTCCAAACGAACCTTACTGCATCATCACCAGTACCCCTGTGTCTATTGAGACTCCATATCCCAAAGTTTTGAGTTTAAAGGATTGTTTCTGGCTTGTGTTGTTTTCCAGCACTTTGAATCAGGGTAAGTGGAGAGGCTGTGATGTCTGATCTAATAACATTGGGTTTGGAGAGCAAGTGGAGAGCAGGAGGGTCCCACCTGAGAGAGGAAAGCTTAACTTGAGTGACAGTTGGAGGGAGGAGAGGAGGGTCTTGGCCTGGTTGGGGAGGAGGAGGAAGAAGATGGAGGGTGTCAGATTTGACCAGAGTAGAGGGACTTGACTGAGGCCTCAGGATAAATGCCAGGGGGCCTGATTTGATGGGGGAGCAGAGTTCTAAGGACTGATCCTTGCTGGTGTGAACCAAGGAAAGGGTAAGCTGGGAAACTGTCAAAGCAGAAGAGACTGGTGGGAAATGTGCCTTAGGGGAGTCAGAGCAGGGCTTGAAAGGAAGTTGTGGAAGCCTTGAACAATAGAAGAGGCTAGAGAAGCACAGTTTGGTAAAGGGATCTCAGAATGTCTCTGAGGCATCTGGGTGTCTCAGTGGATAGAGGGCTGGGCCTGCAGTCAGAAGTCCTTGGTTCAAATTTAACTCACATGTACTGACTGTGTGACTCTGTACAAGTCATTTCACCCCATTTACTTTAAACCATGAGAAAAAAAGACAAATAACTGCAGTTTCTTTGTCATGAAAACCCCATGAAAAGTAGAGTCCCAGGGTCATGGAGAGTGAGACATGACTGAAGGTTAGATTGTCTAATTCTAATGTGAGGGAGTCCTTCCTCCCCACCTCCAACATACCTGAATCTGTTAGCTCAGTCTATATCTGCAGGAAGCAGCTAATTCCACTTTTGGGTGGTTCCAATTCTTAGGATGTTTTCTCTTAAATGGAGCCCAAATCTTCTGGTGGGAACTTCCATCCATTATAAACTTACAATTCCCCCATCTGGGGTCAAGTGGCAAAGGAAGGATCTGAAGTGGTGGAGAGATTAGTCACAGAACAATTCATTGTCATTTCTTTCCAATAGCAAAGGGGACCCAGATTTCAGTTCTTATTCCCAAAGGAAAGGAGTCCAAGAGGAAATGTGGGTGCAAATGCAGATGGCAATGGAAGTAGTTCTTGGTTTCCTACTGCAGGGACCCCAGTGGTCCAGACCCTGAGAGATTTGCAAAAGATGCAGAAACAAGAGAACAGAGTCTGAAAAGGTCACTGGTCAGAGCCAGGACCCACTCGAAATCCATGCTGGAGGCAACCTCAAGGGAGCTGTCCTCAGACATTGTGAATGACCAGATGCACAGTTGGAAAGGGCCTTAGAAACAAGGAATCTATGAGTAAAACGAGAAGCAGGGAAGTTATGGGAATTTCTCAGAGAGCAAGAATCTCAAACCCAGACCTTCTGTATTCCAAATTCCAGGCTTTCCACTAGCCCAGGCTATCATCAGGGAAGAGTACTCAAGGCTTGGGAAGCAAAATCTCAAACCTGATTGTTATCAAAAGAGAGGACCAAAACAGCATTAACATATACTGACCTCTGCACTCTTCTCCTGGCTCTCCCACACCTTTGTGAGGCTCACCCATGCACAGACTGAGCAGATTGTAGTAGGGAAGCAGTGAGCTTTCACAAACGCCACTCCAGGGACAACACCTTCTCATGACTGACTGAAAAATGTTGAGAATCTGAAATCTCATCCTGCTCATTGTTGGTTGATCAAAACCCCCAAACAACATACAACTTGATAGAGGAAAATGTTGTCTTACTGATATTTAATATTCATATGGTGACATCGTTAAAGATAATATCTACACATACACATATATGCACACAAATAATATATAAGCTCTTTTTATGTGAATGTGTGTAAATAAATTTAGATACAGACCTACACACTATATATATGGCAGCTAGGTGATTCAGTGGATTAAATTTTGAGCCAGGAGTCAGGATGACTTGAGTTCAAATCTATACCTTAGATGCTCACTAGCTGTGTGACCTAAGTCCAGGGTCACAACTCTATCCAGGTACCTCCTAGATGTCACTGATCTTCTCTATCTCTTCTTTAATCATAAACTCTTCCCTTCTCCAAAGACCTAACAGGTACATTCTCCCAAGTTGACATAATTTATTTCTGATATCATGCTTGGTGTTTCAATGATTTATCAGTTTTCATTTTATCTTGGTGTATGGGCCATACCAACATCTTTTCAGCATTCATCTTAGAGTTTCCCATAAGTGGTAGACATTGCTTTGGGAGATGGTGACCTCTTTGGAGGTCTCCAAAAAAAAGGTCTACTGGATGATCTCATGGTACACATATTGTGGCTTCTTTTGGAAGGACAGGCTGAGCCAGATGGAGGTTGGAGTCTCCTTACTCAGAAGTTCTGTGATTTTGTAATTATAGGTGTTAATTTGTCCTCCTCCCCACCCCCCTCCAAACAAATATAGTTTCACACCTAAAGTTAGAGATAACAGAATAAATGGAGAAAACACAAAACAACAAGACATATAAAGCCTAACAGAAAGCAACAACTAGAAGCTTCTATGTAAGAAAAAAAAATGAACAAAGTAGAAAGAGTATTTGCACAGTCATATTTACAGAACTAAAAAAAGACAATTCAAGATAAAGGAATAGACATGGAAAATGTATTGAGAAGAAAAGTCATTAGAAAATTGGGATTTCCGAAGTTATTGGAAAAAATCCTCACTATTCACTATTTTATTTTTGTGATATATTTTATTTGTTTTCCAATAACATACAAGAGGAGTTCTACTTAGCATTTTTTTGGTAAGGTTTTGAATTTTACACTTTCCCCCCTCTCCCTTCCATAGAAGGCAATCTGATAATCTTTACATTGTTTCCAGGTTATGCATTGATCAACATTGAATGTGTTGAGAGGAAAAAAGACATATCTTTGAGGAAAAATAAAACATTGGAGATGGAAAATTATTTAGTACATAGGACAACTTTATTTCAAAAAATTGAAGGTAATAATCTTTGGTTTTTGTTTAAACTACACAGTTCTTTTACAGAATAGACTTCTTGCAGCCTTCAACTGTCATTCTTCATCAAATGGATGTGTATTCAGAGATGGACAAAATTTTGAACCAGGGAAGATCCCTTGGTGGATTCTTAGTGTTCCAGAGAAACTAAGATGTTTTAAATGACAATGTTTTAGATTTCCCTGACTGTCTCATGTCTTGTTTGACAAGTTCCTTACCCAAATGCTCCTTTCATTTGACCATGAATGCTTGATCTGTCTGCTCAATTGTTTTAGCTACATCTTCCTTGGAACTCAGGTATTCTGGCAGTTTCCTCAGGCTGACAATGGAAAAACAGGGAATTAAAAAAAGAAATAATGCTGTTGGGGTAAAGTCATAGGTTGGCTCTTCATGCAATAATGGCCTTGATAATAAGCCATGCAATCTGATGTTACTGGTGTTCACTTCAGGACTTGAAAATGACTCCTAAAATTCTCCCTTCACCTCTAATGTGGATTCATCCCTAATGCAAGGATTTACCCATACCTCCTTCCTGGGCTGATGGTTGCAGTTCTCTATAAGCTCTTGGTTTTTTCTGCAGAATGGCCCTGATTTGGAGAAGAACCTCTGCTTCACTGTTTCCTCTAGAGGTCTGAAAATGTCCTGAAGCAAAGCACTACACCTATTTGTGGACTTATTCAGGTTCTGGTTACAACAGCTGTCTCTATTGGCTTCTAATTGATTCTTTAGAACAATATAAAGGAAAGGATGTGTAAAGATACAGTTAGGAGCTCATCAGAGCTTATCAGAATTTTTAGAAATGCCACAAAAAAATCTTGCTCCCTCTCACTTATGCATGTTCAGAGATATTCTAAACAGGACTATATCCTGGTTCTAGACTTGCTGTTATAGTAGCCTCAGGTATAGCTATCCTAAGAGATCTTAAAGATTATGGGAAAGTGGCAAATCAGTTTGGACAATATGTAATTTTCTAGAGAGCTTTGCCCTTATAATTTTTCTTAGACAATAATCCAAAAATTCTTAAGTTTATTTCAAGTATAATCTTCAAGTATAATCTTCTCAAAATTAACAATACTCATATTACAATATCATAGTCAACCAGCATTTTTAGAAAACAGCTGTCATGTGACTCATATAAAGGAGGATGTAAATTCACTTTCAGGGTTACATGACTGAAGACCACAACCGTAAAGTCTAGTAAGCTATTGTTCTCAGGATGAGATTCATTTTACTTTTCTGTTAACTTGACAGTCTAATGAAGCCTATGGATTTTTTCTCAGGTAGTTTTAAATGCATAAAATACATAGAATTTCAAAGAAAAAAATAATATTGAAATGCAATTATCATATTACTTTTAAAAAGCAAGTTCACAGAACCCCAGGTTAGAAATTCCTTTGCTAGCATCTGTAGAGAAAATAATTGCCATGTGACTGTCTTAAATAAAGAAGTTTGAAAAAAAAAGAAGATTGAAAATGAACTTTCAGGATCATGATTGACTGAAGATTTTGCTATTGCTTCCTCAGAAAGAACCCTCTTTTTCCTTTCTGGCCCCATTCTCCTTTTTATGAAATTAATTGAAAGACCAAAGTACTGTCAATTCCTTCTGAAATTTCTGGTGCCCTGAATGGAAGAATTAAGAAGTGACAAAATGCCAGGGAACTTTTCCCTTCCCTCATCTCCCCACCCCTTCCCTCCCCTCCCTTCCCTCCCCTCCCTCCCCTACTTTCCCTTCCTTTCCCTTCCCTTCATTTCATTCAACACACTCTTAGTACTACCCCCCCATCCCACAATATGGGTAAAATTATGGATAATTATACAAAGAAAGCTAAAGAGATAAAACTTATCCTGGGGCTGGAATGTCATGTGAAGCCCAGTTAAGTAATAAATGACATACCCTTGTCCAAATTGCCAACTAGAGAGATTTATTTATTTTTTCATCCTTATGTTCTAGATGAAAATCGAGCTCTCTAAGATTTTTGTAGGTCTAAGACCTTTAATAAAACTAGCATCCTCCCCTTCATCATCAGTCATGAACAAAATCTTACTTTCTTACCCTTTCCAGTTCCAGAAGAATGAGGGTGTGATTTTCTTTCCTGGGATGAGGAACACACCTCCTCCAAAACCCCTTGGTGTGAGGCTGCAAAGTGGAGCCAAGGGAGGAACCTTCACAAGAGTATGGAGAAATGAGCATGATGCAATTTGAGGACCCTTATATTTGGTTATTGTCTTGGGATAGGTACAGATGTGTAATTTCTCAAATGTATGTTGTAGAAGGGATTATTATTTTATTTAAACTGCATTTTATTTTTTTCCCAATTACATGTAAAGAAACCTGTAATTTCAGAACAGCCAGCTCACACACTTACACAAGCACACATTTTTCTAAGATTTCAGCTCCAAATTCTTCCCTCTTCCTCTTTTTCCTCCCTCTTTTTCCTCCCCCTTCTCAAAGACCACAACAATCTGACATAGGTTTTATAGCCTTTTGGAATAGTTCCAAATTGTTCTTTAGATTGTTTGGATCAGTTCACAACTCCACCAATATTGTTTAGCTATGCAATACTAATCATTTATTAGGGAAAATAACCTCATGATATACCCTTAGGATTTTGACCAAAAGTTGGAAGGGATCTTAAAGGTCAACTGGTTCAACCCTCTTATTTGATCAATGAGGAAATGGAAGTCCATAGAAGTGAAAAGCTTTGTCCAAAGTCAGAAAGACAGAAAGATTGAATGCATCCTTTCTTGAGCCTGAGACAATTATAATTATATGTAATAAAGGCTCATGGAAAAACTGACTGAAACTTAATTGGCAAAAAAAAATCTCAATTTAAAGAATGAATGGATAAGTCAACAAATCATAGAAATAATCAAAATTTCAACCAAGATTATGAAAATAAAGAGACATCATAACAAAACTTTTGGGATGTGGCCAAGGCAGTTCTTAGGGGAAATTTTATATCTCTAAATGTTTACATGAATAAAATATGAATTGAGCTTGCCATTACAAAATGAATCGAGTATGGCATTACAAACGCTAAAAATAGAACATATTAAAAATTCCCAACTAAATACCAAACAATAAATTCTGAACATCTAGGGAGAGATTAACAAAAATGAAAGTGAGCAAAGTATTATTTAATAAATAAAACTAAGAAATAGTTTTATGACAAAACAAATAAAATAGATAGATCCTTGGTTAATTTGTTTTTCAAAAAGAAAGAAGAAAACCAAATTAGTAGTATCAAAAATGAAAAGGAGCAATCACCATCAATGAGGAGGAAATTAAAACAATAATCTGAAGCTATTTTGCCCAATTGTATGGCAATAAATTTGACAACCTCAGTAAAATAGTTGACTATTTACATAAATATAAATTATCCAGAATAACTGAAAAGGAATTAAAAGATTTAAATGACCCTATATCAGGAGAATAAATTGAATACAAATAGAATTGGATAGAAATAGAAACTGAATCAATGAAGTTCCTGAGAAAAAATATTCATGATCAGATAAATTTGCAGGTGAGTTCTACTCCATTTAAAGAAAAATTAAATGTAATTCTATATAAACTTTTTTAAAAAAATAGGTAAATAAGGAGTTCTGCCAAATTCCTTTTATGACACCAACTTAGTGTCATATCTATGCCAGAAAGAGCCCAAAGTGAGAAAGAAAAATTTAGATCTATTTTCCTAATGATTATTGATGCAAAAAATTTAAATAAAATATTATCGAGAGATTATAGGAAATCAACACTAGAGTAATACTCTACCATCTGGTAGAATTGATACCCAATATCTAGAGTTGGTTCAATATTATGAAAATCAACAAATTGACCACATCAACAAAAATAACAGAAATCTTAAGATTATCTCCAAAGATGCTGAAAAACTTTTGAAAAAATCGGACCCATTATAATTAAAAGCAATAGAGCATAGAGGAATAAATGGAATTTTCCTTAATATGATAAGCAATATCTGTTTAAAATAATCAGTAAGTTTATATTAAATGGGAATAAGCTAGAAACATTTGCAATGAGATCAGGATAAAAAAGAGCTGCTCATTATCACCACTATAATTCAAAATTGTACTAGAAATATTAACTTTAGTAATAATAGAAGAAAAAGTAAAAGAATTAGAACAGGCAATGAGGAACCAAAACTCTTGTTCTTTGCAGTTGATATGATGGTATACTTAGAAAATCCTAAAGAATACACAAAAAAACTACTTGAAATAATTATCAACTTTAGCAAAGTTGAAGGATTTAAAATAAACCTCTATAAAGCATCAGCAATTTCTTATATTACTAACAAAACCTAGCAGCAAGAGATAGAAAGAGAAATCCCATTCAAAAACCTAAAAAAATAGTTATGTTAGATCTATTAATAGTATATAGGGTGAACTGTAATACTGCAACAAAACTTTTGGGATATCAAATGAAAGCAAATTCATATAAGATTCTATATTTGCAATTCTGAAAATCCACATAGAAATAAATATAAGATTTGGCTATTTCTTGAAGAAATCAAAGAAGTTCTTAATCTATATTCAAAAAAGACAGAGCAATGGAACAATGGAATAGATTAAATACAAAAGAGAAGTAGTGTGTGACTATAGCAATTTACTTTTTGATAACCCCAAATATTATAGCTTGTGGAATAAGAATTCACTATATAACAAAAATTGCTTGGAAAAACCGAAAAATAGAGTGATGGAAATGAGGCATAGAGCACATCTCATATCCTATATCAAGATAAGGTTGAAATGGATAACAAGATTTAGACATAAAAGGTGATAGCATAAGCCAGTTAAAAGAACAAGGAATAGTTTATCTGTCAGATCGATGGATATTGGAGGAATTTATGACCAAACAAGAAAGAGAGAACAAGACAAATTACAAAATGGGTAATTTTGATGACATTAAATTGGAAAGGTCCTGCACAAATAAAACCAATGCAACCAAGATTAGAGGAAATTCAGAAAACCTGGAATCAATTTTTACAGTTAGTTTTTCTGAGAAAGGGCTCATTTCTAAAATACAAAGAGAATTCTGTAAAATGTATATGAATAGAAGTTACTCTTTAATTGATATATAGACAAAAATATGAACATGCAGTTTTCAAATGAAGAAATTAGTTATTTATTTTCACAAGAATAAATGCCCCAAATAATTACTGATTAGAGAAATGAAAATTAAAAGAATTCTGAGTGCTACTTCGTACTTATACGATTAGTAAAAATGTAAAAAATGAAAAATGTTCAATGTTGGCAAGGAAATGGGTAAATTAGACACAAGTGATTTTGTTGTTTGTAGAGTTGTGAACTTTTCCAATCATTCTGGAGAGTGTTTTGGAACTAAGCCCAATGGGCAATAAAACTGTACATACTCTTTGATCCAGCAATACTACTACTAGGGTGATATCCAAAAGAGATCATAAAAGGGGGAAAAATGTACTTGTACAAAAATATTAATAATAACTCTTCTTGTAGTGGCTAAGAATTGGACATTGGGGAGATGCTCATCAATTGGGGAATGTCTAAACAAGTTTTGACATCTGAATGAGATGAATATTATCGTCCTGTAAGAAATTAAGAGTGGGAAGAGAGACTGCCGAGCTCTGTCCTCTGGCCCCTGGAACAGGACTCTGGAACTCTGACCACATTCAGATCCTGATCCCAGTCTAAGCCCCCCATAGAACAACAGCCCCCCCCACATCAGCCCCGTGGCAGAGGGGGGCGCTTATGGTCATTCACAGACCAGGAGGGAGGACAGAGCCTCACACACTGAGAACCTTGTGGGAGTGTCCCAAAAGCTCAGGAAGCACCCCCCCCAAAAACAGGCTTAGGCTGGGAAAATGAGCAAGCAAAGAAACAAGAGGAAGACCATTGAGAAATATTTTGCAAATGAGCCCAAGAAGGATCAAAATACTCAGTCTGAAGATGAGGAAGCACAAGCTCCTGCATCTAAAGACTCCAAGAAAAACAGAAATTGGGCTCAGGCTATGACAGAGCTCAAAAAAGAGTTTTAAAATCAAATGAGGGAGTTGGAAGAAAAACTGGGAAAAGAAAGGTGAGAGATGCAGGAAAAACAAGAAAATGAAGTCAGCAGCTTAGTCAAGGAAATCCAAAAAAATGCTGAAGAAAATAGTATGCTAAAAAACAGCTTAGGTCAAATGGATAAAACAGTTCAAAAAGTTCTTGAGGAGAAGAATGCATTAAAAAGCAAAATTGGCCAGATGGAAAAAGAGATAAGAAAACTCTCTGAGGAGAACAAATCCTTCAGACAAAGAATAGAATTCAGGGAGATTGATGAATTTACCAGAAATCAGGAATCAATACTTTAAAACCTAAACAATGAAAAAATTAGAAGAAAATGTGACATATCTCATTGAAAAAAACAATTGATATGGAAAACAGACTTAGGAAAGATAATTTAAAAATTATTGGAACACCTGAAAGTCATGATCAGGAAAAGAGCCTTGACATCATTTTCAAAGAATTACTACAGGAAAATTGCCCTGATATTCTAGAAGCAGAGTGCAAAATAGAAATGGAGAGAATCCACCGATCCCCCCGAGATAGAGATCCCAAAAAACTAACCCCTAGGAATAGTATAGCCAAGTTCCAGAACTCCCAAGTCAAAGAGAAAATATTACAAGCAGCCAGGACACAGTTCAGATATCATGGAGCTGCAGTCAGGATCACACAAGACTTAGCAGCAGCTACATTGGAAGCTCGTAGGGCTTGGAATACAATATACCAGAAGGCAAGAGAGCTTAGAATGCAGCCAAGAATGAACTACCCAGCAAGGCTGAATGTCCTCTTCCAGGGAAAAAGATGGACTTTCAATGAACCAGGGGAATTTCAAAGGTTCCTTTTGGAATGGCCAGAGCTGAACAGAAGGTTTGATCTTCAGATACAGGACTCAGGTGAAGCATGGAGATTGGAGGAGAGGGGGGGAAATATGAGGGACTTAATGAGGATGAAGTGCATGTATAGAAAAATGATACTGATAACATTCATATGAACCTTCTCAGTTAATAGATCAGGTAGAGGGAGCTTTTATAGTTGAAGCACAGGAGAAAGCTGAATTCGAAGATAAAATATGGTGTAAAAATGGAGTCAATAGGGAAAAAAGGGAAATGGAATGGGAGAAAGAAAAAGGAGAGGGGGAATAGTCCCAGATATTTCATATAACAAGATTTTTTTTATTACAATGAGCTATTGCAATGATATGGAAGTGGGGAGGGAAGGGGGAATGAGGGAACCTTTGCTCTCATCAGAGATGGCTAGGAGAGGAAACAGCAAATATACTCAATGGGGTATAGACATCGGGAGTAAGAAGGAGGGGGACGCAAGGGGAAGGGGTGGGGATGTGAATAAAGGAGGAGAGGATGGACCATGGGGGACAGTGGTCAGATATAACACATTTTCTTTTTTACTTCTTGCAAGGGGCTGGGATTGGAAGGCCTGCCCAGGACCATAGGGCCAGGTGGATTCTGGGCCTAGGGGGTGGTATAGGGGCTCAGGCCTTCTTGGCCCTAGGACCAGGGATCTGTCTGCTGCGCCACTCAGCGACCCTACAGCAGAGTCAGAGTGAAAGGAGAGAGAAAATATAGTACATGGTAGTGGAGAAATAAGAAAGGAGGGAGTTGCGATCAGCAATAGCAAAGTTGGAAAACTATGGAAGTAACTTTTGTGATGGACTTATCATAAAGAATGTGATCCACCCACAACAGAGTTGTTGGTGTTGGAACAAAGACTGAAGCACATTTTTTTGTTATTATTATTTGGGGGAGGGAGCAGGGCAAGTGGGGCTGGGTGGCCTGCCTGGGGCCACATAGCAGGGTGATCTTCGGGTGTCTGGGGCCGGATTCGGACCCAGGTGCTCTTGGCTCAAGGGCCAATGCTCTGTCTGCCACCCAGCCACCCGTACTATTATTAGTACTTTATTTTATTTCGAGTCTTTTGTTTTCTTCTTTTTGGTTTTTGCAGGGCAGTAGAGAGTGGGTGGCTTGCATGTCACATGGCTAGGTGATTATTGGGTTTACGAGGCTGGATATGGACTTGGGTGCTATTGGCTCCAGAGCTGGTGCTTTGTCCATTGCTCCACCTGGCCATACCTACAATTATTACTATTATTTAATTTAATTTTAATTTTTTTCTCTCCCCTTTTCTTTTTTCACCCAAGCAAGTCTATCTATATTCATGGGGGGAGGGGTATTTTGTTTACCTGTAAACAAGAATATTTTATTAATGTAAAAAAACATTTGTACAAAATGAGAATAAAAAATAAATTTAAAAAAAATTAAGAGTGGCTGGACTTCAGAAAAACCTGGAAAGAGCTGTATGAAGTGATTATGAGTGAAGTGAGCACAATCAGGAGAATATATTGTAGATATTAACAGCAACATTGTGAGATGTCCAGCTCCTCTCAGAAATTTAATGATCAAGGGCAATTCTAAAGGAATTCTGATATAAAATGTCACCCACAGTCAGATGAAAAAAAAAACATTTCAAGGCTGAATGCAGACCAAAGTATATTATCTTCTGTTTTGAAAATTGTTTAATTTAGTTTTTCTTTATTTTCATGGTTTTTTCCTGCTTTAATTCCGATTCTTCTTTCATAACATAATATGGAAATGTGTTAAACATCATTATTTAAGTATAACCTATATCAGATTACTTGCTGTCATGTGGAGGGGAGAGATGGATGGATGGTAGAAAATGTAGAACTCAAAAATTTACAAAAAGATTGATGCTGAATACTATTTTTGAATGAAATTTGAAAAAAATTTAAAAACAGCATTAAATCATAGCAGGAAGAGTTACTGGCTAAAAAAATGAATGTTGAAAATTATCTTTACATATAAATGGAGAAAATAATATGCTATTTCTACAAAGAAGCAAAGACAGAATAGGAAAAAAAAATCTTTTCACAATCTTCAACTAAATCCAAGGTATTTTCTTTCTAATATTATCTCCCTGTCCTGAACTGTATAAACTCCCTTGATATTTTCTCTTTCCTCACAGAACCATGGAAGAAAGAGAAATAAAAGGAGTAAGTGAAGGAGGTGATAAAAATAAGGAGACAAGAAATATGCTGGTGAGGAGATAAAATAAAAGGGGTTGGGGGGAGAGAACTTAATTCCCCCCAGATAGATGACTTAAAGAAAACAACTTTATTAAATTTGTTTGAATAAGGATTTCTGTTTTAAAAGGATTTTGATTTACTATGGAGAAGTCTCCCAATCGAAAGGGAACAATATTTGTCCCTAAGTTTTTGAACTATTTCTCCAGCACGAAGCCTGAAATATGTCCTAAAAGATGAACTCACTTGCTCCCTAAAATGGTGCATTTCCCAATGCAACCTTGTAATTAATCCTTAGTAATATTTATGGAACTTGTTGATTTTCTCAGGAAAGAACTTGGTTTTACTTCCAGTTTTAGTGTGTCCTTCCTTTCTGTATAAAAGTTATTTTTTTTTTCCCTTTATAAATAATCGGACCTATGAAGACCTGGAAATACTTGGGGCTTAGAAACTAAGAGACACTGACATAAAATTATCACAAAAAGCATTCAAATACAATTTTAATTAAACTTTGGAAGGTTTTGTGTAGCTGCTACTATGAGATCATCTTCCTTATTGGGAATTCTTTCCCAACAAAAAAGGTAAAATTAAAGAAAACTCTCCTTTCTCCCTATCCAGAGACCTCCTTCCATAGCTCCAGAGAACAGGACTCATAGTAGTAAAAATCACTGATGTAAATAGAATTTCCCTGTGACTGCCTATAATAGACAGTATGGCCTAGTTTGATCTTTGGACCCTGTCACTGCTGACCACCCTGTTCTGCCAGTTACTCTCCTCCGGGCTGTAGTTATGCTGCTCTCTATTAGTTCTCTCATCTGTCAGACAATTACTCAATATTTTTTAAGGTCATCTTTCATTTCACTACTCCTAACTATGGCTGTACCCTAGGTGTGCCTTAGGCATTCCATTCTCCTCTCTTCTCTTAGCCTTTCCTCTCCTGTCCTCTCCTCTCTTCTCTTCTCTAATTCTCTTTTCTTCTCTCTTTCCACGCTCTATCACTTGATGTCTTCATCAGCTACCATGGGTCTAATTCCTGTCTCTTTGTAGATGACTCACAGAACTATGTATCTGGTTCTAGGCCTTATTGATGCAGAGAATTGTGAATGTGAGAGATTTGTGGTTGGAAACAGATTTTTTAGTCTTTTGTGCTTTTGGATTTCATTAAGGTATTAAAATGTTATCTGCTCCTGAGATGTAAACTGGCTCCTATGGTTCCAGAGTTAAATGTATGGTTTGTACCTGTCTCATTCCATAACCCCAGTTTCCAAACTTCCACCTCGTTTTGGTCACATAGGGATTTCCCTTTGCACCCAATGGCCAGATAATGGGTAAGTCTCTAAACATTGGACCTAAACCCCACTCTGGGCTGGTCCTTTATCTCTGGCCCTGTCAGCACTCCCTGACAGTCTTCCTTCTCTCTCTCTGTCTCTGTCTCCCAAGCAACCTCACCTAGCCTTTTGTTATTCACCTCTGCCCTCAAATGCTTGTCCCTTCTCCAAGAGGAGAAAAGTTTTTAACCAGTATTCTTTGCAACAATAATTTATATTAAAATCCTCAGCAGTTTTAAATTTCAAAGGGATGATGAATTCCTTTACTTTTCAGCAACCCTCTATCTCTTTGGGATACCCCGAATATCATTTACAACATCATCAAAAGTTTCAGTCACACACATTCAACTCCTAGTGGATACTTTGTGTTTAATGTTCTACAAGCATTTCAAATGCATTATGTTCCAAACTGAACATAATGACTACCACCTCCCCCCCAACACCCCAACTTCCCTTCTCTTTTTGAAACTTCCCTATCTCTGCTGAGGATGCCTCTATCCCAGTCATCTGTCTTTGAAATTTTGGCATTTTATGACTTCTTGTTTTCCCTCACAACCATAACCAATAAGATGCAAAATCTGTTTTTTAACTTTCCTATTATTTCATCCACATCTCCTCATCTCTCCCCTCAGAAAACAGCTACTCTTGTGCAGGGTTTCATCACTCCTTGCGTCAACTTACTACAAGGGCATCCTTATTGAACCCCCTTCCTCAAGTTTCTCCCAGGATGTCCTCCATACAGAAGCCAAAGTAATTTTTCATGAACAAAAAATGTGGCCATATCACAAACCTACTCAAAAAGCCTCAGAAAGCTCTCAATCGCCTCTAGAACCAAATGTAACCATCTCTTTAGGCTGTCTCTGCTCTAGATAAGCTCTCACTCTTGATTTTGTCTCTATATCCCTGGTGTCTGGCATTTGTGGCAGAGGTGTTTAATAAATGTAAGTTGGATGGATGGATGGATGGATGGATGGATGGATGGATGGATGGATGGATGATTAACTGGCATCTCTAGCCTGTCCATTCACTTGAAACTCACTGCATTTAGAATCTTCCCCGATGATAATTTCCAGCTTCTTTCCTTGACACAGAATTCATATGCAATGTTCTATCTTTCCCTATAAAATGCCTGCTTTCTTGTAACGTACATGGAGACAAAGAGTCTGATATAATCAAGGCTACAATTATTTTTCCCCCTCTATTTTAAACTTCATTTTTAATGATCAAAAATCATTTTTCTCTCTTTCCTTCCCAGAGACTTGGGTCAGGATGCCCTGAGTTCAAATGTGACCTCAGACACTGAGGAACAGTAATACCCTGGCCAAGTCACATGGCCTCTGCTAGCCTTAGTATCCTCATCAGTAAATTAGGGAGAACAGTATCCCTGCCTCCCAAGACTGTTATGAGGAGTAAATGAGAGAATATTGGTGAAGTTCTCAGTGCATTATCTGCCACATAGGAGGCACTCAATAAATGCTTTTTCCCATTCTTCTCTTCTTCTGCCATTAGAAAACAAAGCTCTTGTAATAAATATGTGCAGCCAAACTAGACCAGTTCCCGCACTGACCCAGATAAAATGGACTGCAGCTCTGGAGGGCCCTCCTTGGGTGGTCCTCATCTCTTCCATGCCACCTCTTTTCCTGGGTTCCTCATAATCCCACCTGTGCCAGCTGTTCTGCTTGCTGGGAGCAGGAAGATGAGTTCCAAAGGGAGAAGGAAGCCTTCAAAAGACTGGGAACTTATCTACCAGGACCTGCTCTAGTTGGGGGTCAGGCTGCTCCCTTCATATGTGGAAGATAGTGGGAGAAGGAGAGAACCTCAGGTCCTGGCCAGAGGAGACCAACACGTGGCCCACGAACACAGGTCTTGCTGCTTTGCTTCTACTTGGGTGCTTTTGTTTCTGTGGTAAGAGATTGTAGCTTATGATGAGCTGAGTTTCAAAAGTGCAATAGATTGAGGCCCTCTTAACATTCTGGTATGGAGTATGGGGCTTGTCCAGCTTTGAGACCCTTAGAAGGGAGGAGTGATCTTCAGGACACAGCCCAAAGGTAGCTGAGAGAGGGGCTTACCTAGCAGCCTTGCCATATGTGGCCATGAGTTTGGTGGGACCAAGGTTGTGGAGAAAGTGTGAAATGTGATCCGACTCCTCAAAGATAAAGTGGCATAGAGGAGAGAGTGACCTGAAATGGTTGGAGTGGGTGGGAAATATTTCCATTTCTGCTTCTGCTCTATCATTGTTGTATTTGCCTCTATCAAAGTCAATTTAAAAATGAGTTAGCAGAATTGAAGTACTACTCAGTTGTGCCTAACAGGAGAGGGATGACATCAGAATGGCTCAGGGTACTCCTAGAAATTAGAGGAGGAGTTGCAACTGGCCTTGTTTCAGAAGGGTGAAGCTACATTTTAAAACTTACATTATAGAAAAGAATTAGGAAAGCCATTCAACAAAATTCTTGAGTGGAAGAATCTTATCATACATCTCTAAACTCTCTCTTTCCCCTCCCCAACTTTCTCCAGGGTCAAACTTAGAACTTTTTTTATTTTTCTTTAAAATTTATTCCTTTATTTATTTATCGAATACTAAAATAGTTTTGATGTATGAGTGAACATAATTCCACTTCCCCCCACAAAAATAGAAAAAAATCACAAAAAATTAAGTGAGAGAAAATTAAAAAAAAAACATTGTACTACAGTCTGTGTCATACCATTAGCTCTGTCTCTGATGGGTCACAATCTTTATCTCAAGTCCATCAGAGAAGGTACTTCAATAGTTTTCCCCTAAGTTGCTATTACTAATTTTATTTCCCTCCAATCATTCCTCCCAACTCCCATTTATTCATTTATCTTTCCCCTTTCAAGTCATCCTTCCTTAAAAGTGTTGTGGGGCAACCGAGTGGTACAGTGGACAGAGAACCAGCCTTGGGGCCAGGACAACCCAAGCCCAAATCCTACCCCAGATACCCAACAACCATCCAGTCAGGTGGACCTGGGCAGATCACCCAACCCCACCACCTTGAAAAACAAAAAAAAAAGTGTGTTATATCTGACTACTCTCTCTGAGGATCTTCCCTCCCCTCCATCACCTACACCCACCCCTCCCCTTCTGTGTACCCTCTCCCCCATCACCTTTCCTTCCTACCCTATTAATGGTGTATGTTGTTTCCTTTGTGAGTCATTTCTTATGAGAATGAAGGCTCACTCATTCCCCCTCACCTTCCCCCTTCTACTGCTTTGCCAAAGTGAAGCTTGGCTTTTCAAGATATGTTCTGGTTATTCTTTTTATTTCTTCATATATACTTTTCATCTCATCTTCCTTATTTACGATTTAATTGATTTGGTTTTCCACCCTTATGTTTAATAAGATTAGCTAAAGGTTTATCATTTTTTTTGTTTTTTTCAAAAAATCAGTTTTTATTTTTATCATTAATATTGGTTTCCAATTTGTTATTGCTCTAATAACTTTAAAATCTCTCCTTTTTTCTTTTATATAAGTTTTATTTCTAAATTGGCTTTCTAGTTTTAAAAATGCAGATTCAATAAATTATTTTTTTTATTTATAAGTGAACATTTATGAGAAAGTTTTTTATCCTCCTGAGGCATGCACTGATTGTATCCTAAAAGTGTTTCTCTGTTGTTTCAAAAATATCCCTGTATTTAACATAATTAATGTTCTTTGATGCACCCATTATTTAGGATCTCACTGTTAAGCCTCCATCTGGGTCTGTTTCTTTTGATTGCTGTTCCTGACCCAATAACTATATTCTTTGCATTATGTTCTCTAAAACATGTATTTACTAATTCTGTCTTTTCATTAATGATGTGTGTCTGAGAACAACCAATTTTTTAAAAGTTCAATCCCATGCTATGAATTATGTAAATTCTTTTTAGTGCAATTTAGAAGATATCAGAAGTCTTTTAATGAGAATTTATTCAAAAAATTTTCAGTTTCATACTTTTCTGTTTATTTATCTTTCTGATAGATATATCAAAAATACAGTGAAGAATACTGAATTCTTCTGCGACTTTTCTGTTTTATGTCTTCTTATAGTTCATTTCATGTTTCCTTTATGAATTTGGATGTTAAGGCTTTTGGGATATGTAATTTTGTCACTGATATTGGTTTGTTGCCAATGATTATTTCACCACAATGTAGTTTCCTGTTTATTCCTTTCTGTCTTTGAAAGTTTGTTTTTTTCTTATCAAACTGCATGATTTTAATGCTTGCTCTTTTAGATTCACTTTTTTATCAATATGAGAGAACATAATGAATTGGGAATAAAACTTAAAAAATGGCCTGAACAAGAAAAATTGAAAATCCCTAATAAAAGATCAAAGCATAAATTTTGAAAATTAAAGAAAAACATTCACGAGATTGAAAGCAAAAGCCCATTGAGCTTACATTTGAAATTTTGTTGATTTTTCTTCAGTTGTTTTTCATGTGTCTGATTCATTCTGACCTCTTTTGGGGCTTTCTGAGATGAAATACTGAAGTGGTTTGCAATTTTCTTCTCCATTTCACTTTACAGATGAGGAAACTGTGATAAATAGGGTTACACTACTTGCCCAGGATCACAAAATCAGCAAGTATGTGAGACCAGATTTGACCTCATGAAGATGAGTCTTCCCAAGGGCAGGTAGGCCCTCTCTTCACTATGACACACCCAATTGAACTAGAAGCTACATTTAAAAATAAACAAATGAATCATATACAGTTAATCTGATAAAAGAAAGAAAACAAGATTATCTGTAAAAAAAGGGAAAAGGGAAACCTCTCAACAATTCCTGATGAGAAAATAGGCAGGGTAAAAGCAACAAATTTGCCCAGTTATACCTAACAAAACTGAAAACCTAGAAGGAATAGATAAATACTTAAACTATATAAAATAGCATGATTAAAAAAAGAAGAAAATTTGTTTACATAACCCAGAATCAGAAGATTTTTTTCAAATAAATATCTCGGATCAGATTGATTTACAAATTAATTCTATCAAATATTCAAAGACCACACAATTATAATGCTGCATAAACTGCTTTCAAAAATAAGAAGGCACGCCTCTAATTTCTTTGTATGATGCGAATATCATCTTGATACTTAAATTAGAGAGAGATAAAGCACAGAAAGAAAGTTACAAACAAGTATCTCTAATAAACATTGACACAAACTTTTTAAATACAATATTATTAAGCAGGTTACAAAAAGAGATTAGAAAAATTATATACCATAACCAAGTACTATATATTTTAAGAAAATAGAGCTTTTTCATCATAAGGAAAATTACAATATAATAAATCAGGTTAATAATATAAATATCAAGTCATATAATTATTGATTTTCAAAGGTTTATGACAAAACCTACTGACTATTTTAAGACTTTTAGAAATAAGAGGAATAAATGAATCTTACTTTACTAGAGTAAATAGCATCTAATGAAATCCTCACACAAACATTTTATACTTAGAGGCCTTTCTAGTAAGATCAGGGTCAAGCAAATATTCCCAGAATCTTTATTCTTCTTTGACAATAGCAATGGCAGTAAGACCAAAATGAGAAGTTAAGAGCATAAGAATATGTAAATCAGTACCAAATTATCACTTTTTGCAGAAAATATGGTTTTACAGAAGATGAACTTAGCTAGAATACAGAGATTAACTGTACACTGCACAAGATGTAGAATTAAAAATATATTGTTGGACCTAATCAGTGTGGGAGGCTTTTTTTTGTGTGTATTATTTACATGACATTAGCTTGTCTTTCTTTTTTCGAAGTGGTGACAGGAAGAGAGGGAGAAAAAAATAATCACTATGATAATAATTAGAATAATAATTAGAATTTCTGTAACACCTTAAGTTTGTTAAATCCTTTGCAAATCTCAACTGATTCTTTTTTTTCTTGTATTTTATTTGTTTTTTCCCATCTACATACATTGCTAGTTTTTAACCAATCATTTTTTTTTGCAAAGCTTTGGGTTTCACAATCTTCTCCTTTCCTCCTCTCCCCACCTCCTACCCCTGAAGGAAAGCAATCTGACACAGGTTCTACATCTATAATCATGCTAAACATAGATCCACAAAGACTGCTAGTTAATAGTGGACAGGAAATGAAATAGAAAATTAGAAAACTATACAAAATTTCCGGAATTTCTCCCAGTTCTAAATAGTCCTTTCACATCTAACTCAAGTCCAGTCTCCTCCCATTTCACCTGTTTCCTGAGCAGAATGTCCCAACCAGTTCCCCTCTTTAAGACAATTGATGTTTATTTCCTTTAAACTTTGAGGCAGATGGAAACTGAAACTTTTTGGATTCTAGGAAATCAGCCCATTATTCAATCACTTGTAAATGTGCATATGTATGTCTCTACAGGGGGTTTTGAACAGCCATGAGAGGGTTCTAGATCTGATCTTAGAGGAGATAGGCAAGCTCTGGTGATTAAGAGATGGGGAGCTGACATGGCCAGGTTTGTACTTAGAAAGCTCCCTTTGATAGGTAAGTAGGATGGACTAGCTTGAGGAGAGACACCAGGCATGGAGAACCATCAGAAGCAATCACAATTGTCCAGGCAAGAGGTGAATGGTTCACACCCTGGTGTAGTGGTAATGCCAAAAGAGAAAATGTACAGGGTAGATGTAAAGGAGAACCTACAGGACTTGGCAAGAGTTGGGAGGGGTAGCAAGAGATGGTGAGAAGTTGAGCATGACACCTGAGTGACCACATCTGCCCTCAGACTCTGAGGGAGCAGGCCAGGGCCTGAACCCAGGAGTCTTTGTAAGTGGCAGTGCCTTTCAAACAGCAAGATCTGCCTCCTGTCCATATTCTATGCCACCCTTGGAAAGAGAAGTCAGTGAAGAGAGGGAGCTCACTTGTCTCATGAGCAGCAACAATTGTTGATTTGCTGCCACCAAGAGGCAGATAAGTTCCACTATGAATTACTAATCATTCCTCACTATTGCTGCTTTTACCCCAGCCCTCATGGTCACCATATGATAGCCCACTCTAGTCCCATAGTCTAGAATGATTATGACAGAGTTCTTTTTTCTCTTTGCCCAATCTTCTAGCCTCCTTTCTGATGTTCACCCTCTCCTCTGTCACCCTTCTTGAGGGCAGATCTGTACCCATCCGCTTGTAATGTTCCTGGTGTATTAATGAATGTTGTTTCTGTCTCTCAGGGACTGGCTGGTGACCTACAAGCTTCCAGTTCTCCTAAAGTGAACTGATTCACTGTCTGCTGTCCACCATATTCTTTCTACCTCATTTCTGTCTTCATATCTTTTAAGTTCCAGAGCCATGTAACCTGAGTTTGGTCTATGAAGGAGGAGACTGCTATGGGATTCCAGCCCTGGCAGCCCGTTGGAAAACTGTATTGGTTCAAAGTAGCAGTTCTCATTCAAAGTAAGTTCTCATTTGGGCCATGATTTCTGACCTGGTTATTCCTCTGCAGACTGGGCTAGATGCCAGAAGGGAGATCTTGCTCTAAATTTGGGGACCTGAGTTGCATCATTGCTGCTATGGGATTCTGAAGTTTGGCTTTCTCCATGAACATGCCAGGGTCTCTTTTTATGTAGGAACCCCTGTTCCCTTTCTCAACACCCATGAACCTGTGACCAGAACTGGGGAGTAGGTGACAAAGTTGATTTTTTGTACCTGTCCTCAATAGAGTTCGCTGATATGGCTCTGGGGGTGTCCCCAGACACCTTCTTGCCCTGGCACAGTCTTCCCTTTTGTGTTGGAGTGTCCTCAATGCCAGGATACATAATACTCCCAGTCTGTTTTTCTCTACTGAGATAGACTGGTTAAATGACTCGTTGTGATTTTTTTTTTCCATTTTTCTCAATAACAAATTGGTCTGGGGCATTATCTACATCTGTGTGGAATAGACTGTGAAGGCATTTACCTCACTGGTTCCCCTCACTCTACCGTCCTGGCTCTGCCTCTGAACATGGAGTTTTCTCTCTTACTTAGAATTAAAATATTCTGTGCATACTGTTTCCTCATTAAAATGTGAGCTCCTTAAGATCATGGACTATCTTGGTTTTCTATTTGTACCCTCTTTACTTAGCACAGATTGATTTATTCAATGAAATATTTAATTAATAAATAACTACAATTTAAAGATTGAAGAGGTCAAGAGTGATGAAGCCTGAGAAAAGGCCATTAGACTTTTGATTAAGAAATCACTGACAACTTTAGAGAGAACATTTTCCTTTCAATGATGGGAACAGAAACTAAAATGTAGAGAGTAAGAAAAGAATGAGAGGAACGGATGTGGAGGCATTGCTTGTAGAGGGCCTCAGCACAGAAGTTTGCCTCCATGGCTGTCGCCTCAGCACAGAAGTTTGCCTCCATGGCTGTCTGTTTGTGACTTGGGACCCAGAAAGCTTCTGTAGTCTGGAGTGCTGCCCAACTTTGGCTGCCTTTCAAGAACCAAGCAAAGTTCCACAGCCCCGAGAAAAGGTCAATGGGATTTAAAGTTCTATTTTGTTATGAGACCTTGTGTTGTATCCTGTGCTTGGCTAGTGGAGCCTCACTGGTAGCAGTAAACCATGGGAGAAGAGAGCTGTGGGAATGCAGGCTGAGTATCAGTTTAATAGGATTGTTGTTTTGTTTGTTTTAACTTTTATTTTGGATTCTAAGACCATGGAAGAAGTGGAAGTTGCTCTATGTTAGTTTTTGTTTTTAGCAATTTTAGAGGTTTGGAAATCAGAGAAATTGTCTATTCATTTCTCTGTTTGATTATTTGATCTCATCATTTCCTTTAAGGCCTGGTTTATTAAGAGACATTTCTTGGAGACTTCCAGCCAAGATGGCAGAGAGAAGACAGGCAGGATTCTAAAGTCTCCTGATCTTCCCTCATAAAAAAATATGAAACAAACCTCTTAACAGAAATCCAACATAAAGAAGTACAAAAAACCTATTGTAATGGGGGGAGGGAGAAGGGAGGAAATAAGAAACACCTGAGTCTTCCTCTCATCACACTTGGCTTAAAGTTACCTTACACACACACTCAGTTAACTTAAAAAAAATCTTACCTTTCTAGTATTAAAAGGGGGAGAAAGGGGATGCGGGAATGGAGCCAGGGATGGAGGAGGAAAAAAGGGGAACTATCATAAGGAAGGGCAAGAAAAAGGGAAAAGGGAAAGGGTAAAGAAAGGGGAGGGTGTGGATATAGGAGGGCAAACACATCGAAGGTGGTAGTATTCAGAAACAAAATACTGGGGAATACAGATAAAGGGGGAAAAGGAGAAAAATACAAACAGAGGGAAAGGAGGGAAATAAAGAGTTAGTAATTATAACTTTGAATATGAATGGGATGAACTCTCCCTTAAAATGTAAGCCAACAGCAGAGTAGGTTAAAAACCAAAATCCCACAATATGCTGCTTACAAGAAACTCATTTAAAACAAAGAGATACATATAGAGTAAAGGAAAAAGTTTGGAGTAAAATATATTTTGCTTCAGATTAAGTGAAAAAAAGCAGGGTCAGAAATTCTTATCTCAGACAAAGCAGCTACAAAAATGCATAGCACCAGAGAAAAGAAAGTGATTTCGATACTGAATATGTATACATCCAATGGAATAGCATACAAATTCTTAGAGGAGAAGCTGAAAGAACTACAGGAAGACATAGACATTAAAACTCTACTAGTGGGAAACCTCAACCTCTTGCTCTCAGATTTAGATAAATGAAATCATAAAATAAACTAGAAAGACGTTAAGGAGGTAAATAGATTGTTAGAAAACCTAGATATGACCCCGCTGTCATGATGCCTCCTGCGGCTGTGCTCGGAGGTTGCTCGCGGTTGGACAGCAGCTCGCTCAGGAGCAGCAGGTGCTGCTGCCTTTGAGGGCTGCAGGAGGACAGGAGCAGGGCCTGGGCCATGGCCCTGGCCAGGGAGCTGCTACTGCGTGGGAGCAGGGGGAGCCCTGAGGGCCCGGGGGCTGTTGGAGCCCAGTGCTATCTGTGGATTGGAATGGTTTATGAAAGACTGTACTTTATCTAATGCTCCAAAGAAGCCTTTGACTGCATACATTCCTTTTACAATGGAACAATGACCCGTATTCAAAGAACAAAATCCAGATTTGAAAAGCAAAGGAATAATAAAGAAGCTTGCTGAAGCTTGGAGGGAGCTTCCAGAATCACAGCAGAAGGTTTATGAAGAGGCCACCAAGGCAGATTTTAAAGTATACAAAGAGGAGGTCTCTAAATATAAAGCAGAGCTTAATCCTGAGGAGATAAAAAGATTGAAAGAAGAAAAGCATCAAAAAAATTCTAGAAAAGAAATAATATAGAAAAAAGGGAGTTAACTGTCTTTGGAAAGCCCAAAAAAACCTCTTTCAGCTTATAATATTTTTATTTCTGAACACTTTAAGGAATCAAAAGGACTTTCATCACAGGAGATGATGAAGGTTTTAAATGAAGAGTGGAAAGCTCTGTCATTATCTCAGAAGCAGGTATATATGCAACTTGCTCAAGATGATAAAATTCATTATGGAAATGAAAAAATGCTTGAAATTGGAAGAGAAGATCTTTTACGTTTTAGAAAGCTAAAAGCCAAAATTGGAAAACACCTTGAAGAAATCTATTGCTATTTGCATCTTCATAATGAATATGATAAATACTGAAGGAACCAATCTGGTTTCACTATACCAGACTGGCAAAATTTCCAAGGATGACGTTGGTGAACATTTTATATTGATCTCTTTTTGTTAATGCACGGATTTAAGCCAGTATGCTGACATATTTTTTTATTAGCACCTAGTTATGGATATTCTGCTGTTATATACTCAGTTGAAGTTCAGACAGAATTTGCTTTTGGAACTACTGAATGTCAAAAAAATTCATCTAGGTATAGGAGAGTATAATTTTACCCTTGGCTAAAGGTAAATCAAACTGTGAAATATTTTTAATACTGGATGATGGCAAGAAAGTAGTCTTGTTTCCTAATGAGGAAATAAGCATTTGATTTTCTCAAATTGTCTTAAATTATAAAAGGCACAGTGGTCTAAACTATCACTGTAGTGTATTTTTAACTGGCCTGGGTAAATTTCATTACCTAGGCAGGTTCTAATTCCTATGTAATACTAGCTTATGTAGTATTCAGATGACAAATAGACACACATAGAACTGCTGATTTCATTTATGACTTTTTAAAAAAACACTACTGAAGGATATTTGTAAATGTTTCCGTCCATCCTTTTTTTTGTAAAGTGAAAAGATTATGTCAACTCTGTGCACATTTGTGTTTATAATCACAGAGAATAAAATCTTCTAATACATTCTAAAAAAAACCTACATGTGATAGACTTATGGAGGAAAATGAATGGGGATAGAAAGAAATATACATTTTTTTCTGCAATTCATGGCACTTACACAAAAATTGACCATGTGCTATGGCATAAAAACCTAATGCTCAACTGCAGAAAGGCGGAAATAGTGAATGCATCTTTCTCAGTTCATAAGGCAATAGAAAGTCACATGCAATATTGGCTGAGGGAAATATAGAACCAAAAGTAATTGGAATCTGAATAACCTCTGTTTGAAGAATGAGTGGATCAAACAAGAAATTATAGAAAGAATTAATTATTTTTCTCCTGGATAATGACAATAATAAAAACAACATACCAAAACCCATGGAATTCACTCAAAGAGACTCTCAGGGGATATATTACATCTTTAAATGTTTACATGAATAAATTAGAAAAAGAGGAAATCAGTGAGCTACATATGCAACCAAAAAAATTTAGAGAAAGGACAAATTAAAACACCCAATTAAATACCAAATTAGGAATTCTAAAATTAAAGGAGGAAATTAATAAAATTGTAAGCAAAACTATTGAATTAAATAAAACCGAACGGTGGTTTTATGAAAAAAATTGATAACCCTCTGTCCAATTTGATTATAAAAAAGAATGAAGAAAACCAAATTTCTAGTACCAACAATGAGGAGGAAAGGCAAGTAATAATCTGGAATTAATTTGCACAACTTTGTGCCAATAAATTTGATAATCTAATTAAAATGGATGAATATTTACAAAAATGTAAGTTGCCCAGGTTAAATGAATAGGTGATTAAATATCTAAACAACCCTGTCTCAGAAAAAGAAATTCAACAAGCCATCATTGAACTCCCTAAAAAAAATTTCCAGGGTCTGATGAATTCACAAGTGAATTCTACCTAACATTTAAGGAACAATTGGTTCCAATTCTATCTAAACTCTTTGGAAAAATAGGGAAAGGCGGAAATCTGCCTAACTCTTTCTATGAAACCAATATGGTGCTGTTACCTAAACCAGGAAGAGTTAAAACATAGAAAGAAAATTATAGACCTATTTCCCTGATGGATATAGATGCAAAAATCTTAAATAAAATCTTAGCAAAATGATTACAAGTCATCAGTAGGATAATACATTATGATCAAGTAGGATTTATTCCAGGAATGCAGGGATGGTTCAATATTAGGAAAACTGTTTGTATACTCAATTATATCAACAACAAACCAATCAGAAATTATATGATCATATCAATAGATGCTGAAAAAGCTTTTGACAAAATACAGCATCCATTCCTATTAAAAACACTAGAGAGTGTAGGAATAAATGGACTGTTCCTTAAAATAATTAGCAGTATCTATCTGAAACCATCAACAAGCATTATATTCAATGGGGAGAGGCTAGAGGCATTCACAATAAGATCAGGGGTGAAACAAGGGTGCCCATTATCACCACTACTATTCAATATTGTATTAGAAATGTTAGCATCAGCAATTAGAGAAGAAAAAGAAATTAAAGGAATTAGAATTGGGAAGGAAGAGACAAAACTCTCACTCTTTGCAGATGACATGATTGTCTACCTAGAGAATCCCAAGAAATCATCTAAAAAACTACTGGAAACAATTAGCAATTTTAGCAAAGTTGCAGGTTATAAAATAAACCTCCATAAATCCTCAACTTTTCTATATATGTCTAGCAAGAAACAGCAGGAAGAGCTAGAAAGAGAAATCCCATTCAAAGTAACCGCAGACAATATAAAGTATTTGGGAGTCTATTTGCCAAGACAGACTCAGGATCTTTTTGAAAACAATTATAAAACACTTCTCACACAAATTAAATCAGATTTAAATAACTGGGCAAATATCAATTGTTCATGGATAGGTAGTGCTGATGTAATAAAATCACAATTCTACCAAAACTAAACTATCTGTTTAGTGCCCTACCAATCAAAATTCCAAAAAATTACTTTAATGAGTTAGAAAAAATGTAAGTAAATTCATATGGAGAAATAAATAGTCAAAAATTGCCAGGAGCTTAATGAAAAAAGTGCAAAAGAAGGTGGCTTAGCCCTACCTGATCTAAAATTGTATTATAAGGCATCAGTCATCAAAACTGTTTGGTATTGGCTAAGAAATAGAATGGTAGACCAGTGGAATAGACTAGGTGTAAAAGCAGGAGATGATTATAGTAATCTGCTGTTTGATAAACCCAAGGAATCCAGCCATTGGGACAAAAACTCCCTCTTTGATAAAAACTGCTGGGATAATTGGAAGTTAGTATGGAAGAAACTGAGATTAGACCAACACCTAACACCCTTTACCAAGATAAGATCCAAATGGTTACAGGACTTAGACATAAAAAACAATACTATAAGCAAATTAGATCAAGGACTAGTTTACCTGTCAGATCTATGGAAAGGGAAGCAGTTTATGACTAAGGAAGGGTTGGAGAACATCACCAAAAACCAATTAGATGATTTGGATTCCATTAAATTAAAAAGCTTTTGCACAGACTGTACCCAAGATCAAAAGAAATGTAGTAAATTGGGAAACAATCTTCACAACTAATGATTCTGACAAATGACTCATTTCTAAAATATACAGAGAACTGAGTCATATTTTTAAAACAAAAAGCCATTTCCCCAATTGACAAGTGGTCAAAGGATATGCAACGGCAATTTACAGATAAGGAGATCAAAGCAATTCATAGCCATATGAAAAAATCCTCTAAATCATTAATTATTAGAGAAATGCAAATTAAAACTTCTCTGAGGTACCACCTCACACCTCTCAAATTGGCCAATATGACCAGAAAGGATAATGATTGTTGTTCGAAGGGTTGTGGGAAATGTGAGTTTCTTGTATTAGGGGATGGGTCTGCTAGGGTCTTCTGGGTTGGGAACTCTTGGGGCTTGTCGACTGGGCTGAGCTGTCCACTAAACAGGGGGTTTAGGTTACTTGTGTTGGAGCTCTCCAAGCTGACCTCCTATGTCATTGACCTGCCAACTCAGGACTCCAGGGCAGGGTTCTCCAGTGCAGATACCTTCTGTTGCTGAGAAACTCTGACTGGTCTCCTCCATGGCTCATCCATGTGTTCAGTTCTCTTCAACCTTGCTTGACAATGTTATATTCAAAATTCAAAGCCTTGCAAAAGAAAATGAGTGTTTGAATCTACTGCTGTATATAATTGGAAAACAAATAAAATATTTATATAATTTTGAAAATGTTATACTCTGTTCTTTTATGGGTTCTGTTGCTCTCAGAATTCAGAATTGATTAACAGTTTCTATTTTCTATCTTATAAAATTTGAGGTAGATGGAAACCAAAACTGGTTTGATTCTAGGACATCAGCCCATTACCAAATTGTTTGTGAATGTGTAAATATGTATGTCTCTGTGACTGACCTGGAACACCAAAGAAAGGATACTATATGTCATCCTAGAGGTGACAGTGAAGCTCTGGAGATTAAAGCATAGAGATCTGACATGGTCAGATTGACACTTAGAAAGCCCCCTTTGACACCATATGTAGGATGGACTGGCATGAAGAGAGACATGAGGTAATTATGTGATTAATGTTGTTTCTGAGGGAAACCTGGAAATACTTAAGGAAGTTTCTGGCTTCTCTCTGCCATCTTGACTCTATCCTCTTGACACAAACATTTTAAATGTATTATTATTATTATTATTATTATTATTATTATGTAGATTGCAACAAGAGATAAGAAAAACTACGAACTGTAACCACACTGTATTTATACCAAGAATGAAGATTTTCATTATGAAGATAACTAGTATAATAAATCATGTTGATAATATAAACAGCAAATCATATAATTTTGGATTCTGAAAGGTTTTAGGCAAAGACCACCAAAAATATTAACAACAAATGAAATCTTTAATAGAGTAATTACCATGTAATGAAATCCTAGCAGGAAGATATTATAGTTAGTGGCCTTTCTGGGAAAATTAAGGATCAAGCAAGTATCTCTACTCTCCTTTGAAACAGCAATAATAGTAAAGACCAAAAAGAGAAGTTGAATGTAGACAAAAAAGCAGCAAATTTAGTCCATTTTACAGATAATAAACTGCAATAATTAAAAACTATTCCAAGGACTAATTTTGAAACACACAACTCACCCTCTGAAAGAGAGGTGATGAACTCAAGGTGCATAATTAGAAATATATTTTTCTCTCTATCCAGTCTGGGAATTTTTTTTTCCAAATGGTGGCAACTGAGAGAGAAAATACTAATTTTAATGATAATAGCATTTATAGAGCACCTTAAGGTTTGTA
Source organism: Macrotis lagotis (assembly GCF_037893015.1). Taxonomy (NCBI): domain Eukaryota; kingdom Metazoa; phylum Chordata; class Mammalia; order Peramelemorphia; family Peramelidae; genus Macrotis; species Macrotis lagotis. The sequence continues at coordinate 39,286,394 of NC_133659.1, read as the reverse complement.
AAGCCTTTGATGAACAGTTTTTCATTTGGTTCTTACAATAATATTGGGGAACAGGTACTGTTATTATCCTCAATTGTTAATTGAAAAGAAAAAAATGTTTTTAAAAAGGATTACAAATTTCTCTTTACTTAAAAAAAAACAGAAAAAAATGCCAAAAATTTCTTCCAGCTCTAAATAGTCCCTCTACAACTGGATCAAGTCCAAGCTCCTCTACATTCCTGCTTGCTGATCAGAACACCACCACCCAGTTCCCTATTTCTCTTTAGGAAAATGATTTTTGAGTTTATGTAAGAACAGATTCTATTTTGTATCTTATAAAATTTGAGATAGATGGAAACTGAAACTGTTTTGATTCTAGGATAACAATCTATTGGCGAATTGTAAATGTGTTTATGTATATCCTTGTGACTGACTTTGAACACCAAAGAAAGAATCCTGTATGTGATCCTAGAGATGACAGTTAAGCTCTGGAGATTAAAGCATAGAGATCTGACATGGCCAAATTGACACTCAGAAAGCCCCCTTTGACACCTGAATGTAGGATGGGCTGGGATGAGGAGAGACATGAGGCAAGGAAAACAACCAGAAGCTATACAGCATGAGTAGGAAGGGTTTTGTGTTGACTTTTCCAGTTGGTCAGCCTTGTTTTTTTATTTTTGCTAGGCAATGGGGTTACGTGGCTTGCCCCAAGGCCACACAGCTCGCCAGCCTTAGTTTTGAAGGAGTTATTTTCTTTTTCCTTTTGACCATTCTGCATTTATAGATATCATTTTGTTTAGTCAATTTTCTGTATCCTTTGTCAATTTTTTGTAATTACCCTATATGAGTCCCATTTCGTTTCTCAATTTTACTTCTTCCTCTGCTCTTTGGTTATTAATTTTTTTAAACCTCTTGAAAGAGGATGTTTTAGGTTTGTGACCAATCCATACTCCCCTTTTCATTTGAGATGGCATTTTGATCTCTGTCAGTACAAGCAGCTTTCTATGGTTACTGCTCTTTTTTGTTTATTTTTATGGTTGAACTCTGCTTCTTTGACATGGTACAGTTTTTGTGCTGGGAGTCTGTGAATTTTGTTCTGGGGGCTGGGGATCTGGTTTCTGGCTTCCTGCACTGGGGTCTCAGGGGCTCATGTCTTCCTCCTGGCATTAGGGTTATTTGACCCAGGACCTAAGTGTTTAGATTGCTAAACTGCACTATGGCAAAGAGCCTCCCACTGGCTTCTCAATTTCCTTGCCTAATATGGAGTGAATTATGCTTTTATCCATGTGAGACAGACTTTTCTAAAGCTCCTCCAAGATATCTTGAGCTGAAGATAGCTGTGCTCTTATGGGTTCTGCTACTTTAGAGTCTATTCTGAGATTTCATTTAAAGTTGTTTGAGAGGTAGATTGAGAAAACCTCTGGCAGCTTCTTAGCTTCTTACAATCATCTTATTTCCACCAAGAAAGCCTATTTCTTTTCTTCTTTTTTTTTGTGAATGAGTCTCTATTTTGCATAGGCTGTAAGTGAAGTGACCATTCACAAGCTGATTCCCCTTATAGAGCATCCATAAACTTTGACATGACCCATTTGCCAGTTCATACTTCTTAGGGAACCCAGTCCTATGCTCCAAGTTTCTCTAATAAAAGTCTCATTTTAAGACATTTAACACAAGCTCTTGGCCCTGAGAGCAGACTTGCTAGATGCTTACAGTCTTCTTTTCCTCTTCTCTAGTACTAGGTGAGTTGAAGTCCTTACTCTATGAATTTGTGCCATCTCATCAATCCTCAATATACATGGTTTCTGAATTTCCCCATTAGAGTTAAGAGTGAGGTCTCTGCTTCTGTGGCAATTTTTGGTTAGTGTCTGACTCAGATTCAGTGCATGGAGCTTTCTAGACCAGCTTTATGGATCTTCTAGAACCCAGAAACTGTCAAATTCCCCCATTCCTTGTCTTTCCTTCTCTGCCTCCTTTAAAGGTCAAGTTCAGAGGCTATGATAATTTCTCTGGTGTCAACCTTTTGTTATATGAACATATATCCATGCTCCATCTCCAGCTCCAGGCTTTTCTCTGGCTGCCCACCCCCTGTGTCTGGAATGTTCTCCTTCCTTAACTCCTCTTGTTGACTTTTCTGGCATCCATTAAGTCCCATCTTCTACAGGAAGCCTTTCCTTAGCCCTCTAAATTCTAGCGTCTCTTCTGTTAATCATGTTCTATTTATAGTTTGTCTATATTTGTTTGTTTGTTTGTTGTCTGTCTCCCTGTCTTTCTGCATTGTATTGTGAGCTCCTTGAGGGAAGGATTGCCTTCTGCCTCTTTTTCTTATAATCATAACTTAGCACAGTGACCAACATAAAATAGGTGCATGATATTATAAAATATTGATTAATTGGTGTTCTTCAATCCTGCCTAAAATGGAAACCATGAACTTGAGCCAGTTTCTGGTAGTAGGGACCAGGAAGTCCCAGGACAGGGAGAATTAGCAGAGGGAGGGGAATTTATTTTTCATGACCATGTCTTGATATGTCTATACTCCTGTTTTCATAATAGAATGTAAGCCTTTCTTGATACATTTTTAGAGATCTTGACTATTGCCCTAGAAGACAGAAAGGCTACTTTCTGTAGCTGGCTCATAGTCAGGTCATTGTAGCAAGGCCTTCTATTATTTCTCAATTCACTGTGGGTTGGCCTTTATGGTTCTCAATTAGGAGTTGGTATCCAGAGATCAGCAGCCATGTTAGAGGAGCTTGTTATATGGGAGCACAGAGAGACCTAAATGACCAACCCACATTATTTAGCTAGTATTTGTTGAACAAGGCTTCAATCCAGGTCTTCCCATCTCTGAGACTGGCTCTCTATGACAACTTGCTGCCTCTCTAGGCACAGCATATATTTCTGAGTCCTAAGGCAGGCTATCACAGTCATAAGACCACTATCTTTGTGGTTTTTCCCATGGTCTATAATAGAAACCTCATTCCTCTCTATTCATAATTTTGAGTCTTAATCAAAATAAACACCAAAACACCTGAGTCAGCAGTTTCCACCTCTCCAAATCCATATATTTATGAAAATACAGTGACAGTGCATTTTTCACATTTGAGTAACTGAATTATTTGACTCATAAATATAATTTTTAACTTTTTAATAAAAAGAATTTGTTTCCTCACTTTTCCACTGACAGAAAAAAATAAATGAGTCATCAAGCAAACACATTCTCATATTACCCATGTCCAAAATGAATGCCTCATTATGCATATTTTGTCCATTACCTCTATATCAAGAAATGGATATGATTCTTCATTATTTATTCTCTTGCTTCATGAGTAATTATTATGCTAATCAGAGTTTTAAGTCTTTTAAAATTTTTTTAATTTTTATCATCTCATTCTTATAAATTTACTTCTTGATTTCCCTTATTTCTCTCTGCAACAGTTGATAAAAGTTTCTCTAAAAAATCATTTTCCTATACCAGAATGGTATTGTGTTATACTCATAGACCTTAAATTCTTCAATGATCTCCAACTGATGGGAACTCTCTTAAGTTTCCAGTATTTTGTCATAGCAAAAAGATTTGCTAAAATATTTTTGTACATATGAGTCCTTTTCCTCTTTCTTTGATTTCTTTGGGTTATAGGCCTAGTAGTGGTACTGATGGCCCAAAAAAATGTAGTTTAGTAACTTTTTTGGGACATAATTCCAAATTACTTTGTAGATTGACTGGATCTATTCCCAACTTCACAAAAAATGTGTTAAAATGGCTATTTTTTCTTGTAGCCTCTCCAACATTTGTCATTTTTTTATTTTGTCAACTTTGCCAATCTGATATTTGTGAGGCAAGACCTCATACTTTTTTTTAAATTTGTACTGATTTGGAACTTTTCTTGATTTAGTAATTGGCAGCTTGGATTTCATCACTTAAGAACTTTGTTCATATCCTTTGACATTTGTCAATTGGAGAGTGACTCTTAACTCTTATAAATTTTAATCAATTCCTTATATGCCTTTAAAATGAGACTTTCATTAGAGAAACTTGGGGCATGGGACATTGAGCCTTCTAAGAAGAATGAACTGACAAATGGGTCATGTCAAAGTTTCTGGGATGATCTACAAGGGAAATCAGCTTGCTAATAGCTACTTCATTAACAGCTTAGGCAAAGCAGAGAGAATCCATCTCAAAATAAATAAATAAATGAAAGAATGAACAAATAAACAAACAAATGAATAGATAAGTTAATAAGTAAGTATATGAGTAATAAATGAATGATTGAATGAATGAATAAATAAATAAAAAATAAACAAAAAATAAATAAATAAGGAGACTTCTGAGTAGAGCCAAAAGTGATGGCAGGAACTTAGTAAATGCCAAGAGCTTTTCCCAAACTCTTTCTGAAACAACTTGAAATAAGCCTCTGAATAGTCTCTAAAGTGACAGAACCCACAAAAGGACAAAGTAAAATAACTTTTCAGCTCAAAATATCTTGGAGGAACTTCAGAAAAGATCTGTCTCATATGGGTAAAACTATAATGTACTCCAGCATAGGCAGGAAAATTAGGAAGACATTGGGAAGCTCTTTGCCTAGTGCAGCTTAGTAATAAAACATCTGAGTCCTGGATCATGTTACCCTAACGCACAAATACCTACAGAGATCATGTACCAAGACTTCCTCCAGTTTGGTCTTGGCTTGTAGCCTTTTCTAGTTGAAGAATTTACCATCAATGTGGTATCTGATTTGAGGCCATGTTCAATCCCAGTGAAGACATTTGGTAACATGGCTAAAAATTATGGGAGCAAGGGCATAGCCTTGTTTCACTCCATTGATCTTTGGGAAATCATAAGAATATCATTCACTATCTAGAATACGGGCAAGTATGCCATCATGAGATTGATGTATGATACTGATGAATTTTTCTGAGCAATCAAATTTTACCTAACTTTCCTTAAATTCTCATGGCTGATGGTATTAAAGGCCTTGGTCAGATCTACAAACATTGCTGTTTATCCTGGAGTTATCAGGCAACAAACACTATATGCACTGTTCCTTGACCCTTTCTGAAGCCACACTGACTCTCAGGGAGATGACCATCTTCCAGGTGACTAGGTGGCGCAATGTATAGAGCACTAGCCCTGGAATTAGGAGTACCTGAGTTCAAATCTGGCCTCAGACACTTAATAATTACCTAGCTGTGTGGCCTTGGGCAAGCCACTCAGCCCCATTGCCTTGCAACAAAAAAATCTAAAAAAAATACCAACATGGTACTGATACCTAAAACCAGGAACAGTAAAAACTGACAAGATGGAAAAAATGTTAAATAAAATATTAGCACATAGATTAAAGCAAGTTATCACTAGGACAGTTCACTATGATCAGGTAGCATTTATACCAGATATACCAGGTTGGTTCAATATTAGGAAAACAATCAGCATAATTGACTATATCAATGATAAAATTAACAGAAATCATATGATTATATCAATAGATGTGGGAAAAATCTTTGACAAAATATGGCACCCATTCCTATTAAAAACACAGAGAGTATAGGAATAAATGGAGTCATTCCCATTATCATCACCATCATTATCACCACAACTATTTACTATTATATTAGAAATTTTAGCTTTAGCAATAAGAAAAGAAATTGAAAGAATTATAATGGGCAATGAGGAAATAAAACTTGCTCTGTAAATGATACGATGTTATCCCTAGAGGACCCTAAAAAAACTACTTGAAACAATTAGCAACTTTAGCAAAGTAGTAGCATATAAAATAAACTCACATAAATCATCAGTATTTCTATATATTATCCACAAAGCCCAAAAGCAAGAAATAGATAGAAAAATTTATTTTAAAGGAATTGTAGATAACATAAAATACTTGGGATTCTACCCCCCAAAGCAAAGCCAGAAAGTATATGAACATAAATTACAAAACACTTTCTCACACAAATAAAGTCAGACCTAAACAATAAGAAAAATGTCAATTACTCAGGGTAAGACTGAGCTAAAATAATAAAAATGGCATTTCTACCTAAATTTAATTACTCATACAGTGCCATACCAATACAATCACCAAGAAATTATTTTTCCGGGCTAGAAAAATAGTAGCAAAATCCATCTGGATGAACCAAAGGTCAAGAATATTAAGAAATTAATGAAAAAATTGCAAAGGAAGGTGATCTAGCTGTACCTAATCTAAAGCTTCATTACAAAGTAGCAGTTAAGAAAGAAGTGAAACAGTGGAATAAATTAGGTACAAAAGAAAAAGTAGCAAATTATTATGAAAATGTACTGTTGGATTAAAACAAATATTCTAGCTTCTGGGATAAGAACTCATTATTTAACAAAATCTGATGGGGAAACTGAAAAACAGTATGGCAAAAACTTGGCCTGGATCAATATCTCAAACCCTACACCAAGATAAGGTCAAAATGAGGAAAGGATTTAGATATAAAGGCTGAGATCATAAGACAATAGCAGAAAAAGGAATAGTATAATCTGTCAGATCTATGAAATTTGAAATTTATGACCAAAGAAGAGCTAGAGAATGAAATAAAATGCAAAATGGATACTTTCAACTGTATAAAATTAAAAAGGTTTAGCACAAATAAAACCAATGCAGCCAGTGCAGGAAGATAGGAAAGAAATTTCATAGCAATTGATTCTGATAAAGGACTAATTTCTAAAACATATAGTAAACAGAATCAAATATATAAAAATGAATGCTAAAAGTAATTTTTTTAAAAAACAAAAATGTTCATGAATTTCATCAATGGATAATAGATAAGTTTTCATCCAGGAAACCTCTTAGTTCTTAATATTTATGTTAGTCCTTTATTTCTAGGATATAATGTCTTTATCAGAGATAAAGATTCCTCCTGCAAAGGATTGTTTCACATATCTTACTAGTTGTATTGATTTTTTTATGTGAGAAAACTTTTCCATTTCAGGCAACCAAATACTGTTTTTAATCACTGTTTCCTGCTTTTGACTTAGAATTTTTTTTCCACTAACAAGGCTATAAGAATTCCCTGTCATAGTTGACTGCTAATTTGTTTCCTTCTAACTTATAATCATTTTTAATTCATTGTAGAAGAAAGTGTAAGTTGTTGATGTGTACTAGATCTCCTCCCACATTTGCTGCATTGCTCTTTCTTAGATCGTCCAAATCTATACCAAAGACTCTCTAAAATGCTTTATTGGTGCCGGCATGTTGGAAGTGATTAATAAATTCGAATAATTTTGTAATTGATTGGACAAAGGGGATCTCTTTGTACTCAAATGCACTAAACCAGTCAATTTATCCCCTGGCTGATATAACAACTCATACTCAATACGATATGAATGGACCTGTGGCTAGCCAGATCTCAGAGATGTTATCAACACTTAGTGAAAGGTTACTAGTATGAATCCTAAAATCTGTAAGATTAAGAATGAAGGTTTAAAAGGGCAGCTAAGTGGCACAGTGGATAGAACATCGGCCCTGGAGTCAGGTGGACCTGAGTTCAAATCCAGCCTCAGACACTTAATAATTGCCTAGCTTGTGACCTTGGGTAAGTCACTTAACCCCATTGCCTTAAATAAATAAATGAATGATATTTAAAAAAAACAGTATAGGGTTAAAATAAAAATGACATGAATTATGTTAGACACTTTCAAGTTTTATTCTCTTAGATCTTACTCTTAACCTATAGGTTGAGGCCAATCTGAGGTAATGACCACAGAGTACTAGGAAAGGAATAAGACTTTTAATACAGAATAAAAGATTAGAGAAAATAATTAATCTTCCCTAGTGGACTACCCAAAGGGATTTTCAGAATATTTTTACACAAAATTATCTGCAACAATTATCATCCCTGAACAAATTATTATCTGAACTTTGACTGTCACTTCTTGAGAGGGTAGTTTCCTTGCATCTTGAATATTGTCCTCCCTGGTTTGTGACTAAGTTGGGGGGGGTGTGATATTAATTTTTAACCAGGGAGCCATGTGGCACATATGAAGCTCAGTATTCTCTAATAGAAATCAATCTTCTATCACATTATATTTATGAGAAATTATTTTTTCACAATCCCATATTTTGCTCACAGATGATGCTATTTATGTCAGCTATGGAACAAATAAAGATAGGTAGAAAAAGTGAGGAGCATATTGGAGGTAGAGATATCATCTCTAAAAGAACTAGGTCACTAGAAAAATGGGCAAGCAACAAGCATAAGACCAATCTTAAAGGGGGGGATGGGAAATAAGGATCCTCAATTCATTAAAGGAAAGGTTTCAGAGATCAAAAGACAAAAGGGGCAGTTCTCTTTTTATTAAATAATCCATACAAATAAATGTAAAAATGAAAAAATAAACAATAACATAAAATTCTGATCCATTTTTCTTTCTTCTGGAGTCATCTGAAACTTTTTCATTTCTTCTTTCTTCTGGAGACATGTGATGTCTTTTTGGATCTCCAGTGTATGTCCATGACCAGGCTCCTCTGAATACATTCAGCGTATTTGTAGAGATCTTCCTTTCTAGTACTAGGGAATAAAAATCTGTAACTTCGTAGATCTTGACAATTTACATTTTTGACTTAACAAAATGTTGACAAAAATGCAGTTACCCATAGAAATCAATCCAGTTTTGTTTTTGACATTATCTTATTCCTTTTAAATCATTAATACCCTCATGTGGAGGATTCTACTTCCACTTAACAAAATACACTTCCATAAAAATGAGAATTCCACTGCAGAAGTGAATTCTTTAAAAATCAACTGAATTAATTTTGAGTTTGCAGCATATCCATTTGATAAGCACTTTAGAATAGTGTCCAAGTAATATTACAAATAAAAAGTCTTAACTTTTTGTTCATATTTAAAATGAATCAAAAATTTTTGACTATGTATTTCCTCTTTAACATATTTTAAAACAGACTGTAGCAACATGTGACTGATACTGGAATTCAAAACTATATATTACCCTTACTGGATATAATAATTTAGATAAACATAGGCCAAATGACTTAAATTTCTATACCCAATTTTAATATTAATCACTGGACTTGATTATAGCATGATATCAGAAAAGGAAAATTCCTTTATTTATTTGGATTCCATTTCCAGGCAGAGGTCACATGGGTATCCAAATACCTTAAACCAGACTTTAAATCTACTAGGTGAAACTTTTTCCAAATGTGTCATTTGGGCCACTGAATCAAAAAGAGTCCAACCTTAGATTGTGTCAAACAGCAAGCTTTTTAAATCCTTTCCCAAGGAGCCTGTCAATCCTGTTGTGTTCACCCTGCACTGAGTTATTGGCATCTATAGACTATGGCCCACCAGCATTTCTTTGATATCTGGATATCAGACTCAAGATAGAGGGTCAATTTTAGTCCCAAGAAGTCTTCAATAGCAATTTCCTATAGTCAGAGTTTTAGCTCTAAACTTTTTAGTTTAAAGGCTCAAAAATGACACATAATGATCAAAATTTTACGGTGGTCACAGTAAGAAAAACATACAGAAAAATCATAAAATGTTATCCCCTGTAGCACAGGTGATTTTATAACAAAAGATTTGGAATGTATAAATACAATAATCTCAAACTACATATAAAAGCAGATTTTATAAAAATAATTTTCCCTATCAACATGTTCACTGATTATTCATATTTAAATAAAAATGACCATTGTTTCTGGAATCCTTTTAAAACATGATCTTCACCTGATTCTTAAACAAGTTTGCATACAGATATTTTGAATTTCAGATGTAACAACCAACATACCCAATGGTAGTATTTAGATATCCTTGTAGAAATGAAGAGAAAAAAATGAGTAATTAAAAATTTTAAGTATAGTAACCCCCAACTTATATTTAAACAGGTTAAAACATTATCTATAATAATATTTGAATATCATAGAACTACTACTACCATATTTTAAAATAGAATATTATTTTTACAAAGTTATACCAAAAGTCAGGCTAAATATTATATCATTCCCCCTTTTGAGTCAAATGAGGCACATAGCACTACCTGAAGACCAAAAGAAAAAGAGGGTATTAAAACTTTATTCTTCTGAGGGCAGGAAAAGAAGAACTTTTAAATAGTCCCTATCTAATCAGGGGGAGCCTATTTCTACCATTTGATGGGAGATAACTAGAGATAACATTACCTTATTTCACCAGGGTAGTAGAATATTTTTGTTTCATAAGTTTATTTGCTTCTACCAGAATATACTTATATCAGTCTTACAAAAAGGGGGTAGCTAGGTGGCACAGTGGATAGAGCAGCAGTCCTGGAGTCAGGAGTACCTGAGTTCAAATCCGGCCTCAGACACTTAATAATTACCTAGTTGTATGGCCACTTAACCCCGTTTGCCTTGCAAAAAACCTAAAGAAAAAAAATGAGATTCTTCAGGAACTTACTTTCATTTTATATGCTAATTTCAAATTACCAATATAACTCTTCCTTATATTATGAAAATAGCAAAAACTTTTCTACTTCCAATTTTTAGCTACATTAAATGCTTTTCATATTAAACCAATAGTAAATTATTTAATAAATAGTAACCTTGAAAAATAGGAACTTTTCTATGACAGTCATAAGCAATATCATCACATTATTTCAACGAATTGGCTTACAGATTTGAAAATTTAATAGAACTTATATAAATCACATTAAAAAACTTTTACAAGTCTTTTTCTTAGTTTTTTTAAAAGCAACAAAAATATTTCTGAACTTAAAAGGATAATACATTAATTATGAACTTGAAAAGTTATAGCTATTTTTCTTATTCTTTAAAGTAAAAATAAATCTTAAAACTGAATCCATCAAATTTAAATTGATAACAATTTATTTTAATTCTCATAAATAACTCCCCTAAAATCTTGCAAGTACTACAAATGGAAAGATCTGTTTGCTTAAGGTAGAAAGAAGACAAGCAAAGACAATTTACTAAATAAAGTGCTCTTTATCTTAACTTGATCACTAGCAATAACCCTATGTAAAATGTTTAAATGAACCAATATTGGTTAATACTAGAACATTAAGAAATATCACAATATATCATTATCATGATTATGCAATTTAAAATTTAAAAGCTCCTCAAGTAAAGATAATATATTTCTAGTAATGCACAGATCAGCCCATATATGGTTATCTAATTAAAAAGTTATTGCATACCTTTAATATATTTCTTAATTTAGGGAATCCTGTTCCTTTTTCCTTCAGAATTTAATTTTGGATTAAATGAAACCAAATCTGAACTGATAGGTCCTTAACTCCTGATACATGTATTCCTCTCTTATTTTTCTACAAAACAAAATTTAAAAAACCTTTTCTATTTCAGTTTCTATCCAAAGAACGGTTAACATCAAAATAGGATTTTCAGCTTTCATTCTTTATTCTGAACCCAAACCCTTGATTATTTCCTTAGAATTTACCAAACCAGCATTGTTTCATGATATTAGGATTCAATATACCTCAAACATGTACACATCCTAAACCATTTCAAATCTGGATTTCTCAGTCCCAGAAAGAGTCAATAATTTAACTCTTGATGTTGCATAGTTCCAATACATAAACATATACATTCACACATATATTTCTTTTAAGTTACTAATAGCTTCTTCATGCTTAAGAACATCTTTCCTTTTGAATGCACCTCTCTTATTGTCTTAGAAAAACCCCAGTCTATCATAATTTCATTTTTCTTTTAACCTTTCCTCTTCTCTTACCAAATCTTTCAAGATCCATTTTATGTTTCAATTTTTTGTTTTAATTTACTTTCTATTTAACCATATTTTAGACTATTCTTCTTTCTAATCATTTTTTTTTGGTTTTTGCAAAGCAGTGGGGTTGTGACTTGCCCAAGATCACACAGGTGACATCAAGTGACATCACATCAAGTGTCTGAGCCTGGATTTGAACTCTGGTCCTCTTGACACCAGGGCTGGTGCCCTATCCACTATGCCACCTAACTGCCCCTACTATTTTTCTTTCTATTTTTTCTTTTTTTAGGTTATTTTTGCAAGGCAATGGGGTTAAGTAGCTTGCCCAAGGCCACACAGCTATGTAATTATTTAGTGGCTGAGGTCCATTTGAATTCAGGTACTCCTGACTCCAGGGCCAGTGCTCTGTCCACTGCGCCACCTAGCTGCCCCACTATTTTCTTTTCTAATGAACATTTCCTTTTTTAATCAATATGATTATTAACAGTTCTTATTCTTATAGTGAAACAATAATTAAATGTTTTAAACTTATCTATCACACTAAAATTTTCTTTGTTACAACTCAAATATTCCTTTATTCCCAACCCAGCAACATTTTCAAGTTACTGCATCAATTTATGGAAAAGAATATAAATATATTTCTTATAAAATTTAATATTTAGATTTTTGAAAATGTTTTTGTTTCATCTATAATTTGCATCCACAATATACCTTTCGAATCAACAGCACATTTTACATTAAATAATCCTTAATCTGTAAACTTTAAAATATCAATAAAACCTAAATATTTCTCTATTTTAGACAAACTTTCACTTCAGAATAACAGCTAGCCTGAGCTATCTACTTTTATATTTGAAAAAAAAAAGAGATGAAGGAACAAGGGGGAAAAAACCTCCAAAATGTGAATGAGATAAGGAAAGAGAAATAAAAAATTTGGTTACAGAGGGAGAGTTGCACAGCCAGCTTATCAAAGCAAAGTTTAAGAATTGAATGAACTAGTTTTAAATAGGAAAATTAAGACTATCTTTTCTTATTCTTACAGAGAAATCTAATCCCCCCCCTCCATTTTATGGCTAAAAGAGGAAAAAAAAGTCATAGAAGGAGAAAATATCACTGTCATTTCAGAGAGAGAGAGAGAGAGAGAGAGAGAGAGAGAGAGAGAGAGAGAGAGACAAGAAGCCATAACCAAAACAACAGACATAAATAGCAATATCATTCAGGTAGGAAAACTCTCTTCTCCCAGCTAGAAAGGGGAAGGGTTCTACATATATGTACAGGGAAAACCACAACAAGCCAATCCTTGCCTTGAGGAAGGGGAGGAGAGAGACAGAGACAGGGACAGAAACAGAGAGAGAGACAGGGAGAGAGAGAGAGAGAGAGAGAGAGAGAGAGAGAGAGAGAGAGAGAGAGAGAGAGACTGACAATCAGACCAGAACATAACAAAAGTTAGGAAAAGAAAAACAGAACCCATTTCACCTTTGAAAACAGTTCAATTTTCAGGAAAATTTGTCCTGTGGTGCCAAATTGTGAATTTTTGGAAAAGAAAAAGATTCAATTTGAAACAAAAGGGAGATTGAAGTGAGAAATTTGTCAATCAGAACACAAAGACATGATAGCCAGCTGGACCAGGCAGAGTTAGCTGAGAGCTCAATTCTGCTTGTACCACAAAGAACACACAATTTAAACAACATCTATAAAACACATAAACTGGGTCAGAGCACCTCAAACCAAGAGAAGTCCCCAAACTCCAGGGAAAATTCATGCTATAAGATCCCCAAAACACAACACAGATAAAGACAATGAGGGTGCCAGACAAGACACTTGCATTCATCAAAAATGCAACAAAGATCTAGCCCTTGACCCTTACAAAAAAGGAATGCTACAGTTAGATTTAGGGACAAGTCAGCAGCATCCACCCTGGAAGGAAAACAGGCAATTATCACCAAAGGTAATATTTCCTAAAACCAAAAGTAAAATCCAGAGAATATTTAATTTCCAAATAAAACAACTGAGTTGAAAAACTAGTAGCATCTCCTTATTCCAAGGCCAGTTTTGGTTAATCCAAAAAACTATCCTATCTCTTTTTAGGGATCCCACATACAGCACTGTTAAAAATTAATCTATCCAATTTCCAAGTCAAAATTGTGTAAACCCACATCTTTCAACTAAAACCCTAGTTCAGAATAGAGAATCGAGATAAAATAGTGATAGATATTTTTGTTATTAAATTATAAAGCAAAACTAAATCTTAAAATTGAATTTATCAAAAATATTGATTAAAAATATTTTTAAAGTATTAAATAACCTCCCTAAAATTCTTCCAAGAACCACAAATGGAAAGATCTGTTTGCTTAAGGTAGAAAGAAGACATGCAAAGACAAAGTTTACTAAATACATTCCTCTTTATCTTAACTTTATCACTAGCAATAATCCTATATTAAATCTTTAAATTAACCAATATTTCAAAAATTTCAAAATTACAGAACTATTTCCTCCCAAGGAGCATCTGAGCCTAGACAGAAAAACTGTTGCACCTTAAAATTCCTGTCCATTCAAGTCACAACACAACAAAAACTGTGAGCCCAAAAATCTGTAATCTTAAGAATAAAGGGTCAAAATAAAATGACAGAAAATATAAGTAAGACATTTTAAAGTTTTATTCTATAAGGTCTTACTGCTAACCTATAGGTGAAGGCCAATATGAGGTAATGATCACAAAAAACTGGGAAAGAAATTATACTTTTAATAAGAATCAAAGAATAGAGAAAATGTTTAACCTCCTTAGTGGTTTAACCATAGGAATTAGCACAATATCTTTACCCAAAACTGATCAATAAAGATTATTATCATTGAATAAATTATTATCTGAACTTAGTCTAAGTCTTCCTAGGAGGTTGGTCTCCTTGCAATCTGAGCATTGTCCTCCTAGGTTTGTTATTAACATAGGAGGAGATCTTAATTTTTAATTAGAGAACAAGATGGCCCATTTGAAACCCCAGGATTCTTTAATAAAAATTAATCTTCTATCACAATACAGTTATGAGAAATTATTCTTTCATAATGGTCATATCCACACCTGGCAAAGAGAAATTCAGAAATCAAAAGAAAAGCTTGACATCAAGAGGAGAGTAAGATACCTTCAGGTATATTAGGATCTCCTGAGCCACCCTGAACAGATGGTCAGTCACCCAAGGTATTTTCCAACCCTGACATGTTCCTCTTTCGTGTCTGGTCTCTATGCTTCTCTCAGATGAGAAGTCCCTATCCTGTGAGTTGACCTGTTGTTGCTCAGTTGTTTAGTTGTTCGGTTGCTTCAGTTGTATACAATTTTTCAAGAATCTACTTGGGGTTTTCTTGGCAAAGATAACTCAAATATCATGAAATTCCTTCTCCAGCTCATTTTTATAGAAGTGTAAATTGAGAAAAACAGGGTTAAGAGTCGTACTCTGGGGGCAGCTACATGTTGCAATGGATAGAGCACCAGCCCTGGAGTCAAGAGTGATTAAGGAGAAGAATGCTTTAAAAAGCAGAATTGGCCAGATGGAAAAAGAGATAAGAAAACTCTCTGAGGAAAACAAATACTTCAGATATAGAATGGAACTGTGTGAGGCTCCTGATTTTTTGAGAAATCAAGACACAATACTTCAAAACCAAAAGAATGAAAAATTCGAAGAAAATGTGAAATATCTCATTGAAAAAAAACAACTGATATGGAAAAAAGATTTAGGAAATATAATCTCAAAATTATTGGAATACCTGAAAGTCATGATCAGGAAAAGAGGCTTGACATCATTTTCAAAGAATTACTACAGGAAAATTGTGCTAATATCCTAGAAGCAGAGGGTGAAATAGAAATTGAGAGAATCCACCGATGACTCCCAGAAAGAAATCCAAAAAAAAACAACCCCCAGGAATATTACATCCAAGTTCCAGAACTCCAAAATCAAAGCGAAAATATTATAAGCAGCCAGAAGGACACAATTCAAATATCGTGGAGCTGCAGTCGGGATCATACAGAACTTAACAGCAACTACATTAAAAGCTTGTAGGGCTTGGAATATAATATTCCAGAAGGCAAAAGAGCTCAGAATGCAACCAATAATGAACTACCCAGCAAAACTGAACATCCTCTTTCAGGGAAAAAGATGGACTTTCAATGAACCAGGGGAATTTCAAATGTTCCTGTTGGAATGGCCAGAGCTGAACAGAAGGTTTGATCTTCAAATACAGGACTCAGGAGAAACATAGAGAGTGGAGGAAAAGGGGAAAATATGAGGAACTTAATGATGATGAACTACATGTATTCCTGCATAGAAAAATGATACTGATAATACTCATATGAACCTTCTTATTTAATAGAACAGGTAGAAGGAGCTTATATAGATGAAACAAAGGAGAAAGCTGAATTTGAAGATATAATTTGGTGTAAAAATGGAATCAGTAGCTAAAAGGGAAATGTAATGGGAGAAAGAAAAAGGAGAGGTGGAATAGGCCAAGATATTTCATATAATAAGATTTTTCTTTATTACAATGGGCTATCACAATGATAAGGAAGGGGGAAGGCAAGGGGGAATGAGGGAATCTTCGCTCTCATCAGAAGTGGCTAGGAGAGGAAACAGCATATATACTCAATGGGCTATAGACATCTGGAGTAAGAAGGAGAGAAGTGGTACAGGGTGAAGGGGAGATGTGAAGGATGGAGGAGAGGGTGGACCATGGTGGGGAGTGGTCAGACATAACACATTTTCTATTTTACTTCTTGCAAGGGACTGGGATTGGATGGCCTGTCTGGGACCATAGGGCCGGGTGGATGATAAGGGGTGGTAAGTGGGCTCAGGGCCTCTTGGCCCCAGGGCCAGGGATCTGTCTGCTGTGCCACTCAGCTACCCTATAGAAGAAACAGAGCAAAAGGAGAGAGAAAATATAGTATATGGTAGTGGAGAAGTACGAATGGAGGGAATTGCGATCAGCAATGGCAATGGTGGAAAAATATGGAAGTAACTTTTGTGATGGACTTATCATAAAGAATGTGATCCACCCATGACAGAGCTGGAAGTGTTGGAACACAGAATGAAGCACATTTTTTATCATTATTATTTGGGGGGGGGGAGTTGCAGGGAAAATGGGTCTGGGTGGCTTGCCTGGGGCTGCACAGCTGGGTGATTGTTGGGTGTCTGAGACTGGATTTAGACCCGGGTGCTCCTGGCTCCAGGGCTGGTGCTCTGTCCACCACCTGGCTGTCCTTATTATTATTATTATTATTATTATTATTATTATTATTATTATTATTTTATTTTATTTTATTTTATTTTGGGTCTTTTTTTTTGTTTTTTTTTTCAGGGCAGTGGGGTTATGGTGGCTTGCCCAGTGTCACACAGCTGAGTGATTTTTGGTTGTCTGGGGCCAGATTTGGGCTCAGGTGCTCCTGGCTCCAGGGTCGGTGCTCTGTCCACTGGGCCACCTGGCCACACCTACTATTATTATTATTATTATTATTATTATTATTATTATTATCAATTTTTATTTCAATTTTTTCTCTCTCCTTTACATTATCGCTCATTCAGGTCTATATTTTTTGGGGGAGGGGGTATTATGTTTAATCTTAAAGAGATCATTTTAGTAATGTATAAAAGCCATTATTTGTGCAAAATAAGAATAAATTATTAAAATTTTTTTTTTTAAAAGAGTCTTGCTCTAGGTCACAGAGCTAGTAAATGTCTATGCATAGATTAGAACTCAGGAACCTTAGTTTTCCTGAATCCAAGTCTGGCACTGTATCCATTATGCACATAGCAGCCTATGGCAATAAAATAAATGGCAGCAGATAAAAGGTTTTGCTACTTTAACACTTCTTTAATGCCAGCAGTCAGGGACCTGGGTTATCTACCTGAAGAATTTGCATTGTGAAGGCCCTGGACTCCCTCTTTGTCCTGGGAGATACAAAGGACATGAAAGCTCTTTTGGTGTTTGATATTAGAAAATACATCTGTTGAAGCTCTTCCATGCTGCACTTCTCAAATACTACACTGATACATTGGTCTCTAATTCTACATGTATTAACTTAGGAACAGAAAGATTTGCTTTTAGTTTCAGTTTCTCTGGTCCCTCCCACACTTTCCTTCCTATTATAAATTATAAAACCATTTTGAGAAGCTGCAAAGCGAGGAGAGGAGAAAGAAGAGCAAATAAGGGAAGAACTAAGAGAAAGAGAAAACCTGAAGAGAATTCATGAATAGTTCAGTTTGAAGCTTTGTGAAGCAGGTAAGGACAATTTCCAAGTTTCCTCTTTTCTTCATTGCATCTTTTCCCTGAAGCTTGAAAGTTTGTCTCAGTATTAAAATTCAGTAAAGCAGGGGCAAAAACACTGCAGTGGTTTGTCATTTCCTTCTCCAGTGAATCATCTATTATCAACCATAACCATAACAAAACAGTGATACATGAGGCAAAGTATAGATTGAACTAATTCATAAGTAGTCCAACCTAAATTTAAAAAGAATGAGCAGGGAAAGCAGGAAGAAAAAGAGCATCTGAACTCATTAAGGTTCACTTAGTGTCTTAGAGAAATTTTCTCACTTAAACCAGTCAAGAATACAGTGAAGTAGGCACATTACTACTGTGCCCGTTCCACAGCTGAGGAACCGAGATGCAGAGATGTCAAGTCCATGGTCATTTGGCTGAGAAATAGAGCTAACAGATGTGAATCTAACTCCTCCACCTCTATATCCAACTTGCCATATGGCAAGTTGCAGGATGATATGCTGATATACCTTGTCACTTTTCCTTCTGCTATTTGCTATCTGCTATTCCAACTCTCCAGATGCTGGCTCACTCAAACTCAAGAGAAATGAGTAAATTCTCCTTGCGCTATTCTACATTATCTAATGAGAAGTTATATTATATGAGGTCAAGGTTGATACAGAGGGCAGCCATCTCTCCCTGTTTGATACTATGGTGACTGCCTTGGTCCAAGCTTGGGGATATTCCCAGGAGTAAAGATTCACAGGCTATCTACCACAGAAAAGAAACTCAGGTAAACCATCTCCAAAACAAGTAAA
The DNA here is from genome assembly GCF_037893015.1 of Macrotis lagotis. NCBI lineage: Eukaryota > Metazoa > Chordata > Mammalia > Peramelemorphia > Peramelidae > Macrotis > Macrotis lagotis. Next base: position 39,267,651 of record NC_133659.1, on the reverse strand, counting down.
AAGAATTCCAAGTGAGACTGAGAAAAAGACAGGGAAGGATGACTGTTCCCACTCCTAACCTCATGTCCTGGCTCACAGAAAGGATTGTAAAATTTTTTACAGCTCACCTACTTGTGTAAAGAATTGGGTTCAAAGGGTTCTGGGTCTGGGGTCTGACTGTATTGTCCCAGAGCCCTTACCAGGAGGTGCTGAGAGCGACCAAAGTCTCAGTCACTGTCTGAGCAGTCACTGAGAGGCAGGTTCTGGATTTGTGTCATGAACTAAGAATTTCATGTCCTTGTTCCTTATTTGGAAAGGGAGTGACTTCTAGCAGTTATTTGGGGGAACTGAACCTACGTTTCATTGGTATAACAATTTCCTAGGGATAAAACTCCCTCTCTCAAAGCAGACCTACAACTGTTTTACATTTTTAATCTTAAAAAGATTAAATAATGGTCCATGGACCATTGAAAGTTTATGTGACTTACTTAAGGTCACACATTCAAATTAATTAATTGACAGTATTTAATTTATATCATTCTGAATTCTAACCTAAGTTTCTATCCACTCTACCAAATTGTCAGTTTTTTTCAAGTGAAATTTTATTTCATTTTTCCAGTCATATTCAATGGTAATTTTCAACATTCATCCATTTACAAATTTATGAGTTCCACATTTTTCTACCACCCTTCATTTCCTTTCCCCTCCCCAGAGTGGTGAACACTCTGATAAAAGTTTCACATGTACATTTGTGTTTAATATATTTCCATATTGAGGGCAGATAGGTGGAAAAGTGGTAGAGCATTGTCCCAAGTGAAGAGCAACCGAGTTCAAAAATCAGCTTCAGATTCTTATTAGTTGTGTGACCTTGAACAAGTCACTTAACCCTAATTGCCTCAAATTCAGAGCTATCTCCAGTAATACTAGTTTATATCTGGCCATTGGACTCAGATTCTGGAGGAGAAAGTGAGGCTGGGGACTTAGCATAACATCCCCCTCCTCTAATCTAATCCATATATTTGTCATGGAATCACCTCCCTGATGTCATAGTCTTCTTCAAAAATGAAGGACAAATATCATTTCCATATTAGTCATATTTGAAAGAGGAATTAGAAGTAAGGGGGAAGGGAAAAAACCTTGAGAAAAAAAAGAAAAACATAAAGGAAGTTTTTAAAAAGTGAACGTAGTATGCTTTCCTCTGCATGCAGACTCCTTATCTTTTTCCTCTGGATGTGAATGGCATTGTCCATAACAGGATTGTCAGTCTCTGAACTGCTGAGAGGAACTAAATATGATGCCAATTATTGACATCCCACAGTTAAACCAAAGAGCAGTATCCACACAGGCAAAACACAAACAGGAATCAGGAAATAAAAATTGAAGCAGTAATCTGAAATCTCGGTTGGGTCAAGGGAAGGGAGGGATGGACAGAAATCACAGCAAAGTCATTTTAGTATACTAAGAAAAACTTTATTTCAAAATATTTGCCCCAGTCATTGACCCATATGATCCCTTCCTCACACTAACCCAGGGCATGGCTACTGACAGCCTGGATCAAAATAATGCAAATAGATATGATCATTGTACCAGGTAGAACCTTCCTAAAGATTTAGAATATTTTCCCTAGGTGACAGACAAGAATAAAGAGCTAGTCAATTCAATTCATTGGTGCAGCAGATAGAGAGCTGAGCTGGGTCAGGAGTCAGGAAGACTCAGTTCCCTCCTCTGTAAAAATGGAAATAATAAAAGTACTTACCTCCTTAATTTTTTAAAATTTTTTAATATTATAATTTTCCCCCAATGTCACTTCTGTCCCCCCTTCCCCCACAGAAGGCAGTCTGATAGTCTTTATATTGTTTCCATGCTATATACAATAAGCAAAATTGAATATGTTGAGAGAGAAGTCATATCCTTAAGGGAAAAAATAAAATATAAGAGATAGCAGAATTACATAATAAGATAATGGGGTTTTATTGTTTTGTAACTCTTAAGGCACTACCTAAAAGCAGGTATTATCATTTCCATTATTATTATCATCATCATCATCTTTCTTTTTTTTTAGGTTTTTGCAAGGCAAATGGGGTTAAGTGGCTTGCCCAGGGCCACACAGCTAGGTAATTTTAAGTGTCTGAGACTGGATTTGAACCCAGGTACTCCTGACTCCAAGGCCGGTGCTTTATGTACTACGCCACCTAGCCGCCCCGTCATCATCTTTCAATATTAGTTCTGTGTACCTAAAAACAGAATTCTACAAGTGCAAAGAATCCTTTCTTCTATTACTAATATCTGACTCCCCTGGACAGTCTCAATTGAGGATTATATGGATTTTGCATCTTGATTTCTCTCTAAGGGACTCCTCTGCATTTACAATGGCCACAGCAGAAGAAGTGTCCATGGAGGCCCCCATCTGTCTAGTAGAAAAGAGGAATGAGAAGTTGATGGTAAACCAGCAAGCCTTAGATGTTCTTATTTCCATCACCAAGCCAGTGGTGGTAGTCACTATCATTGGCAAGGACCATACAGGAAAATCCTACCTGATGAACAGGTTGTCAGGAAAGAACACAGGTAAGTAGACTTCAGGGCGTTGATTTTGGGAAGATATTATGTCCCAGGGTTAGAGCTGCTACAAGGCATGTCTGAGACCTAATGTAAAATGCAAAAATGCAAAAATTGGCCCATGGTTTACTTTTGCCTTCCAGTCATTAATACTCATTTATGTGCCTACTATGTGTTGAAATGATGCTAAGTGTTAACGCTACAAAGAAAGAATAATTGAATTCCTGCTCTCTAGAACCCACAGTCTAAAGGGGGAGACAACAAGCAAACAATCATGTACCAATGAGATCTATACTAGATATATTCGAGATAATACTAGAGGAGATGCACTATAATTAATAGAATCAAGGATAGTTAAAAACTTCTTTACTTTTTAAAAACATATTTAAAATATGTTCAGCTGAGAAGTAAAGGCAAACAGGGAAGCCAAAGGGCAGAGATGAGGAGGGGGGTCATGCCAGGCAGGAGAGATAGGCCAGAAGATGAAGTGTCCACCAGAGACCTAGACCATCCACCATAATATTTGTGAAAGAAATTTCTTCATGACATGGAAGCCCAAATGCATTTCTTTAGAAGTATCCTGCTTGCTGTTTCCTACTGGCTGTCTATCTTATCTAATGCTAATTCCACATCTGCTCAGGATTATTGCCTATATTACACATTGTAATGTTTTGAGATTTTGGTTCTCCATTACTCCTGTGATCAATGGGATCATCCACTGAGAGCTGGGAGATACCAGAAGGAACATATAATTCAACCCCTTGCTTTTTACAATTGAGGAAGCCGGACTCCAGAAAGGTGAAATGATTTGCCAAGTGTCACACAAGATAGTAAAGAACAGAGGCAAGATTTGAATGAGATCCTATCACTCTCGAGTCAGGACTTTCTGCCCTATACCACATTGTGGTTTGTGTTCGGAAATGTATTTGGAATTGACTTAGGTTGTTATTATATTCAAAGTGAGCCCTGTACAATATCATCAAGTTTACTTTCAGAGTCTTCCCATCTGGTTTTTCTGCCCCTTAACGTATGAATGAATTAATAAAGCAGTACATGGCAACTACTCAAGAAGCACATATTATAATGAAGATATAACACACACACACACAGACACACACACACACACAAGTTTTCAGTTTGAAGTTATGGAAGGACTCAATAATCCTAAGGCTTCAGGACAAAATCAGATAGTGAAGCATCTTCTTTATTGCCCCTTTTGTTGGAGGAAACCATCCATGCAGAGGCATTGGGGAATCTTCATTTGCAGTTTTGACAACTGTAGAAAAAGGGGGCAAAGCAGCAGCAGTGTCATCAGCCAGATCCAATGGACTATTCCCCTGGACCATGGTTACCTGGGGTGGGAAGGAAGCAGGACTGGGGCCAGGGTGAAGGGGATGCTGTTGTTTTCAGGGCTCTTCTCATAGAGGATGCCAATAAATGTCTGGTGGTGGTAATTATGATGGTGGTGGTAGGGATGATTTGTCTCTATCTCAAAGGGGCTATTCCCAAGGATAATGGCTGCAGTGACCAGGCTGGAAGCAAAATTCATGATTCAGGTTAGAGAGGAGGGCTGCTCTTCTTCCTAGAGGTTTGAGAATAAGGGATTTGAGCTATCTCTACAAGATCTAAAGGGAGAGGATGATGAAGATGGAGAATAGTGACCTGTCCTCCCATCATGTTTGACTTCTACTCAGAAAGCCTAACAGATTCATTGAGGCTGAATTTCTAGTCTTGTATGAACCAGTTCCTCTTCTCCATAATTGTATTCCTACATATTGGATTTGTGGGTCAGTCTGGCAGGAGGGCTGATTGTCTGGCAGGAGGGCCATGCTGCTGTTCACTGGTCTCCTGGGCTTACTTACCCAAATGTGGAAGTTAGTAAGAAACTGTGGTGGTTGTAGCTAGGGTGATAGGGCTCCTCATTTCATCTTAAAATAAAACCCAATATATAGCTAGATGATAGAGATAGAGATAGAGATAGAGATAGAGACAGAGACAGAGACAGAGATAGATAGATAGAGATAGAGAGATAGAGATAGAGATAGAGATAGAGATAGAGATAGAGAGAGAGAGATATAGAGATAGAGATAGAGATAGAGATAGAGATAGATAGAGATAGAGATAGAGATAGAGATAGAGATAGATAGAGAAAGAGATAGAGATGAAAGACAGGTAATCCTTGACCAGGACCAAAATTCCAGGTCTAAACAGAGTTTTGAATACTGCAAAAATCTCATTACTCATTCCCATTAACTTTAGTTCAATTATTCATCATTCTTATTTTTTTATAATTTGCCTCATAATTTTCTATAAGACATTCATGGTTGATCAAAACATTTCTGTCAATAACTGAAAATATAGCCTTGAATCTTCTGTTAATTCTTTTATGATATATTTCAAACTGTTTAAATTATTTATATATTTGCAAATATGTAGTATATAATATGCTATAATAAGTCTCAATTTTTTTCTAAATTAGTATCTCTTTCTCTGGTGAGATTCAATTTCTACCAAGGTTCCCCACCAAAAAAGAGAATGCTCTCAGGCTTACTAGATATTGGAGCAGGTCTCCATCTCAAGGTCCACTAAGGACCAAGAGCATTCATAGCATCCACCACTGACCCCTCACCCCAATAAAAATTCATAGGCCCAGGAAATTATAGGAGAGTATTGTCAGTCCCACCAACCTGCTTTCCCCTTCCTTGATGGCTCTCTGGGAATGTGATAAAGTTTCCTGCTATCTAGAAACTCTCCTCTAACTCTAGCTGCATTGTTCTTGCCAGAAAATTCTCCTAGTATCTCACATTACTCTAAAATGTCTTCTGCTATATGCAAAGACCCTTCAGTACTGCCTGTACACAGTGTACAAACATTCCTACTCCAGCATTCCTTTTTTTAAGGTTTTTTTGCAAGGCAAATGGGGTTAAGTGGCTTGCCCAAGGCCACACAGCTAGGTAATTATTAAGTGTCTGAGAATGGATTTGAACCCAGGTACTCCTGACTCCAGGGCCAGTGCTTTATCCACTTCTCCACCTAGCCGCCCCTAGCATTCCTTTTTAATTGTTCACACCTGCAGTTGCTGCATACCTCTGAAGATCAACTCAAATCATTGTGGTCTGCCTCTTTCCTTCAATTGCAAAATAGGCTATAACATTAGCATCTATATAGTAGGGTTGTGGAGAGGATCAAATGAGATTATTTTGAAGGGTTTAGCATAGTGGCAGTCATTTAATGAACATCTGTTTCCTTTGCTTTCATTTCCCCAGTAGAGAAAGTCATTGTTAGTTCAGTAAGGACAGTTTTTAGATAACTCAATGAGATGGAATGAAACTTAAAATGCCTTGATTCTAAAAAAAAATCATCCCATTTTTGTGCTCTGAGTGTGTGTGTGTGTGTTTGTACCCATCCTGTGGTTCTTGCAGAATGGAAACTTTCACTTCTTTTTGTGTTTTAGGTTAATGTACTTCTTTAATATTCATCTGGGCCTACAATAACCACTCATGTATGAAAGGGAGCTCATTGGAACTGAGCCCTCAGAGGTTTTCTGGAGGAGCATAGCTATACATCTGTGCCATAAGAAGGTGGGATCTTTAATAGGCAGTATTTTCAGAGTCCATTCTTCTGTCTCAGGATGTATTTGGAGTAGAAGGGGTTATCAATAACTTAATAAATTCAGGAAAAAATGTCTCTCCTCACTCCCAACCTTGATGTCAAATCAGTTATGCTAAAGTGCCTTCAAAAAGCATGAAAATTCTCACCCTTCCAAGTCAGAAGTGCTCCCTTGATGGGATTTGAAAAAAAAGCAGCCAAACCTTTATTTAAGTTGACATTTTACATTCAAATTTGTATCTGTTTTTAAAGACAGGTTTCCCCTTTTACAATTGCTCATTTGTTCTAATTAAAAGGGGACTTTCTTAGTATCTATGTGAAAGGTGATTTTTCTCTAATTCCTTTCTTAAATCAAATAAGTAAATGAATGAATAAATTAATAAGTATATAAATAAATAAATGTTTGCATGTATGTTCATGTATGTATATATTATGGAAACTATTTGATAAAACTCCCCAACAGCAGGGAGATTTTTGGTCTTAAGGATGAGCAAAAGCCAAATTGAATTAAAAGCACATTTCTTAGTAGTTTCCTAAGTCGTGATTTCCAGTTAAACTTTGTGTGGTAGGGTGGGGTTTCTTATAGATTTAGGATTTTCAAATCATATCTTGATGTCACAAATCATTATCATTTGCCTAAATATCCCTGTATTACTGTGAGGAGTTAAAGGACATCATTTAACAAAGAAATATGTAGCTAGTAACAGATGCCAAAGCTAAATACTTGCTTATATCCTTGTTAGACTTTAGAGAATTATAAGTCAAATGACTCAAATTTCATGCTTGATTTAACATTGTTTTCATACTGATCATCTCACCTGGATTTGCCATAAAGAATAGGAACATAAAAAGAAATATTTCCTTATATGTTTAGATGTCTGTATCAGACAGAAGTCACATGGTTGGCCAATTGCAATGAGGCAGGCTTGCAGTCTGCCAGGTGGGACATTGTGTATAGTTGGTTAGGAGAAACCTACTTCAGAGATGCCAGTAGCCTTTCTCCCAATTTTTCCCATTAGAACTCCAACCACAATTTGTGCCTGTCAAACCCCATCAGGTTACTGGCATCAGTTAACTGTTCCACTAGTATCCTTTCTATGATCGTAAGTGGAGTCACACTTAATGGTCCCATAAGAACCTTGGAGAGCAATTTACTATAATCAGAACTTCAGGTGAATTCAACTCTAAAGGATCAAAATATGCTAGGTGGTAACTATGATCTCACATCAATATCAACAACAAATCCTTGGAAAAATTACAATTTATCTTGTCAATATTGCACAAGTGATATTTACTTTAAGATGCTTAGTAACCAACAGCAAAGACTTGGGATAGTATAAAAGCAATTCTAGTCATCCTTGCTATTTTATGAAACATTTCCTATCCACTATGTTAAAATAGATAAATATAGAATACTCTTCTTGAACTTATGTGACTCTTTAAGTATTTTGCTTATATCTCCACACACAAGTTCTAATTCCAGATGAAACTACCAAAAATCAGACTTTCAAACTGGGGTGACACATAAATCATTACTCTTTACTTACATACCATTCCTGAAATCTTAGCTTTAGAACACAAACAAAACAAAAAAAAATAGATAAGAGATTTTTCAGGGATAGGATCTTATATTGTCTTGAAATGATACAAAACTTAAGCAGAACAGCAAAAATCATGGTTTTAGACTGGAAATATTTATTTACTTGACTCTGAGAGAGAAAACCCTACTTAAAAAAACAACAAACCTAATAATGAGAACTTCAAAAATGTTCAGGGTTCCAAAATTTCATTTAATCACAATAAATTGGACATAAGAGTAATAAATATCTAATTAATATTGCTAGCTTTTCCTTATATTGAACCTTTCTTGAGTGTGTTTCCTTTTCCTAATTTCTAAAATGACAGGTAACTCCTTCATATTCAGCCTTAACTTTAAGCATCATAAGTGAATTTCAAAAATGTCAGCAAAAATTAATCCTTAATTAATTAATTAAGACAAAGTTTCTAAATATAAACTTCCCTTTGTCAAAGATGTTTATAACAGGAAGGAATGTCAATTTTCTAAACCAGAGAGAAATATACTTGATTAAGTTATTCTTATTCTACAAACAAAATTTTACCCGACTTTTAAAATTTTCCTTAATATATATTTTACTCATATGTACTAGAAATAATATTTTGTAGATAGTTCACGTGAAAAATACTGACTAACTGGTTGTAAAGCTTCCAAAGCAAATTATATAAAATATATCCTTAGATGAAGTAGACTTGACAATGATAATTACACCCCCCATTTTGTGCAAGGATTTCTGAAAAAATTCTACACCATTGCAACTCCTTCGGGGTGGGTGGGGGCATCAAAATAAGTATTTTTTGTGGCAATATCTATGTAAAACATTTAATCAAAATGATAATTTTCAATAACTCAGTTAACAAATTCATAATTTTCTTAAACATTAGCCAAATAACCATAGATTGATTTCCTTTCAAATATAGACAAAAATATAGAAGTTGATAATTTCTTAAATTATAATACTTTAGAGAGTTAAAAGACATGATTAACATTCATATTTATGGTAGATTGTTTTCAGATACCCTAGACTAAAAATTATCCATACAAAAAAAGTCATAGCTCTTACAATTGTTTACCAAATTTAATAGTATAAGACAATTTTAGGAGTATAACTATAAACAATATTTTGTATTTTAAAAGTGAGTCAAAAACTCACTAATAATGAAATCAGATAATTTAATTTTGTTCAATAAAATCTAGATTTAACTGTCTCAAAATCATTGTATTTTCTAATAAAAGAAACCATATGAAGTCATGAATTAATATATCTAATTAAAGCAATAATAAAAAGCAACTAATTTTTTCTTTAAGATTTTATTTATTTTGAGTTTTACAATTTTTTCCCCTAATTTTCCTTCCCCCCCCAGAAGGCAGTCTGTTAGTCTTTACAATGCTTCCATGGTATACATTGATCCAAGTTGAATATTATGAAAGTGAAATCATATCCTCAAGGAAGAAAAACAAAGTATAAGAGATTGCGGAATTACATAGTAAGATAATGGGTTCTTTTCCTAAATTAAAGGCAATAGTCTTTGGTCTTTGTTCAAACTCCATGATTCTTTCTTTGGATACAGAAGGCATTCTCCATTACAGATACCCCCAAACTGTCCCTGATTGTTGTACTGGTGAAATGAGCAAGTCCATCAAGGTTGGTCATCACTCCTATGTTGCTGGTAGGATGTACAGTGTTTTTCTGGTTCTGCTCATCTCACTCAGCATCAGTTCATGCAAATCCCCCCAGGCTTCCCTGAATTCCCATCCCTCCTGGTTTCTAATAGAACAGTGTTCCATGACATACATATCCCACAGTTTGTTAAGCCATTCCCCAATTGAAGGACATTTACTTAATTTCCAATTCTTTGCCACTCCAAACAGGGCCACTATGGATATTTTTATACAAGTGATGTGTTTACCCTTTCTCATAATCTCTTTAGGGTAAACACCCAGTAGTAGTATTGCTGGATCAAAGGGCATGCAAATTTTTGTTGCCCTTTGGGCATAATTCCAATTTCTCTCCAGAAAGGTTGGATGAGGTTACAGCTCCACCAACAATATATTAGTGTCCCAGATTTCCCACATCCTTTCCAACATTGATCATTATTCTTTCTGGTCCTATTGGCCAGTCTGAGAGGTGTGAGGTGGGATCTTAGAGAAGCTTTAATTTGAACTTCTCTAATAAGTAATGATTTAGAGCAACTTTTCACATGATTATGGATCACTTTGATTTCCTCATCTGTAAATTGCCTTTGCATATCCTTTGACTATTTGTCAATTGGGGAATGGCTTGTTTTTGAAACTTTGACTCAGTTCTCTGTATATTTTAGAAATGAGTCCTTTGTTAGAAATACTAGTTATAAAAACTGTTTTCCAATTCACTACATTTATTTTGATCTTGGTTACAGTGGTTTTATCTATGCAAAATCTTAAAAAGCATAACAATTGCCTTAAAAAAAAGTCAGATGTTATAATACTACAGTCAAAGGACCTTCACTATGACCCAGTGGGATGGTTTCCCTTATTTTCTTTTACAAATCACATAACTTGACTTAAAAACATTCAACTAATAAGTTTCCTAACATAGTATGATAATAAGAAAACTTTCACTTAAAATGAGAACAAAAAAAGAAAAGAGAGATCAAAATAAATGTAATTATACCTAAATCTATTTTCCCAAATATTACAGAAGTTCAATTCATAATTTCAATTATTTAATATTATTTTTGAACAAGAGTTGAGTGGCCCTATAGCAAAAGGAAGGTTGAACATTTTGTTTCTTTGTGTCTCCACATCAACATTTATCATAAAATAAACTTTCTATATTACTTTAATTTATTCCCATTTTTTTCACATTCCAACCATATGCCAGACTACACACTGTATTTTTAAAGGCATTGTTTTATTAACTTCCTAATTTTTTTTCAACCCAGTGGGACTTTCTTCTCAAAGAGCTCCAAATCACTCATTCTCCCAAAAGGAAATATAAATCTCTACTGACTATTCCTTGTTTCAATATAGGAAAAAAGTAGGGGTGGCTAGGTGGGGGGGGGTGGCTAGGTGGGGGGGGTGGCTAGGTGGGGGGGGGGGGGCGGCTAAGTGGCACAGTGGATAAAGCACCGGCCCTGGAATCAGGAGTACCTAGGTTTAAATCCGGGCTCAGACACTTAATAATTACCTAGCTGTGTGGCCTTGGGCAAGCCACTTAACCCCATTTGCCATCCAAAAAAAAAAAAACTAAAAAAAAATATAGGAAGAAGTTTGTAGGACAAATTCTTAGAATAAAGTAATACTTCTTGTTCATGTCAACTTGCAGACAGATACCCACTCTTCAAAGCTATGTTTCTAGAGAAAAATCTTGTGGTACCCATCACAGCTCGAAAAGGAGGAGGGGCCTGATATCACCACTTCTCTAGTCAAATCTGACTTTCATGGCACAATAATTGAAAAAGGGGTCCTCCATAGTGAGGAGAGACCTCACTGAATTTTTGTCTTAAAAATAATAATTAGGGGTGGCTAGGTAGCACAGTGGATAGAGCACCGGCCCTGGAGTCAGGAGCACCTGGGTTCAAATCCGGTCTCAGACACTTAATGATTACCTAGCTGTGTGGCCTTGGGCCACATTTGCCTTGTAAAAAAACCTAAACAAAATAATAATAATTAGATTAAAATGTGCTAACCCTCAGAGTTTGTCCTATTAAGAGACAAACATTGACTACCAGAGTTTGGCCTAAAGAAAGAGCACAAGAGAATTAGGTTAACAATCACTTTTATTAATATTTCTCTAACTTCACAGATTAAACAGGGGTGTGTTGGGGGGTGAGTCCAGCTAGAGACCCAACCCCAAAAATGAATTTTTATAGTTTTGACTATCAAAAATGTAGTATCTAAAAAACATCACCTCTGATTTGTTCAATCAAAGAAGGGCATGGTCCTCTGACACAAAATGAGATGGGGCAACTCAATAAGAGGTGGGGGAAACTCAGGTTTAGCCAAACATCAGAAATTCTAGTAAGAGAATCCTACAAAGAATTGGAAAGTGAGAGAATGACTATCAATTGGGGAATAACTGAATAAGCAAAAGTATATGGATGTTATAGAGTATTATTTTTCTATAAGAAACTATGAGTGGTCAAAATTTAGAGAAGCTTGGAAAGAATTACATGAACTGATGCTGTGCTAAGGGAGCAGAACCAAGAACTTGGTACACATTAGCAACAACATTGTGAATTGAAAGACTGTAATGGATACAACTCCTCTCAGCAGTTCAGAGATCAAGGACAATCCTTGGAGATCTGTTATGGACAATACCATCCATGTCTAGAGGAAAATAAACAAACAAATAAAATACAATACACCACGGAATGTAAATGTGTACATATATATATATATATATATATATATATATATATATATATATATATATATATATGAATGTATCTTACTGTTTTTCTTTCTTTTCCCTAAGTTATAATTTGGAAAAATAAAATATACTTTTGTTTTAAAAAAATACCCTATCAGTTATGCTAAAATCCTTCTATGCATGGAGATAGGTATAAGGCTATTTTGAAGAGATTAAGAAGACATGTTTTTCTTCTTAAATGAACATTTTTAAATTCAAATGATCTTTAAAATTGTTAATTTCATCTGATTATCAGGAAGCTTCTATATGAAAGGTATTTTTAACTAGTTCTGTTGTTTTATATTATATATAAATATATATAAATAATATATATTATGTCATATATATTATATTATATATATTATATATAAAATATAAATAATATATAAATATATATATATATATATATATTTGAAAGGGGCAAAATTCATCATTTCAACCTATAACTAATCTTACTGTGCTCTTCTCTTCCTAATTTTTTTAATGCAATGGGACTTTCCTCTTCCCCTATTTGCTGATATTGGATAATTTGGGACTGGGCACCAGAAAGACTGAATGTGAATGTTGCTTCAGCTGCTTACTGTATGTGTGAACCAGCGTTACTAATTTACCACCCTTGATCTCAGTTTCCTCCTCTGTGAAATGGAGATAAAAGAAACATTTAATTGCCTATTACTGTGAAGACATAATGAGAGAATACACACAAAATGTTCTGTATAACCCCTAATTCTGATGCTAGTTTTTATTCTTTCCCCAATGAGGACCTTCCCATATTCTCCTTTAGGATCTGAGTCTTTGGCTGTTGCAGCCTCTAGGCTTCTTGCCTCTACTGGACCCTCATGTATCACCCTTCCTTTCCAGTCTATTCCCGTGACCCCATTGTGCAGTCTCAGACAAAGAGCATCTGGATGTGGTGTGTTGATCATCCTAGTGAACATGATCATGTCTTAGTTCTACTGGAAACAAAAGGCCTGGGACATGTGGAAAAGGTAATCAGTAATATTCTGCTTACTAACGTCCCCTCCCTGTGTCTTCCTGACTTAAGAAGAAATGACCCCTTCCAAGAGTCAGTCCTGGGTGGGTACAGCAGCAATTTGCCAAAGGATGCTGTGGGGTCCTGGACTGGGGCTGGGTCTTTGTGCTGCTGACATCACTTTGAGGAAGAAGATCATGCTATGTGAACATAAAGACACATCACAGGGTCCTATTACTCTCATTGTATCAAGGAATTCACAAAACTTCCAAGAGCAGAAATAGATGGGCTGAAAGAACACACTGACCAAAACCCCAAGATGAGGCAGACATTGGTCCTCAGGTCAGCCTGGTTGTCTGTGAATCCTGTGTTCTGAAGGAAGTTCCCATTTCTTTAAAAAAAAAACTCTGAAAATCTATTATCTGAATCTGTAACTCCATGTTATAAATTCACCAATTTATATTGGTGAATAGGACTTCAAATATTTTTTTCTTAAATGATTGACATATTCATTTCATGTATGTAGCTAGAAATACACAATTTTAGAAATGAAGAAAATGAGATTCAGTTGTCACCTGACTAGTTATAGGAATTTAAAAGGATATTTCTAGGCAGTAATAAGACATTCTTAACATTAAATGCTGTTTTTTTTCTGTCTCATCCCCCCAAAAAAATCAGTCTACCAAGTAGCCAGCATTTGCTAAGAACCCACTACCTGCTGGGCTCAGGGAAGAAAAATGCCAGAGACTTGGGCTCCACCTTCAAGGTGGGACATAGGATAGTGTGCTGAACTTAGAGTCAGAGAGATATGAGTTTGAATTCTACCTCAGACAAGCAGGTGCTGTGTGACCCTGGTAAAGTCACTTGGACCCTCTCCAACTTAGTTTCCTCAATTGTTAAATGAGGATAGCAAGTGCACATACATCCTAGGGTTATTGCCAGGCTCAAATGAGATAATCTTTGTAAAATGCTTTGCAAATCCAAGTTATGCATATTTTCAAGCTATTAGCAAGGTGTATACAAAAGCCAGGGAAACTGATAACCCTTAAGGCATTCTATTATATGTGATTCATGGTTGCTTCATTTTATATGGCTATTCTTGTTCTTTAGGAGTTTTGAAACTGCAAGGGCCTCATACTCCACTCTCAGAGCTGAAATTAATGGCTAGACTATGGGCACATGAGTAGAATCATCTCTACATAGAGATGCTTGCCTACTGAGACCCCAGGGAATCTATGGGAATCTATGTCCACATGCCTGTGTAGAAGCTGTAGGATCTTTCACAATGCTGTTTCCACAGACAGTTCTGGAATTATGTGTGCTTTCAAGGTAGTGTGACCACTGTTTTACTGGTCTGGTTCTTTCTTTTTTTCTCAATGGATGTTATTTTATTTTTCCAATTACATCTTATAAAAGTTTTTCAACATTCATACTCATGCATAAGTATATTTTAAGTTACATAATTTCCTTACCCTCTCTTTCCACTCACTCCTCAGTGGGGAACAGTCAGGTGAATATTGTTCAAAAACATTTTTGTTTAATATGTTTACTGATTAGTCATTTTTAGTATGAGGAATTAGGATTAAGGGGAAAAATAGAAAACCATGAGATAGAAAAGAAATACATAAGAGAAATTTTAGAAAGTGAATGTATTGTTCATTCATATTCTGAAGAGGTTTTTGTTTTGTTTTGTTTTCCTTCCTCTGGATGGGGATAACATTGTCCATGGCCAGTTTCCTAGGGTTGCCCTAGTTCTCTGAACCAATGAGAGGAGCTGCATGCATCGAGGCTGATCAGCTCACAATGTTGCTTTTAATATATACAATGTTCTCTTGGTTCTGCTCCCCTCACTCAGGATCAGATCCTGTAATTCATTTCTTGCTTCTCTAGAGTCTGACCATTTAAGGCTTCTTATATAGAATAATAATATTCTATAACATTCATATGCCATAACTTGTTCAGTCATTCCTCAATTGTTGGACATCCCCTCAATTTCCAATTCTTTGACACTACAAAAAGAGCTGCTATGAATTTTGTAACATTTGAGACTGGAAATTGTGAAGTCTGAAGAGCAAACGTCTTGTTGCCCTTGGCAAGAGGATTATCACTGTGCCAAGCTAATTAAAAAAATATTAATCAACTATTATATATCAGACATCATACTAAACTGAAGCTGCGAATAAGGGGTAAATAGGAAATAAAAAGAAACTGAAAATGGGAGAATGAGAAAAAGAGAAATCCTGTGTAAGGGCATGGTTTGCATGGAGTGAAAACCAAGTAGAGCTGAGAATAGCAAATGTTGAATCAACTGGAAAGTTCTGATATGAGCCCTGTGGAAAAGAAGACTGGAGGAATTTACTGCTACACCCTCCAGCTCTCTAATCAGAGGGGATCAGCAGCTAAAGGAAGTGAGAATGTGCTGAGAATCAAAAATTCAGTCAAGCAGGATGATGATGAGATTTTAGGTGATTAGCCTATCCTGGCGGAGGCCTGGTGATGTAAAGATTCATTGTCAAGGTCCTTTTGTTTGGAAATAAAAAAAAAATTTTTAGAAGATTAAAAAATAACCTTCAACATCCTAGGGTTTCATGCCAGTTGTATTTGGCAATTTTGTACCCATCATTATATAGGAAATAGAGAGTATTCAAGGCTTGGGATACAATCTATGAAAAAGCATGAAGTCCTGAGCATAAAATAGAGCCACACTGAGAAAGCAAAATTTGCATTTTATCTTAGAGACAATGGGCAGCACCCACCAAAGTTTCTTGAGGAATGACATGGTTTGACCTACACATTAGCATACTGTTTGTCCCATTTTACCCACTATTGGACAGAAATTAACATTTTAAGATATAAGCAGTCATTGAATTATTGATCTAGATCTGGAAAGGACATCAGTAATAAATAAAATAAATAAATAACAAGTAAGCAAATAAATAAGCAAACAAACAAATGAATGAATGAATAAATAAATAAATGAGTGAATGAATGAATAAACAAACAAGCAAATAAATAAATAAACAAACAAACAAACAAACAAACAAATAAATCTAAGGGAAATTCAGGGAGATTTTGAAGAGCATATACTGTCTGAAACCATACCAAACAAAAACAAAAACGTTTTGCAACCTTTGTTAATCATATTTTCTACAAAATCTTTTTGCTTCCTTTTTGGGAATGTCTTCTTCAAACATAGATTTGATCCATCCTGCACCTTTGAAGTGACAATGGAAGAGATTTTGATTCTATAGTCTTATGGAATACCCAGCCTTTCCTTCTTTTCTCTAGATGCATCAAGGAAGCTCACTGCTCTAAGTTCTTCTGCTACATGAGATTGAAGTCAATTAGTCTCTTCTGTGCTTTAAAAATTATGTATAATTGATCAAGCAAAGAACAATGAATGAATAAATGAATTGAGGGATGAAAAAGCATTTTCTAAGTGATTAGTAGATATAAAGTACTGCACTGAATGCTAAAGCTAGAAAGGGAAAAAATCAAGAGAGTTCCTGCTCTTCAGTAGGTCCCATACTAACAGATGAGAGAACATAGAAGACATTTCAGCTCCAAGTCAGATAGTGAAGCATCAGGATCTTTATTTAGGGTGAAAAGGCAAAGTAGTTAGGAATTCCTCTTCTTTAATGTCACTTCCACAGATAAAATCATAGCAGTTTTGGTGACTGAGCCACTTGAAAATGCCAAAGATTTCCAAGAATGTCCAGAAATAGTTGTTCCTTAATCTTCAATAACTTTGGCTTCAGGACCTGAAAATGTATTTATAGGAGGTACCTCTATTGGATGGGAGCTGAGGCTAGGCTGCCAATAGGGTTGGTGCTGTTAACTCTAATTTTCTTAGGCTAAAAATGAAATAACAAAAAGTTTAGCATGAAGTTTTGAAGTTTTAATCTGTAAGATCTTGCCAAAAAATCTACAAGTAGAAGACATCATTTAATATATCAACCAAGAGTTTAATGAGGGGAAAATATTCATAGAAATCAAACAAAGAGTTATAAAATTTTGACATCCAACCAATCAGGTTGCCTATTAGTACATAAAGGTGCACTGATTACCCTATGATTCTCTAACCTATCTGTGAGATCTATTCTAAATCAGCACTGACAAAGTTCTAATTAATAGCAGAAATGCTGTCACCTATACTGACTTGATATTTTATATTGTTTTCTGATGTTATACATATACAAAACATTGGGATTTCTCCCTTTTCAAAGTTTCATAAGTATAAGAATTTATTTAAGTCTCTTATCGAGGTAACCAGACCAATTTCCTACCTTCTCAGAATGGTCTTTGTCTAAAAGTTGTCATAACTGTGAGAGTCAAACTTGTAAATGCAGTTAAGGGGAACAGGCTAATTCACACAGACTGAGTTGGCATTCATATTTACATATAGCTAGAGAGACACAGACCTTGAGGAAGGCAGAGGTGAACATTCAGACTTATAATCCTGAATTAGAGACTGAATTAGAGAAATCAATATTTGATCAGAAATATAATATTTAAAAAAATTAAACTTTGCAATGATCTACCCTTTCTAGGGGTCTCTTGGGCCTGCTTGCCTATTGGTAGAAGTTGATGCTGGTGTTGGTAAAGAAGAAAAGTCATTTATCTGAAATGATTTCCCTCCTTAATATGGTCTTTCTCCAAATAATGACTTTGGGGTCCAGGAAGGAAAGTGATTGGAGTGTCCAAGTGGCATAACTGTTATCAAGAGGCAGAGCAATTTTGGATTCAATCCAGTGTTTCCTTTTTCCAAGACTTAGGGGACTTGAAGGTGCTGAGGGTGCAACTTACCTGTTTCTTCCTTGGTTGTCTTTCTTGCTTAGTGAAACTGAATGAGCAGGTGGGGTTTATTCAGTGAGAAAATAAATTTATCATTTTGTTGCTAGTATATAGAAATGCTGATCTTTAACATGGATTTATTTTATATCTTTAAACTTTCCTGAAGTTAATTATTTCAACTAGGTTTTTAATCAATTCTCTAGAATTCTCCAAGCATACAATCATATTATTTGCAAGGAAAGATATTTTTATTTTCTCATTGGCTATTCTAATTCTTTCAATTTCCTCTTCTATTATTACTATAATTCTCATTTCAAATTAGTATTGAATAAGGATATCCTTGATTTACCCCTGATTATTCTGAGAAGTCCTCTATTCCATCTCCATTTCAGATAGTGTTTAATGATGGGTTTTTTTAAAAATAGGAATAGGTAATATATTTAGTTAACGATGTTTTCTGAATTATTGAAACAATTATATGATTTCTGCTTATGTTGATGTCTGTACTTATATTGAATCAGGCTTTGAACTCCATCATCCTCCATTTGAAAAATGCCAAAAGAATATAAACAGGTAATTTTCAAACAAAGAAATCAAAGTTATCTATACTTATATAAAAATGCTCTAAATTACTATTGATTAGATAAATACAAATTAAAACAACTCTGACCACTACACACCTGTCATATTGGTTAATATGACAAGGAAATGATAAATGTTGGAAGGAATGTATAAATATTGGGAAACTGGGGCACCATAGGTAGAATTGTGAACTGATCCAATCATGTGAGCATGATTGAACAATCTGGAAAGTAATTAGGAGCTATGCCTGAAGGACAATCAATTTAACAATATTACTAAACAGTGTGTATCCCAAAGAGGTTATAAAAAAAGAAAAAACCTACATGACAATTATTAATTGCAGCTACATTAGTGGTGGAAAAGAATTGGAAATTGAAAGAATGTCCTAGAGCAGCTAGGTGGCACAGTGGATAAAGCAACAGATCTGGAGTCAGGAGGACCTGAGTTCAAATGTGACCTCAGATACTTAATAATTACCTAATTGTGTGACCTTAGGCAAGTCACTTAACCCCATTTTCTTGCAAAAAAAAGGAAAAAAGGAAGAAAAATATCCAACAATTGGAGAATGACTGAACAAAAATTGTGATGATATTTGATTGTGATAGAATATTATTTTTTCAAAAGAAATGACAATGAAGATGACTTCAGAAAGACCTAGAGAGACTTATATGAATGGATGATGCAAAATGAAGTGAACAAAACCAGGAGAACATTGTACACAGTAGCAGCAATGTTGTATGAAAAAGAACTTTAAATTACTTAGCAATACTCAGCAATATAATGATCCAAGACAGTGCCAAACAATTCATGATAAAATATGTTAGCTACATCCAGAGAAATGATAGCTGAATACAAACTGAAGCAATTTTTCCTTTCTTTCCAATTTCTTTCCTTCTTCCTTCCTTTTTTCTTTTTGCTTTCTTTCTTTAAATCTTTTATTCTTTTTTATTTTTTTGTTCAAATCTTATTATAAAAAGTGACTAATAAGGAAATGCTTTATATGATGGCAGATAACCTATATCAGTTTGCTTATAATCTCAATGAGGGAGGGAGGATAGGGTTTGAAACTCAGTACTTTAAAAAAAACTAAATTTAAAAATGACATTGATATATAATTGATAAAAATAAAACATTTTTAGAAGAACCTGGATACAAAGATAGGCTCCAACTTCACCAGTTTTAGGTGTATTAGAATATCTGTCAGTTAAAATACAGACTGACCAATAAAATAGAAAGGTTGATAAATAATCTTTTAGGTAGATTCAAGGCAATGATTTAGATTACAATCTCAAACCCCAATCCTAAGGCATCAGACCATGACTAGACAAGACTCATATAGTTTCAGAGATGAATGGTTAAATAATAGGTTACTGACATAACGTGTTTTGTAGGCAGACTCCAAGAATGACTTATGGATCTTTGCCCTGGCCATCCTGCTCAGCAGCACCTTTGTCTACAACACCGTTAACGACTGGGACTTGGAACAGATGCAGTATCCTTTCAGAATTTTAGATCATCCAAGAAATTTTCAACGCTAATTTTTCTTTACAAGGATCGATGATAAATTATCTATACTTTAGGATGTCTCATCATGAATTTCTCTGCCAAGAAATACTATGTGCCCAAACTTCTCGAATCATTGTTCCCAAACCAAATAGTCTGATCCTCACATGACAGTCTAGCACCAGGCCTACAAATGAAGCCTGGAGTGGACTTTGGTTGAGCTTGCTATTGTACATAAGTATTCCACTTCCATGTTCAAGAATTCTGAAATGCCTTGAACACTCCATCATACTATATGCTAATCTTTGTCAAGTCTCTTTTTCTGCCCTTTCTAATCTTGCATCCCTCCTTTGTCTTTCTCTACCTAGAATCATCACTCCTGTTTTACATGAAGTGGTGACCTCTCACCTTGCCAAAAAAACCCTTTTCATTCTCCCTTGTTTCCATCTCATCCTTTTTTTCTAAAAGGTTATCCTTTCTATCACCCTTGCTCTTTCATTAATCTTGAATCTCTTCCTATCAATAGGCTGCATCCCCATCATCTACAAAATAAGTCATGTCTCCCATATGTTTAAAAAAAATCTCACTCTATCCTTCTATCTCAAAACTACAATTCTATATTTCTCTTCTCATGAGACTTACTGAGAAGAATGTCTCTAATCAGTGCCTCTATAGCCATTCCTCTCACTCTCTTCTAACCCTCTACCATCTTCATTCTGACCTCGTCATTCAACTGAACTTCCTCCATTCAAAGTTAACATTAAACTCTTAATTACTCATCTTTTCTCAATCTTCATCCCTCTTGATATTACCACAACCTTTACCCACTGTGGATCAAGCTCTTCTCCTAGATATCCTCCCTAGATTTTCATGACACATTTTTTCTTGTTTATTCTCCTATTTTTCTGATTTCTCTTCAGCCTCTTATGCTGGATTTTTATTCAGGTCTTTGCCAATGACAGACCATCGGTTTCCCACAAAGTTCTGCCCCAAGCTGTTTTCACTTCTTCCATTCAACTTTCTTGTTTGGTAATCTCACAGGCTCCAATAGATGCAGTTATCATCCCTATAATAATGTGTATCTTGTTCTAACCTCTCTGCTGAGCACGAGTTTCTCATTTCTAGGAGCCTTTTGGACATCTCAAGATAGATGTCCTTATATATTGATTTCAATATGAATATATACCTAGATATCAACATTTGTCTATATGTGCCTATGTGCATATCTATAGCATACATAATTGTATGCCATATTACCTCCTCTTTAGGAAAAATCATGTTTTTGTCTTCATTGGTATGCCTAGGTCTCAGAACATTGTATGATGCATAGTAAACATTTAATAAATGAATATAGTCAGACTGGTTCAATACAAGATCTTTTATTCTAATACTGTAGCAATCAGGAATCATAATGAGACCTTGGATCTCACCAAGTTGATTAATGAAATATCAGGTTTATCAGGAATAACCCTGAAAAATTCTTCCTTTCTCCTTTTACATCTGTGATAGGAATTGCATGAGTACAGAAGGGAATGTGGGCAAGAGAATTTATATAATTAATGGTGGGAAGGGATCTTCACTGGGCAACTCCTTTTTTCTTATCCACAATCTTAGCTATGTAAAGGAGGTGACAAAGCTGATGGAAGTCAATTCCTTTCTTAATGATGATGATGAAGATAATAGTTATTTACAAGAATATATTCATCACTTCTTCCCAGACCTTGTATGGGTTATGCATAAATTTACCGAGAAATTTCACCTACTAATATGCCCCATAAGCCCAGATGAATGTCTGGAAAATGTCCTGAAATTCAGAACAGGTAATTTGTTTGAAATCAATTTTGGACACATGATTGGCCCTGGGTAGTACAGGGAGAACTGACATCCAATGTTTTTTTTCCATTTCTTTGCAGCTTAACTGTTTATTCCTGTGACTTATTCTTTTGGATCTCATGGACTAAAGAAATGGAAGCTGAAATCTATCTAGGCTCTCAGGGCTTTGTAGAGAGTCAGTTGATCTCCTTTTTTGTAGTCCCAGAATTTTCATAATCTAGTGTCCTCTTCCAAGAAGGAATAGTCTCTGAGATAACTAATTTTGCCAACTTCTGACATGAGTTTGTATCCTCTGAATTTACAAAAGAGATAGATGGTTTTGTATGGTTGGTAAGCAAGGAATTTCAATAAAAATGAATGACTTGATTTTCTGAGTTTCATTGAATCCTAAGGAATTCTTTCTCTTCAGTAGTAGCATAGAATTTGTTCACAGCAAGAGATAGATAGCCATGTTCTTGAGAAGGCTTGTACATTCACAAGGGGAAGTACATTTGGAGTCAGACAACATTGGTACTCATTGTCCATGTGACTTTGGGTAAGAAATTTAAATTTAAGTGTTCTCATCTGGAAAAGGAAGAGTATGGACTCCAAGATCTCCAAAAACCCTCAGCTACACATCCATTAACTAGTGAAAAGAGAGGGGTTTCTACCATAGAGAAACAATGGATATGTCTCTCTCAAATATAATTTGCTTATCCTAAAGATTTCTGACTGACCTTCCAAGCTCCCATTCAGTTCTGTCTTTGCTCTAGTAACCTTTCTTCTTCTAATACTTCATAATGAATTATACATTTAAAAATGCACAAATCTCTAATTTTTTCATCATGATTTTTTCATCATAGACTGGGAACCCTTTGATGGCATACTGACAGATATGATAATCTCACTGCAAATGTCTCTAAATTATGTTTGACAATGAGTTCCTTCAATTCTAGTCTAAAAACATTAATTAAAAATATACTCTACTAAGGGACTGTGCTCAGTAATCAGTGTACAGGGACAAAAATGCCTACCCTCAAAAAGTTGACATACTAGTGGTACAAATTATGTGAGAAAAGAGGGTAAAATATATATGAAATAAAAGTGTGGAACAAGGTATATAAAAAGAACGAGAATACAGTAGACTGATTAGAGAATAAGGGTAAGAAAGAAGGGTTGAGAATGACTTCTGAGACAGTTTCCTCTCAATGACCAATTCTCTTTATAGTGGTAGACTTGTTATTAATTTAAAACAAGCTATGTCTCCTTTTATTAGCCTGGGAGCCTGTGTTCTTCCTGATCTTATCCTCTAGCTCTTGGGTCTTTTTTCATTTTAGGAAGTCACAGCTCTCTTTCTCCCTTATCAGTAAATAATGCAGTAATATGCTGAGTTCAATGATGAATCTATGAGAGACTCCATTAAGATTCGGGGTAAATCCATTTTCTCTGCATGTTTTTAGGCATCTCCTCTGAATAACATAATACATTATCCTTACAGGAAGTGATTCATTGCTTGGTTTCTAATAATCTCTCCCTAAATAACTTCTAGTTTTAAAAATTCTCTGTCTCATTCTACATTACATTTGGAAACAGAAAGACTTGACTACAGCAACCGGAAGTCTTAAGCATCTTCATAACCCCTTGTTCCAGGCCTGTGTCTTAAGATTATCTCTGTTTTCCTATTCCTCAGGCAAGGACATCAATGAAAGTAAAGCCAATCTTTCAAGAGAATGTATCAGAAGAGTCTTTATAAAACGGAAGTGTTTTCAATTTGTGCTTCCAGCAAAAAGAAAAATACAATTATCCTATTCTGATTATATCCAAGAGAGCGAGATGGTACCTGCGTTCAAGCATCAAGCAGACAACTTCTGCTCTTATATCTTTTCCAATGCAAAACCCAAGAGATTTATTGATAACATCATGATCAATGGGAATCGTGAGTTTTCTTTGCTCCAAAACATATTGGTTTGGGATTGTGTATGTGTCCTTTGTTTCTCTGTAGGGGTACAGGTATTGTAAGATTTTTGCATTACTCTCCTTATGAACTTGGATATCATTGCTTGTGTTTCCCTACTTTTTATTTTAAAAATCTTTGCATAAAAATATGTACATGGAGACAATAACAGTGATCTTTGATAGAGATTAAATTAGATAAAAATAAATCAGAGAGTTGCCACAGGTGTAGAGAAAGTCATTTACCTTAATTCTTCAAAGGTGAAGTGATTAGACTTAATTAAATATAATCCAGTGACTTCTGCTTCTATCTCTGACAATATTCTACAGCAGGGCTGTCCAAAATATGGCCCGCAGGCAGCATGTGGCCCTCAGTGTGATTTTATGTGACCCACCTATGTGTTTTAATTTTCACAAGTGAAAAAATAAAATAATAATTTGCATGAAATGCATATTAGATTCTTTAATTCCAGAACTAAAAAAAAATCTCATTGATGCTAATTTTCTTTTAAGCAGTATTGCAGATGGAATTTTCAATTAATCTGTTCCTTCTGTACTAAGCAGTCGGTGTTTGCTTTCACTTAGTGTCATTTCCTCTCATATTGATAACTCACATTCCCCCACTTTCTAAGAAGTAATTACTATTATATTAGTGTACTGTATTTTTTTGTCCTGGGTGCAACCCTCGAATAATTATTTTATTTTAACACGGCCCTAAGATAATCTAATGTTGGAGAGCCCTGTTCTAGAACACATTATTAAGGGGCCAATCTGTAAGCAATAAAGAAAGAAGAACTACTAAAATCCGGCAGATAAACAAATTTTCCTGTTTGACTATGGATTGGT
This sequence comes from Macrotis lagotis, assembly GCF_037893015.1. Lineage (NCBI taxonomy): Eukaryota > Metazoa > Chordata > Mammalia > Peramelemorphia > Peramelidae > Macrotis > Macrotis lagotis. The sequence continues at coordinate 39,243,075 of NC_133659.1, read as the reverse complement.
ATAGATCAGAGAAATAATTTCAGTTTAGTACAGTGAGAAATCAAAAGAATATTTAACTGTGTCTTGCTATGATTATGAATAATATAGAAATAGAAAACAAGTGAGAATACAGTTAGGTAGATTCAGAATATATTAAATGACCAGACCCCCCCTTTAATAACTTGGAGTTACATTGAAGGAAAACCTTTGATGTCATGCCTCAAGGATTTATATCATTTTCAATAACATTGACAAAGTTTAAAATGATGCAAATGAAATGGGGAACCAAGGGATAGATATCATAGAACTCAGAAGAACCAATATATTGAATGAAAGAAATGAGATACAATGTTAACTGGCACAATAAAACAGTGACTATAAATGAATGATGATATCTCATGAGAAGAAATGCCAACTTCTCTATATAAAAATATAGAGGAAATAAAAATAGTTCTTGGGGGGGAAGACATGAAGAATATACATGGATTACAAATTCACTATGGTCAGTAGTCTCAAATGCACAGTTATTCAAGTCTTTGTTGCAAAGAATGAGTCAAGTATTTGAATCCAACTAAGTCACTACTAGTCTTCTGTATTCAATTTTAGGTACTTTACTTTAGGAAAGACAGAGACAAGATAATGAAAATTGGTGAAAGGACTGAAGTTTACAGAAGAATATGGAAAATTACTTAGATCCATTCCATTTGATCTCAGAGGACAAAATTATGAAAATTGGGTAGAATTTGCCAAGAGGAATATTTAGGGGACAGCTAGATGGTGCAGTGGATAGAGCACCAGCCCTGGGGTCAGGAGTTCCTGAGCTCAAATCTAGCTTCAGACACTTAATAATTATTTAGCTGTATGACCTTGGGCAAGTCCATTAACCCCATTGCCTTACAAAAACAAAAAAAAATTTTAAAAAGAGAAATATTTAGGCCTGAAGAAAATTGACACTTCCTAATCATTCAAATTATTAAAACAGAATAGGGTGCTTTGAGTGGTCATGCTCTCTCCCCCATTTATTCAGAAATGTCTAGTTGTAATTGGAAATCAAAGAGATCCTTGATCAGGATGGGTTCAACTAGATAATTAATACTTGAAATTTTGCTCTTTGTCTCATCTTCCATTTTATCTTGTAAATCAGGGTTGGGAAAGCTGCTGGAGATCTATGTGAATGCAATCTCTAGTAGAAGCGATCTCCTGCTGAATAATACAATGTTGGCATTGGCTCAGACTGAGAACTCAGCTGCTGTGCATAAAGCTACCAACCATTATATAGAGCAAATGGTCCTTAAAGTGAACTACCCCATGGACACACTCCAGGACTTGGAAAAGCTACATACAGACTGTGAGAAAGAAGCCATTTCAATTTTTCAGAAGCATTCTTTCAGGAATGACAGAAACAAGTTCTGGAAGGAACTGATGGTACGTTCTCTTATTTATTCTTCCCTTCTTATGTCTCTTTTCTGAGTGAAATCTAATTTTTTTCCAATTTTTTTACCTTGGGCTCTGTCTACTTATTTCATATGAGAATATCCTGGTTTATCTAGAGAGCTAAAGGTCTAAAGGCTCAAATCTCATTTGCCATGGAATAAATGTTCTTTCCTAGTGACACATTGAAATCACTTAGAAGACAAACTATCACCCACTCACACATTTGCTGAATAGATAACGTCCTATTGTGGTTTCCCTGGAGCTCACAAATCCACTCATCCCTACACATGTTTCTACCCTTAGAATCCTCAGATTCCTTCTAGGAGCATATGCCAATCCAAGCATAAAATCTGCATTACTTAGCCTGGTAGCATTCGGTCCACACCAAAGGAAGAATCATTATTATACGCTTTCAAGACAGGCAGTGATATGGAGAATCATTTGATGTAATCACCTCATTTTTGGAGTGGGAGGACTTTAGGCCACAAGGAAGATAGTTTACTTGTCCATAGAGAGAATAGATTTAAATAGAGAGAATCAGATTTAAAACTGGAGCCTAAGTATCTCAGCTCCTAAGCCAGAATTTTAAGTCCCATTCGACCAAACTTTTACCAGAAAAAGAAAATCAGGTAGCCCTTCTCTCAACAATTTCTTTAAAAAAAAAACACCATTTTCAATGAAATAGGGAACTTTGATAGCCTCTGAGGATCATGTCAATCATGATCTGTTATTATTATTATTACTGTTATGTTGCCTCAGTTTCCCTAAATGTTTTTCTCTCCATCTCACTGGCAGAAAATCTTGGAAAACCAGAAGAATGATTTCATACTTCGAAATGAGGAAGAATCGACTAAATATTGCCAAACTAAACTTGAAAATCTCTCTCAGACCCTGAGAAAAGCAATTTCTCAAGGCACCTTCTCTGTGCCAGGGGGTTATAAGCTCTACAAGGAAGAGAGAGAAAAAATGATAAACAATTATCATCAAGAGCCCAGGAAAGGGATAAAGGTGATCAAAGACCCAAGGGGCCAGGAATGGTGACACAGCATGGTGGTACCACTGATCCCATTGGATATGGAGCAGTGATTTTCTCCCACCAATAATCACCCAAAGAGGAGAATGTCTGGAGACTTCTGATTTTATAGTTCATATCTCAGCTGGGTGTTCCTAATAGAAATCTCTTTTACCTGTCCAGAAAACATGCTTTGGACTTTAAGAAGCTAGGCCATAATAAGCCAGATGTGACACAGGCTGCCCTAGTCCTTCAGGTCCATGCTTAGAAAAAATGTGATGCTCAGAGCTGTCCCTCCTTGTGGACGGGATGTTGGTGCTTCCTACAAGCAGGTCACATCAATGGACTCTGTGTTTACTCTCCAGAGTCTATCATATCCCAAAAATGTTTGCAATAATTTATAAGAAAAGAATTATCGGGGCAGCTAGGTGGTGTAGTGGATAAAGCACCAGCCTTAGAGTCAGGAGTACCTGGGTTCAAATCCGGTCTCAGACACTTAATAATTACCTAGCTGTGTGGCCTTGGGCAAGCCACTTAACCCCATTTGCCTTACAAAAAAAAAAACCTAAAAAAAAAAAAAAGAAGAGAATTATCTATCCTATAGCATAGATTGCTCCTGCCATAGAAGCTATGCTCTTCTCAGCATCTGACTCAGTCTGAGCAAAATTATGCATGTGTCTCTTGTGTGCCTGTCCAGGCAGAGGACGTCCTCCAAAGGTATCTGCAGTCACTGACAATGACAGAAGCATCCATCCTGCAGACAGATCAAGCTCTCACTGACCAGGAGAAGGCCTTGGAAGGTAGAGGGAGCTGAGGTGTGAGGATCTAGTCAGGAAGGAATTTGGTGGGTTTGGAACAAAATTCTCTCTCATTTGACATGAAGATTAACTGAAATACTTGGGATTCCTTCTTCTCTACTGTGCCAGGCTACTCTGAATTTGTAAACAGCAACTGTGACTATGACTAAGAGGTCAGAGAGATTATTCTTTCCCACTTGCTCAGCTTTGCTTCCATGAGTCTTATTTAAAAAAAGGAAATTTAGGACTTTTAAGTCTCTTTCTCAGAGTCAGTTTGGATTCTGAAACAGGAGAAAACTTAATGCGTCATTCTCTGGCTCAATGACATCTCTCTTTATTACCTCCAGGATCATATATAATACTTCTCTATTTAACATGTAAAACCCTTCAAAAATTGGCGTTTTCTTACCTTTACTGTTTCTTACATCTTACTGCCTCCCTCTCGGTATGTTTAGCAACAGTGATGATTTGTGATTCCTCAGATACAAGAAGATGCCTCTGATTTCCAGGCCTTTCCACTTGCTGTCCCCTAAGCCATTAATGTTCTGCCTCATTACTCATACCTAGTCAAAATCCCACTTTCTTCAAAAGGTCTTTTCTCATTCTTCCAGCTTTTAATGCTACCTTCCTTATTCACACTGCTTCCAATAACTCTCTATGTTTTTGCATCTGAATAATTATCTGAATGTTGTTTCTTCCCTTAGAAGGACAGCTTCTTGAGGGCAAAAATTGCTTATAATCTATTAACTAATTAATTTGGGGGCTTTCAAGTATACAGTACTTAACTCCTAGTGAGTAATTAACAAATGCTTGTTGCATAATTAGTAAGAGATGAAAATTAACCTCACCTGATTTAATTTTCTGACTTTCTTTTCCATCAAACAGCTGAACGAGTCAAAAGAGAAGCAGCTGAGAAGGAGAAGAAGCGGTTGGAACAGCAACAAATGGAAATGCAGCAAAAGATGGAAGCTCAGCAGAGAAATTATGAAGTAAACACCAACCAATTGAAAAAGAAAATGGAAGAAGATAGGATCCAGATTCTGAGAAAACAGGAAATGATTTTGCATCATAAGCTAAAGGTACAAAAAGGCTGGGATCAGTGGCTATGTTTAGGAAACAACACCATCACCATGGGAGCAAAGGGATGGGGAACACGGGCAGGAAAGGCAAATTTGCCTTCATGAGAGTCAGTATAGTCAAGAGCAAAGTACCCTGAGCTTTTCATTAGAAGATTTAGGCTTGGGCGGCTAGGTTGCCCAGTTGATAGAGCACCAGCCCTGGAGTCAGGAGTACCTAAGTTCAAATCCGGTCTCAGACACTTAATAATTACCTAGCTGTGTGGCCTTGGGCAAGCCATTTAACCCCATTTGCCTTGCAAAAAAAAAAAAGATTTAGGCTTGAGTCCTTTCCTTATCCTCAATTTTTTCATCTTATAAGATAGTCAATCACATCTGCCTCACTGAATGCACAAAATTGTTGTACATATCAAATGATTTTGGGGTCATTCATAGTGCATCCCCCCAGTTCTCACAATGAGGTGCAAGTCTATTCCAGGTTCAAGCCCTCACCCTATGGGTTTCAAAGTTCAAAAGTCCCTACCAAAGTCTGTGTTTTTTCTAGTCAGCTAAAAGAAACAATTAACTCAAAGCAAAGACCTAATGCTACATCCATTTTATACAAGGAAGATAATTTAACAGTCATCTGACTAGAGAACATCCCTCAGTTTTTCTACCATAGGAGAACCATGAATTTCTCTGAACCTCAACTGGAATGAACCCAGGGACCAACCTCTTTGGAACAAAGATCCAAGGTCATCCTCACCAACATATATTCAAGCTTAAAGCTAATTTTGAATTCTATTTCCTGGTCAGCAATCTCTGGCATAAGGTCTGAAAGTCCTGTCTTAACTACCATTACTAAACTAGGCACATATAGTATTTATTTAAGGCAATGAGGTTAAGTGACTTGCCCAAGGTGATACAGCTAAGTAATTAAGTGTCTGAGGTTGAATTTGAAATCAGGCCCTCCTGACTCCAGGGCTGGTGCTTTATCCACTGCACCTCCTAGCTGCCCCAGGATACTCTTGCAAAAAACTGTAGAAGGCTAAATTCAAAACCCCCTTTACCCAGTGTGCCAACACCTAAACCCTCGGCTCTTTCCTGCAAATGTAAGGGAAAATGAGCATACCCTATCACCCCATTGATGGAAGTAAAGGCAGTGAGAAGATTTCCTCTACCAGTACAATCAGCACCACCCTGCAAGGACTGTCCTGGAGAATTTCTGGGGCAATGAAAAGGTTAAATGACTTTTCCTGGGTCACAAAACCAGGAAGAATTGAGGTAGAACTTGAATCCAGGTCTTTCTTACTAAGGATTCCAACAAGGCCATGCTGCCTCATATAAATGAGTGGGGACAAGAAGAGCACAGAAGAAAATGTAAGCCCAGGAGGAGACAAGTCACTGTGTTCTACACCCAGTCACATTCCTAGCCTTTTATATATAATGTTGTTGCAAAAAGTTTCCATTACATGTTTTAAAAAAGTGGCTTGGAAATCACAAAGTGCCATGAACCTTTATGGTCCTGTGATTAGAACTTCTAACACATAGAGGGAAATCTCAAAGGGAAATGCTTGCATTTGTCACAATTCCACCTGCTTCTGACTGAACCCCTTGAATTCAGATCAAAGCCTTTTTGCCCTCAACAATAACCCTAAAGAAATCCAAGCTTTCTGGAGTCATCTATAATCCTAAACATCTTGGATAGTGAAAATTAATTCTAGAATTTCCTGTGGTTTGGGGTTGCTAGGATGATCCCAAGTATCTCAGACTAAGGCAACTGTATCCTCCTAACTGAACCCCAGACTTCTGGGTTCTGGAGCAAGAACCTATTCAGTGACTGACTTGGTTCACTTAATATCATTAGAAATTAGTCCCTACCCAACACGCCATAGGATGGAGTAGACCCTGCCTAAACTCACGGACTCTGACCAAAGTCAGTCCAGGTGAATAATAGAAACAGCAAATATTGCTTCACATTTGCTTCAGTGTTGATCATAGGAGCAAGTCACTTTGATGTTCACAAGAACCCATTATAATATTTATGGCTCTTTAGTTTTTAACATGTGGATATCTGGGTCTCTTGATTATGAACTTAGAATAATGCTGAAGACTATAGTGAGAATTTTATATGTCAATTAAAGGTTTACAAAGAAAAAATGATCTCATTTTTTTTTATCCTCACAACAATCTGGGGACTTACATACTATTTTAGGTTACAGAATGCAACTTCAGTCAAACCAAGTTAAGTCAGAAGCAAGAATCAACCTCAGCATTTCCTCATCCAGATTCATCACTGTACTACTCAGCTCCCTCTTTTAGGACCATGATTCCAAGCCACTTGGCCTTGTGTTACAATTTCAACACTGACCCTGAGGTCTAAGTCCTTTTCTCTCATGGTGGGGAATTATTGAGTCATTACAGAGAAGGTCTAACTTCTAGATGGGTTTTTTCCTCTCATTACCCAAGAATGCCCCTTGAGGAAAAATCCCCTGGGCCTACATAGAGGTTCCTGGTTCTTGGTGAAATAGGAACTAACCAATGGGCCATGCTACTGTACTTTTGTCTTCTCTTAGGAACAAGAGAGGCTGATGAATGAAAGGTTTTGTGAGGAAGCTGAAAAGATGAAGAGACAGATGGAACATCTACAAACAAAGATTAAGGAGATTGAGAATAAAGGGTCCTCCTGGTGGTCTACAGTTTTGCAAACTGTTGGCATTGTATTGATGGTCCTGCTACCTGGTACAGGAAAACTTATTGGCTTGGGAATGATGGCATTGGGCAAATGGACATCAAAATGAAAGGTGTTTCCGTTTCTAAAAATATTAAAGAATATATTTGTTCCACCAAATAAAACATGGCACTGAGACCTCCATGTATGTGTGTGCAAACCTGTGAGTGTATGTTTCCTGCTTCTAATTCACCAAAGTACTAAAAGACAAAACTGATACTCACCAGACAGAATTTGGAACAAATTCATATGAAGAGCATCCATTTTCTAAGTGTTGGTGAGATGAGGCTTCATTCTAGTAAGTGAAATCTTATTTTCTTTAAGGCAAATGGTCAGGAAGGCAGGAAGCTTGAATTCTCCCCTTCCTTTTGATAACTCAGAGTATTCAGAGCTAGAAGAAACCTGGATAGTCATGGAATCTACCTGCTTCATTTTACAAGTGACTCCCTGATAGTGCAATATATGGATGGGGCAGGACTAGAACATTTAAATTCATATCTGGCATCAGACACAGGTTGTAGAACCTTAAAAAAGTCCCTGCACGTCACTGTCTCAGTTTCCTCCTCCATGAAATGGGGATGATGATAGCATCTACTTCTCAGGTTTGGTGTGAGTGGAGAATGAGTAAAACTCTGAACACCTCAGAGTGTTCTGTAAATGCTATTAATATTATGAGACACTGATGCACAGATATACACAGTAATTTGTCCAAAGTCACACAGAAGATTGGATTTACACAAGACCTCTAAACTCCAAATATGTTTTGATGACCTTGGAGGACACATCCCTTGACTTACCTTCAGAGATGACAACATAAATATCTCTCTGTGCTTCTTAAGATTATCAAAAGTCCAAATGAAACAGTTCCTGATTTCAGAACCCCCATAAATACTTGGGTATGAGCAATAGAAAATATTTTAAGTTTGTAGTCAGAAGACTTCAGTTCAAATACCTTTACAGCCTATGTGATCTTGGATAAATGTCCTAATAACTTAATAGCCTTGTGAAAAATCAATTAATATAAATAGGAAGGAAAACTACTTTTATCTCATTTATAAATAGCCACAATTACTAATGGGATGTTTACACTTTTGAGGCCCAATACAACTTGTCAGACTTTAGAATCCTATTGGACATTATGTACCCATCTCCATTTCCTGTTCCAAGGTGATTTTTGCTCAGTGTTTCCTTGTTAACTCAACAACTGCCAAAAACCTGCGTCTCCAAAGTCATTATGATGTAAATCAGAATTTACTATCCTAGTCAAATGTGAAAGAAAGGAATGTAGCATTATCTAATGCTGAATTTGTGAACTATTTCTAGGCAGTAGTTCACCTGGTATATGACAGCTCTTAAATAGTTCTGTATTTCCCTTTAAAATTAAAAGATCACACTATGTCCCTGTGAATTCTCTGTGGTTTCCTGGAGGCTTCAAAATACATTTTGAAAATCATATCTATGGGGCAGCTAGGTGGCGAAGTGGATAGAGCAGTGGCCCTGGAGCCAGGAGTACCTGGGTTCAAATCCGGCCTCAGATACTTAATAATTACCTAGCCGTGTGACCTTGGGCAAGCCATTTAACCCCATTGCGTTACAAAAAAAAAAAAAAAAAAGAGAATCACATCCAGTTCAGATTTTGGGGGACCAACAAGAGAAAAAAATCTAATCCCTTTTCCACATGTAACTCCTTCAGCTAATTGGAAAAGCCTATGATGGTCCTCTTAAGCCTTCTCTTATCCAGGTTAACCCATTCTCCTTTGCTTCACTACATCTTTTAGACACATTGTTGGGTATTTGAAGGTCTTTGTTTTCATTTTTCAGAAAACTTCCTTCTGTAATACTGTAAACTATGTCTTTATATAAATCAGAAATGGAGTCCCCACATGTTTTACATATCAAACCTATAAGAAGCATAAAATATGAACATGGGCTCCCATATGTACTTGAGGGGGCAGGCATGATATCATGGATTATGGTGCCTTGACACCAAGAATTCTTGAATTCGGGTGCTACCTATATCGGTTCTGTTATCCCAGAAACACTCTGTTAACCCTATAACATTTCTTGGTGTTCTAGACAACTTTCTATAACTATAAATTACAGAAAAGATACTGACCCACATTTTTAAGGGGAACTTCCTTATATGGAAGATCCTTGTTCTAATTAAATCTTGGTCCCATTGAGATAGCATGCTCATGTCCAACACAATAAATAGCTTGGATCACATCTTCCCCAACTAATATGCCCACATATGTAAAAGGACTGCTCATGTAAGATGTTTCTCGGTAAATCTTCACTTCTCAGGAATGTTAAGAATGCTAGAAACATTGCAGGCACCAGGGGAAAGCTGAGAGAAGCCCTAGTTTTATCCATCTCAAAGGCCGGAAGTCTCAGAGTCCTGTAACAAAATAACCTCAAAGATGAACAGATGAGAGTTCTAATCATTCTAAATTCTTTAGGCTTCATTTCACCCAGACTTTTATTTCTGCAGATCCTTTATGAACTTATTAAATATAAGAGATAAATATGATCTCCAGCCCTCACCTTCTCATGAATGCATTCAGTGTTTTCTATGTGTCTAGAGAGAAAATATCTCTGTTATCTCATCATCAACTTGAGTCAGAAAATAAATACTTTAAAAACCAAGTAGATATCTAGAACATTGTATTATATCAGAAGAATGAAAAGACAAAACAATTCAGAGGGGAAATATTCATATTCCAAAGTGTGGGTACTGGCCAGTCTAGCAAGTCAGGAGAAACAATTAGCCAGTCTCTCATCCTTTTTTCTTCTTCTTTCCCTTGCACAACAGGAATCAGAAAGTACTTATCCCATGTTTCATCTGGGTTTTGAGTTAAGTTCCATCTAATAGGCAAAGGTTAGAAGCAATGAGTCCTTCAGTTTAGTCTCCCTTGACAGACCAATCAGATTCCAACAGCCTCCATCTTATTCCCAAATCTCTTGCTATTTTTCATCCCTAATAGCAACATTCTTGGCCAGAAGTCCAGAGTTCTTCTTAAGCTCAGCTCAGTATCATATTTTCCATGAAATCTAGGTAAACATCTGCTCAGTTGCCTTAGATGCTTCTAGAATGTTGAATATCCCTGGTTGAGAACAGAAAGCTGTGGACTATACTCAAGAGGATTTTTGGTCTTAAATCATAATAGATAAGTTTTTTCTAAGCGGCTAGGATTTGGGGATAAATAACAAAATAAATTTTTTTTTAAATCCTCTCAAAGTTTAACTGGAAGAGCCATCCTTTCATCAAATCTCTGACACAAGAATGACATTCTGGTAGGTTGACTTATGAGAGATAACACACCTTTGCCTTTGCAGTCATTAGCCAGGAGACTATTGCTCACAAAGGTGGGATTAAGGTTTAGTGGGTATTGTACTAAGGTCCACTCAGGTGTTCAGGGGAAGTTACAAGTAAGGGTTCTACAAAGACTACGACATAGAGAGAAGTGCAGACCCCACAAAAGCACTGGGAGTTTGAAGAAAACCACCAACCTCCAATGAACGCCCCCAAGGTAAAGACCTTGAAGGCAGAGTTGGAACTTCAGAAAAGGCCTAGAATTCTGAGTATCAGGATGGAAGACAATGTCAGTTTTGCCCTATAAGAGTTTTCTAAGGAAGTGACATATCCCAATTTTTTGAAGATTTCCTGGGAAATTGGATTATAAAATGTATTTAATCCTAAGGCTCAGCAAGTGAATTTGTGAAGACATCTGATTCTGTATTAGGGACTCAGTATTGAAAAATAAGCATTTTTGAAGTACTATTCTGTGCCTGGCACTGTGGAGAAGGTCTGAGGCATTCTCCCAGAGCTAACACTAATCCAGATGTCAGTGGTGCACCATGCTTCTGTCTCTGTTGTGTCCAGTTCTTAAGTGAAAGATTATCAAAGATGGCCATGCCCAGTAAACTCTGAAGGTCATAAGAATGACTTCTAATCCACTTCAAAATTTTAGGAACCAGATGGTGGATAGTCAAGTCCTGAGCAAACTTTTTGACCCTGCAAAGACAGTCAATATGGAGCTACAGTAACTCACCCATCGGTACAGAAAATTCAAAAACAAACCTCGTGGAAAGAATGCTATTTAGAACCTGCTTTAAGTGTGAGCCTATTCTGGTCAGGTACAGAGGTGGCCCTGAGGAAAGTATGATCCTAGGTGCTTGGGGAAAATGTATTTCACTGTTGCTCTTTCTTCAAGATAAATATCCTTTTTTATATATTTTATTTTCCAGTTACATGCAAAAGTAGTTTCAATAATAATTTTGTAAGGTTTTGAATTTCACATTTTGTGCCTTCCTCCCTTCCCTTCCTCTCCCTGACAATGTATAACTATGTTAAACATATTTCCATATTAATCATATTGTGAAGGGGCAGCTAGGTGACACAGTGCATAGATCACCAGCCCTGGAGTCAGGAGGACCTCAGTTCAAATGCAGCCTCAGAAATTTAAAGCTGTGTGACCTTGGGCAAGTCACTTAACCCCATTATCTTGCTCAAAAAATCATATTGTGAAAGAAGAATCAAATCAAAGTCAAAAGTCAAAAATAAAAAATGAGAGAAAAAACATAATACATAAAACAAATTTAAAAAATTCAAAAATAGTAAACTTAGATCTGCATTCAGACTCTATAGTTCCTTCTCTGGATATGGATAATATTTTCCCTCACAAGTCCTTTAGAATTGTCTTTGATTGGGGCGGCTAGGTGGTGCAGTGGATAGAGCACCAGCCTTGGAGTCAGGAGCACCTGAGTTCAAATCCGACCTCAGACACTTGATAATTACCTAGCTGTGTGACCTTGGGCAAGCCACTTAACCCCATTGCCTTGAAAAATCCAAAAAAGAAAAAAAAAGAATTGTCTTTGATTATTGTACTGTTAAGATGAGCAAATCTATCATAGTTTTTCATTGCCCAATGCTGCTGTTAGTGTGTACAATACTCTTTTGTTTCTACTTATGTCACTCAATATCGGTTCATGCAAGACTTTCCAGACATTTTAAGTCCCATATTTCGTGATTTCTTAAAAAACAATTGTACTCCATCACAGTCATAGAGGGATTCCAAAAAGTCTTTAGGACATATTTAGCAGATTCAGTGATTCTGTGGTTTCCTCTGCTTTCTGTCAATGGGGTCAAAGGTTCTATTACCACAATGAAACACAGGAGGAGATTTATAGAGCCATTGACTATTTAGATAAAATGGGCACAAATATAAACAAGTAGATTACACATCTTTTAGCGATAACATGAAGAAATATCATAATGCAATATGTGGAAGACATCCCATTAGAATGTTAATGCTAGCACAGAAATCCAGCAGTTTGAAATGAATATGAACTCTTCATTTTCAGTTACGTTCAATGAGTTTTGCAACTGCAGCACTTAACAGTCCTCTGAAACTCTGAAAACTCAGGGATACTACCTGCACATAGTCAGACTCTGATTAGTGTCCCAAAGACAGTTCCTGGTCTTTGGAATATTAAAATATCAAAATTAGGAGAACATTTTTCCCATTTTTTTCCTAACAAGTATGGTCTTTTCTTACTTGCAACCCAATATAAAATGCTTTTTTGTTTAGGATAATGGAAGGAAGCAAGGTTGACTTCAAAATATTTTATGATTTCAAAGAGTCATAGAAACACAATGATCTTTGAATACAACCTGTAAAGCCTTTACCATACCTAATTATGTACTCTTTGTAAAACTTTGGATATATATGTAGCTTTCAGAATAGGTTTGTATATTGTAAAAAAGCAAAAAAGGGTGGAAGTGTTTTTAACAATGAAAACTGCATTAACAAATAAAACATATTAGAATAACATTACTCTCTAATATAGTCAACTACTATTTGTATTATACAAGGTCTTCTATTTTTAGATGGTAATAGAGGGCTATACAACTAAAAATAAAATAAGAGCACACAGTATGAAATATTTGAGAGTCTATCTGCTGAAGCAAAGCCAAGGATTGTATGAACACATTTATAAGTCTTTTCACATAAATAATGACAGTTACAAACAAAGGAAGAAATATTAATTGCTTATAAATATGCTGAGCCAATATAATAAAATGAAAAATCTATCCAAATTAATTTTCTTATTCAATGCTACAACATTCAGAGACGTTTTTAGTATGGTAAGTTTATCAAGGGAATCAGTAAGATAATGTTAAAGGAAGCAATCCAACAGAACCAAATTACACATATTTTTATTGCTGTTTAGTGATTTTTCTAGTCCTTTGTAACACTTTGTGACCCAGTTTTGAATTTTCTTGACAAATATATTGGGGTACTTTGCCATTTTCTTTTGCACATCATTTTATAGTTGAGGAAGGAAACAGAATTCAGTGACTTCCCAGGGACAAATAGCTTGTGTCTAAGGCCTAGTGTTTAACTCACAAGCATGAATAATCATGTAATAATCATAAAAACAATCTGACTAAGAAATAAAGTGGTGGATAAGTGGAACAGATTAGGAACACAACACACAAGGCCATGACTATATTAACCTAGTGCCTGAAAAATCCAAAAACCCAAGCTTTGCAGGCAAGAACTCAGACAAAAATTGCTGGCTGAATTAGGATGTAGTTTGGCAGGAATTAGATATAGATTAATATCTCACCTATTTATCAAAAAAAGGTCAAAATAGGCACACAATTTATATATAAAGGGTGATATCAAAGTAAATTAGTGGAGCATGGAAAATTGGGAGATAGAGAAGATCACAGAAGGCAAAATGGTTAAGTTTAATTACATAAAATTAAACAGGAGTTGTACAAACAAAATTAATGCAGACAAAATTGGAAGGGAACTGGGAAGAAAATTGTTATAATTTTTCAGACAATGGTCTCATTTCTCAAATATATTATAGAACTGAGCCAAATTTATAAAAATAAATACGAATTCTTAATTTATAAATGGTTGAAATATATGAACAGGTTGTTTTCAGAAGAAATCAAGACTAGTAAAAGTCACGTGAAAAAAAATACCCTAAAGTTCTATTAGAGAAATACATTTTAAAACAATTCATTGATGCCACCTCACTCCTATCAGATTGGCTGCTGTTGCTGTTGTTGCTGTTGTTGTTTGTCCTTCATTCTCAAAGAAGACCATGACATCAAGGACGTGATGCCATGACATGCACATGAACTGAATTTAAGGGAAGGTACTAAGTCACCAGCCTTTCTCCTCCACAGTCAACCAGGTCTAGTAGTCAATTATGAATCAGGATGCTTGGAGATGACCCTACATTTGAGGTAATTGGGATTAAATGACTTGCTCAAGGTCATAAAGCAAGGAAGTGTTGTGTCAGAGAGGGATTTGAATTCGGTTCTTCCCCTCCAGAGTCAGTGTTCTATTCACTGCATGGCCAAGCAGCCCCCACCCAATTGGCTAACATGACAGAAAAGGAAAACTTTTTGAAAAAAAATGAAAGGGATGTGAAAAAATTGCTAGACTAATGTGACACTCCAAGCATTCAATTTGGAGCTATGCCCAAAGAGCTATAAAACAGTATGCCCTTTTTACCTAGCAATACTAAGACTGTATAATAAAGAAATAAAAAAAAGTAAAAGTTTTTTTTACAAAAAAATAATTACAGTAGGTCTTTTCATCATGGCAAAGAACTGGAAATTAAAGTAATGCCAAATAATTTTTCAAGAGCTGAATAAGTTATGGCATATGAATGTGATGGAATACTATTATGCAATAAGAAGTGATAAAGGGAATGATTTCAAGAAAAACCTGGGAAGATTTTTACAAACTGATGCAAAGTGAAGTGAGCAGAATGATGATCAACACTAAGATTTAACTACTCTATTAAGACAAGGAACCAATTCTAAAGGACTAGTAGTGAAAATTGCAATACATATCCAGAGAGAGACCTGAAAAATTTTGAGTGCAAATGGAAGCATACTTTGTTGACTTTATTTTTCTTGGGTTTTTTTTGCAACATGGCCAATATAGAAATATGTTTTATATACTTCCCATGTATAGCTGATATATTGTATAACCTATTAATGGTTAAGGAAGGAACTTCAGTGAGAAAATTTAAAACTCAAAATAGAAAAAAATAATTTTTGTATTTTGAATAAGAAATTTTTATTCATAATTTTTCTCTATAGATAATGGAGAAATATCTATTAAGGAAAAGTTTCTAGTTTATATATGTGTTAGTTCTCTATATATCTTGGATATTGTGTATCAAACAAGGATTTCTCTGGCAATGGATTGTTTCACTTATAATAGATGTATTGATTTTTAAATTTAAAGCTTTCAACTTCAGACAAATTATGCATTTCATCCTTTATAAGTACTGGGACCCTTAATTGCTAGGAATTTGTCCATAGCCATGGCTGTGACTTCCAATTTGTTTTCTTATTCAGAGATGTCGTCAACCTTAAGTGAAATGTTACTAGACATGACCATACCCAGCAAAGAGAGATGCAGAGATCAAAAGGGAAGCTCTCTATCAGGAGGAGGTTAAGATTCCAATAGGTGCTTTGGGCTTTCCTGATAAATCCTGAATATATTCCTGAAATGATTAAATGCCTAAAGTACTATCCAACCCTGATATATTCCTTTACATTATCTAAACTGTTTCTCTCAGATGAAAACTCTCTGGGTTAGTACTGTTGCTGTTTTGTTTTGTTTTGTTTTTGTTTCAGTTGTATCCAACTATCAACCACTTGAGGTTCCCTTGGCAGAGATAACTATAATGATGTGCCATTCCTTTTCTAGCTCATTTTACAGAGGAGGAAACTGAGGGAAACAGGGTTAAGAGACTTGCCCTGGGTGACACAGGTAGTATCTATGGCCAGATTTAACCTCATAAAGATGAATTCTCTTTACTCAGTACTCTATTCATTGTGTTGCATAGCAGCCCTTGGTTTGGTCATATATGGCATTAAATAAATGCCAGAAGATAAGGTGTTTTGATATTTTAACACTTCCTTAATGCCAGCAATCAGGTACCTAGATCATCTACCTGAACAATTTGCACTGTGAGACCCTGGGCTCTCTCTTTATCCTAGTGAGTACAAAGGACATGTAGGGTGGTTTTAAAAGTTGGCATTAGAAAATGACAAAAGCTTTACTTCTCAAACTGTATCCCTACATCAACTGCAATCTCCCATGCTGTGTAGAGACTTAAGACATAAAGATTTGCTTTTGGTTTCCAATTTCTCTTCTCCCTCCTACATTTTCCTTCCTACTATGAATAATAAAAATATTTTGAGAAAACAAAGATAAGAAAGGATAGGAAAAAGAAGAGCAAATATGGGAAGAGCTGAGAGAAAGAGAAAACTTATGTGAGCATTCATAAATAATCTGTTTTGAAGCCTCATGGAATAGGTAGGAGCTATTTCCAAGTTTTATCTCATCTTGCTTGCATCTTTTTTTCTGAAAAGTATTTTTCACGATTAAAACCTAGGAAGAAGGGACACCGAAGGCCATTTCCTTCTCCAATGAATCAACTACCACCACAACAAGACAGTGATCCAATAGTAAATGAGTAGATAGAACAAATTCATTGGGAGCATCCAAGTCAATTGATGAATGAACAGGGAAAACATGAAGGTGAATGACATCTGAAATACCCTTTCAGGTTCATTAAGTACTTTAGAGAAATTATCTCACTTAACCACACAAAAATCCAGTGAAGCAGTCACTTATGCCATTGAGTCCAGTGGACAGAGATGGAACTTGAAGTACAGAGACATCAAGTCCATGAACAACCAGCTGGGAGGTGGGGCTGACAAATATGATTCAAGTTCCTCCTGATTCCAGGTCCAGCTCCATATCCAACTTGCCACATGGTTTCAGCAAGTTAGGGGATGATACATCTTGTCACTTTTCCTTGTTCTTTGCTGGCCTAGAATTTCAAGATATTGGCTATTTCAAATTCAAGAGAAATGGGAAAAATCTCCTTGTAGTGCTCTAATGAGAGCTATATTTGGAATTAACTTTGTTACTATATTAAAGTGAGCTTTGAACAGTATCAAGTTTACCTTTATAATCTTCCTTCCCTTTCTTCCCATTAAAGTATGAATTAATTGGTGAAGCACAACATGGCAATTGCTTCTTTTTTATTTTAAAATTATTATTTTTATTTTAATTGAATTTTACAACTTTTCATCTAAACTCGCTTCCCTCTCCCCATCCCCCACAGAAGGCAGTCTGATCATCTTTACACTGTTTCCATGCTACACATCGATCAAAATCGAATATGTTGAGAGAAAAATCATATCCTAAAGAAAAAAATAGCACATAAGAGATAGCAAAATTACATAATAAGATAACTTTTTTAAAAATTAAAGGTAATAGTCTCTGGTCTTTGCTTAAACTTCACAATTCTTTCTTTGGATACAAATGTTATTTTCCATCACAGATAACCTAAAATTGTCCCTGATTATAGCACTGATGAAATGAGCACATCCATTAAGGTTGATCATCAACCTTATGTTGCTTTTATGGTTCTTCTGGTTCTGCTCATCTCACTCAGCATCAGTTCATGCAAATCCCTCCATGCTTCTCTGAATTCCCATCCCTCCTGGTTTCTAATTGAATAATAATGTTCCATAACATAAGGTGCTCTAAAACATGCTCTACAAAACACATTATGTCAGTAACCCACTATTTAACCATTCATCTCTGAAACTATATGAGTCTTGTCTAGTCATGGTCTGATGCCTTAGGATTGGGGCTTGAGATTGTAGTCTAAATCATTGCCTTCAATCTATGCCTAAAACATTATTTATCAAGCTATCTTTCTATTTTATTGGTCAGTCTGTATTTTAACTGACAGATATTCTAATACACCTAAAACTGGTGAAGTTGGAGCCTATCTCTGTATCCAGGTTCTTCTAAAAATGTTTTATTTTTTCAATTATATATCAGTGTCATTTTTTAGCTTCAGTTTTTTTAAAGTACTGAGTTTTAAACCCTATCCTCCCTCCCTCATTGAGATTGTAAGCAAACTGTTATAGGTAATCTGCCATCATATAAAGCATTTCCTTATTAGGCACTTTTTATAATAAGATTTGAACAAAAAAATAAAAAAAGAATAAAAGATTGAAAGAAAGAAAGTAAAAAAAAAGGAAGGAAGAAGGAAAGAAATTGGAAAGAAAGGAAAAATTGCTTCAGTTTGTATTCAGCTATCAGTTCTCTGGATGTAGCTAACACATTTTATCATGAATTGTTTGGCACTGTCTTGGATCATTATATTGCTGAGTATAGCTAAGTAATTTAAAGTTCTTTTTCATACAACATTGTGCTACTGTGTACAATGTTCTCCTGGTTTTGTTCACTTCATTTTGCATCATCCATTCATATAAGTCTCTATAGGTCTTTCTGAAGTCATCTTCATTGTCATTTCTTTTGAAAAAATAATATTCTATCATAATCAAATATCATCACAATTTTTGTTCAGTCATTCTCCAATTGTTGGATTTTTTTATTTCTTTTTTTCTTTTTTCTTTTTGCAAGAAAATGGGGTTAAGTGACTTGCCTAAGGTCACACAATTAGGTAATTATTAAGTATCTGAGGTCACATTTGAACTCAGGTCCTCCTGACTCCAGAGCTGATGCTTTATCCATTGTGCCACCTAGCTGCTCTAGGACATTCTTTCAATTTCCAATTCTTTTCCACCACTAATGTAGCTGCAATTAATAATTTTGTCATGTAGGTTTTTTTCTTTTTTTATAACCTCTTTGGGATACACACTGTGTAGTAATATTGTTAAATTGATTGTCCTTCAGGCATAGCTCCTAATTACTTTCCAGATTGGTCAATCATGCTCACATGATTGGATCAGTTCACAACTCTACCTATGGTGCCCCAGTTTCCCAATATTTATACATTCCTTCCAACATTTATCATTTTCTTGTCATATTAACCAATATGATAGATGTCATCTCTAGGATCACATATAGGATTCTTTCTTTGGTGTTCAAAGTCAGTCACAAGGATATACATATATACATTCACAATTTGCCAATAGACTGTTGTCCTAGAATCAAATCAGTTTCAGTTTCCATCTATCTCAAATTTTATAAAATACAAAATAGAATCTGTTCTTGCATAAACTCAAGAATCATTTTCCTAAAGAGAAATAGGGAACTGGGTGGTGGTGTTCTGATTAGCAAGCAGGAATGTAGAGGAGCTTGGACTTGATCCAATTGTAGAGGGACTATTTAGAGCAGGAAGAAATTTTTGGCATTTTTTTCTCTTTTTTTTAAGTAAAGAGAAATTTGCAATCCTTTTTAAAAAGATTTTTTTTTCTTTTCAATTAACAATTGAGGATAATAACAGTACCTGTTCCCCAATATTATTGTAAGAACCAAATGAAAAACTGTTCATCAAAGGCTTTACAAACCTTAAGGTGCTCTATAAATGCTATTATCATTAAAATTAGTATTTTCTCTCTCAGTTGCCACCATTTGGAAAAAAAAATTCCCAGACTGGATAGAGAGAAAAATATATTTCTAATTATGCACCTTGAGTTCATCACCTCTCTTTCAGAGGGTGAGTTGTGTGTTTCAAAATTAGTCCTTGGAATAGTTTTTAATTATTGCAGTTTATTATCTGTAAAATGGACTAAATTTGCTGCTGTTTTGTCTACATTCAACTTCTCTTTTTGGTCTTTACTATTATTGCTGTTTCAAAGGAGAGTAGAGATACTTGCTTGATCCTTAATTTTCCCAGAAAGGCCACTAACTATAATATCTTCCTGCTAGGATTTCATTACATGGTAATTACTCTATTAAAGATTTCATTTGTTGTTAATATTTTTGGTGGTCTTTGCCTAAAACCTTTCAGAATCCAAAATTATATGATTTGCTGTTTATATTATCAACATGATTTATTATACTAGTTATCTTCATAATGAAAATCTTCATTCTTGGTATAAATACAGTGTGGTTACAGTTCGTAGTTTTTCTTATCTCTTGTTGCAATCTACATAATAATAATAATAATAATAATAATACATTTAAAATGTTTGTGTCAAGAGGATAGAGTCAAGATGGCAGAGAGAAGCCAGAAACTTCCTTAAGTATTTCCAGGTTTCTCTCAGAAACAACATTAATCACATAATTACCTCATGTCTCTCTTCATGCCAGTCCATCCTACATATGGTGTCAAAGGGGGCTTTCTAAGTGTCAATCTGACCATGTCAGATCTCTATGCTTTAATCTCCAGAGCTTCACTGTCACATCTAGGATGACATATAGTATCCTTTCTTTGGTGTTCCAAGTCAGTCACAGAGACATACATATTTACACATTCACAAACAATTTGGTAATGGGCTGATGTCCTAGAATCAAACCAGTTTTGGTTTCCATCTACCTCAAATTTTATAAGCTAGAAAATGCTCTCAATTCTGAATTCTGAGAGCAACAGAACCCATAAAAGAACAGAGTATAACATTTTCTATTTTTTAAAATTATATAAATATTTTATTTGTTTTCCAATTATATACAGCAGTAGTTTCAAACACTCATTTTTTTTGCAAGGCTTTGAATTTTGAGTATAACATTGTCAAGCAAGGTTGAAGAGAACTGAACACATGGATGAGCCATGGAGGAGACCAGTCAGAGTTTCTCAGCAACAGAAGGTATCTGCACTGGAGACCCCTGCCCTGGAGTCCTGAGTTGACAGGTCAATGACATAGGAGGTCAGCTTGGAGAGCTCCAACACAAGTAACCTAACCCCCCTGTTTAGTGGACAGCTCAGCCCAGTCGACAAGCCCCAAGAGTTCCCAACCCAGAAGACCCTAGCAGACCCATCCCCTAATACAAGAAACTCACATTTCCCACAACCCTTCGAACAACAATCATTATCCTTTCTGGTCATATTGGCCAATTTGAGAGGTGTGAGGTGGTACCTCAGAGAAGTTTTAATTTGCATTTCTCTAATAATTAATGATTTAGAGGATTTTTTCATATGGCTATGAATTGCTTTGATCTCCTTATCTGTAAATTGCCGTTGCATATCCTTTGACCACTTGTCAATTGGGGAAATGGCTTTTTGTTTTAAAAATATGACTCAGTTCTCTGTATATTTTAGAAATGAGTCATTTGTCAGAATCACTAGTTGTGAAGATTGTTTCCCAATTTACTACATTTCTTTTGATCTTGGGTACAGTCTGTGCAAAAGCTTTTTAATTTAATGGAATCGAAATCATCTAATTGGTTTTTGGTGATGTTCTCCAACCCTTCCTTAGTCATAAACTGCTCCCCTTTCCATAGATCTGACAGATAAACTAGTCCTTGATCTAATTTGCTTGTAGTATTGTTTTTTATGTCTAAGTCCTGTAACCATTTGGATCTTATCTTGGTAAAGTGTGTGAGGTGTTGGTCTAATCTCAGTTTCTTCCATACTAACTTCCAATTCTCCCAGCAGTTTTTATCAAAGAGGGAGTTTTTATCCCAATGGCTGGATTCCTTGGGTTTATCAAACAGCAGATTACTATCATCATCTCCTGCTTTTACACCTAGTCTATTCCACTGGTCCACCATTCTATTTCTTAGCCAATACCAAACAGTTTTGATGACTGATACCTTATAATATAATTTTAGATCAGGTATGGTTAAGCCACCTTCTTTTGCACTTTTTTCATTAAGCTCCTGGCAATTCTTGACATTTATTTCTCCGTATGAATTTACTTACAATTTTTTCTAACTCCTTAAAGTAATTTTTTTTGGAAATTTGATTGGTAGGGCACTAAACAGATAGTTTAGTTTTGGTAGAATTGTCATTTTTATTATATTAGCTCTACCTATCCATGAGCAGTTGATATTTGCCCAGTTATTTAAATCTGATTTAATTTGTGTGAGAAGTGTTTTATAATTGTTTTCAAAAAGATTCTGAGTCTGTCTTGGCAAATAGACTCCCAAATACTTTATATTGTCTGCGGTTACTTTGAATGGGATTTCTCTTTCTAGCACTTCCTGCTGTTTCTTGCTAGACATATATAGAAAAGTTGATGATTTATGGGGGTTTATTTTATAACCTGCAACTTTGCTAAAATTGCTAATTGTTTCCAGTAGTTTTTTAGATAATTTCTTGGGATTCTCTAGGTAGACCATCATGTCATCTGCAAAGAGTGAGAGTTTTGTCTCTTCCTTCCCAATTCTAATTCCTTTAATTTCTTTTTCTTCTCTAATTGCTGATGCTAACATTTCTAATACAATATTGAATAGTAATGGTGATAATGGGCACCCTTGTTTCACCCCTGATCTTATTGTGAATGCCTCTAGCCTCTCCCCATTGAATATAATGCTTGTTGATGGTTTCAGATAGATACTGCTAATTATTTTAAGGAACAGTCCATTTATGCCTACATTCTCTAGTGTTTTTAATAGGAATGGATGCTGTATTTTGTCAAAAGTTTTTTCAGCATCTGTTGATATGATCATGTAATTTCTGATTGGTTTGTTGTTGATATAATTGAGTATACTAAAAGTTTTCCTAATATTGAACCAACCCTGCATTCCGGGAATAAATCCTACTTGATCATAATGTATTATCCTAGTGAAGACTTGTAATCGTTTTGCTAAGATTTTATTTAAGGTTTTTGCATCTATATTCATTAGGGAAATAGGTCTATAGTTTTCTTTCTATGTTTTAACTCTTCCTGGTTTAGGTAACAGCACCATATTGGTTTCATAGAAAGAGTTAGGCATATTTCTGTCTTTCCCTATTTTTCCAAAGATTTTATATAGAATTAGAACCAATTGTTCCTTAAATGTTTGGTAGAATTCACTTGTGAATCCATCAGGCCCTGGAAATTTTTTTTAGGGAGTTCAATGATGGCTTGTTGAATTTCTTTTTCTGAGATAGGGTTGTTTAGGTATTTAATCACCTATTCATTTAACCTGGGCAACTTATATTTTTGTAAATGTTCAACCATTTTAATTAGATTATTAAATTTATCGGCACAAAGTTGAGCAAATTAATTCCAAATTATTACTTTACTTTCCTCCTCATTGTTGGTACTAGAAATTTGGTTTTCTTCATTCTTTTTTATAATCAAATTGGACAGAGGTTTATCAATTTTATAGGTTTTTTCATAAAACCACTTTTTTGGTTTTATTTCTTAATTCAATACTTTTACTGCTTACAATTTTATTAAATTTCTCCTTTAATTTTTAGAATTCCTAATTTGGTATTTAATTGGGGGTTTTAATTTGTCCTTTCTCTAAATTTTTTTAGTTGCATATGTAACTCATTGATTTCCTCTTTTTTCTAATTTATTCACGTAAACATTTAAAGATGTAATATATCCCCTGAGAGTCTCCTTGAGTGAATTCCATGGGGTTTGGTATGTTGTTTTATTATTGTTGTTATCCAGGACAAAAATAATTAATTCTTTCTACAATTTCTTGTTTGATCCACTCATTCTTCAAATGGAAGTTATTCAGTTTCCAATCAGTTTTGGTTCTATATCAACCTAGCCCAATATAGCTCATGACTTTTTATTGCATTATGAACTGTGAAAGATGCATTCACTGTTTCTGCCTTTCTGCAATTGAGCATTCGGTTTTTATACCATAGTACATGGTCAATTTTTGTGTAAGTGCTATTAATTGCAGAAAAAAGGTATATTCCTTTCTATCCCCATTCATATTCCTCCATAAGTCTTATCAATCTAGGGGGTTTTTTTAGAATGTATTAGAAGATTTTATTCTCTGTGATTATAAACACAAATGTGCACAGAGTTGACATGATCTTTTTACTTTACAAAAAAAAAGGATGGACGGGAACATTTACAAATATCCTTCAATAGTTTTTTTTTTTAAAGTCATAAATGAAATCAGCAGTTCTATGTGTGTCTACTCGTCATCTCTGAATACTACATAAGCTAGTATTACATAGGAATTAGAACCTGCCTAGGTAATGAAATTTACCCAGGCCAGTTAAAAATACACTACAGTGATAGTTTAGACCACTGTACCTTTTATAATTTAAGACAATTTGAGAAAATCAAATGCTTATTTCCTTATTAGGAAACAAGACTACTTTCTTGTCATCATCCAGTATCAAAAATATTTCACAGTTTGATTTACCTTTAGCCAAGGGTAAAATTATACTCTCCTATACCTAGATGAATTTTTTTGGCATTCAGTAGTTCCAAAAGCAAATTCTGTCTGAACTTCGACTGAGTATATACCAGCAGAGTATCCATAACTAGGTGCTAATAAAAAATATGTCAGCATACTGGCTGAAGTCCGTGTATTAACAAAAAGAGATCAATATAAAATGTTCACCAATGTCATCCTTGGAAATTTTGCCAGTCTGGTATAGTGAAACCTGATTGGCTCCTTCAGTATTTATCATATTCATTATGAAGATGCAAACATCAATAGATTTCTTCAAGGTGTTTTCCAATTTTGGCTTTTAGCTTTCTAAAACGTAAAAGATCTTCTCTTCCAATTTCAAGCATTTTTTCTTCCCATGATTTAATTTCATTTCCATAACGAATTTTACTATCTTGAGCAAGTTGCATATATACCTGCTTCTGAGATAATGACAGAGCTTTCCACTCTTCATTTAAAATCTTCATCACCTGTGATGAAAGTCCTTTTGATTCCTTAAAGTGTTCAGAAATAAAAATATTATAAGCTGAACGAGGTTTTTTGGGCTTTCCAAAGACAGTTAACTCCCTTTTTTTCTATATTATTTCTTTTCTAGACTTTTTTCGATGCTTTTCTTCTTGCAAACTTTTTTTCTCCTCAGGATTAAGCTCTGCTTTATATTTAGAGACCTCCTCTTTGTATACTTTAAAATCTGCCTTGGTGGCCTCTTCATGTACTTTCTACTGTGATTCTGGAAGCTCCCTCCAAGCTTCAGAAATCTTCTTTATTATCCCTTTGCTTTTCAAATCTGGATTTTGTTCTTTGAATACAGGTCGTTGTTCCATTGTAAAACGAATGTATGCAGTCAAGGCTTCTGTGGAGCATTAGATAAAATACAGTCTTTCATAAACCATTCCAATCCACAGATAGCACTGGGCTCCAACAGCCCCCCGGGCCCTCAGGGCCCCCCCCCCCCCCCCCCCCCCCCCCCCCCCCCGGCTCCCACTCAGTAGCAGCTCCCCGCCCCGGGCCATGGCCCCGGCACCGCTCCAGTCCTCCTGCAGCCCTGGCGCTAGGGGCTCCTGAGCGACCTGGGGTCCGACCACGAGCAACCTCTGAGCCCCGAGCACGAGGCATTGTGGGAGCAGGGACATATCTAGGTTTTCTAACAATTTATTTACCTCCTTAACTTCTTTCTTGTTTATTTTATGATTTCATTTATCTAAATCTGAGAGCAAGAGGTTGAGGTTTCCCACTAGTAGAGTTTTAATGTCTATGTCTTCCTGTAGTTCTTTCAGCTTCTCCTCTAAGAATTTGTATGCTATTCCATTGGATGTATACATATTCAGTATCGAAATCACTTTCTTTTCTCTGGTGCTATGCATTTTTGCAGCTGCTTTGTCTGAGATAAGAATTTCTGCCCCTGCTTTTTTTCACTTAATCTGAAGCAAAATTTATTTTACTCCAAACTTTTTCCTTTACTCTATATGTATCTCTTTGTTTTAAATGAGTTTCTTGTAAGCAGCATATTATGGGATTTTGGTTTTTAACCTACTCTGCTGTTGGCTTACATTTTAAGGGAGAGTTCATCCCATTCATATTCAAAGTTATAATTACTAACTCTTTATTTCCCCCCTTTCCCTCTGTTTGTATTTTTCTCCTTTTCCCCCTTTATCTGTATTCCCCAGTATTTTGTTTCTGAATACTACCACCTTTGATGTGTTTGCCCTCCTAAATCCACGCCCTCCCCTTTCTTAACCCTTTCCCTTTTCCCTTTTTCTTGCCCTTCCTTATGATAGTTCCCCTTTTTTCTCCTCCCTCCCTGGCTCCATTCCCCCATCCCCTTTCCCCCCCCTTTTAATACTAGAAAGGTAAGATTTTTTTAAGTTAACTGAGTGTGTGTGTAAGGTAACTTTAAGCCAAGTTTGATGAGAGGAAGAGTCAGGTGTTTCTTATTTCCTCCCTTCTCCCCCCCATTACAATAGGTCTTTTGTACTTCTTTATGTTGGATTTCTGTTAAGAGGTTTGTTTCATATTTTTTATGAGGGAAGATCAGGAGACTTTAGAATCCTGCCTGTCTTCTCTCTGCCATCTTGGCTGGAAGTCTCCAAGAAATGTTTCTTAATAAACCAGGCCTTAAAGGAAATGATGAGATCAAATAATCAAACAGAGAAATGAATAGACAATTTCTCTGATTTCCAAACCTCTAAAATTGCTAAAAACAAAAACTAACATAGAGCAACTTCCACTTCTTCCATGGTCTTAGAATCCAAAATAAAAGTTAAAACAAACAAAACAATAATCCTATTAAACTGATACTCAGCCTGCATTCCCACAGCACTCTTCTCCCATGGTTTACTGCTACCAGTGAGGCTCCACTAGCCAAGCACAGGATACAACACAAGGTCTCATAACAAAATACAAGTTTAAATCCCATTGACCTTTTCTCTGGGCTGTGGAACTTTGCTTGGTTCTTGAAAGGCAGCCAAAGTTGGGCAGCACTCCAGACTACAGAAGCTTTCTGGGTCCCAACTCACAAACAGACAGCCATGGAGGCAAACTTCTGTGCTGAGGCCTTCTACAAGCAATGCCTCCACATCCATTCCTCTCATTCTTTTCTTACTCTCTACATTTTAGTTTCTGTGCTCATCATTGAAAGGAAAATGTTCTCTTCAAAGGTGTCAGTGATTTCTTAATCAAAAGTCTAATGGCCTTTTCTCAGGCTTCATCACTCTTGACCTCTTCAATCTTTAAATTTTATTTATTTATTAATTAAAGAATTCATTAAATAAATCAATCTGTGCTAAGTACAGAGGGTACAAATAGAAAACCAAGATAGTCCACGATCTTAAGGAGCTCACATTTTAATGAGGAAACAGTATGCACAGAATGTTTTAATTCTAAGTATGATAGAAAACTCCATGTTCAGAGGCAGAGCCAGGATGGTAGAGTGAGGGGAACCAGTGAGGTAAACGCCTTCACAGTCTATTCCAAACAGATGTAGATAATGCCCCAGACCAATTCGTTAAGGAGAAAAATGGAAAAAAAAATAATCACAACAAGTCATTTAACCAGTCTATCTCAGTAGAGAAAAACAGACTGGGAGTTTTATGTATCCTGGCATTGAGGACACTCCAACACAAAAGGGAAGACTGTGCCAGGGCAAGAAGGTGTCTGGGGACACCCCCAGAGCCACATCAGCAAACTCTACTGAGTACAGGTACAAAACATCAACTTAGTCACCTATTCCCCAGTTCTGGTCACAGGTTCATGGGTATTGAGAAAGGGAACAGGGGTTCCCACATAAAAAGAGACCCTGGGATGTTCATGGAGAAAGCCAAACTTCAGAATCCCATTGCAGCAATGATGCAACTCAGGTCCCCAAATTTAGAGCAAGATCTCCCTTCTGGCATCTAGCCCAGTCTGCAGAGGAATAACCAAGTCAGAAATCATGGCCCAAATGAGAACTTACTTTGAATGAGAACTGCTACTTTAAATCAATTGAGTTTTCCAACTGGCTGCTAGGGCTGGAATCCTGTAGCAGTCTCCTCCTTCATAGACCAAACTCAGGTTACATGGCTCTGGAGCTTAAAACATATGAAGACAGAAATGAGGCAGAAGGAATATGGTGGACAGCAGACAGTGAATCAGTTCACTTTAGGAGAACTGGAAGCTTGTAGGTCACCAGCCAGTCCCTAAGAGACAGAAACAACATTCATTAATACACCAGGAACATTACAACTGGATGGGTCCAGATCTGCCCTCAAGAAGGGTGACAGAGAAGAGGGTGAACATCAGAAAGGAGGCTAGAAGATTGGGCAAAAAGAATAAAGAACTCTGCCATAATGATGCTAGACTATGGGACTAGAGTGGGCTATCATATGGTGACTATGAGGGCTGGGGTAAAAGCAGCAATAGTGAGGAATGATTAGTAATTCATAGTCCAACTTATCTGCTTCTTGGTGGCAGCAAATCAACAATTGTTGCTGCTCATGAGACAAGTGAGCTCCCTCTCTTCACTGACTTCTCTTTCCAAGGGTGGCATGGAATATGGACAGGAGGCAGATCTTGCTGTTTGAAAGGCACTGCCGCTCACAAAGACTCCTGGGTTCAGGCCCTGGCCTGCTCCCTCAGAGTCTGAGGGCAGATGTGGTCACTCAGGTGTCATGCTCAACTTCTCACCATCTCTTGCTCCCCCTCCCAACTCTTGCCAAGTCCTGTAGGTTCTCCTTTACATCTACCCTGTACATTTTCTCTTTTGGCATAACCACTACACCAGGGTGTGAACCCTTCACCTCTTGCCTGGACAATTGTGATTGCTTCTGATGGTTCTCCATGCCTCGTGTCTCTGCTCAATCTAGTCCATCCTACTTACCTATGAAAGGGAGCTTTCTAAGTACAAACCTGGCCATGTCAGCTCCCCATCTCTTAATCACCAGAGCTTGCCTATCTCCTCTAAGATCAGATCTAGAACCCTCTCATGGCTGTTCAAAACCCCCTCTAGAGACATACATATGCACATTTACAAGTGACTGAATAATGGGCTGATTTCCTAGAATCCAAAAAGTTTCAGTTTCCATCTGCCTCAAAGTTTAAAGGAAATAAACATCAATTGTCTTAAAGAGGGGAACTGGTTGGGACATTCTGCTCAGGAAACAGGTGAAATGGGAGGAGACTGGACTTGAGTCAGATGTGAAAGGACTATTTAGAACTGGGAGAAATTCCGGGAATTTTGTATAGTTTTTTAATTTTCTATTTTATTTCCTGTCCATTATTAACTAGCAGTCTTTGTGGATCTATGTTTAGCATGATTATAGATGTAGAACCTGTGTCAGATTGCTTTCTTTCAGGGGTAGGAGGTGGGGAGAGGAGGAAAGGAGAAGATTGTGAAACCCAAAGCTTTGCAAAAAAAAATGATTGGTTAAAAACTAGCATTGTATGTAGATGGGAAAAAACAAATAAAATACAAAAAAAAAGAATCAGCATTACTGAGAATCAGTTGAGATTTGCAAAGGATTTAACAAACTTAAGGTGTTACAGAAATTCTAATTATTATTCTAATTATTATCATAGTGATTATTTTTTTCTCCCTCTCTTCCTGTCACCACTTCGAAAAAAGAAAGACAAGCTAATGTCATGTAAATAATACACACAAAAAAAAGCCTCCCACACTGATTAGGTCCAACAATATATTTTTAATTCTAAATCTTGTGCAGTGTACAGTTAATCTCTGTATTCTAGATAAGTTCATCCTCTGTAAAACCATATTTTCTGCAAAAAGTGATAATTTGGTACTGATTTATATATTCTTATGCTCTTAACTTCTCATTTTGGTCTTACTGCCATTGCTATTGTCAAAGAAGAATAAAGATTCTGGGAATATTTGCTTGACCCTGATCTTACTAGAAAGGCCTCTAAGTATAAAATGTTTGTGTGAGGATTTCATTAGATGCTATTTACTCTAGTAAAGTAAGATTCATTTATTCCTCTTTTTTCTAAAAGTCTTAAAATAGTCAGTAGGTTTTGTCATAAACCTTTGAAAATCAATAATTATATGACTTGATATTTATATTATTAACCTGATTTATTATATTGTAATTTTCCTTATGATGAAAAAGCTCTATTTTCTTGAAATATATAGTACTTGGTTATGGTATATAATTTTTCTAATCTCTTTTTGTAACCTGCTTAATAATATTGTATTTAAAATGTTTGTGTCAATGTTTATTAGAGATACTTGTTTGTAACTTTCTTTCTGTGCTTTATCTCTCTCTAATTTAAGTATCAAGATGATATTTGTATCATACAAAGAAATTAGAGGCGTGCCTTCTTATTTTTGAATCAGTTTATGTAGCATTATAATTGTGTGGTCTTTGAATATTTGATAGAATTAATTTGTAAATCAATCTGATGCTAAATATTTATTTGAAAAAAATCTTCTGATTCTGGGTTATGTAAACAAATTTTCTTCTTTTTTTAATCATGCTATTTTATATAGTTTAAGTATTTATCTATTCCTTCTAGGTTTTCAGTTTTGTTAGGTATAACTGGGCAAAATTGTTGCTTTTACCCTGCCTATTTTCTCATCAGGAATTGTTGAGAGGTTTCCCTTTTCCCTTTTTTTACAGATAATCTTGTTTTCTTTCTTTTATCAGATTAACTGTATATGATTCATTTGTTTTTTTTTAAATGTAGCTTCTAGTTCAATTGGGTGTGTCATAGTGAAGAGAGGGCCTGCCTGCCCTTGGGCGGACTCATCTTCATGAGGTCAAATCTGGTCTCACATACTTGCTGATTTTGTGATCCTGGGCAATTATTGTAACCCTATTTACCACAGTTTCCTCATCTGTAAAGTGAAATGGAGAAGAAAAATTGCAAACCACTTCAGTATTTCATCTCGGAAAGCCCCAAAAGAGGTCAGAATGAATCAGACTCATGAAAAACAACTGAAGAAAAATCAACAAAATTTCAAATGTAAGCTCAATGGGCTTTTGCTTTCAATCTCGTGAATATTTTTCTTTAATTTTCAAAATTTATGCTTTGATCTTTTATTAGGGATTTTCAATTTTTCTTGTTCAGGCTATTTTTTAAGTTTTATTCCCAATTCATTATTTTCTCTCATATTCATAAAAAAAGTGAATCTAAAAAAGCAAGCATTAAAATCATGCAGTTTGATAAGAAAAAACAAACTTTCGAAAGACAGAAAGGGATAAACAGGAAACTACATTATGGTGAAATAATCATAGGCAACAAACCAATATCAGTGACAAAATTACATATCTCAAAAGCCTTAACATCCAAATTCATAAAGGAAACATGAAATGAACTATAAGAAGACATAAAACACAATAGTGGCAGAAGAATTCAGTATTCTTCACTGTATTTTTGATGTATCTATCAGAAAGATAAATAAACAGAAAAGTATGAAACTGAAAAATTTCTGAATAAATTCTCATTAAAATACTTCTGATATCTTCTAAATTGCACTAAAAAGAATTTACATAATTCATAGCATGGGATTGAACTTTTAAAAAATTGGTTGTTTTCAGACACACAGATAGAGCAATCATTAATGAAAAGACAGAATTAGTAAATACATGTTTTATAGAACATAATGCAAAGAATATAGTTATTGGGTCAGGAACAGCAATCAAAAGAAACAGACCCAGATGGAGGCTTAACAATGAGATCCTAAATAATGGGTGCACCAAAGAACAGTAATTATGTTAAATACAGGGATATTTTTGAAACAACAGAGAAACACTTTTAGGATACAATCAGTGCATGCCTCAGGAGGATAAAAAACTTTCTC
The DNA here is from genome assembly GCF_037893015.1 of Macrotis lagotis. NCBI lineage: Eukaryota > Metazoa > Chordata > Mammalia > Peramelemorphia > Peramelidae > Macrotis > Macrotis lagotis. The sequence goes on along the minus strand of NC_133659.1, from coordinate 39,211,668 downwards.
ATAAATGTTCACTTAAAAATAAAAAAAAATAATTTATTGAATCTGCATTTTTAAAACTAGAAAGCCAATATAAAAATAAAACTTATATAAAAGAAAAAAGGAGAGATTTTAAAGTTATTAGAGCAATAACAAATTGGAAACCAATATTAATGATAAAAATAAAAACTGATTTTTTGAAAAAAACAAAAAAATGATAAACCTTTAGCTAATCTTATTAAACATAAAGGTGGAAAACCAAATCAATTAAATCGTAAATAAGGAAGATGAGATCAAAAGAATATATGAAGAAATAAAAAGAATAATCAGAACATATCTTGAAAAGCCAAGCTTGACTTTGGCAAAGCAGTAGATGGGGGAAGGTGAGGGGGAAGGAGTGAGCCTTCATTCTTATAAGAAATGACTCAAAAAGGAAACAACATACACCATTAATAGGGTAGGAAGGGAAGGTGATGGGGGAGAGGGTACACAGAAGGGGAGGGGTGGGTGTAGGTGATGGAGGAGAGGGAAGATCCTCAGAGAGAGTAGTCAGATATAACACACTTTTTTTTTTGTTTTTAAAGGTGGTGGGGTTGGGCGATCTGCCCAGGTCCACCTGACTGGATGGTTGTTGGGTATCTGGGGTAGGATTTGGGCTTGGGTTGTCCTGGCCCCAAGGCTGGTTCTCTGTCCACTGCACCACTCGGTTGCCCCACAACACTTTTAAGGAAGGATGACTTGAAAGGGGAAAGATAAATGAATAAATGGGAGTTGGGAGGAATGATTGGAGGGAAATAAAATTAGTAATAGCAACTTAGGGGAAAACTATTGAAGTACCTTCTCTGATGGACTTGAGATAAAGATTGTGACCCATCAGAGACAGAGCTTATGGTATGACACAGACTAGTACAATGTTTTTTTTTTTTAATTTTCTCTCACTTTATTTTTTGTGATTTTTTTCTATTTTTGTGGGGGGAAGTGGAATTATGTTTACTCATACATCAAAACTATTTTAGTATTGGATAAATAAATAAAGGAATGAAAATTTAAAGAAAAATAAAAAAAGTTCTAAGTTTGACCCTGGAGAAAGTTGGGGAGGGGAAAGAGAGAGATTAGAGATGTATGATAAGGTTCTTCCACTCAAGAATTTTGTTGAATGGCTTTCCTAACTCTTTTTTATAACCTTAATTTTAAAATGTATTTTCACCCTTCTGAAACAAGGCCAGTTGTATCTCCTCTAATTTCTCGGAGTACCCTGAGCCATTCTGATGTCATCCCTCTCCTGTTAGGCACAACTGAGTAGTACTTCAATTCTGCTAACTCATTTTTAAATTGACTTTGACAGAGACAAATACAACAATGATAGAGCAGAAGCAGAAATACAAATATTTCCCACCCACTCCCACCAATTCAGGTCACTCTCTCCTCTATGCCACTTTATCTTTGAGGAGTTGGATCACATTTCACACTTTCTCCACAACCTTGGTCCCACCAAACTCATGGCCACATATGGCAAGGCTGCTAGGTGAGCCCTTCTCTCAGCTGCCCCTGGGCTGTGTCCTGAAGATCACTACTCCCTTCTAAGGGTCTCAAAACTGGACAAGACCCATACTCCATACCAGAATGTTAAGAGGGCCTCAATCTATTGCACTTTTGGAAGTCAGCTCATCATAAGCTACAATCTCTTACCACAGAAACAAAAGCACCCAAGTAGAAGCAAAGCAGCAAGACCTGTGTTCGTGGGCCACGTGTTGGTCTCCTCTGGCCAGGACCTAAGGTTCTCTCCTTCTCCCACTATCTTCCACATATGAAGGGAGCAGCCCCACCCCCAACTAGAGCAAGTCCTGGTAGATTAGTTCCCAGTCTTTTGAAGGCTTCCTTCTCCCTTTGGAACTCATCTTCCTGCTCCCAGCAAGCAGAGCAGCTGGCGCAGGTGGGATTATGAGGAACCCAGGAAAAGAGGTGGTATGGAAGAGATGAGAACCACCCAAGAGGGGCCCTCCAGAGCCGCAGTCCATTTTATCTGGGTCAGTGTGGGAACTGGTCTAGTTTGGCTGCACATATTTATTGCAAGAGCTTTGTTTTCTAATGGCAGAAGAAGAGAAGAATGGGAATAAGCATTTATTGAGTGCCTCCTATGTGGCAGATAATGTGCTGAGAACTTCACCAATATTCTCTCATTTACTCCTCATAACAGTCCTGGGAGGCAGGGATACTGTTCTCGCTAATTTACTGATGAGGATACTAAGGCTAGCCGAGGCCATGTGACTTGGCCAGGGTATTACTGTTACTCAGTGTCTGAGGTCACATTTGAACTCAGGGCATACTGACCCAAGACTCTGGGAAGGAAAGAGAGAAAAATGATTTTTGATCATTAAAAATGAAGTTTAAAACAGAGGGGGAAAAATAATTGTAGCCTTGATTATATCAGACTCTTTGCCTCCATGTACTTTAGAAGAAAGCAGGCATTTTTATAGGGAAAGACAGAACATTGCAAATGAATCCTGTGTCAAGGAAAGAAGCTGGAAATTATCATTGGGGAAGATTCTAAATGCAGTGAGTTTCCAGTAAATGGACAGGCTAGAGATGCCAGTTAATCATCCATCCATCCATCCATCCATCCATCCATTCATCCATCCATCCATCCACCTTACATTTATAAAACACCTCTGGCACAAATGCCAGACACCAGGGATATGGAGACAAAATCAAGAGTGAGAGCTTATCTAGAACAGAGACAGCCTAGAGAGATGGTTACATTTGGTTCTAGAGGCAATCGAGAGCTTTCTGAGGCTTTTTGAGTAGGTTTGTGATATGGCCACATTTGTTGTTCATGAAAAATTACTTTGGCTTCTGTATGGAGGACATCCTGGGAGAAACTTGAGGAAGGGGGTTCAATAAGGATGCCCTTGTAGTAAGTTGAGGCAAGGAGTGATGAAACCCTGCACAAGAGTAGCTGTTTTCTGAGGGGAGAGATGAGGAGATGTGAATGAAATAATAGGAAAGTTAAAAAACAGATTTTGCATCTTATTGGTTATGGTTGTGAGGGAAAACAAGAAGTCATAAAATGCCAAAATTTCAAAGATAGATGACTGGGATAGAGGCATCCTCAGCAGCGATAGGGAAGTTTCAAAAAGAGAAGGGAAGTTGGGGTGTTGGGGGGGAGGTGGTAGTTATTATGTTCAGTTTGGAACATAATGCATTTGAAATGCTTGTAGAACATTAAACACAAAGTATCCACTAGGAGTTGAATGTGTGTGACTGAAACTTTTGATGATGTTGTAAATGATATTCGGGGTATCCAAAAGAGATAGAGGGTTGCTGAAAAGTAAAGGAATTCATCATCCCTTTGAAATTTAAAACTGCTGAGGATTTTAATATAAATTATTGTTGCAAAGAATACTGTTTAAAAACTTTTCTCCTCTTGGAGAAGGGACAAGCATTTGAGGGCAGAGGTGAATAACAAAAGGCTAGGTGAGGTCGCTTGGGAGACAGAGACAGAGAGAGAGAAAGGAAGACTGTCAGGGAGTACTGACAGGGCCAGAGATAAAGGACCAGCCCAGAGTGTGGTTTAGGTCCAATGTTTAGAGACTTACCCATTATTTGGCCATTGGGTGCAAAGGGAAATCCCTATGTGACCAAAACCAAGTGGAAGTTTGGAAGCTGGGGTTATGGAATGAGACAGGTACAAAGCTTACATTTAACTATGGAACCATAGGAGTCAATTTACATCTCAGGAGCAGATAACATTTTAATACCTTAATGAAATCCAACAGCACAAAAGACTAAAAAATCTGTTTCCAACCACAAATCTCTCACATTCACAATTCTCTGCACCAATAAGGGCTAGAACCAGATACATAGTTCTGTGAGTCATCTACAAAGAGACAGGAATTAGACCCATGGTAGCTGATGAAGACATCAAGTGATAGAGTGTGGAAAGAGAGAAGAAAAGAGAATTAGAGAAGAGAAGAGAGGAGAGGACAGGAGAGGAAAGGCTAAGAGAAGGGAGGAGAATGGAATGCCTAAGGCACACCTAGGGTACAGTCATAGTTAGGAGTAGTGAAATGAAAGATGACCTTAAAAAATATTGAGTAATGGTCTGACAGATGAGAGAAGAACTAATAGAGAGCAGCGTAACTACAACCCAGAGGAGAGTAACTGGCAGAACAGGGTGGTCAGCAGTGACAGGGGCCAGAGATCAAACTAGTCCATACTGTCTATTATAGACAGTCACAGGGAAATTCTATTTACATCAATGCTTTGTACTACTATGAGTCCTGTTCTCTGGAGCTGTGGAAGGAGGTCTCTGGATAGGGAGAAAGGACAGTTTTCTTTAATTTTACCTTTTTTGTTGGGAAAGAATTCCCAATAAGGAAGATGATCTCATAGTAGCAGCTACACAAAACCTTCCAAAGTTTAATTAAAATTGTATTTGAATGCTTTTTGTCATATTTTTATGTCAGTGTCTCTTAGTTCCTAAGCCCCAAGGATTTCCAGGTCTTCATAGGTCCAATTATTTATAAAGGGAAAAAAAACCAACTTTTATACAGAAAGGAAGGACACACTAAAACTGGAAGTAAAACCAAGTTCTTTCCTGAGAAAATCAACAAGTTCCATAAATATTACTAAGGATTAATTACAAGGTTGCATTGGGAAATGCACCATTTTAGGGAGCAAGTGAGTTCATCTTTTAGGACATATTTCAGGCTTTGTCCTGGAGAAATAGTTCAAAAACTTAGGGACAAATATTGTTCCCTTTCGATTGGGAGACTTCTCCATACTAAATCAAAATCCTTTTAAAAAAGAAATCCTTATTCAAACAAATTTAATAAAGTTGTTTTCTTTAAGTCATCCATCTGGGGGGAATTAAGTTCTCTCCCCCCAACCCCTTTTATTTTATCTCCTCACCAGCATATTTCTTGTCTCCTTATTTTTATCACCTCCTTCACTTACTCCTTTTATTTCTCTTTCTTCCATGGTTCTGTGAGGAATGAGAAAATATCAAGGGAGTTTATACAGTTCAGGACAGGGAGATAATATTAGAAAGAAAATACCTTGGATTTAGTTGAAGATTGTGAAAAGATTTTTTTTTCCTATTCTGTCCTTGCTTCTTTGTATAAATAGCACCTTATTTTCTCCAGTTATATGTAAAGATAATTTTCAACATTCATTTTTTTTTAGCCAGTAACTCTTCCTGATATGCTTTAATGCTATTTTAAAAATTTTTTCCAATTTCATTCAAAAATAGTTTTCAGCATTAATCTTTTTGTAAAGTTTTGAGTTCTACATTTTCTACCATCTATCCATCTCTCCCCTCCACATGACAGCAAGTAATCTGATATAGGTTATACTTACAGAATGATGTTTAACACATTTCCATATTATGTTGTGAAAGAAGAATTGGAATTAAAGTGGGAAAAAACCATGAAAATAAAGAAAAACTAAATTAAACAATTTTCAAAACAGAAGATAATATACTTTGGTCTGCATTCAGCCTTGAAATGTTTTTTTTTCATCTGACTGTGGGTGACATTTTATATCAGAATTCCTTTAGAATTGCCTTTGATCATTAAATTTCGGAGAGGAGCTGGCCATTTCACAATGTTGCCGTTAATATCTACAATATATTCTCTTGATTGTGCTCACTTCGCTCATAATCACTTCATACAGCTCTTTCCAGGTTTTTCTGAAGTCCAGCCACTCTTAATTTTTTTTAAATTTATTTTTTATTCTCATTTTGTCCAAATGTTTTTTCACATTAATAAAATATTCTTGTTTACAGGAAAACTAAATACACCTCCCCCCGTGAATATAGATAGACTTGCTTGGGTGAAAAAAGAAAAGCAGAGAGGAAAAAAAATTAAAATTAAATTAAATAATAGTAATAATTGTAGGTATGGCTAGGTGGAGTAATGGACAAAGCACTAGCCCTGGAGCCACAAGCACCTGATTCCATATCCAGCCTCGTAAACCCAATAATCACCCAGCAATGTGACATGGAAGCCACCTGATCCCCACTGCCCTGCAAAAACCAAAAAGAAGAAAAAAAATACCCAAAATAAAATAAAGTAGTAATAATAGTAGGGGTGGCTGGGTGGCAGACAGAGCATTGGCCCTTGAGCCAAGAGCACCTGGGTCCGAATCCGGCCCCAGACACCTGAAGATCACCCTGCTATTTGGCCCCAGGCAGGCCACCCAGCCCCACTTGCCCTGCACCCTCCTCCAAATAATAATAACAAAAAATGTGCTTCAATCTTTGTCCCAACACCATCAACTCTGTCATGGGTGGATCACATTCTTTATGATAAGTCCATCGCAAAAGTTACTTCCATATTATTCCAAATTTGCCATTGCTGATCACAACTACCTCCTTTCTTATTTCTCCACTACCATGTACTATATTTTCTCTCTCCTTTCACTCTGACTCTGCTGTAGGGTCACTGAGTGGCGCAGCAGACAGATCACTGGTCCTAGGGCCAAGGACCCCTGAGCCCCCATACCACCCCTTAGGCCCAGAATCCACCTGGCCCTATGGTCCTGGGCAGGCCTTCCAATCCCAGACCCTTGCATGAAGTAAAAAAGAAAATGTGTTATATCTGACCACTCTCCGCCCATGGTCCATACTCTCCTCCTTTATTCACATCCCCACCCCTTCCCCCTGCTTCCCCCCTCCTTCTTACTCCAGATGTCTATACCCCATTGATTATATTTGCTGTTTCCTCTCCTAGCCATCTCTGATGAGAGCAAAGGTTCCCTCATTCCCCCTTGCATGCCCCCTTTCATATCATTGCAATAGCTCATTGTAATAAAAAAAAAATCTTGTTATGTGAAATATCTGGGATGATTCCCCCTCTCCTTTTTCTTTCTCCCATTCCATTTCCCTTTTTTCCCTATTGACTCCATTTTTACAACATATTTTATCTTTGAATTCAGCTTTCTCCTGTGCTTCAACTATAAAAGCTCCCTCTACCTGCTCTATTAACTGAGAAGGTTCATATGAATGCTATCAGTATCATTTTTCCTATACATGCACTTCATCCTCATTAAGTCCCTCATATTTCCCCCCTCTCCTCCAATCTCCATGCTTCACCTGAGTCCTGTATCTGAAGATTTAACCTTCTGTTCGGCTCTGGCCATTCCAAAAGGAACCTTTGAAATTCCCCTGGTTCATTGAAAGTCCATCTTTTTCCCTGGAAGAGGACATTCAGCCTTGCTGGGTAGTTCATTCTTGGCTGCTTTCTAAGCTCTTTTGACTTCAGGTATATTGTATTCCAAGCCCTACAAGCTTCCAATGTAGTTTTTGCTAAGTCCTGTGTGATCCTGACTGCAGCTCCATGATATTTGAACTATGTCCTGGCTGCTTGTAATATTTTCTCTTTGACTTGGGAGTTCTGGAACTTGGCTATACTATTCCTAGGGGTTGGTTTTTTGGGATCTCTATCTCGGGGGGATCGGTGGATTCTCTCCATTTCTATTTTGCACTCTGCTTCTAGAATATCAGGGCAATTTTCCTGTAGTAATTCTTTGAAAATGATGTCAAGGCTCTTTTCCTGATCATGACTTTCAGGTGTTCCAATAATTTTTAAATTATCTTTCCTAAGTCTGTTTTCCATATCAATTGTTTTTTTCAATGAGATATGTCACATTTTCTTCTAATTTTTTCATTGTTTAGGTTTTAAAGTATTGATTCCTGATTTCTGGTAAATTCATCAATCTCCCTGATTCTATTCTTTGTCTGAAGGATTTGTTCTCCTCAGAGAGTTTTCTTATCTCTTTTTCCATCTGGCCAATTTTGCTTTTTAAAGCATTCTTCTCCTCAGTAACTTTTTGAACTGTTTTATCCATTTGACCTAAGCTGGTTTTTAGCATGCTATTTTCTTCAGCATTTTTTTGGATTTCCTTGACTAAGCTGCTGACTTCATTTTCTTGTTTTTCCTGCATCTCTCACCTTTCTTTTCCCAGTTTTTCTTCCAACTCCCTCATTTGATTTTAAAACTCTTTTTTGAGCTCTGTCATAGCCTGAGCCCAATTTCTGTTTTTCTTGGAGTCTTTAGATGCAGGAGCTTGTGCTTCCTCATCTTCAGACTGAGTATTTTGATCCTTCTTGGGCTCATTTGCAAAATATTTCTCAATGGTCTTCCTCTTGTTTCTTTGCTTGCTCATTGTCCCAGCCTAAGCCTGTTTTTGGGGGGGTGCTTCCTGAGCTTTTGGGACACTCCCACAAGGTTCTCAGTGTGTGAGGCTCTGTCCTCCCTCCTGGTCTGTGAATGACCATAAGCGCCCCCCTCTGCCAAGGGGCTGATGTGGGGGGGGGCTGTTGTTCTATGGGGGGCTTAGACTGGGATCAGGATCTGAATGTGGTCAGAGTTCCAGAGTCCTATTCCAGGGGCCAGAGGACAGAGCTCGGCAGTCTCTCTTCCCACTCTTAATTTCTTACAGGACGATAATATTCATCTCATTCAGATGTCAAAACTTGTTTAGACATTCCCCAATTGATGAGCATCTCCCCAATGTCCAATTCTTAGCCACTACAAGAAGAGTTATTATTAATATTTTTGTACAAGTACATTTTTTCCCCCTTTTATGATCTCTTTTGGATATCAGCCTGGTAGTAGTATTGCTGGATCAAAGAGTATGTACAGTTTTATTGCCCATTGGGCTTAGTTCCAAAACACTCTCCAGAATGATTGGAAAAGTTCACAACTCTACAAACAACAAAATCACTTGTGTCTAATTTACCCATTTCCTTGCCAACATTGAACATTTTTCATTTTTTACATTTTTACTAATCGTATAAGTACGAAGTAGCACTCAGAATTCTTTTAATTTTCATTTCTCTAATCAGTAATTATTTGGGGCATTTATTCTTGTGAAAATAAATAACTAATTTCTTCATTTGAAAACTGCATGTTCATATTTTTGTCTATATATCAATTAAAGAGTAACTTCTATTCATATAAATTTTACAGAATTCTCTTTATATTTTAGAAATGAGCCCTTTCTCAGAGAAACTAACTGTAAAAATTGATTCCAGGTTTTCTGAATTTCCTCTAATCTTGGTTGCATTGGTTTTATTTGTGCAGGACCTTTCCAATTTAATGTCATCAAAATTACCCATTTTGTAATTTGTCTTGTTCTCTCTTTCTTGTTTGGTCATAAATTCCTCCAATATCCATCGATCTGACAGATAAACTATTCCTTGTTCTTTTAACTGGCTTATGCTATCACCTTTTATGTCTAAATCTTGTTATCCATTTTAACCTTATCTTGATATAGGATATGAGATGTGCTCTATGCCTCATTTCCATCACTCTATTTTTCAGTTTTTCCAAGCAATTTTTGTTATATAGTGAATTCTTATTCCGCAAGCTATAGTATTTGGGGTTATCAAAAAGTAAATTGCTATAGTCACACACTACTTCTCTTTTGTATTTAATCTATTCCATTGCTCCATTGCTCTGTCTTTTTTAAATATAGATTAAGAACTTCTTTGATTTCTTCAAGAAATAGCCAAATCTTATATTTATTTCTATGTGGATTTTCAGAATTGCAAATATAGAATCTTATATGAATTTGCTTTCATTTGATATCCCAAAAGTTTTGTTGCAGTATTACAGTTCACCCTATATAGTATTAATAGATCTAACATAACTGTTTTTTTAGGTTTTTGAATGGGATTTCTCTTTCTATCTCTTGCTGCTTGTTAGTAATATAAGAAATTGCTTATGCTTTATGGAGGTTTAATTTAAATCCTTCAACTTTGCTAAAGTTGATAATTATTTCAAGTAGTTTTTTTGTCTATTCTTTAGGATTTTCTAAGTATACCATCATATCAACTGCAAAGAACAAGAGTTTTGGTTCCTCATTGCCTGTTCTAATTCTTTTACTTTTTCTTCTATTATTACTAAAGTTAATATTTCTAGTACAATTTTGAATTATAGTGGTGATAATGAGCAGCTCTTTTTTATCCTGATCTCATTGCAAATGTTTCTAGCTTATTCCCATTTAATATAAACTTACTGATGATTTTAAACAGATATTGCTTATCATATTAAGGAAAATTCCATTTATTCCTCTATGCTCTATCGCTTTTAATTATAATGGGTCCGATTTTTTCAAAAGTTTTTCAGCATCTTTGGAGATAATCTTAAGATTTCTGTTATTTTTGTTGATGTGGTCAATTTGTTGATTTTCATAATATTGAACCAACCCTAGATATTGGGTATCAATCTTACCAGATTTTAGTATATTACTCTAGTATTGATTTCCTATAATCTCTTGATAATATTTTATTTAAATTTTTTGCATCAATAATCATTAGGAAAATAGATCTAAATTTTTCTTTCTCACTTTGGGCTCTTTCTGGCATAGATATGACACTATGTTGGTGTCATAAAAGGAATTTGGCAGAACTCCTTATTTACCTATTTTTTTCCAAAAAAAGTTTATATAGAATTACATTGAATTTTTCTTTAAATGGAATAGAACTCACTTGCAAATTTATCTGATCATGAATATTTTTTCTCAGGAACTTCATTGATTCAGTTTCTATTTCTATTCAATTCTATTTGTATTCAAATTATTCTCCTGATATAGGGTCATTTAAATCTTTTATTTCCTTTTCGGTTATTCTGGATAATTTATATTTATGTAAATAGTCATCTATTTTACTGAGGTTGTCAAATTTATTGCCATACAATTGGGCAAAATAGCTTCAGATTATTATTTTAATTTCCTCCTCATTGATGGTGATTGCTCCTTTTCATTTTTGATACTGCTAATTTGGTTTTCTTCTTTCTTTTTGAAAAACAAATTAGCCAAGGATCTATCGATTTTATTTGTTTTGTCATAAAACTATTTCTTAGTTTTATTTATTAAATAATACTTTGCTCACTTTCATTTTTGTTAATCTCTCCCTAGATGTTCAGAATTTATTGTTTGGTATTTAGTTGGGAATTTTTAATATGTTCTATTTCTAGTGTTTCTAATGCCATGCTCAATTCATTTTGTAATGGCAAGCTCAATTCATATTTTATTCATGTAAACATTTAGAGATAAAAAATTTCCCCTAAGAACTGCTTTGGCCACATCCCAAAAGTTTTGTTATGATGTCTCTTTATTTTCATAATCTTGGATGAAATTTTGATTATTTCTATGATTTGTTGACTTATCCATTCATTCTTTAAATTGAGATTATTTTTTTGCCAATTAATTTTCAGTCAGTTTTTCCATGAGCCTTTATTACATATAATTATAATTGCCTCAGGCTCAAGAAGGGATGCATTCAATCTTTCTGTCTTTCTGGCTTTGGACAAAGCTTTTCACTTCTATGGACTTCCATTTCCTCATTGATCAAATAAGAGGGTTGAACCAGTTGACCTTTAAGATCCCTTCCAACTTTTGGTCAAAATCCTAAGGGTATATCATGAGGATATTTTCCCTAATAAATGATTAGTATTACATAGCTAAACAATATTGGTGGAGTTGTGAACTGATCCAAACAATCTAAAGAACAATTTGGAACTATTCCAAAAGGCTATAAAACCTATGTCAGATTGTTGTGGTCTTTGAGAAGGGGGAGGAAAAAGAGGGAGGAAAAAGAGGAAGAGGGAACAATTTGGAGCTGAAATCTTAGAAAAATGAATGCTTGTGTAAGTGTGTGAGCTGGCTGTTCTGAAATTACAGGTTTCTTTTCATGTAATTGGGAAAAAAATAAAATGCAGTTTCAATAATATAATTATCCCTTCTACAAGATACTTTTGAGAAATTACACATCTGTACCTATCCCAAGACAATAACCAAATATAAGGGTCCCCAAATTGCATCATGCTCATTTCTCCATACTCTTGTGCAGGTTCCTCCCTTGGCTCCACAGTGCAGTCTCACACCAATGGGCTTTGGAGGAGGTGTGTTCCTCATCCCAGGAAAGAAAATCACACCCTCATTCATCTGGAACTGGAAAGGATAAGAAAGGAAGATTTTGTTCATGACTGATCATGAAGGGGAGGATGCTAGTTTTATTAAAGGTCTTAGACCTACAAAAATCTTAGAGAACTCGATTTTCATCTAGAACATAAGGATGAAAAAATAAATAAATCTCTCTAGTTGGCAATTTGGACAAGGGTATGTCATTTATTACTTAACTGGGCTTCACATGACATTCCAGCCCCAGGATAAGTTTTATCTCTTTAGCTTTCTTTGTATAATTATCCATAATTTTACCCATATTGTGGGATGGGGGGGTAGTACTAAGAGTGTGTTGAATGAAATGAAGGGAAGGGAAAGGAAGGGAAGGGAGGGGAGGGGAGGGGAGGGGAGGGAAGGGAAGGGAGGGGAGGGAAGGGGTGGGGAGGGGAGGGAAGGGAAAAGTTCCCTGACATTTTGTCCCTTCTCAATTCTTCCATTCAGGGCACCAGAAATTTCAGAAGGAATTGACAGTACTTTGGTCTTTTAATTAATTTCATAAAAAGGAGAATGGGGCCAGAAAGGAAAAAGAGGGTTCTTTCTGTGGAAGCAACAGCAAAATCTTCAGTCAATCATGATCCTGAAAGTTCATTTTCAACCTTCTTTTTTTTTCAAACTTCTTTATTTAAGACAGTCACATGGCAATTATTTTCTCTACAGATGCTAGCAAAGGAATTTCTAACCTGGGGTTCTATGAACTTGCTTTTTAAAAGTAATATGATAATTGCATTTCAATATTATTTCTTTTCTTTGAAATTCTATGTATTTTATGCATTTAAAACTACCTGAGAAAAAATCCATAGGCTTCATTAGACTGTCAAGTTAACAGAAAAGTAAAATGAATCTCATCCTGAGAACAATAGCTTAGTAGACTTTACGGTTGTGGTCTTCAGTCATGTAACCCTGAAAGTGAATTTACATCCTCCTTTATATGAGTCACATGACAGCTGTTTTCTAAAAATGCTGGTTGACTATGATATTGTAATATGAGTATTGTTAATTTTGAGAAGATCATACTTGAAGATTATACTTGAAATAAACTTAAGAATTTTTGGATTATTGTCTAAGAAAAATTATAAGGGCAAAGCTCTCTAGAAAATTACATATTGTCCAAACTGATTTGCCACTTTCCCATAATCTTTAAGATCTCTTAGGATAGCTATACCTGAGGCTACTATAACAGCAAGTCTAGAACCAGGATATGGTCCTGTTTAGAATATCTCTGAACATGCATAAGTGAGAGGGAGCAAGATTTTTTTGTGGCATTTCTAAAAATTCTGATAAGCTCTGATGAGCTCCTAACTGTATCTTTACACCTCCTTTCGTTTATATTGTTCTAAAGAATCAATTTGAAGCCAAAAGAGACAGCTGTTGTAACCAGAACCTGAATAACTCCACAAATAGGTGCAGTGCTTTGCTTCAGGACATTTTCAGACCTCTAGAGGAAACAGTGAAGCAGAGGTTCTTCTCCAAATCAGGGCCATTCTGCAGAAAAAACCATGAGCTTATAGAGAACTGCAACCATCAGCCCAGGAAGGAGGTATGGGTAAATCCTTGCATTAGGGATGAATTCACATTAGAGGTGAAGGGAGAATTTTAGGAGTCATTTTCAAGTCCTGAAGTAAACACCAATAACATCAGATTGCATGGCTTATTATCAAAGCCATTATTGCATGAACAGCCAACCTATGACTTTAACCCAACAGCATTATTTCTTTTTTTAATTCCCTGTTTTTCCATTGTCAGCCTGAGGAAACTGCCAGAATACCCGAGTTCCAAGGAAGATGTAGCTAAAACAATTGAGCTGAAGGATCAAGCATTCATGGTCAAATGAAAGGAACTTTTGGGTAAGGAACTTGTCAAACAAGACATGAGATAGTCAGGGAAATCTAAAACACTGTCATTTAAAACATCTTAGTTTCTCTGGAACACTAAGAATCCACCAAGGGATCTTCCCTGGTTCAAAATTTTGTCCATCTCTGAATACACATCCATTTGATGAAGAATGACAGTTGAAGGCTGCAAGAAGTCTATTCTGTAAAAGAACTGTGTAGTTTAAACAAAGACCAAAGATTATTACCTTCAATTTTTTGAAATAAAGTTGTCCTATGTACTAAATAATTTTCCATCTCCAATATTTTATTTTTCCTCAATGATATGTCTTTTTTCCTCTCAACACATTCAATGTTCATCAGTGCATAACCTGGAAACAATGTAAAGATTATCAGATTGCCTTCTATGGAAGGGAGAGGGGGGAAAGTGTAGAATTCAAAACCTTACCAAAAAAATGCTAAGTAGAACTCCTCTTGTATGTTATTGGAAAACAAATAAAATATATCACAAAAATAAAATAGTGAATAGTGAGGATTTTTTCCAATAACTTCGGAAATCCCAATTTTCTAATGACTTTTCTTCTCAATACATTTTCCATGTCTATTCCTTTATCGTGAATTGTCTTTTTTTTAGTTCTGTAAATATGACTGTGCAAATACTCTTTCTACTTTGTTCATTTTTTTTCTTACATAGAAGCTTCTAGTTGTTGCTTTCTGTTAGGCTTTATATGTCATGTTGTTTTGTGTTTTCTCCATTTATTCTGTTATCTCTAACTTTAGGTGTGAATCTATATTTGTTTGGAGGGGGGTGGGGAGGAGGACAAATTAACACCTATAATTACAAAATCACAGAACTTCTGAGTAAGGAGACTCCAACCTCCATCTGGCTCAGCCTGTCCTTCCGAAAGAAGCCACAATATGTGTACCATGAGATCATCCAGTAGACCTTTTTCTTGGAGACCTCCAAAGAGGTCACCATCTCCCAAAGCAATGTCTACCACTTATGGGAAACTCTAAGATGAATGGTGAAAAGATGTTGGTATGGCCCATACACCAAGATAAAATGAAAACTGATAAATCATTGAAACACCAAGCATGATATCAGAAATAAATTATGTCAACTTGGGAGAATGTACCTGTTAGGTCTTTGGAGAAGGGAAGAGTTTATGATTAAAGAAGAGATAGAGAAGATCAGTGACATCTAGGAGGTACCTGGATAGAGTTGTGACCCTGGACTTAGGTCACACAGCTAGTGAGAATCTAAGGGATAGATTTGAACTCAAGTCATCCTGACTCCTGGCTCAAAATTTAATCCACTGAATCACCTAGCTGCCATATATATAGTGTGTAGGTCTGTATCTAAATTTATTTACACACATTCACATAAAAAGAGCTTATATATTATTTGTGTGCATATATGTGTATGTGTAGATATTATCTTTAACGATGTCAACATATGAATATTAAATATCAGTAAGACAACATTTTCCTCTATCAAGTTGTATGTTGTTTGGGGGTTTTGATCAACCAACAATGAGCAGGATGAGATTTCAGATTCTCAACATTTTTCAGTCAGTCATGAGAAGGTGTTGTCCCTGGAGTGGCGTTTGTGAAAGCTCACTGCTTCCCTACTACAATCTGCTCAGTCTGTGCATGGGTGAGCTTCACAAAGGTGTGGGAGAGCCAGGAGAAGAGTGCAGAGGTCAGTATATGTTAATGCTGTTTTGGTCCTCTCTTTTGATAACAATCAGGTTTGAGATTTTGCTTCCCAAGCCTTGAGTACTCTTCCCTGATGATAGCCTGGGCTAGTGGAAAGCCTGGAATTTGGAATACAGAAGGTCTGGGTTTGAGATTCTTGCTCTCTGAGAAATTCCCATAACTTCCCTGCTTCTCGTTTTACTCATAGATTCCTTGTTTCTAAGGCCCTTTCCAACTGTGCATCTGGTCATTCACAATGTCTGAGGACAGCTCCCTTGAGGTTGCCTCCAGCATGGATTTCGAGTGGGTCCTGGCTCTGACCAGTGACCTTTTCAGACTCTGTTCTCTTGTTTCTGCATCTTTTGCAAATCTCTCAGGGTCTGGACCACTGGGGTCCCTGCAGTAGGAAAGCAAGAACTACTTCCATTGCCATCTGCATTTGCACCCACATATCCTCTTGGACTCCTTTCCTTTGGGAATAAGAACTGAAATCTGGGTCCCCTTTGCTATTGGAAAGAAATGACAATGAATTGTTCTTCGACTAAATCTCTCCACCTCTGCAGATCCTTCCTTTGCCACTTGACCCCAGATGGGGGAATTGTAAGTTTATAATGGATGGAAGTTCCCACCAGAAGATTTGGGCTCCATTTAAGAGAAAACATCCTAAGAATTGGAACCACACAAAAGGGGAATTAGCTGCTTCCTGCAGATATAGACTGAGCTAAGAGATTCAGGTATGTTGGAGGTGGGGAGGAAGGACTCCCTCACATTAGAATTAGACAATCTAACCTTCAGTCATGTCTCACTCTCCATGACCCTGGGACTCTACTGTTCATGGGGTTTTCATGACAAAGAAACTGGAGTTATTTGTCTTTTTTTCTCATGGTTTAAAGTAAATGGGGTGAAATGACTTGTACAGAGTCACACAGTCAGTACATGTGAGTTAAATTTGAACCAAGGACTTCTGACTCCAGGCCCAGCCCTCTATCCACTGAGACACCCAGATGCCTCAGAGACATTCTGAGATCCCTTTACCAAACTGTGCTTCTCTAGCCTCTTCTATTGCTCAAGGCTTCCACCACTTCCTTTCAATCCCTGTTCTGACTCCCCTAAGGCACATTTCCCACCAGTCTCTTCTGCTTTGCCAGTTTCCCAGCTTACCCTTTCCTTGGCTCACACCAGCAAGGATCAGTCCTTAGAACTCTGCTCCCCCATCAAATCAGGCCCCCTGGCATTTATCCTGAGGCCTCAGTCAAGTCCCTCTACTCTGGTCAAATCTGACACCCTCCATCTTCTTCCTCCTCCTCCCCAACCAGGCCAAGACCCTCCTCTCCTCCCTCCAACTGTCACTCAAGTTAAGCTTTCCTCTCTCAGGTGGGACCCTCCTGCTCTCCACTTGCTCTCCAAACCCAATGTTATTAGATCAGACATCACAGCCTCTCCACTCACCCTGATTCAAAGTGCTGGAAAACAACACAAGCCAGAAACAATCCTTTAAACTCAAAACTTTGGGATATGGAGTCTCAATAGACACAGGGGTACTGGTGATGATGCAGTAAGGTTCTTTTGGAGGGGGGGAGAGGGAGGGGTTTCCAGAAACCCCTCAGAGAGCAAGGGATCCAGATAGTACAAGTGGACAACATACTTCTATTGTATTATCTTTGGTTGGAAACTAATTCCAAGAAAACCCCACAAATCATGGAAAAATCCCCAAACTTGCAGAGCTCTGAGGAAATTTGTTTGAGACTAGCCTGTGGGACAAAGGCTGACCCCAAAGAGTATCCCCCCAACCTCCCCCCATTTCCTTTTTCAGCCTCTCAGGTCAGTGGGGACTCAAATAAAAGGGGATTTTCTTTTCTCTTTCACTTCCATTTCTAGTTTGCTTGAGTTTTTTGCTTATTTTTAATCTCTACCATGTGAAAGGCTATAAAAAGCCCAAACTAGGGAAGCAGAAACATCAGAATAGAAAACAACAGCCAAAGAGAAGGAGAGGAAAAGGAGAGAAGCCAGTCCTCTCAGAGCCAGCAGAAATTGGTAAGGATTCACACACATACACATACACACACACACACACACACACACACACACACACACACACACACACACACAGAAACACAAACACAAAAACAAACACATGCACACACATACAAAAACAAACACAAACACACAAAAAAACAAATACAGAGTTCCACTTCAAGGATGTTTGCACACATACAAAGACAAACAGACATAACACATGGGTGCACACACCAACACAAACAAAAACACACACACATAAGCTACTTTCTCTCTCTCTCTCTCTCTCTCTCTCTCTCTCTCTCTCTCTCTCTCTTTCTGACTCTGTCTCTCTCTCCCTCCCTCCTTTTGTAGGGGGCATCCTCCAGGACCCCTTGAATGAGCAAAACATGAAGATACTAACAGCCCCTCCCTCTCAGTGCTGGTGTAAAGATCAAATGAGATTTAGAAAGCACAGATCAGAAACATGGCTGTTTTATAAATGCTATCTATTAGTATTATTATATAAGTAAATAAGGGCATCCTTCTAATTATTATTAATTATGAATATCAGTGTATAAAAACAGGAAGGGGTCCTGGACGATGCCCTGCATAGTTGACATCAGGGTTTCTTGATCTGGGTCCATGCTGCCCTGCCCCGATACCAGGGAGTTCAGAGGACCCTTGGTCTGGATGGGAAATAATATATTGCTGTTTTTGACTTCTTCTGTAATGTGTGAATTTTATTTTCTGTATTTAAAAACCCTCTCTGAGGAAGGGTCCATGGGCTTCCCCAGACTGCTAGCTAGATGAATCCCTGTTCTAAAGGGTGGAGGGGTCCTCTGCAGAGGATGAGACCTGCAGACTCTTCAATTGGTCTCAAGCCCCCCACCACCAAAAGAGACTGAAACCGCCCAAGGGTTTGACCTCAATAACCATGAGGGAAAACCAAGTAAATGAAGGTTACCAGTGATTAGCAGACAAGACACCTTGGAAAGATGCTGTCAGTGGACATGGAACTGGACTCAACATGACCAGGAAGAGGACAATGGTCTGAATGGCTTTAGCAAAGGAGCTTTATCTGAGGCTTCATAACTGACTGCAAATCATGGAGCAAAACAGTTCTGGAAGAATGGGAGCTCAGGATCATCCAGAGGGGATGAGGGAGCACGTGGAAGGTATGGGCAGAAGGAGCCAGACCTGTCTCAGAGGCAGCAAGACCTAGGGCAGGTCATGCCTCTGACCGGCCTAACCCACTCACCCAGAGGAGTCCTCAAGAGGCTGAGCTCCAGAGCAGGGTGCTTTCTGTGCCAGGGGTGGGGGTGGGAGTTGGTGGGGGTTTTGTTGAGAGCCCCCCTCCAGTGACATTACAGTGAAGGTCCTATAAAACTCCCCCATCAAAACACACACACACACACACACACACACACACAC
This sequence comes from Macrotis lagotis, assembly GCF_037893015.1. Classification (NCBI taxonomy): domain Eukaryota; kingdom Metazoa; phylum Chordata; class Mammalia; order Peramelemorphia; family Peramelidae; genus Macrotis; species Macrotis lagotis. The sequence continues at coordinate 39,192,766 of NC_133659.1, read as the reverse complement.
ACTCACATACAAATATACACAATACATATACATAAAGAGATACACACATATACAATATATTGATTTCCACATATATGGATACAGATATACAAACTCCTATTAAACACATAAAAACAGATATATATATTTACATATATATGTATATATATATATATATATACATTCACATTGCACATAACACAATACACTCACATGCATGTATATACATACACACACACACACACACACACACACACACACACACACACACAAACAAACACCCCTGTGCTTACCTCCTGACTAGGATAATCAGCTTTGCAGTCAAAGGACCTGAGTTCAAATCCTGTTTCTGTCATTCTCTACTTAGGTGATATAGGGTAAGTCACTTCCCTGTCTCAGCCTCATTGTAATTAGCTATAAAATTAAAGGATTGGAAAGTCTAAAGTCCTTCATGTCTCAAATCTAGAATTCCATGACCCAAGAACAATTTATCTCAATTATGCCTCTTTTGCTTTTTTTTTTAAATTTCAACATATATGACCTAATTATAGTCCCAGACGGGGAATATCTGGCAACTCTCTAATTCTTTGACTTTTATTGTTCCTCTTCCAAATAGTCATAATATCCTGAAGCCCTGAAAAAAAGGCAAATCCACAATCAAAGGGATTGCTCTTGGAGAATCTGGATTCACCCCAGGAGAGAATCCTGGTCCACCAAGACATGTCACCTCATAGCTCTAACTAGAGTCAAGAAAACAGGATACCTTGAACATTAGCAGAATCTGGTTCAGAAACTTCGAGGGGATTAAACAAAAGCCGGGAGGATGGAGACAAGAGACAAGGCAAAGGCATGATAGAAAAGAGAGACTGAAGCATCTTAAATGAGTAGAGTATTACTGAAATAAGAACTCAGGGATTCTCAATTTTTAGTGCCACAGACATATTAGCCAATCTAGTGAAGCCTTTGGTTCCCATTTAAGAATAATGCTTTTATTTTCATATGCTAAAAATACATCAGATCTTCAAAGGTACCAATAATGTTGAAATACATTGTCAAACTATTAAAAAAAAGTTCACAGAGCCCAAATGAGGAACACCTGGTAGATACTAGGACAACTTTAAATTATGAGGGTAGAGGACTAGATTTCGTGAACCATCTCTTGGACATCGTTGTATGTCTCAGAGCATTTTAGTCACTATTACATGTGTAACAGTCATCCACTTATTGAAAGAAAAAATGATGGAAAGAACAATACTCAAGATTGAGAGTAGATTGACTCCCTGGGAGGTCACTGTTGTGTCTTGACTTATTCTCATTACTTATTCAATAGGAAGGTGGCATGAGATAATGAGATACTCCTTGTGATGCTCTCAGAACTCTGCTAGGAGAGAAGTTCTTAACCATTTTGGATTTGATATTTTGAGGAATTTATTGCATCAAACTTGTGTTCTTTACAGTCCTATGCATTTTAAAGCATTACTCTGAGAATGGATCCATAGTCTTGAACAGAATAATAGTAAAAACTTCCATGCAGTGAAGAAGCAATTCCCTAAAACAGATCAATCTGGTTAAGGGGATTGAACAAAGCACCTTCATTCTCCTAATTTAGATACTTTCCTTATTAGTTTCAGGGATGCAGGGCTTCTCCATGAGTCAGTCAATCCCTCCTTTGATGAACAGTTAGGTCTTCCATAAGAATGAAGCAAAAAAAGTTCAATGCAAGATTTTATTACCTTAGAATGTGTTCAAATACAGTTAAGATTTTTTAGTAAAGTGAGGCTAATTTATTTAGGACAGGACACTGTCCTGATATTGCTTCTTAATATTTTGAAAGAAATACGAATCCTACTCATATTTGAATATATATATATATATATATTTATACATATATATATATATATATATATATATATATATGTGGTTCCATGCTACTAACTAGCTTCATATCCTTGAATAAATTATTGAAATTCACTGGGATTGATTTTCTCCATATGTGCCATATAAGAGAACTGGGCTACATATGTTAAAACATTGCTCCTGAATTTAAATTATACAATTCTATGGTTCAGATTCACACAAATTGAGAGAACTAGAGTAGACATCACTGCTTTCTCTTGTAGATTGGATTTGAAGAGACAGAAGCTAAATACTTAGAAATATCTGCATAGATTAATTCTGTTTTTTAAAGAAGACAAGAGGCTCCCCTCACATATATGGGGAGAGTCACAAGTGATACAGGGCAGCAGTTCTGTGGGGGCTGTATCTTGGTTCAATATTTAGTAATAACAATTGTGCACCTCAGGATCTATGTGACCAGACTTTCCAATTGCAGGTAGCACTCCACTTTCAAGATGGCCTCTGGTGTCCAGATGTCAGCCCCAGTCTGTCTAATTGAGAACTCAAAGGGACAAATGATGGTGAACGAGGAGGCTCAGGACATTCTCTCCTCAATAACTAATCCTGTGGTTGTGGTGGCTACTGTGGGTCTGTATCGCACTGGCAAGTCCTACCTGATGAATAGGCTGGCAGGGGAAAAATCAGGTATGTAAAGCCAGCAAAGTAATGGTATGAATAGAAGACACAGCAGTCCATTATTCATTTTAGTGACTTCTTAGAAGGCCGGGTCTCATTCTGACCCTTGGTATAGAGAGAGACCCCTTGGGGTAATCTGGAAGACAGAGGAAGCTTCCTCCTTTATGTTTTAATAACTGGCATGTAAACATATATGTATATTATGTATGTATATTATATGTAACATGTACATATAATATAGGCATAGGTATGATACCTTATATATGTTTTGTGTGTGACACATTTTGTGTGTATATATAGTGATAAATTATAGGATGATGCATTATATATAATATATAGGTATATTTTCTATACTTCCTTGTCATAATTCCATAGGTAGGGGCAACTAGATAGTTCAGTGGCCTTAGGGTCAGAAGGACAGGAGTTCAAATGCAATCTCTGGCACTTGATTCGTGCTAGATTGGGACCTTGGGCAAATCCCTTATCCCAACTATCTCACAACCAGGAACTTCTCAGGTCTTCCTGATTCATATTCGGATACTGAATCTTGAAGGTTCTGGAGGAGAAAGTGAGGCTGGTGACTTAGCACAGCCCACCCCTCCCCACTCAAATGCGATTCATTTGCTTGTCAAGGCATCACCTCCCTGATATCATGGTCTTTTTTTTGAGAAGGACAAAATCCCCCTTAATTTTCAAAGTCCAGTTTAGGTGTTCCTCTTCATAGCTGAAGAAATTTCATCAAGAAATAAAATTTCCCTCCCCTCACTTCCTTTCATATGTATACCTGTCTAAGTAGCATTTGATTTTTATCATAATATTATTTGTCTTATATCTCCTATGTACTATGTATAGGATGAAGAAACTGAAGGATTAGGTCTTTGCCAATAATCCCCCCAGTTAATTTTAGAGGTGGAATTTGAACCCAGTTCTTTCTACCATCCTCAAAACTCTGAACAACAGCACACTGTCTTAAATTCTTCTTTGAGCAAGATTTGAGACAGAATTTGAGCATAGGCTAACAGTGGGAGGGGATTTATATGAGCATTATAATAAACTTTAAGATTAAGGTTTTGTGGTACTGAGAAAAAAACAAAGGGAGTCAAAGATCTAAGCTTAGGGCTCAATACTCATATTTATTAAGTAAGAAAACCAGACATATCATGCTATCTCTCTGACTTCATCTGCAATATGAAAGAGTGAAATTGTATGATCTACAAATCCCTTTTGACTTTAAATCTAAGATCCTGTGGCTCATGAAATTCCAGACATATTTGATTCTATTCCCCTTCAAATATTCTAAAATTCAGGCAATTTGAACAAATGACTATTTCTTTCAGTGAATGATTAATGTAGCTGTACTAATCTCAAAAGCACTCATTAAATATGAGAATCTCCAGATTGCTCCCTGCTCATCTCTCCAAACTGTGGTGCAGGTTTCTCCATTGGCTCCACAGTGCAGTCTCAAACCAAGGGCATCTGGATGTGGTGTGTTCCTCATCCCAAGGAACCAAATCACACCCTCGTTCTTCTGGATACCGAAGGGCTGGCCGATATGGAGAAGGTAAGAAGGAGGACATTATGAGCCTGCAAAAACCCTAGGAAGCAGGATTTTCACCTGGTACACAGGTATGCTAATCAAGGAGCTAATGTGGGAGTGGGAGAGTATCCTGTCTCCTGACTTCTAGGGCGACAACAAGAATGACACATGGATCTTTGCCCTGGCCGTGCTCCTGAGCAGCACCTTTGTCTACAACAGCATGGGCACCATCAACCAGCAGGCCATGGACCAGCTGCAGTATCCTTCTGTGATTTGGGGGATAAGTGCAGTTGGGGAAGGGAAGAGAGGAGGGTTTTCACTCCCTTCAGACATCTCTCTGAAGCCCAAGTCTAAGGAAAGGTGTAAATTTGAGTGTGAGAATGTATATACACATCAAAAGTTATAAAGTAATTCCTTGTGTTTCATGCTGACAAAGTAACCAGCTGGTTTAGGGCTAAGAAGAATTAAAAGGTTTCAAAGAATTGAAGGAAGTGTGGAACCAGGGCTGCAAATTTGTCTGCCATATTTCCTTATTTTATCTACCAGCTTTGTGACTGAGCTCTCAGAACACATCAAGAGCAAATCTGCTTCTAACACTGAGGAAGTAGCAAACTCCTCAGAGTTTGTGAGCTTCTTTCCAGATTTTGTGTGGGTTGTGCGTGATTTCACCTTGGAATTGGAAATCGATGGGAAACCTGTCACCCCTGATGAGTACCTCGAGGCAGCACTGAAGCTTAAGCAAGGTTCTAGGGCCTGAGGGCTGGGCATTGATGTGAGGAGTAAGGGAGAGGATGGGGGGAAACCTTCTCCAGAACTTATTTTATATTCTGGACACATATTTCTCTAGCTATTGTTCCTCCATATTGACTGAAATGCAGTTTATTGGCTTCAATGCAAAACATTACTTCCATCTTTGAAAGAAGTCCTTTGTTTTTTTTTTCCATCATCATAATCATCATCAACATTAAAATCAGCAATCTTTTATTAAGCATTTTAGTGGGCCAAACACAGTGATAAGCACTAAATATACAGTGAAAGATGGGCAGTCTCTAGCTTTATGGAGCTCACATTTAGATGGGGTGTCTACCTGGACCGAGGCCTAGGCAGAAATGAGCTTATTTCAGTCCAAACAGAGGTCACTGAAAGGGATATAATTTTATAGGGGGTCCGAAGTCCAGTCTTAATTATGTATTAAAAGACTTATCTTTCCTTTATCTCAGGTGAATCTGAGAAAGTTAAAAAGTTCAACTTACCTCGTATCTGTATCCGCCAGTTCTTCCCCAAGAAGAAATGTTTTGTCTTCAACCAACCCGTCTACCGAAAGAAGCTTTCCCAGCTTGAGAAACTTGCTGACAGTGAAATGATGATGAATTTGTGGAACAATCTCAAAGTTTCTGTTCCTATATCTTCCAGCACTCCAATGTAAAAACTCTCCAGGGAGGTGTCACAGTCAATGGACCCCGTGAGTCCTTTCTCCTTCCTAGTCTTCCTGTCAGCTATTTTCTTCTACTGTCTGTAAGAAAACAAGCTCTTGGTGCAACTAATTTGTGCAGTGGTCAGAGCACCTGAGGCAGATCTGAGTTCAAATTTGACCTCAGAACCTTCATACTTATTTGCTGCCTGACCTTGAGCAAATCACTTAACCCTACTGCCCTGCAACAACCACAAAAAATACTGAGACAGAGACAGAGAAAGAGAGAGACAGAGAGAAAGAGGGAGGGAGAGAGAGGGAGAGAGAATAGATTCTCCTAGGAGAATCTCTGATAAAGATATAAGATTAGATAACAAAAAAACTTTCCTAGTTCCTTTCCAAGGATCTCTCATCCATTCTTACCATTACAAACACTTCTGTTCTCAGGTGTGAAACCCTATAAAAGGCCAAATAAATTCCCTAAAAGATAGTAAAAATTTGGAGGCATAAAAAGCTAAGCAGAAAACAGAGAGTAAGACAATTCTTTCACTATTTATGTCATAATTAATTTGTTTTAGTTTTTTTTTGCAAGGCAGTGGGGTTATGTGGCTTTGCACAAGGCCACACAGCTGGGTAATTATTAAGTGTCTGAAGCCCAGATTTGAATTCAGGTACTCATGACTCCAGGGCCAGTGCTCTATCCACTGCACCACCTAGCCTCCCTGTTGCCATAATTAAATTAATGAAATGCTTATGCATAATATTTTGCATGATAGGTTCTGACCATTTCCAAAAGAGGTAAAACAAATGAAGTTATGAAGAGACTGGCCAGAGCTACCCTGTTTAGAAATGAATCTGGACCTTTATTGATTCTTTAAATTGCTTCTCATTATTACCTTCGGGGGATACTTCTTGCTCCCATATCAGAAAGATTCCAGAAAGGTCCACAAAATCATAAAATGTTATCCTGAAAGAGTTAATTTGGGAAACTTCAATATTCTGTTGCACTCCCCTATGGTACAATAATGAAGATACTTGAAAAGTCAAATTAAAATACCCATTATTTAGCATGATAACGCCTGACATTTCTAAAATTTTCACCTCTGGCATTTTTGTTTTCTTTGTAGGTCTAAAGAACCTGGTCCTGACCTATGTCAAGACCATCACCAGTGGAGATGTACCCTGTATGGAGAATGCCCTCCTAACACTGGCTGAAACAGAGAACACAGCTGCAGTTCAAAGAGCCCTTGCATACTATGAGGAGGTGATGAAGCAAAGGGTCCAGTTCCCCACGGAAACTCTTAAGGAGTTCTTGGACGCACATGCCACCTGTGAGAAGGAAGCCATTGAAGTCTTCATGAAGGAATCCTTCAAGGATGATGACCGGAAATTTCAAATGGAACTAGGGGTACTTTGACTAGTCTTATTCATGGTAGGGGAGGGTCATCATGAAGATGGCAGGTCTGGAAAAGAAAATGAGATTCTTCCTGAGATCAACAGCTTTCTAGACTAGATCATGGTCTTCAGTCAGTCATGTGATCCTGAAAGTCTATTTGTAGTCTCTTTTAAGTAAAAAAGTCACAAGGAAAATATTTTCTAAAAGATGCTCATTGATTAAGATAATATAATACATTTATTATTAACTTTAAGAAATTTTATATTACACATAAATGAAGAATTGAGCCTTGTGGCATAGAGTACAGATGATAAGTGAAAAGACCTTAAGGAAATTGCATATTGTCGAGACTTATTGTTTCCATTTCACATAATCTGTTAGCCCTTGTATGATAAATATACCAGAGGATGCTTAATAGCAAGTCTAGAACCATGCTATGATCTTGCAGAGATGGAAGGGGGAAAAGATTTTCTTTTAAGAATTTGTTTCTAAAAAAAAGAATTTATTTCTAGAAATACTTATGTTTCTGATATATTCTCCCAACTGTGCCTTTTACATTTCATTATCTTTATATTGCTATAAAGAAACAGGTGGAAGCCAAGAAAGAGGTCTTTTATAAGCAGAACTTGGAGGAGTCCACAAAACGGTGCAGAGCTTTGCTTGAGGATATTTTTGGTCCTCTGGAGGAAGATGTGAACAAGGGGATCTTTTCTAAACCAGGGGGCTATTATTCCTTTATGAAGAATATGGATGAACTGAAACAAAAGTACTACAAGCAGTCCAGCAAGGGGATACAGGTGAACCATCGCATGAGCTATTGATTAAGGCTAGGGACAGAGAGGGAACCTTAGGTGCCATGTCCTGGGGTGAATGACAGTAATGGCAAATGGAATGCCTCACTGTCAAGGTCAGTGATACATGGATAGTCAACCTTTGACTTGACCCCAACAGCTTTATCTCCTTTTTCTAATTTGCTTTCTTCATTGCTAGGCTGAGGAGACTCTGCAGGAATACCTGAAGTCTAAGAAAGGTACAGCTGAAGCAATACTGCAGGCAGACATGACACTCTCAAAACAAGAAAAGGAAAGAGAAGGTAAGAAGTCCATGAATGTGATCCTAGCTCAAACCCTTCACAGATTACTTCAATATCATTAGCATCCAGAAAGCTCTTTTTTGTTACCTAATCTTTCTGTCTGTCGACATACATGTCTACAGACATTCAACTTGTCTGTGGCTGCTCTCTACCACTTCCCTGTAGCTGCTCTCATGCAGAATGTCTGTGAGGAGGAAGTTAAGTTATTTAAGTTGGGATAAACCAGAGCAGAATGCTGCCATGGGCACCAGTGGACCTTCATCTCTCTTTAATTTTCCCCAATTTTTCATCATCCTCAGTGGAGCGTGTGAAAGCTCAGGCTGCAGAGGCTGCTGCAAAGCAGTTGGAGGAAGGCCAAAAGAAGGACAAGGAGCTGATGGAGCAGAAGGAAAAAAGCTATCAGGAGCATTTAAAGCAAATGGAAGAAAAGATGGAATTAGAAAGGAAGCTGATAAGAGCAGAGCAAGAGAAAGTGACATTACTGAAGCTCAAGGTATGTAATCCATGAGTTCACACATATGAAGTGGTTTTTCAAAATTCATCACTAATAAAAAGTTCAAAGAACTTAATATTGAAGGGAACTTAGAGATAATCTAAACCATTCCCTTTCAACTGAGTTGACTGTTGTCCATGGTCTCATATGAATCCTTCACAGTGTGTCATGCTACGCTGAGTATATTGCTGGACTACTCTTCACAAAAACACCAAAGTTATATGTGAAGTGTCTACTGATAACTGCTCACTCTTGCCACAAGATCTTTTCAAATCAAACTTCTCTGCTTAATAGCATTCCTTACCCAGATTTTATCTTGAATAAACTGTTATTAGTGTTTTATCTAGTCATCCCCGTCATGTGCTTTTCCTCTGCCCTTTGGGTGAGCCTCAATTGTTTCAATGCCTAGATCTACTAGTGAAACAAATTAAGTGTCTTTGTCATAAACTGCTGTTTCAGTCTTTCCTACTCTCGGAACATTACTCCATTTTTGTAAGACAGGAATTTTATTTTATTTCAGAATCTCCAGTTTTGACATTTTTAAATACTATTTTCTCTACAAGATTATTTTAATTTTGGTCATTGTTTTTGAAATTATAAAACACTTTTAATCTCCTCTTAAATAGTTCTATTCCTCTCAGAAAAGTTTAAATGCCTTACTTCACAGCATATAACAACAAGCATAAAATAGCTATTATTTTGTTGAGATTTGATTGGTTTATGGAGAAGGAACTCTTTCTGGACCATATCTAGTCTCCTGTGGCCAGCTTTTCCAGAGGTCTATTGAATTGCAAATTTTTGTAAAGGAAATTATTTGAGATCCTGTCGGACTTTGTATTCCATTTTATTCATCTAGATGGAATGATCAAATTCAAGGGTTTAATTTCCTACTACAATAACTTCCCTTCAAGAGTGGAGTAAACACACACACAAATACACATGCTTTATATGTTAGAGCATATATATTTATATCCTATACTTTATAAAAATAGAAATTTATACTAAGCTTCCATAAATAGATATATATGTAATTTTTCAGTGCAATTCTTTCCCTTCAAGTGTATATATATATATATATATACTATATATATATATAATATATATATATATGTTTGCCTATAAAATATCCTTACAATTTATATATATATGTGTTTCTATATTTATATATATGCATATACATAGATATACACTGTACTGTGGAATGAGAATCAATTACAATTGAAAGTCAAATATTGCTAAAACTTGATCCTATGCATGTATGTGTATGTGGGAACACATAAATATGTGTGTCCATGTATACATCTACATACAAAACAAACTATAGTGTTTCATTTTTCTGGCATAGCCAGGAACTTTTGCAAAATGAATATCATCATTCTATCTCAAACAATTTCATTTTTTTGATACTTTAATTTTTGTCTTTATCATTCTGAAATTTCATAATGGTCTCTCTTAGAAGATGGAGTTTCTGATTTCTTCAAGCTGAAAACCTATGGATTCTTTCCGCTTCTAGGTTTTATCAGCTCTGAACCATTCTCGAAATCTCTGCTTATAAATATCTTCACTTTGGAGAAGAATACTTGATTTTTTCAATACCTCCCAGAGTCCCCACAATTCATCTCATGTTTGATCTTCTTGAGCTCTCTTCCATTGTTTCTTATTGTTATCAATATTGATTTTGGTTTGGGGAACATCTGGGATTGTTCTCCAATGTCTTGGTGGTTATTCTCATTGAGTATTCCTCTATGTCTTCCCAGGTTCTTCTTTTTTGTCTCCTTGTAGCTACTTTGGTTTCTTTAGAGAAATAATCATGTTCATTTTTTTCTCTCTCAGTATTTCTTCTCTCATCTCTGGTGCTGATTGCTTTCTTTTTCCTTTTTTTTTTCTCTTGCTCTCTGTGTTGAAATTGATAAGGTTATACACTCTCCATGTCTTAGTTTCCTCATACAGAAATTGTCCAAATCATTTCATGAACTACTTCACCGGGGTCTAGGGAGCAAAAAGTTTTGTAAACTTCCAAGCACTATGCAAATAATAGCTTGTGAACTTTAACTATTTTTCTACGTTACTTTTACTTTCCTCCCTTTTTATCAGTGCCTTCTTTCCCTTTCTTTCCCTCTCCCTCTCCCTCCCCACTTCCTTTTAGGGTAGGATATTTTTAGGGTATATATTTTTAAACACAATTGGGTGTAAATATTATTCCCTCTTTGGACTAAATTAGTTCACAGTAGTATTTATTTATTGTTCACAATCTCCCTTCTTTCCCTCTACTTTATTAGATCCTTGTGACTTTGAAGTGGTGCTCTATCTCCTCTAATGCCTCACCTTCTCCTAGAATAATACTTCTTATCCATTCTTTATTGTTTTAATCATTTCTTGTACCCACAAATCCCTCTATTGAAACATACCCCTTTTATATGAACTGGAAGTAGTACAATTTTCAAGGACTGATTGATTGATTGATTTGTAAGCAACATTGCTTCATTCACACAACTTCTGTCAAAATACACTCCCCTCTCCTGTGCCATTTAGAACTACCCTTATCCAGAGTGATAAAAAACCCATCAAATTATAATCAATTTATACCCGATCCTCTTTTCAAGTACTGTCTGTAGACATGCAATCCTCATGAGCTAAAGTATCTTGAAAAGGAAAATCACTTTATGGACCATTTATACCCTGCCTCTAATTGCACTCCCTTTAATCATAGTTAAAGGTACCAAGTAAAGCAAAATCACTTCATGATTAAGGTCTAGGCTGACTAAGGCCTCTCTTTCTCTGTCCCTGTAGCACTACAACCCTCTTTAAGTATTGAGTCCACTCCTTCCTTCTGATGCTAAAATGATACAGCTTTCATTAACTAAAGTATCAAGTAAAGAAAGATCACTTCATGATTTATTTTTGTACAGATCTTCTGAGGGCACCCACTCCCTGTATTGTAATTCCATACTGCTTAGCAACATCACTTCATGATCCATTTATGACCATACCTTATTTTTATTTGTCAGGTTCTCTGCAGATTTATTTAAGTAAACAATGATATCTTGCCATCAGAAGAAAAAGAATCTTAATTTTACATTTTATGATAGAGGGGAAGTTGGTATAGAAGGAAAAAAAATTACTAAAAGTTTCTTTTGTCATTCTAAGTGCACATAATTAAACTAAAAATTCTGAAATAAATAGATGATGGCCCTGGATTAGTCTAAAAGTTTGTCACTGGCCAGCAGAAGCATCTGTCCACTGGCTACCTGAACCTGAAATAGTTCATCCTAACCTAATTAAGGCAACAATTTTGACAAAAACAAAACCAAAGAAAACCCCCAACCAATTAGCTACACAAAGCCTGGCTGAAGATCAGCTATTGGATGGGGAATCCCTGGGCTGCACTCCCAAGTTTGAGAATGATCACTTCTGTCTCCTTCCAGAGCAGAGTCCCTCACCTAAACTAAAAACAGTATATACAACAAAGTGTGGGTATTGAGTGTGGGAGTTTTTTGAACAAACTAATTATGTAATATGAAAAATGTGTTTACTTCCAACAGGTCCAACAAAGTGAAAAGGGGCCCCTGTTAAGAGAGCAAGGGTTAAGAACTCTGGCTTCTCCACAGTGCTAAGTGGCTCTACTGCCACAGACACACAGAGAGGGTTAAGAAGACAGCAATTCAAGACTCTTTCAGATGTCTGGGACCCCAGCTGTGCCAGCTCTGGGGTCTGGCTTTGTTTGTCTTTCGTAAAGGCTTCCAAAACTAAGCCCCAGAAGCCCAGCAGGGCTCCAGCTTGTTTGTGAACAGTCCCAGGGTCATGCTCCTGTGCACAGAATCTCAGTCATTTCTCTCTGACTAAGGCATTAGAATCTGGGCTTGCAGCTCATTTTATCCCCTTCCATTTACCTCTTTCTGCATCTCTAGAGTCTTTGTATTTGAATATTGGACTTTCTGTTCAGATCTTGTCTTTCTATCAGAAAATGTTGAAAGTCCTCTATTTCATTGAAAAGTCTTCTTTTTTCCCCTGAAAAGATATGCTGAAATTTGCATTGTAGTTGATTTTTGGTTTAATATAAGGTCTTCTTCCCTCCAGAATATCATGTTCCAGGACCACCTATGGTTGCTTGTTGAAACTGATGAATCCTTTGTAATTCTGATTGTGATTTCTTGGTATTTAAATTGCTTTTTTTTTTGGTTGTTTGCAATATTTTCCCCTTTTACTGAGAATTCTGAGATTAAGTGACAATATTCCTTGGAGTTGGTATTCTTGGATCTCTTTCTGGAGGTGATCTTTCAAGTACTATTTTGTACTTGAATCTGGAATATTCTTTCAAGTACTATTTTGTTTTCTTGTTCTAGGATATTGTATTGTGATTTTAAGTGTCCGTGGATCTGCTTCCACAAAATGACACTCTCATACAACAAATTTTAATTGGGATTTATTAAACTAAACAAGGAATAGGACAATAAGACAAACGACACTGACACAAACAATACAAAATTACTTAGAGTATTAAAACTATTACAATAATTATTAAGATAGAGGAAAAAGAAAAAGAAAAAGAAAAAGAAAGCATCACAGCTTAGGGGGAACACCATCTCTCAAAGTCAATGCTGGGGAAGCCCCGGATCAGTCCAGTCGTCAGCTCCATGGGAGAGGCTTCGGTGTTTTTCAACCCGAAAGTGATTTTTATACATTAGAGGACAAAGAAGGCATAAAGCCAAGGCTTGAGCTAAGTTCCAGTATTCAGTAATAAATGTAAAAACCATCTGCAGATTGTGTGACCGGCTGAAGGCCATGTACTCGTAAACGGCATATTCTTAATTAAATTGTTTATCCTGAAGGAGGTAGCCAACTTCTTTCGAGGATAAACAGTTCCTGGAATGGCTAGTTCCTGGAATTACAGCTGTCAATAATCAGTAGAGTTCATGGATCAGTCATTCAGGCCTTGGATGGTTAGTATTTGAAATGATCTTATAAAATGGGTAAACTGATTTTTCCCTTCAGATATTAGGGTAGTTTTCTATGATTCATCAAAAACATTTCCCTTATTCTTTTTTGATTGAATTTTTTCTAGTAGACCAATAATTCATAAATTAATTCTCCTAGATCGAATGTAGAGGACATTTGCTTTTCCTAAAAGGTACTTTATTATTTTCTTCATTTTTTAAGCATTTTGGTTTTGTTTGATGAAATCTTTGTATCTCATAGAGTCATTTATTTCCATTTGTCCAATTTTAATTTTGATGATTTTATTTTCTTCAGTAAGTTTTTCTGTTTTCTTTTTCAGTTAGGTAATTTTACTTTAAAAATAGTTGCATTCCATTTCCAGTAAGTCAGTTTTATTTTTTGATCATTTGCAGTCTTTTTCCAGTTGGTCATTTTTACTTCTAGAGGAGTTGATTTCATCAGTCAATTTTTCATAATTCTCCTGCATACTCTCATTTCTTTTCCATTTTGTTTTGTTTTTTTAGGTTTTTGCAAGGCAATGGGGTTAAGTGGCTTGCCCAAGGCCACATAGCTAGGGAATCATTAAGTGTCTGAGGCGGCATTTGAACTCAGGTACTCCTGACTCCAGGGTGGGTGCTCTATCCACTGTACCACCTAGCCACCCCCTATTTCATTTTTCATTTTTCAGTTTTTGTTCTTTGGTTTTTAAAATCCTTTTTGAGTTCTTCCAATGGGGTTTTGATTTGAGATCAATTCACACACTCCTTTGAGGCTTCACATGAAGGCAATTTGTCACTTCTTTCCTCTTCTGAGATGGCATTTTTATCTTCCCTATCAGAATGGTAGTTTTCTATGGTTAGTGCTATTTTTGTTTTTCCCCTGGTATAGTTGAGCTCTGCTCCTAGGGTACAGGGAGTATAGTCCCAAGTTTTTTTCTGTTGGATCTGGGGCTGCTCCCTGGTTTATTGCTCACCAGGACATTACCCAAGTAGCCCAAGTATTGCCTATGCAGATGTTTGTTTCTTCCTTTATGCCAAAATGTTGCCTATGCAGTGATTTCTTCCCAACTCGGTTCTGTCTCTTGCCTCAGTGTTCCCAGGAAACAGACTTTGTCTTCTGGTGGGGATGGGACCCTTTGTGCTGACCTGTTGAGTTACGTCATGAGCTGGGCTGTGGCTAAGAACCTCCCTCTGGCTTTCCTGCCCTCCTGCCTAGACTGGGCTATACTTCCCCCTTACACCAGAAGAGGAAAGACTTTTACTGAAGATGTTCCATGATATCTTCAGTTGAGAACTTGTCTCACTCTGTTTTTGGTGGAATCGGTGTAGAGGATTCATTTAAAATTTGTTCAGAAAAAGCTCCAGGAGCTTCCTAGCTTCACAGTGCCCTTTGGGCTCCACCCTAGCAACTCCTCCTCAGGTCATTCAGAGACTCTGGGGAATTATCTATTTGGAGATGAATAACTAAAGAATATTCCCAGGGTTCTGTGTGGTCCTTTGGTTTCATGCTCTTCAATGCTATTTGTTTCTCTTCAGGAACAGAAAGAATTACTAAAAGAAGGATTCGCAAGAGAAGCAATGGGACTTCAAAAGCAAATTGAGTTTTTGAACGACAAAATGAATGAATGCAAAAAAAATGAGTCCACATGTATCATATTATGAAGACAGAGACCTTCTCCTTATTGTTCACCTCCAATATAATTTGAAGGAGTGAGTTCAAGGACCCGGAGATTTGTGGAATTGTACTAGTGTGAGGGTTACTAGACATGTAAGGCTTATAAGTCTGAGAGTGTGACTTACTTTACTTAAAGATCTGTGATGATTTTAAAATAGAAAATAGTGTGTGACTGTACCTTTGCATTTGATCCCTATATAAACTGGCTTTATCTTCTCTTTTTTCTTAAATAAAGTGGTGCTCCTGGTATTTATATGCAAATACCATATAGAGCTATATCCAGAAGTATAACAATTTCTAATGAATGACGACACAGGTCTGTAAAGCATGATCACCAAATGAGTGTGAGAAGGTTCATTTCAAGGTGAGAGAATGATAGCTGGGAAGATGTATCAGAATTGTCCACTTGGATTCTTGTGATTTAGGGTTGGAAATGGGGGTGAGCGGTGAAGAGGAGAAGGAACCCAAACTTCGATATCATCTCTCACTGGGCTCAGTCAGGTAGGATTACTCCCAGTTCCTGTCTTCTTGTGAATTTGACTTTACTCATTGGTGGCAGATGGGGAAAAGGTGCAGGAGGCAGTCACCGAATCACTTACCCAATTTCCTCCCTCCAGAAAATAGATCGTCCTTCCTATATGTACTGTGGTTTGGATTTACTTATTCATCTTTCTTATGGGGAAGCTTTAATAATGTGCAAACCTTTTTGTTTATCCTGATCCCCTAGCTGGTAGTCTCAGTAATTAAGTGTATTTCTTTCTCTAGCCCAGGAGTTCTTAACATTTTGTACTTCATGGATTCCTTTGTCAATCCAGGCAAATGTATAAATGCCTCAGAATGATGCTTCAAACACATAAATACATGGATATGCACATGCCAGTCATAGCACCTCCCTAGATGTCATGTTTCTCATGTATAAAATGAAAGGTTTGGACATATTTTTCTTTAATGTCCTTTTGGTTTCAGGAAGTTTGTGGAGTTGACTGGAAATACACAGATGCACACATTCATATATGCACACATCTATATATAAATACACACATAAACACATGTGTATATGTATGTAGGCATATTCAAGAAGCTGTTGTTGTTGTTCAGGCCTTTCAGTTTTACACAACTCTTCATGACTCTATTTGGAGTTTTCTTGGGAAAAATCCTGCCATAGTTTGTCATTTCCTTCTCCAGTACAGAGGAGAAAAGTAAAGCAAATAGGGTGAAGTGAAGTGCCCAGAGTCTCACAGCTGGATAGTGTCTGAGGTCAGATTTGAACTCAGGAAGAGGATTCCTCCTGATTCTGAGTCTGCCCTCTATGCACTTTCCCATGGTTTCCTATTTGGCATTATAGTAACTGCCAGCAGAAAAGAGTCCTTGCTATTAATGCCAGCAGACAAGGAACCTTCCCTGATGGAGTTCATGGATGTGGTCCTTCTGCCTAAAGAGCTGCACCATGAAGCCATAGGTTCTGCTATTCTTGCTAGGTACAAAACACAGAAAGGCTGTTTTTGAACTTGGTTTTAGAGAATAGTCCTGGTGAAGCCCCCACATGTGGGGAATCAATAGGCTCTTGCCTCATTTCACAGAGAGTTCAGCCACACATCTGTTCTAGGCTTAGGGA
The DNA here is from genome assembly GCF_037893015.1 of Macrotis lagotis. Lineage (NCBI taxonomy): Eukaryota > Metazoa > Chordata > Mammalia > Peramelemorphia > Peramelidae > Macrotis > Macrotis lagotis. The sequence goes on along the minus strand of NC_133659.1, from coordinate 39,176,101 downwards.
GTGAGAAGCATCAAGAGTGCCTTCCTCCCTTGCTTTCTTACTACAACTAGCAGAAGCATTTCAAAAAGCCAAAGACAGAAGAGAGGAAAAAAAAAGAACAAAGAAGGGAATAGACAAATGAGGAGACTTATAGAAAACCTGTGAAGAGTAAAGTTTGAAGTGCCCTGTAATACTAAGGATTATTTCCAAGTTTTCTTGAACATTTTCCCTGGACCTTGAAAGTTTGTCTCAGGATTAAAATCTAGTGAAAAGGGAAAGGGGACAGCTGGCTTGCACTGATGTCTCCAAGCAGCTTCATCTGCCCGTAGCCCCTTCATCAGAAGCCCATCACTGGCTCCTGGCTATGTGATCTGGAGACATGTAGGGTCTAGTCCCACTTAGGCAAAGTTTGCAAAGGTCCCTGATTTTAGTTAGCTGAGACGTGTACTGTTCAGGAGCAGGGCAGTGTGAGTTCCCAGAATATTTCAGGTGAATATTTCAAGACAGGTGTAGGGGGAAGGCGAACATATCCCTAATGCTAGATGGACAGCTCTGAGGTTCAACCTGTTCTTTCCTAGGTGGTAGTAAGGACATAGGCAGGAGGAAGGACCCTTGTTCTAGGTACTTGAGGTTCTGTGGGCTCACTCCTATTCAGCCAGTACTAGGAAAATGCTGGGAATATTTCAAGGACTGGCTCCAAAACAAAGGTTGGATTCTACATGGGGAAATTGCTTGTTGAGCAATAGCTGCTCTTCTTCTGAGTTGTTCATTCATGCCTAACTCTTTATGATCCCAATGACCAATTGTGTTCTTGGCAAAGTTCCTGCAGTGGTTTGTCATGTCCTTCTCTAGCAAATCATCTATTGTCAGCCAGTGCTCACTATCACCACCACAAGACAATGATCTATGAGGGCAAGGGTACATGGAGCTAATTTGTTAAGAGTATCTAAGCTAAACCTTAAAAAGAATCAGCAGGGAAAGCAGGAAGATGAATAATACTACCTAGAATTTGAATCACCCTTTGAGTTTCACTAAGTGATTTTAGTATCAGTTTAGCCACACTGCAACCCACCGAAGCAGGCACTTGTACTATTGTGCCCATTGCACAGATGAAGAAGTTGAAGTGCAGAGACCTCAATTTCATGGTCACTCAGCTAGGAGGTGTAGCGGACAGGACATGAGCCCAGCTCCTCCTGACTCCAGGCCCAGTCCTATATCCACCTTGCTGCAACAACTCACATGGGAGGCGAAGGCATGTCTTTTCACTGTTCTGTGTCTTTTCCTGACCCAGACTATACAGATGCTATTTCAAATTCAAGGTAAATGGGAAAAGTCTCCTTTCACTGTCCCATGTTGGAAACAGTAAAGTCTGCTTTGGTCCAAGCTTTAGAATGTTCCCAGGAGTAAAGATTCTCAAATTACTATATTACCCTCAAAAATAAGACTGGGACCATTATTAAATTTTGCTCCATAAAGACCATTAGGACTAATTATCAGAGGATGAAAATGTGCAACAATCGACATTTATTCATGCACAAAACCCTTTAAGTACAGCCATGTCATCTTCTGGAACATCACCATAACACTCTAAACCCATATTCCAGGCTGTATTTCTCGCTGCTCGATTTCCTGTAAAACCATCAGCCCCAGTCTCCCATGTCCCTTCAATGAGCACCTCTTGTCCATGTTGCCTGCTCCTAGTACACTGGCAACACAGCTGTCAGTGATTTTTATCCCCTGAATTCTTCACCCAAGTCACCACTTCTTGTAGGCTCCACTTCACAGAGTTTCCATGTTGATTCCTCTCCATTCCATTATGGATGAAGTCTTTGATTTCCAAACATAAATTGTCCCTGAATGGTTTGTTTAGCAATAGCAAGAGTCTGTAGCTCAGCAGTCCTTCCTGCAGGAATCATCCTTTGATCTGTTCATCTCCATGCAATGAAGTTGTTCACATCTTTGGCCGGGGAGCACCGGCTGAATCCCAGAGGAGCAGTCCTCTCTGGTGGCCTCCTAAACAAGTGACAGCATTCAATGGAAACTGCTTCTGGGCAGCAGTAGGCTTTTGTGGTTTCAAGAGCATAAATACCTGCAACACACAGTCTTATCTTTCTTGGCCTTAGTGATGATTAGAGGTGGGACTTTCTTTCTATCCCGACTTTAGCAAGTGTGCAAGTTATTTGGCAATGGCGTACCTGATCAATCATAAGTTTTGAGTTCACACGTAGGCATTTCCCTCTCATGCAAAGACCTCCACTTGGGTATTTACAAAAACAAATACGATTCGTATTTTTATTTAAGTATTAATGATTAATTATTTAAAAAATTCAAAAAATAATTGTACGATTAATAAAATTATGTATTTTTATTTACTTATTTTTAATATTATTATTTTATAATTCTGTAAATCCATTGTGTGTTGCAATGGATGTACTAAATGTATCCATCTGGCTGACAATATAACTGGGGCTTATTTTGGGCAAAGGGCAGCATTCTGATATATCATGCTGGGGCTTATTTTCTGGGAAATACAGGCACTCCTGGTTTGTCCTCTGAATTTATGGTCACCAAGTCCTTCTTTGGTTTCATTGTAGTGTGGCCCTGGCTTTAATCATTGGTTTCATTGCACAGTGGATAAAGAGTTGATTTAGGAGTCAAGAAGAGTATCTCTGATAAACCTGGGGTTTAACCCTAGGTAAGTCACATAGCTTGCCAATGGCCCATGGAGCTCTCTAAGACTTTAATTTGCAGAACAGTTATAGGCCCACATTTAAGATGGGAGTTCCACCTGGATGTAGGAGATTATTACATGAAAGAAACCTTTGGTCCAGAACAAAAAAAAAAACCAAGATGATGGAAGTTACTCCCCTTCCAAATAGGGAACAAGGACTCCACGGTTTGATCTCATGAAAGGAATCCAGAACTAGCCTCCCAGGGGATGTTCAAATAATGGCTGTATCTCTGTCTGCTTTCTGTCCCTTCAGGTGAGGCCTCAAGTGGGGGATGCAGTCAAACCCCAAGCCCAGAACCCTGGTTGAACCACAAATTGTAGACCTTTACAACCTTTTCTGGGATCAAGGAAATTAGGACAGCAGTGGGGATGGTCATGCTGCCTTCTTTTCAGGGTCACCAGGGATTCTTTCTGACTGTAGATTTCTCCCTGTGCTTCTGGTCCAATGTATATAATCTATAGATTTTTATTTGTTTTGGAGAATGTTCCAGAGTTTGAACCATGGCAGCCTTCACTGTGTCAAACATGGAGGGCAGGCTGCCCTCTGTATCATTCCTAACACTATGAGATGTAGTCCTTATTAGATAACACGGAGTAGTATAAAGAGACTGTCATTTCCCTTGAATTTGAAACAGCCAGCATCTGGATAGTCTGGGTCAGAAAAGACAAGAAAAAGTGACAAGACATCTCATCCCCTACCATGGAAGTTGTTGAGGTGAGGTGGATATGGGGTTGGATCTGGAGTCAGGAGGAGCTGGGCTCCTGTCCTGTCAGCTGGGTGACCAAGGACTTGACATCTCTGCACCTCAGCTTCCTCATCTGTGCAATGGGCACAATAGTACAAGTTGCTGTGTGACTTAAATGAGATTCTTCTCCTAAAGCACTTAGTGAAACTCAAAGGGTGATTCATATGCTAGCTAGTGCTATTATTCTTCCTGCTTTCCCTGTTTATTCTTTTTAAGGTTTAGCTTGGACATGCTAATGAATTAGCTCCAACTATTCTCCCTCTCATGGGTCACTGTCTTCTTGTGGTGGTACTGAGTCCTGGCTGACAATAGATGAACCACTGGAGAAGGACATGGCAAACCACTGTAGCATCTTTGCCAAGAAGACAATTGGTCAATGGGCTGATGAAGAGTCAAAGAAGAATGAACAACTCAATATAAGAGCAGCCCTTGCTCAACCAGCAATTTCCCCAAGTAGAATACAATGCTTTGGAGACAGTCTTGGAAACTTTTCAAGCATTCTCTTAGTAGCTACTGAACAGGGGTGAGCCCACAGAAACCCAGGGACCCAGAAGAAGGACCATCCCTACTGCCCATGCCTCTAGCCCCACCTAGAGGAAGAAGGGTCATCCTCAGAGTGGTGCATACTTACCTGAAGTGTTCTGGGAACTCATGCTGCCCTGCTTCTGAACAGTACACTTCCTAGATGAAACTCAGGTGCCTATGCAAACTTTTCCCAAGTGACAGAGGACCAGGCCATAGATGCTTGAAATCTAATTCTAGAGTGGTTTTCACTTCACTAGGCTGAGAATCATTTATTCGACTTCTATAAGAGACCTGCAGAAACCACATTGCCCCCTTTCCTACCTCTACATACATGACATTTCACCTCCACTTAGACTAATAAGAAAATGTGATACACAGAGTTTAAAGTCCAGGTCTCCCATATCTTGACTCTGTCCTCTTTCCTTTAGGCTTATCTTTATTGGTCTTCTGAGGAATGGTACATGGACATAAGCCTGTCACCCTCAACAGGTGGCACTGCATTGGGGAAAGGGGGTGAGTAGCTGGGTCTCCAGAACACCAAGCCAGGAGTCAATACTGGGCTTCCAAATAAGGAACTAAGGTCATAGGAAGCTGTTTGTAGAAAGCAAAGTAAGCAAATGTGTCTTGTTCAAGTTTGCCCCTTTTCCCTTTCTCACTGAGTGCTTCCTTTCTTTTTTCTTTTTTAAAGATCCAGATTTTATATTATTACAATAATTTTATTATAAGAATAAAAATAAACCCCCTTCCCCCCAAAAGATGAGTAATCTCAAGGATAGTGAGAGAAAAAAATGTACCTCAGTCTGTGTTCAGATTCCAATGGCTCAGCCTCTGGGGTGAGTTGCTTTCTTTATCATAAGTCTACCAAAGAAGTTGCTGCAATATTTTTCCCACATTTGCTATTACTAGCTGTATTTCCCTCTACTCTATTCCTCCCCACTCTCATTTTTTTCTATTTTCTCTCTCCCTTTTATCCTGGCCCTGTCCAAAAGTGTGTTGTATCTAAGTATCCCCCTCCTCAGTCTTCCCCGATTGTATTACCTATTTCCCCCTTCCCTCCCCACATTCCCCCTTATCCCCCTTATCTAATCCTTTTCTTCTCATTTTTCTCTAGGGTAAGATAGATTTCTCTACCCTATTAATTATGTATGTTATTTCCTCTCTGAGCTATTTCTGATGAGAATGAATACTCACTCATTCCTCCTTGCCTTCCCTCTTTCCACTCCATTCAAAAAGCTTTTTCTTGACTCTTATGTGAAATTTCTTAGCTTCTTCTTTATCTCCTTTCCCTTCCTCCCAGTACTTTCCTTTATCACCCATTGACTCCATCTTTTTACTATATTATACTATTATATTCTGCTCCTTCCTGCGCCCTGTCTATATATGCTCCTTCTAACAGCTCTTATAAATGAGAAAGATCATATGAGTTATCAGTATCTTCTTCTCATGCAGGAATACAAACAGTTCAATATCATTAAGTTCCTCATAGTTAGTCCTTCTCATCCACCCCTTCTATGGTTCACCAGAGTCCTGTACTTGGAGATCAAACTTTCTGTCCAGCTCTGGCTGTTTCAATAGGAAGGTTTGAAAGAGTTAAATAGAAATTTTGGACATCAAACAGGAAGCTCAAGAGACACAGGAAAAAGTTAAAAAAGGGTAAAAAAACTGCTATCCAATAATTTGAAAGTGGCTATATTCCCACCTGGGAGAAAGCTTCTCATAACTCTTGAGAATTGTAACTCTATTAGAGAGAATATACTTAGCCAAAAGTGACAGAAATGCATGATTTATCCACAAAACTGCTATCCATTAAAATGGGATTGGCTATATCCCTACCTGGGAAAAAGACTCTAATAATTCTCAAGAATTATAACTCTATTAGAGAGAATATACTTAACCAGAAGTAAAGGACACTTATGACTTTTCTATGACTCAGAAAGATTTAAAAACAATACCTCCTCAAAAATGGGGACAGTAAGTAGATGGGAGGAGGGCGGAGAATGAATGGGGTAAATCTTATTACATTAAGAGGTACAAAGGAACTATTGAAATAGGGGAGAATAAAGGAGGAGGTGAGAACTGCCTGAATCTTACTGTCATCAGATTTGGCTTAAAATTAACATACAACACAATAAGTTAAGAAAGCTATCTTTCAAGTATTAACAGGGGAAAAAAGGGGAGGGGAGGTAAAGGGGAGCTAACAGAAAGAAGGGAAGGAAGAACGGGCAAAGGAAAAGAGGAAAGAAAGGGGAGCGGGTTGCATATAGGAAGGCAGACACACTGAAGGTAGTAGTATTCAGAAACAAAACACTGGGTCATATGGATAAAGTGAAAAAAGAGGAAAATACAAAGAGAAGGAAGTTAGCATGGAGGGCAATAAAGAAGTCACAATTATAACTTTGAATGTGCATGGAATGAACTCTCCCCTAAAATGTAAGCAAATAGCAATAAATTCTGGATTAAAAACCAGAAGCTTACAATGCATTGCTTAGAAGAAACTCATTTGAAGCAGAGAGATACATATAATGGTAAAATGTTGGAGCAAAATATATTTTGCTTCTGCTAAAGTGAGAAAAGCAGGAGTAGCAATCCTTATCTCTGACAAAACTGCTGCAAAAATAGATAGCATTAAAAGACAAAAGAAAGGAAATTATATCCTCCTAAATGGTACCATAGACAATAAAGTAATTTCAATATTAAATATGTATGCACCCAATGGTATAAGATCCAGATTCTTAGAGGAAGAGTTGAAGGAGTTACAGGAAGACACAAACAGCATGACTCTATTAGTGGGTGACTTTAACCTCCCATTCTTAGATTTAGATAAAGCCTACCATAAGATAATCAAGAAGGAAGTTAAGGAGGCAAATAGTTTTATAGAAAACTTAGATATGATAGACATATTAAGGAAATTGAATAGGGATAGAAAATTACAAACCTGTTTTTCTGTACTACATGGCACTCACACAAAAACTGACCATCTCCTTCGGCATAAAACTCTAACAATCAATTGCAGAAATGCAGAAAAAGTTAATACATCTTTCTCTGTTCGTAAACCAATAAACATCACATGCAATATTGGGACAAAGAGATATAGACTCAAAACTAATTGGAAACTGAATAATCTCATTTTAAAGAATGAGTGGATCAAACAAAAAATTATAAAAAGAATTAATTATTTCATCCTAGATAATGATAATAATAAAACAGCATACCAAATCCTATGGGATTCACACAAGGCAGCTGTCAGGGGATATATTATATCTTTAAATGCTTACATGAATAAATTAGAGAAAGAGGGAATCAATGAACTAAATATGCAACTGAAACATTAGAGAAAGAACACATTAAAAAACCTCAATTAAATACCAAATTAGAAATTCTAATGGAATTCTATATGCTATCCAATAAGATAAGATTGGCTATATTCCTACTTGGGAGACAGACTCTAATAACTCTTGAGAATTGTAACTCTATTAGAGAGAATATACTTAGCCAGAAGGACACTGATGACTTTTCTGTGACTCAGGTAGAATGATTTAAAAACATTACCTCCTTGAAAAGGGGAACAATAAGGAGATATTAATAAAAGTGAAAGCAAGAAAACTATTGAACTAATATCTAAAACAATGAGATGGTTTTATTAAAAGAAATAAATTTGATAAACCACTTGTCAATTTGATTTAAAAAAGAAAGAAGAAAACCAAATTGCTATTATCAGAAATAATAAAGATAACCTCACCACCAATGAGGAGGAAATTAAAGTAGTAATTCAGAATTATTTTGCCTAACTCTATGCCAATAAATTTGATAATCTAAATGAAATGGATGAATATTTGCAAAAATATAAGTTGTGCAGGTTAAATGAATAGGAAATTAAATACCCAAATAGCCATATCTTAGAAAAAGAAAATCAACAACCCATTATTGAATGCCTTAATAAAAAATATCTTCAGGGCCACATAGATTCACAAGTGAATTCTATCAAACATTTATGGAACAATTGCTTCTAATTCTGTATAAACATTTTGGAAAAATAGGTGAAGACAGAAATCTGTCTAACTCTTTTTATGACACCAATATAGTGCTGATACCCAAATCAGGAAGAGTTAAAAAAAGAGAAAGAAATTATAGACCTATCTCCACGATGAATATAGATGCAAAAATCTTAAATAAAATCTTAGCAACATATTTACAACAAGTTATCACTAGGATAATACATTATGATCAATTAGGATTGATCCCAGGAATTCAGGGTTGGTTCAATATTAGGAAAACTATTAGTATAATTAATTATATCAATAACAAACCTATTAGAAATCATATGATAATATCAACAGATGCTGAAAAAGACAAAATACAGCACACATTCCTACTAAAACACCAGAAAGATAGGAATAAATGGATTGTTCCTAAGAATGATTTGTAGCATGTATCTGAAACCATCAACAAGCATTATATGCAATGGGGATAGGCAAGAGGAATTCCCAGTAAGATCAGGGGTGAAACAAGTATGCCCATTTTCACCACTACTATCCAATATTGTATTAGAAATGTTAACTTCAGTGATCAGAGAAGAAAAAGAAATTACAGGAATTAGAACTGGGAAGGAAGAGACAAAACTTTCACTCTTTGCAGATGGCATGATGGTATACATAGAGAACCCCCCAAAATTATCTAAAAAACTACTAGAAATAATTAGAAATTTAGCAAAGTTGCAGGATATATAATAAATGCTCATAAATCTTCAACATCATTTCATCATATGAATTTAGTAAGATGCAGCAGAAAGAGCTAGAAAAGAGGAAACCCCATTCAAAGTAACCTCGGATAATACAAAATACCTGGGAGTCTACCTGACAAGGGATACTCAGAAATTATTTAAAACAATTATAAAACACTTCTCACACAAATAAAATCAGATTTAATACCTGGCAAATATCAACTGCTCATGTATAGGTGGAGCTAGTATAATAATAATGACAATTTTACCAAAATTAAACTAGTTGTGCAGTGTCCTACCAATCAAAATTCAAAAAAAAATACTTTTATGAGTTAGGAAAAATTGTAAGCAAATTCATACAGAGAAATAAAAAGTCAAGAATTTCCTGGGATTCAATGAAAAAAGTGCAAAAGATGGTGGCTTAGCCTTAACAGATCTACAGTTATATTATAAAGCATCTGTCATCAAAAATGTCTGGTACTGGCTATGAAATAGAGGGGTGGATCACTGGAATAGAGTAGGTGCAATAGCAGGATATATAGGAATAAAACCTCTCTCTTTGATAAAATCTGCTGGGAAAATTGGAAGTTAGTATAGAAGAAACTTTGATTAGCCCAACACCTCACACCCTATACCAAGATAAGTTCAAAATGAATACAGGATTTAGATATTAAAAACAATATCATGAGCAAACTAGAAGCTCAAGAAATAGTTTGCACGTCAGATCTATGGAAAGACAAGCAGTTTATAACAAAGGAAGAGATGGAGAACATCATTAAAAACACACTAGACAGTTTTGATTATGTTAAATTATAAAACTTTTGCACAGAAAACTCACTGTAACCAAGATTTAAGCAAATTTAGTTAATATGGGAAATGATTTTTACAACTATTGCTTCTGACAAAGGATTCATTTCTAAAATATCCAGTGAACTGAGTCAAATTTTCATAAAAAGCCATTCTCCAATTGACAAATGGGCAAAGGATATGCAAACACAATTTACAGATGGGGAAATCAAAGCAATCCATAGTCATATCAAAAATTGTACTAAATCACTACTTATTAGAGAATGCAAATTAAAGTATCTCTGCGGTATGACCTCATACCTCTCAGACTGGCCAATATGACTCAGAAGGATAATGGTCAATCTTGAAAGGCATGTGGGAAATCTGGGACACTAATACATTAATGATGGAGCTGTGACCCCATCCAAACTTTCTGGAGAGCAATTTGGAATTATGCCCAAAGGGCAATGAAGATGTGTATACCATTTGGTCCAGCAATACCACTACTGGGTCTATACCCTGAAGAGATTATGAAAAAGGGTAAAAATTTCACTTTTACAAAAATATTCATAGCAGCCCTGTTTGTGGTAGCAAAGAATTGAAAATTATGTGAATGTCCTTCAATTGTAGAATGGCTTAATCAACTGTGCTATATGTATGTCATGAAACACTAATGTTCTATTAGAAACCGGGAGGGATGGGAATTCAGAGAAACCTGAAAAAATTTGCATGGACTGATGCTGAGCGAGATGAGCAGAACCAGAAGGACATTGTATACCCTGACAAGCAACATGGTGTGATGATTAAACTTAGTGGACTTGCTCATTCCATCAGTTCAACAATCAGATGCAATTTTGGGGTATCTGCGATGGAAAATATCATCTGTATTCAGAGCACGAATTGTGGCGTTTCAACAACACCAAAGACTTTTACCTTTTAATTTAAAAAAAAAAAACACATTTCTTATTATGTAATTTTGTTATCTCTTATACTTCATTTTTCTTTGTTAAGAGTATGATTTCTCTCTCGTCACATTCAATATAGATCAATGTATACCCATGTAAACAAATTAAAGAGCAACAGCCTGCCTTCTGTGGTGGGTGGGAGAGAGAGCAAGAGTAGGGTAAAAACTGTAAAACTCAAAACAAATAAAATCTTTCTTTTATTTAAAAAAAAGAAAAGAGAAACAAGAAAAAGAAAAAAGTTCAATTTAGATGTTAAAAAATATTTCTACCTTTCTTCATTTGATTATGAAATTTTAGTTCCCTAATACACATTCAGTTTTTGATTCAGTGCCTTGTACTGCAGGAATAATGGTTTATTCCTTTTTATTGTCATTCAATTTTCCCCATATAGCTATCACATCTAACTTTTTTACACCTTATTTTATCTCCTTAACTTTTTTCTTGTTTATTTTTGATTAGATTTATCTAATTCTGAGAGACATAGGTTGAGGTACCCCACCAGTAGAAATTTGCTTTCTGTGTCATCCTGTAACTCATTTTGCATCTCCTCTAAGAATTTGGATGCTATACTGTTTGATGCATCCATATTGAATATTAAATTATTTCATCATCTTTGGTACCTTTTGAGCAGATATGGTTTCCTTCCTTATCCCTTTTAGTGAGATTTGTTTTTAAAATTGCTTTCTCTGAAATAAGAATTATTACCCCTGCTTTTTTTCACTTCATTTGAAGCATAAATAATCTGCATCAGTCATTTACCCTGCTTCAAATATGTTTCTTATAAGCAGCATATTGTAGAATTATGGTTTTTTATTCCATTCTGCTATCTGTTTCCATTTTATGGGATAAATCATCCAATCCACATTCACAGTTATTATTATTGTCTTTATTACTTTCCATGTTATCTCCCCTCCATTTGTTCTTTTTTCCTCCTCCCTTCACGCTAACCTCTTCACTAATGCTTTTCTTCTAAGTACCTCCTCCCTCAATCGGCCCCCCTTCTATCAGTCACCCTCCCTTTTCTTCCCTCTTTCCCTTTCCTCTTCATCTTTCCATCCCATCTAATTCCTCCTTCTCTTCCCCTCCTAATACTTGAGTGCTAAGATAAATTTCTAAACCCAATTGAGTGTATGTGTTATTCCCACTTTAAGCTAAATTCAATGAGAGTAGTATTCAAGGAGTTCTCACCCCCTCTCTTCTATCTCTGTGCTGAAATAGGAATTTTGTGCCTCTGCATGTGATGTAATTTACCCTATTTTGTCTGCCCTTTCTCTCAATCTCAATAAAATCCCCTCCCCTTTTGAATGTCTCAATTTTTTAAAACATTCTATCAAAATCAAGTTATGTTCATACTTTCAACCTCAGCATGCTCTCTCTAATAGAATTACAGTTTCTAAGAGTTTTGAGAATTTTCATCCCATGTAGGCTTGTAAGCAGTTTAACCTTATTGAGTAGCAGTCTTTTCCTTTTTCCCATTTATCTTTTCATGTATCTCTTGTGTCTCCTATTTGAAGATGAGATTTCTGGTTCTGTTTGCTCCGGTCTTTTCATCAGGAAAGTTTGAAAGTTACCCATTTCATTAAATGTCCATCTTTTCCCCTGAAAAGATATGCACAATTTGGTGGGTAGGTGATTCTTGGTTTTATTCCAAGTCCTGTAACCTCTGTTATATCATATTCCAAGACTTTCAGTCCTTTAATTTGGATGCAGCCAGATCCTATGTAATCCTCACCATGTCTCTTTAGTATTTGAATTGCTTCTTTCTGGACACTTGGAGAATTTTCTCCTTATTCTGATCATTCTATAGTTTGGCTGCAATATTCCTTGGCATTTTCATTTTGAGATCCCTTTTCACTTGGTGATGATTGGATTCCTTCAATGACTATTTTACCTTCTGGTTCCAGATATCAGGGCAGTTCATGAGGATTTACTGAAGAATGAAAACCAGGCTCTTTTTCAATCCTGGCTTTCAGGTAGTATAATTAATATCAAATTATGTCTGCTGAGCATGGAAAGAATTACATAAATTGATGCTGAACCAAGAGAATATAGTACATATTAGCAACATTGTGAATTGATCAAATATATGGATTATATGGATTCAGCTCCTCTCAGTGGTCTGGGGAGCTAGGATAACTCTGGGAGATCTGTTATGGACAACCCCATCCACACCCAGATTAAAACACACACACAAAATCCAAATGAATCCGCTGTTCACCTTTTAAAAATTTGTCGCATATTTTCCCTTCATATCCCATGGTTTTCTTTCTTTTTCCTTAGTCCTAATACCTTAAATACAAAATGATTACTATGTAAACATGTTAAACACAAATGTATGTGCACAACATTCACTAGACTGAGGGGCTGGAGGGGGAGGGAGAGTGCAAGAAAAGTGTATAATTTATAAATAATGTGAGTGGATGAATGTTGAAAAATCTTTCCACGTAATTGGAAAAAATAAAATATCAATCAGAAATTCTCTCTCCATTTATTATCCTCCATTGCCCAGTTCAACTGTTTACCAATGAGGTATTTTACTTTTTTGTTCTATTTTTAATTTTTTAATTTTATTTAACAGGTTTCTCATTAAATTCTTAGTTTCCATTATTCCTAATCTATTTTTCAAGGAAGTATTTTCTTCCTTCAACTCTTGCATCTCCCTGTCCATTTGGTCAATTCTATTTTTTTAATAGTTATTCTCATTTTGTACAAATAAGTTTTTTTTGCATTAATAAAACATTCTTGTTTAAGAGTAAACAAAATACCCCCTCCCCCCATAAATATAGACTTGCTTGAGCAATAAAGTAAAGGGGAGAGAAAAAAAATTAAAATTAAAAGAATAATAGTAATAATTGTAGGTATGGCCAGGTGGCGCAATGGATGGAGCACCAGCCCTGGAGCCATGAGCACCCGAGCCCACATCCGTCCCCGTAGGCCCAACCATCCCCCAGCCTAGTGACATGCAAGCCACCTGAACCCCACTGCCCTGTAAAAACCAAAAAAGAAAAAAGAAAAAAAGACCCAAAATAAAATAAAATAGTATTAGTAGTAGGGGTGGCTGGGTGGCAAACAGAGCATTGGCCCTTAAGCCAGGAGCACCCGGGTCCAAATCCGGCCTCAGACAACCAACAATCATCCTGCTATGCTTCTCCAGGCAGGCCACCCATCCCCATTTGCCCTGCAACCCCCCCAAATAATAATAATAAAAAATGTGCTTGAGTCTTTGTTCCAACACCAACAACTCTGTCATGGATGGATCACATTCTTTATGATAAGTCCATCGCAAAAGTTACTTTCATATTTTTCCACAGTTGCCATTGCTGATCGCAACTCCCTCCTTCCGTATTTCTCCACTACCATGTACTATATTTTCTCTCTCCTTTCACTCTGACTCTGCTGTAGGGTAGCAGAGTGGTGCAGCAGACAGATCCCTGGTCCTGGGGCCAAGAAGCCCTGAGCCTCCACACCACCCCTTAGACCCAGCATCTACCTGGTCCTATGGTACAGGATACGCCATCCAATCCCAGCCCCTTGCAAGAAGTGAAAAAGAAAATGTGTTATATCTCACCACTCTCCCCCCATGGTCCATACTCTCCTCCTTCATTCAGATCCCCAGCCTTCCCCCTGCTCCCCACTCCTTCTTACTCCAGATGCCTATATCCCATTGAATATATATGCTGTTTCCTCTCCTAGCCACTTCTGATGAGAGGAGAGGTTCCCTCATTTCCCTTTGCCTCCCCCCTTCCATATCATTGCAATAGCTCATTGTAATTTTAAAAAAAATCTTATTATATGAAATATCTTGGCCTATTCCCCCTCTCCTTTTTCTTTCTCCCATTACATTCCCCTTTTTTTCTATTGACTCCAATTTTATACCATATTTTCTGTTCAAATTCAGCTTTCTCCTGTGCTTCAACTATAAAACCTCCCTCTACCTGCTCTACTAACTGAGAAGGTTCATATGACTATTATCAGTGTCACTTTTCTATGCAGGAATACATGCAGTTCATTCTCATTAAGTCCCTCATATTTCCCCCCTCTCCTCCAATCTCCGTGCTTCACCTGAGTCCTGTATCTGAAGATTAAACCTTCTGTTCAGCTCTGGCCGTTCCAAAAGGAACATTTGAAATTCCTCTGGTTCATTGAAAGTCCATCTTTTTCCCTGTAAGAGGATATTCAGCCTTGCTGGGTAGTTGATTCTTGGTTGCATTCTAAGCTCTTTTGCCTTCTGGTATATTATATTCCAAGCCCTATGAGCTTGAAGTGTAGTTGCTGCTAAGTCCTGTGTGATCCTGACTGCAGCTCCATAATAGTTGAACTGTGTCCTTCTGGCTGCTTGTAATATTTTCTCTTTGACTTGGGAGTTCTGGAACTTGGCTATAATATTCCTAGGGGTTGGTTTTTTGGGATCTCTTTCTCAGGGGGATCGGTGGATTCTCTCCATTTCTATTTTGCCCTCTGCTTCTAGAATATCAGGGCAATTTTCCTGTAGCAATTCATTGAAAATGATGTCAAGCTTCTTTTCCTGATCATGACTTTCAGGTATTCCAATAATTTTTAAATTATCTTTTTTAAGGCTGTTTTCCATATCAGTTGTATTTTCAATAAGATATTTTACATTTTCTTCTAATTTTTCATTTTTTTTTTGGTTTTTGAAGTATTGATTACTGATTTCTGGTAAATTCATCAATCTCCCTGAATTCTCTTCTTTGTCTGAAGGATTTCTTCTCCTCAGAGAGTTTTCTTATCTCTTTTTCCATCTGGCCAATTTGGCTTTTTAAGGCATTCTTCTCCTCAATAACTTTTTGTACTGTTTTATCCATTTGACCTAAGCTGGTTTTTAGCATGCTATTTTCTTCAGCATTTTTTTTGGATTTCCTTGACTAAGCTGCTGACTTCATTTTCATGTTTTCCTGCATCTCTCTCATTTCTTTTCCCAGTTTTTCTTCCAACTCCCTCATTTGATTTTCAAAGTATTTTTTGAGCTCTGTCTGAACCTGAGCCCAATTTCTGTTTTTCTAGGAGTCTTTAGATGCAGGAGCTTGTGCTTCCTCATCTTCAGACTGAGTATTTTGATCCTTCTTGGGCTCATGTGCAAAATATTTCTCAATGGTGTTCCTCTTTTTTCTCTGCTTGCTCATTTTCCCAGCCTGAGCCTGGTTTTGGGGTGCTTCCTGAGATTTTGGGACACTCCCACAAGGGTCTCAGTGTGTGAAGCTCTGTCCTCCCTCCTGGTCTGTGAATGACCATATGAGCTCCCCTCTGCCATGGGCTGAGGTGGGGTGGCCCTGCTAGACTGCAATTAGGATCTGAATGTGGTCAGAGCCCCAGAGTCCTGTTCCAGGGGCAGAGGACAGAGCTCTGCAATCTCTCTCTTCACTCCCCTCCCTCAACTCAATGGGCTTATGCCCTGGGGGCTCCTGCTCACCAGCTTTGCCTGTTTCTGTTTCTGGATCTGGGCTGTGGTGGCCACTCTGCTCACTGTGTGCTCTGAGGACTGGGCTCCACGTGCTCGTTCTGGCAGAGGTCCCCTGCTGTTCCCCTGCTTTGTGCTCGTTACTCCATGGGGTGTATCTCAGGAGACTCCCCCGCTGCTGTGAGCTGGGGCTCCTAGCACCCTGGGGCTGCCTCCGGGAGGCTGGAGTCCTTTCACTCTGGCTGGCCACCCCTCCGAAGGGCCGCCCCTCTGACCCTGGGGAACAGAGCCTTTCTGCTCTTTTCCAGGTTACCTTGAGTAGGAGAACAGCCTCACTGGGTCCCTCTGTGGGTTCTGTCTCTCGAAAATTTAGTTAGTGTCCTTAGCTTATAAATTTTATGAGGGATCCTAAGACACTATCCTTTGTTGTCTCTGGTCAATTCTATTTTTAAAACAACTGCTACCTTTTTTCCAACTGCCCTAATATATTTTTAAAGGATTTATTTTCTTATCTCAATTTTTGTTGCAAAGAATTAAAATTTTCTTGCATTTCTTTTCTCATTTTTCCATTTGATTTAAAAAAATCCTATCTGAGTTCTAAGTTCTTCTAGGCTTCATATTCTTCTGCTCTCCTTTTCTGAACTTTTGTTTTGCCCATCTTTATCTCCAAGTAACCTTTCAATGGATCCTGTTTTTCTCTGACTTTTCCTGTTAATGTTGAGATTTGTTATCTATCCCAAGGTTCTTGTGTTGGGGAGATTGCTTACTATCCTTTGGTGGTGAGAGCGCTAGAGAATTGCTAGCTATCTTGGGCTGTTGGTGTTGGGACCTCCTGGGGCAGCCTGTTCCCTACAGTGGGAATGCCTGAGGCTATCTTGGTGTTATCCACAGGCAGACCAATCACTGGGGTAGTCTGAAAAGATTGGAAATACCAAGGACTCTCTCTCTGGACCCACCATCATCAAGGGTAAACTCAGTCTCCTGGGGGGGGGGGGGCAATTGGGAAATGTGGGAACATCTGGGGCCTTCTCTGTATTGTTTACACAATGTCACCAAGCCCTCCTCCTGCCTAGGAATGCCAGAGGCTCATTATCAGGGTCAGGCCATCCAGACCAACCAGGCACATGAACTGAGTGTGGGTTCTGGGCCTCAGCACTGGAGCTTTGCCAGCCCCCTGGAGCAGCCCACCCTTTAGGCAAGTCATAACTCCAAACCCTCCACTCCCACCAACAAGGATCTCAAGTTAGTCCCCTGCCTCATGCCTCCCCCTTGCACTGGGTTTCTGCTCTTTGCCCTTCCCTCCCCCATTCTCCCTCATGACAAACTTGGAGCATGCTTCACTCTGATCTTTTGTGTGTTCTGTCACTCCAAAACCTGTTAAGAACCTTGATTAAGATCAGGAGCAGATTTCCCTCTGGGTTTCTGTCCACCATCTTGACCAGAAATCCTCATTGTGTTTTAATCTTGAAACAAACTTTCAAGCTCCAAGGAAAAAGTTTCAAGAGAAAAAGTGAAAATAATGCCTAGATATGTGAACCTGGACAAATCACCCAACTTCTCAATCTTAGTTCTTTAATCTGTAAAATGGGTACAATACACAATCACATTGATTAGAAGAAAAAATTAAATGGAATGTTTGAAATAAACTTTAAAGTTTAAAAAAAGAAAAGAACCCTTAGCTATTTTTCAAGGCTTCAAGTCTAACTCTTCAGGAATGCTCTACAAGTTTCCTTTTTCATTTAATTCCTTCTTTGCTCTTCCTGCTTTTCTCCTCTCTTCTTTCTAAGGCTTTTTGAAATGCTTCTGTTAGTTTATAGATAAAAAGCCTCTGTAGCAGGGAACTCTTGCTACTCCTCACTCCCTAAATCCAGAATGAGAGACTAAAACAGACTAAAACATACTGTCTGAGAAATGAGGCAAGAACGTAAAGAATCACTGCATGTGCAGGTTCCAACAGGAGTATTTTCTAATACCAAGTCCCCAAACAACCTTCACATGCTTTATATCTACAGGAGAAGCAAAGTCCATGACTTCACATGAATATTTTTAGGTAGAAGAACTATATCCTCCAACCATCAGGGAAGGGTCACTGGCTGTTGGCAGTAAAAAAAAGTGACCATTAGCAAAGCCTCTTTTCTGCTGGCAGTAACTTAATATATAGCAGAAAAGAGGAAGTCATGGGATAACAGATAGAGGGCCAGGCTCAGAGTCAGGAGGACTCCTCTTCCTGAGTTCAAATCTGACCTTAGACACGACCTAGTGGTGAGACTCCAGTCAAGTCACTTCCCCTTGTTTGCCTCTGTTTTCTCATCTGCAAATGACCTGCAGAAGGAAATGGCAAAACTCTCCAGTATTTTTCCCCAAGAAAACTTCAAATGGGGTCATGAGGAACTGTACAAAACTGAAAAGACTGAACAACAACAGCTTCCTGAATTTGCATATAAACATACATTTATGTGTGGATATGTGCATGCATCTGTGGTGTATAATTGTAGGCATGTTCACACTCAAGTACACAGACTCCCTGAAATGTGAGGGGCATTGAAGACCATAATGACTAGCGCTCTCATTTTAAACATGAGAAACATGATGTCCAGTACCTAAGATGACTTGTCTCAAGGACACTCAAGCAGCATTTGAAGCAGAGTTTGCCTGGTTTTTAAAAATTCAATTGTACATGCACATATATGCATTTATGCATTTAAAAGCATTATTCTGAGGCATCCGTAGATTTTGGACAGATTGTCAAAGAAATTCATGAAGTACAAAAAATTAGGAATCCCTGAGCTAAAGAGAGAAATAGACTTAATTGATGGAACCTCCAGGTAGGGGTTCAGGATTACCAATAGAGCTTGTATTTGTGCTCATTATTATAACTTCAGAAAGGAAGGATGAATAAAACTGAATCCATATCACAGTGGACAAAGGAAAAGCCAGGAGATTTGTGGTGGGAGTGAGAGACTGCCCCCTGGATCTTTCCCTATCCCCCACAAATGGGTAAAGCAGATTCACAGGAATAGAGGAGCTGGGAGTGATCTTGCCTGGAGGCTCCTCCTCCTCTCCACCTCCAGCTCCTTCTTCCTCCCCAAATCAAGAGAAGAATCCAAGTGGATAAGTCTAATTCATCTTCCCAGCCATCATTCTCTTACCTTGAAATAAATGAACCTTCTGACATTCATTTGACACAAATGTGTTATTATTCATAAGAAATTGCTATATTTCTGAATATAGCTCTATATGGTATGAATGAATAATTCCTCAAGACAGCATTGTAATAAAAAATTAATTGTCTTCAGAGAAGATTCAACTTCATATAGGTCTCTAGTTAAAAATGAAGACTTGGGCAGAAAATGAAAATGAAAATGAAAGACTCCCCTTTAGTTAAATACAAGGTTAAGGGGACAATGGGCAGGATGTGCAGACCACCAGAATTTCAGATAATAAGGTTGATATGGTTTAGGCCACTAAAGATGTTAATGATTTTCTCTATTCTTTGATTCTATATTAAAAGTCTGATTTCTTTCCAAGTTCTGTAAGATCATTGTGGATGATCCTCACCTATAGATTTATTGGCAAGTCCCAGATAATAAAATTTTATGTTTAATCTATATTTTTCTGTTATATTATTTTAATCCTACTTTTTAAGGTTTCTTACAGTTTTACAATTTATAATGGTGTATTCATATAAATACCAAGAACCCTACTTAATTCAAGAAAAACAAAAAAGAGAAGAGATGACAAAGCCAGTCTATATAGGAATCAAATGCAAAGGTAAAGTTGCACACTTTTCCCCTATTTTAAAATCATTGCAGGACCTTGGGTTGGGGTGGGGGGTAAATCGCACTCTTAGACTTGTAAGCCTTGAATTTTTAATAGCCCTCACAGTACCACTTCACAAATAAATGGAACCTTGAACACACTCCTTCAAGTTAATTTGGGTGTTTACAAGAGGGAGAAGGTCTCAGTCTTCATAATAGAATACAGCTCTCCTCTTCTTTGGGTTTATCCATTTCAGATGTCAGATAATTGATTTCCTCTTGAAGTTGCTCAGCTTCTTTTTTGAATTCTTCTTTTAGTAACTGTCTCTGTTCCTGAAGAGAAACAAATAGGATTCAAGATCATGAAAACAAAAGATACCACATAGAACTCGGAGAATATTGTTCAGATATTCAAGTAAACCTCTCCAGATCCTCAGAATGACCTGTGGAAAGTGTATGCCAGACTGTGAACTTGAGAGAAAAGACCTGGGGAACTGGCCAGAGTGAAAGCATCTGCCACAAGTTTCCCCAGGGTACTGAGGGTAGGTGGAATGTGAGGAGGCAGTGGAAGGCCCTCACCTGAGAGGCCTCTCCAGAAGTGTAGACTAAGAGTCCACACCTGCATCTGCAATAGCTAACAGGTCTGGGGTCTCTGGCAGGAGCTGCTGACATAGAACAGAGCACAGGGTAGATACCAGCACCTGTGCCGCCTTCTGCCTCTGGAAGAGAGGGAGGCAGCTTTAAATCCAGAATTATCTGTCTCTCAAGGTGGTTAAAAAATATTCTTAGAAGTACAAGGAGATAAAAGCAAATTTTATCTGACATATGGAGAACAAGTCAAATAAAAACGCCAAAAAATTAATAAGTTCTATAGTATCACATATTAACTACCATTTGCATAGAACTTGGAGGTTTGCAGAGCATTTTTCTCCCCACACCTCAGTGAAGTTGCATGAAATGACATGCCCATTTTCTAGATGAGGAAACTAAGATATGGGGAGATTATGAGATGATGGGGATTTTCCACAGCCATGTGGTCAGTGTGTGGTATTGGCTTTAGGATTCAGAGTGAGAGAAGACAGGAAAAAGAAAGCAATCAGCACCACAGATGAGAGAAAAAATGTATATAATTGGTGCTCTAAAGAAACCCCAAGGAGCGAAAAAAGAACCAGGGAAGAGGCAGAGGAAGACATAATGGGAGAGTGGAACAAAACAAAAAGAATAAAAAGACACTGGAGAACAATCCCAGATATTCCCCAAACCAAAACCAATATTGAGAAAATCAGGGCGGCAATGGAAGAGAGCTAAAGAAGTTCAAACATTAGATTAATTGTAGGGACTCTGGAAGGTATTGATGAAAACAAAAATCCTACTTCATACTGAAGACATTTGAAAGTAGGAAAGATTTCCCAGAGTGGATCAGAGCTGAGCATGGCACACGAGTGGAAAGAATTCAAAGGGTTTCAGCAAGAAGAAATCAGAAATTCCATCCATCATGAGATACCATTGTGAAATTTCAGAGTAATAAAGGCAATGATTAAAGTGAGGTGAAAGAAAATTGAAATTACCTAAGGGACAAAATAATGGTATGCCTTTCCCAGAGTTCTCAGCCATGCCAGAAAAAAGAAATAGTATGATCTGTTTTGTATAGACATACACCCACACACATGCACGTGTACATATGTGCATATGATCAAAGTCTGGTAATTTTAAATTTTCTGATGTAATTCTTTGCCCTTCAAGAATAAATTATGTATATGTGTATATATATTTCCATTTCTATAAATACAACTGTATAATATATTTATATTGTAAAGATCTATACTCTATGCAAACATGGCTTGAAGAGAAATAATTACACTGAAAAAATAACATATCTATTTATATAAACTTTATATATATTTATATACTAATAAACTATATATTATATATACTCTATATATTATATAAAGTATGTGTATTTTACTCTTGAAGGGAAATAATTTGAAGGGAAAATTTAACTTTTATCTAGATATAGAAAATGGCATTCAAAACCCAAAAAGACCTCAAACAATTTCTTTAATAAAAGTCTGGGGGAAGTCTGGGAGACCACACATTGTCTAGGGAGAGTTCCTGTTCCATAAACCAATCAAATCTCAACAAAAAGAGTAGAATAGTAATCATGTTGTTACCTGTGCTATAAAGTAGAGCATTTGAACTTCTATAATAGAAATAGAAACAATTTAAGATGATTTAAGTGCTGAAAATTTAAAAAACAAACTAAGCAAAATAAAAAATAATCCTGTACATAAAATTATATTTTAAAATTATCAAACTGGAGATTCTGAAATAAAAATTCTTATTTTTTACAAAAATGGAGTAATGACAATATAATAGGATAAGTTAAACCTGTAGTTTATGACATCTAAGCTTAATTTGTTTCATCAGTTGATCTAGGCATTGGAAGAGTTGAGAATCACCTATAGGCCAAAGGAGAAGCACTTGATGGACATGTGTAGGTACATTACCCATAGCGATTTGCTCAAGGAAATCAGAGAAAGAATTGTTATTAATCAGAGAAGTATGATTTGAAAAGATCATGCTGCAAGAGTGAACAATTATCAACAGGCAATTCCCATACTCTCTTGGGATTTTTTTGTCAAGAAACCTCCAGGAAGGCAGCCAGCATGTTGGGTAGCTGCTCTATGAAGGATTTCTATGAGACACTGGACAAGAGTGACTTCAGAGGAGAGGGAATGATTTAGATTATCTCTGAGGTCCCTTCAATCCTAAATTCCTTGAACCCTTTGTTACTGATGAATTTTAAAGATTAGAAACTATTTCATCTACAAGAACACACAGATTACATACCTTGAGCTTCAGAGCCTGGACTCTCTCTTGCTCTGCTATCCACAGTTTCCTTTCTAATTCCATCATTCCAGTCATTTGTTTTACATGCTCCTGATAGCTTTTTTCTTTCTGCTCCATCATCTCCAGGTTCTTCTTTTGTCTTTCCTCTAACTGCAATACAGCAACCTCTGCAGCCTGAGCTTTTAGATGCTCCACTGTGGTTGATGAAAAATAGGGGAAAATGAATGAAGGACCACTGATTCTTCTAGTCATTCTGCTATGATTTCTCTCATTTTAAATAATTTAACTTCTTGGCATTGATTTTCCAAGACAGTAACCAACAATCAAGTGAACATATATGCCAGAGAATGTTTTGGTAAGAAGAAAGAACTCTTTCTGTATACTAATGGCCAAGTCACATTAAAGTAGTCTGTGGAGGCCTTCCCGATAATCTAGAACCAAGTTCATGGACTTCTAACCTTCAATTTCCTTTTCCTTTGCAGAGAGTGATGGGTCTGCCTGCAGTATTGCTTCAGCTTCATCTTTCTTGGACTTCAGGTAGTCCTGCAGAGTCTCTTCAGACTGAAAATGCAAAGAATGTGAACTATAAAGAGGAAATAAAACTGTTGGGATAAAGTCACAAATTGACTGTTCACATAACACTGGTCTTGACAGTGGTCCATTCTACTTGCCATTGTTGTCATTCACCTTGGAGCTTGGAAATGGCTCTTGAAGATCCCTCTCCACCCCTAGTCAGAATCAATTGCTCATGGGAGAGTTCACCTGTATCCCCTTCCTGGGCTGCTGGTAGTACTTCTGTTTCAGCTCTTTCTTCTTCTGCAGAAAGAGATGATAGCCCCCTGGTTTAGAGAAGGCTCCCTTCTTCACAGCTTCTTCCAGAGGACTGAAAATATCCTGAAGTAAAGCTCTGCACCGTTGTACAGACTCGGTCTGGTTCTGGTTACAAAAGTCATCTAGCTTAGCTTCTAGCTGGCTCTTTAGAGAAATATAAAGGAAAAGAAGTGTAAAAGGTAAAGTTGGAAGAACTTATCCGAAGTATCAGAATTTCTAGAAATGAATTCTTAAAAAAAAAACTTGCCTTCCCTCCCACATATGCATTTCAGAGATATTCCAACCCTTATACTCGACTGATTTTTACAGAATCCTCTGGTGGATCTATTTTGAGATCTTAAAGATTATGGGAAAAGGGCAAAACAGGTTCCATAATATGCAATTTCCTAAAGTCCCTTTCCCACATCTTTGCCTTAGATCACAATCCTCAGTTCTTCATATTAATTGTTTCTAATCTTCAATTTCTCAAAATTAATAATAAATGTATTACAGTATCATAGTTAATCAGCATCTTTTATAAAACATCTGCCATAAGACTCTTTAACTTAAAGGAGTACAAATGAATTTTCTGGGGCACACGATTAACTGAACACCACAACCTTAGACTCTTGTAGGCTAGTTTTCTTAAGAAGAACTTCATTTTCCTTTCTGGAACTGCCCTTCTTCATGTGGACCCTCCTCTCCCATGAAGAGGAGCAGCCAAATTACCGTCAGTTCCTTCTGAAATTTCTGGTTCACATCTTTGAAAGAATCCCTCAAGAAGACTCCAATGGCTTCTCTTTCACAGGTGGCATGTATTTCCAATAACTCCTTAAGGGTCTCTGTGGGAAACTGGACCCTTTGTTTCATCATCCCTTCATATAGTATAAGGGCCCTTTGAACTGCAGCTGAGTTCTCTAATTGAACCAGTCCCAAGATTGCATTCTCCATACAAGGCATATCTCCGCTGGTTATGGCCTCGAGATAGGTCAGGACTAAATATTCTAGACCTATAGTGAAACCAAAAAAGGGAGAGGTCAAATCCATCAGAAGACTCAGAATCAATCATAATAACGAATTAGTATATATGCTTCACTTTACATTATATCTTAATTATTGCGCCATTGGGAAAATATTAGACATGGTGTATGTAAAGTTTTCAAATTAACCCTTTTCAATTCTAACATTTTATGATTCTTTGAAAGCTTCACAGCAAACTTTTCCTTTGAGAGGAAGAGGAGTCCCCAATGGTAATAATGAGAAGCAATGGAGAGAATAGATAAAGGAACTGCCTCATTCTCAAACAAGGTAGCTCTGGTCATTCTCTTAATGACCCCAATTATCTTCTCTCTTTTGAGAATGGTCAGAAGCAAGAAACTTAAATGATAGGTATAAACATTTCATTATCTTAATTACTGCAACATTGGTGAAGGATTGGGCATGGGGTGTGGTACTGAAGATTTTCATGTGGGCTTTTCTGGTTCTAACTTCTTATTTTCTTTTAGGAAAATTATTTAGCCTTATAATAGACTTTCTGATATTGGAACATAAAATTTTAATAATATTAAGAGACAGCGGAAGGGAACTTAGAATGGACTTTGTAATGTATTCACTACACTATATCTAGTTATCAGGGGCTCTCCTTAGAGTGTTCTCTCTTATATTTCCCTCTCCTGTTCCTCTACAAATAGCCTAAGAAAAATCTTGGAAGAATGACTCGGGGCGGAAAGGACTTACGGGGTCCATTGACTGTGATGCCTCCCTGGAGAGTTTTTACATTGGAATGGTGGAAGATATAGGAGCAGAAACTTTCCACTTGTTCCACAAATCGAGGATCCAGGTCACCATCATGAAAGTTCTCAAGCTGGGAAAGCTTCTTTTGGTGCATAGGTAGGTTGAAGATAAAGCATTTCCTTTTGGGGAATAACTGGCGGATACACTGACGAGGTTGGTTGAACATTTTAACTTTCTCAGGTTTACCTGATGGAAGGAAAGAAGAAATCTTGTAATACAGAATAAAGCTTGAACTTCAGACACGGGTTCTAACATTATGTACCCTTTCAGGAACCTGTATTTGGGCTGAAATGATGTGTTTGTGCCTAGGTCTTTTGCACTCTCTCCCTCTATATTTTTTGACTCCCACATTGGAATATGAGGTACTGAAGATAGGAACTGATCCCCCCCCACTTCTTTGTATATCCAGTGTTTACTCCTGTGCTTGATACAATCAAAATGCTTAATAAAAGACTCTTCATGGTAATTAATGATGATAATGATGATAACAATTATAAAATGAAATGAAAATAGCCTTTAGTTTTTCCCTGAAGTCATATTTGATGCAAGGATTTATGACTAGAGAAGTATGTATACAGAAAATAAAATAAATTCTGGAAAAAGTTTCCCCCTCCCTCTTCTTTTACTGCCCACATAAATGTCCAACTCTCAAACCCTGGGGACCTTTCTTGGGTTTCAGTGCCATCTCTAGGAACACATCAGAGGTGATGGATTTCCCACCAACTTCCAACTCCAAGGTAAAACCGTGCACTGTCCACACGAAATTTGGGAAGAAGCTCACGAATTCTGAGGAGTTTTCTACTTCATCCATGTTGGGAGCAGATCTGCTTATGAGCTTGTCTATCAGTTTAGTCAAAAAGCTGGGGAATTAATTAAGGAAATATGGCAAAGAAAAGCAATAGCTCCTGTTCCACAATTCCTTCAA
Source organism: Macrotis lagotis (assembly GCF_037893015.1). NCBI lineage: Eukaryota > Metazoa > Chordata > Mammalia > Peramelemorphia > Peramelidae > Macrotis > Macrotis lagotis. Next base: position 39,150,096 of record NC_133659.1, on the reverse strand, counting down.
TTCTTTGAAGTCTTTTAATTCCCCTTGGTCTTGAATAATCTGATTATATTTTTGGCATAAAGTATAAGCAATTTCTCTATAACTTGTGATTCATATATACATACTCACAAACATGTGTACACAGACACTAACACCTGTCCTTAGATCATGAGAAACAGAACATGGGCTTCAGAGAGATGTCCAAGGAAAGTGAAGATAATCCTCTAGTCCCTTCCCCAACTGTACTCTTCCCCCAAATCACAGAAAGGATACTTCAGTTGGTCTGTGGCCTCCTGGTTGATGTTGCCCATGCTGTTGTAATTAAAAATACTTCTCAGGAGCACAATCCAGGCAGAGATCCATGTGTCATCTGTGTTGTCACCCTACAAGTCAGATCACATTCCTTGATCTTATTACATGATACTTTTTGACTCCCATGGCAGCTCCTAGATTAGTATACCTCTGTACCAGGTGAAAATCCAGTTCCCCTAGGCTTTTGCTGACCTTTGTCCTATAGTAATGCCAACATACTCTCCTTCATTTTCCACCATAAATACCATCTTTCCTTCTTCGTTTTTCCATATCACCCAGCCACTCACTGTCCAGGAGAACAAGATTGTGACTTGGTTTCTCAGGATGAGGAATGTATATATCACAGTCAGATACCCTCTGGGGAGTGTCTGGTCTAGGGAGACCAAATATGGTCTAGTGAGTGTTCCTAGTCCATTAAAACAAGCATTTCTCAACAATAGTAATAGGATACTTTAAGCATATTGTTACATAGATTGTGAAGTAGGAATTTGATCTTTTGTAAGAGGAATAGAAATATTTAAGATGAGATAAAAAGTATATTATAATTTTTAAAAGATATTAAGCAGAATAAAAAAAAATCTTTTAGATAAAATAGTATTTAAAATGATATAGGAATGACCTGATGATTTTGAAGTAAAAAGTCTTATTTCTTACAAAAATAGAATGATAATGCTATTGAAGGAAAAAGTGAAACAGTAGTTTATGAAATCTAAATTTAATTGTTTCATTAGTTGATCTAGATGTTGGAAGAGTTGAGATCACCCAAAGGGAAATGGAGAAGCACATGATGGATATGAGTAGGTACATTACCAATAATGATTTGCTCAAGAAAATCAGGATGAGGGATGCTATTAATGAGAGAAAGTGCATTTGGAAAGATCATGAAGCAAGAATGAGCAATTATCAATAGACACTTCATATAGGCCCTTACTGGCTTTTTTTCTCAAGAAAAGTATGGGAAGATAACTAGCTTGCTGAGTTGACTCCTTTATGGAGGATTAATACGAGACCATGGTCACAAGTCAACTCAGATGAGACAGAATGGTTGAGATTTTCTCTGAGATCCCTTTTATTTTTATACTTCTTTGAACAATTTTTAATGCCACATATTAAAAGATGAGAAACTACTTCATCTGTCTGAACTAATGGATTACATACCTTGAGTTTCAGAGCCTGGGCATTCTTTTGTTCTACTAGCAAAAGTTTCCTTTTTATTTCCATCCTTGTATGATAGAATAGAAATAGGTGGCCCCTTTGCTCCATCATCTCTTGAATCTCTTGTATTTCATTCAACAGCTTTGCAGCAGCCTCTGCAGCCTGAACTTTCAGATGCTCCACTAAGGATGATGAAAAATTGGGGAAAAATTAAAGAGAGTTGAAGGACTACTGGTGCCCATGGAGGCATTCTGCTCTGATTTATCTCAGTTTTAATGATTTAACTTTGTGGTGTTAATTAGGGACATTCTCCAAGACAGTGACCAACAAACAGGTGAACAGACATACCTACAGACAGAGAAAATTTTGATACCAAGAAAGAGCTCTTTCTGGATACTGATACTCACGTTGCTTTAATGCAATTAGTGGAGGACTTACCAAATGATCCAGGGTCATAGTCATGGACTGCTCACCTTCAATATCTTTTTCTTTTGCTGAAAGTGACTGGTCTGCCTGTAGAATTGCATCAACTACATCTTCCTTCGACTTCAGGTATTCCTGTAGAACTTCCTCAGCCTGGCAATGGGAAGACAGGGAATTTGAAAAAAGGAAATAAAGTCGTGATAAAGTCAAAGGTTGACTGTACACAGAACACTGGCCTTGACAATGGGTGATTTGATTTGCCATTACCATCATTCACCTCAGGGCTTCAAATCGACTCTTAAAGTTCCCTCTCCATCCTTAGCCTGAATCAATTAATGTTTCACCTGTATGCCTTTCCTGGGCTGCTGGTGGTACTTCTCTTTCAGCTCCTTAATCATCTGAAGAAACAGACCATAGCCACCTGGTTTAAAGAAGGTCCCATTGTTCACTGCTTCCTCCAGAGGGCTAAAAATGTCCTGAATTAAAGCTCTGCATCTTTTTTCAGACTCAATCATGTTTTGCTTATAAAAGGCAAGTCGTTTGGCTTCTAACTGGCTCTTTAAAGAAAAATAAAGAAAAACAGATGTACAAGGTACAATTGGGATTATATATTAGAAATATCAGAATGGGGGTGGCTAGTGGGCTTGGGGAATAGAGCACCAGCCCTGAACAGAATTTTCAATTCTTCAAACTAATTCATGGGTAATCTTCAATTTCTCAAAATTAATAAAAAGTATATTATAAAATCTTAGCCAACTAATATCTTTCACAAGTCATTTGCCATGAGACTCTTTGACTTAAAGAAGACTGCAAATGGTCTTTCAGTGTCACATGACTGAGAGAAGACCATGAATTAGAGTTTGGTAAGCTATTGCTGTCTGGAAGAGTCTCAATGTCTTTTCCAACTCTGCCCTCCCTCATGTAGATCTCCTTTCCCAAGAATAGGAGTAACAAAAGTACCATCAATAGTTTTTGGAATTCCTGATCCACATCTTCAAAAGAATCCTTGTGGAAGATTTCAATGGCTTCCTTCTCACAGGTGGCGTGTATGTCCAACAACTCTGTAAGAGTTTCTGTGGGGAACTGGACTCTTTGTTTCATCATGTCTTCATAGTGTGTAAGGGCCCTTTGAACTGCAGCTGAGTTCTTTAATTGAACCACTCCCCAGATTGCATCCTCCATACGGGGCATATCTCCACTGTGGATTGCATTGACATAGCTCAGAACCAGGTATTCTAGACCTATCAAGGCAGTAAAAATGGAAGAGAGAGAACCATTAGGAGAAGAATCAGAATCTATTGTGCTAAAGAATGAATGGTACACTTGAGTTTTCATTATATTTTTATTCTTGCTTATCTTTACTGTTACTCCATTGAAGAAGCACTATACCTAGAGTATGGAAAGTTTGCAGAATAGCCCTTTTCAGTTCTAATACCTAATGACTCTATGAAACTTTCACAATTTTTTTTTAACATGAGAGGAAGAAATGTCCCAAATGGCAATAAAAAGAATGGATAGAATGTATAAAGCAACAGCTTCATTTCTAAATAGGTTAGGTCTGACCATTCTCTTGATAACCTCATTTGTCTTCTGCATAGTAGGTGGTGCTGATGATTTTCATGTAAAGTTTTTCTAGCTATAACTTTTTATTATCTTTCAGGAAATGTATTTAAAATTATGCAGAATTCCTGATGTAGGAACAAGTGATAAGATTGATGAAAGACTATGGACAGGAACCTGGGAAGGAATTTGTTGTGTACTAACTAAATTATCTCTAGTAACCATGGCCACTCATAGGAGGGCTGACTCTTACACTTCCTTCTCTTTCCTTACAGTGGAAGAAAAGAGCAATAACAGTAGTTAGGAGGGAGAAAAAAACTCACAGGGTCCATTGACTGTGATGCCTCCTTGCAAAGTTTTCACATTGGAATGCAGGAAAATATAGGAGCAGAAATGTTGAGCTTGTTCCACAAACTCAGGATCCAGTTCACTGTCATGAAGCTTCTCAAGCTGGGAAAGCTTCTTTCTCTGTGCAGGTTGGCTGAAGACAAAACATTTCCTCTTGGGGAACAACTGGCAGATAGACTCACGAGGGTCATTAAATATTTTAACTTCCTCGGGTTTACCTGATGGAAAGGAAAGAGGAGTTTTATAATATAGGATAAAGCCTGAGATTCAGACACAGTCTCTAAAATTATGTCCATTTTTACTTGAAGGTTGGGAAGGCTTCCTTCTTCTTTGTGTGTATATAAATATATATATATATATATATATATATATATATATAGTACTATATATATATATAGTACTATATATATATATATATATATATATATATATATATATAGTACTTAGCACTATGCTTAGTCTGATATAGATGTTTAATAAAATCTGGTTGATACCACTGATGATTAGGATGAAGAAAATCTAGACAGTGAAAAAAGATCAAGGACTTCTTCCAACAGTAGAAGAGGTATTTAGTTTTTCACTGAATCCAATAGTCTAGATTTCAGTCAATTTGGAATAACTTTCTTTATCTCCAAATAAGTAAGGAGCCATAACTAGAGAAATATATATTAAGAACATAAAGCAAATTTTGAAGATTTCCCTTTCCCACCTTGCTTTACTTCCCACACCAATGCCCAGTTCTCAAGCCCTAACCTTGCTTAAGCTTCAGTGCTGTCTCCAGGTACTCATCAGAGGTGATAGGTTTCCCATTCATTTCCAATTCCAAGGTGAAATCACGCACAGTCCACACAAAATCTGGAAAGAAACTCACAGATTCTGAGGAGTTTTCTTCCATATCAGTTTTGGGGGCAGATTTGCTCCTGATGTGATCTGTCAACTTAGTCACATAACTGGGGAATTAAATAAGGAAACATGGCCAAAAAAAAAGCACCATCCACAATTCCTTCAATTATCTGAAGTCATTTACTTTCCTTTGACTTGGATTAACTGACTATTTTTTCATCATGAAATGAGTAATTTCTCTATAACTTGTATTCACACACATATACACATAAACCCACAGACACAAAAATATGTTCTCACAAATTTTTGCCTATCTTTAGACCATGAAGAACAGAACATGGACTTCAGAGAAATGTCTGAGGAAAATAGAGACCTTCCTCTAGTCCCTTCCCCAACTGTACACTTCCCTTGAATCACTGAAAGGATACTACAGCTGGTCTATGGCCTGCTGATTGATGGTGCCCATGCTATTGTAGACAAAGGTACTGCTCAAGAGCACAGCCAGGGCAAAGATCCATGAGTCATTGCTGTTGTCGCCCTAGAAGTCAGATCACATTTCCTAGTCATTTCTACCACCATGGCAGCTCGTAGATTATCATACCCGTTTACTAGGTGAAAAACCAACTCTCTTGAGTTTTTGGAAACCTAAGACCTATAATAATACTAACATTCTCTCCCTCACTTTCAGTCATGAACAACAACTTCCTTTCTTACCTTCTCCACATCGCCTAGCCCCTCAGTGTCCAGGAGAACAAGGGTGTGATTCGGTTTCTTGGGATGAGGAACACACCACATCCAGATACCCTTCGTGTGAGACTGCACTGTGGAGCCAAGGGAGAAACCTGCACAAGAGTTTGGAGAGATGAGCCTGCATTGATTGTGTTTTAGGGATTAGTATTGTTGGGCAATGTTAATCATTCACTAGAAAAAATATCGACTATTTTCTCATAGTGAAAAAGGAGATTACATATCATAGAATCAGTCTTTTGGGGCAGCCAGGTGGCACAATGGATAGAGCACCTGCCCTGGAGTTAGGAGAATCTGAGTTCAAATGCGGCCTCAGACACTTAATAATTGCATCACTGTTGGACCTTTTGTAAATCACTTAACCCCATTTCTTTAAATAATAATTAAAAAAAGAATCAGTCCTTTAAGTCTAATTTTTAAATTACACCAGAGAGATACCAAATAGACCAACTGCATGGGTAGCTGGACAGTGCAATGGACAGAGTACTGACTGTGGATTTAAGAGGACAGGTGATTGAATCCAGCATCAGACACTTGTCACATACTAGCTGTGTGACCTTGATCCAGCCAACCAACCCTGATTGTCCTGTATCCAAGGCTGTCTCCAATCATCCTGCTTTCTATTTTCCCACTGGATCTAGATGACTCTGAAGGAAAAAGTGAAGCTGGTGACATAGCACAGCAGCCCCTCACTCTATTTCAATTTATGTGCTTGTGATCACATTAGCTCCCTGATATTTTGGTTTTCTTTGAAAATGGACAAACATGGGAACCATCAACCACCTGCAAGATCATTGCTTCATAAAGCAGTTTAGATGCCTAGGAAATTTTCCTTCAGTGATTTCATTTTCATTCATTCATCAATCTATATATTCATACATTTCATTTGTTTAACTCACTTTTATTGAACACCTACTTTGGGCAAGGTGCTATTCTAGAAGCTATGAGTGAAACAATGAAAACAGGACCTGATCTCTTCCCTGAAGAATTTCCATCTTCTTAGGAGATCTAAGACATGCATAGAAAACTATAATAAAGAAACAAATGTTCCTTAGGTAGGCAAAAATTCAAAAGGAATTCAGGAGAGGATATTATTTCTTGCTTTAAGGACCTTGGATTGAGATCTTGGGAGGAAGAGAGGCACCAAAACTGGTCTTTGAAGATTAAATGAATTGAAGCCTGAAGGAAATTTGGAGATCATCTAATTTTGCTCTTTTGTTTCACAGATGAAGTCAGACAGACAAAGTGATGTGCTCAATTTAATTACTTAAATTAGTATATTTGAGTATTTGGTCCTAAGCCCAGATTCTTTGACTCCCTCTGCTTTTCTCTCAGTACCACATAGTTTTAATCATAAAATTCATTAGAATATTTATACAAATCACTATTAACAATTACCCTATTTCCAAAGGAATTCTTAAGTCTTGTTCAATGCAGAAACTATATCAGTGTGGTGGGAGGGTATGAGACCTCAAAACGGGAAGGAATTGGCTTCAAATCCCATCTCTAAAGTTTATTAGCTGTGTGACTATTGGCAAGAATCTTATGCCTCAGTTTCTTCATCTGTAAAATGTTGATATCCTTCCTTGCTAAAGAGACATCACCAAAATTAATAATAGGCATTTATATCTTCAAGGACTAACCATACACACCATTACTTGGCTGATTGCACATACCTGATTTTTTCCCTGCCAGTTTATTCATCAGGTAGGACTTTCCAGTACGATACAGGCCCACAATAGCTACCACCACCACAGGATTGGTTATTGAGGAAAGAATCTCCAGAGCTTTCTGGTTCACTTTCAATTGTCCTTTTGAGTTCTCAATTAGACACAATGGGGCTGGCATCTTAACAGGTTTACCTGAAGGAAGATAAGGATGAGTCTTCTAATACAGAATAAAACCTGGACTTCAGACATGCTCTGTAAAATTATGTCCCCTTTCCAAAATTATATTTAGGGACCAATATTTGGACTAAAATAAATGCATTTGTGTCTAGTCGTTTAGAATGTGAGCACTTGCCATTCCCCAATTGACAAATCGTCAAAGGATATGCAAAGGCAACTTACAGCTAAGGAAATCAAAGTAATCCATAGTCACATGAAAAATTGCTCTAAACCATTACTTATTAGAGAAATGCAAATTAAAATATCCCTGAGGTACCACCTCACACCTCTCAGACTGGCCATTATGGCCAGAAAGGACAAGGATCATTGTTGGAAGGGATGTAGGAAATCTGGGACACTAATTTGTTGTTGGTGGAGCAGTGAACTCATCTCTCTGGAGAGCAATTTGGAATTACACCCAAAGGCAACAAAAATGTGCACACCCTTTGATGCAGCAATACCACTACTGGGTCTATACCCTGAAGAAATTATGAAAAAGGGTAAAAACATCACTTGTACAAAAATATTCATAGCAGCCCTATTAGTGGTGACAAACAATTGGAAATTAAGTGAATGTCAATCAAATGGGGAATGGCTTGACAATTGTGGTATACGTATGTCATGGAACTCTATTGTTCTATCAGAAACCAGGAGGGAGGGGAATTCAGGGAAGCCTGGAGGGATTTGCATGAACTGATGCTGAGTGAGATGAGCAGAACCAGAAAAACATTGTATGCTCTAACAGCAACATGGGAGTGATGATCAACCCTGATGGATTTGCTCATTCCATCAGTGCAACAAACAGGCACAATTTTGGGATATCTGTGATGGAGAATACCTTCTGTATTCAGAGAAAGAATTATGGAGTTTGAACAAAGACCAAAGACCAAAGTCTATTACCTTTAATTAAAAAAAACCTTATCTTATTATAATTTTGCTATCTCTTATGCTTCATTTTTTCCCTTAAGGATGTGATTTCTCTCTCATCACATTCAACTTGGATCAATGTATACCATGGGAGCAATGTAAAGACTAACAGACTACATTCTATGGCGGGGGGAGGGAAGCAAGATTAGGGGAAAAATTGTAAAACTCAAATAAAATCTTTTTGAAAAAAAAAGAATGTGAGCTACTGGGTGGTATGGACTTTTCTCTCTCCTCTTTTCTTTGTATATCCAATGCTTAGCAAAATGAAGATGCTTCATAAAAATTTATTAATGACAATGATGAATATGATGATGATGACAGTGATGATGAAGGACTTATTCCAATGATTGAAGAGGAGGTTATTTTTCACTGAAGCCAGTGTTCTAGACTTCAACCAAAATGTAATAACTTTGCTTGTCTTCAAATTGTAATGGAACATTAACTGCAGAAAATATTCAGAGAATAAAATAAATTTTAGATGTGGTTTCATCCTCCCCACTCCCCATCTCCCTACATCAATGCCCACCTCTCAAGTCATGTAACCTTTCTTTGGCTTCAGTGCCATCTCCAGGTACTTACCAGAGGTGTTGAATTTTAGCTTTGAGATTAAATATTGCATAATCCCCCGAAAATTTGGAAAAATGTTTGGAAATTCTGAGATATTTTCTACCTTATCAGGGTTCAGGGCAGATTTGCTTTGGATGCTTTCTGCCTGCTCAATCACAAATCTGGGGAATTAAATAAGGAAACAGGACAGAAAAAGATGCCAGTCCTTACTCCACAATTTCTTCAATTCTCTGAAATCTTTTACTTCTCCTTGGCCCTGAACCAATTGATTATTTTTACATCATGAATCATAAGTGATTTCTAAGAACTTAAAATATATGGATTTTGATATATATATACACACATACATATATGTAAACATGTTTGTAATTATGTACACACACACACACACACACACACACTTATAACTGCCCTTAGATAATGAATAACAGAACATGAGCTTCAGAGAAAAGTCTGGGGAAAATGAAGAGCCTCCTCTAGTCCCTTCCCCAATTTATTCTTCCCCCAAATCACAGAAGGATACTGCAGCTGCTCCATGGCCTGCTGGTTGATGGTGCTCATGCTGTTGTAGACAAAGGTGCTGCTCAGGAGCACGGCCAGGACAAAAAGCCATGAGTCATTCTTGTTGTCATCCTAGAAGTCAGATCACATTTCCTGGCCTTATTATATGACTCTGTTACACTACCATGCAGCACCTAAATGAGTGTTCATGTGTACTAGGTGAAAATCTTGCTACTTTGGATTTTTGGAGATCTAGGACTAAAAATAATAATAATAATAATAATAATAGTAATAGTAATAGTAATAATCATGTGCTCCCTTATTTTCCATCATGAACAAAGCTTTCCCTTCTTACCTCCTCCATATTACCCAGACCCTCAATGTCCAGGAGAATGAGGGTATGATTTGGTTTCTTTGGATGAGGAACACAACACATCCAGATGCCTTTGGTGTGAGACTGCACCATGGAGCCAAGAGAGAAACCTGCACAAGAGTTTGGAGAGATGAGCCTGGGGGCACTCTTGGATTAGTGACTTGAGGATTGGATCAGCTGGCTATTTATCCACACTATAGAAGAGAGGAGATTTTTAAAATAATAGAATTAGTCCTTTAGGTCTAATCATTAAATTACCAACAGAGAGACACAAAATAGACCAGTTACGTTATCATCACAAGTAGGAACAATTTTTTTTTGTTTCAGAAACCAGTAGAGATGCCTAGGAAGTTTTCCATCAATGATTTTTTCTTCATTCATTATTCATCCAACCATTGATCTTTCCATCTATTCAGTAATCTATCCATCCATCCATTCATCTATTCATACATTTCATTTATTTAAATAAATTTTGTTGAATACCTACTTTGGAAGAGGTGCTCTCCTAGAAGCTGTAAGTGATACAGTGATGATCTGAAGCTATTGTCTTCTCTGAAAAAAACTTCTATCTTCTTAGGAGATATGGGACATGCATAGAATATTATGATAAAATACCAAATATGCCTTAAACAGGCATAAAATATGAAAGGAATTCAGGGGATGCCTAGGCATGCCTGGGAGAGGAAAAGGGGCACCTAAATGGAACTTTGCAGATTAATTGGGTTCTTGACCTGAGGAAATAGGAACAGAAAGAATAGGAATAGTGTCAATGAACACAGAGAAATAGATAATATTTCAACCATTTTGAGAAATAGCAATTAGTCTAATTTGCCTGAATTTTAGAATACATGAAGGGTATCAAATATGTCTGCAAAAGTATTTGTGAGCAAGATGGCAGAGAGAAAATAGGCACTGTGCTAAAGTCTCCTGCTTTCCCCTTAGAAATAATATGAAAGAAACCTCTTAACAGAAATCCTATCAACAAAACCCAGAAATAGAATCTAGGAGAAGATTACCCACCAAAAGGTCTGTCTCCAGGATTGTGGATGAGCTAGGGGCAGAGAGCTGAGAGCCAGTGGGGGCAGGGGGAGAGCCAGACTGACCTAGGATCAGCCTTGGAGGATTTGACTGTAGGAGTTGTGGGCTGGGGAGCCCCAGTGGGGCTGAGGGGGTGTGTCGCAAGGTCCAGCACAGAGAAGCAGAGTGTGGCTAGACCTCAATCTCCTTAGCTCACACCATGGATTCCATACATTCAGCAGAGTCCTCTTCCCAGGACAAACACAGTAACACTCCTCCCCCACCAGGCTCAGGCCTGGCCAGTTGAACTCCCTCAGGTGAATAGGGAGATTAACGATGTCTCCTCAGGGCCAGTCAACATTGTTCACCCCTACCAGGACTTGGGAGAGGGCCTCAAATCAAGGCCACAGACACTCCAGAGACAGCACCCCCTAGTGGCTGACCCACTTGGAGTTACTAAGCCAAGTGAGCAAAGGCTCTAGGGTTTTCAAAACCAGACCTCTGTGAGCCAGCCCCTTCCTCTACACAAGATCCTAGGAAAATGAAGAAAGGCCATCAAAAGGGGGCTCTATAGAAAACTACCTAGAAGGTAAAGATCCTCACTCAGAGAGATCTATAACTTCTGAGGTGAATATGAATTGGTCTCAAGGCCAGAAAAACTTCCTAGAAGAAATCAGGAAGGAGTTTAAAAATAAAGTGGAAACACTGGAAAAAGAAACTCAAGGGAAAATTAACACCTTGTATGACAAAATTAATATCTTTCAACAAGAAAACAAATCCTTGGAAAATACAATTGGGCAAATACAAAAAAAATAATTCTCTCAAATCCTCATTTGGGCAAATGCAAAAAGAAACTATTTCTCTTAAAGCTACATGGGCAAATGGAAAACTTCAAAAATAGAATTGACTAATTGAAAAAAGGAATTGCAAAAGAAAAATGAAGAAAATTCTTCTCTTAAAAAAAAGAATGGAATCAGTGGAAACTAATGACTTCATGAAACAACAAGAATCCCTTAAATAGAACCAAAAAATCAAAAAAATAGAAAAAATGTAAAATGCCTCTGGCAAAACTACTGATCTCAAGAAAAGAACCAGGAGAGACACCTTAAGAATCATTGGGCTTCCTGAAAACATTGATGAGAAAAGAAGCCCAAACTTAATATTATAGGATTTAGTAATGGAAAAATGCCCTGAAATCATGGAACCAGAGGGCAAAATAGTTATTGAAAGAATATATCAATCCCCTCAAAGAAAGGGATCCCAAAATGAAAACACCAAGGAATATTGTGGACAACTTCCAGAACTATCAGATAAAAAAGAAAACCCTACAAGCAGCCAGAAAGAAACAATTTAGATACCAAGGGTCCACCAAGGATTACACAGGACATGGCTGCATCAACATTAAGTAATTGAAGGGCCTGGAATGCAATGTTCCAAAGAGCAAGGCAGCTTGGAATGCAGCCAAGAATCCACTATCCAGGAAAACTGAGCCTTCTCTTCCAGGGGAAAAGATGGACATTTAATGAAATAGGAAATTTCCAACTTTTCCTGATTAAGCAGAGCTTAATCGAAAAAAAATGGAGACTCAAGAAACACAAGAAAAGGTTAAAAAATGGTAAAGAAAAAAACTGACATACAATAAGATGAAACTGACTATATCCCTAACTGGGAGAAAGACTGTAATAACTCTTGAGAATTGTAACTCTATTAGCGAGGCTATACTTTGCCAAAAGTGATGGATACTCATGACTTATCCACGATTCTGACAGAATAATTTAAAAATGATATCTCCTTAAAAAGGTGGGACAGTAAAGAGACAAGAAGATTGAGTGTATTGAATAGGATGAATCACATTACATGAAGAGCTACAAAATGACCTATAAACTGCCTGACTCTTACTCTCACCAGATTAGGTCTCAAGTTAACTTACACACATTCAGTTAAGTTGAGGAACTTATCTTACCTTAGAATTATTCAAAGGGGAGAGGGGGGAGGACAGATGAAAAGAGGAACTAACAGAAAGAAGAAGGGGCAAAGGGAAAGGGAAAAGAAAGGGGAGGGAGGCTGGATATAAGAGGGTAATTATACTGAAGGTGGTGGAATTCAGAAAAATACAAGGGAATATGGATAAAGTAAAAAGGGGGAATAATATAAACAGAGGAAGGATAGCATGGAGGGCATTAAAGAGTTAGTAATTATAACTTTGAATGTGAATGGGATGAACTCTCCCATAAAATGTAAGTGAATAGCAGACTAGATTAAAAACCAGAATCCTACAATATACTGCTTACATTGGAGCAAAATATATTTTGCTCCAGCTGAAGTAAAAAAAGCAGGAGTAGCAATCCTTATCTCAGACAGAACAACTGCAAAAATACATCTCATTAAAAGAGATAAGAAAAGAAACTATATCCCCCAATAAGGTACTATAAATAATGAAGCAAGTTCATTCATAATTATATTTATATATATACATATATATGTATATATATATATACATGTGGTATACCATCCAGGATTTAGACATAAAAGACAATATTATTAGCAAACTAGGAGATCAAGGAATAATTTACCTATCAGATCTGTGGAAAGAGAAGCCATTTATAACCAAGGAAGAGATGGAGAACATCATTAAAAACAAACTAGATAATTTTGATTACATTACATTAAAAAGTTTTCGCTAAGAGAAAACAACTGTAAACAAGAGCAAATGAAGTATAGTAAATTGGGAAACATGTTTTACAACTAGCATTTCTAACAAAGGACTCATTTCTAAAATATACAGAGAACTGAACCAAATTTATTTTAAAAAAGCCTTTCCCCAATTAACAAATGGTCAAAGGATATGCAAAGGCATGTTACAGATGAAGAAATTAAGGTGATCCATAGTCATTTGGAAAATTGCTCTAAATCATTGATTATTAGAGAAATGCAAAGTAAAGCATCTCTGAGATACCACCTCACACCTCTCAGACTGGCTAATATGACCAGAAAGGACACGGATCAATGTTAGAAGAGATGTGGGAAATTTGGGACATTAATACATTGTTGATGGAGCTGTGAACTCATCTAACACTTCTGGAGAGCAATTTGGAATTACACCCAAAAGGCAATAAAAATGTGCAGAACCTTTGATCCAACAAAATCAGCACTAGGTCTATACCCTGAAGAAATCATGAAAAAAGGTAAAAACATCACTTGTACAAAAATATTCATAGCAGCTCTATTTGTGGTAGCAAAGAATTGGAAATCCAGTGAATGCTCATCAATTGAGGAATGGCTCAACAAATTGTGGTATATAGAATGGTATATAGAATGCTATTGTTCTATTAGTAACCAGGAGGGATGAGAATTCAGCCTGGAAGGATTTTCATGAACTGATGCTGAGTGGGATGAGCAGAGCCAGAAGAATATTATGTACCATAAGAACAACTTGGGACTGATGATCAACCTTGATGGACTTGCTCATTTCATAAGTGCAGCAATCAAGGACAATTTTGGGGTATCTGTGATGGAGAATACTATTTGTATCCAGAAAAAGAATTTTGGAGTTTGAACAAAGACTATTACCTTTAATTTTTTAAAAACCATTATCTTATTATGTAATCTTGCTATCTCTCACATTTTTTAAATTTAAGGATATAATTTCTCTCTCAACACATTCATTTTAGATCCATGTATAGCATGGAAACAATGTAGAGACTACCAGACTGCTTTCTGTGGGGGTGGAGGTGGGGGAAGGGTAGTTAGTTTGGGGGAAAAATTGTAAAATTCAAAAATAAATATATTAATTAAGTAAATAAAATAAATTTAATAAAAGGAAAAAATATTTAGAATCTCTTGACATGTAGGACCCTAGAACTAGAGCCAGATGGGACTTTGGAAATCATCCAGTTTCACTCTCATTTTGTAGATGAAGTTAAGGAGATAAAGTGATGTGCCCAGTTTACATCTTTTGGATATAAGTAATTGGGTCCTAAACCCAGATTCTTTGATTCCCTCTACTTTTCTCTCTCTACCATGTAGCTTTAGTTATCATGTTTATTGAATGCTTATATAAATCTCCATCACAGTTATGCTTTTCCAAATTTCATCTTGAGTCTTGTTCTAAGGGGAAACATAATTCCTGTGGCATAGATGATAGGGCATAAGGCCCCATGGTAGGAAGTTGGCTCATGGGTTCAAATCTCAACTCTACTACTTACAAGCTGTGTAACTATTGACAAAGACTTTATGACTCAGTTTCTTCATCTGTAAAATGTCGATAACACTACCAGTATTACCTACCTCATAAGTATATAGTAAGCCTCAAATGGAATGAGGTATGTAAAATATTTTATAAATTGTATAGTGATATATGCATGAACATATATAAATAAATATTCATGCAGAAAGTTATATTTGTACACAAGACATGCAATATATTCATATATTGTATTATAAATTATTTTACATGAATATCATGTGTATACAAATTTATACAAAATATATTATCATGCCTATGTCTGTTATTATATGTGTACTTATCATAACACAATATACATACGATTATTTATCAGTTATTGTTAAGGCAAAATGGAGGAAACTTCTCCTTTGTTTCCCAGATTACCCTAAGGGGTCTATAAAGCAGAGGTCAGAATGAGACCTGACCTTTCTAAGTCTGTCCCTCCTTTGCTGCACAGAAGTCACCAAAATAAATAATGGACAGTTATGTCTTCCATACATACCACTACTTTGTTGGTTTCACATACCTGATTTTTCCCCCAACAAATTATTCATCAGGTAGGACCTGCCAGGGTGGTACAGACCCACAACAGCCACCACCACCACAGGATTGGTTATTGAGGAGAGAATCTCCCGAGCCTCCTGCTTCACCCTCAGTTGTCCCCTTGAGTTCTCAATTAGACACACTGGGGCTGGCATCTGGATATCAGAGGCCATTTTGATAGTGATGTGTTATCTGCAAATAGAAAGTCTGGTCAAATAGGCCCTGAGATGCACCATTATTATTTCTAAATCTTGAACCAACATGCAGCCCCCACAGCACTGCTCCCCTGTATCATTTGTGACTCTCCCCATATCTTGTTTTGTCCCCTTTAACAGCCAGAGACTTTTCTGATCTAATCAGCCCAAATATTTGTGAGTATTTAGCTTCTGTCTCTTCAAATTCAATCTGCAAGAGAAAGCAGTGACATCTCCTCTATTTCTATAATTTTATGTGAATCGGAACCATAGAATTGTATTTTAAATTGAGAAAAAGCCCAGTTCAGTCTTATAACACATATGTGGAAAATGAGTTCCAATAAGGTTCAAGGATTTATTTAAGGACATGAAGTAGTACAGAAGTACATTTGTTCAGGATTCCTATTAATTTTAAAATATTAAAAAGTAATATTAGGATAGTGTCCTGTCCTATATTCCTCAGTTTCACTTGGATAAAAAAACCAAATGTCTATTTGGTCAGATTCTAAGGTAACAAATCCTGCATTGAAATCTTTTTACTTCCTTCTTATGGAAGAACTTGACCTATTTCTCAAGGGATGGGATGAACTTGACTCAAAGAGGGACCCAGCATCCCTGGAACCCATAAGGACAGCAACCAGACTAAGAGGATGAATGAGCATTGATCAAGTCTTGAGAAGAAGCACCCCTTCACCAGATTGATCTGTTTTAGGGAAATTGTGTGAAAGTTGTTACTATCATACTGCCTAAGACTAAAATATCATGCACAGAGTAATACTTTGAATTGCAGAGAATAAAATACATATAATTACAAAGAAAATAAATAATATTGCAATAGAGTACTCAAAATATTAAACAAAAAGGTTTTATCCAGAGCTCAGTTTAATTGTTATCTCTTGCCACCATACTCTCTAATAGTTAATGAGAATAATTGGGGCCACGACAGTGCCCTTGCAGAGAGTTGATGGGAAAACAAGTTTACTCTCCATAAGGATTTTGGATTCTTTCCTTCATTTCTACTTTTTTCTCCTCATCCTTCATCTTCAAGTGGGAGGTTATTACACACATAATGGTGACTGAATTGTTCTGGGAGCTACAAAGATGTCCACAAACTCATTCATGAAATTCAGTCCCTGGCTCTCATAATCTAAACCAGACCTGGTATCTATCAAGTGTTCCTAACTTGGGGGCCATGACCTTTTTTAATAGTTTCATAATGTCTTTCAATATAATTGTCATCTTTGGAGATCTTAATTATTTTAATTTATACCTTCAAAAGCATTATTTATAAGTGTGAAGCATGGGGTTCACAAGATCACTTAATAGATCCGTGGTTAAAAAAAAAAGATTAAGAATCCCTGAATTTTAGACTCAAGTGGTTCAGCCTCACTTTTCTTATTCTGCCTTTTGCTTTGCCTCTTGTCTCTATCTTCCTGATTTTTGTCTAATGCCCCTCTAGTTTTCTGATCTTGATTCTGCTAATATCCCATTACCTTAGCTCTGACTAGAACTATGAGGTGACACCTCTTAGAGGTGCACTGTGGTTATTTACTGGGGTCAACCCAGGTTTTTCAAGAGCATTACATTTAATTGTGGATTAGGTTTTCTTTGGGTTTCAGCATATTATAACTATTCGAATACTAGTAATAAAGTCACAAAATTTCGGAGTTGCAAGATCTTCCCCTGGCCATTGAGGCCAGCTAGGACTTAGGCAAAGATCTTTTTAACAATATCACTAAGAATGATCATCTAGTTTTTTTTTTCTTCTAGAAAACCTCCCATGGGGAGAACACTGTGTCTCTAATTAATGCATTACATTTCAGGACAGATCTTATTATTATGAAGATTTTCTTTTTCATCAAATCCAATTTTGTCTTTTTTGCTATTTTCATCCTTAATTAATCATTGAGGACTAGCAAGAACAAATTCAATTCCTCTTCTGCTCAACAATCCATCAAATACTTCAAAACAATTAATCTTTATTCCAAGCCCAACATCCGTCCTTCCTTCCACTGATTCTCATGTGGCACCAGTCATCTCACAGCTCTGGTTACTCTCCTGTGGATCCCTAAGTCCATCTGAAAACATGATTGACCTAAACCTAATCCTCCTAGAACTGAACCCAAGACTCAAGATGTCATCTTCCCAAGGCAGAGAGGCTCCAAGAATGCCAGGGTCATCCTTCACTCTAGTTCTAGAAGTCTGAGTTGGGATGGAAACCTTTGCAGGATTGTTAACAGGTACAGCTAGACTCAACTCCCACCATGTGATGGTCGATGGAAGGACCTGGAAGGTTTGTCTGGTTCACAGAAGACTCAGAGGGACCTGAAGCTTTTCCCAGTGTTTGTGTGTGGCCCTGAAGGGCTGAACTTGGAAACAATGGGAAGAAGATTAAGGACAAGCATATATAGGCCTGGGGAAAGAAGCTGTCAGTAAGCATTTATTAAGCACTTACTGTGGACCAAGCATCTTGCTAAGCATTAAGGCTACTAAGAAAGGAAAAAGAGCCTTGGCTAGCAGGGATCTCATGTGTGTGTGTGTGTGTGTGTGTGTATACATATACACGTATGTATATGTGTGTGTGTGTGTCCGTGTGTGTAAAAGGGAAAGCAACAAATAAATGATTTGTACACATTTTCCTTGTGATTTGTTGTTGTTCATTTGTTTGGGTCCTGTCTGATTCTTTATAACACTACTTGGGATTTTCTTGGCAGAGACACTGGAGTGGTTTGTCATTTCTTTCTCCAGATTATTTTATAGGTGAGGAAACTGAGGCAAGCAGGTTAAATGACTTGTCCAAGATCACATGGCTAGTAAGTGTTTGAGGCAAGATTTACACTCAGTCAAGATGAGTCTTCCTGACTTCAGGGTTGGCATTCTACTCACAGTGCCACCTGCCTGCCCAATGAGAACTGTCCAAATGTGGAATGGGTTCCCATGGGAAGGACATTCCTCCTTCCTGACTATATTCAGGTTGAGATACGGCCACTTATTGTGCTTATGATTGAAAAGATTTTTGTTCTGGTTTAGATGAGAATAGAGGGTCCTTAAGGCCTCTTCTAGTTCTGGAATTCTGTGATCCTTTGAAGTGTCTTTGGTTGTTTTTTTTGTCCTCATCACATATTATACAATGATTTGTTACCAAATGAGATTTGAAAAATGCACATACATACATACATACATACATAAACACAGAAGCTTGCATACATACAGATATATACATCTTTCACATCTGTGTGTTCATATTTGAATTTTACCATAAAACATATATTTATACTTATATAGATTAACAAGTTATATGTATATATGTAAATATACATATATGTGTATACATCATTATATATGCACAAGGCTGTCCCAAAAGCATTATCTCAATTTGTAATTATTAAAACTTAAAACTGCTCTAAGACTGGGATGTTCTGTACTGTACATTATTAAACAGTAAAAAATGCAAAGCAGTGGAGTCCAGTAGGAAGAACACTGGAATTGTCACCATCTTTTCTGTGCTTCAGTTTTTCATTTTTGTTAAATGAAGAGGTTGGACCTTTTAAGGTTGTCATTTAGGACTTATAAATTGGAGCCGGAAATTATAAAACAGCTTCATCGCTCCTGTCCCTTTCCCATATGTTTACTTCCATAGACTTTCCTGGGTCTAGTTATCATTAGGAAAGAAGAAAGATGTCCTCCATCTTCCAGAGGTCTTGAGGTGAGCTCCTGAGAACCTTTGCGATTTAAATCCGTAAAAAATGCAATTATTGAACCCCCAAATTTACCACTCTCTGCTTTTCTTAACCAAAGCTCACATATTTTAAGGACCCCTGCCACCCTTTTCTCTATGAAGATAGTTGAATGAAATGAAGAGCCAAAAAGAAAGTTGAGTGAGTGGAGGAGTAGACCAAAGGGGGGGAAGCAAGAAAAAGCTGATTTTGAAAAAGGCAAATCAATCAGGAATCTAAGAATCTGGTCTTAGATGAAGTAACTTATGGCAGCTTTAGTTTAGACAAAAAACATCTCTGGTTAGAATGGGAGAAGGACTCCACCAAAGACAATGTAAGAGCAATAACTTGACTGTTGTCGATTTTTTTTGGAGGATATTTTTGCCCTTAAAGATGGCATCAGAATTCCTTATTTCTCTCCTAGTGGGAGACAGTACCATAAACATAGTGTTAAACCTGATGTCAGAAATATTTGAGTTAGATTCTCACCTCAAACAATTACTGACATTGTGACCTTGGGCAAGTCACTTTCCTTCTGGTGTCAGTGATACATCTATCTATAAAGGGGGAAGTAGTTGGACTTGATGACATCTAAGTTTCTTCCCAATTCCAAATTGATGATCCTATGAAAAAACAACCACCATTTCTGTGTGCACAACACAGGATTGTCTAGTTATTTAATTAGTCAGTAAAGAATTCAACTTTCTTTTCATTTTCAGTGAAACTTTCCATTCTCTACAGCTGGTTTTTTTCCAGTGGACTTAGGAAAATGTGCAAAAGTTGAGACTTGGGTGCACAGAGTCATTTGTAAAAGATGGCTGAAAGCTTTTAAGCCAATTCTATTCATCTTTGGAAGGGACTGCATGACTGCATTTATGAATATGGTGTATAGGTAGAAATTTAAAAAAAAGGAAAGACACAATAAGTTGTCATTGCATCATAGATTCATAGGTTTGGAGCTGAAGGAACTTAGACTTGCTCAATCCTTTCATTTTATAGTTAATTAAAATTAGAACCAGATTGGGGGAGGTGACTTACCCTACATCACCTAAGCAGTGAATGACAGAGGTGTGATTTGAACTCAGTTCTCTGATTCCAAAGCTGCTGGTTTGGGTAAGGAAATTAACCCAGGTGTTTGTGAATGTGTGTGTATGTACATATGTGTATGTGTGTAATTGTATATTGTGTTGTATATATGTGACTAATTGTATATTGCATTGTGTGTAATTGTGTATATGTGTTGTGTATGAGTGTATAATTGTGTATGTGTGTTGTGTGTGTAATTATGTGTGTGTTGTGTGTGCATGTCTGTCTGAATGTGTGTGAGTATTGTGTGCTTGTGTGTGTGCAAGTTCATATGAATATATGTGAATTTATGTTTGTATGTGCTAGTTGTGTCTCTGTGTGTGCATTGTGTGTCCATGCATGTCAGTGTGTGCACACATGAGTATGTTTGTGTGTCCATGGACTTGCATGTCAGTGTGTGTGAGTCTGTGTGCTTTGTTGGGGGACAGGGGAAAGGCAAGGTCAGACCTTCACCTGTAATGTCACTGGAGGGGGGCCCTCGACAAAGCCCCCCCCCCAAACACAGAGGGTGCCCTGCTCTGGAGCTCAGTCTCTTGAGGAATCCTCTGGGTCAGTGGGCCTAGCTGGTCAGAGGCAGGACCTGCCCCGGGGCTCCCCGGCTCTGAGAGGGCTCTGGGTCCTTCTGCCCACACCCACCATGTGGATTCCCATTCCCCAGAACTGTTCAGCTCCATGATTTGTAGTTACGAAGTCTCAGAAACAAACTCTTTTCCCAAAGCCATCCAGACCATCCTCTTCCTGGTCATTTTTCCAGCTCTATGTCCATGGCAGCATCTGTCCAAGACTCCTTGTCTACTAATCATTAGGGAACTTTCATCTACTTAGGCTTCTCCTGTAGTTACTGAGGCCAAACCCTGGGGTGGTTTGTCTTTCTTGGGGCCCCACTGTGTTGGGAGGGTGGGTTGAGACAAATTGAAGGGTCTGCAGGCCTCATTCTCTGCAGGGGACCCCTCCTCCATTTAGAACGGGGAATCATCTTTGTGTGTCCTAAACTCTCATTAGCAGTCTGGGGAAGCCCATGGGCCCTTCCTGAGAGAGTTTTTAAATAAACAAAATACACACATTACAGAAGAAGTCAATAACAACAAAGATAGTTCTCAACATTTTTCCCATCCAGGGTCACAGGGTCCTCTGAACTCCCTTCAGGGTCTTGGACCCTGGTCAAGAAACCTTTTTGCCAACTGTGTGGGGCATCCTCCTGGACCCCTTGAATGAGCACATGTGTTTTTATACACCAATATTAATAATTAGTAATAATTAAATTTCCTTTTTTATCTTATCTAATAATAAAAATGATAGCTGGCATTTATAGAACACTCCCATGTGTC
The DNA here is from genome assembly GCF_037893015.1 of Macrotis lagotis. Lineage (NCBI taxonomy): Eukaryota > Metazoa > Chordata > Mammalia > Peramelemorphia > Peramelidae > Macrotis > Macrotis lagotis. The sequence goes on along the minus strand of NC_133659.1, from coordinate 39,128,366 downwards.
TGGCCTGTGCTTTATAAATCTGTTTGGTCTTTACAACAGTCCTGAGAGGGAGGGGCTATTATCTTCATTTGGGGGAAACTGAGGCAGGCAGAGGATTATTGACTTGTCCACCAGGATATGTCTGGAACTGCACTTGAACTCAGGTCTCCCTGCTGGCAAGTCCATTAACAGTACTCTATGGCCCCCTTAGGGTCTCTTCCTTGGTCCCCTGCAGACCCTCTCCCCAGCCCACAGGCCCAGCAGGTCCCCCAGTCAGTCATGGACTCTGCAGCAGCCTCAACCCGGCCTCCCAGCCACAGGTCCAGCACTTTCCACATCCTACACCACAAAAGCCCCTCTGATGGTAAAGGAACCCCCTGTTCCCTTGGCCCAGCTCTCTCATTCTCTCCCTTTCCTGTCCTGAAAAGCAGAGAGGCAAGGCCATGGAAGAGCTGAGTTCAAATACATCCTCAGCCACGGAGAGCCTGGACAAGTCATTTCGCCTCAGTTGCCTTGGTTTCTCCATCTCTAAACTGGGGACAACAGCAGCCCCTCCTCCCAGGGTTGTGATCAAGTGGTTTACCAGCTTCACCAGCTCCAGGAATCGGTAGTGTTTCCCCTGGATCAGTGAGTTTTAGAACCTCTGAGAGCAGGAATCTCAGCAGCTCCATCCCTGGCAGCCTTGGGCCGGTCACATTGGGTGGGCTCCATGCTACTGCAGCCCCTTCTCCAACCCCTCCCCAGAAGCTAAGGCCTTTGTCTTGATCAGAGATTTTTTTGTATTTGCCTCACAGTTCAGTTTCTGGTAGACACAAGGTGCTTAATTAATGTTTATTGATTGTTTGCTTGACCTTTTCCTGTGTCCTGATCCCTTGATCAGTCTTGGGAAACCTCTGGACCCCTTCCCGTAAGAATGTTTTCTTATGTGCAATAAAATATTGGATTGGATAGGAAGCCAATTCTATTGAAATGAGAGTCATTTTCTGCCCTGCTAAGATCACAATTCCCCCCACCCACCCCAGATCTGTCCATGAACCTTTAGGTACTGGAAGACCCCCTGAGAAAGAACCTCTCTGAGTCAGAGCCCTGGGTCTAGGGTTAGAACAAGGATTGAACTAGTGAGAGCAAGAAAATGAGAAGAAAGGGAGAAAGCATCCCTTCAGTCACGGAAAAAGGAGGAAGAGAAGGGCGGTCATAAACCCATCATGAGCATGTGAGTATGTCTGTGTGTGTGTGTGTTTGTGTGTGTGTGTGTGATTATGTGTAAGTGTGAGTGTGTGTATGACTGTGAGTGTGTGAATGTATTGTGTGAGTTTGAGTGTGTGTGTTTGTGAGTATGTGTAAGTGTATGTGTGATTATGCATAAGTGTGCGTTTGAGAGAATGTGTGTGTGAGTGTGTTTATGAGTATGTGTGAGAATGTCTGTGAATGTGAGTGTGTGTTGTGTGAATGAGTGTGAGTGTGTGAGTGTGCGTGTGTGTGTGCATTTGTTCCCCCTTCCTGTTGCAGTATTTTCCATTAGAGATTAAAGATGCAGAAAGCCATCAAAGAAGAAAATCCAGAACAAATCCTTACCAGTTCTCCTTGATGCTGGGGGGGGGGGGGGTGCTGCTGGTCCTCTTCTCTCCTCCTCCCTGATTGGCTTTTATTCTGCTGCCTCTGCTTCCCTGCCTTGGATATTTCTGGGCTTTCACAATAGGTTTAAAGATTTATAAGAAAAGGAATATCAGAAATGGAAGCAAACGAGAAATGAAACAGAAAGCAAAAACATTTTCCCTTTGAGTCACCAGTTAACTTGAGAGGCCAAAAGAGGAGATGAGGGGGCAGGCTCTCTGGGGCCAGTGTTTCTCTGGGAAAACTGCCAGAAGGGCAGGAACATAGGCTAGGGTAAAACAAATACCACACAGCTCTGCAGGTTTGGAGTTTTTCAAGATTTGTGGGGTATTTTTGCAATTAATTTCCAACAAAAGACAACACAATGGAAGAATGCCGTGTACTTGTACATCTGGATCCCTTGCTCTCTTACTTATTTCTGGGATTTGACTGTACTATCACAGCACCCCAAAATCTATTGAGATTCTATACTTTCAGATTTTGAATCTTAAGGGATTTGTTTTGATTGGGTTGTTTTCTGACACTTTGAATCAGAGTATGTAGAGAGGCTGAGATGTCTGGCCTAATGATAGTAGCATTGGAGCTGAGGAGAGGAGGAGGGTCCCACCTGAGAGAAGAAAGCTTAACCTGAGTGACAGCTGGAGGTGGGGGACAGGAGGTGACTGAGAAGGGAGGGGCTTGGTCTGGGTGAGGAGGAGGAAGAAGATGGAGGGTGTAAGGTGGGACCAGAGGAGAGGGACTTGATTGAGGATAGGTGGGCTCAAAAATAAATCTGGAGGGGCATGATTTGATGGGGGAGGGGAGTAATAAGACTTGAAGACTAAGCCTTGGTGATGTGGGCCAAAGAAAAGGTAAACTGGGAAACCTGATAAAGCAGAAGACACTGGTGGGAAATGTGCCTTAGGGGAGACAGAGCAGGGCTTGAAAGGAAGAACTGGATGGCTTGAGCAATAGTGGGGAGTATTCCCTGAGAAGAAGGAAGAACTGGGGGGGGGGGTTAGAAAGTACAACCTGGTCAAAATTTAAAGGATTCTCCAAATGCATCTGAGGAATCTGGGTGGCTCAGTAGATAGAGAGCTGGACCTGGGTTCAAATTTCACCTCATACATGTATGACTCAGGAAAAGTCACCTAACCTCAATTTGCCTTAATTCACTGAAGAAAGAAATGGCAAATCACTCCAGTATCTTTGCAAAGAAAACCCCATGGACAGTGTAGTACCAGGGTCCTGAAGTGTTAGACATAGTTGACAATAGAAGGCTAAATTGTCTAACTCTAATCTGAGGAAGCCCCTCCTCCCCAGATTCAAGACCCACTGGAGATCTGTGCTGGAAGCAGCCAAGCAGCCTCAAAGACTTTCTCCCTGGACAATGTGTATGAAGGAAGGGGAGTCTGTGGGGCCACAGGACCAGAGATGCAGAGCTGGAAAGGGCCTTAGAAACATGGAGCCTGTGAGGAAAGTGAGACCCAGGGAAGTTATGGGATTTTCTCAGGATCCCACAGAGAGCAAGAGTCTCACACCCAGATCTTCTTGATGCCAAATCCAGGGCTCTCTACTACCCTGAGTGTCATTAGGGGGAAGTCCCTAATGGGGAGCAAAATTTCAAACCTGCTTGATATCAAGCTAGAGAAGACTCATATCACCAGACTTGACAGGGAATCCTTGGGAGGAATGGAGTTGGAAACAGCCATAGCAGTGGTCACCTAGTACTGAAGACTTGGACATTTCATGACTTCATCACACATAGTGTCTTCTGTTTACCTAAATACAATAAAAAAGTCAGAAGAGTGTAAAAGGAGATAAATAAAAAATGCGGATAAATATAACATTAAAAGCCAGTCCACAAGGTAAATGAGGAGAAGAATGCCTTAATAAAAGAATTGTCCAGTTGGAAAAGGAGAAGAAAAGCACTTGGATGGAATTAACTCCCTCAAATGGAGAATGGTCCTAAAGGAAGCTGATGATTTGATAAGAAGTTGTAAACCAAACCAAAGAATTAAACAAAATCAAAGAATGAAAAACTAAAAGAAAATGTGAAATATCTCATTGGAAAAGCAACTGACCTAGAAGACAGATTAAGAAGACACAACTAAAAATTATTGGTTTTCCTGAAAGTCATGCCAGGAAAGAGCCTAGACTTCATTTTTCATGAAATAATCCAGCAAAATTGCCCTGAGATCTTAGAAGCAGAGGGTAAAATAGAAATTGAGGGAATCTACTGATCACCTCATGAAAGAGATTTCCCCTCCAAAAAATACTCCCAGCAATATTATAGCCAAATTCCAAGACTCTCATGTCAAGGAGAAAATACTGTTAAACTGCCAGAAGGAAACAATTCAACTACTGTGGTGCTACCATCAGGATTTCATGGGACTTAGCAGTGTCTACATTAAGGGTTTATAGGGCTTGGAATATAATATTCAGAAGGCAAAAAAGCTTGGGTTACAACTGAGAATCAACTACCCAGAAAAACTGAAAACCCTCTTTCAGGGGAAAAGATGCACATTCAATAAAACAGGGGAATTTCAAACCTTCCTACTGAAATAACCAAAACTGAATATAAAGTTTAATCTCTAAGGACAGGACTCAGATGAAGCAAAAAGAGGGTGGACAAAAAGGATTAATTATAAAGGATTTAATGATGTTGAACTCTGTGCATTCCTACATGGAAAGAATATACTGAACCTTCTCATTTATTAAGGCAATTAGAAGGAGTATTTATGACAAGACACAGGAGGGCACTGAATATGAAGGTCTAATATAGTATGGAGTTAATGGACAAGAAAGGAATGCACTGGGAGAAAGGGAAAAGAGAGGTAGAATGGGCTAAGATATTTTACATAAAAGAGTCAAGATAGAGCTTTTGCGATGGAGTGGAAGAGGGGAAGGCAAGGGGGATGAGTGAGACTTCATTCTAAGAGAAATGAATCTAAGTGGACATAATATACACACTTAATGGGGTATATATTTTACAGGACAAATGAGAGGAAAGGGATGGGAGAAGGGGGACAGGGGGAAGAGAAGGGGAGTACATGATAGAAGAGAAAGATAGTGGTCAGATGTAACAAACTTTTGAGGAGGGACAGGGACAAAGGAGAGAGAGAGAGAATAGAATAAATGGGAGTGGGGAGGAATAGAATGGAGGGTAATACAGTTATTAATAGAAGCTGTGGAAAAAATAGTGAAGCAACTTTTCTGATGGACATAAGATGAAGAATAAAACCAATCCCAGAGACATTGGTATCTAAATACAGACTGAAGTAAACAGCATCACTCTCACTTCATTTCTCTTGATGTTTATCTATCTTTTATGGGGGGGTTATATTTTCTTTCACAGCAAGATTATTATAATAATGTGAAAATAATTAAAAAAATCATTAAAAAGTGAGGGGGAGAGTATCAATAATAAAGAGTAAAGATAAAAATTTGTTGGGAAAACTGTAAAATAGTATGGCAAAAACTAGGCATAGAGCTACATCTCACACTCTATACCAAAATAAGGTAAAAATGGGTACAGAATTTATACATAAAGAATGATACCATAAATAAATCAATAGCCCAAGAAATATTCTATCAGATCTATGATAAGGTGATACATTTTTGACCAAGAAAGAATTAGAACATATTATAAATTCAAAACAAATGATTTTAAACTATATTAAATTTTAAAAAATTGTACTAATAAAATCAATGCTGCCAAAAATAGAAGGAAAGCAGAGATCTGGGAAACAATTTTCACTACCAGGAGTTCTTTCCCCCCCCTTTTTGATTTATTTATCTATTTATTTATTCTTATTTTTGTACAAATGATGTTTTATACATTACTAAAATATTCTCATTTAAGAGTAAACATAATACCCCTCCCCCCAAAATATAGACCTTTCAGTAAAGGAAAGAGAAAAAAATTAAAATTAAAATTAAAAATAATAATAGGTGCAGCCAGGTGGTACAGTGGACAGAGCACTGACAATGGAGCTAGGAGCACCTGAGCCCAAATCCAGCCCCAGATACCCAAAGAACATGAAGCTCTGTGACCCTGGGCAAGCCACCCCAACCCCATTGCATTGTAAAAACAAAAAAAAAAACCAAATAAAATAAAGGTAATAATGATAATAATAATAATAGGGACAGCCAGATGGCACAGCAGGCAGAGCACCAGTCCTAGAGCCAGGAGCACCTGGGTTCAAATCTGGCTTCAGACACCCAACAATCACCCAGCTGTGGGGCCCCAGGCAAGCCATCCAGCCCCAAATGCCCTGCAATCCCCCCCCCAAAATAATAACAAACATGCTTCAGTCTGTGTTTCAACACCTCCAGCTCTATAGTGGGTGGATCACATTCTTTATGATAAGTCCATCACGAAAACTACTTCCATATTTTTCCACCATTGCCATTGCTGATTGCAGCTCCCTCCATTTGTACTTCCCCACTACCATATACTATATTTTCTCTCTCCTTTCACTCTATCCCTCTTCTTAAATGTGCTGTAGGGTAGCTGAGTGGCGGAGCAGTCAGATCCCTGGGCCTGGGGCCAAGAGGCCCCAAGCCTACATACCACCCCTTAGGCCCAGCATCCACCTGGCCTTATGGTCCCAGACAGGCCATCCAATCCCAGCCCCTTGCAAGAAGTAAAAAAAGAAAATGTGTTCCATCTGACCACTCTCCCCCCACAGTCCATCCTCTACTCCATCACTCATATCCCCCCATTCCACCTGTCCCCCTTCTTTCCTTCTTACTCTAGATGTCTATACCCCATTGAGTATATATGCTGTTTCCTCACCTAGCCACCTCTGATAAGAGCAAAGGTTCCCTCATTCTCTGTTGCCTTCTCCCTTCCATATCTTTGCAATAGCTTGTTGTAATAAAAAAAAATATTATATGAACTATCTTAGCCTATTCCACTTCTCCTTTTCTTTCTCCCATTAAACTTCTCTTTTAGCCATTGAATCCATTTTTACACTATATTATATCTTCAAATTCAGCTCTTCCTGTGCTTCATCTATAAAAGCTGCTTCTACCTGCTCTATTAAATGAGAAGGTTCAAATGAGTATTATCAGTATTGTTTTTCTATGCAGGAATATATGTAGTTCATTATCATTGAGTCCCTCATATTTTCCCCTTCTCCTCCACACTTACTATGCTTTACCTGAGTCCTGTATTTGAAGATCAAACTTTCTGTTTGGCTCTGGCCATTTCAACAGGAACATTTGAAATTCCCCTGGTTGAAAGTCCAGCATTTTCCTTGGAAGAGGATGTTCAGTTTTGCTGGGTAGTTGATTCTCAGTTGCATTCCAAGCTCTTTTGCCTTCTGGAATATTATATCTCAAGCCCTACAAGCTTTTAATGTAGTTTCTGCTAAGTCCTGTGTGATCCTGACTGCAACTCCACAATATTTGAATTGTGTCCTTCTGGCTGCTTGTAATATTTTCTCTTTGACTTGGGAGTTCTGGAACTTGGCTATAATATTCCTGGGGGTTGTTTGTTTTGGATCTCTTTCTCAGGGGAGATCAGTGGTTTCCTTTAAATTTCTATTTTTCTCTCTGCTTCTAGGATATATGGGAAATTTTCCTGTAGTAATTCTTTGAAAATGATGTCAAGGCTCTTTTCCTGATCATGACTTTCAGGTATTCCAATAATTTTTTAATTATGTTTCTTGAATCTGTTTTCCATATCAGTTGTTTATTCAAGGAGGTGTTTCACATTTTCTTCTACTTTTTCATTCTTTTGGTTTTGAAGTATTGTATCTTGACTTCTCATGAAGTCAGCAGCTTCGTTTTCCTTTAGTTCCATTCTACATCTGAAGGATTTGTTTTCCTCAGAGAGCTTTCTTATCTCTTTTTCCATCTGGCCAATTCTGCTTTTTAAAACATTCTTCTCCTCAATAACTTTTTGAACTGTTTTATCCATTTGACCTATGCTGGTTTTTCACATGTTATTTTCTTCAACATTTTTGGATCTCCTTGACTAAGCTACTGACTTCTTTTTCATGTTTTTCATGCATCTCTCTCATTTCTTTACTCAATTTTTCTTCTATCTCCCTCACTTGATTTTCAAAATCTTTTTTGAGCTCTATAATAGCCTGAGCCAAATTTCTGTTTTTCTTTGAGTCTTTAGAAGCAAGAGCATGTACTTCCTCAACTTCAGATTGAATATTTCGATCCTTCTTGGGGTCATAAACAAAGTATTTCTCAATCTTGTTCCTTTTTTCCCCTCTGCCTGCGCCTTGTTTTTGGGTGCTTCCTGAGTTTTTGAATATTATTGGCATACCCCCCGCACAAGGATCTCCCTGTGTGAAACTCTGTCTTCCCTCCTGGTCTGTGAATGACCACAACTGCACTCCTTTGCCACAAGGCTGAGGTGGGAGGGTCCTGCTGTTCTATGGAGGGCCTTGACTGCAATCAGGATCTGAATGTGGTCAGAGCCCCAGAGTCCTGTTCCAGGTACAGAGGACAGACCTCAACAGTCTCTCTCCTCTCCCCTACCTAGGCTGAGCACTCAAGCCTGGAGGCTCCTGCTTAGCTGCTCTGCCTGTTTCCTGTTCCTGGATCTGAGGTGCCACAGCCAGGCTGCTCATTGAGTGCCCTGAGAGATGGGCTTCACATGCTCATTCTGGCAGAGGTTCCCCACTGATCTTCCAAGTTGTGCCTGGTGCTGCCTGGTGCTCCTCAGGGTGTAGATCAGGAAACTGCCCCCACTACCATGAGCAGCAACTCCAAGTGCCCTGGGCCTATCTCTTGGAGGCTGAAGTTCCTTTACTCTGGCAGGCTTCCCCCTAACCCCATGGAACAGAACCTTTCTGCTATTTTCCAGGTTACATTGGGTTGGAGAACTGCCTCACTGGATCTCTCTGTGGGTTCTGTCTCTCAAAAATTTAGTTAGAGTCCTTATTATATAAGTTTGCAAATATCAGAGAGAGAGAAAGCACCTAAGAGAGGATCTTCTCCTGTCACCATCTTGGCTCCGCCAACAACCAGGAGTTCTGATAAAGGTCTCATTTCTAAAATATATCACGGTTACAAGTCATTGTATCAAAGTTATAAGGTTACAAATCATTCCCTAATTGATAAATGGTCAAAGGAAATGAAAAGATAGTTTTCAAATGAACAAATTTAAAGCTATATATAATCATTTGAAAAATGCTCTAAATCATTACTGATTAGAGAAATACAAATTAAAACAACAGTGAACTATTGCCTCACACGTATCAGATTGACTAAGATTAGAAAAGGGGGGAATGATCAATGTTGTAGAGGTTGTAGGAGGATTAGAACATTGATGCATTGCTGGTAGAGTTGTGTACAGATATAACCTCTCTGGAGAGCAATATCGAACTATACCCAAAGAGCAATAAAACTGTTTACACCTTTTGATCCAGCAATTCCAATTCTAGGTCTATATCCAGAAGAAATTATATAAAAAAAAGGGAAAAGTTCTACAAATTCCAAAATATCCATAGCAGCTCTTTTTGCAGTGGCAAAGAATTGGAATGCGCATCAATGGGGAATGACTAAACAAATTATGGTACATGAATGCTATGGAATATTATCATTCTATAAGAAACCATAAATGGTCAGACTTTAGAGAAGCATGGAATGACTTATGGGATCTGATGCTGAGTGAAGGGAGCAGAACCAAGAGAACAATGTCCACAACAATAACAACATTATGGGATGATCAACCTTGATGGAAGCAGCTCTTCTCTGCAGTCCAGAGAGCTAGAACAACCCTATTATAGACAATGTTATTCCCATCCAGAGGGAAAAAAATTAAACAAAACAAAACACACACACACACACACACACACACACACACAGACAGCAACCCTTCAGAACGTGATGTACACTTTATAAAAAGTATCTCTATTGTATCTCTTTTCCTTAGTCTTAATTCCTCATACCACAGATAACTAATTTGTAAACACATTTATCAAAAATATGCATGTACAATGCTAACCTGACTGTTCCCTGCTGAGGGGAAGGGGGGTGGGATGGGAGGGTGGCTGGATATTTTGTAACTTAAAAATGTACATGTGAATATGGATGAAAATAAATAAATTAGTTAAATTAAATAATAGAGTAAATATGAAAAAAAGTTGTTCATTTTTCATAGAATAACTTTTTGATGGTTTTATAGTAACTAGTGGAAGATAATGTCTATCTAAAATGATAGGACAGGAAGTAGTTGGCAAAGTAGAGTAGTGCAAGGCTTCTTTGGATCCAACTAGAAATGGTTCCTTTTTGTTTGTTTGTTTTAAAAACTTGTCTAAATGTCCTTTATTGCTCATCTACACCCAGAAATCATAGGAGATCTGAAAGTAAGGGGTGACTAGTTGTATGCTGTTTTACATGTTATGTTAAATGTATGATATAATTTTATTTATAACATTATTTAACATGTTATGTAAAATTTCTATTAATCAGGTCTCTTCTCTGCCTAGTCCTTTTCCTATGGATCTTCTAATTGATTGTGGCTAGAGTATGCTACAAAGGAGTGCACCCTGAAGTCTGTAAGCTTCTGGGAACACTTGAGGCTCAGAGTTATGTTGAAAGACTTGGCCCTTTGGGATATTGCAACAATCCCTAGGCTTCTATCTCGGCAGAATGGGAAGAGGTTGATTAAAAAAAGTCTGGTCACTGAGACAGGAAGCACTGCCCATACAATAGTCTTTAGAAGGAGTAATTCTGCTCTTGGAATTCTTTCTTCCTTCATCCCTCTGGAACTTGAAGCATGGAACTAATTCTTTCTCTCTTTTTTGTTTTTGTGGAAATTGGGGTCCATAAGATCACACACTTAGGTATAAAATGTCTGAGATTGGATCTGAACTCAGGTCTTCCTGACTCCAGGGCTGGTGTTCCATCTACTGTGCCATTTTGCTTCCCCCAGAACTAACCCTTTCTTTCTGAGACTTCCTATGACAGGGTACAGGGGCCCCTTTTCCACCCCAACAGAAATGCTGATTCCATGTACATGGGATTAAGTTTACTTGAGCCTGAACCTCTGGTAGCCATTTATTGAATATTAATCTTCAGATGGGCTTTCCAGTCTTGGAGACAACCTTGTGAGATTAGGAAATGGAGAACCTCAGGGACTCAAAGTTAGTACCAGCTCTGTTACAGGAGGGAAGTATCCACTGCGGATGTTTTAGTCCTTCTTGGAAAAGCCAGTCATCAATAAAAAGAAGAGCCAACCCTCTAGCCAGGCTTATAGAAGACCTTGAGGGAGACAATGCAGGGTCTTTGACAGTGAACTGAAAAATGCATTATTTTACTGTTTTACCTATCAAGTTTCTGGGAGACTAAAATAGTAGTTTTAAGTGATGATTTCATGTTTAAATCTCCATTCCTGTACATTCCTTTGTCTTAAGTTTTAAATATTTCTTCTGTGTAGAAGAAATAAAATACTTTTCTATACCTAATGTGTTTTGTTTACTAAGACCCTGTCTACTACTTTTTGGAGGATATCTTGGCCATGAGCCAGGGAATCAGGTCTCTGAACCTCTCAACAACTGTAGGAGTGCTTCCACAGGGCTTGACCTGGAGAGGATCCAAGATAAGGGGGAAGAGGCCAAAGCTTCAGCTTCTACCACCAGCTGACCCAAGGCTGGGTGGAGAAGAGGAGAAGCAGGACAGGGGTAGAAGTGTAGAGTGGGTCCACGGAGATCCCATGTCCGTAATCTGAGAGGGTTGTTATGAGTCCTGAATGAGTTAATTAAGATGAATTAGACTTGGTCAGTCAATAGATTTTGATTAGGCATCCACTATGCCCCAGGTGCTGTGCTAAGAGCTGTTAGTCACAGGGCTTAAACCCAAGTCCTCCTGGGTCTGAGATCAGAGCTCTGTCCCCTATGGAACAATACCTCTCCTATTAAATATCCCTCCTCTCCAGTATTTAATGGATCAATGAAAGATGTCACTCTTAGATTTAAGAAATTGATGAGAGGAAAGACATGGTTAGCAGTTTGGAAAAGATGTTAGGGTCTTAGTAGACTGTCATCTCACTAAATAGAGTAGGATACATCAAAAGCTAATGCAAGTATCGATTGCATTAAGAAAAAGATGGTTTTCAAGAATCGAACCCTTGCTCTTAGTTCCTCAGTACTCCACGTTGGTCAGGGCTCACCTGAAGCATTGAGTTTGGTTCATACAGATTGATAGCAGGCAGTGGACTACAACCAGGTGAAGGACTTCAATTTTTTTTTTCCTTCCTCTGAAAAAACTGGGAATTCTTAGTCAGAAAAGGTGCCTAAGGTAGTGGTGATGGAGGGGAGAATGGAGGGAGTGATGTGGTCTTAGTATTTGAAAGACTTTGGAAAGAGAGATTAGACATTTTGTCTTTTACCCCAGAGGGCAGAATTTGTAGAGACCACTTTAGGATATAGATAGATAGATAGATAGATAGATAGATAGATAGATAGATAGATAGATAGATAGATAGATAGAAACACTTACATATATGTATATAGACACATATATCCATACATTTATTTGTATAAAACAGTTACAGTTGCCCACAGGAGGAAGGCATTGCTTTAGATGCTGGTGACCTCATTGGAGTTCTCCAACCAAAGCTGGGTGACCATATGGTATAAGCATTGTGGCTTCCTTTGGGAGGACAGGTCAAGCTAGATGGAGACCGGAGTCTTCTAACTCAGTAGTTCTTTGATTTTCTAATTAAAGAGGCTCATTCAGTCTCCTCTCCCCCCTAAACAAATATAAATAAAAACCTGAAACAGAGATAATGGAATAAATAGCAATGTGACATTTAAAAATCTCACCAAAAATGCAGCTAGCAGCATAAATGTAAACAAAATTAAACAAAATTGAAAGACTAATGAGAACAGATATTTATAGAACTAAAAAAGACAATTCAGGATAAAGGAACAGACCTGGAAAGTGTGCTGAGAAGAAAAGATATTAAATAATTGGAATGCTAGAATTATATATATATGAAAAATGCTCACTATTCTCTTTTGAAAGAAATAAGCAAAATTTTCATAGAATGTGTTTGACCTCAGATCAGAGGAATTTCAAATTCAAGTCCTGGAGGTATATAATTAGACTCTGGCAGCCAGAATAGAGCATCAGAAATAGAGTCAGGAAGACCTGAGTTCAAATCCTACCTTGACTACAGTGGCCAGTGTGGCTTTGGGCAAGTCATTTACCTTCTCCAGCCTCAGGAAACTCATCCATAAAATGAGGATAATAATAGCACCTGCTTCCCAGGGTTGTTGTGAGGGCCAAATGATATAAAATATGTAGAATTTGAAAAGCTTAAAATGCTCTATAAATCTGTAAGCTCCTTGAGGGCAAGAATTATAGAACTGTATGTTTTTATTTGTTTCCCGTCACTCAGCATAATTCCTGATATTTACTAAATGTTTTTAACTAAAAATTCTATGTAAATGCTATTATTATTATTTTAAAATAATGACAAAAATGAAAGCTTCAAGACTGAAATACAAATTATTTCTCAAAAGATTTCACCTTAGCTTTTCCTCTCATCAGCTTGTATGAATTTGGGCAAATCTCTCTACTGCCACTTACCTTGAGTTTCTCACCTGCAAATTCAGGAGTAGATGATCTCTCTAAACTTCCTGCTAATGCTCAAATCTTCTGAAGTTTTAAAAATGTACAATGTTCAAATTAGAACAACTCTGAAGCATCACCTCCCACCTATAAGATTGACTATGATGGCAAAAAGGGAAAATGATTAATGTTGGAGAAGTTGTGGGAGGATTGGGACATTGATGCATCACTGATGGAGTTATGAACCAATCCAACCTTTCTGGAAAGTAATATGGAATTATGTCTAAAGAACAATAAAACTGTTCATTCCCTTTGACCCAGCAATTTCAATTCTAGTATTATATAGAGAAGAATTTATAAAAAAGGAAAAAAGTCTTAAATGTTCCAAGATATTCATTGCAGCTCTTTCTGTAGAGGCAAAGAATTGAAATTTAGGGGATGCCATCAATTAGGGAATGATTAAACAAGTTATGGTACATGTATATTATGGAAAATTATTATTCTATAAGAAAATATCTTTAGTCAGTCTCTAGGGAAGCATGAAATGACTTATAGGATCTGATGCTGAGTAAAGGGGGCAGAAGCAAGAGAATGCACACATTAAAAACAGCATTGTGAGATGATCAGCCCTGATGGATGCAGCTCCTCTCAGTAGTTCAGAGAGTTAGGACAACCCAACAGAACAACTGTGGACAATGCTATTCCCATCCAGTAAAAGAAAAACAAAACAAAACAAACAAAAAACCTTCAGAATCTGAGGAATATACATTCACTTTTTTTTTTAGATTTTTCAAGGCAAATGTGGTTAAGTGGCTTGCCCAAGGCCACACACCTAGGTAATTATTAAGTGTCTGAGGCTGGATTTAAACTCAGGTACTCCTGACTCCAGGGCGAGTGCTCTATCCATTGCACCACCTAGCCGCCCCCATACATTCACTTTTTCAAAAAAAAATTACCTCTTAGGTATTTCTTTCCCTGAATCTTAATATCTCATATCGAAAATGGCTAACCTGTCAGCATGCTTAACACACATACAGGTACAATATTAACCTAACTGTTCACCGCTGAAGGGAGGGGAGTGGGAAGGTAGGGTGGAAGGAAATTTTGTTACTTAGAAATATGTACAGGAATATGGATAAATGTTAAAAAAATGTTTCATAACATGTATTTGGAAAAGTAAAACATCAATAAAATATTTGACAAAATAAGCATGGTGTTTAAGAAGTTATGAAGTAGGGGGCAGAGCCAAGATGGCAAAGTGAAGTTAGGGACATCTAGCAACTGCCCCTCAGACCTCTCCAAATACCTCCAAATTATAAATCTAACTAAATTCTAGAAGGAATGACTAAAACAATATTCCCAAGACACTGGAAGATCCATGGCAAGGGTTTGGTCCACTTAGGGGTAGACAGGGCCACAGCACATTCCATATACCTTCAGCCATCCAGGAACAGCCCACAGGGTGTCTGGATTCCTGGGGCTATCTGGGTCCATGGTAGCTAGGGCAGTGTCCAGGCTCTCAGTCCAGGGATTGCCACGGTCAACTTGTAAGTTTAGTGGGAAAACTCTGCTTCACCAGAATGAGTGCAGAACCCAGTCCATTGCAGGTCTCAGTGCAACCCTGGCCCCTAGGAACCAGGAGCAGGCCTGGGGAATCACCCTGTAGGCAACTACCCAGGAGCTGATTGGGGTCGGGGGATGACTGCAGAGGTCTCTCCACTGTCTCTGGGACAAGACTCTCTTTCTTTGCCTATACACATATACAAGTCACAGTCTGGGACCCCATACTGCCATAGAGGAACAGGGATCCTTCTCACAACTCCAGAGCACAGGGGAGTGCTTATGGTCATCCCTAGGTCAGAACACAGGCCAGGAGAACAGTGAGAACTTCTCATAAGATCTTGGAGGAATTCAGATCCATGGGTGGGGTGTCCCTGAAAATAGCAGCAAAACACTCAAAAGCTTAGGAAAGTGGGTCCTCCACCCTGGAATCAGGGCCCCACCTTAACAAAGAATTAAAATCAAGTCATAGACTGGGGAAATGAGCAAACAACAAAAGATAAAAAAATATCTAGTGATAGACAATTAATTTGATCAAATGAAGGATCAAAATACACACTCGGGGTGGGGGGGGGCGGGCGTAGCTAGTTGGCTCAGTGGATAGAGCACTAGTCCTGGATTCAGGAGGACCTGAGTTCAAAGCCGACCTCAAACACTTAATAATTGCCTAGCTGTGTGACCTTGGGCAAGTCACTTAACCCCACTGCCTTAAAAAACAAAATAAAATATACATTCAGAAGATGACAAAGTCCAAGCATTTATATACAAAGTCTCCAAGAAAAATAGGAATTAGCCCCAGGATATGGAAGAGATCAAAAAAGATTTTGAAAATCAAGTAAAGTAGGTAGAGGAAAAATTGGGAAGAGAAATGGGAGCCCCGCAGGAAAATCAATAAAACCAAGGCTTGGTGAAGGAGATACAAAAAATACTGAAGAAAATAAACCATCAAAACCATTTTAGGTCAATTAGAAGAAGTAGTCCAAAATGTCAAAGAGGAGAAGAATGCCTTAAAAAACAGAATTGGCCATATATAATGGAGATACAAAAGCTTGATGAAGAAAGTAATTCCTTTTAAATGTAGAATAGAGCTAAGGGATGCAGGTGATTTTATGAGAAATCAAGAAATAATAAAACAAAACCAAAAGAATGAAAAACTAAAAGAAAATATGAAATCTCCTTGGAAATCATATCCAGGAGAGATAATTTTAAAATTATTGGCCTACTACAACATCATGACCAGGAAAAGAACCTAGACTTCATTTTTCAAGAAATAATCCAGGAAAATTGCCCTGATATCCTAGAAAAAGAGGGTAAAATAAAAACTGAGGGTATTGATGGATCACTTTCTGAAAGAAATTTCAATATTAAAACTCCCAGAAATAGTATAGGCAAATTCCAGAACTCCCAAATCAAGGAGAAAATTTTACAAGCAGTCAGAAAAAAACACACCAGATATTATGGAAGTACATTCGGGCAAACGTAGGATTTAGCAGAGTCTTCATTAAAGGCTTGTAGGGATTGGAATATGATTTTCCAGAAGGCAAAAAAAAACTTGAATTACAACCAATAATCAACTACCCAGCAAAACAGAACCATCCTTCTACAGGGGAAATGATAGACATTCAATGAAATAGGGAACTTTCAAACTTTCCTTTGAAATGATCAGAGATGAACAGAAAGTTTGATCTCCAAGTACAAGACTCAGATGAAGCATGGGAGAACTTCACCTGAGGATGGATAGGAAGGGCAAATTATGAATAATTCAATGATGTTGAATAACTTGTATTGTTGCATGGGAAAATGATACTGATAACTCATATGAACCTCCTCATTTATTAGAGCAGTTAGAAGGAGCATATATAGACAAGGTACATGAGGAAACTGAATATGAAGGTATAATATGTTATAAATATGGAGTTAATGGACAAGAAAGGAATTTACTGGGAGAAAGGGAAAGGACAGGTAGAATGGTTTAAGGGGCATACAGGGAGGGTTTTTGTGTTTAGGTAAACAGAATACAGTTTTTAATGATGAGAAGGTCATGAGATATGCAGTAGTAGATGACCATTGCTCTTGCTGTTTCCAATTCCATTTGCTTCAAGGTCTTCCTGGCACGCTTAGCATTAAAGTCACCCAGAATTATAAACTTGTTCTCTTTTGGTTCATTGATGATAAGGGTCTCCAAGTCTTCATAAAATTTTTCTTTGACTTCATCAGGGTTTGTCATAGTGGGAGCCTAGGCACTGATGATGGTGGCATGGCATATTCCTGCAAATGGAAATCTCATTGTCATGAGCCTGTCATGAATTCCTTTTGGTAAGCAGTTAATTTTGTTGACTAAATTAGTATTGATTGACCTCAGCATCATGATGCTCCTCTTCTCTGCAGTCATTTTAGAAAAAAATATATATATATCTATATATATATCCAATTTTGACTTCTATAAGCCTTCATTTCCCAGCCTTGTTTCCCTCAGGACTGCTATTTGGATGTGATACCTGCTGAGGTTTCTTGCAACAAGAGCTGTTTGTCTTTCTGATCTATTGAATGAATTTTTTGTTGACTTTGAGTGTATGCATATTCCAGACTCTAAGGATGAGTGAAATGTCCTTTGAAGAAGTTTTTGTAGATTTTTTTTTTTATGTCTAGACTTCAAGGTGGGATCGCCTCCTGATGCAGTAATCATACAAGGATTGAATAAGTAGACAATTTTTAGGACACCTTTTCTAGCCCCTTCCTCACACCAGGGAGGTAAGCACTGTGATCCTGAAAAGGGTTGTTCAGTCACCCAGGGGGTTCCTGAATCCCACTGTTGCTTTCAATGGGGAAAGACCTGGGCCAAATGTATGTAGGATTATGTCTACACATGACTATAGTGTATCTATACCTGCTGCTTCATCACTTGCTTACCATTACAGGTCTTTAAGATAAGAATGGTAAAATGGTTTCAGTGATAGCTTTTCTTTCATGTGTAAATTGGATTTCTGTGAGACAGATTTGCATGAAGCTGTTGTTCTCACTCTCTCTTCCAAAGACAAGACAGATTCAAGACAACTGGTATTGACTCTAGATGCAGTGGATGACCTTGGTGGCTTTGATTTCTAACCAAGCTCTATGTGATCCAAAGCACCTGCTTCTGCTTCCTTCATGGCCACTGAAATTAAGTGTTTTCATCCCCCATTTCTCCAGTGGAAGATTTCACTTGCTTGGGGTAAATACCCCAGTGAACACACCCATGAGTGTGATACTCCCTTGTAACTACCCTGGTTTAGCCCACCTACCAAAATGTTTTATCAGAGTGTGGGCACTATGCATACTGCAAACTACTTGGAGCCACAGATAGGTGGCTCAGGTGAACATCAAAGTGAGAAAGCAACCCGGAAAATGGTTCAGCAGTCCTTATGCCAGAGGTGCTAGTTTTCCTAAGTGCAATTACCTAAATCAGGAAGAATAAAAATAGAGGGGGAAAAATTATAGACCAATTTCCCAAATAAATATGGATGTAATTTTTTTGGGGGGGGGGGGTTTCAAGGCAATCAGGTTAAGTGACTTGCCTAAGGTCACATTGCTAAGTAACTTTTAAGTGTCTGAGGCTGTATTTGAACTCGGGTCTTCTTCGGTGCTCTATCCACTGCACCACATAACTGCCACTTAGCGGCAAAATTTTAAATAAAATGTTAGCAAAGTGATTAAATCAGGTTATCAGTAGGATAATACATTATGATTGAGTAGAATTTATATCAGGTATATAAGGATGACTTCATATTAGGAAAACTATCAGCATAACTGACCATATCCTTAGCAAACTTAACAGAAACCATATGATAATTTCAAAAGGTGTTGAAAAAGCTTTCAACACAATACAGCACCCATTCCCATTAAAAACATTAGAGAGCCTAGGAATAAATGAAATGTTCCTTAAAACAATAAACTGTATTTCTCTAAACTATCAATAAAGATTATATTAAATGGAGAAAAAGTAGAAGCATTCTCAATAAGTTTAGGGATGAAACAAAGATATCACCATTATTATTTACTATTGTATTATAAATATTACTCCTAGCCATAAGAGGAGAAAAAGAAATGGAAGAAATTAGAATAGGCAATGTAAAAGCAAAACCCTCACTCTTTGTAGATGATGTGTTGGTATACTTAGAGAACCCAAGAAAATCATCTTAAAAAGTACCTGAGGGGTGGCTAGGTGGTGCAGTTGCTAGAGCACCAGCCCTGGAGTCAGGAGTTTCTGAGTTCAAATCCGTCCTCAGACACTTAATAATTACCTAGTTGTGTGGCCTTGGGCAAGCCACTTAACCCCGTTTACCTTTCATAAACCTAACAAAAAAGTACCTGGAACAATTAGCAACTTTAGTAAATTTACAGGATATAAAGTAAACCCACATAAATCGTCACCATAGAGAAATTCTATTCAAAGTATTGGCAAACATAAAATACTTGGGAGTCTACCTGCTAAGACAGAATCAGAAACTTTGAGAAAATATCTATTAAAGAATTGCTCACACAAATAAAATCAGATCTAAATAACTGGGCAAATGTCAGTTACTCATGGGTAAGACAAGCTAAGGTAATAAAAATGACAATTCTGCTAAATTAAATTACTTATTCAGTGCCAAAACAATAAAACTCCTAAAAATTACTTTATTGAACTGGAAAAAATAGTAACCAACTTCATATAGAGGATCAACACGTCAAGAACATCAAGGGAATTAATGAACAAAAATGTAAAGGAAACTAGTCATTCCAGATCTATAATTATAGTATAAAGTATCAGTCATCAAACTTCTTGGTCCTGGCTAAGAAATAGAGTGGGAAATAGTTTAGGTGCAAAAAGAAAAGCCAGCAGTAAATGACTATAGTAATCTGTTATTTGATAAACACAAAGACTGGCACATGAACCCTCTCCTTGATAAAAATTGTTGGTAAAGCTGGTAAATAGTCTGTTACAAACAAGGCAGAGACCAACATGTCACACCCTATATCAAGAAAATGTCAAATTGGGTGCAGAATTTAACCATAAAAGGTAATATTATAAATCAATTAGGAGAACAAGGAATAGTTTACCTGTCAGATCTATGGAAAGGGGAGCAGCTTAAGACCAAAGAAGACATAGAGAACATTACAAAGACAAAATCAATAATTCTGATTAAAATGAAGAGTTTTTGGACAATCAAAACCAACGCAACCAAGATTAAAAGAAATGCAGTAAATTATGATTCAATTTTTATAACTGGTGTTTCTGACAAGGATTCACTTTTAAAATATAGAGAGAACTGAGTCAAATTTATTTTAAAAAATCCTCAATTGATAAGTGGTCAAAGGATATGGAAAGGAAATTCTCAGAAAAGAAACTAAAGTTAGCTATAGTCATATGAAAAATTGCTCTAAATCATTATTGATAGGGAAATATAAATTAAACATTTCTGAGGTACTACCTCACACTTATCCGATTAATCAATATGACTTAAAAGGAAAATGATCAATATTGGAGGGAATGCGTCAAAACTGAGACACTGAAGCACTGTTGGTGGTATGAACTGAACCAACCTTTCTGAAGAACAATCTGGAATTATGCTCAAAGGGCAATAAAACTGTGCATACCCTTTGATCCAGCAATAATACTACTAGGTCTGCATCTCAGGGAGAGTACCAAAAAAGATTTTAAAAAACCCATATATACACAAAAATATTCATCATAGTTCTTTTTATGGCAGTAAAGAATTGGAAATTGAGGGAATGCCCATCAATGGGAAATGGTTGAACAAATTCTGGTATATGAATGTGATACAGTACTATTGTTCTATAAGAAATCATGAGAGATGGAACTTCAGAATAACCTGGAGAGACTTGCATGAAGTAATGTAGAGTGAAGTTGGCAGAACCAGAATAATATACATACCAACAACAAGGGACGATGATCAACCATGATGGATTTGTTCATTTCAACAGTACAATAATCAAAGACAATTTGAAACACTTGAGATGGAAAATACCATCTATGTCCAGAGAAGGAACTGTGGAGTCTAAATGCAAAATTTTAAAAGTTATCTTAATCATTATGTTTTTTTCTGTCTTATGTTTTTTCTATTTTGATTTGATTTTTTTCTTTCAACAGTATTAATATGGATATATTTAGTATGGTTATACTTGTAAAGTCTATAGTAGATTGCTCTCTGTCCAGGGGATAGAAGGGATGAAGGGGAGGGAGGGAAGGAGAAAAATGTAAAACTCAAAACCTTGCAATAAAATGATAGGTGAAAACTACCACTGCCTACAGTGAAAAAAACAAATAAAAATATTTAAATTGAAAAAAACACTCAGTGAGAAGGGACAAGGGGCAAGGTTGAACAAGACACATTTGCTTGCTTTGCTTTCTCCAGACATCTTTCTCTGACCTCAGCTCCTTATTCAGAAGTCCAATATTGGATCCTGGTTTTGTGTGCTGGAGACCCAGCTACTCTTCCCCCACCCATTCCCAATGCAGTGCCAGCTGTTGAGGGTGACAGGCCATGTGCCATTCTTCAGAAGACCAAGGAAGACAAGCTTAAAGGGAAGAGGAGAGAGTCGTGATATGGGAGACCTGGCCTTTAACCTCTGTGAGCCACAGTTTTCTCATTTAGTACAAGTGAAGATGAAATGTTACAGGTAGGAGATGTATACATGTAGGAGATGGGGCCATATGACTTCTTGTGGTCTCTTACAGATGTGGAATCAGTGATTCTCAACATAGTGAAGTGAAGTGGAAGTGGAAGTGAAGTGGAAACCACACTAGAATTAGATTTCAAGCACTTGGCTCTCTGTCACCTGGGCAAAGTTTGCAAAGGCCTCTGAATTTTATGATCTGGAAAGTGTACTGTTCAGGAGCAGGGCAGTGTGAGTTCCCAGAACACTTCAGGTGAGTATGGACTACACTGAAGATGACTCTGATCCTTCTTAGGTGGGGCTAGGGGCATGGGCAGTAGGGATGGTCCTTTTTCTGGGTCCCTGGGGCACTGTGGCCTCACCTCTGTTCAGTAGGTGCTAAGAGAATGCTTGGAAAATTTCCAAGACTGGCTCCAAAACAAAGTTTGGATTCTACTTGGGGAAATTGCTTGTTGAACAAGAGATGGTCTTGTTTTGAGTTGTTCATTCATGTCTGACTCTTCATCACCCCATAGACAAATTGTTTTCTTGGCAAAGATGCTACAGTGCTTTGCCATGTCCTTTTCCAGTGGTTCATCTATTGTTAGCCAGTAGTTGGTATCCCCAGCCACAGCAAGACAGTGATCCATGAGGAAGAGAATAGTTGGAGCTAATTTATTAGGGGTGTCCAAGTTAAACCTTAAAAAGAATGAACAGGGAAAGCAGGAAGAATAACACTAGCTAGCATCTGAATGCTTTAGGAAAAGTATCTCATTTAAACCACGCAATAATTTGTACTATTGCGCCCATTGCACAGATGAGGAAATGAGTTATGCAAAGAACTCAAGTCCATGATCACCCAGTTGGGAGTTGAGAGTGACAGGACCATGAGCTCAGCTCCTCCTGACTCCAGGTCAGCCCCATATCTACCTCACCTCAACACCTCCTATCTTGGGGGATGATATGTCTTGTCACTTTTTCTTGTCTTTTCCTGACTCATATTGTCCAGATGGGCATTTCAAATTTCCTATAAAATAAGCCCTAGCATGATTTTTCAGTGTGCTTGTAATATCTGCCCTTTGCCCAAAATAAGCCCCAGTTAAGTTTGTCAATCAGATGGATACATTTTGTACATTCACTGCAACACACGATGGATATAATGAATTATAAAATAATAAAATAATAAATAAATATAAATATTACTATTGATTAATACTAAAATTAATTTTATGAATTTTTACTTAATGCTTAATCATCATTACTTAAATAATAATACAAAGTATGATTAAGTATCTGTAAACACCCAGGTGGATGCTTTTGGATGAAAGGTATATGCTTATGTAAATCAGATGAACTCAAAAATCATTGCTTTATGACTCATTGGAATACAGACACAACACACAACTTGCACACTTGCTAAAGTCTGGATAGAAAGCAAGTCCCACCTCTAATCATCACTAAAGGCCAAGAGAGATAAGACTGTGTGTTGCAGGCATTTCTGCTCTTGAAATCACAAGAGCCTGCTGCTGCCCAGAAGCAGCTTCCATTGAATGCTGTCACTTGTTTTGGAGGTGACCAGAGAGGACTGCCCCTCTGGGATTCAGCCAGTGCTCCCAGGCTAAAGATTTGAAAAGCTTCCTTACCAAGAGAATAGATCAGATAATGATTCCTGCAGGAAGGACTGCCTAGCTCCAGACTCTTGATATTGTCTAAACAAACCATTCAAGGACCATTTACACTCGGAAATCAATGACTACTTCTAAACTACAATGGAGAGAAATCAGTGTGGAAACCTTGTGAAGCTGACCCTACAAGAGGTGGTGACTTGGGTGAAGAACTCAGGGGATAAAAGATCAGACTGCTATGTCACCAATGTACTAGGAGCAGGCAACATGGACAAGAAGTGCTCATTGAAGGAGAGTTCTACTGCAGGACATGAGAGACCAGGGCTAATGGTTCTACAGGACATGGAGTCGCAAGAAATTCAGACCAGAATAAGGGGTTTGGAGAGTTGTGAAGATGTTCCAGAAGATGGCATGACTGTACTTGAACAAATGAATATTTTTGAACATGAATAAATGTCGATTGTTGCACATAAAAAAAAGACATTCTCTGAAAATAAGGCCTAATGCCAATTTGATATTAGATCCAGTCTTATTGGGGGGGGGGGTGATAATCTGTAAATATTTACTCCTGGGAAGATTCTAAAGCTTAGACCAAGGCAATCTTTTACTGTGTCAAACATGCAGGGCAGGTTGCCCTCTGTATCAACCCTGACCTCATAAGATAAAGTTTTCATTAGAGAAAAGGTAGCAGTGCAGGGAGACGTTACCCATTTCTCTTAAATGTGTCTCTTGAAACAGCATCTAGATAGTCTGGGTCAGGCAAAGACAAGGAACAGTGACAAGACCTGCCTTCCCTACTATGGGAGTTGTTGAAGCAAGGTGGATATAAGACTGGACCTGGAATCAGGAGGAGTTGGGCTCATGTCCTGACAGCTATACATCCCAGCTGGGTGACCACGGACTTTCCATCTCTGTACCTCAGCTTCTTCATCTGTGCAATGGACATAATAGTATAAATGCCTACTTCATTGTATTGTTCTGTGGATTAAATGAGATACAAAAATCACTTAAACTTAAAGGGTGATTCAAATGCCAGCTAGTGTTATTCCTCTTCCTGCTTTCTCTGTTCATTTTTTTCAGGTTTAGCTTAGATGCTCTTAATGAATTAGCCCCATCTATCCTTTTCATATAGATCACTCTCTTGTGGTGGTGATAGTGAACTGACCTTAGATGAACCACTAGAGAAGGACATGACAAAGCACTACAACATCTTTGCCAAGAAAACAATTGGTCACTGGGGTCATAGAGAGTCAAACAAAAATGAACAATGCAAAATAAAAGCAACTCTTGCTCAACCAACAATTTCCCCATGTAGAATTCCATCTTTGTTTTGGAGTCAGTCCTGGAAAGTTTCCCAGCAATCTCTTATTACTGGTTGAACAGGAGTGAGCTCACAAGGTCCCAGAGGATACAGAGGAAGGGTCCTTCCTCCTGCCATGCCCCTAGGACCATCTAGGAAGGAAAAGGGTGAACCTCAGAGTTCCTCCATCAAGCATTAGGGCTAAGCCATCCCCTTGCACCTGTTTTGAAGTATTCACCTGAAATATTCTGGTAACTCACATACTGCTCTGCTCCTGAAGAATACACTTCCCAGCTGATCAAAGTCAGAAGCCTTTGCAAACTTTGCCTAAGTGACAAAGGACCAGACTCTATATGTCTCCAGAACACATAGCCAGGAGTCGGTGTTAGGCTTCTGAATAAGAAACTAAGGTCTGATGAAGCTGCTTGGAGAAATCAATGAAGCATGGTGTCCCCTTGACCCTTTTCACTGGATTTTAATCCTGAGACAAACTTTCAAGCTCCAGAAAAAAAGATTCAAGAAAAATAAGAGAAAACTTGGAAATAATCCTTAGCTGTTTCTTGAGGCTTCAAACCCAACTCTTCATGGGTGCTCTACATGTTTCCTCTTTCACCTAACCCCTTCTTTATTCTTCCTTTGAGCCTCTTTTCTTTCTATGACTTTTTGAAATGCTTCTCTAAGAAAGCAATGCTGGGAGGGATCTCTTGCTACTTCTAATTCCCTAAGACCAGAATAGGAGATGAAAACAGATATTTAACTGTACTGCCTGAGAAATGAGCCAAAAGTCTATTGACTCACCAATTGTGGGGACTTCAACAGGATTATTCTCTAAAATCAAGTTCAAAAACAGCCTAAATGTGCTTCATACCAATCAGGAGGAGCAGAACCTATGACTTCATGGTGCAGTTCTTTAAGAAGGACTTCATCTGACCACTACATCAGGGAGGGCTCCTTGGCTGCTGGCATTAAAGAAATATGACCATATCAAAGAATCTTTTCTGCTGGCAGTTACTTTAATGCAAAATATAACAGACCAAAGGAAGACATGGGATAGTGGATAGAAGGCAGGGTCAGAATTAGGAGATCTCCTCTCCCTGAGTTCAAATCTGAGCTCAGACACTATCTAGCTATGAGATTCTGGGCAAGTCACTTCATCCAGCTTGCCTTAGGTTTCTCCTCTGTAAATGACCTGAAGAAGGAAATTACAAACCACTCCAGTATTTTCCCAAGAAAACCCCAAATGGAGTCATGAAGAGTTGTATAAAACTGAAATTCCTGAACAGCAACAGCTTCTTGAATATGCATACATAGATATACACATGTGTATATATATATATATATATATATATATATATATGTATTCATGTATATATGTGCATATGTGTATGTGTGTATGTACATTTTCAGCCAAGTACACAAACTTCCATTGTGTCCAACCATTTCATTTTACACATGAGAAATTTGACACCTAAGGAGGTGATATGACTTGCCTCAGGTCAATCAAATAGCATGGAAAGTAGAGATTCTTTTAAAAAATTAATTTGTATGAGCACATCCATGTAGTTATGCATTTAAGAGCATCATACTGAGGCATCTTTAGTTCTGCTAAAGGAATCCATGAAGTACAAAAGGTTAAGAACCCCTGGGCTAGAGAGAGAGAAATCGACTTAATTGCTGGGAATACCATCTAGAAGCTCAGGATGAACAAAAGAGCTTGTATTTATGCACATTATTAAACATTCCCCAGAAAAAAGATGAATAAGTGAATCCAAACCACACTGCATATAGGAAGAACCATCTGTTTTCTGGTGGGAGGAAGTTGGGTAAGTGATTCAGTGACTGCCTCCTGCACCCTTCCCCTATCTGCCACCAATGAATAAAGTGAGATTCACAGGAAAAGAGGAACTGGGAGTGATCCTACCTGACTGAGGCCAGCAGGAGATGATATCTAAGTCTGGGTTCCTTCTTCCCTTCACCCCTCACCCCCATCTCCCACCCTAAATCCCAAGAATCCAAGTGGACAAGTCTGATATATCTTCCCAGTTATCATTCTCTCACCTTGAAATGAACCTTCTCACACTCATTTGGTGATCATGCTTTACAGAAATATGTCACTATTCATTAGAAATTGTTACATTTCTGGATATAGCTCTATATGGTATTTGCATATAAATACCAAGAGCACCACTTTATTTAAGAAAAAAGAGAAGATAAAGCCAGTTTATATAGGAATCAAATGTAAAGGTACAATCACACACTATTTTCTATTTTAAAATCATCACAGATCGTTAAGTACTGTAAGTCACACTCAGACTTATAAGCTTTGAATTTCTAATAACCCTTACACTACTAGAAGTCCAAAAATCTCTGGGTCCTTGAACTCACTCCTTCAAATTATATTGGAGTTGAACAATAAGGAGAAGGTCTCAGTCTTCATAATATGATACAGTCGCTCTCCATTTTGTGGAGTTCAATCATTATGTCCTTCGTAGAATCAATTTGCTTTTGAAATTCCTTTGCTTCTCTTATGATTCCTTCTTTTAGTAATTCTTTCTGTTCCTAAAGAGAAACAAATAGGATTGAAGAGCATAAAACCAAAAACAGCACTCTAGGAATATTGTTATTTATAAATCACCAGATAGATAATTCCCCAGAGTCTCAGAATGACCTGAGGAGGGGTTGCTAGGGTGGAGCCAAAAGGGCACTGTGAAGCTAGGAAGCTCCCGGAACTTTTTCTGAACCAATTTTAAATGAAGCCTCTGCACAGACCATAAAGCTATAGATTCCACCAAAAAGAGAGTGAGACAAGTTCTCAACTCAAGATTATCATGGATCATCTTCAGTAAAGGTCTTTCTCTTATGGTGTAAGGGGTAAGTATAGCCCAGCCTAGGCAGGAGGGCAGGAAAGCCAGAGGGAGGCTCTTAGCCACAGCTCAGCTCATGACCCACCTCAGCAGGTCAGCACGGAAGGTCCCAACCCCAGATCAGAAGACAAATTCTGATCCCTGGGAACACTGAGGCAAGAGATAGAACCGAGTTGGGAAGAAATCACTGCATAGGAAAACTTTGGCATAAAGGAGGAAGCAAACATTTGAATAGGTAGTGCTTGGCCTACATAGGAAACATCTTGGCAAGCAATAAACCAGGGACGAGTCCCAGTTCCAGGAGAAAAAAAGCTTGAGACTGTACTTGCTGTTTCATGGGAGCAGAGCTCAACTATCAAAAAGAGCATCAACAAGAAGAGCACTAACTATAGAAAGCTACTATTCTGATAGGCCTGACAAAAGCGCCATCTCAAAAGAGGAATGCATTGACAAATTGCTTTCATGTGAAGCCTTAAATCAAAAACCTCTTGGAAGAGCTCAAAAAGGATTTTAAAAACCAAGGAGAGGAAGAAGAAAAATGGAAAAAAGAAAAGAACCATGAGAGAATTATGAAAAATTCACCAAAGAAATCAATTCCTTTAGAAGTAAAAATAACAAAAAAATTACCAAAAAATGAAATGTGATGCAACTCATCAAAAAGCAAAATTAACCACCTGGAGATGGAAAACAACTTATTTTAAAGTAAAATTAACCAACTGGAAAAGTAAACACAAAAGCTTACTGGAGAAAATAAAAATCAGCAAAATTAGACTTAGACAAATGGAAGCTAATGATTCTATGAGACATGAAAATTCCATCAAACAAAACCAAAAGACTGAAAATAATTAAAGGAAATATAAAGTACCTTTTTGGAAAAACAAATGACCTTGACATTAGATCCAGGAGAATTAATTTATGAATTGGTGATCTACTAGAAAAATATAATCAAAAAAGAGCCTGGAAAATTTCCTCGATCAATTTTCATGAAAAACTTCCCTAATATTCTAGAACAAGAAGAGAAAAATAGTACTTGAAAGAATTCATCAATTACCTCCAAAAAGAGATCCCAGAATAACAACTCCAAGGAATATTGTAACCTATTTTCAGAATTCTCAGTTAAAGGAGAAAATATTGCAAACAGCCAGAAAGAAGCCATTTAAATGCCAAGGAACCACAATCAGAATTACACAGGACTTATTAGCTTCAATAAGAAAGGATTGATGGGTCTGGAATATAATATTCTGGAGGGCAAAGAACATGGGATTACAACCAAGAATCAACTAACATGCAAAACTCAGATTATCTTTTAAGGGGAAAAAAGAATGATTTTCAAAGAAATAGAGGACTTTCAACATTTTCTGATAAAAAGACCAGACCTGAACAGGAAATTCAATCTTCAAATACAAGACTCAAGAGATGCATAAAAAGGTAAATGGAAGGGGAAAATGCTGATTAATAACATCAAAATAGAAACATCCCTAGAAGGGAAAGATAATACTTGGTATTCTAGGGGTTTTAGAGGGAGGATATTGATACAGGATGACCATGAAATTATTGAGCTTTTGTCAATATTTTAGGAAATGAGGATTCAATATATTTGGTATTCTACTTAGAAGGTATGGACTTTAAATGGATCATGAAGTGATGTTGCTAAACAGTATTGTAATTCTATTTGGAATTACAATAAAGGGAGGGAGTTTGACTTGATACTTTAGTTAACAAAGGCTGTATTTCTATAGGGAAAGAAAGAAGGATTATACCTTATACTTGTAGTGCTTTAGGGACAGAGGAAGAGATTCTTTAGAGGGGTTAGACCTAAAGAGATCATGAAGTGATTTTGCTTTACTTACTACTTTAACTATAATTAAAGGGACTGAACTTAGGAGGGGAGGGTATGATTGGTTTATAAAGTGATTTTGCTTTATAAGATACTTTAGCTCATGAAAATTGTATGTCTATAGAAAGAACTTGGAAAGAGGATGTGGTATAAAGTGAGTATAATTTATAAATGAAGTGATGATGAGGCAATGTTCCCTATAAATCTATCAACCAATCAATCAATCTACCCTTGAAAATTGTACTCCTTTTAGTTCATATAAAAGGATTATATTACAATAGAGGGATTTGTGAGTATAAGTCAGAATTAAAAAAAATAAAGAAATGTTAAGAAAAATTATACTAGGAGAAGGTGAGGTATTAGAGGATAAATACCACCACTTGAAGAGTCACAAAGATCTATTATAGTAGAGGGAAAGAAGGGAGAGTGTGAACAATGATCAAATCCTGCTATGAACTAATTTGGTCTAAAGAGGGAATAATATACATATCCAATCAGGTTTAAAAATATATTCTATCCAACAAGGAAGTGGAGGTGGGGGGAGGGGAAAAAAAGGAAAGAAGGGTCTAATAAAAGAGAAGGAAATGTAAAAGTAAAGTACAAAAATAGCTAAAGTTAAAATTAAGGAAAAGTTAAAAGGGAAAGGGAAAACAACAGAAAGGAAGGATAAGGAGGAAGGAAAGAGAAAATTATACATGGAGAAGAGTCCAAGGTCAGTAATCTTAACTATAAATGTGAATGAGGTGAAAGCTGCCATGAAAGTGAAGTAGATGGCAGAATGGATTAAAAACCAGAATCCTACATTATGTTAGTATATTATGCTTCAGCTGAAGTGAAAAATCAGGGGCAGCAATCATGATCCCAGACAAAGCAAAAGCCAAAATTGATCCCATTAAAAGTAATAGGAAGGAAACTACAACTCCTTAAAAGTCATCATAGGCATTGAAGTAATATTATTAATCAAATATGCACCAAGTTATATAACTTTGAAATTCTTAGAGGAGAAGCTAAATTAATCACAGGGAGAAAAAGGCAATAAAACTATGATAATGTGGACCTCAATCTTCCACTCTCAGAATTACATAAATCTAAACACAAAGTAAATTAGAAGGAAGTTAGGAAGGCGAATAGAATTATAGCAAACTTAGATAGGATATCTCTCTGGAGAAAACTGAATGGGGATAGAAAAGAACATACCTTTTCCTCTGAAGTATATAGACCAATACCAAAACTGATCATGAACTAGGGCATTACAAACCTTACAAACAAATGCAAAAAGGCAGACATATTACATGCATCCTTTTCAGATCATGATCACTAAAATTTATGTTTAATGAAGGGTCACAGAAAGATAAAACAAAAACCAATTGTAAACTAAATAACCTCATTTTAAAGAATGAATGGATGAAACAACAAATCATAGAAATAATCAACAATTTTTTTTCCCAAAGCAATGACATCAATGAAACATCATACCCAAATTTGTGGGATGCAACCAAAACAGTTATTAGGGGAAATTTCATATCACTAAATTTTTATTAGAATGAAATATAGAAAGAGGTGACTAATGAATTGGGCATGCAACTATAATAGTTAGAAAAAGAACAAAGTAAAATTCCCAATAAAATACCAAATAAAAATTTTGAAAATCAAGGTAAATTAATAAAATTAAAATCAAGCAAGCCATTGAAGTAATAAGTTGGTTTTATGAAAAAAGAAATTAATAAAATAAATAAAATTTTAGTTAACCTGATTTTTAAAAAAAGAAAGAATAAAAATCAAATTACCAGTATCAAAAAAAGGAAAATCTTGGATTCACCACCAATGAAAAGGAAATTAAATAAAAAATTCAGATCTATTGTGTCCAACCACATGCCAATAAATTTGACAATCAAAGTGAAATGGATGAATATTTATAAAAATATAAACTACACATATTAACAGAAGAGGAAATAAAATACTTAAATCATCCCATTTCAGAAAAAAAAATTGAAGATATCATCAATGAACTCCCTAAGAAAAAATTCCCAGGACTGGATGAATTTACAAGAGAATTCTACCAAATATTTAAGGAACAATTGATTCCAATTCTATATAAACTGTTTTTAAAAATAGTAGGAGAGGAGTTTTGTCAAATTCCTTTTATGAGATGCAGAGAGTTCTGATACCTAATAGTACTGATATCCAAAATAGACGCATAAATCTATACGCCAATATCCCTAATGAACACTGATGTAAAAACTTTAAATAAAATTTTAGCAAAGAGATTACAAGTTAATAGTAGTATAATATATCATGTTCAAGTAGAATTTATACCAGGTGGGCAGAATGGTTCAACATTAGAAAAACAATCACCATAAATGACTATATCAGTAATAAAACTAACAGAAATTATGTAATTTTTTCAATAGATGCTGGAAAAGCATTTGCAAAAACAAAACACTCATTCCTTTAACAACCCTAGAGAATAAGGAATACATGCAATTTTCCATAAAATAATAAATATCTAAAATAATCAATAAACATTATATGTAATGGAAATAAATTAGGAGAATTTCCAATAAGATCAGGGGTGCAACAAGTATGCCTATTATCACCATTACTATTAGATATTGTATAAGAAATGACAAATTTGGGGCAGCTAGGTGGTACATTGGATAGAACACCCGCCCTGGAACCAGGAAGACGTGAGTTCAAATCTGGAATCATTACCTAGCTGTGTGACTTTTGGGAAGTTACTTATTCCTATTACCTTGCCGAAGAAGAAGAAGAAGAAGAAGAAGAAGAAGAAGAAGAAGAAGAAGAAGAAGAAGAAGAAGAAGAAGAAGAAGAAGAAGAAGAAGAAGAAGAAGAAGAAGAAGAAGAAAAGAAGAAGCAATGGAAGGAATTAGAATTGAGAATGAGGAAGCAAAACTTCCAATTTTTGAAGACAATATGATAGTTTGTACTAGAGAATCCTAGAAAATCATTTTAAAAACTACTTGAAACAATTAGCAAGTTTAGCAAAGCAAGAGGATATGAAATAAAACCACAAAGTAATCAGCATTTCTTTATATGAACAATAAAGCCCATAGACAAGAGATAGAGAAATTCCATTTTAAGTACGATAAACAATATAAAATACTTGGGAACCTACCTTCTGGGTTTTTATACCCAGAAACTATATGAAGGAATACTTTTCACACAAATAAAGTAAAACAGAGCTAGAAAAAATAGTAACAAAATTCACCTGAGAAACAAAAGATCAAGAATATCAAAGCAATTGATGAAAAAATGCAAAGGAAACTGGCATAGCTGTGCCAGCTCTAGAACTGTATTATAAAGTGGCAGTTACCAAAACTGTTTGGTACTGGTTAAGAAATAGAGTAATGGAAATGATCAATTTTGGAGAGGATATAAGAAAATTTGAACAGTAATGTGCTGTTAGTGAAGTTGTTAACTGCTCCAGTCATTCTGGAGAGAAGTCTAAAACTAGGCTCAAAGAACAATAAAACTGTTCATACCTTTTGATCCAACAATTCCAATGCTAGGTCTATATCCCCAGATATCAACAAAAATGGGAAAAGTCTCACATGTTCAAAAATATTTATAGCAGCTTTTTGTAGTGCAAAGGATTGGAAATTGAGGGAATGCCCATCAATAAGGGAATACTTGAAAAATGATGGTATATGAATGTTATGGAGTACTATTGTTCTGTAAGAAATCAAGAGTGGTCAGACTTTAGAGAAGCAGGAAAAGACTTGCTTGAAATGATGCTGAGTGAAGTGAGCAGAACCAAGAGAACATTGTACACATCGACAGCAACATTGTGAGATGAGCAATTATGAGGTTTATAGCATCTCTCAGCAGTTCAGAGACCAAGGATAATCTTGAAAGACCTGTTATCAACAATGTCATCCATATCCAGAAAAAAAGCCTATGAAGTCTGAATGAAGATCAAAGCATACTACATTCACTTTTTTAAAAATTTCTTTTATGTTTTTCCATTCTCTTTCATGTCTTTTTCTTTCTCCTTAGTTTTAATTCCTCTATCAGAACATGACTGTTATGGAAATATGTTAAACCCAATTGTACATATACACCTTTTACCAGACTGTTCACCACCATGCGGAGGGGGGGAAGAAATGGTGGTACAAAAATGTGGAACTCATAAATTTGCTAATGGATGAATTTTGGAAAACTATCTTAGCATGTAATTGGAAAAATAAAATAAAATTTCAATTGAAAAAAAGAAGAAAATAATAACGATATAGAACTTACCAAAACAAAAAAAAAAGAAAGAAAGGTTTTCCTCACACTGTGGACTAGAGTGAAAATGACTGAAAAAGGTGAGAGAGTGCCTGCATCGGCCACTAGTTTCCCTGGGGCCCTGAGAGTAGGACAGGGTGTGAGGAGGCAGCAGAAACGAGTCTACTGAGAGGCCACTCCAAAGTGGCCTCAAACTCAGATTCTACATCAGCATCTACAATAGCTAAGAGGTCTGTGATCTCTTACAGGAGCTGTTGGACTAGAACAGGAAACAGTCTAGATACCAGCCCCTGTGCCTGCCTTTTCCCTCTGGAAGATCTGCCTCTCAAGTTGGTTAAAAGACTGTCCATAGATGTACAAGGGAAGGGAAGCAAAGTTGATCAGAGAAATGAAGAAGAAGCCAAATAAAAAGCACCAATGTGATTGATAAGTTCCACAATATAAGATAACTATCATTTCCATAATGTTTGGAGGTTTCCAAAGCTTTTTGCTCACTACACACAAGTGAAGTAGGCCATTAAATGATTTGACCATATTCTTTATAAGGAAACATATCTATCTATCTATCTATCTATCTATCTATCTATCTATCTATCTATCTATATATATATATATATATATATATAGAGAGAGAGAGAGAGAGAGAGAGAGAGATACATACATTAGCACAGGCAGTGAGAGAACAAAGAGTGAAAAAAATGAACATAATTATTGCTCTAAAGAAACTAAAGTAACTGCAAGGAGGCAAAAGCTGAACTAGGGGAGACACAGAGGAGCACTGAGTGAGGGAGTTGAACTAAATAAAAAGAATAACAAACAATCCCAGATGTTTGCCAAAGCAAAACCAATATTGATCACAATAAGAACAACAATGGAAGAGAGATCAAGAAGTCCAAATGTAAGAGTATTTGTAGGGACTCTGGAAGCTATTGAAAAAAAAACCAATTCTACTCCAAAATGAAGATATTTGTAAGCAGAGAAGATTTCTAGAGTGGATCAGAGCTTATAACACCTAGAAGTATAAAGAATTCATAGAATTTTAGGATGAAAAAATCAGAAACTCCATGCTCTGAGAGACCATTATGAAATTTCAGAATGATAAAGACAAAGATTAAAGTATCATAAAAGAAAAATGAAACTATTTATGCAAAAATGATGGTATTCATTCCCCCAGAGTTCTTAGCTATGCCAGAAAAACAAAACACTATAATTTGCTTTGTATATACACACACATACACACACATACACATATGTAAGCCCCCACATACATGTAAACATACATACATATGATCAAACTCAAAGAATTTTTTACTTTCTATTTTAATTATTTTTCATTCCAGCGAAAAGTGAGTATTTTATACAAATGTGCAGAAATATACATACATATTCATATATATGTAAATTGTAGGGATATACTATAAACATAGTACACAAAAAAGTACATATACAGTAGAAGGGAAATAATTATAGTGAAAAATTACATATGCATCTATTTATAGAAGCTTAATATATGTATATTATATATTAATATATTTATATTTATTTGTAATATATTATATAAATATATTTATATATTTTTAACTATATAGTGTATACATACACCATATAATATATAAAGCATGTGTATTTGTGTGTGTTAGCTTCAATCCTGAAGGAAAATTATGGTAGTAGAGAAATAAATCTTTGAACTTGATCATTTCATGTAGATGAATAAAAGGGAATTCAAAGTCCAATAGGATCTTAAA
The DNA here is from genome assembly GCF_037893015.1 of Macrotis lagotis. Lineage (NCBI taxonomy): Eukaryota > Metazoa > Chordata > Mammalia > Peramelemorphia > Peramelidae > Macrotis > Macrotis lagotis. The sequence continues at coordinate 39,093,432 of NC_133659.1, read as the reverse complement.
GAATTTCCTTTACAAAAATCTGCAATTCAATAGACCTGGGAAAGGCTGGTCACAAGAGACCAGATGTGGTCCACGAAGAGTTCCTTCTCCACAAATCAAACATATCTCAACAAATATAATAGATATTTTATACTTGTTGTTATGTGCTCTGAAGTAAGGCATTTAAACTTTTGTAAGAGGAATAGAAACTATAAAAGAGGAGATTAAAAGTGTTTTATAATTTCAAAAACAATGACCAAAATGAAAAATAATCTTGTAGAGAAAATAGTGTTCAAAAATGTCAAAACCAGAGATTCTGAAATAAAATGAAATTCCTGTCTTACAAAAATGGAGTAATGATACAAGATTAGGAAAGACTGAAACAGTACTTTCTGACAAAGACACTTAATTTGTTTCACTAGTCGATCTAGGCATTGGAACAGTTGAAGATCACCCAAAGGGGAGAGGAGAAGCACATGACGGGGATGACTAGATACAACACCAATAACAGTTTATTCAAGACAAAATCTGGGTAAGGAATGTTATGAAACAGAGAAGTTTGATTTGAAAAGATCTTGTGGCAAGAGTGAGCAATTAAGGGCTGCTAGGTGGCACAGTGGATAAAGCACTGGCCCTGGAGTCAGGAGTACCTGGGTTCAAATCCAGTCTCAGACATTTAATAACTACCTATCCATGTGGCCTTGGGCAAGCCACTTAACCCCATTGCCTTGCAAAAACCTAAAAAAAAAAGCATGAGCAATTATCAGTAGATACTTCCCAGATAACATTAGTGTTTTTGTCAAGTATAGTGCAGGAATATACCCAGTATGTTGGATGACACACTGTGAAGGAATCATATGAGACCCTGGACAAGAGTCAACTCAGATGAAAGGGAAGGGTTTAGAACATCTCTAAGGTCCCTTCAATCTTAAGTTCTTTGAACCTTTTATTAATGATGAATTTTAAAGATTAAAAACCACTTCATATGTGTGAACTCATGGATTACATACCTTGAGCTTCAAGTCCAGGATGCTTGCTTGCCCTGCTCTCATCAATTTCCTTTCTAATTCCATCTTTGCTTCCATTTGCTTTAAATGCCCCTGATAGCTTCTTTCCTTCTGCTCCATCAGCTCCTTGCCCTTTTGCCTTTCCTCCAACAGCTTTGCAGCAGCCTCTGCAGCCTGAGCTTTCACACGCTCCACTGAGGTTGATGGAAAAATTGGGGAAAATGAACGAGAGATGAAGGACCACTGGTACCCATGGCAGCATTCTGCTCTGGTTTATCCCAACTTAATTGACTTAACTTCTACATTACATATATTCTCTATGAGAGCAACTACAGACAAGTGAGAGAGAAGGACTTAGTAACAAGAAAGAGATTTTTCTGGATACTAATGGTTTTGAAGTAATCTGTGGTGGGTGTGAACTAGGACCACATTCTTGACCTGCTCACCTTCCATTTTCTTTTCCTTTACTGAGAGTGACTGGTCTGCCCACAGTATTTCTTTAGCTGCATCTTCCTTGGACATCAGGTAATTCTGCAGAGTCTCCTCAGCTTGACTATGGAAAAAAAAGTGAATTAGAAAAAAGAGATAAAGCTGTTGGTGTAAAGTCAAAGGTTAGCTATTCGTGTATCACTGGCCCTGACAGTGTGGCATTCCATTTCCCATTACTGTCATTCACCTCAGGACATAGTTCCTAAAGTTCCTTCTCCATCCCTAGGCTTAATCAATTCTTCATGGGATGGTTTACTTGTACCTCCTTCCTGTACTGCCAGTAGTATTTCTGTATCAGCTCCTCCATCTTCAACTTAAAGAGACCATAGCCCACTGGTATATAAAAGGCATCCTGCTCTATTTCTTCCTCCAGAGGTCGAAAAATATCCAGAAGTAAAGCTCTGCACCATTTCGTGGACTCCTCCAAGTTCTACTTACCAGAGGCCTCTTGCTTGGCTTCCACCTGGCTCTTTGCAGCAATATAAAAGAAACAAAATGGAAAAGTCAGAGTTGGGAGAATATATCAGAAGCTTATAAGAGTTTCTAGAAATGAATTCCTTGAAAAACACAATGATATATTTTTATACACATATACACACATATACATCTTCACATATATATAAATTGTAAGGATGTGGTATAAGCAAACAGTATTTATAAAGTATATACACTTGAAGGGAAATAATTGCACTGAAAAATTACAGATGCATCTATTTATGAAAACTTAATGTATATTTATGTCTTTATAATTATAGTATGCTCTAACATATAAAGCACGTGTATTTGTGTGTGTTTACTCTACTCTTGAAGGGAAGTTATTGTAGTAGGAAATTAAATATTGAACCTGATCATTTCATCTAGATGAATAAAAGGGAATTCAAAGTCCAACAGGATCTCAAACAATTTCCTTTACAAAAATCTGTAATTCAATAGACCTGGGAAAGGCTGGTCACAGGAGACCAGATATGGTCCAGAAAGAGTTCCTTCTCCATATATCAATCAAATCGCAACAAATATAATAGATATTTTATGCTTGTTGCTACATGCTGTGAAGTAGGGCATTTAAACTTTTGTAAGAGGGATAGAAACTATATAAGAGGAGATTAAAAGTGTTTTATAATTTCAAAAACAATGACCAAAATGAAAAATAATCTTGTAGAGAAAATAGTATTTAAAAATGTTGAAAACTGGAGATTCTGAAATAAAATGAAATTCCTGTCTTACAAAAATGGAGTAATCATCTGAGAGTAGAAAAGACTGAAACAGTACTTTATGACAAAGACACTTAATTTGTTTCACTAGCTGATCTAGGTATCAGAACAGTTGAGGATCACTCAAAGGGCAGAGGAGAAGCACATGATGGGGATGATTAGATACAATACCAATAAGAGTTTATTCAAGACAAAATTTGGGCAAGGAATGCTATTTAAACAGAGAAGTTTGATTTGAAAAAATCTTGTGGCAAGAGTGAACAATTATCAGTAGATGACTCCCATATAACATTAGTGTTTTTGTCAAGAATAGTCTGGGAATATACCCAGCATATTGGATGACACATTGTGCAGGATTTATATGAGACCCTGGACAAGAAACAACTCAGATGAAATAAAATGGTTTAGAATATCTCTAGGGTCCCTTCAATCTTAAATTCTTTGAACCTTTTATTATTGATGAATTTTAAAGATTAAAAAACCACTTCATATGTGTGAACTCATGGATTACATACCTTGAGGTTCAGAAGCATCACTTTCTCTTGGTCTGCTCTCATCAGCTCCCTTTCTAATTCCATCTTTTCTTCCATTTGCTTTAAATACTCCTGATAGCTTTTTACCTTCTGCTCCATCAGCTCCTTGTCCTTCTTCTGCATTTCCTCCAGCTGCTTTGCAGCAGCCTCTGCAGCCTGAGCTTTCACACGCTCCACTGAGGATGATGAAAAATTGGGGAAAATTAAAGAGAGAAGAAGGACCACTGGTGCCCATTCTGCTCTAGTTCATCCCAACTTAAATGACTTAACTTCTTCATTACGGACATTCTGCATGAGAGCAGCTACAGACAAGTGGTAGAGAGCAGCCACAGATAAGTTGAATGTCTGTTGACATGTATGTCGACAGACAGAAAGATTTGGTAACAAGAAAGAGCTCTTTCTGGATGCTAATGATATTGAAGTAATCTGTGAAGGGTTTGAGCTAGGATCACATTCATGGACTTCTTACCTTCTCTTTCCTTTTCCTGTTTTGAGAGTGTCATGTCTGCCTGCAGTATTGCTTCCGCTGTACTTTTCTTAGACTTCAGGTATTCCTGCAGATTCTCCTCAGCCTAGCAATGGAAGAAAGCGTATCAGAAAAAGGAGATAAAGCTGTTGGGTAAAGTGAAAGTTTGACTACTCATGTATCGCTGACCTTGAAAGTGTGGCACTCCACTTGCCATTACTGTCATTCACTGCAGGACATTACTCCTAAAATTCCCTCTCCATCCCTATCTTTAATCGATAGCTCATGGGATGGTTCACCTGTATCTCCTTCCTGAGATGTTCGTAGTACTTTTGTTTCAGTTCCTCCACCTTCTGCATAAAGAAATGATAGCCCCCTGGTTTAGAGGAGGCCCCCTGTTTCACTTCTTCCTCCAGAGGACCAAAAACATCCTGAAGTAAAGCTCTGCACCATTTTGTGGACTCCTCCAAGTTCTGCTTACAAAAGGTCTCTTTCTTGGCTTCCACCTGGTTCTTTATAGCAATATAAAGATAATGAAATGTAAAAGGTACAGTCAGGAGAATATATCAGAAAAATAAGTATTTCAAAAATGAATTCTTAAAAAAATAACTTCCCCCCTTCCATCTGTGCAGAAGCATAGCATGGTTCTTGACATGCTATTATAGGATCCTCTTGTATATTTATCTTACAAGGTCTAACAGATTATGGGAAATGGGACAAATCAGTCTTGACAATATGTAATTTCCTTAAGCCCTTTTCACTTATCACCTGTACTTTATACTGCAATGCTCAATTCTTCATTTATGTGTAATCTAAAAGTTCTTAAAATTAAGAATAAATGTATTATAGTATCTTAGTCAGTCAACATCTTTTAGAACATATTTTCCTTGTGACTTTTTTACTTAAAGGAGATTGAAAATAGACTTTCAGGATCACATGATTGACTGAAGACCATGATCTCATCTAGAAAGTTGTTGATTTTAGGAAGACTCTCATTTTCCTTTCTAGATCTCTCTTCTTCAGGTCGACCCCCCCCCCATGAATAAGACTAATCAAAGTACCACCAGTTCCTTTTGGAAATTATGGTCCTCATCCTTGAAAGAATCCTTCATGAAGACTTCAAGGGCTTCCTTCTCACAGGTGGCATGTATGTCCAAGAACTCATTAAGAGTCTCTCTGGGGAACTGGACCCTTTGCTTTATCATCTCTTCATAGTGTGTAAGGGCCCTTCGAACTGCAGCTGAGTTCTCTGTTTGAGCCAGTGTTAGGATTGCATTCTCCATACAGGGTATATGTCCACTGGAGATGGTTTTGACATAGGTCAGGACCAGGTTCTCCAGACCTACAAAGAAAACAAAAATGTAAGAGGTCAACATTTTAGAAGAAGGGTCAGAAGTTATCATGCTAAATAGTGGGTATTTTAATTTGACTTTTCAAGTTTCTTAATTATTGCACCATAGGGAATACAACAGAATACTGAAGATTTCCAAATTAACTCTTTCAGGCTAACATTTTATGATTCTGTGAAACTTTTTGGAATCCTTTTGATATGGGAGCAAGAAGCATCCCCAAAGGTAATAATGAAAAGCAATGAGAAGTATCAATAAAGATACAGACTCATTCCTAAACATGGTAGCTCTATCCAGTCTCTTGATAGCTCCATTTGTTTTCCCTTTTTTGGAAATGGTCAGAACCTATCATGCAAAATAATAGGCATAAACATTTAATTAACTTAATTATGGAAACAATAGAGAAGGAATTGTCTTGGTCTGTGTTTTCTGTTTAGCTTTTATATCTCTAGATTTTTATTATCTTTTAGGGAATTTATTTGGCATTTTATAAGTTTTCAGACCAAAGAGCTGAAGTGTTCATAATGGTAAGAATGGATGAGAGATCCATGGAAAGGAACCAGGAAAGGTTTTTTTTTGTTATCTAAAATTATATCTTTATCTGGGGTTCTCCTAGGAGAGACTGTTTCTCTCTCTCCCTGTCTCTATCTCTCTGAATGTTTTTTGTAGTTGTTGTAGGGCATGGGGTTAACTGACTTGATCAAGGTCTCACGACAAAGTATTAAGTGTTTGAGGTCAAATTTGAACTTGGATCCTCCGCAGGTGCTATAATCACTGCACAAACTAGCTGCCCCAAATGCCTCTTCTCTTACAAACAGCAGGGAAAAAAGCACTAGCAGGATGACTAGGAAGGAGAAAGGACTCACGGGGTCCATTGACTGTGACACCTCCCTGGAGAGTTTTTACATTGGAATGCTGGAAGATATAGGAGCAGAAACTTTGAGCTTGTTCCACAAATTCAGGATCCAGTTCACAGTCAGCAAGTTTCTCAAGCTGGGAAAGCTTCTTTTGGTGGACAGGTTGGTTGAAGACAAAGCATTTCTTCTTGGGGAAGAACTGGCAGATATGCTGACGAGGTAAGTTGAATTTTTTAACTTCCTCAGATTCACCTAAGATAAAGGAAAGAGGAGTCTTTTACCACAGAATTAAGCCTGGACTTCGGACCCTCTATAAAATTATGTTTCCTTTCAGTGACCTCTATTTGGCTGAAATAAGCCTTTTTGTGCCTAGGTGCACAAATTTGTGCCTAGGTAGACACCCCCATTTGAATGTGAGTTCCATGAAGGCAGAGACTGCCCCCTCTTTCATTGTGTATTTTTAGTGCTCATCACTGTGTTTGGTCCATTAAAATGCTTAATAAAAGATTGCTGATTTTAATGTTGTTGATGATGATGATGATGATGATGAAATAAAGCAAAGGACTTCTTCCAAAGATGGAAGTGGGTGTTTTGCATTGAAGCCAATAGACTGGACTTCAGTCAAAATGGACGAACTTTCCTTGTCTTCAAATAGGCAGGGAACAATAACTAGAGAAATATGTGTTCAGAATATAAAATAAATTCTGGAGGTTTTTCCCCATCCTCTCCCTTACTCCTCACATCAATGCCCAGCCCTCAGGCCCTAGAACCTTGCTTAAGCTTCAGTGCTTGCCTCCAGGTACTCATCAGGGGTGATTGGTTTCCCATCAATTTCCTATTCCAAGCTGAAATCACATAGAATCCACACAAAATCTGGACAGAAACTCACAAACTCTAAGGAGTTTTCTACCTCCTCAGTGTTAGAAGCAGATTTGCTCTTGATGTGTTCTGACAGCTCAGTCACAAAGCTGATGGACAAAATAAGGAAATATGGCAGAAAACGTCACAGCCCTGGTTCCACACTTCCTTCAATTATTCGAAACCTTTTCTTTCTGCTTGGCCCTAAACCAGCTGTTTACTTTGTCAGCATGAAGCATGAGGAATTTATAACTTATGATGTGTATATACACACACTCACAAATTTACACCTGCCCCTAGACCATGAGGAACAGAACACGGGCTTCAGAGAGATGTCTGTGGAGAGTGAAGACCCTCCCCTCCTCCCTCCCCCACCTATTCTCTTCCCCCAAATCACAGAAGGATACTGCAGCTGCTCCATGGCCTGCTGGTTGATGGTGCCCATGCTGTTGTAGACAAAGGGGCTGCTCAGGAGCACCGCCAGGGTGAAGGTCCATGTGCCATCCTTGTTGTTGCCCCAGAAGTCAGATCACATGATATTTTCCCACTCCCATTGCAGCTCCTAGATTAGCATACCTGTGTACCAGGTGAAAACCCTGCTCCCTTGGGTTTCTGGAGGCTCACGGTGTCCTCCCTTCTTACCTTCTCCACATCCCCCAGCCCCTTGGTATCCAGAAGAACGAGGGTGTGATTTTGTTTCTTGGGATGAGGAACACACCACATCCAGATGCCCTTGGTGTGAGACTGCGCTGTGGAGCCAAGGGAGAAACCTGCACCACAGTTTGGAGAGATGAACAGGGAGCAATCCCATATTTAATGAGTATCTTTGAGATTAGTACAGCTCTGTAATAGTAATCATTTGCTCCAAGAAAATTGACTGTTTTCTCAATGTATAAGAAAGGAGATTACAAATAATAGAATAATTTCTTTAGGTCTAATTTTAAATTACCTGCAGAGAGACACAAAATAGACCAGTTGCTTGATCACTACAAAAGTAAGAACATTTTCTTGTGCTTCAGAGACCCATAGAGATACCAGGATGTTTTCCTTATTTCTGTTCATTCATTCATTCGTTAACTCTTTCATTCATTCATCCATTTATCTTTTATATATCAATTTCACGTTATTTCTGTTTTTTTAGGTTTTTGCAAGGCAATGGGGTTAAGTGGCTTTCCCAAGGCCACACAGCTAGGTAATTATTAAGAGTCTGAGGTCAGATTTGAACTCAGGTACCCCTGACTCCAGGGCCAGTGCTCTCTCTTGTGCCACCTAGCCACCCCTAATTTCAAGTTTTTAACTCACTTTGCGTACTCATCTGTTTTGTGTAAGGTGCTCTCCTTGATGCTCTGAATGATTCAGTGATAAATAGAGCATGGTCTCTTCTCTCAAGCACTTCTATCAGCATAAGAGCATAGAAAATTATGATAACAAACCAAACATGCCTCAGGTGGACATAAAATATGAAAATAATTCCGGGGAGAGGAATTTCACTTTTTGGTTTAAGGGCCAGGGATCTCTTCAGAGAGGAAGGGGGTCACTTGAACTGGATTTTGAAAAGTAAGGTTTTGACCTGTGGAAATATGGCCAGGAAGAATATGAAATATTGTCAGTGAATATATAAAAATAGAGAAATAGTCATTTGTCCAAATTGCCTGAATTTTAGAATATTTCAAGGGGAATAGGGTCAAATGACTGGAAGCTGATGAGTCACAGGATCTTAGATTTAAAGTCAGAAGGGATTTATAGACCATCCAATTTCACTCTTTCATTTCGCAGATGAAGTCATAGAGACAACATGAGATGTCTGGTTTCCCCACTTAATAAATATGAAAATTGAGTGCTAAGCTTAGATTCTTTGACTTCCTTTGTTTTTCTCTCAGTACCACAAAACCTTAATCATAAAGTTTATTATAATGCTCACATAAATCACCTCCCACTGTTAGCCTATTCTCAAAATCTGTCTAGTCTTGATCTAGGAAGAAATGTCAGATGAATGCTGCCTCAAGGTAGAAAGACATGGGTTCAAATCCCACCTCTAAAATTAACTGGGTGCCTAATGGCAAGAACCTGATCAGTTTGTTCATCTAAAGTGCTGGCGATAATACCAGCAGTGCCTACTTCTTAGAAGTCTTGTGACCCTCAAATGGAATAGGGTACGGAAAAAGCTTTGTAAATTTAATAGTGATATGTACACATATATAAAAATCATACAGAAAGTAATATATTTGTTCATAAGACATATAATATACATATATTCTATTAGAGACTATATTAATATTAATGTCACATATTTACATATATTGAGTATGTCATATTCATCATATACTCTTCTATAATTTATTTAAGTACATAGATATACATGTATAAGTCATGGGAAATATGACATGCATGTAATACTATAATATACACCAAATGTGCCTTGGACAGGCAAAAATTATTAAAGGAATTTGGGGGAGGGAAATTTTATTTCTTAATGGAATCTCTTCAGAGATGAAGAGGAGCACCTAAACTGGATTTTAAAGATTAATGGGAATTTTGTCCATCTCAAAGAAGACCATGACATTAGGGAGATGATGTCTTGATAAGTAAATGAATTGGATTTGAGTGTGGGGGGGTGCTAAGTCCCCAGCCTCACTTTCTCCTCAAGAAGCTTCCAGGTTATATGTCCAGGTATGAATCAGGATGACTGGAGATGGTCCTGGATGTGAGGTAGTTGGGGTTAAGTGGCTTGCCCAAGGTCATACAGTTAGTAAGAATCAAGTGTCTGATACCATATTTGAACTCCCATCCTCCTGGTATTAATGCCACTGGCACTGTCTAGTTGCCCCTACCTGGGTATATATAGCCTGGATGGTTAGGGAAATGTGTGTGTATGTGTGTATACACATACACATACATATACATATATGTGTGTTTGTGGATATACATATGTGAAATGTTTCTATAATTTTTCTTTGTGTATACACACACACATATACGGTACACAGAACATATATAAGGTATCATACCAATGCCTGTATTACATGTACTTACATTATACATCATATGCATACACAATATAAATATATGTTTATATGTCAGTTACTATTAAGGCAAAATGGAGGAAGCTTCTCCTTTGTCTCCCAGATTACCCTAAGAGGTCAGAATGAGACCTGCCTTTCTAAGTCTATCCCTCCTTGCTAAACAAAAGTCATCAAAATGAATAATGAACAGTTATGTCTTCCATTCATACCTTTACTTTGCTGATAGCACATACCTGATTTTTTTCCCTGCCAGTCTATTCATCAGGTAGGACTTGCCATTGAGATAGAGGCCCACAATAGCCACCACCACCACAGGATTGGTTATTTGGGAGAGAATCTTCAGGGATTCCTGGTTCACCCTCAGTTGTCCTGTGTTCTCAATTAGACAGACTGGGGCTGACATCTGGACACCGGAGGCCATCTTGATAGTGGTGTGTTATCTGCAAATGGCAAGTCTGGTCACATAGACCCTGAGATGCACCATTGTTATTTCTAAATATTGAACCAAGATAAAGCCCCCGCAGCACTGCTCTCCCCATATATGTGAGAGGAGCCTCTTGTCTCCTTTAACAGCCAGAAACTTTTCTAATCTAATCAGTTCAAATATTTGTATTTAGCTTATGTCTCTTCAAATCCAATCTACAAGAGAAAGCAGTGACGTCTACTCTATTTCTCTAATTTTGTGTGAATCAAAACCATAGAATTATAAAATTTAAACCCAGAAGGAGTCTTATAAAACATATAACCCAGTCCTCTCTCTCTTTTTTTGTAACGTTTTTTTTTTGCAAGGCAATGGGGTTAAGTGTCTTGCTGAAGGTCATACAGCTAGATAATTATTAAGTGTCTGAGGCCGGATTTGAACTCAAGGTCAGTGCTCTATCCACTGCACCACCTAGCTGCCCCCCCCCCCAGTCCTCTCTTATAGCATGTATAGGGAAGATGAGTCTCAGTGAGGTTCAAGGATTTATTTAAGGATATGGAGGTTGTTAGGAGTGTGGAAGCATATCTACTCAGGATTTCTATTTCTTTTAAAATATTAGGAACTAATATCAGGATAGTGTCCTGTCCAAAATAACTTTAGTCTCACTTGACTAGAAAAACCTAATCAGTATTTGATCAAATTCTAAGGTAACAAAGACCTTCTCTGAAATCTTTTTGCTTCGTTCTTAGAGAAGACCTGACCTGTTTATCAAGGGAGGAGCTTGACTGACTCTTGGAGGAGTCCTGCATCCTAATGAGACAGGAACCAAACTAGGAGAATGATCAGTCCCATGAAAAGCAACTCCCCTTAACCAGATTGATCTATTTTAGGGAAGTGGTTCTTTCTTGCACGTAAACTGTTACTATTATTTTGTTTAAGACTACTCTCAGAGTAAAGGATAAAATACACAGGATTGTAAAGAAAACAAATTATAATACAATACTGTGGTATCTTTATGTGCTTCAGGCCAAGGGTTATGAAGGGTTAACACAGAAATAGCTATGTGCCTTAACAAGCAAGATGTACTCCAGAGCTTAGATAAAGGAGTAGCTACATGTCTGAGCAAACAAGATGTACTCCAGGGCTCAGATAAGAAAGCACATTCTGAGAAAAATACCTTCTGCACTGTTCTCAAAGCATTCTGCACTGTTTGGTTCTCAAAACACTGTTTGGTTCTCAAAACATTCACTCAAGACAAACACAAGGAAAATGAATGTTATGCATGTGAAAAAGGTGCTTGCTAAAACGCTTATGCAAGTGGTTACATAAATGAAGAGTATAAAAGAATGTATCCTGTGATCAATAAACGAACCAGCTTATTCACCACATTGGTGCTTGTCTGCGTTCCTCTCCTAGCAGACTCAACACGATAAATTACTCAAAATATCAAGCCAAAAAAAAATTATAGATCCCAGGTTAAAAACTTCTGTCCTAGCAGAATTCTGAGAGCATCACTTGAAATCTCTTATTAGCTCATGCCACCATTCTAGCTAGTGCTTAATGACAATAACTGGGGACACAAGGCCTCACAGGGCCAATACTCTCAATAATGATTGTTTTGTTCTTTCCTTCCTTCATTTTTTTCTTTCAACAAGTAGGTGGAAGCTACACATGTAGTAGTGACTGAAATGTTCTGAGACATACAAAGATGTCCAAGAACTCAGTCATGAAATTCTAATCCTCTGCTCTCATAATTTAAAGCTGACCTGGTTATCTACCAGGTGTTCTTCATGTGTACTCTGTGACCTTTTTTTTAATAGTCTGGCAATGTATTTTAATGTAATTAGTATCTTTGAAGATCTTATGTATTTTAATTTATGCATTTAAAAACATGATTCTTAAATGGGAACCAAAGGCTTCACTAACCTGCCTAATAGGTCTATGGCATTAAAAATTGAGAATCCTGAATTCTTATTTCAGTATTACTCTACTTAATTTTTTTTAGGGTTGTTTTTTTTTTTTTGCAAGGCAAATGGGGTTAAGTGGCTTGCCCAAGGCCACACAGCTAGGTCATTATTAAGTGTCTGAGACCGGATTTGAACCCAGGTCCTCCTGACTCCACGGCCAGTGCTCTATCCACTGCGTCGCCTAGTCACCCCATTACTCTACTTATTTATGATACTTCAGCCTCTTTTCTTGTTCTGCCTTTTTTTTTTTTTTTTGTCTCTTGCGACCGTCCTCTGGGTTTTATTTAATGCCACTCTAAGTTTCTGATCCAGGTTCTGCTAATGTTCAAGGTATCCTGTTGTCTTGACTCTAGTTAGAGCTATGAAGTGACATCTCTTGGTGGACCGGGATTCTCTTCTGGGATGCATCCAGATTCTCTAAGAGCATTACCTTTGATTGCCTTTTCTTTGGGGCTTCAGGATATTATGACTATTTGAAATAATAGCAGTAAAAGTCTGAGAATATAGAGTTGCCACATATTCCCTGACTGAGGCTATAAATATGTTGTGTGTGTTGAAATTCTATTTATTTATTTATTTATTTATTTGTTTATTTATTTATTTATATTAGATTTTTCAAGGCAATGGGATTAAGTGGCTTGCCCAAGGCCACACGGCTAGGTAATTATTAAGTGTCTGAGGTTCAATTTGAACCCAGGTACTCCTGACTCCAAGGCCGGTGCTCTAGTCACTGCATCACCTAGCTGCCCCAAGGAGAGGGAAGTTTCTTTTTTTTTTCTTTTAGGTTTTTTTGAAAGGCAAATGGGGTTAAGTAGCTTGCCCAAGGCCACACAGCTAGGTAATTACTAAGTGTCTGAGACCAGATTTGAACCCAGGTACTCCTGACTCCAGGGCTGGTGCTTTATCACTGTGCTACCTAGCTGCCCCATGTTGAAATTTAAAAAAAAATAAAAAGAGGCATAATTAAGACTAGTTGGCATTGGATCATGGAATCATAGATTTGGGGCTGGAAGGACCTTAGATTCGCCAACCCTTTAATTGTATAGATAATTAAAATGAGCCAAGGCAGGGGAAGTGACTTACCCTACATCACCTGGGCAGAGAATGACAGAAGCAGGATTTGAACTCAGGTCTGATTCTAGTCAGGAGGTAAGAGTGAGAGTGTTTGTGTTGGTTTGTATATATATATATGTTGATGTGTGCATATGATTTTGTTGTGTATGTATATGTGTATATGTGGGTGTATGTGTGTGTGTTTAATGTGAGTTTGTGTGTGCACATTGTATAGATGTGTGCTCTGTTTGTGTGTGCATGTGAATGTGTATTGTGTATATGTGTGTATTGTGTGAATTTGTATATTTGTGTGTACATGTGTGTGAGAGTTTGTGTTTGTTGTGTATGTGTGTGCCTGTGGTTGTGTATGAGTGTTTGTGTTTATATATATATATATATATATATATATGTATTGTTGGGGGAGAGGTGAAGGGCAAGGTTGGACCTTCACTGTAATGTCACTGGAGAAGGACTCTCGACAAAGCTGCCCCCCCACCTCGGGCACAGAGGGCGGCCTGCTCTGGAGCTCAGCCTCTTGAGGAGTCCTCTGGGTCAGTGGGTCATTGTGGTCAGAGGCAGGACCTGCCCCATTCTCCCCGGCTCTGAGAAGGCTCTGGCTCCTTCTGCCCACACCCACCAGCTCCCTCATCCCCTCTGGATGATCCTGAGCTCCCATTCCCCAGAACTGTTCTGCTCCACGATTTTCAGTCAGTTATGAGGGCTCAGAAAACAACTCTTTTCCTAAAGCTATCCAGACCATCATCTGGTCATTTTGAGTCCAGTAACATATCCAGTGACACCATCTGTCCGTGACGCCTTGTCTACTGATCACTAGGGAACTCTCATCTACTTGGTTTTCCCTCCTAGTTAGTGAGGTCAAACCCTGGAGTGGTTTCAGTCTCTTTAGGGGACCCCACTGTGTTGGGGGGTTTGAGACCAATTGAAGGGTCTGTGGGCCTCATCTTCTGCAGGGGACCCCTCCTCCATTTAGAACAAGGATTCATCTTTGTGTGCCCTGGACTCTCATTAGCAGTCTGCAGAAGCCTATGGGACCTTCCTCTGAGAGAGTTTTTAAATTCATAAAACAAAACACACACACATTACAGAGTAGTCAGTACTGGAAGATACAGTTCTCAACATAGTTTTTCCTGTCCAGGGCCACAGGGTCCTCTGAACTCCCCTTGGCAAGGGGGTGGGGTGGGAATCATGCACCAGGTCAACATGCCCTAATGTCGACTGTGTGGGACACTCTTAAATGAGCACATATCTGTTTTATATACTGATAGTCATAATTAATAACATTAGGATTCCCTTTTTTACTTATCTAACAATAACAATGATAATAATGATAGCTAGCGTGCATAGAGTGCCCCTGTGTGCCAACCCGTGCTTTCTAAATATCATTTGATCTTTACAGTAGCCCTGGGAGGGAGGGGCTGTTGTTATGTTCATGTTTTGTTCATTCAAGGGGTCCTGGAGAGTGCCCCCCATAAAGGGAGGGAGGGAAGGAGAGAGAGAGACCGAGTCAGAAACAGAGAGAGAAAGACAGAGACAGAGACAGAGAGAGAGTAGGTTATACATATGTGTATGTGAGTGTATGTATGTGCATGTATGTTTGTGTTTGTGTGTGTGTGTGCATGTAAAATCCTTATCAGCTTCCACTGGCTCTGAGAGGTCTCCCTTCTTCTCTCCTTCTCCTCTCCTCCTTCGTGACTGTTACTTTTCATTCTGCTATCTCTGCTTCCCTGTCTTGGGTGTTTTTAGCCGTTCATAAGATAAAGATAAAAAAAAATCAAACATCAAAACCAGAAGCAAACAAGAAGTGAAAATGAAAGGGAAAAGTCCTTTTTCTTTGAGTCCCCTAGCTGTAAAAGGAGATATGGCCGGGGGCGGGGGGAGGGTGTCAGGATGGTGCTCTTTGGGACCAATCTTTCTCTCACAGGTTACTCTAAAACAAATTTCCTCAAAGGTCTGCAGTCGTGGGACTTTTCAGGATTTGTGGAGGTTTCTTGGAATTAATTTCCAACAAAAGATAACTCAGGGGAAGGATGTTGACCTCTTGCACTATCTGAATCCTTTGCTCTCTTATCATTTCTAGAAATCCCCCCCCACCAAATATCACAGTACTATCACAAGTACCCCAGTGCTTATTGAGATTTCATATCCAAAAATTTTTAGTTTTAAGGAATTTTATTTTGATTGTTTGCTTCCTGATACTTTGAATCAGAGTAGAGAGGTTGTGATGACTGGTCTAATGATATTAGTGTTGGAGGGTCCCACCTGAGAGAGGAAAGTCTGGTCTGAGTGACAGGTGGAGGGAAGAGAAGAGGGGCCTGAGAAGGTAGGTTCTTGACCTGTTGAGGAAGAAAAAGGAGGGTGTAAGATGTGAGGAGGGCTCACTATAAATAGGGAGGGGGCATGATTTGCTCAGGAGGGGAGTAATGTGACCTGAGGATGGGGCAATGGTGGTGTAGGCCAAGGAAAGGGTAAATTGGGAAACTGGCAAAACAAAAGAGACTGGTGGGAAATGTGCCTTAGGGGAGACAGGGTATAGCTTGAAAGGTCTGTAGGTAGAAGGCCTGAGAAATAGTTGGGAACATACCCTGAGATGAAGGCGGAGCTATGCTAGAAAGTACAACCTGGTCAAAATTTGAAGGGATCTCAGAAAGCATCTGGGTGGCTCAGTGGATAAAGATCTGGAGTCAGAAGTCCTGGATTCAAATCCAACCTCATACATGTATTGACTGTGTGACTCTGGACAAGTCATTTCACCTCATTTTCTTTAATCCAAAAGAAATGGCAAATCACTCCAGTTTCTTTGCCAAGAAAACCCCAGAGACAGTATGATCCCCAAGGTCATGAAAAGTTGAATGTTGCCAGAAGCCAGAAGACTAGATTTGCTTAACTCTGATCTGAGGAAGTCCTCCTCTCCACCTCCAAGATATGTGAATATGATGACCCAGTCCTTGAGGGAAGAATTCACCAACTCTGTAGGAAGCAGCTAATTCCACTTTTGGGTGGTCCTAATTATTTGGAGGTTTTATCTTACATGGAGACAAAATCCAATCATGGCAACTTCCACCCATTGTATACAATTCCATCATCTGGGGCCAAGTAGAAAAGGATGGATGTGCAGAGATGGAGAGATCAGTCATAGAATAATGGATTGTCATTTCTTTCCAATAGCAAAGGAGACAAAGATTTGAGTTCTATTCCCAGAACTAGAGACATCAAGTGAAGATGGGGTTGCAAATGCAGATGACAAGGGAAGATGGCCCTGATTTCCTGCTGCAAGGACCCCAGACATACAGACTCTGAGGGATTTACAAAAGATGACACAGCTAGGAAAGACCACTGGTCAGATCCAGGACCCACTGGAGATCTGTGCTGACGGCAGCCTTGAGAGACCTGTCCCCAGACATTGTGTATGAAGGAAGGGAAGGCCTGTGGAGTCACAGGATCAGAGATGCAGAGATAGAAAGGTCCTCAGAGACATGGAGTCTATAAGGAAAATGAGACTCAGGGAAGTTAAGGGACTTTCTCAGAAAGTGAGAGTCTCAAACACAGATCTTGATTCCAAATCCAGAGTTCTCCACTAGCCCAAGCTGTCATTAGGGGAACAAAGGCTTGGAGAACAAAATCTC
Source organism: Macrotis lagotis (assembly GCF_037893015.1). Taxonomy (NCBI): domain Eukaryota; kingdom Metazoa; phylum Chordata; class Mammalia; order Peramelemorphia; family Peramelidae; genus Macrotis; species Macrotis lagotis. Next base: position 39,076,575 of record NC_133659.1, on the reverse strand, counting down.
AAACCTGATGGATATCAAAAGAGAGAACTAAGAAAGTATTAACAGCTACTGACCTCTGTCCTCTTCTCCTGGGTCTCCAACACCTTCGTGAGGCTCAGCCTTACATAGACTGAGAGGATTTTTAACAGGGAAGCAGCAAACATTCACAAGAAATATTCCATGGATCACACATGAGATCACCACTGACTGAAAGACGTCAAGACCATGAAACCTCATCATGCTCATTGTTGGTTGACTAAAACCCTCAAACAACATTCACCTTGGTAGAAGAAAATGTTTTACTGACTCTTTTATAACAAGATGTCTCCCATTCATATCTCCATAACATTTTACTTAATATGTATACATGCATACACACATATGACATCTAGGTGGTTCAATGAGACAGGAAGACTTGAGTTCAAATCTGTCCTTAGACACTCACTAGCTGTGTGATTCTAGGTAAATCACTTAACCTCTATTTGCTTTAATCCACTCTTAATACCACTAAATTCACAAATAAAGGACAAATCAGCATGGTATCTTTGCCAAGAAAACCCTAAAAGTGACCATGAAAAGTTGGGCACAACTGCATCATATCTATGTGTGTATAGGTGCACATATCCATGTGGGTGCATATATGTGTGAACATATGTATCTGGCCCCAGAGACCATTAACCCTGTAACTCCCAGGACCCTCTGAAACAAGCCTCAGATGAGACTTTTGCTTGTTCCAGAATATTTGCCTCTTGATAAGAAAAGATTCAGCACAGAGTCCAAATGTGGGTGGGATGCTCTGAGCATGGTGAAGTCTTCCTTGTGCTCCTGGTTCCCAGTGTAGCAGATTGCTATGGAAAATTAAAAAGGATGCTGCTTGCCTCCAAGCCTCTCACAACAAGGTCCATTTTCCTGAAGTTATTACTTCACAAAGAGACTGGGCAGGCTACTGGCTCCTGAGAACTAGAGATCGTCATCACAGGAGGATGATGGAGAGGCTTGGGTAGGGTTTGAGAGGCTATCACATGGACCAATGAGGAACACTAAAGATCAATAGTTATGAAGGATGAGAGCAAAGGAATTAGATGGCAGGAACTGAAAATCAGATGTTCAAAGGGTGATATCTAGATAAAGTTTTTATTATGGACTTATGGACTCTGATGGCACTAAGTATCAAGAATATAAATGAAAACAGAAATGCGAGATAGTCCTTGACCTCAAAGAGCTTTACATTCTTTTTAACAAAATAAATTTTTATTGACAATGGTTTTTTACAATGCTGATTTTTTACATCATCATTGTTTCCCTCAGTTTCTGTCCTTCTTCCCCTTCTTGAGAGCCACCCTTATAACAACTTATGTTTTAATGCCAGAAAAGAGGAAAAGAGTCAGCCTAACTGATTAATACATTGAAAAAGCTGAAAGATGTTGTTGTGGCTTGCTTCCTTGGGGCCCACAGCGGCAACCTCCCTCCAGGAGGGGAGCTGAGAATAAGGAGTCAAGCCACTACTGCCTTATGCCTCCAGCTCAATTTTATTATTGCTTAGCTATTACATATATACTGTTAGGTCTTCCAGGGTAGAACAAAGAATAATGAGGTATTTGTTAGGGGTGCAAGCAATGTGTATACGCAGCTTCTTGCATTACAGGGTACGTTAGGGAGGAGATGATAAGGTACAGCTGTGTTTAGTGCCCTTGGACAGTGGGGTGGAATGTCCAGCTCCCAAGGACTCTGGCTCCCAAGGACTCCAGCTCACCTTATCTCTCAGGGCGGCATGCCAGCTCCTGAGACTGTCCAGGTGGCAGTTTACTTGGAGATGATTTGTGTCATGGCTGTTAGAATAGCCTGTGTACCCACAAGATGTAATGAGCATTACCTGTGAGCCTCCTACCTCTGGAGTTCCAGGGAGAATACAAGAACTAAAAAGAAACTGAAATGGCAACAAGTTCCAGCAAGAGTCATAGGCTGTAGTGCATTTGGAGTAAGCACAGCAGGCATGGTTGCTTTTTCCAAAGGACCTTCACCATTGGAAAAGGGCACTGAAGATGAGAGCATTGTCAGAGAAGTCTGAGGAATTATAGATCAACAGCTGGATGACCATAGTGCCCTACTGGTCCGCCCAAGATGTTGGGAGAAAATATAGAAGACCTCAAGCATATTGGGCAAACCTCTATTGTGAACACTTGAGAAAGCATGGAGGAGGGTCACCTAGGATGGGCAGGCATGGAGGGGTCACAATCTGCATCACAGGAGGCAGCCCCCTGCTCAGTGAACTCACAGATTGAATCTTTGAGTAAACTGGAAGCTACTACAACACCTCTGTTGATCTTATGTATTTGAAGGCAGGTACTGGCTGTAGTATTGACATCTAGCACAGTGAGCACTCTCTAAATCGCAGAAGAAGAATAATTAAAAGGAACGATAATATCCACAGGACTTCCTTTTTGTTTTTCTTTTAATGACAGGGTTCTATGAGGATTGTTCAGGTCCAGGGGGTAGGGAAATAGTTCCATAAAAGGGATATGTTATAGAGCAAGACCTGGAGTCAGGAAGACCTGAATTCAAAGCCATCCTCAGACACTTAGAGTTGTATGACCCTAGAAAAATCATAGTCCTGCTTTTTGCCTCAATTCACTGGTTTGTAAAATAGGGATAATGATACTACTTAGTCTCAAGGATCTTATGAGGACAAAATAAGATAACACTTGTAAAGTACTCTGCTGACATTTAAGCACTATATATATACACTACTTTTTAATCATTATTTTTATCATAATTATTATCATTATCATAATGATATTTTTATTGTTATTAACATAACTGCTACTGTTGCAGTTATGGAAAGCATGAAAGCAGTAACTTCAAGAAGTTAAAAATATTGTGTTGAGGGAGTGCTATGGAAGAATTTTCTGGTACAAAGCTGATGTACTTTTATTTATTTAATTTTATGTTCTATTTTTTCCAATTTTATGTAAGGATAGTTTTCAAAATTCATTTTTGTAAGACTTTGAGCTCCACATTTTTTCTCCTACTCTCCATTCCCTCCCCCTCCCCATGGCAGCAAGCAATCTGATACAGGTTGTATATCTACATTTCCATATGATTCATTTTGTGAAAAAAGAATCTGAAGAAAAGGGAAAAGAACCATGAGAAAGAAAAAAAAACAAAATTAATTTAAAAAATTGAAAATAGTATGCATTGGTCTTCATTCAGTCTCCCCAGTTTTTCCTCTGGATGTTGATGGCATTTTCTATCACAAGACCTTTAGAATTGTCTTGGCTCATTGAATCCTGAGAGGAACTAAATCCAACATAGTTGATCATCATACAATGCTGCACAATGTTCTCCCGGTTCTCTCACTTCAATCAGCAACAGTTCTTGACAGTCTTTCCAGGTTTTTCTAAAATCTATCTGCCCATTATTTCTTACACAACAAAAGTATTCCATCCCACAATGTGTTCAGTCATTCCTCAATTGATGGGCAATTCCTTGCCACTACAGAAAGATAAGCTGCTATAAATACTTATATACTAACAGATCTTTCTCATTTTTTATGATCTCTTTAGGATACAGACCTAGTACTCTTATTGTTAGATGACACATTTTTATAGTATGATGGACTTTTTTAAAGTTACAGTTCCTACTTTGAGTTGAGACATTAAATTTTGAAAGGAAAGTTGCTGATTTTTCATAAAATAGAGTTTTTGCTGCCTTTATGGTAGGGGTGGAAAGTAATGTCTGTCTTGATTAATTGGAGGGAGAGTATTTGAAATAGCTGAGGAAAAATGTAGAACAACATGAGGTTTCTTTGGATTCAGATAGAACTGGTTCTTTTTCTTCTAAAAGCCGGACGTCCAAATGTCCTTGACTTCTCATCTACATCTAGGAGTCATAGGATATCTCAAAATAAGGGGTTTCTTTTGAACATATTATTTTACTGTTATGTTAAATGTATAATGTTATTTAATTAATTTATTTTTTTAGGGTTTTTTTTTTTTTTGCAAGGCAATGGGGTTAAGTGGCTTGCCCAAGGCCACACAGCTAGGTAATTTTTAAGTGTCCGAGTCTAGGTACTCCTGACTTCAGGGTCGATGCTCTATCCTCTGCACCACCTAGTCGCCCCATGTTATTTAATTTATAACATCATTTTGACATGCTATTGAAAATATGTCTTAATCAATAGAAACTCCCTTCTGTCCCTAGCCCTTTTCCTAGGGATCCTCTTATTGATTGTGGCTAGAATATGCTACAAAGGAGTGTACCCTGAAATCTATAAACTTCTGGAAACACTTGGGGCTCTGAGCTATGCTGAAATACTTGGTCCTTTGTGATAATGCAACAAACCCTAGACCTCCATGTTGGCAAAAAGGGAAGAAGTTGATTAAGAAACTTCTGGCCACTGAGTCAGCAAGTACTGCCCATCTTAGAAGGAGTAACTCTGCCCTTGGGATTCTTTCTTATGTCCTGCCTTTGGACTTTGAAGCATGGAAATAACTCTCTTTTTCTTGTTTTGTTTAGGTTTTTTGTGGGGCAATGGGATCCATATGGTCACACAGATAGCATCAAGTGTCTAAGGTTGGATTTGAACTCAGGGCCTCCTGCCTCCAGGGCCAGTGCTCCATCCATTTGGCTGTCCCCAGTACTAATTCTTTCTTGAAGAGACTTCTATGACAGGGGCATGGGGGTGCAGGGGCACCTTTGTCCACCTTGACAGAAATGGTGATTATTTGAACTTGGGTCCTCAGCTTACTGAACCTGAACCTGAACTTCATGCCTCTGGCAGCCATTTATTGATATTAATCTTCAGACAGACATTCCAGTGATGGAGACAACCTTTTGAGTTTAGGTAATCAAGAACCTCAGAGTCTGAAAGTTAGTACCAGCTCTTTTACAGGAGTGAAGTATCTGCTGCAGCTATGTTTTCCCTTCTTGGAAAAGTCAGTCACCAATAAAAAGAAGAGCTGACCTTCTGGCCAGGCTTATAGAAGACCTTGAGGGAAACAGTGCAGGGTCTGTGATGGTGAAGTAAAAAATGCATCATGTTTTACTGTTTTATATTTCAAACTTCTTGGAGAGAAAAATAATAGTTTTACGTGATGATTTCATGTATAAATCTCTGTCCCCTGCTCACTCATTTGTATTTGATGGTTTACATATTTCTTTTGTGTGGAAGAAATTAATAAGCATTCCATATCTGATAGATATTGCTTACTAAGACCCTGTCTACTATGTTTTGAGGGATATCTTAGTCATGAGTCAGACCCAAGTTTTAACTCATCTCCTGGGGCAGAGCTATAAACAGCTAGAGAATTTGGGGAAAAAATAACCTGCTACCTCAGTAGGGTACAACCAGGTCTGTGAACCTTGGTTTGAGTAAGCACCAGAGGAAATTTCAAAAAGGAAATTTTTGTACTGAGGAAGATTAGAATTATAAGTCACAGAGAAACCAGGAAATGGCCCTGACCAAAAGCCCTTGTCATTTAGGCAGTTTTGTTTCATAAAGGATTCTTTGTTTCATGAATAATAGGCTGCTCTGGGCTGGTGACATAACCATCTAAATCTTCCTGGTTGTATAAAATGCATCCAGTGAGGCAGTTTTTCACTTGTTAAGACCTAGCAGATTTTCCATTCTGAGTGGGCTGATATGTCAACTCTTGAATATCATCTCTGAGGGAAAAAAAAAGAGGCAAGAGAAGCCTTGGTGCTCAATGGAACTAGAATCAGAACTGCAGGCATGGATTATCCTTGCCCTTTGTTTGCCAACTGTATTCTTATAAATTCTTATAAATTCAATAAATTCATTCATCTATCTATTCATCTATTTATCTAGTCATTCATTTGTTTATAAAATATTTTTATTTGTGCCTTTTTCATTACCATAATTTTCCTCAGTAACCTTTCTTCTATTTCTCAGAGAGCATCCTATCCACCAAGGAATATTTTTTTTAAAGACAAAAAAGGAAAAAAGGAAAGTAATTAGTCCAACTACTCAAGATATTAAAAAAATTTTAAAAATACATCATAGTTGTGGACTTTTCACCTCTACAGAGGGGTGGAATAGGAGTGTCTTCTCGTCTTCTCATATTTTTTATTTGGTCCATTTATATTGTTGTAAACAATATATATATATATATATATATATATATATATATATATATATATATATATATTGTGTTAATGGTTCAGATTACTTCCCTCTGCATTAGCCCATGTATAGTTTCCCTTTCTTTTTCTGTATTAACCATTTTTGTAATTTCATACAATAAAATAAATTTCCATTATACACCACAGTCTGTTTAACAATTCACCAATCTATTTTCTTCCTAGGTCTTTTCTATCACAAAAAATGCTGCTTTGATTATTTTGGTATTTATGGAGTTTTTTCCTTAGCAGTGAATCCCACTGGATATGGCTAGCAGTGGAATGTCTAAGTCAAAGGGAATGGACATTTTAGTCATTTTGTATAATTTCAAATTGCTTTTCAGAATGGTTGTACTGATTCACAACTCTATCCACCCTGTACTCATGTTCTTATCTTTCTATCATTCTACCAGTATTGACTATTCCCATAGTTTTTCATCTTTGTTAACTTTTTGAGATGAAAAATTAGGGTTACTTTATTTGGCATTCATTTTACCATTTATGAATTGAAACAGTTTTTTTCTTTAGCAATTAATAGTTTGCAATTCTTATTTGAAAAACTTTTTTTGTTTATATTCTTTCCCACTGGATTTTAGGAGTAGGGAATTGTTCTCCCAGGTTACTCTTTCCAGGGTTTTAGTTATGATTCTTTCCCTTGGTTCTTGTCCTGTCCATCAGACTATTCCTCAATATTTTTGAAGGTCATCTTTCATTTTTTACTCCACTAAACTATGGGTGTACCCCAGGTATGTCTTAGTTTTGTTTTCCTCTCTTCTATTGCCTTCTCCTGTCCAGTCCAGTACTCTCTGGTCCTGTCCTCTCTTGTGCTTTCCTCTCTTCTCCTCTTTAATTCTCTTTGCTTCTTTCCTTCCACAATCTATCACTTGATGACTCCAAAAACTGCCGTGGATCTAATTCCTGTCTCTCTGCAGTTGACTCTCTGAACTATGTATCTGGTAATAGTGTTTATCAAGTTTCAGTCATACACGTTCAACTCCTAGTGGATAGTACATGTGTAATGGTCTATAAGTATTTCAAAAGCAATATGTCCCAAACTGAACACAATAAGTTCCACCTCCTCTCAAATATCTTCCCAACCTCCCTTCTCTTTTCTAAACTTCCCTCTTCCCGCTGAGGGTGCCTCTATCCTAGTCATCTAGTTTTGAAAGTCTAGAATTATCTTTGACATCTCACTTTCCCTAACAATTATATCCAATTAGCTGCAAAATCTCATTTTTACCTCCATAATATTTCTCCCATGTCTCTCCATCTCTCCACTCACAAAGCCCCTTCTATTATGCAGGACTTCACCCCTTGTCTAAACTAACCCCAAGGGCATCCATATGGATCCCCCTTCCTCAAGTTTCTCCCAGTCCAATATGTTCTCCACATAGATGCCAAAGTAATTTTTCATGAAATACAAATATGGCCATTTCACAAGCCTCACAAGTCTTCCTATCGCCTCTAGGACCAAATGTAGGCCTTTTTCTCGTATCTCTGCTAGAGACATGCTCTCACCTCCTTCTGGATTCTCATGAAATGTGAGCTCCTTGAGGGAGCTTGTTTCTATCTCTGGGTCCCTAGAGTCTGGAGTTTGGATTTTGGACCAGAAGTGTTTAATAAATGTAGGTTTAATGGATGGACGGATTTTTAGATGAATGAATGGTATCACTGTCCTGTCCATTCTCTGGAACCTCACTGCATTTAGAATCTTCCTTAGTAATATTTTTGGCTTCTTTCCTTGACACACCATTCAGATGCAAGGTCCTGCCCTTCCCTATAAAATATCTGCTTTCATGGAGGTGAAGAGTCTGACATAATCAGGGCTACAAATATTTTTTCCCTGTTATTAATTTGTTTTTAGTGAACAAGAATCAGTTTTCTCCCTTTTGTATCATGTAACACAGATGGATGAGACACCTGGACCTGGAATCAGCAAGCCCTGTGTTCCAATCTAGACTCAGACACTGAGTAGCTATGAGACCCTGGCCAAGTCACTTAACTTCCTCTAGCCTTGGTGTTCTCATCTGTAAATCAGGGAGAACAGTAACCCTGTTTCCCAGGACTATTGTGAGGAGCAAATGGGGTAAAATTTGTAAAGTTCTCAGTACAATGTCTGCCACATAGGAGGCCCTCAATAAATGCTTATTCTTGTTCCTCTCTTCTTCTGCCATTAGAAAACAGAGGAAAAACAAAACTCTTGTAGCAAATATGCATAGCCAAAGTAGACCAGTTCCCACACTGACCCCAGACAAAAGGGCTGCAGCTCTGGAAGGCTATCATCTCTTCCTTACCTCCTCCTCCTCCCCTGGATTCACAATAATCTCATTTCTGCCCAACTCCCCAGCTTGCTGGGAGTCGATAAGGAAGCTGTCAGTGTGGGTGTATTGGGGGAAGGACTCAGCATTCTAGGGACTAATCTACCAGGACCAGTTCTAGTTAGGGGTGTGGTGGGGGTGGGACTCCCTTCAGAGGAGTGAGATAATGGTTGAAGGAGAACCTCAGGTACCGCCACCACGTGACCCATGATCAGAGACCTTGGTGCTTTTATACTTGGGAGTTGTTGTATCTCTTGTAAGAGACTATCTTGGGAAGAACTGAACTTCAAAAAGGTCAGGAGACTGACCTCCCCCCTAGCCCAGAATATGCAGGAACAGAGTCCAGTCTGGGATTTGGAGGCAGCAGTTATGAGACCCCTAATAGTGAGGAGTGAACTTCAGGCCACAGCCCTGGGTAGCTGAAACTCATCTAGTAGCCATGTCATATGTGCTCATGAATTCAGTATTACCAAGGCTATGCAGAAAGTGTGAAATGTGATCCAACTCCTCAAAGATCAAGTGACAGAGAGGAGTTAATGGACCTGAAAGGTTGGGAATGAGTGGAAAATGTTTGTATTTCTGTTTCTGTCCTACCTTTACTGGAAAAGTCTCTTTGTCAAAGTCAATTTAAAAATGAGTTAGATAGAATTGGAGTACTTGTCATTGGAGGTTAGCAGGAGAGGAACCACATCAGAATGGCTCAAGGTATCCATCCCTAAATTCCTGAGAGGGAGATGCAGCTGGCCTTCTTCTGGGAGGGTGAAGCTAAATTTTAAAAATAAGGTTATAAAAAAGTAATTCAAGAAAACTGTTATGTAGAAGAACCATATCTGCTGGCATATGACATCTCCAATTTCTATCTTTCCCTCTCCAGTTTTCTCCAGGGTCAAGTTTGGCTTTTATCCATCACCTGCTTCCTTATAAACTAAGGTTCTGAATCATGGAAGATAAACTCTGTAGAAGATAAGAAAACCATTTTGAAACAGAAAATTCAGAAAAGCTCTTAATGGTTATTTTTCATTTCCAAATGAATGCTCCTGTGTTTCCAATGGTTTGGTCTTCCTTTTGTTTTTGGCTATCCTCTGGCTCATAAATATTTAGTCCAGAGTAATTAAAATGGTTTTTATTAAGACATCTAAATAAATGGCACACCTCTCTCATGGGGAGGGCGCCAGGAATCTTGAAAATGTTAGGACTTACATGCAATTTTAAAGGCTTTGTTCCTGCGCCTTTATGCCAAACATTGACTGGGCCACAAATCTAATTGTTACATCCCTCCCCATAGCTTTTCCTCTCCCTGTTCATTATACTAATAAGCAAGTACTGCTACCTCCTGGAGCATGCACAAAGAAGAAGGACTCAAACCTTAGGTTAACTCAGAGCTAGGTGGAGAAGACCTAATCTCAATTTTTTTTGACTAGGTGATGTTCTTAATACACACCTGATCATAGGCAACAATACAGGCAAACCCCAGTCTTTGTAATGTAAATTAACAATTTTCCTTTCACATTCTTGTGGAACACAAAAACTCTCATATTCCTCACAATTTCCCCCTTTTCTTTCTTAATAAGAATTTGGAGTGATTTATTTCGTAAATCACAATCCTTGTGATTGATGTAATCACTGTCTTTTTTCTTCTATCAAGATTTTTACTTCCTCATTATCAAAGACATGGACCCATCCTATTTTCCAGGTTTGTGCAGAAGCACATGCCAAATTTCTGATGTCATCTATATTTAGGCAGCAATTTGATAGATTCAATTGAACACAAACTCCTCCTCCAATCAATAGTTTGTCTAATACAACTCTAAGGTGAATAACTCTCTCTCCTATTCACATGGCTTAGCCAGCCAGTAAGTCCAGGGCCATAGCTGTCTAATTGGTAAATGATTCCACTACATCTTAGAATCTAATCAGGATATAAATTGGGGTTCCATAGTCCCAAGTCCCATCCTGTGCCCAGGTAGCAGGTCCTTAAGGCTAGATAACAACTCCCTGACCAATCCTTGGCAGACAGGTATATACAGTGGTAATCACAATTTTCTATACCTTAATGCATCCTGACAAGAGATGCAGGTACTATCATAAATCTCACATGAGTCTCAGTCCACATATCTCTGTAATTTGTACAGTCCAGAACATGTACCCTGCTTCTGGATATAACTCCACATGCATTTCCTATTCCCCAGGAAAATATTAGTATAAACAATAGTCACCCTGAAGTGACTAAGTCATGTGTCACTGGTGTTTCTCTCCTCTGGTCCAGAATCCTGTGCCACAGTGCCCTTTTAACTGGTAACTGAGAATCTAGGTCAGACCCAAGGGGACTGGCACCCAAGGTCAATTCTCAACCTTCTATGGACCCCGGAAAGTCCATTTGTCAAACCAAAAGACTGGGCAATGTTTTCTGTCAGTTAGATTCTCCTTCCATCATTGCTAATACCTCATTCTCTAAATCAGAGATAGGACTCTCCCCAGATAGGACATGCAGACTCATGTAGGATCTAATCATGCCACCCAATAATTTTGACCTCCTTTTCTGTCAATGGAGAACATCTTCACCCTGCCTCTCTTCCTCCTTTCTATCAAAACCTTGATTATCTATACGGAGAGGGAAGGAGTGTCACACTTTCAAAATCAAGCAGAAATTATAGATATCAAAAGTGACAAATCTCCTGATTAAACAATGTACACATGGGCAAGAGATGGTGGAGATGAATTGGTCCAGTGTCTCTCCTTCTCTCTTCTCTTCTCCCCTGGAGACATCTGATGTCCTTCTGTATTTTCTGAATCTGATCCATAAGGTCCTCTCCAGCTCAGTTGACTTTTTGGAGACATAAACTTCTGGTAAGGAAACTGCTTAACATTTTATTCAGATTAAAACACAATTTTTATCGCAAAACAATGAGGTTTGGGAGCTTATTACAAGTTACATTTTGCCTTACTCACTGTCATATTGGCATACATATTTAACATTAACACAATAAACTTCCATAACTGCTTTACTGCATGAGTAAACTCTACTGAGAATTAACCTTTTGCTGTCATTACAATGATTCAACCTTAACTAAAATGAATTATTTCTTCCAAAATATTCCCAAATATAATATAGATTGTCCTAGTATACTCATCTGACTAACATTCCTTTCCTTAAAATAGACCTTGAAACTGTGATCATCCTAAAAATTTCTCATTCTTCTTCTTACCTAAATATCCCCTCTAGCATAAAAATTAAGAAATCTAAATTCCTATCTAAACACGCAGCTGACAGCAGGTGTCAGAGCCACATACTAATCTATCTGGTTATTATATCCACTTGACCTAAAACTTCTTTTTCTAGTTTGCTTAGTTATTATAAAGATCCAGGATATCAAAGGGAAATTCTTTTATAGATATAATTATTGAATGCCAGTGTCCAGGAAGAGGTCATGTGGGTAGCCATATGCCTTAGACCAGATTTATTCTACCTGGTGAGACATTATCCAAATATCACTTTGGGGGAAGTCAAATCAAAAGGGTCCAACCTCAGGTCACACTAAAAAATCCACGCCTTCGATTGTATATCCCTGAAACCTGAAATCTTCAGCCTGTTGACTTCCTTGGCTCCAAGAACAACACTGACCAGTAACACTTCCTTTTTGCTGAACATCACGCTATGTGACATAAAAAGAAAAAATTGATTAAAAGTCCCAGGATCTAAAAATAGTTGTTTTGCCTAATTAGAACTTCAAGTGAGTCTAATTCACTAAATTCCAATTATAGTCTTAAGGGGGTCCCAATTAATAAATCCCCTACTTAAACCTCTGAGTGAGTTTCCTTCCTGGATCCTTGCTAAAACCAGGAATTCTAATTATGACTGACCCTACTTGACTCATCTCCTACCTCTTACTCGATGCCGCTAATCTCCAGACCCACATCCCTTTGTCTGAAATCTTTTCTACTGTATCTCTATATAAAGATGGTGTATCAAATTCCCCTTGGCTAGAGAACCCACCTTCTAGCCTGTTGTATTTTATTACAAATAAACACGTTCTTTGGCCAGGAGATTGCCTAAAGTCTCACATAACAGTTAAGCTAAATATTGTGTTTATCTTTCTCATATTACATGGGTGCTTTTACTTCAAAGCAAACAACTCCAGTTTTGGGAGATATATATATATATATATATATATATATATATATATATATATATGTATATATGTATATATGTATATATGTATATATGTATATATATAATATTTTATTTTATATTATGTTTTATATATGTATAATTATTATATTTATATGTGTGTATGTATGTATATCCAAAATAGTCCCAATTTACATATATAGCCAGAAACTTCTATACATAATCTTTTTAGTTACTAACCATCCTCAACACATGGATTATTACTTTCAGAATTCTTTCAAGCCATTAGAACAAGATGACTTTAAATTTACCAACATGTATTATTAGTTCCAGTATAACAAAACAACAGTAAGAATACTACATGAATTTCTAGACTGTACAAAACTATCTTTCCATTATTACATTATGCATGAACCCATGGTTCTATTGCAGAAGAGGTCATAATTTTTGATATTTCCCTTATTACCTCTTCAAAGAAATCACATGTTATTTCCAGGATTTAACATTATAGTATTCAAATATCTTATATATTCACAAGAGATAATATAATCTCTCTTCAGTTACAAAAGAATATCACATAACTGACAAATATAATTTACTGAACAATAAATTACCCTACAGTGAGACCACACAATTGCTATTTGTTCAATCATACTTCAGAGCCCCCCCACATCATTTGTACCCGGATCCTCCATATTCTCATGTATATGATGCATTTAAAACCCCAATGTAATTCTTATTTATGCCTTGGTTAATCCAATGTCAAAGGACTAATTCATTAGATAAAACCTCAGTTCATTTAATTTGCTATCAACTATTACTATTACTGAATTTCCCAACAGTTTAGTTTGATAAAAGATTTAGAGTACCTTGTACAGAAAATCCAACACTCACATTCCAAAAACTCCATCCAACATAAAAATACATTTGTTATCATTATTAGGTTTAACATTAAAACAAATTAGAGCTCTTTCCCAAAAGAAATCAATAAATACCCTGATAATATAATCATGTATTTTCCTTCTCACCTTTAACTCAAAAGTGTTATAATAGTTTTAAATCCAAAACCACTTTACAGCAATTTAGATTATTTAATTCCACCCTTTCTGTACAGATTTTGTCAGAATGTAGCAAAACTAATGACCCTCTTTAAAAATCCTCAGAATGATCCCCAAAACTCTAGTTCAGAAAGGCATCAACCTCAAAAACGAGTTAGTCAGCTCTTTTAGATCATGTGACCAGAGCAGAGACATTCATTAAGCAAGATTTCCTTTCAATAAATGTGTCTCCTCACCCCTGGTTTTTATATTTTCTTCCTTTTATCCCACCTGTGGCTGGCCTTTCCCTTTCAGGCTTAAGCACTTGAATCTTCTGCTCCCTCCTCTCTCCACAGGTGGGGCACTCCTCAGTTTAGAATTCGAACCTTAACAAGATGGTGGATGGGATCAAGACTACCACATATCTAACCCACCATCCCTGTCCCCAACCCAGGGAGAAAACGTAGGATCTTTCCCAGACTGTCATAAGAATAAGAAATCTTCTTTCCTATAACTTCTCAATCTTTCCCTTAAAAGTTCTTTCTCTCTTGGGGGAGGCTAGGTGGCACAGTGGGTAGAGCGCCAGCCCTGGAGTCAGGAGGACCTGGGTTCAAATCCGGTCCCAGACAATAATAACCTAGCTGTGTGACCTTGGGCAAGTCACTTAACCCCATTTGCCTTGCAAAAAAAAAAGTTCTTTCTCTCAAAAACTTTCCTCAAATTACAACATTTAATCTTTAAGAGTTCCTGCCCCTTTCTCTCTTTAACTCCACACTCCAGCACCCAGTGAGGGAGAGGCTAAGCTCCATGAGGAGGGACACTGCAGGCCTACTTTCTCCTCCCCCACCTTCCCAAAACTCCTCAGCACAACTCCCAGCTCCCACTGTTTAAAATTTAAATAGAGTCCCCAGATATAGAAATAACTAACACAGACCACCTATATAAGACAGGACATACACAACATACACACACGCTGTGGGAACATTCAAACTCACTCACTCATACAACCATACAAAATCCAATCAGCTTCCTTACTACTTTCTTCCATCTTCTGGCTATTGGCCAAGAGATTCCCTGGCCCCCAAAGTCTTCCTCACGGTAAACTTTAAGATTTTGAGGAAATACCTGAGAGGGAACCCCAAATCCCCCTCCCTCCCTCCTTTTGGGCAGCCTATTATCATCTAGCCTATCCTTCAAGTTAGCTCTCCGGCCTAGAGGACTTCTCAGCCAGCTAAGGCAGTTCTGTCCACCTCCCCACCACCCTGGAGATTGCCACCAACTGCAGTTCTTACCCCCAGACATTTTAATCTCTATCAGGTCCAAAACTCCGGGCCAATCTTCCCAGGAATCTCTGAGATATTTCCCCCGCAGAGAACAAGAAGAAAGTGGTCTTGAAAACAAGACATTTGCCTGCATTAGTTTTCTGGTGTTATTCCAGGAAAATACTAGAAAAAGAAATTTACATTATAATATCAAGGTCAAGCCCCCAAATTGTTATAAATGGCTTGTGAATACTTAGTCCAGAGTGATTAAATTTTTTTTTTATTAAGACATCTTAATAAATGACATATCACTCTCACAGGGAGAAGGGCGAAGAATCCTGGAAATCTTAGGTCTTATATTGGCTGGGGTCACAAATCTAATTGTTACATTCTTCCTCATACATTTTTCCCTCCCAGTTCTTTATACCTATAAGTAAGAACATCTAACTCCTTGAGCATGAGCAAAGGAGATGAGGACCCTAGGTTAACTCCGAACTAGGTGGGGCAGACCCTGCCTAATTTCAGTTGTTTTGTTCAGTTGTTTTGAAGGTATTCCATTTCTTACCTACCCATAGGCAACAATACAGGCAGACCATGGTCTTTGTAATGTAAACTAACAATTTTCTCTTCACATTCTTGTGGAACCCAAACATCCCCATATTCCTCACCTCTGTCCTCCCTTTATTTTGCTCTTCTCACTGTTCAGTCAGCTCTTATAGTCTTGCCTCTGCTCCCAAGGGCCTGGGGGTTTCCAGGCTTCCATAAATGATCTGATGATTTAAAAAACAGACAAAGGAATACCTCTGCCATCAGTATGAACCAAACAACTTTGTCAAGGAAGTAGGACACACTGAAAGAAAAGAAAAGTTCTTTATTGCATAACTCAGTGAGTCAGTAACTTAGAAAACAGATAAAAAGAATTGTCTAGAGGCAATCTGAAAGAGGATTGCTTAGGGCAGAGAATTGAGCTGATTCTCAATAATTTATAGCAATGGAGGAAAGCTTATATTTGAAGTCATCCAGAAGATTCTTGGAACTCTTCCCATCCTGCTTCAAGAATTAGAGAAAGAAGTTCTAGAGAACTTGTAGCTCTTTTGTCTGTAATATAGACCTTTTCTATCCTAGTTAATTAGAATGAAATATGTGTCTATCCATGTAACTAGGGTTAGTAACCAGTGTTTGCAGTTTCTGGAAGCAGTTCCTCAAACATGGTGGCCAGTCATGATCCTCTGTGATCTTTGAGAAACCTCAAAGATCTGTCTCTACAATTTCAATGTGTCTATTTAATGCTATAGTATGAATTCATAAAATTTAAAACTGGCAGAGACCTACGAGGTCATCTACTCCAATCCCTTTCTCCCCCTCCTCCTACCACCCTCATGCTTTACATATGAGAAACCCAAAGTCTCCTAAAGGGTTATGCAGATATTAAGGGCCAGAGTGGGACTCAAGCCAGGTCTTCTTTAACTCTATGTCTAGCATTATGTCCCTTATTTTGCAGTTGCCCAGTTCTATAAGAGGTCTATAAGAAATTGTGGGATTTTTCTTTTCATTATGGCCTCTTGTGTTTCTTATTTTATGCTGTTGACTTTTGAAGTTTACTTTTGCAGCCTGCAACTCTGCTGAAGCTATTGTCTCATTTAGTACTTTTAATATTCTCCTGGATTTTCCATACCAATTTTTCACCCAATGCACATAGATATATCTCCTCTTTACCTATCATTATATCTTTATTTCTTTTTCTTGTCTTATTTCTATTGCCATCATTTCCAGAACTCTAACAAATAAAATATTTTATTTCCTTTGATAACTCCTTCAAAGTTAATTCAATTTCTTTTCTTGAGATTGAGTTAATGAAGGACTTATTTTTGTTCTTCTGATAATTTGGTTATTTTATGTTTTGAAGGTATTCTATTTCTTTTGTATTCTCAGATTTGGTAGCATGTAACTGTTTATAATATGTTCTGATTATTCTTTTTTACTCTTCATATATTCTTTTGACTTTATCTTGCTTATTTAGCTAAAGGTTTGTCAATTTATCAGCATTTTTCAAAGAATCAATCTTTATTTCTATAATTAATGTTTTTCCAATTTGTTTATTTCTCTTATAATTTTAAAATATCTCCTTTTTGTTTTTATATTCTGTTTGTTTATTTCTTGGCTTTCTGGTTTTAAAATGATATTCAATTAATTAATAACTCTTTTTTATTTTTATGGGAAAAGGTTTTTTGTTTTTGTTTTTTGCTCTTTAGGCATGTACCAAATGTATACTCAAGGGTGGCTCTGTTGTGGTATCAATATCACTTGAACATAGTTCTTGTTCTTTTATGAACTCATTATTTAGTATCTCATTATTACTTCTCCATCTGGGTTTGCTTCTTTTAATTGTACTTTCTGAACCAATGAGGATTTTCATTGCCTTATGTTCTGTAGAGCATATATTTACTGATTCTGTCTTTTTTTTTTTTGCTCTATCCTTGTGACTAAAAACAACCAGTTTTTGTAAAAGTTCTATCCAGTGCTTAGAAATGTGTATATTATTTTGCAGCACCAGCAGAAGATGTCCTAAGTCTCTTAATGCTAGTTGATTCAGAAATTTGTTCAGTTTCATATTTTACTTTTAATTTATCTTTCTGTTAGATATATCCAAAATACAGTAAGGAATGTTGAAATCTCCTGTTACTATATGTTACCATATCTTCTTGTAGTTCATTAAACTAAAAAATTTTTGCACTAACAAAACCACTGTAACCAAGATCAAAAGAAATGTAGTAAATTGGAAAACAATTTTTACAACTAGTATTTCTGACAAAGGACTCATTTCTAAAATATACAGAGAACTGAGTCAAGTGTTTAAAAAGACAAGCCATTCTCCCATTGACAAATGGTCAAAGGATATGCAGAGGCAATTTACAGATGAGGAGATCAAAGTAATCCATAGCCATATGAAAAATTGTTCTAAATCTTTGCTGATTAGATAAATGCAAATTAAAGCTTCTCTGGGGTACCATCTCACACCTCTCAGACTGGTTAATATGACCAGGAAGGACAATGTTCAATATTGGAAGAGATGTAGGGAATCTGGAACACTAATATGTTGTTGGTGGAGCTGTGAATTCATACAACCTTTCTAGAGATCAATTTGGTAATATGTCTAAAGGCCAACAAAAATGTGCATACCCTTTGATCCAGCAATACCACTACTGGGTCTTCAACCCAAAGAGATCATGAAAAAGGTCAAAAACATCACTTGTACAAAAATTTTCATAGCAGCCCTCTTTGTGGTAGCAAAGATTTGGAAATTGAGTGAATGTCCTTCAACTGGGGAATGACTTAACAAACTGAGGTATATGTATGTGATGGAATACTCTTGTTCTATTAGAAACCAGTAAAGATGGGAATTCAGGGAAGTCTGGAAGGATTTGCATGAAATGATGCTGAGTGAGATGAGCAGAACCAGAAAAACATCTTACACTTTAACAGCAACATGGGGGCGATGATCAACCTTGATGGACTTGCTCATTCTATCAGTGCAATAATTAGGGACAATTTGGTGTTGTCTGCATTAGAGAATACCATCTGTATCCAGAGAAAGAATTGTGGAGTTTGAACAAAGACCAAAGACTATTACATTTAATTAAAAAAATTTTATCTTATTATGTAATCTTGCTCTTATATTTTTTTTTTCCTTAAGGATATGATTTCTCTCTCAACACATTCAACTTAGATCAATTCATACCATGGAAACAATATAGAGACTAACAGACTGCCTTCTGTGGGGGGTGGGGGGAGGGAAGCAAGATTAGGGGGAGAATTGTAAAATTCAAATAAAATAAAATCTTTCTTTAAAATAAAGACAATTCACAGTATTTCAGATGGAAGTTTTGTTTTGAAAAGGAGAAAAATGAAAACAAAACCTTTGAATGCATAACCATGAGTCTTAAAGATTTAATGAAGGCAATGAGGATGGTTAAGCCTGGACAAGGGAAGGCTAAAGGGGTTATAATATGTGTCTCTAGTTAATTGTAAGATTTTTCATGTGCAAATGAGATTAGATTTTCTCCTGCTGTTTTCACAAGTCTGAACTGGATACAATTTCCAAACTGTATTTTGAGGCTCTCCAGGAAACCCCAGAGACTTCACAGGGGCATCATGTGATTTTTGATTTTCAAGGGAAATACAGGGCTATTTAACAGTTTGCCAGACAATAGGCAACTACTACTTAGAGATAGTTTATAGATTCAATATTGGATCTCAGTACATTTTGAAATGTTTGAGAGGAGAGTAAGTTCACTTGGGCTTTTGGCTGGGATAGTAAATTCTGATTTATTTCATGACGACTTTGCAAAGATGGTTTTTTGGCAGTTGTTTAGTTAAAAAGCAAGTACTGAGCAACATTCACCTTGGAGCAGTAAATGGGGGCTGGGTAGGAATAGTGGCCAATAGGATTCCAAAGTTTGAGCAGTTTTACTGTGCCCCAAAGGTACAAACATCCTATTAGTCATTGTGGTTATTTATGAATGAGATAAAAATATTTTTCCTTCCTTTTATGTTTATGTTTATGAATTTTTTCACATGACTGGGACATAAATTGTTAGGTCATCAATACTTGTTTAGGTTTTTAATAAATAGAACTCTTAGGTATTTCTTTTGTCCTGGGGATGCTTTGGTACAAAACACTGATATATTAAGAATTCTGTGAACTGGGAAAGTTTGAGAACCTCTGCATTAGATGTTGTGAAGATCATATGCAGGGTTGTCATGAAACATGGCTACACACACATCTTTATTAGTTGAGAGAACTTGATTTACTTGGAATTTGTAAGAACACAACATGCAAAGTCAGTTTTTAGGGACCAGGAAACGCATGTTGAACATCTAGACAACAGTGGAGAGAGGTTTCTGGGACCCCTAACATAACCCCCACCCAAAAGAAGTAAGTTTTAGAGCTGGAAGAGACCCAAGGGTCATCTAGTTCAGCCTGCTCATTTTACAGAGGAAGAAGCTGAGGCTGGGGAAGGTTAAGTAATTTATTCAAGGTCAAATGGTCAGTAAAGGCATTTGAGGGCAGCTAGGTGGCTCAGTAGATAAAGCACTGGCCTTGAAATCAGGAGAATGAGAGTTCAAATCTAACCTCTGACATTTACTAGCTGTATGACCTGAGTGCCTCACACCCAGGGCCATCTGCAGTTGTCCTGATTCATATCTGGCCACTGAAGCCAGATGGATCTGAAGGAGAAAGTGAGAGTGGTCCTTAAGCACAGCCTCCCCCCCCCATTTAAATCCATCTCAGGTGCTTGTCATAGTATCTTTTCCCTGATGTGGTCATCTTTGAAAATGAAGGGCAAATATTATTATTAAAGGCATTTGAACTCAGGTCTTCTGACTACTAACAGAACACTTTATTTTACTCATACACAAGTATTTCTGCTTCAAAGTTTAACTGGGGGTTCTGAAGTCAAGAACTGTTCTATTTGGACTTTTACTCATCTTAAGAAGCACAAGGACAAATTTAAGGGGAGTCAAGGGAACTTGTCGTTTGAGGTTGTCAGAGTATATTATTCTATAAGAAATCAAAAGAGACAGAACTTCAGAATAGCCAAAAAGACTTCCATGAACTGATGCAGAGTAAAGTTAGTAGAACCAGAAGGACATTGTACTCAGTAACGGCAACACTGGGTGATGATCAGGTATGATGAACTTGTTCATTTCTTTAGTATAATACTCAAAGATAATTCTAAAAGACTTGTGATGGGAAATGCCATCCAAAGAAGGAACAGTGGAGTTTAAATGCTGACCAAACTTTGCTACCTCCAATTTTTAAAAGTTGTCTTATATATTATATCTTTTTTCTCTCTCTAATGTTTCTGTCATTTGGGCTTGACTCTTCTTTCACAACATGATTAATATGGATCTATGTTTAGTGTGGTTATGCATGTAGATCATGTATTAGATTGCTTTCTGTCAGGGGGAGGTGAAAAGGAAGGGGAGGAGGAGGAAAATGTAAAACTCAAAACTTTGCAATAGGTTTTGTTGAAAGCTACCATCGCATGTATTTGAAAAAAAAATAAATATTTTTTTTAAAAAAGAATATATTTGGAGTCAATTTTAAGTCTCCTCTTCTGGGTGACTTTGGGCATATCACTGGGTATCTCTGTGCCTCAGTATCTCATAATATTAATAGCATTTTTCTTTGAGGTTTCCAGAGAATTTTGCTCATTTGCTCATACCAAGCCTGGGAAGTAGATGTTATCATCACCCCCTTTTGGGAATAAGTAACCTGAGACAGAGAGATACAGAGACTTTCTTAGGTTTCCACAGCTTGTGTCTGATGGCAGATTTCAACTCAGGTCTTTCTGACTGCCCTATCCTTTGTACCACTAAGGAATCATGTGTAAAATAAGGCAGGTAAATTCCATGACTGTCCAGGTCCCTTCTAACTCTGAATGCTGAACTATCAAAAGAAGAGGAGAAACTCAATCTTCCTGCCTTTCCCACCACTTTCCTTAAAGCAAATAAGGCTTTCTTTTAGTAGAATGAAGCCTCATTTCACCAATACATCGAAAATGGATGCTCTTCATATGAATTAACTATGATGTTCTTTATTCTGTTTAGTGACCTTCAGCTTTACATAAAACTTGGCTGAAATAGAAGCAGGAAGTATACACTGGTTCATGCATACACAAATCAGAAAATCTTAGTATACAAACATATCCTTTAACTTTTTTTGAGAAACTGAAATCCATTTGATTATTTGCCCAAATTTCCCAATGATTTTACCCCCAAACCAAGGTATTTTCCTGCACCAGGTAAGTGAATTAATACATTGCCAATACTATCTAAAAATGAGTGCAACCAGGAATGCTTTGTTTTCTCAGCATTCTTAATCTTTTTTTGTAGGATCTCCATTTGTCTCTTCATCTCTTCAGCTTTCTTATGAAATCCTTCCTCCATCAGCCTTTTTTGTTCCTAAGAGAAAACAAAAAGCACATCAGCTTTGCCCATTGGTTAGTCCCCATTCCACCAATTTATTTCTCCTACATGAAGTGTGATCTCTAAGTATATTAGAAGAGAAAAATGCATAGGGAATTTCTCCTCAAGGGGCATTCCTTGGCAGTGAAAAAAAAAACATCCAGACTAGGTTGGACTTCTTTGCAATGACTCAGTACTTCCCCACTATGAGAGACAAGAAGCTAGACTTCAGAGCCAATGTTGAAATCTGTAAGAGCTGAACACAATATCAGTCAACTTGGAATCATGGTCCTAAAAGAGTGAATGAAGTGGTAACCATGCTGCACTTGGAGTCAGAAAGATATGAATTTGAATATTGTCTCTGACATTTATTAGCTATGATTGAAGTCATATTTTTTAATCTCTAATAGTACCTAAATTACCAGATTGTTGTCAGGATAAAAGTGAGATAATGATTGCTTTGTAAACCATACAGTCACTTATAAATTGCTAGCTATCATCTGCAGCATTATTTTCAATTACTTAATCAAGTGGCCCAGATGTCCACATGTTTTAAAAATAGGCACAAACCACTATGTAGAGAGTGACTCAGTAACCTGATCTTTTGATCAACCCCAAAACAAATGTGAATCTCTATCTGTTGACTCCATTAATGGTCTGGACTGCCTCTGGCCAAACTCCATGAGTTTAGGCTAGGTCTGCCCCATCTCTTGGTCCATTGAGTAGGGATTATTGGTAATGGCCCTAAGTAAACAGGTCAGCTACTGGGCATATTCTTGTCCTAGGACCCAGTAGTTTTGGACTTAGGTAGGAGGGTACAATGGACTCAATCTGGGATACTTGGCATCATTCTAACCCACCAAACCATAGGGGATTCTGGAATTTAGTTTCACTGTCCAAAGCACTGAAGATTACAGATGACTCCACAGACTTGTTTTGTTTTGTTTTGTTTTGTTTTGTTTTGTTTTGTTTTGTTTTGGTTTGGTTTGGTTTGGTTTGGTTTTGTTTTGTTTTAGGATCTTTGTTGAGACCAAAGAAGCTCTGATCTGAATTCAGGACTTTCAGTTAAAAAGCAGGTTGAGTGGTGACAAATCCAAAACAGTCCCCATTGAGGTTTCATTCTACATGCTATGGTATTAGAAATACCAATCACAGGATTGTAAAGGTTCATGGCACTTTGTGATTTTTCAAGACTTTTTTTTTATTACCAGATGTAATAGAAACTTTCTGCAGTCACATCTTAGATAAGACAAGGAAATGTGACTGGGTGCAGAAAACAGTGTCTTGTCCCCTAAGTTTATATTTCCTCCTGTGTCTTTCTTGGCCCCTGTTCTGATTTGCACAGGGCAGCATGGCCTTATTGAGAGCCCTAGAGTCAGGAAGACCTGGATTCAAGTCTTCTCTCAATACTTCCTGGCTATGTGACCCAAGGCAAGTCATTTAACCTCCTCAGTGCCCCAGGAATTCTCTAGGACAATCCCTGCAGGATGGTGCTGATTTACTGGTAGAGGAAATTTTCTCACTGCAGTTCCTTCCATCAATGAGGTCATAGGGTCAGTTCATTCTCTCTTATACTTGTAAAAAGAGTCGAGAATTGGTAGATTGACTCACTTTGGGGGTGGAAGATGGGGGGAGGGGGCTCA
The DNA here is from genome assembly GCF_037893015.1 of Macrotis lagotis. Classification (NCBI taxonomy): domain Eukaryota; kingdom Metazoa; phylum Chordata; class Mammalia; order Peramelemorphia; family Peramelidae; genus Macrotis; species Macrotis lagotis. The sequence goes on along the minus strand of NC_133659.1, from coordinate 39,053,097 downwards.
CATTTAGCCCTCTACAGTTTTTAGATATTTTATCCCTAAGCAGATGTGAACTTTGACAAGTTTAGAAATGGAAGTTAAGCCAGGAATGTCTGACCTCAGGTCAGAGAATGTGTGCAGACCATCTCTGGTCAGAGATAGCTGACCAGGAAATAGAAGTCAAAAATATCCTTAAACCAGAATATATGTTAATTAGGATGGCCCTGGATCTTTGATCCAAAGAGTTGGTCCTTAAGTTCTAGAATCTGCTTCTGGAGAGATAAGTAAGGCCCAATCCAACTGAGACTCAGAGAAAATCATGAATCTCTTATAGAAGAAAAACCACTGAGGATTGTTCTCTAGATAGATGACTGTGTTAAAGTGCTGTCTTGTATAAATGGGATGTAGCAGAAAAGCTACACTTAGGTCTTTGCTCTGAACTAATTGTGTCTTCTGTTGGACTAGAAAAATACAGATTTTGGTAGCAGATTGTGAACCCTAAATGTCACAGGTTGAAATTCTGTAGAGTTCCTTGAATGTGGAATATAATTGCCTGAGCACCTCATTGTGAGAGTTGGGGGAATGTTGTAAAAGTGACCCCAAAATCATTTGCTCTATACAAAAATTCTGCACCCTTAGTGAGGCAGATGTGATCTATCCTTTATTACAGATCAGAAAATTGTTGATGAGGAAAAAGATGTTCTGATGAAAAGTCCAGGAAGCTTTGCTCTTGACTATGCTTGACTATGCAAATTTGCCTTCCCTATATGTCTCCTCATTTCTTTCCTGTCATGGTGGTGATGTTGCTTCCTAAGTATAACCACTAAACCCAATTGCTTGTGTACCTTTAGATTATGATTCATAATCATTTCCTGTTTTTCCAGAATTTGGATCCTATCTTCTTCCATTTTCTTTTTCAATTGGCTGATGTTTTCTTCATAACTTCTCTTCTGAGCTTCCATCTTTTGCTGCATTTCCATTTGTTCCTGCTCCAACAATTTCTTCTCCTTCTCTGCTGCTTCTCTTTTGACCTGTTCAACTGTTTGATGGAATAGAAAGCATCAAAAGATTAAGTCAGGTGAGGCTAGTTTTAAATCTAACATTAGTGAACATCCATTTATTAAGTGTTCACTAGATACCAGACACTGGGCACTTGAAACACATTTTCTTTCTTTTTTTAGGTTTTTGCAAGGCATTGGGGTTAAGTGACTTGCTCAAGGTCACACAGCTAGGTAATGGTTAAGTGTCTGATACTGGATTTGAACTCAGTTCCTCCTGATTTCAGGTCCGGGTTCTATCCACTGCACCACCTAGCTGCCCTGTCTCTGCACTCTTGAGAAAGAACAAAAAAATTTTAAACAATTCCTGCCCTCAGGGAGCTGTCATTCAGATGCAAGATACATAGATAGTTATTGGGAAGCAATATGAATGAAGAAGGCAGTACTAAAAGTTGAAGAGACATGGAAAGACATTCTGAAGAAAGTGAGATCTTAGAAGAGGTATGGGTAAAGAGGCAGAGCATTAATTAGCTTAAGGAATAGCTACTGGAAAGATCTGGAGATCAGAGGCAACTCCTTGTGCCTGAGGAATTGCAAGTCAGTGTTGCTAAAATATTCCAAGCAGTAAAGTGTAAGAAACTATAAAGGCAGGAAAGAACCAATTTATGAAAGATTTTAAATGTTTAGTGGAAGGGTCTATAAATGATCCTGGAGGTAATAGGGAGTCATTGAAAGTCTCTAAGCAAAAGGGTGACACATAATGTTTTCTCCTGAACTCAGGACCTAAACGACCTATGAGAAAAAGAGTGAAAATTCTTAAATATTTTTATTTCTTGATTAAACTCAGAGAAGTAGGTCTGAGCAAGTCTTGAAGGAGTAATCTTTCTGATCTACTGGTTGTAGTCACAGTTGTTCTTTACAGATTTAGCAAGAACTGGAACAGTAGAGAAAAAGGAATCCCAGGAAAATCTTCATGTCACATGGAGGCCCCAAAGGGAAATTTCGTTCCAAACCCACCAAATTCCCTGCATGACTATCTCCTCACACCCCAGCTCCCTGTACCTTCCAAGGCCTTCTCTTGTTCACTGAGAGCTTGATCTGTCTGCAGGATGGATTCTTCTGTCATTGCCAGTGACTGCAGAAACCTTTGGAGGACCTCCTCTGCCTGGACAACCACACAAGACACACACGCAAACACATAATTTTTCCCAGATTGAGTCAGATGCTGAGAAGAGCATGAGCTTATATATCTCAGCAGAGACATTATGAAGAAAACATCAACCAATTGAAAAAGAAAAGGAAAAAACGAGGATCCAGTTTCTGAGAGAACAGGAAATGAGCTGAACTATATAGGCTAAATTATTCTTCTTATTAAAAGGTATTGAAAACATTTTGGGGACATGGTTGACTCAGGAGACTAAACACGGAGACCATTGATGTGACCTTCTTGTCAGGGAGTAAAAAAAGTCAGATCACAAGGAGGTAAAGTTCTAAACATGCCATTTCCTTTCAAGCTTGAACATGAGGTCCAAGGGCAAGCTGCTTTAGGCCTGGTCTCTTATGATCCTCACATGGTCTACTTCCTAAACTGCACAGCATATTCTCTGAACTGAAAGAAGAGATTTCTGTCAAGAATTTCTAGCTGAGATGTGAACTAAAAATTCAAAAGTTTCTAGTCATTCTCCTCTTGCGTGCTTATTGGTAGGAGAAAGTCACTGCTCAAGATCCAATGGGATCAGTGGTACCTCCTTGCTGAGTCACCATTCCTGATCTCCAGGTTCTTGCTCACCTTTACCCCTTTCCTGGGCACTTCATGATAATTCTTTATAATTTTTTCCCTTTCTTTCCGATAGAGCTTGTAACCCCCTGGAATAGAGAAGGTGCCTTGAGAAATGGCTTCCATCAGGGTTTCTGTGAAATACTTCAGTTTAGCTTGACAATATTGAGTTGATTCTTCTTCATTTTGGCATATGAATTCATTTTTCTTCTTCTCTAAGATTTGCTGCCAGTGAGGAGAGAAAGACAATCAGAGAAAATGAAACAATTTAACTGATAATAATAACAGATCATGATTGACATGATGCCCCATAAATGATCAAAGTGCTCTATTTCATTGGGAATGGAGGAAGATTCTAAAGAATCTGTTAGGAGGAAGGTTTTTATTTGGTTTTCTAGAAATAGGCATTGTGTAGTAGAATAAAATGTAAAATTCTGACTTGGGAGCTGAGATACTTAGGTTTTGACTTTAAATCTGCTATGTTACCATGGTCAAACACCTATTCTCTTTGGGGCCAAAAGTCCTCATTCCACAAAAAAAAAACCCAAAACATGATTATATCACATGATGCTCCATGTTTCTGCCAGTTCTAAAAACCTATAATAGTGATGACCCCTTTGGTATGGTCCAAGTGAGGACTACCAGACTGGGTAAGACTGAACAGATGTTTGGACTGAGAGGAAATGCTCCTAGAAGGGGAGTAGTGATCTAGGAATAGGAAGCTGTGTAGATATTAGTGTTTGTGTGAGTTCAAGAAAGACTGCAGTGTGCAATGAGCGAGCTAGGATATCAGCTAGTCAGCAGATATGTGAGTGGGTAATGTTTTGTCTTCTAAGAACTGGTTTCAGTGTGTCACAAGGAAGGGGCATCTTCTCATGGCAAGGGAGATCCAGACCTTCAAGCTTCTAGCTCTGTAAGGAAACCAGAATCTTCTCTTATGAATGGAGGGTATAGTCCCAAAGGTTAAAAAACTAGGAAAAACTAGTCTTTAGGTTTCACTCAGAGAAGGGAGGTAAGAAGGGAAGGATAAATCAGAGAGAACATACCACCAGTTCCTTCTGAAACGCATGTGTCTCATCCTTGAAGGAATACTTCAAGAAAATTGAGATGGCTTCTTTCTCACAAATTGTATGTAAGTTTAGCAAGTCCTGGAGAGTTTCGGTGGGCAAGTCCACCTTTAGGTTCATCTGCTCTACATAATGGTTGCTAGCTTTTTGTACAGCAGCTGAGTTCTCGGTCTGAGCCAATGCCAGCACCGCATTCTCCAGGCAGGGGATGTCTCCACTAGAGATTGTCTTCACATAGCTCTCCAGCAGCTTCCCCAAACCTGATGCACAAGATGAAATGGAAGATGAAGCAAAGAACAAGCTTCATTTAATTTGATTCAAGAGTTCTAGTAAAACTCAAGGCTTGTCAAGGATGTCTTTGAATATATTCTTAGTAAGTGGCTTCCAATCACAACTCGTCATTTATAATCGAAGTGGAGAACATTATGGCTCAAGGAAACCCCTTCTATGCTTTAGCAATTTAAATAGTTAAAAAGTATCAATTTTTATCCATCCTAAATGTGCTTCTTGGCAGATCCTATCTTATTTTTCCTAATTTTGACCTCTGGGATCAAGGAGAAGGAATATAGCTTTCTTCCATAGACATGGAAGATTTTTGATTCTTTCAATAATTTTTGTTATCTTGTTCTGGAAATGTTGGACATTGTCTATGTCCTTCCTAAAGTGAGATGCCTAAAACTGAACACAAAATTTCAAACATGCCCCATGTGGATCCAAAAGCTTGGCTCATTCTTGGCAATGAAGGCTTGAATAACTTTGCATTTGAGATTACTGATTCATATTGAGGTGGTAATCCATGTAATTCTTCAGATGTTCTTCCCTTGAACTATTTTCTTTCTCTATCTTCCCTATTCTCTAGTTAAGTTGATTTTTGAACTTTGCATTAATTCTTTTCAAGTTTCATCATCATCTTTCATTTAGTCATTTTTTTTTCCTGACAGGATCAAATTATATCTCATTTTTTTAAATCAATGCATTCAATGTATTTCTGAGTTCCTTTCCATCTACACATTGGGTCACCATTTCATTTACATCATCTTTAACTTTGTCAACATTACTGAGAATGTTCTAAAACCTTGAGGAATGGCTACATGGACTTCCCTTCAATATGAGCTCAAGTTATTAATGCCTATGGGGGGGGGGTTGGTCATTTCATATATTTTTATATCTCTGTCTTGTTCATAATCTTAGTAAATATTCTGTTGAAATCTAACTGTGCTAAATTGACACGGTTTCTCTAATCTATCTCAATCCAATCACAGTGTCAAATAAGGAAATTTGCTTAATCTGCTGAATTTTAGTGACCCCCTGATTCCCTTTCTTAGTGCTTATAAACCATCCCCTTAGTAATATGCTCTAGAATATTGTCAGGATTAAAAAGCAAAAGCACTAAATCCTACTCTCTTCACCTTTAGAAAGTTAAGCTCTCTACACCTGCAGCATCTTTCTAATTTAATTTATCTAATTTAACCCTCACCAAAGATCACTGATATTGTCTGAGTATATATTCCCATGGATTTTTATGCTGAAAGTTAGGGAAACAAAATAAAATCCTAGTTCATAAAGAGAGTAATGGAAAAATCTTGCAATACCTGTATCCTTACAAAGAAACTAAGAAAACATATCCTATCCCAATTCAGTATGCTTTGGAGGAAAGAAAACTTACGAGTCCCATTGACCTTGATACCCCCATTAAGGCTCTTAGCTTTTGCATTGGAAAAGATGTAAGAGCAGAAGTTGTCTGCCTGTTGCTTGAATGCAGACTCCAGCTGACTTTCATGGACATCTTCAAGATGAGCTAAGATTGACTTATCATTTGTTGGACGATCAAATGTAAAACACTTTCGTTTTGGAAAGAATTTTCTGATGCATTCTCGTGGAAGGTTAGCCATTTGAACTTTAGGATTCTTGCCTGAGGAAGAGGAAAACAGATTATTTTAAGGACTGGTATAAAGGGGTGATAAAGATGCTTAAGATCAGTAATTCCTGTATTTAAGTTTTCATGTATCAGTCTAAGGTAGAATGATCAAATTTTTAAAACTAGTAGTGATTTGGGGAGAGAAAATTAAAAATCAAGCAACAATTCACTTTTTTTTTGGTAAGGATAATGTATTATGTTATTCAGAGCCGCCACCTAAAACACCTGGGATTTGTACCAGATCTGAATGGAGCCTCTCATAGATTTATAGTTGATAGCTAGAACTCACCATATAATTCGACTAATTATATGTAATGTAGAAAGAGAATTATGGCTCTGTAAAATGAAAGGCCCAAGAATTAAAGGATAAGATCAGGAAGGAGGGCATCTCAGGAAGGAGATTCTCCTTGTTTGAAGTTAATAACGCTGTACCACTACAAACAGAATTTGCCTTTGAGAGCAAACTATCTCAGAAGTCATTCTCAACACTTCTTTCTCACCCATATCCTCTGTAACCAATCAGTTGCATTCTCTAAATAACATTTCTAGAATTAATTGTCTTCTGGCCACTTACACCCTAGTCATCTTTGTTCAGGTTCTCATTACCTCTCACCTGAAATTTTGGAACATCTTCCTAATTAGTCTTCCAGCCACCATTTCTTCTTCTCTCCTACTCATCATAGATGCATTACCAAATTTATATTCCAGATGAACAATTCTGATTATCCAAATATTACTTAGTTCAAGCAGATATCCATAGACCTTCCTTAATGCCTCTGGTACCAAATACAAGCATGACTCTTATGCTATCAACCCTTTCCCAATGTAGTACTAATCCTTCTAGAATGAATTCATAATATTCTCTTTAAATCCTCTGTTTCTCTCACATTGGCCTTCCTATTCTCTGTATGTGACATTCCATCACTCATTTGTGTGCTTCTGTCCAGGGAGTTCCTGTTACCTTTTCTCTTGGAACCTGTAACTCTCTGCAGCTCTCTGTTCTGACAATACCTCCTACAGAGGCCTTATGACCCCTGAACTTCTTTGATCCTTTCTACCTTCCTAGTTCCCCATATTTATTCCAAATATGTTTTTACCCACTTCTCTTTCACATGTTTTCCCCCTACCGGCATGTACCCTTTTTGAGGATAGGCATAGGCATTTTTTCCTTGTATGCTGAGCACTGAGCATAATCCCTTGGATAGAATAGGGATTAAATTAATGCCTTTGGACTGGACTTGAAGGAGTACATTGTCAAACATGGTTTATAGACATCCCTGACTACATGCCATTAAGGTGTTGCCCGTCTACAATGAAAAACAATGTATAATTAGAAATTTGTATTTAGCTTTATTACCCATTATGAAGCATTAGAAGAAAAGTTACTAGAGCAATGATAAAGCTGAATGCAAACACCTGATGGTCAGTCAGATAGCTTCAGGATAAGCAATTTGAAGATATATTTGAGAGATATAACTAATATTTCTCTAGGGTAGAAACTTTCTGAACTCATTAGCCAATGATTATAAAGCTGATTTTATTGGGAGCTTTTGAAGTCCAAATGCCCCCTTAATAGATGAGGAAACTGAGGCTCAGAGACATTAGATGACTTGCCCAAAATCACACAGGAAGTGAGCACCAGAGATATAATTTGACCTCAAGTCATCTAATTCCCAATGTACTTCCGATTGTGATGTACAACATGCCTTCTCAAGGACATGGCTATCTATGTCTCCTTATGAACAAAGTCTAGAGAGGAAAAATTCTTCAGGCTGTGTACCAGACCAAATGAAATAACTTTTAAAATCAAGTCATTCTCTTTTAATGAAATTACATGCTCACCAATCAACTGCAGGATATACAGAAACATCTAGCTCCTTTTGCAAGTTCAAAGTACATAAGTCATCACAGAATTTGGCAAAAAAATCAGTTATCTCAAGAACTATTCCCCTCTCTTTTTAGGTTTTTTGCAAGGCAATGGGGTTAAGTGCCAAGGCTACACAGCTAGCTAGGTAATTATTAAGTGTCTGAGACTGGATTTGAACTCTGGTACTCCTGACTCCGGGGCCGGTGCTCTATCCACTGCGCCACATACATAGCAGCCCCGCAGGACTATTTCCTCTTAAGAGAGTTCACTAGAATATGCAAATTATGGAGCTTCCAAAAAACTGACCGGGAGAGCTTTTCAGTCTCCATTTCAAGAGTCCATGAGATTTAAAAGAATAAGCCTCAGGAATAAACAGTTAAGCTCCAAAGAAATGCAAAAAATATTTGGAGTACATTTCTCCACTACTGTCCAAGAGCACTGTGTGCCCAATTTTGATTTTTGTTAAATTACCTTTACTGAGTTTCAAGGCATTTTCCAGGTACTCGTCGGGAGTGATGGGGCGTCCATCTAGTTCAAGAGTCAGGGTGAAATCCCGCACAGCCCACACAAAGTCTGGGAAGAAACCCACAAACTCTGCTGAGTCTTCTTCTCCATCAGCATTGGGTGAGGACTTGACCTTGATTAGCTCTGTCAGTTCTGTTACATATCTAAGATCATGAATAAGGAAAAGGAAACATCCACAGCAATAGCAGCTCCCAGTTTAACTTGTAGGATCTTCCCTCCAGTGAGTCTTATCATTTCTCTCCCCCACCTTCCCTTCTGACTTCATGGGATTTCAATCACAGATGCAGAGAGGGAAAGGAAAAGTTTTTCAGAGGAGTCCCTGGTAAACTTGATGCTTCTTTAGTCAACTTGGTGAGACCCCATGTCTCAGTATGATTCCTGATTGCCATAATTTTAGAACACAGGGTCTTTTACTGAGCCGGTCTTTATTAAAGGAGTATTTATTAAATGATTACTAAGTATCAGGCAGTGTTCTAAGTGGTAGACCATCAAATAAAGGCAAAAAAACATGGTCTTGGCTATCAGGGAGCTCCAATTTGAATGGGGGAGATAATATCCATATAAGCATATATTATATATATATATATGTATATATGGATGTATATGCTTACATATATTGATAACAATCTTAATATGTGCACATATTTATGCATAGAAATGTACATATATATGGATATATTTTCACACACATTGTATAAATGTCAGGGATATCCAAAAGAAAGCCACTAATCTGTGGAAACTGGAAAAGGTCCCTTCCTGAAGTCAGACTTTGAACTGAGGAGGGAAGAAGGGAAAAGGGAGAGAATTCTATGTGTGAAGGACAGTCAGTAAAAAGATACTTTAAGTAAAAAGAATGTCAAGAAAGAAGAACTGCAAGGAGGCCAATGTGGTTTGATGATAGAGTATAAGGAAGAAATGGACCGAAAATGTAGTCAAGAGAATGTTTTTAGGGGCTTTAAAAGTCAGAAATTTTTTATATTTGATCCCGGGGGGTAATAGGATCCACCACAGTTTATTAAATTGATAATGGAGTGACATCATCAAATCTGTGCATTGTGAATGAAGCACCAACTGGATGGAAGAGACATTTGAGCAAGAAGACCAACCAGCAGTCTATTGAAATAGTCCAGGGGGTAGATGATACCTTCACCCAATGGTAGCAATATATGAGGAAAGAAGAGATAACATGGGAGAAATTATGAAGATAGAAATGAAAACTCATTATTACAAATTGTGTACAAGGAATGAGAGTGAAGAGTTGAGGATAACACCTAGGTCAAGAGGCTAGAGACCTTGGGAGATGGAGGTGTTCATTAATAAGCAGTGAAGAGAGAATGATTTTGGAGAAAAGATAATTTTGTTTGGACATGTTGATTTTGAGATTTGTCAGAACATCCATTAGAACATGTTCAAAAAGCTACTAGAAATGGGAAGCTGGAGCCCAGCAAAGAGGTTAGGACTGGATAAGAAGGTTTGAGTATCAGAGAGATTACATCTGAAACCACCATTATAACTGAAACCACAATGGGATGAGCAAGAATGTAAAATGGAAGAAGAAAACTCAGTTTGGGGCAGAACTTGTAGAACACCAAGGTCAGTGGCTATGATTGAAAGAAGATCCAGCATAGGATGTTGAACAAAAGTCAGGACAAGTAGGAGGAGAAACTGGACCATGAAAAGCTAGGGAAGGTATCAAGGAGAAGAACGCGACCAACAGAGGCAAAGGCTACAGTCAAATCAAGGAGGATGAGGACTGAGAAAAGATCAGTCAATATGGTCATTTTTGAGATTTCTAGTAACTGCATAGAGGTTTAGTTGAATGATGAGGTCGGAATGCAGATTGTAGAGGGGTTAGAAGAGAAGGAATGGGAGAGAAATAGTCGTACCGATTAAAGATATTCTCCGGAAGTTTTACTATGTAAGAGAGTAGAGAAATGGGATTATAGCCTTTCAAGACAGTACAATTGAGAGAAGATCTTTTTTTTTAGGTTTTTGCAAGGCAAATGGGGTTAAGTGGCTTGCCCAAGGCCACACAGCTGGGTAATTATTAAGTGTCTGAGACTGGATCCTGACTCCAAGGCCGGTGCTTTATCCACTACGCCACCTAGTTGCCCCGGAAGATCTTTTTAAGGATGGGAGTGACATGGTTGATTTTTAAGGTGACACTGATACAGCCTATAAATTGGAAGGGATTGAATATTAGCTAAAGAGCAAAAAAATGATAGGACAACCTATTAGATGGAATCAAGGTAGCATGTAAAGGGTTGCTTTGGGAAGGAGAGAAGTCACTTCTTCATGTGATACAGGGATAAAAGGATGGGATGGAGAAGAAGACATATGAGTGGTGTGAGATGATGACTGGGCAATGATAAGGTAGAGGATAAGATGGAATGATTAGGCATTCCAGAATCCATTAACATGGAAGTGGAATATTATATGTAATGGCAAATTCAACTAAGGTCCATGCCTACTTTCATTTGTGAGGATCACTCAATCTGGTTTGGGAGCATTAACAAGAAAGTTGGCCACCTAGTGATTCTGGGTAGAATAACTCATTATGAGAGATCCTAAAATATGGATAGTTTACCATGTATCCTGGTGAGGGAACATTAGTTTTGAAGATGTCATGGATATTCTGAAACTCTGAAAGGATACTGCATCTGTTCTAAGGCTTGATGGTTGATGGTACTCATGCTGTTGTAGACAAAGGTACTGCTGAGCAGGATGGCCAGGGCAAAGATCCATGAATCATTCTTGGAGTCCCCCTACAAAGCAGATTATGTCAGTGACTCTATTATTCAAACCTTCATCCATGACACTGCATGACCTTTAGAGTCAGTGGTCAGCTCCACTGGAGTCAGAGAATATTAATCTATTCAAGATTTGATACTTTAGGGTTGGGGCTGAAGATTTTGGTCTAAATGTTTGTCTTTCATTTGCAAAAAAAAAAAAAAACATAAAGGGAGATGATATCATGACAAGCACATAAATTGGATTTTAGTGGTGTGCTAAGTCACCAGCTTCATTTTCTTCTCCATATTATCTGAATCCAGTGGTTAAGTGACTTGCCTAAGATCACACAACTAGTGTCAAGTATCTGAGGCAGGATTTGAATTCCCATTCTCCTGATTCCAGAGTCAGTGCTCTTTTCGCTGTACCACCTAGGTACCTACCAGGAATCTATGCTTAAAAGATGATCTATCATCTACCTATCTCTTTTTCTTTCTTCTTTTATTCTTCCTTCCTTTCTTTCTGATGGTCGATCTGTGTTCTATATTTTGTATTTGACTTTCTTCTAATCCAACCAGTCCGAGGAAGGTCAAGGTCAGCAAAGCTGGAATCTATTTTTGCCTTCAGTTTCTATTTTAAAATATTATTTTATATTTTCCTCAATTAAATGTTAAAATAACATTTAACAGTTGTTTCTATTTTTAAGTTTTGAGTTCCAAATCCTGTCCTAACTTCCTTCTCTTCTTCCTTCCTGAGATGTAAGTAATCTGATATAGGTTATGTGCAATCATGCATAATATTTCCATATCAGCCACTTTGTAGAAGAGGAAAGGGAAAGAAAGAAAGAAAGAAAGAAAGAAAGAAAGAAAGAAAGAAAGAAAGAAAGAAAGAAAGAAAGAAAGGAAGGAAGGAAGGAAGGAAGGAAGGAAGGAAGAAAGAAAGAAAGAAAGAAAGAAAGAAAGAAAGAAAGAAAGAAAGAAAGAAAGAAAGAAAACAGAGAGAATGAAAGAAAGAAAGATGGGGCAAGGAAGGTAGGAAGGAGATAGAGGGGGGAGGGAAAAGAAAAAGGAAGGGAAGGAAAGGAAAAGGAGAAGGGAAAGGGGGAATGGGGAAAAGGGAAAGGGAAGGGAAGAAGAGGGGGAAGGGGAGGGAAAGGGAGTGGAAGGGAAAGGGGGAAGGGAAAGGGGAAGGGAAAGAGAAGGAAGGAAAAGGGGAAAGGAAAAGGGAAGGAAGGGTAAGGAAAGAAGGGAAAGGGGAAAAGACAGGAAGATCATACATTTCAGTCTGTATTTTAATGTCAGTTCTTTCTCTGGAGACATCTAGTGTGTTTGTTCTTGAGTCTTTTAGGACTGTGTTGCTGAGAATAGTTGTCATTTACAATCCTTCATGGTACAGTATTTCTGTTAATGTATACATCTTCCATCTTGGACCCCAAAGCCATTATTTGGGGAAAGACTGCATTGAGGAAGGAAATTATTTTGAATAAATGACTTTACTTCATTGTCATGACCATCACCAAACTAATAAACAGACAGGCCCAAGAGGCCTGGAAAGGGTAAATGATCAATCCCACCAGCAGTTCAACCCCAGCTCCCATCAGCCTGGATAGAAAGTTGAACCGAGGTGCCTCCATATAAATTCCTCCTCTTTTATGGTACCAGAATCCTTGGCATTCTCAAGTGGCTCTATAGCAGAAACTGATAAGATTTTGTCAGTAGAAATGACATTAAAGAAAAGCTATTACCAAGTGCATTTCCTTACACTCTAAAGAAATACCCTGGCACCTCTGTATCTGATTTGGAGGTGAAATCTCTTCTAGGTTGTCTCATTCATTAGAATGGAACTCCCTGAAGATATTCAATAAAGTACTTTGTCCATACACTTAGAAAATGTTTTTTTCATTCATTCATTCATTTATTCATTCATTCATCTTTCCTCCAAGAAACTAGAGAAAAGAAAGAAAGGTTGGGCACTTTATAGTAGAATATAAAATTAAACCCTACTGTTGTCTCTTTTTTGTAAGATTTTAAGTTTCCCATTTTTCTCCCTCCTCCCCTGACAGAAAGCAATCCAATATAGGATCAACATTTATAGCCATGCTCAACATTGGTCCATATGGATCATTGTCTCTTCTTAGGTTCAGGATGGACCTATGTCTGAATAGGACATCCCCAAAAGAACACAAGTAAGCAAACATACTATAAAAACTGATTGGCAAAGACTGAAAGGCTTTTGCTCAGCACAAGGTCAGATTATAATATACATTTCACAATCTCCCTGGATTTCCCTTCCTTTTTCTGTAAAAAGAGGTACTAAATTTATATCCCCTTGAAGTGTTTTTTCCAGATCAATGATTCTAAGTCCAGTTGAAACTTGGGTCTCATATTATATACAGTGTTCAACAGAAAATAAAAAGAGACAAGCTTTATGTTAACTTTTAGGCTGAGCCATGTCATTCCTGTGCTCAAGAAATTTTAGCGGTTGTCCATTGTCTTCAGGATAAAATATAAATTCTTCTTTATCAGTGAGGCTCTATTTTATGTTCACAGATATGTGCCTATATTTCTATGCTCAGTATTTCATGATTTTTACAGATTCTGTCCCATGCCTTGAATGCTCTCTCTCTCTCTCTCTCTCTCTCTCAGGCCAGCTCTTCAGAAGAGCTTTTCCTGATTTCCCAAATTCACCACTCAAATCACTTTATGACTTATTTAATATACTGTCTTCTCTCCAGGTGTCTGTAAACATATTAGATCTCTGGTATTTGGGTACTATTGTAGCCTGACATTCCAGATCAACTATGGGTTCCAGATTGCTTGTGTGTGACTATCTGTATTTTTTTCTGTGTCTGTGTGTATGTGAAGAAGGATTTGTAGTTCTCAAATGGCTAGTATGAGTATAGCAACAAAGATTAGCAACCCTCAAGATAAGTACCAAATGGAGCCCACCTGGCCTCTATTTTTATATAGGAAAGGTTCCATCTGATGCATATCTATCTGTATTATTCATTTTGTTCTATTTTCAAGGTAGTAGATCTAAAGTCATGTTAGCCAAGGTGAGAAAATAGATATAGGGTGGGAAGGCTCATTCTTCTACCTGTCCTTAATGTTCAGATTTTATTAAAGAACTTTGGGAGATACAAAAAAAGACTTCAGTTACTCAATGTTGAACTTTGGAAACTTGGGGAAATTTTGGAGGTTAGGGATATAAGGAGACTAGAGATGCTCATGGGCGTCTTATATGAAACAATTTTAAGGTGCTGAAGGGACTTTGTAAGTCTTCTCCACAGCTTTTTTCGTTGTCAAGGGATAAGTTGGTCACCTGAAATCTAATCACCACCTGATCTTTTTTCATTTCTCAATGCCTTCCCTACAATTGTCTGTAGCTTCTGATTGGAGAATGCAGCACTAAAGTCCTCCAAAGCCTTCTTTTCCAGGGGGCTCAGATCAAAGCTTTCCAAATAATGCTCCATTTTCTATCAGCAATCCTTCTTGGTTTTGACTCCATACAGTATCATGCCCTAACACAGGAGTTCTCCTCTTCCTTTCCCCCATTTTCAGCTTCCTTTTGTCTTCCTCCAGGTTGTAAGCTTCTTTTTCTTTCCTATTTACCACCTTATTTATATGTTTAGCATAGCATCTGGCAGCTAATAGTTCCTAAATAAATTTTTATTGAATTGCTGTGGCATGGTCATTATTTTTGGGGGGAGGACAATAGTACCTTTGCTCTTATGACTTCTTAAGACAATTTCCTTTTGAAATTCTCCCCAAGAATGTGGACCTAGGTGGGGAAAAAGGAAACTTTGCCAGGAGTCTGGGGCCTTATTCTAGGCAGTAATTTCAGTTTTTTTACACTCCAAGAGGATGTATAGATCCCTTACAGCTACAAAACTTCAAAAGAACAAGAATATTAAAAAAAAGCAACCACAAATCAGATATAATAGAATGCATAATAGGTTTACCAGTTTTCTTGGCTTTTATATACACCTTGCCAATAGTTCACATCTGTGCATTGTTTTGCCAATGCATTTTACACAGATTATCTCATCTGAACATGATAATAACCCTAGAATATAGGCACAATTATTATCCTCATTTTACAAATGAGAAAATTGTGTTGCAGAGGATTCAAGTGACTTTCCCAGGTTTATTATGCCAAGTGAATTGAATTTGAGTGAGGGTGGGCTGAGTCACTAGCCTCAGTTTTCTCCTTCAGAGTTATCTAGTTCCAGGGGCCAAATATGAATCAAGATAATTAGAAATAACCCTGGCTAGAGGCAATCGGGGTTAAGTGACTTGCCCAAGGTCACACAGGGAAGTGAGAAGGCACTGAGAAAAAAAATCAGGATGGTGATTAGATTTCAGGTGATCAACTTATCGCTTGACAATGAAAAAAAGCTGTGGAGAAGACTTAAAAAGTCCCTTCAGCACCTTAAAATTGTTTCATATAAGATGCCCATGAGCATCTCCACTTCCCCTTACGTCCCTAACCTCCAAGAAATTTCTGCAAGTTTCCAAAGTTCAACAAAGTGTTGGAGGTCAAATTTGAACTCGGTTCCACTTGATTCCAGGTTGATGCTCTACCACTATATTGACTAGCTGCATTTCCCAGGATCATCCAGCTTATGACTGTCTAAGGTAGGTTTCAAACACAGATCTCTCTGACCCCAGATCCAGCACACTCTCCACGATGTCCCCTGGCTACTCCTAGAAGGCAGGTCCTGGGTCTCTTTGATCTTTGTCTGCCCTGAGTCCAGCAGAACTTGGTAGACTGATCTTTTTTTTATTTATTGGTGAATTTATAGGAAAGGAACAGGTTCAGAAGTGGGTTTTCAAAGGCTTTTTAAAGAAATGAGAACTTCCTACAATAATTGGGATTCTCAAACAACCAGACATAGCTGAGGTCCAATGCCAACTTCTCCTGGCTGAGTCAGTGTGTTCTTTCAGCCCATCTATTTCTGCACTTGGAAGTTTTGGGAAGTCCTGGATACAATGAGAGAAGTGGGACCCTGTGATGGTTGCTCATGTTTAACTGTCATGACCTTCTTCCTCAAAGTGACAGCAGCAGCCCAGAGCCTGGGTCTCAGCCCAGGACCCACCCAGCTTCATCACCCCACAGACCCACTGCATGAGAATCCCTTGGCAACAACCCATTATACCCACCCAGGCCTGCCAGGTGGAGGGGGGCCATTCCTTCTAAGTCAGACAGAGGGAAGGGAATCAAATGAGCAGAAGGTCATTGATTCTTGATTCGATTTACCTTTTCCACATCTCCAAGACCTTCAGTATCAAGAAGAACTAAGACATGGTCCGGTTTGTGGGGATGATTGACACACCACATCCAGATGCCCTTTGTGTGGGACTGCACGGTGGATCCAAGGGAAAAGCCTGCAAGGGAAGGATGAGAGGTAAGGGAACAGTGGAGGCACGAAGCCTGGAGGCTGCACCAGCCAAAGCCTGGGTCCTAGAGGAGGAGATGTGAAAGTCCTCAGTGGGGAAAGAACAAGAAAAGGCATTGCAGTGAGCAGTTCTGTAGCACATTTTATGCATGTCACAGTAATCCTGTGTTCTAGGGGTTTCTTCTGTCTTCCATTTCACAGAGGAGGAAACTGAAATTGAGGGAGGTAAATCGATAGTCCAGGCCACCCAGCTTTCACACTCTGTCCTCCTGTCTCCCAGTCCCACATTATCCAATATCAACAGCTAAGGAAAATGGAATGCATTCATTTCCTTCACCCAGAGCACTGGGAGATCAGACTTCTGGGGTAAGATTTATGGTAAAGATGGTGAACAAGATCAATGAGAGCTGCAGATCTGCCAGGAGACGTCATGGTTCTTCACAGTGGCAGCCACCCTCAAGGCTACAAAGGGTTTGGACCAACCCCAGAAACCTGAGCATACAGAGAGCCAGGAAGCATTGAATCCTAATAGATCCAGGGAGACAGGACAGCTGTGTGTCCCGCCCCAGCCCCGGGGCCCAGGAAACTTTCAAAGACCTGAAGTGGCAGGAAACTAGCTGATCTAACAGAGGGAGAGAAAGTCTCTGCTTTTTCACACCTGCAGCCAGTTACACACAGAGCATGGAAATGGTATGATTTCCTAGAATCGAGCCAGTTTCAGTTTCATTCTGATTCAGCAAGTTGTTAGCCAAAACCTCTCCTTACATGAACTAGAAGAATGTGTCTCTACAAGCAGGGCGCCAGAAAAGGAAAGAGGCAGAAGCACCAGGCCCTGGGCTAAGCACTTCACAAATATCTGATTCTGACTACAACTCTGCAGCATGGATGTTCTGATTATATCCATTTTACAGTTGAAGAAACTGAGGAAAACCAAGATAAAGAGACTTGCCCAGAATCACATTGTCAGTGTCTACGTCCAGAACTGCATTTGGATTTTGACTCTGGATCCAAGATTCTGACCACTTTGAGGTTTGTCCAGAATGCCCACGAACCACAAGTCGGCAGGAAGGTGACACTTCTGCTTGACTCCCTTATAACCCAACTGCTTTCCCCTCATGGGAAATTTTCTTTCTTTTTATTGTTTGCTGTCATTTCAGTTTGGGTAGGTATTGGTTGATTGGTTATTTCTATTATTAGTATTATTTGCATTGTTTTAATTATCATTCTTGTTTGAGACTATGTTTTCTGTAGGCACTGAATGACCAAGTTTATTCTGACCTTTGTCAGTAGCAATGTAGGAGTAAAACCTTATACAGGTTTTTGTTAGAGGTGAGTGTGAGCTCCAGAGGTACCAGCTATTGTAGGTATGAACCTTACAAAGGATGCTGGGGTAGGAGTGCCTATTCACTGTGCAGAAGCACCTCTGGAAGATCTTTACACACAAAATGAGACATTTTAGAGGAATTTTAAATCCTGGGAGAATTTTCTAGAAACTAAACAATGAAACTGAGGCTCTATGAGAGCTTCCTGGCAGCAGGGATCTTTGCCAGATTCCCAGAGAGCTATCCAAGAAGGAGAAAGCAGGTTGGTGTGACTGAGGATGATACCCTGCTATAATTTCCTGAGAAGATGCATTTTTCATGAGGGATCAGTGGAGGAGGATTATCCAGGAGGTTTGTCCAGGGGGAGGTTGGTCAACTACTTCTGGTTCCCTAGATTGATGAAGCGATAGGTAGAGGCCATTTTGACACTGAAAATGTTCAGTATTAAATGAACCCAGACTTGATATGCTGTGAATGCTTAGTCCTTGGTGGAGCTCCCTTGAGATGGAAACCAGTTTGAACATTTAATAACCATGAATGCATTCTGTTTCGCAGGGGAACCTAGGCAGAAATGAAGTTTCATCAGAGACACTAATCTGGTGACAGTGATATTATATCATAATATATACCACATGTTTCCAAATGGGTCAATGATTTAAAACAGTATTAAAACTTGCATCATAAAAAAATTAATAGTAGATAGAAGATAATATTTTCTCAACTGTTAAAAGAAGAAAAGTTATTTTTCTTTGATAGATAAGTATGGGGGCAGCTAGGTGGTGCAGTGGATAGAGCACCGGCCCTGGAGTCAGGGTCACCTGAGTTCAAATTTGATCTCAGACACTTAATAATTACCTAGCTGTGTGACCTTGGGAAAGTCACTTAACCCCTTGCCTTAAATAATTTTTTTTTAAAAAAGAAGGAAACATATGAGAAAACATAACATATGAAATAAAAAATGAAAAGCACTCTAACCAAAGCCAAAGATAATGATTAATGTTAAAAACTCTGTTTAAACCAGTCTGTTTTGATCCAGAGTTATGGTTGTACATTAAGGGTTTCTTTTCTAGGTCTTAATTCATATGAGATATCCTGGAATTCAGATTTGATCTTGTTTGAGGATGACATGAGGAGGTGTATCCTTCTATCTAACCAGCTGTCATATTTGGGCAAGGAAGTGCAGGAGACCTGTAAATAGCTGTAAGCTGCAGCCCCTCAGCCTTCTGACAGTCTAGTCCACACACCCAAAATGCAGGAATGCAACAGGAGAGAAACAAACCTGCTGACAACAGCCCCTTACAGGCCTGGAAATCCAGCCTCAGTGAATCTTCTAGGTTCCTGAACAGAAGTCAGCATATGGCAGGAGGATGAAATCATCTGGATCAAGCTCTCCCCTCAAACCTTGTAGAAATAATTCAGATCCCATCTCCCCAGAGCCATGGGAAAAGAAGCCCTCTTAACTTCTAACCTGATCATCAGCCTCACTTCCAGCCTCACCAATCCAGTCATTATCCTAGGGAATACCCCCATTGTGATGGAAACACACTGTGACCACCACCAAGAACTGCCCAACAGCCACTTATTGGCATCCCCCATTAGCAGCAGCTAAGTCCCAGAGTCCTGAAAGTAAAAACATCCCCTTCACCCTGGCCCCCAACCTGAATCCAGCCCTAGGCAGCCATGGTCCAAAGGAACAATCCTTAGATCTGGCTGCCAACTCTGCGGGTGCTCTGTCTGGCACACTCCTCCTCCTTTTCTCTGTTTGCCTTCAATTCTCAGTTGAATTTAAGTGAGAAACTTTCCTTGCTCCCATTAATGTTAGTGCTTTTCCTTTAATGATTATCTCCAATGTATCTGTATAGATTTCATTTACATTCAGGTGTTTGCTTCTTGCCCCCCCCCATTAGACTGTGAGCTCCTAGAGGCTTGGATTGAATTGTCCTTTCTTTGTATCCTCAGTACTTAGCATTCAGTGGGCACTTAATAAATGCTTGTTGATGGACTGGAAGGCAACAGTAAACCAAGGGTCAATTTTTACATTTTTACATTATATGTTTGGTTCCAGACATGCCTTGTAGTAGCAACTTTAATCCTGGGGCATAATATCCTCCCGAAGTAATCTCCCCAAGACCAGAGACTCCACTTACCTCTGTTGTTTCCTGCCAGCCTGTTCATCAAGTAGGATTTTCCTGTACGATACAGGCCAACAATAGCAACCACTACCACCGGCTTGGTGATGGAAGAAAGAATAGCTAAGGCTTGCTGGTTTACTGTCAGTTCTTCATTCCTGTTTTCTACCAAACAGATGGGGGTCTTCATGGGCAGTGCTGATGCCATGGTCACCTGTAAATGTAGAGAGAAATCATGGGGCAGATGTTAAATAACTGTCCATTGAGAATTCCTAGCTTCATCATATATTAGTAACAGCTGAAGAGAGGATGTTCTACATTTGTGGAATTCTATTTTTAGGAAGATAGATATGGCAATGGCAGATAATGAGGGTGACAGTAATGACAATGGTCATAATTACTTTTATGGAGTACTTTCAGAGTTATAGAACACTTAAGAAATATTATCATGTACTTAAACCATGAGCCTGGGAAGTGAGTATAATTATTATTCCTGTTCTTACAGATGAGGAAATTGAGGCAATTTCCATGGTTTAAACACAGGTCTTCCTGACTCCTGGGTCAGTACTCTTATCCCCTGGATCCACTTGACCAGTTGTTTATTCTGTATCCCTAGGGATGTCCCCTAGGGGAAAATAGTCCCAATCTTTGAAAGTCCCATCCAGGAAGTTCCTATCTTGGACTATGGAATATGATTATTATCATATTCCTTTGCATTATGTTAATCCATTGACTATGGTCATGAGCTGGTGTGAGAGAAGGATAATATGGATCTGAGTTTAGGGCAAATACTTTAAGATAAATAGTTTTTATTTTACCTAGTGCTAGTCCCTTCTTAGTATTGCCTAGTGACTTGGGCTGATTTCTGCCCATCCATCCATCTCTTTTCCCACCTCACCTTGAGTTTCTCATTATTGCTCAATTTCTGTTTCCTGACACCTATTTTTTTTTATTTTTTAGATTTTTGCAAGGCAATTGGGGTTAAGTGGCTTGCCCAAGGCCACACAGCTAGGTAATTATTAAGTATCTGAGGCTGGATTTGAACTCAGGGACTCCTGACTCCAGGGCCGGTGCTCTATCCACTGTGCCACCTAGCTGACCCCGACACCTATTTTTGTCCTAAGGATCTCTTTGGTTTGATTCTGGCCTATGGCATTGTGCTTAATCATCAGCATCATGGCATGGTGGATAGAGTTGGTTGGAGAGTTGAGTAGTCATTGGATTAAATACTGTCTCTGACAAAACCTGGTTGCAGGACCTTAGCTAAGTTGAATAAGCTGTCATTGGTTCATGGATCTAAGACTTTAAATTGCATAACAATTGTAGGTCTACATTGGACAGGCATCCCGGGGATTATTACACCAGAGAAACATTGTGTCCAGACCAAAAAAAATCTGGTGGAATGATTTTTTTTTTTCCATTTCCAAATAAGGATCAAGGACCCCAACTTCTGAACTCCTGACAGGAATCCAGAACCAGCCTCTCGATGGCTGTTCAGACAATGGACTGGGACTCTGGCAATGGTGCAAACAGACCCCAGGTCCAGAGCCTTGGTTGAACCCAACCCTCACACAAGTAATAGAACTACAAAGAATTTTACGATCTTTTCTGAGAATTAGGAAATAAGGCCAAGAGTGAGGTCAGTTACCCTCCCTGCCTGCCTCCCAGGGTCACAAGGGACTCTTTCTGCATGGTTTGTAGATGTTTTCCCTGAGTTTCTGGTTCATGCCAATAGTCTGTAGATCTTTACTCCTGGGAACTTCTCAGGGCTTGGAACAAGGTAGTCAAACTACTGTCTGTATTAAGCCTGACATCATATATTATAGCTTTCATTATATAATGTGAAGCAGTACAAGCATTCTCTTGAATTTGAAATAACCAGCCTCTGGAAAGGGCAAGGAAAAACAATGTCATCACCTTCCTAGATGAGGCCATGTGGCAAGCTGGATATGAAGTTGGACCTGGAGAAAGGAGCAGTTGGACTCCTCTCTTAGCTCCACATTACAGCTGGGTGATCATGGACTTAATATTTCTATACCTCAGGTTCCTCATCTATTCAATGAACACAACAGTACAGTGCCTACTTCCTTGGCTTCTTGTGTGGCTTAAGTGAGATACTTTCTCTACAATACTCAGTGAAACTTAGAGAGTAATTCATATAGGCAATATTATTCATCTCCCTGCTTTCCCTGTTCATTCGTTTTAAGGTTTAGCTTGGACACTCACAATGATTTAGCTCATGGATTAGTCTTTTGACTGTAAGTGCTCACTGACAATAGATGATCCATAGGGGAAGGAAATAACAAACCACTTCAGTATCTTTGCCAAGAAAATCCCCATAGACAACTGGTCCATGGGGGTTACAAAGATTTAGATATGAATGAATGACTGAACAGCAATAACTCTTGCTCAATTTCCTAATGTGGAATCCAATTTTTGATTGGAAGCCAAGTCCCTGAATTCTCTTAATAGTCTGATGAAAGACTATCCCTGCTGTTCATACTTCTAAACTACACTGAGGAAGGAGCAAGGTCCTCTTCAGAGTAGTCCCCTGAAAAAACTGGGGAGATGAAGTGGATTTGCTAGTATACTCTCTCTGCATCTGTCACTGGCTGACATCCCCAGCCCACCTAGAAGATTCTGGTGATACACACCACCCTACTTGTGAGCAGTCCACCTCCCAGCTGATCTGATGTAGACATGGGGCCTTTGCAAACTTTCTAGATTCTCTCTTCTTCCCCCAAGAACAAATGCCCCTGCCACTAAGATTGTCTGAGTGACAGAGAACCAGGCCCTACATGCTTGAAATCCAGTTCTAGTGATTTCTTTTCCATTGGGCTAAATATTGTTGATTCTATATTCATAAGAGACCTTAAGAAATGATGTGGTTCCACCCCCTTCCTGTACATACATTACATGAGATGTGTAGGGAGAAAACTGTGTCTCACAGAGATTAAAATGTCTGGTCAGGGCCAGGCAACTGGGAGAGGGAAGAGCCAGGACTCGAATCCAGGTCTCTCATATCATGGCTCTGTCCTTTTCCCTTTCTTCTGAGGAAAGGCCTAAGCAGAATAGACAAGTCAACCCCAGAAGTTCCCCCTTTATTAGGGAAGGGAGGAATTGTTGGTCTCCAGAACTCAAAACCAGGGGCCAGGGTTAGATTTCTGTATGAGTAGCTAAGGCCAGAGGAAATTGTTCAGATAAATCAGCACCAAACATACATATCCTGTTCATGCTGCCCCCCTTCTCACTGGATTTTAATCCTGATACAAACTTTCAAGCTCCAGGGAAAAGATGCAGATAAAAGAAAACTTGGAAATAGCCCTCACCTGTTTCACGAAGCTTCTAGATTAACTGATGTTCCCAGATGTTTGGCCAAGTTTCCTCTTTCTCTCAGATCTTCCCTTCTCTTCTTTGCTTTTCCTTCTCTCCTCTCTTGTAGTTATGAAACGCTGCTATTATTTATAGTAGAAGAAAAGGATGGGAGGGACAGAAGAAATTGAAACCAAAAGCAAATCTCTCTTCCTATCTCCCTAAAAAGAGGAAACTAAAGTGTATGTTTGGATGGGGGCCCTGAGAAATACAGCAAGAATAGCAACAGAAGCATTTTCTAATGTCAACCCCCAACATAGCCTACACATCCTTTGTACTTCCTAGAATAAATAGAAAGCCCAGGGTCTCACAATGGCAATTCTTCAGGTAGATGACCTAGGTTCCTGACTGTTGACCTGAAAGAAGTGTTAAAATATTAGCAAAGCCTCCTATCTGCTGGCATTTCTTTAATGCTATGTGGCACAGCGGACAGTGCCAGGCTTCCAACAGGAAGACTCATCTTCATGAGTTCAAATTTTGTAAGGAATCCTGGAGTAAGAGCAGAAAGGCATGACTTGAAATCTGTGCCCTGAACCTTGTGTGCAGGAACACCTTGGGCAAGTGGCTTCATTTCTCCAGTTCTCAGTTTTCGCAGGCCTAAAATGGACATCACATCTACTTTTCGCTTTTGGCAGAACATTTTGTAGATCAAAAATTTATAAAATGTAAAGTAAGAGGATCAATAATGTATCTGTTTTATTGACTGTTGATATTTACAGTCTCATTCTCTTCTCCTGTTTTGTTGTTGTTTCTATGTGAAGTTAAAGGGTTTATTGGACTTAACATTTCTTGGATAGGTGCTCTCTGCTTTAGAAATACTCTCATCTCCTTCCTGGTTCCCATGAAATGTAATTTCTTTGGGGTAGGGACCCTGGTTTTGTCTCTGTGTCCCCCCTAGTGGCTGGTTCCTGGTCTATGACTGTTTAATAAACATAGGTTGAATGAATGAATGACATCCCTACTCTGTCTATTCACTGTATTTAGAATTTCCTTCATGAGGATTTCTAGCTTCTTTCCTTGACACACCAATCAGGTACAATGCCCGACTTTCCTACAAAACACCTGGCTCTCTTCTACTTTACATGAAGGAGCTGGAGGCAGGTGGAGAATAGACAGATGGATAAGAGTTTTACATAATCTGGGCTACAGTTTTTTCCCCCCCTTTGTTTTAAAATTTATTTTCCATGAACTAAAATCTATTTTCTCTCTTTCCTCCTTTCTCAGCTCTCTGTCACCTGCAGCCCCCTTTTTTGCAAGTCCCTGATTAGGAGAGAGCCTTGGGCCCTGCTCAAAGGAGGTCTCAGCCGTAAAAGATTACAGCTTATGACTTAATAAGTTTCAAAAGGGGAGGATATTGAGCCCCTAGAATATCCAAGTAGATTGTCCAACCTGGGGTTTAGAAGCAACTTGTCCAGTTTTTGAGACCCCTGGGACTAGGAAGTGATCTTTAGGAGTAGTTGAGACAAGGCTCAATCCAATAGCCGTGTCATATTTTGGCATGAATTTGGTAGGACCAAAGCTATGTAAATGTGTGAAGTGAGAGCAAACTGTTCAAAGACTGAGGTGTCATAGACCCTTAAATATTGGGGTGGGAAGGAAATATTTGTATCTGCTCTATCTTTGCTGGAAAAGTCTGTCAAAGTCAATTTTTAAAATGGGTTAATATGGAATTGGAGTGCAGGGAAAGGATCCCATCAGAATGACTCAGGTTACCCATAAATTCCTGAAGAGGGATGCAGCTGACCTAGTTCTGGGAGAATGAGGCTACATTTTTTTTTTCTGCTTTAAATTTATTTTATTTTATTTTTTGTCTAAATTATTATTTATTAAATGATGACTGTTTTAGTATCCCCAAGAGAAATACAACAAGCAACAAAACAAATGTAAAATGAGATTTTTAGTGTTAAATAAGTTTTACAAATAAAATATCAGATAAAGTTTCGAATTTTGAATTTTACAATTTTTCTCCCACCCTCCCTTCCCTCTCCCCTCCCCCACACAGAAGACAATCTGACAATCTTTACATTGTTTCCATGCTTTGCATTGATCAAAATTGAATGTGTTGAAAGGAAAAACATCCGTGAGGAAGAAATAAAATATTAGAGATAGCAAAATGATGTAGTATATAAGAAAACTTTTTTTTTTTATAAAATTGAAAGTAATAAATAATCCTTGGTCTTTGTTTAAACTCCAGTTCTTTCTCTGGATACAGATGGTATTCTCCATCACAGATACTCTAATATTGTCCAGAATTATTGCACTGATGGAGTGAGCAAGTCGATCAAGGTTGATCATCACCCCCATGTTGACATTAGGGTATACAATGTTCTGGTTCTGCTCATCTAGCTCAGCATCAATTCATGTAAGTCTATCCAGGCTAATCTGAATTTCCATCCCTTCCGATTTCTAATAAAATCTTTGTTTTATTAGATTATTAATTATTAATAGTGTTCCATCACATTCATATAGCATATAATTTGTTCAGCCATTCCCCAATTGATGAACATCCACTCTATTTCTAGTTCTTTACCATAGCAAACAGAGCTGCAGTGATATTTTCACCCTTTTTCATGATCTCTTCAGATTATAGGCCCAAAAGTGGTGTTGCTGGATCAAAGGATATGAAGAGTTTTATTGCCATTTGGGCATAACTCCAAATTGTTTTCCACAAAGGTTGGATCAGTTCACAGGTCCACCAACAATGCATTAGTATTCCAAATTTCCCACATTTCCCCCATCCCTTCCAACATTGATCATTGTCCTTTCCAGTAATATTGGTCAATCTGAGAGATGTGAAGTGGTACATCAGAGATGCTTTCATTGCATTTCTGTAATCAGTAATGATTTAGAGCAATTTTCCATATGACTGTAGCTAGTTTTGATTTCCTCATCTGCAAATTGCCTTTACATAGCCTTTGACCATTTGTCAATTGGAGAATGGAGGCTATATTTTAAAATAAGGTTATTAAAAAAGAGGGGAAAAAGCATCTCCAATTTCTCTTTACCTGCTCCCCCAGCTTTCTCCAGGATGGTTCTTAGTCACCTTCTCCTTTCTTCCAACTTAAGGCTCTGAAACATGAAGGAGAGACTATTCAGAAGATAAGAAAACTCCTTTGAAGGAGAAAATACCAAAAAGTTCTTACTGGCTCCTGTTCTCTTCAAAAGTAAGACCTCCTGTGAATAAGATGAGACTCAGCTCAATCTTCTCCCCCAGCAATCTTTCAGGATTGCCATTTAGCAATTCCTTTTGTGCTTTCCTTAACTGAGTTATGCAATAAAGAACTTTTTTTTAACTTTCAGTTCCCCTAATTCATTGTTAGTTCATCTGCAAAGTGTGGGAATGGCATTAGGTGGGGTAGAGAAGGGTTTTGGAATAGATGACCTCTAAGACTTCTTTCAGTTTAAAAGAGAAGAGCTCATGATTATAGAAGCTACCTGTGAGTGTTTTATATGATAGAATTCTAATATATACAATGAAAATTGTATTATTAAGGAGTGAGAGTTCAAAGATGACAGAGAATCAAACCTACTGATTGGCCACCATCAATGAGGAACTTCTTCCAGAAACTGCAAACTTGGGACATTATTTCTTTTCACTACCCTCAAGTCACTAATTCTGGTTAAATGTGTAGATCCATATTTAATTCTAATTAACTAGGGTGGGGAAGATCTAAATCAGAAATATAAGAGCTACAAGTTCTGTAGAAAGATCTCTATCTAATGTCAAATGCAGGATAGGAAGGGATTCCCAGAATTTTCTGGATGAATAAGATGAGACTCAGCTCAGTATTCTCCCCCTAGCAAGCTTTCAGAATTTCCATTCAGCACTTTTTGTGCTTTCCTTCACTGAGTTATACAGTAAAGATCTTTTTTTTGTAACTTTGTTTCCCCTAATTCATTGTTGGTTCATATTGTTTGCTGGGGGTTTTGGATTAATTTTTAATGGAAGCCTGGAAACTCCTCAGGCCTTGGGAGGAAAGGCAGGAATATCAGAACTCATCGAACAGAGAAAAGAGCAAAGTAATTATGTTACTTGATTAATGTTTATTAATTATTTATCTCATTCATTCACTCAAAGTCTCAGTAATGATTATACTACCTTACCTGTTTCCCCTCTTCCTCTCCATGGACTGCATCTTCTCTGCCCTGTCATTTCCTTGTGCCCTCTGAACCTCCTGGTCTTTGTTAACAAACTTCTCCATATACTGGAGCTTTCATTTCTTACTCTTTTTTATTTTCTTTCATTAATTTAATTCTCTCCAAAAGACATCATAAATCTACATACTCCCTAATACTAACTGCATATTGCTAGATCCCAAATCATTTTTAGACTGTTTCTTTGCCACATTTAGCTAGCAACTTTACCTAGAAACAACCTAGTTCAGAAGATCTGGATTCAGATGGTATCACTAACCTACCACCCTTCAGGACCTTGACTGCTTTGTACATTTTTCTCTCTTCACCTCTTCTCCAGGCTGAATGTCTCAGATTCTTTAACCAATGTTTGCATGGTGTGTTTGTCAACATTCTAACCACAATGCAGTGTAAGGCTAGGGTACTGGACTTGGGGTCAGGACCTAGCCCAAATTTATCTCTGAGACTGAGTTAGCCCTGGGAACCTGAGCAAATCACCTACCTCTTTGCATCTGTTAAAAGGAGAGTTGGAATCGATGGCCTCCAGTCACACCCAGCTCCAACACTTTTCAGTTTGTCCATCTTTATCATCCAGTTCAAATCCATGAATCAGTGACCAGTATTCCATCTGTCCCTTTAGGAAATCACAACACTACAAATGTATTTTCTTTCATTTCAGTTAGATTCTCAGCTTTAAGAAAATATTTTTTTAAAATTCCAAACCTTTTTTCTGTTCTCCAAGTTCATATGTCACCTCTTATCTCCCTTTTAGCAAAAGGCAATTGTCTTCTACATGTACTGAGATAATGGAGTTCACCTCTTCTTATATTCCTCCTTTAACCTATTCTGTACTTCAAAACATTTTCTTCTCATTCTTCCTCCATTACATCTAATGAGGAAGTTGGCCTTCTTAATAAGGTTAAGCCTTTTGTTTGTGATTTTAATCTTTCATTCTTGCTACCCCCAAGAGCTTGGTCCACTCAAACATTTTCTCTATTTCTTTTTTTTTCTTAATTTTCTTTATTTAAAGCAATGGAGTTAAATGACTTGGCCAAGGTCACACAGCTAGGCAATTATAAAGTGCCTGAGGCAGATTTGAACTCAGGTCCTCCTGATTCCAGAGCCAGTACTCTATCCACTGTGCCCCTAGCTGCCCCATTCTATTTCTTTCATTTCAATTCCCCATTCACTAATTCCTTCTGCATGCCCTACAAATATCTTCATATTTCTCCTTCATTTTTTTTAGTTTTTTTTTTTAGGTTTCTTTTGCTAGGTAATGGGGTTAAGTGGCTTGCCCAAGGCCACACAGCTAGGCAATTATTAAGTGTCTGAGACCGGATTTAAACCCAGGTACTTCTGACTCCAGGGCCGGGCCTTTATCCACTGCGCCACCTAGCTGCCCCCACTCCATTTTTAAAACACTTTGATTTGACCTTAAAATTTCCTCAAACTATTCTCCCTTTGTTAAAACTGCATCTTAGAAAGGGATAAATATATTCCACACTCCCCTTTCTTATAATTCTTCTCAAATCCTTGTAATCTGACCTCTGACTCTTATCACATGGTTGAAGTTGTGTTCTCAAAGTTACCATGGATCTCAATGACTAAAATTTATTGATCTATTTCCTAGACTTCTGTGTGCAGCTTTTGAAATTGTCAGGCAGCTCTTCTTTTGGAATGTTCTCTCCTCATAAGTTTACATTACAATACTTTCTCTTGGTTTTCCTTGTAGTTGCCTGACCACTCCCTGAGCTGCTTTGTGGGATCATCATTCTCTTCCTATCCACCAGGATCATCCTCCAAAGTACTGTCTTGGGTTTTCATCTCTTCCCTTTATCTCTCTTTCATGATCTCTTCACCTCTCATGGATCCAATGATCACCTCTGAACATAACTTCCAATTTAAATATCTACTCTTAATCTCTGATCCCAACTATCTCCTGGAAATCCTCACAAAGGTATCTCAAATTTACCCTATCTGAAAGGGAACTCATCTCATCTCCAGATTTCCTCATTTTTCTGAAGAATACCATTTTCTTTCTAGTTATCAAGGTTCACTTTGACTTTTTTTATTATTTGAGCTTTCCTATGTCAGAGCAAATTTTCATTGTCCTCCGAATCTATCTTTACTTTCTCACATTTTATCTTCTCTCTCTTCACAATGCGTCTTCCCTAGTATGGATTATCATAACCTCTAGTAAAGATTGTTTCACTGGCTCCTAATTGTGCTTCCTATCTCTATTATCTTGACTTTCTAAACCACCTTCTATATAACTGCCAAATTGATATTTTTTCTTTGATCTCCCTCTCTATATTATAGGGTCAGTCAATGGTCCAGTGGATGAAAAGTTGAGCCTGGACTCTTTAAGACAATTGTACCTTGCTGTGTGACCCTGGGCAAGTCATTTTACCTCTGCCAGCCAGTCAGTGAATCAATGTGCCAGACCCTGTGCTAAGTGCTAGTGACTGTCTCAGGTGATAATAACAGTATATACAATCTGCGATTATTGAGGAGATCAAATGAAATGATATCTGTAAAGTCCTTACAAGTGTTTAAACACCATGTAGTGACTTTTATTAATATTATCACAGATTATTATCTAACTAAAGAGAGAAATGAACATTATAAAATATCTGACTTGGAGAAAAGTATGAGATCTGCCCAAAAGGAAATCCTCTAAACCAGAAAGGGCTTTAATTTGATGAGGATCTCTTCTCTCTCTGGATTGCTAAACTTTTGTCTCTCCCTTTGAACCCCACATGTCAGACTTTCAGGAACTGATACTTCCCTCTGCCATTAAGGTCTCCATACTTGGAGCCATGGGAGACTGCTCTCCCTGTTGTCTCCTTGCCTTTTGTGACTAATTCCCTAAAGCTACCTTCCTTCCTTCCTTCCATCTACAAGAAGTAAATCCTAGGGTATAGGAGCTAGACTAATAAGCTCCTCCTGGGCTGCTCACTAAGCCTGTATCCCTCAGTCTCCATCCTTACTCCAGGTCTCTTAGCCTCAGAAAAGCTTACATTTAAGTTGCTTCCAGGTGGGCCTGTCCTTCACTTCCCTACTGGTTAAATTGAAAGGATGTGGAAAAAAAAAACCCTGATGGGTTCCAACATTCCTCAGTCTCTGAGTCGGAAGGGACGTCAGCACCCATCTCTTCCAGCTTCTACCCAAATTGGAATCTCTTTTAAAACTCATATGTCAAGTGCTTAGGCAGCTTAATGGGAAGACTCATTCCTCCTGAGGCATCTCACTCTAATTTTTCATTAGCACCAGTTCCTTTATGAGGATTCAAATGGTATCTCTGTTGCCTAGAGTCATTTGTAACAGTAAAAACTGAACAAAATCAAGAAGTAAAAACTAGAACAAATTTTACTCCTACATGATTTGGAGAAAAGTTGAAAGGCTTGTGATAGCTCTATTTATAGGCTACTATTTTGCTATTAAATACACAAGAGATGTAGAGCCCTTGAGAGCAGGGACTGTTGTTGGATTTCTTTAGATTTAAAATAGTGCTCAGCAATTAAAAATACATGCTGATTAATTCCCTGTTATTAGTTTGTTCACATATGTTCTAGTCATAGGGAAATAGATGACCAAAAGTATTCATTTTTGAGTAGCATCTTCATTTTCTTTTTCTTCCATATACACATATGTATATGTTTTTTAGGTTTTTGCAAGACAGTGGGATTAAGTGACTTGCCAAGGCCACACAGCTAGGTAATTATTATTGAGGGTCTGAGGCCAGATTTGTACTTAGGTCCTCCTGACTCCAGGGTCAGTGCTCTATCCACTGTACAACCTAGCCACCCATGTATATTTTTAAATTACAAAATTTCCTTCCACCTTCCCTTCCCACCCCCCCTCCCCTCAGTGACAAACAACCAGGTTAGTATTGTACACACATATTTTTGATAAACATGTTTATACATTTGTCATTCTTGGCACGAGGCATTAGGATTAAGGGAAAGAGACACATAAGAGATAATTTTTATAAAGTGTTCATCAGATGCTGAAGAGTTTTTTGTTTGTTTGTTTTACTTCCTCTGGATGGGGATAACATTGTCCATAGCTGGTCCAATAGGGTTGTCTCTGAACTGCTGGGGGGAGCTGATTCCATCAAGGTTCATCATCTCACAATGTTGTTCTTAATCAAAAGTATTCATAGTAGAAAGTGCAGAGCATGGTCAGGGCTTGGCTAGTTTGGTTGGACCATAGAGGGTGGGTAGTGTATGGCTAGAAAGGAAATTCTGTTCAACAAGCATCAATCACACACCAAAGCGGGACCAGGTACCATGTGTGCATGACACTAATATTTGAAAAACAAAAGGGAAGCAGTTGCTGCTGTCAAGGAGCTGATGATCTATGGGGAAATACAATACAAACTCAGGTGAATGAATGGAGAGGGTCTACATTGAATATTCTTAAGCCAGGCTGTGACCTAAATTTAGGAATACCAACACTGAAGCTCTGTGTATAATGGCTTGGGAGGCAGGTGGGAGAGACAGAAAGCTAGAACCCAAGGAGGAAGTGAATGAAAGAGTCCAGGAGAGAGGAGATGACAGCCTGCGGTAGTGAAGTCTGCAGAATGACATTTTGAATCCTCAGGAAGGAGCTGGTGCTAATGAAAATTAGAGTGAGATGCCTCAGAAGGGAAGGCTAGATGAGGGTTCATTTATCAGTAATGAAACCACAGAAGGCTCTCTGACTCAGGAAGGTAAGAAAAAGCTTAAATTTTAATTCACTTAGCTAAATAAAGAAAGTGAATTTTTTAGAAGATATTAAGTTTAAGCAAAGAAGAAACAGCTGAGCTAACAGTACAGAAAGGACAGCTAAGAGGGAGGAAAGAGAAATAGCCATGAGATGGTGGCTGAACTTAGATCAGCATGGTTCCAGCATGGAGAAGAGGGTGGGAAGAAACTTTATTGGGAGCCTAGCCCATCTCCTGTGCAGGGAGGAGGCAGGAGAGACTCCCCTGGATGTGACTGGAGTCATGTATATACCTTGGAAGGCAAAGAGCCAGACAGGAAAGGAGGGTTAGAGGAAAGGGCTTGAGGTTGTTTTGTATTATCTTAGTGCATTTCCATTTAAGAGGGTTAGACTGAACCTTGGGGAGGAAGTTAGAGACTCACAGAAAATGCCAGACAAGTATAGATAATAATTTCTTAATAGTACAGAAAAGAATAGACAACTAATTCTCTAATATTTCTCCTTCATCATAGAGTGCTGATCTTGTGAGAGGAGAGAAAGGCATGGCAGCGGGAAGGGCAGAACTGGTACAACTTGTACTGAGTGAGAGGCAGATGACGTATCCAAAGCCATGATTCTTGTAAGGCTGAGTCAGAATCCAAGCCCATGTCCCTTTCCTCTCCATCCAATACTCATTCCACAAAGTCATATCTACAGCCAGACACAGCATGACACTCTGAGAGGAAAGGACACAGAATGGGAGTCGAGGTCCTCACAAAGGATCATAAAAGTTTGGTGGCCAATCAATTAGGTCACACATTAGTAAATAAAGGTGTCATTGATTACTTTATGATTCTCTAACCCCATCCATAAGTTCTGTTCTATGTCAGAACTGACAATTAGTAACAGGACTACTGTCTCCTACTTTTGATTTGTTATCAGATATGACATACATGTAAAACACTGGGATTTCTCCCTCTGCAAAATGTCATATGTATAAGAATTTATTCCACCTCTTATAAAGATAAGCAGGTTGGTTTCCTGCCTTCTCAAGATGATCTTTGTTCTGATTGTTTACATAACTGTGAACATCAAACTTGCAGACAGGATCAGAGGGGGGCCAGGCTAATTCACAATCAGCCTTCAGATTTATAGCAAGAGAGACACAGACCTTGAGGTGAGTAGAGGCATGCATTCAGCCTTACAAACCCAAATTAGGGGCTGAGAAACAAACTTTTGATCAGAAATATAGAATGAGAGGGACAGCTGTGTGGCACAGTGTATAGAGCACCAGCCCTGGAGTCAGGAAGACCTGAGTTCAAATTTGATCTCAGACACTTAATAATTGCCTAGCTGTGTGACCTTGGGCAAGTCACTTAACCCCATTGCCTTAAATAAATAAAATTTAAAATATAGAATTAAAGAATATAAGACTTTGGCAACACTTCTTTGTGGCAGATATTATGCTAGGTGATAGGGATTTTAAAAAATGTGAAAATATTCTGCTCACAATTAATCAATATTATAAATCGAAACTATTTTTAGAGAAAAGAAGAAATAATTTCAGACAGAAGATACTAGCTGGGAAACTGTGGAAAGGACCTAAAGAAGAAAGAGGGGATTTTAGTTGAGTTTGAAAGAAAGTTAGGTCCTCCATAGGAGGCAGAGACAAGAAAGGAGAGTATTCCAGGCATGGAGGAAAAAACCTGTGAAATGGAGTCTGTAGTTAGGAGATAGGGTGTCATTTATGAGGAACACCAAGACTGATGTAGCTGGATTAGAGATTACATAAGTGGAGCTGACTGGAAAAATAGAAAGGCATCTTCTGAATAGCAAGGGCTTTAAAAACAAACAGAAAACATTTGATACTATAGGCAAGAGGCAGTCCTTGGAATTTATTGAGTAGGAGAATGACATGGTCAGATTGGGTTTTAGAAAGATCAGTTTGGTAACTAAGAGGAAAATGAACTGGAGTGGAGGGAGACTTGAAGTGAGAAGGCCAACCAGGCTATTGAGTCCCACAGATAGGAGGTAATGACGCCCTACACCAGTCTGGGGTGTGTGTGTGTGTGTGTGTGTGTGTGTGTGTGTGTGTGTGTGTGTATGTAGAAAGCAGGACATCCATAGCAGTGTTGTCATAAATGTAAAATCAACAGACCTTGACAACAAATTGTATGTAGGGGCTAGTGAGAGTATGGGGTTGAGTGACACTTACGTGAGTGACAGGCAGAATGGTGGTATCCTCATAGTAATAGGGAAGTTTGGAAGAGGGCAGTAATCATGGGAAAGATAATGAGTTCAGTTTTAGAAAGATTGAATTTAAGATGTCTTGGGGACATCCAATTTGAGATGATCATTAATCATGGAAGACCAAAGATGGCATCTTCCTTTCCATTTAATTCAGGGAGAAGCAGCTTTCTTCCATTACATGCATGTACACCATGGTCAAATTTCCCAACTTTTGATTGACTGTCTCGTTTTCCCTTCATGTTACTCCCAAGAGGTAAAGAAGACTGGTGTGACCTGGCACTCAAGTCTAGCATTTGGATAAGACTCTACCCTGGGGTGAAGAGAATGATTACTATTCTGGAAATGGTCAAGTTACACATCTTGTAACAAAAGAAAAATAGAGGAAAGGATCAGATTATGAAGGACTTTAAAGACCAAGAAGAGGATTTTATATTTCATCCTGGAGGAAATAGGAAGTCAGGGAAGATTATTGAATGGAGGAGGGAGAAGGGTGGTGTGAAATGGTCAAACCTGAACTTTAAGAAGGTAAAAATAAATATAAAAGAAAATTCTTGCTTTCAAAGGATTTTTTTTTCCTATTCCATGTGAACTAATGGAAATTACAGTTAATCCATAGAAAGAAAGTACTAGAATTAAGAGATTAAGGAAGTTTTACTGTAGAAGGCAAGATTATATACCAAGGAAGGATGCTCTTTGTCACACAGATGGAGGACTGGCTATTATCTTGAATCCTCACAACTTTTCAAATTAGAATCATTCATTAGAGATAAAATAATTTCAGCTATCTCCATGAACTAAAACATTAAGAACCCAAACAAGGTTAAAACCCAAAACAGGAAAGGCTAATATTTCCTAACCTCTAAAGAATCTTCATTCAGTCTACTGTACTACATTGTCCACCAAGGCTGCAGAAGTCAACCCATACTTGCAAAAGAACCCATCCCAGAATCCCTGCTACCACAAAGATCCTAATTCTGAAGAGAAGATATCTGAGCAGCCTCTGAAAGTAGCACAGCAGCCTCTGAGAGCACAGGCCAGGGCATGAACCCAAGAGCCTTTGTGAGTAGCAGTGCCCCTCAAACAGCCAGATCTGCCCAGATTCCATGCCACCCTTGGAAGGAGAAGTCAGTGAGGAGAGAGAGAGAGTTCACCCGGCTCATGAGCAGCAACAATTGTTGATTTGCTGCCACCAAGAGGCAGATAAGTTCCATTATGAATTCCTAATAACTCCTCACTATTGCTGCTTTTACCCCAGCCCTGATAGCCACTATATGATGGCCTACTCTAGTCCCATGCTCTAGTATCATCATGGCAGAGTTCTTTTTCTTCTTTGTCCAATCTTCTGGCCTCTTTTCTGATGATCAACCTTGCCTCTGCTACCCTTCTGGAGGGCAGATCTGAACCCATCCTGTTGTAACTTTCCTGGTGTATTGATAAGTATTATTTCCGTCTCTCAGGGACTGGCTGGTGACCTACAACCTTCCAGTTCTCCCAAAGTGTGCTGATTCAGGATAAGATCAGTGGCACCTGCTGCCCTCCCTGTCATCCTTCTGTCTCATTTCTGTCTTCACATCTTTAATTTCCAGAGCCATCTGACCTCGGTTTGGTCTATGAAGCAGGAGACTGCTACTGGATTCCAGCCCTGGCAGCCCATTGGAAAACTCTATTGGTTCAAAGTGTCAGTTCTCATTCATGCCACGATTCCTGCCTTGGTTATGCCTCTGCAGACTGGGCTAGATGCTAGAAGGGAGAGCTTGCTCTAAACTTGGAGGCCTGAGTTGCATCATTGCTGATGTGGATTTCTGAAGTTTGTCTTTCTCCATGAACATCCTAGGGTCTCCTTTTATGTGGGAACTCCCCTTCCCTTTCTCAACTCCCATGAACCTATGACCCAAAACTAGGGAGTAGGTGACAAATTTGCATTTTGAACCTGTCCTCATTAAAGTTTCTTGATGTGGCTCTGGGGGTGCCCCTATATGCATTTCAGACACCTTCTTGCCCTGGCATAGTACTTCCTTGGGTGTCAGAGTACCCCCAATCCCAGGATCCATAAACCGCCCTGTCTGTTTCTCTATGCTGAGTTACACTGATCAAATGACTCATTGTGATATTTCTTCTGAATTTCACCATAAGAATGGGTCTGGTATATGATCTAGATCTGTTTGGGAGAGTCTGTGAAGGGAGTTCACCTCACTGATTCCCTTCACTCTACCATCCTGGCTTTGCCTCTGAACATGGAGTTGTCCATCTTACTTAGAGCTAACATACTCTGTGCATACTGTTTCCCCCTTAGAATGTGAGTTCCTTAAGATCAGGGCCTGTCTTGGTTTTCTATTTGTATCCTCTAACACATAGTTGATTTACTTATAAATAAATAAATACACTTTAAAGATTACAGAGGGTTCAGGAGTGATGAGACCTGAGGAAAGGTCATTAGAGTTTTGATTAAGAAACCACTGACAACTTTGAAGAGAACATTTTCCTTTGAATGATGAGGACAGAAACTAAAATGTAAAGAGTAAGAAGAAAGTGAGAGGAAAGGAAGTAGAGGCATTGTTTGTACAGGGCCTCAGCACAGAAGCTTGCCTCCATGGCTGTCTGCCTGTCTGCCTGTCTGCCTGTCTGCCTGTCTGCCTGTCTGCCTGTCTGCCTGTCTGCCTGTCTGCCTGTCTGCCTGTCTGCCTGTCTGCCTCTCTGCCTCTCTGCCTCTCTGCCTCTCTGCCTCTCTGCCTCTCTGCCTCTCTGCCTCTCTGCCTCTCTGCCTCTCTGCCTCTCTGCCTGTCTGTGAGATGGACTTCGGAAAGCTTCTGTAGCCTGGAGTGCTGCCCAGCTTTGGCTGCCTATCAATACCTGAGCAAAGTTCCAAAGCCCAGAGCCAAGGGGAATGGAATTTGGAGTTGCATTTTGTTAGGAGACCCTGTGTTGGTTCCTGGGCTTGGCTAGTGCAACCTCTCTGGTGGCAGTAGAGTGGATCATGGGGGAGGATTGCTGAGGGAACTCAGGCTGAGTATCAGTTTTATTGGATTATTGTTTGTTTTTACTTTGTGTGGGAGAAATTCTAGATATCCAAGACCATGGAGAAAGTGGAATTTGCACTATGTTTGATACATAGTTTTTGTTTTAAGCAGTTTTAGAAGTTTGGAGATCAGAGAAAATGTCTAGTCCTTTCTATGTTTGATTATTTAATCTCAAAATTTCCTTTAAGACCTGATTCATTAAGAAATTTTTCTTGTCCATAGTTTTACAAAATATAACCTTCCTTTCACTATTAATTCTTTCATGGTGTGGTTTTAAAATATATTTAGGTCAACAATAGAGTGTAGCTGTAGTATATAGAATGGATACAGATTTATCTCCATTCATCACCACTAATCCAATTTACACAGTAGATTTCCTTAAATAACATTCATTTTCCATTGTTTGCCCCCTTCTTTTTAATCTATTTTCATTCGAAGAGACCTCAGAGATCATCTAGACCAATGCTCTCAATTTTGAAGATGAAGAAACAAAAAAGTCATGTAACTCACGAAAAGTCAAAGAGATAGCTAATGGCACAGCCCAGACCTGGATGGGTCCACACCCATCTCTCCTTCCATTGCTGCCCCTCCTCTGGTGGGTTTATCAATCCTAAAGGCACCTGGCTAGCACAGTAGGTAAAGAGTCTTGGCCCTGAAATATGAAGGTACCAATTTCACTCCAGATTGTTACCAGCTTTGTGACTCGGCTAAGTTACTAATTTTCTCTCAGCTGTAGTTTCCTCCTCTATCAAATTGGTTTAAAATAGTACCTACTCGGGGTGGCTAGGTGGTACAATGGATAGAGCACCAGCCTTTGAATCAGGAGTACCTGAGTTCAAATCCAGTCTCAGATACTTAATAATTATCTAGCTGTATGGCCTTGGGCAAGCCATTTAACTCCATTGCCTTGCAAAAACTAAAAAAAAAAAAAATAGTACCTACTTGCCAGGCTTCTTGTGAGGACCAAAGGGAAGAACATACGCTCCTCATTTTGTAAACCTGAAAATGATACTATTACATATACTATACTATTACACTATTATTATCATAGTAATAATTGTCATACTACATATATATATATATATATATACACACACACACACACACACACACACACACACTTCTAAATCTTCTGGTTATTTGTCTAGTTTTTAAACCACAGTGATTTTCTAGAGTTCTCAGATGAAAAACAGGAAAACCTGGGTTCAAATCCAGATTCAGTTAGACTCTTCTGGGTTCTTGTCATCAGACCTCTGAAAACAGTCTAAACTTTTATTTATAACATTGAATTTTGAGGAAGCAAAATTCCTTCCTCTTCATTCTCTGCTTTAAATTTTATTAATTTCAGTTTTTTGTTTTTATTTTTTCTTTCTTATTGATATTTTATTTTATTTTTAGAATTGCATATCATGAAAGTTTTTCAGCATTCATTTACATGTATATTTATGTTACACAGTTTTCTTCTACCCTCCCTTCTTACTCCCTTCCCCTTGGCAGTAAACAGTCTAGTAAAAGTTGTACATGTAAATTTGTGTTTAACTTGTTTCCATATTAATAATTTACTATATGAGGAATTAGGACTAAGGGAAAAGAAAGAAAGTGATGGGTTAGGAAGGAAAAGCATGAGAGAAATATTTTAAAAAGTGAACATAGTATTCATTCATATTCCGTAGGTTTTTCTTTGTTTTGTTTTGTTTTTCTTCCTCTAAATGTGGATAACACTGGCCATAACAGGAATTCCAGGGTTGTCCTAGCTCTCTGAGAGGAGCTGCAACCATCAAGTAGGATCTACTCACAATGTTGTTGGTAATGTGTACAGTGTTTTCTTGGTTATACTCCCTTCATTCAGCATCATTTCCTAAAATTCTTTTCATGTTTCTCTAAAGTCCAGCCATTCATAGTTTCTTATAGAGTAGTACACCATAATATTCATACACCATAATTTGTTCAACCGTTCTTCAATTGATGAGTTTCCTCTCAATTTCCAATTCTTTGCCAGTATAAAAACAGCTGCTATGAATATTTTGGAATGCATGAGACTTTTCCCATTTTTTCTGGATATAGGCCTAGTATTGGTATTACTGGGTCAAAGGGTATGATCGGTTTTACTGCTCTTTGGGCATAATTCCTTATTGTTCCCCAGAATGTTAGATTAGGCCACAACTCCACCAACAGTGTTTTATGTTCCAATCTTCCCACACCCTTTTTAACTCTGATAATTTTTCCTTT
The DNA here is from genome assembly GCF_037893015.1 of Macrotis lagotis. NCBI lineage: Eukaryota > Metazoa > Chordata > Mammalia > Peramelemorphia > Peramelidae > Macrotis > Macrotis lagotis. The sequence continues at coordinate 39,013,702 of NC_133659.1, read as the reverse complement.
TTATCATCTTAGCCAATCTAAGGTATGAGGTGATATCTCATAGTTGTTTTAGTGTGCATTTCTCTAATCAATAATGATTTGGAACATTTTTTTATATGATCATATATAGCTTTAATTTCTTCATCTGAAACTGCCTGTTCATAACTTCTGACCATTTATGAACTGTCACTTTATAGTACAGTTTTAGATGTATTAGAGCTAGGCCACCTTCCTTTACGTATTTTTCCCATCAGTTCCTTTAATATACTTGACCTTTTGTTGCTCCAGATGATTTTTCTTATTATTTTTCTAGTTCTGTAAAATAGTTACTTGGTAGTTTGATTGGAATGGCACTGAAAAAGTAATTTCATTTGAGTAGAATTGTCATTTTTATTATATTGACTCAATACAATCCTGAGCAATTGACATTTTTCTAATTGTTTAGATTTGATTTTATTTGTGTGAAAAATGTTTTGCAATTGTGTTCATACAGTTTCTGGGTTTGTCTTGGGAGGTAGATTCTCAAGTATTATATTCTGTCTACAGTTACTTTAAACGGATTTCTCTTTCTATCTCTTGTCCTTGAGCTTTGTTATTCACATATAGAAATGTTTATGATTTATGTGGGTTTATTTTATATCCTGTTACTTTGCTGAATTTGTTCATTGTTTCAAGGAGATTTTTAGAAGATTGTCTCTGGTTCTCTAAATATCCCATCACCTCATCTGCAAAGAATAAAAGTTTTGCTTGCTTATTGCCAATTCTAATTCCTTCAATTTCTTTTTTCTTCTCTTATTGCAAAAGTTAACATTTCTAATACTATATTGAATGGTAATGTGATAATGAGCATCCTTGCTTCATCCTTGAATTTATTGGAAATGTTCTGAGTTTATTCCCAATATATATAATATTTAGATATTTACTAGATACTGTTTATTATTTTAAGGAAAAATCCATTTATTCCTATACTCTCTAGGGTTTTGCATAGGAATTGATGTGATATTTTGTCAAAGACTTTTTCAGCATCTATTAAGATAATCTTATGATTTCTCTTGGTTTTGTTATTAATATGTCCAATTATGTTGAGTGATTTCCTAATATTAAACCATCTCTGCCTACCTGGTATAAATTCTACCTGACCATCTTTGTAATAATTTGCTGTGGCCTCTTTGCTAAAATTTTATTCAAGATTTTTGAATCAATGTTCATTAGAGAGATTGCAGTGTTTTCGCCTTTATTTGAGAATTCTTGAATTTAGCTATAATAGTCCTTGGAGTTTTCATCCTGGTATTTCTTTCTGGAGATGTTCTATGTTTTTTTCAAGGGCTGTTTTATCTTCTTGATCTAGTATATTGGGACAGTTTCCCCTGATAATTTACTGAAATAAATTTTCCAGACATTCTTTTAATCTATACTTTCTGGTAGAACAATAATTCATGTGTCTTGGGATCTATCTTTGGGATCTAGTTTATCCTAAAAGGTGCTTTACATTTTCTTAATTTTTTTTCAGCCCTTTAACTTTGTTTGATAGAATCTTGGTGTCTCATAAATTCTTTAGTAGCTATTTGTCCAATTCTAATTTTTAGGGTTTTAATATCTTCAATTAGTTTTTGAGCTTCTATTACAGTCGATTAATTTTTTTTTTTGCTGAGTTGAATTCCCTTTCCAGTTGTTAAATTTGAGTTTTTGATGGGTTGCTTTCTTTTCCAGTTGGTTGATTTTAGTTTTTGAAGTTAAATTCTTTTCCAGTTGGTTATTTTGACTTTTAAAGGAGTCGATTTCTTTAGTCAACTTTTCATAATTTTCTTTTATGACTCTCATTTCTTCTTTCCATTTTTCTTTTTTCTCTCTTCTTTGGTTTTTAGATTTTTTTAAGCTCTTCTAGGAAGTTTTGGATTTGAGTCCAAATCATAGACTCTTTAGAGACTTCACATGGAAGTAATTTGTCCCTGCTTTCTGAGATGGCATTTTTATCATTTCTATCTGCATAGTAGCTTTCTATGGTTGGGGCTCTTTTAGAGGGGTTTTTTTTTTTGGCTAATTTTGATTGTTGAGCTCTGCTCCTGGGGTGCAAGGAACATAATCCTGATTTTTTGTGCAGGGGTTGGGGATCTGATCCCCAGCTTATCACAAGCCAAGATGTTGCCTATGCAGCCCAGACATTGCCTATTACAAAGGTTTGTTTCCTCAGACTCTGCCTATGTAGTAGTTTATTCCCAAACCAGTCCTTTCTTTTGCCCCATTGTTTCCAGGGTTCAGACTTGTCTGGGACTGGGACTCTCCCTGCTAGCTTGCTATCTAGCTACTGAGACCTGTGCTGCATCTAGCTGCCATCTAGGCTGCACTGCCCACCAGTTTTCTGACTTCCCCTCCTCACTGGGCTTTATGTCTCCTTTTCCCCCAAAGAAAGACGTTTCCTAAAGATCCTCCATGATGCCCACAGCTGAAAATCTTTATCAGTCAAGTTATTTTTCTTTTGTTTTGTTTTGGTTTATTTGTGGAACTTATAACTTCAATGTCTGTGTAGAGGCTTCATTTAACATTGTGTAGAGAAAACCTCCAATAGCATGCCAGCTTCACACCACCATCTTGGCTCCACCAATTTTATTTAAAGCTAACTGTAAATCTTAAAATTTAGTGTTAAAGTAAAAAGACAAAAAATATGTTAGTCATGAAGTTTATTCTCTCTCTCAAGAAACCTATAGGTGGAAGCCATCATCCAAGATGGTCTACACAAACTTAGTAAAAAAGGGAATATTTATGCATTAAAAAGGATAAGGGAATCATTAAACCCCTTTGTATGTCTGTCTATTTGGTTGCACAATATTAGGTTACACAATTGCTCCTCAAAGAATATCATCTTTTTACAGTGCTATCTGGGCAAAAGAAGAATGCAGTTTACTTTTCCTAGATTTAAGTATAGGAAAGGGCAGGACAAGTTTTTTGGATTTTCTCATGATTTTTCTTCCTAGGTTTATAATCATTATATGTAGATATATAATATTTCATTCTTTATAATCATAAGAAAATCAGAATTTTTATCACGAATATAGGTTTGAAAACTGGTTAAACTTTGACATAACTCAGAATATTGGCCCTTCCAGACAACATCCCATCTTTTAGAGTGAATCAAGGATAAATATTTATTGAGCACTCACTGTATACATAGGTTTGCGACATCCAATATAGACTCTGTGTACAATTAGGTTACAATTTACAAGCTTTGTAATCCATGCCTAGTCATCTTCAGTCTACTTTCCTCATCTGTAGAATGGGCATAATAAGAATACATTCACAGGGATATTGTGAGCATCCAATGAGATAATCTATAAAATGCCTCACAGATATACTAATGATAGCTACAAAGAAGATGAAACCATATATTTGAGAACAAGAGGTGCTATTTTTCTTCTTCACTTCCTCAAATCAGGTTTTATTTAGATTCATGAAGTCTGACCCCAAAATGATGCTTCTTAATACTGTCCTCAGCAGTGAACATTTGGCAGCTCTCTTTATCTAAGTGGGACCAACTTAGGGTCACCCATTCACCTTAGATAATCAGGCAAAGTGCTTGAAATTCCTCCTGGCTATGATCAGTTTCTTTGCATTTAAATCATTTTGAATGCCCCCTTCACTCTTTGCACCCCCAGAAGAATGGCAGCCCACTGTCCCTGCAATCCATCCTAGAGGAAGACTTTGTGAGTTCAAATAAGGAAGGTTTATAATTAACTGAACTTCTTCCTGAAGTAAAGGAACTCTGGTTGAAGAGAAATGTTGTATCCTTTTTATATTGGGAACAAATCTTGCAATTTTCCTCTGTTATTAAAATGCACTTGATTTTGTATTGGCTTTTGGAAACCCCCTCTGAGTATTCCAATGTCTGGACTTGGTGGATGGTCCATGTCTGAGTGTGGTCCTGCCCTGGGTGCAGGTGAAACAGAAATACTCATGAACAGTAAAATGCTACCTGACTTCAGATATTTATTTAGCCCTGCCCTTGGAATATGCTCAATAAAGTCCACCACTTCTTAACCACTACACCATTCTGCCCACCATAGAAATTTATTTAAGCAACATTCCACCCCATCTTGACCTCTCTTTTTCCAGTGTGACTCAGTTGGGCAGCTGCTGCCCAGTTTCTTTCCCCCTTCCTTTATACAGGCTAGAACCATGGCCCGGACCCATGTGGTCCCAGCTTGATGTGGCTGGATCTATGTTGTTCTAAGACCAGTAAATGTCTCTTGGATGTCTCCTTTCCCTTTTTTCCCTTTCTTAACTTGACTATCCTCTTTTTTATTCTCCCTCAGCAGTTTCTTCTTTTCCTGACTCCACTACCTTCTTAGAAACTCATCCTCTTTACCTCGTTAAAGTACCTAAACTTGATTCCCATGTGACTATGCTCCCTCTTTGGGGATCAGTGGTTTCCTGCCTTCACTGTAGCCTTTCTTTCCCTCATCTTCTGCTAATCCACCTGTCTGATAAGTCTCTCTTTCCCTTTAACTCTCAGCAGTTCTGAAATTCATGGCCTAACTGCTTTTCCAAATAACCTAACTTGAGAACTTTCAGGAGTAAGGACTACTTTGTGGAATTTTTGTAGTGACTTGTAAATTTTTTGTGCAGCCTGTAAATTGAAGTCTAAGCTTTAAGACCTCCCTGAGGCAGAGAGTTTGGTGATTTCACCATCCAAAGGAACCAGAGTCGTCCCTCTCTCCAGCAACATTGCCAACTCTGAGTCGGTTTAAAACTGAAGCTGATTTGATTCTAGGAAGTTGGTCCATATCTGTGCTTTCTCTGTCTCTCTCTGTCTCTCTCTCTGTCTCTCTCTGTCTCTGTCTCTCTCTGTCTCTCTCTGTCTCTCTCTGTCTCTCTCTGTCTCTCTCTCTCTCTCTCTCTCTCTCTCTCTCTCTCTCTCTCTCTCTGTATGTGTGGACCAAAGCTGTAAGGTTCACAAATTAAGAAAAAGAAAAAGCTGAGAATTTATTCTCTACATGAAGCTAGCCATCATTGTTTATTTAGAGCCTAACTTCAAAAATGTGACATGAATTGAGTTTAAAATAGAATTACTTATCAAAAAAATTGCTTTGCATATGGAAATATCCCTCTGCTATGGAGGTCACTTTTCCCATTGGTGTGTTCTTTCCAGAGGCTCCCATTTTGAAAATGTTCTCAGAACTGCCCTGCTTCATTCTTTTTCTGGAGGTATTTCTGACTCTCCTCTTCCCCTACTTCCTTGTTTTTCAGCCCCTTTTCTCTGTTGTCTTCCTATATCAGAATGTAGGCTTCATGAGGACAGAGTAAGTTTTCTTTGTATCCCCATTACTTAGCAAAGTACATGGCACAGCATAGGGACTAAATAAAATTATGTTCCTGGCTTTGCTTTGATATCCCCTAGAATCTTGAATCCTACTGCTTATGGCCTATTAAAACAATTATTCTCAGTCACTGACATTGCTATTTTATTGCAAAACATTTGGGAATTGTGTTTCCTGTTCTCCTTCTTGTTCCCCCTTTCCTTCTTCCCCTGGTCCTCAGTGACAGCATTTATAATACACTCATATTTTCATAATATTAAAGTCAAAATACAGGTACTTATTTTCTAGGTTTAGTAGTTAGATTGAATTTTATTGCAAAAATATTTTAAACTAAAATTAGTGTAAAATTGGGCAATCAAAATTGGGACTAAATCATATGGTTATTTTTTTGCAAGTCAAATGGGGTTAAGTGGCTTGCCTGAGGCCACACAGCTAGGTAATTATTAAGTGTCTGAGGTCAGATTTGAACTCAGGTATTCCTGACTCCAGGGCTGGTACTCTATCTACTGTGCCACCTACCCACCCCTCATATGATTATCTTAACATGGAATAACTCTGTAGACCAATGATACTGGGGAACAAGAGCAATCCATACTGTAAAAGCAAATAAAAGCAGGATATCTCTTTTTTCTCCTCATCCTTCTGGTCACATTTTTTTTTTAATCTATACAACATCCCTTAGAGGAAGGTACTAAAATTCTCCCCATGGTGTAAATGAGGAAACAGGCAGCCATATGAATCATGCTTTCTCTTTTCCTCCTTGTTTTATTTTTTCTTTCTATGGCTTTATTTGATTTATTTCTTACTATATAGACATGACGTTTTACTAAAAACATTTTACCAGAAGACCTAGTCATGTCTTTTTGCTGTCACTTTTTATAAGTTATATAAATGCACTTGAAAACTTGTTTTTCACTTCTTCCTGGGTTGAAGATGGGAAAGGAATTGAACATGAACGTTTTATGCACCCTGATAAACCTCTAAGTGATTATCCTATCCAGTGCTCATAGTTATTAGGAATTGTAATTGGTAAGTGCAGCCCTTATAAGGTTTGTGCATCTTCATCCTAATTTCCATTAATGAGTCAGAGTTCTGAATCAGGATACTTCCACTCTAAAGTAGAGGCCTAAAATTCTCAGATTTCATTGAACATGGTTGAAGAGTTAGAGTCATTCCCTAATATTATTGACTCAAATTCCCATTCTGGTGTTCTCCTGAATGTTAATCTCTAGATAAAAAAAGTTCAATTTTATTTAACCAATAATAACAATAAACTCTTTAAAAAAGATATTTATCTTGAAGATATATAAAGAGTGGAAATACAAACTTGTTCCCAGCACCCAGGGCCACATTTTCCTCTGGGCCAATTCTGTTCCTGGAAAGAATGGACTCACAATTAAAACAGATTCTACATAGCATTCTCCTTATCAAATTTGCTTTTGAATTATTCATATGAATGGATGAATCACTCACTATAACTACAAATTGGCTGCCCTTGTTGGGATAGTTTATTCATGACTTGACTAGTTGCCATTTGGTTTGTAGCAAATCCTGACATGGATTATAGCTCTTACTCTCATGACCAACAAAGTTTATCACGTCATAGCTAGCTCCAGTTCTCTTTCACTTAAGAACAGGAAAGAATTGATGAAAGAGGCAGAAGAAAGGTGGACCTCTGTTTCTTCTGTCTGTTTCTTTTCTTCCTCCTCTCCTCCCTCTCCCTTCTTCTCTTCCTCTTCCTCCTGTTCCTCTCTCTGTGTATCTGGCTGTCTGTTTGCCTCTCTCTCTCTCTCTCTCTCTCTCTCTCTCTCTCTCTCTCTCTCTCTCTCCCTCTCTCTTTTTCTCTCTCTCTTTCTCTCTCTCTCTTTCTCTCTCTCCTTCTCCCTCTCCTAATCTCCCTCCTAGGGACAAGGACTGAGATTTAATTGGTAGAAGAATCATCTATGTGAGAAAGTTTTCCTAAAAATGTTAGTCATCATCTTCACAGTAATTTATAGGCATAGGCAATTGTCTAAGTCACTGAAAAGGAAATGACTTTTCCAAGGTCACAGTGTCAGTGTGAGTAGGACTTGAACTCAAGTCTTCTTGGCTCCAAAGGAAACATTTTATAGTCCATGATGTCATGCATGCTTACACCTTCATCTCTTCAAATACAAATGTAAACTCATGTTCATATTTTATGCTTCCAACATATTTGATATATAAAACATGTGGAGATTCTATAACTGATTTATATAAAGACAGTTCCTAGTATTATGTAAAGTTTTATTTTGAAAAGGAGAAAAACAAAAATAGAGATGTCTGAATGCCCAGTCATTAGACTGAAAGATGTAATAAAGAAAATGAGGATGGTTTAGCTTGGAGGAGAGAAGCCTAAAGGGGCCACAATAGATGTTTCCAGTTGGTTGAGGGGTATCATGTGGAAAAGGTTTTAGACCTTTTCAGGGATTCAGTTCTTGCACTCAGAAGATCACATCGGAAGTGGTTCCTATATTGTATGATGAGACTCTCCAAAGATTCACAGAGAATCTTTGGGACATCATGTGATACTTGAATTTTCAAGGAAAACACCAGGCCATTTAATAGTTGACTGATACTAGACTTAACTACTGGCTAGAAAGAACTCATGGGTTTAATGTTAGATCATGCTCCATTCCTTCCAATGCCATTTTGGAATTTTTGAGGTAAGCCTGCTCACTTCTGCTTTTGTCTATGATAATAAGTTCTCGTTTACATCATCATGTCTTGATGAAGCTAAGTTTTTGGCAGTTGTTGAATTAAAAGGCAAGTACTGAGGAAAAATCACCTTGGAACAGGACACGGCAGTGGGTATAGTGTCCAACTGGACAACAAGTTCGAGAAGTTGTGCTGTGCCCAACAGGCACATACAGTCCATTTGTAATAGTAAAGAATGAAATATGACTCTGACTAGAGCATGGGAACTAGAGTCAGAAGACTTAAGTTTAAATTCAGTCTCACACATCTACTAGCTATGCATCCCTGAACAAGTCACTTAGGCCTTTGGTCTGTTTCCTCATCTGTCAAATGAGCTAGAGAATGGAATGGCAAACTACTACAAAAAGAGAGACAGACCTGACTAAAAATGACTAAATAATTAAAAATGAAATTTAAAAATTCCATTTTTGTGTATAAGTTTTAAAAGACTTTTATGTTTTTAGGACCTAGGTACTTGTTATGGTATTTAATAAACAGAACTCACAGGTATTTCTTTTGTCCCAGGTGCTATTGAAAAAATGGTATGACACTAAAGGTTGTCTGCATTGAGAAAGTTTGGAAACCTTCAAGTTAGTATTTGTAAAAGGTCATATTCAGACTGGTCATGAAGCATATAACTGTATGCATGTCTTCGTTTTTTAGTTAAGAGAGATCTGTCTTTGCTTGCAGAGTGTGAGGATACAACTTGCAAAGTCAGTTTATCAGACTAGGAAACACGATATGTTTGACACCTTCTATGTAACAGAATAGAGAGGATTCTGAGACCCCCTAATGTAACACCCATGCAAAAGAAGTAGGACTTAGAGCTTGAAGCACAGTCTGCTCATTTTATAGAGGAGGAAACTAAGGTTGGGAAAGGTTAAGTGATTTTTTCCAAGCTCAGATAGGGGGGTAAGTATCAGGGTTGGCATTGGAGCTCTGATCTTCTGACTACAATCTCAGAATACTTTCTATTGTTCACACATAAATATTTAATAATTCAAAGTATAACTGGGAGTCCTGAAATGAGGAATTGTTCCACTTGGACATTTTAAAATCTTAAGTAGCAAAGGGACAAATTTAAAAGAGGTCAAGGGTCTTGTGCTCTGAAATCAGCAGAACAAATTTGGAGACCAGTTGAAATCCCATCTTCTGTGTGATTTAGGCAAATCACTGGGTATCTCTGTGCCTCAGTGTCTCATGATATTAATAATATTTACTTTGAGGTTCCCAGAAAGTTTTACTCATATAAAGTCTGTGAAGTAGGTACTATCATCACCCCCTTTTATGAATGAGGAAACTGAGGTAGAGACTTTCTTAGGGAGCTACAATTTATAAGTGTTTGATGTGAGATTTGGACTCAGGTTTTCCTGACCTCAAGTTGTGCCCTGAAAGAGGAGAAATTCAAACTTCTTGCCTTTCTGACCATTTAGTAGAATGAAGTTTCATCTCACCAACACTGAAGAAATGGATGCTCTTCATGTGAATTAGCTCCAATGTTCTTTACCCTGATGGGTGAGCATTTGCTTTGCTGAATTAGAAGCAGGAAACACACCACACACACACATACACACAGGGAGGTCTCAGGTCCTTTTTTTAGATGTAACAGATATATTCTTTAACTTCTTTTTTTTTAGAAAACAAAACTGCTTTATTTTGACATCAATTTGCCCAGCACCTTATTCCCCAAGCCAGTGATTTTTTTCCCTTCATTAGATAACAAGCCCATCAATTTTGTGCCAACAGTTTTAAAAGTAGGGATTAAAAAGAACTCTTCATTCTCAGCTTCCTTAATCTTTGTTTTAGGTCCTCTATCTGTCTCTTCATCTCTTCGGCTTTCTCATAAAATCCTTCATTCATCAGCTCCTTTTGAAGCTAAGAGAAGACACGAGCACAGTAGTATTGCCCATTGGTTAGTCCCCATTTCACCAAGAACCACCTTGATGTATTTCTTCTATGTATCTGTAAACTCTAAGAAAATTAGAAGAGAGGGAAAAGGGCACAATAGATTTCTTCTCACTGGGCAGTGAAAAAAAAACTAGAATTTGGGCCTTCTCTGAAACAACTCAGTACTTTCCCACTATGAGAGACAAGAAGTTAGACCTCAGGACCAAGGGTGAACTGGATTAGCTGAATATATGGCCAGTTGGCTTGGAACCGTGGTTCTAAAAGGGGAGAACTGGGTGGTATGCTGCTGGACTTGGACTCAGGAACACCTGAGTTTGAATCCTGTCTTTGATACTTATCAGCTGTTACTGGAGCCAGGTTCCTTAATTTATAATAGCATCTAAATTCCTGGATTGTTGTGAGAATAAAAAGGAAATATTTGCTTTATGAACCTTAAACGTATGCTAGCTATCATCTGCATCATTATTCTCAATTCTTAATCGAGTGACATAGATGCTCACAAAACACTATATGAGTGATTCAGGATGGTCGCAAATAAACCTGGAAGGGGATTGGCTCTTTGATCAACACGTAAACAAATGTCAGTCAGTACCTGCTGCCTCTATTATTTTTGCCTGGACTGACCAAGTAAACTCCATGAATTTAGACAAGATCCACTTGATCACATGGCCTATCAGTAGGGGTTTCTTGGTGATGATGCTAAATGAATCAAGTCAGTCACTGAATATATTTTTGTCCCAGGGCCCAGCAGTTCAGGGCTCAGGAAGGAGGGAACAATTGTCTCAATCTGGGATACTTGGCATTATCCTAACAGCCGCAAACCACAGGGGACAGTGGAATTAACTTTCACTATCCATGGTGCTTAATATTATAGATGATTCCACAAACTCTCTGATTGGATTTTTTTAGTGTCTTTGTTGAGAACAAAGGGGCTTTGATCTGAATTCAGGGAGTTCAGTCAGAAGCAGGTGGAACAGTGACAAATCCAAACAGTTCCCTTTGAGCTTTCCCTTAATGTGTTATGGAATTAGAAGTCCTAATCACAGGACTATAGAGATTCATGAAACTTTCTGAATTTCAAGCTGCTTTTTCCTAACAGAGATAATGAAAGCTTTTTGTAAACACAATTATATACAAAAAGCTAGGAACAAGACAGTGACCTTTGTACCCTGGTTTAAATTTGCTTCTGTGTCTTTCTTGGCTCTCGCTCTCATTTGTATGACCTAGCATGGCCTTGTTGAGAGCCTTAGTCAGGAAGACCTGGATTCAAGTCCTATCTCAATCCTTCCTGGCTGTGTGACCCAAGACAAATGATTTGACCTCCCCTGTGTCTCCAGAAATTCTCTGAGATGATCATTGCAGGGTGGTGCTGCTTGTATTGCAGTTCCTTCCATCCACAAGGTCACAGGGCCAGCTTATTCTCTCTTATATTTGCAGGAAAGAGACAAGGACTGTTGGGGAGGGAGCTTGCACTTAGCCCTCTAAAGTTTTCAGAAAGGATCTAGTGAATGCTATTCATGACAAGTTTAGCACCGGAAGTTAAGTCAGGACTTACTGATCTCAATACAGAGGGGATCTTGGCAGAGAAAATATCAGAGATTGCTGACCAAGAAATGGAATTCAAAAATAGCTTTAAGCTTGAACATACAAGTTAGTTGGCACAGCTCTGGTTTTTTGATCCAAAGTGCTTTTTCTGTCCCTAGGTTCAGGAATCTCCTTTTAGAGAGAAAAGGCACATTCCAGCTGAAGCTCAGAGAAACTCATGGATCTCCTATGGGAGAATAACCATTGAAGGTTGTTCTCTGGACTGATGATTAAGCTCAGTTGTCTGCCTTGTATAAAAAGGATATTAGGCCTTTGCTTTGTACTAACTGTATCTTCTGTTTGACTAGAAAAACACTTTATAGAGATTTGTGAACTTTGAAACTCATACGATAAGATATAATTGATCCTATATAACAAATGAGAAAATTAAGAAGGAGGGGAAGGAGGAAGGCCTAGTTCTTCTGATGAAAATGCTCTTGTCCTTGCTGACTCACAGAAAGGCAAATTTGCCTTCGCTATCTGTCTGCCCATCCTTTTCCTGCAATGGTGATGGTGTTGCTTCCTAAGCATAGCCACTGATCCAAAACTCTGTGTACCTTCAGCTTATGATGCAGAATATTTTTCTGTTCTCTGAGGATCAGTCTCCTATCTTCTTCCATCATCTTTTTCAATTCTTCATGAATTTTCTGCTGAGCTTCCATCTCTTGCTGCTTTTCTATTTCTTGTTGTTTCAACGACTCGGTCTCCTTCTCAACTGCTTCTTTTTCAACCTGTTCAACTATTTGAAGGAATTTTAAAAAAAAAATCAAAAGATTAAATCAGGTGAAGCTAGTTTTTAATCTATTATCTATTAGTCAACAAACATTATTAAGTGCTTACTAAGGGCTAGACATTATGTTAAACACTTGAGAGACCAAAAACCAAGAATGCTAAAAAACAATTCAAGGAGCTGTTATTCTAGGAGAATAAAGCAGTATCCAAATAACTATTCAGATGAAAGATATACAGTTAATGAATGAGGAAGGTAGCCTTAAATGGTAGAGGAATGAGGAAAGGTTTTTTTGAAGAAGGTGGAATTTTAGTTGAGGTAAGAGATATGAGGCAGAGAATTAACGGGTTAGGGAATAGCTAGTGTAAAGACTTGGAACTGAAATATAAAGAGAATAAATTATAATAAATTATAAGACCACAAAAGGTAGGGAAAAAGGCGATTGATGAAGGACTTTCTGTGTTAAGTGAAGGAGTGTGTATGATCTTAGAGATAAGAAGTCATTGGAAGTAGAGGAAGTTGAGGGGACTATGAGAACAAGTGCTTGATTGTGATATCTGAATGAGCCTCACTGACTTAAATCTTGTGCTTCAGTTCTAGAGATAATTCAGTTCAATTTCTATGGAATTGTGTGTCTAGTTCAAATTCTGTCTTGGAAGAAAACTTTACTCAAATGTGAAAAACTATTATATTATCTGAACTTAACATTACATGCCTATAAAGCTAGTCCACCTCGACCTACTATTTAGAGTCTCTTAGCCAAGGGCCCTGAGCTGAAATCCAGTGAGATCCCAAGATTGATGCAAGCAATTTTCTCACAATTATACACCTCTCATGCTATGTAAATTTCTTATTCAAAAAAATGCACCTTTAATGATTAGTCAATTATAGATTCCAGGTTGCTTTGATTGTCCATAGATACTTGGAGGGCAGTGGGACAGCTCCTTTTCTGGTTTCTGGGAATTTCATCTGTTCACTTTTTCCCCCCAAATCTGGAAAGTCCCTATCTGTCAACTAAATAGAAAACAGATTACCTGATGTTGTATTGTTTCCTTGTAATTAATTGATCTTCATTATTTTAAATGTATAATAGTCTGTAGTTTTTTCTGGGGGGGGGGTCCACTGCCAAAGATGTGGATTGGGCCTGGTCCCAGTTTCTGGGGCACTTTACCTACAAAACTTAGTAAATTTTGCTTAAAAGGTTGAACTTTTGTTTCCTTAGTCATTTTGTCTTTTATTCACCACAAGGTCATTGAGCAGAAGCATGACAAATATATTTTCTCCTAGAACCCAAACTGCCAGTGAGAAAGGGATTAGAGAGGGGCAGAGCCAAGATGTCATAGTAAAGGCAGGAAATCCCAGAAACTCTCCCCTGAATATTCCAAATGCCTTTAAATTATGACTCCAATAAAATTCTAGAGTGGCAGAACTCACAGAAAGACTGAGTGAAACAATTTTTCAGCCCAGTTCCTCCAGAGTTGGAAATGGCCACAGGACATCTCTGGCCATTGTTTCCATGGGAACAAATTGGCTCCAACCATCCACAAACAGCCCATAGGTTTCCTGTGTCCCTGGATATGTGACAGTGGGACAATTTCCAGACATCTCAGCTCATAGATTGCCAAAGACAACTTGGAAGATCAGCAAGAAAATTCTGCTGCACCAGTGAACTTGGAGCTGAGGCCAGCACAGGCCTTAGCACAGTCCCTCCCCAGGAATCTGCAGAGTCACCCAGCAACTGCTTCCAGAGTACTCTGCTCATAGTTGGTAAGGGGAGATCAGGGGAGACTGCAGATTTCTCTCCACTGTCAGTGTGTCTGTTGCTTTGCCGATATTCAGATCCAGTTGCAATCTAGGGCCCCATGTTGCCATAACAGAGAAGGGATCCTCCTCACAGTTACAGGGCTGAAAGAAGAGTGTTTGTGGCTATCCACAGACCAGAGCACTGGCCAGAAGAGTAGTTAGAGCCTCTTTAAAGACCTTGGAGGAATTGAGGTATCCCTCAAAAACTTGGGAAAAGTGCTTTCTCCACTCCAAAACCTTAAAAAAGAGTTAAAGTAAAGTCATAGACTGGGGCAATGAATAAACAACAGAAGAAAAAGAATCTGAAAATAGACAATTACTTTGATTTTTTCTGCATTGCTCTCATTTATCCTCCCATTTTTTCCTCCACCTCCCTTAATTGCTTTTTAAAGTCTTTTTTGAGCTCATCCATAGTCTGAGTCCATTTTCTATTTCTCTTGGAGGTTTTGGATATGGAAGCTTCAATTTTGTCATCATCTGAGTATGTGTTTTGATCTTCTATGGGACTAAAGTAATTCTCCATGGTCAGATTCTTCTTTTTCTGTTGTTTACTTATTTCTGCAGTCCAAGAATAATTTACAGCACTTCCAAGGCTTTGGGGTTTTTTGGGGGGACACCCCACTAAAACTTTTATTCCTCCAAGGTCTTATGCTCTCTTGCCTGTGCTTTGATATTTAGATGACCACCTCACTTCCCTCTGCCCTGGAGCTGTAAGGAGGGGTCCTGCTTGGCTATCTTAGTATGGAAGCCCAAACTGCAACCTGGATCTGAGTGTAGGCAAACAGCAGCATCCTGTCCCAAGGGACAGCAGGGAAATTTCTGCAGTCTTCCCTGACCCCCTTACCATCTGTGGGTTTTGCTTTAGGGGGTGCAGGCTGCTTTATCTAGATTCTTGCTGCACCTGCAAACCAGTGCTCCCTCACTCCACACTCTTTCAGATGTAGCAGAATTCTCTCCCCACCCCTTCAAGCTGTTCTGGAGCTGTGCTGCAACTGGGGATTTTTCTGACTCCCATTCCTGGTGAAACACACCTTTCCCATGGAACTTTTAAGTCATCTTGGACTGAGGAAATGTATCACTAAGTCTTTCTGTAGCTTCTGCCCCTCTAAATTTTGGCTAGAGTCATAATGTGTTGGCTTTTGGAGTTTTGGGGGGGGAAGGAGTTCCCAGGAAATATTGCCTTCATGCCACCATGTGGGCT
Source organism: Macrotis lagotis (assembly GCF_037893015.1). Lineage (NCBI taxonomy): Eukaryota > Metazoa > Chordata > Mammalia > Peramelemorphia > Peramelidae > Macrotis > Macrotis lagotis. The sequence goes on along the minus strand of NC_133659.1, from coordinate 38,998,470 downwards.
CTGCCAAGCTGCCATCTTGGCTCTGCTCAACAATTACTTTGGTTAAGTGAAGGATTAAAATACACATTCAGAAGATAACAAAGTTAAGTCTTCTGTATCCAAAACCTTCAAGAAAAATATAAATTGGTCTCAGTCTATGGAAGAGCTCAAAAAATTTTGAAAATCAAATAAATGAGGAAAGGCTTTTTGACTTGATCTTTTGAGAAATGATAGCAATGACAGAAAATCACAAAAAACCAAAGTCAGTGACTTAATAAAGGAGATACTACAATATACTGAAGAAAATACCATCTTAAAAAGCAGTCCAGGTCAAATGGAAAAAGCAGTCCTAAAGGTAAATGAGGAGAAGAATACCTTAAAAAAGCAAAATTGACCAAATGGAAAAGGAGATAAAATGTTCTCTAAAGAAACAAGCTAAGGGAAGCTGATGACTTTGTGAGAAATCAAGAGACAATAAAACAAAACCAAAGTATACTTTCTAGATGAAAAAAGTTGAGGAAAGGTATAGGAGGAGGGGGGTGTAGGTGTTAGAAGAGAGAGGGAAGATCATGGGAGAGGGTAATGAGATATAACACACTTTTGAAAAGCTAGAAGAAAATGTGAAATATCTCATTGGAAAAACAACTGACTTGGAAAATTGATCCAGAAGAGATAATTTAAAGATTATTGGGCTACTTGAAAGTCATGAACCAAAAAAATAGTCTAGATTTCATTTGTGAAGACACTCTTCAGGAAAATTGCCCTGATATCCTAGAAGCAGAGGGTAAAATAGAAATGAGGGAATCTATCAATCAGCTCCTGAGAGAGATACCAAAATAAAATCTCCCAGGAATATTATAATCAAATTCCCGAACTCCCAAGTCAAGGAGAAAATGTTACCCAAAAAACTGGAAAGAAACAATTCAACTATCGTGGCACTACAGTTAGGATTACACAGGACTTAGCAATGTCTACATTAAGGGTTCATAGTGCTTGAAATATGTTATCCCAGAAGGCAAAGGAACTTGGATTGCAACCAAGAATTAACTACCCAGCAAAATTAAGCATCTTCCATGGGAAAAGATGGATATTAAATGAAATAGGGAACTTTCAAACTTTTCTGTTAAAATAACCAGAGCTGAACAGAAACTTTGATCTTCAAGTACAGGACTCAGTAAAGCATAGAAAGGGTAGATGGGAAGGACTAATTATGAGGGATTTAATGATGTTGAATTGTGTGTTTCTGTGTATTCCTGCATGGGAAGAAGATATTAATAACTCATATGAACCTTCTTATCTATAAGAGCAGTTAGAAGGAGCAGATATAGACAAGGTATAAGAGGGAACTGAATATGAAGGTATAATATATCATAAAGATGGAGTTAATGGGTAAGAAAGAATTATACTGGGAGAAAGGGAAAGGAAATGTAGAACAGGCTAAGATATTTCATGTAAAATTGGGAAGAAAAAGCTTTTGCCATGGAGTGCAGGGGGTAGGTGAGGAAGGATGAGTAATCCTTTATTCTCATTGGAAGTGACTCAGAAAGGAAATAACATACACATTTAATAGGATATATAAATATTACTTAATCTAGAGGGAAAAAGGTGAAGAAAGGTATAGGAGAAAGGGGACAGGGGAAGGGGAGGGGGTGTAGGTGTTAGAAGAGAAGGAAGATCATGGGAAAGGGGAGAGGGTAGTCAGATATTACATACTTTTGAGGAAGGACTGTTGAAAGGAGGGAGAGAAAATAGAATAAATAGGGTTGGGGAGGAATAGAAAGGAGAGAAATGCAGCTAGCAATAGCAACTATGGGAAAAAATATTGAAGCAACTCTGATGGACTTCTGATACAGAGTGCAATCCATGCCAAAGACAGAGCTGATGTTATCTGAATAGAGATGGAGGCACACATTTTTCCCTCTCACTTTATCTTGAGGTTCCTCTATCTTTGTGGGGGGAGGGGGATTATGTGTACTTTTACTACAAGACTATTGTAGTAATGTGAAAAAAATTTTAAAGACAAAGGGATTTAAAATTTAAAATTCCCATTTTCTTAATTAGAGAAACAGAACTGAGGATATCTGGGGGAGTAGTATTTTATGACCTGCTAAATGTAACAGCTATAATCACAATTGCTATTATAATTCCAGCAGGGAATAAGAAGGTAAAAAAAGGAAGGAGTTCTATGTATTTCAGAAAAATCTTCATGCCACACTCAAGCCCTTAGAGAATGTTCAAATCCACCAAATCCCCTGAATGACAAGATCGTTACACCAGAGCTTCTTATACCTTCCAAGGCCTTCTCTTGATCTGTAAGAGTTTGATCTCTCTTCAGGATGGAATTTTCTTTTTGGGCCAGTGTCTGTAGAAAATTTTGAAGTACCTCATCTGCCTAGAAAACCATATAAATTTAATAATCTAAGTGAAATGGATGAATATTTACAAAAATATAAGTTTCCTGGGTTAAATGAAGAGGAGATTACACTTATAATTTCCCCAGACTAAGTCAGTTGCTGAGAACATACTTTTTTAATGGTAGGGGCAATGTCTGATATATAGGCTAGAATGTTCTTTTCCATAAATGGTATTAAAAACATTTTAGGGACATGATTGATATAAGAGAGTAAAGACAGAAACTATCGATGTGCCCTACTCATCAGTGAGCACCAAAAAGTAGGTCACAAAGAGGCATAGCCATGAATATCTCATTTTCTTCCAAGCGTGAACTTGAGACAGTAGGACAGTCTGCATTAGGCCTGGTATTTATGACCCTCCTATGGTTCACCTTCCTCAACTTCAGTATATTCTCGGGGCAGGAAGGAGAGATTTCTATCAAGAACTTACCATAGAGATGTAAATTAAAAAGCTGAAAGCTTCTAAACATTCTCCTCTTAGGTAGTTATTGGTAGAAGAAAATCTGTGCTCAAATAACAATGAAATCCTGGTGCCTTTTTCACAATATAATCCTGACCTCCAGGTCTTTTCTCACCTTTACCATTTTCCTGGACTCTTGATGATATTTGTTTATCATTTCTTCTCTTTCTTTCCTGTAGAGCTTATAACCCCCTGGCACAGAATATTTGCCTTTAGAAATGGCTTTCTTCAGAGTCTTTGAGGTTTTCTTAAGCTTAGTTTGACAATCTTTGGTTGATTCTTCCTTATTTCGAAGTATGAAATCATTCTTCTTGGTTTCTAACATGTGCTGCCAGAGAGATGGGGAAAAAAGATAATCAGAGAAATTTAAGCAATATAACAGTAATAATATTAACAAATCATGATTGACATGATTCCTCAAAGGCCATCAGTGACCTATTTCATTGGGAAGAGAATAATATTTTAAAGAAACTGTTGAGGGAAAGTCTACCTACTTTTCTTTTTCTGGAAATATGTAAAGTGTGATAGAATAAAACTGAAAATTCTGGCTTGGGAGCTAAGATACTTGAGCTCTGGTTTTAAATCTCTTACTCTTTATCAAGGTCACCAAGGACAGGACACCTATCATCTTTGGTACCCTAAGTTCTGTCTCTACAAATGAAAAAATTTCATAAAATGATCCTTCATGTCCCTACCAGTCCAGAAAACCTATAATAATGATTCTCCCTTTTGTGTGTGCCAAGTAAGTGCTACCAGGAAGGAAGACTGAGTAGATACTTAGACTGGCAGAAAATATTCCTACAAAGAATCTGAGGGTGCTAGACTAGGAAAGGCAAACACAGAAGTGTGTGTCTGGAAGCTCAAGAAAAACTGGAGTAAACTCTGAAAGCTCTGATGCTATCAATTCAACAAATTTGTGAATGAATGTTTTTTTGTCTTTTAAGAACTAACTGATTTCAATGTGTCACAAGGAAGAAGTATCTTTTCATGGCAAATAAGATTTGGCCTTCACGCCTCTAGCTCTCTAGAGAGAATCTTCTCTTAATGAAATGGTGATATAGACCCAAATGTCAAAAAAAAATTGAAAAAAATTTTGACAGTCTCTAGGTTTCACTGAGGGAAAAAGGTAAGAAGGTAAGGATAAATAGCTGAGAAAACATACCATCAGATCTTTCTGGAAATTGTGCATGTTATACTTGAATGAAAGCTTCATGAAAATTGAGATGGCTTCTTTTGCACAGACTGTATGGAGCTTTAGCAAGTCCTGAAGACTTTCTGTGGGAAAGTTCACCTTTCGGTTCATCTGCTCCTTATAATGGTTGCTAGCTTTCTGAAAAGCAGCTTTGTTCTCAATCTGAGCCAGTGTCAACATAGCGTTCTCCAGGCAGGGAATTTCTCTACTAGATATTGCCTTCACGTAGCTTTCCAGCAGCTTCCCCAGCCCTAATATACAAGATGAAATGCAAGTTGAGGCAAAGAGCAACTTTCATTCAAATTAGTCCAAGGAGTAATTATCTGGTAATTATCATGCTTGACCAAGGATCTCTTTGACAATATTCTTAGCAAATGACTTCCAATCAGAACTCAACATTTTCGACAGAAGTTGAGAACAAGATCACTCAAAGCAGCCTCTTCTAGGTTTTAACAATTTAAATAGTTAGGAACTGTCAATGTTTATGAAGCCTAAATATGCCTCTTGGAAAGTTATACCCATTTCTCCTAATTTTGACCTCTGAGGTCAAAGGAATTTTACTTACATTTTTTTTTCCCATTGGCTTATTCTTATGTAAACTTCAGTCCTTTCACAAATATTCCTTATCATGTTCTTGAAATGTTTGACTATGTGTGTCCTAAAGTGAAGTGCCTAAAACTAAACACAGAATACCAAAGGTGGCTTAAATGGATCCAAAATGCTTGACTTCTTGGAATTCAAGTCTTGAAAAACTTTGCATCTCAGACTACTGATTCCTATTGAATTGACAATTCAATATAACACTTCCCCAAGAACTATTTTCTATCTCTATCCCCCCTCTCCTCTAAGTTAATTTTTAAAATCAAATGAATAAGCTGGCATTTATTCTGAGTCATTGTTTTATTCTGCCAGGATAAATTTCTGTCTCATTTTTTTCATTCAATGTATTAGTTGTTATTCTGAGTTTCTTGTCATATGCACATTGGATAACCATTCCATTTGCATCTTCTTTAACTTTGTCAGTGTTATTGAGAATGTTCTAAAACCTTGAGGCATGTCATTAGACACTTCCCTTCAATTTGATCTCATATAATTAAGGGATATTTGGATGGCTTGTCATTTAATATGTTCTGAATACCTACCTGCATTACCATCTATTGTATATATATATATTTATATATCTTATCCATGATCACAGTATAATATTCTTAAATATTCTGTTTAAATCTAACTATGCTAAACTGACACTATATCTCTGATCTACCTTGATCTAATTACAGTGTCAAACAGGGAAATTTGCCTAATCTGCTGAATTTTAGTCATCACTGCTCCCTTTACTTAGTGCTTTCAAACCATCACCTTAATAATATGCTCTAGAATATACTGTTTTATACTTTACTAAATCCCAATCTTTTTACCTTTGAAGAATTAAACCTCTCTAATTCAGTTTTATCTAACTTTACCTCCATCAAAGATCACTGTCATTGTCTCAGAGTGTATATTCCTAGGGACTTTTAAACTGAAAGACAGGGAAACAAGAACAATGAAACCTCAAATCATAAAATACCTGTACACATACAAAGAAACAAAAACATATATCCAATTCCAATCCAGTATGCATTGGAGAAAAGAAAACTCACAATTCCCATTGACAATGATGTTCCCATTTAGGATCTTGGGTTTTACATTGGAAAAGATGTAAAAGCAGAATTTTTTTGTCTGATCCTTGAACACAGGCTCCAGCTGACTTTCTTGAACATCTTCAAGATGAACTAAGCTTGACATATTATTTGTTGGACAGATAAATGTAAAACACTTCTGTTCTGGAAAGAATTTTCTGATGCATTCTCGTGAAAGATTGGCCATTTGAAATTTGGGGTCCTGGCCTAAGGGAAAGGGAAAAAAAAGAGAGTACAGTAAGGCACAAGCCTGGGGAAAAGGGTTGATGAAGATGCTTAAGACTGGCAATTACTGTATTCAAGTTTTCACTTATCCACTCCTAAGGTAGAGTGATAGAGAATTTTTAAACTTAGAAGTATTTTAGGGAGAAATTTTTGGAAAATAAATAACAATTCACTTTTTGTAAGGATATTTGTATTATTCAGAGAAGACACCTAAAAACATACAGAGAAAGTAGATTTGCCCCAAATCTGAATGGAACCTCTCATAGATTCATAGTTGTGCTTTGATTAGCTAGAATTATACATAATGTAGAAAGATAATAGTGGTTCTTTAAAATGAACAAGACCCAGGAACTGAAAGCTAAGATCAGGAAAAACATAGGCTCCTGTTTAATAAGAGTAGATACACCCTGTTTGTAGTTAATAACAATTGTACAACTACAAAGAGAATTAGCCATTGAGAGAGCACTGTCTTAGAAATTTTCTCAACCTTTCTTTATCACCCACATCCTCTATATCAGTCAATTGCATCCTCACTTATAATATCTCTTGAATTTATTGCTTTATGTCCAAGGACACTTCTCAATCACCTCAGTTCAGGTACTCATTCCCTCTCACCTGAACTTTGCTATACCTTCTCAAATGGCCTTTTGGCCTCTACTTCCTCTTCTCTCCTATTCATCACAGACTCATTACCAAATTGATATTATCAGATGAATAAGTCTGATTATGATATTGCCTGACTCATGGAGCTAGTCCCTTAATGTCTCTGGAACCAAATACAAACAAGACTCTTTGCTATTAAACCTTTCCGAACCTAGTTTTAATCTTTCTTTATTGAATTCGTAATATTCTCCTTATAGCCTCTATTTCCATCATATTGACTTTCATGTTCTCTGTACATGATGTTCCATTACTTATTTGTGTTTCTCTCAATAGGATATTCCTAGGCCTGGACTTTTCTCCCTTTCACCTTTTGCTCTTGGAACCTATAACTCTCTGTAGATCTCTGTTTTGATATTACCTCCTACAAAAGTCTTAGTATTCCTGTGCTCCCTTAATCCTTTCTACCTTCCTTGGACCCACATTTATTTCACATATGTTTTTTAGCCACTTATCTTTCACATTTTTCCCCTACTAGAATGTAACCTTTTTTAAGATAGGCATTTTTGTCCTTGTATGCTGAATCCTGAGGACAGTCCTTTGGGAAGAGTAAATTGATCAATGCCTTTTGACCAGAATTGAAGGAACATATTATCAAATACAATTTAGAGACATCCTTGTCCATATGCCATTAGGCAGTTACCAGTCCACAATGAAAATAGTGCATAATTAGAATTTGTGCATATAACTTTATGAAGTGCTAGTAGAAGAAAATGTATTAGCACAATGACAGAACTGAAAGGGAACATCTGCTATTCTTTGTCCTCTCTAGTTAATGAAAGGATAATTGGGCATTTTTTGGAGATCTTAGAGTCCAAAATCCAAGGAAATTGAGTCTTGGAGACATTAAATGATTTCCCAAAGTCACATGGACACTAAACACCACAGATGTCATTTGAACCCATGGTTTCTGACTCCAAATGTCTTTCCCCTAATGTTGTACAACATGACTTTTCAAGGACATAGTTTTCTAGCTATTGTTATGAACATGGTGTATGCTGTTACTTAGAGAGGAGCAATTCCTCAGACTAAACCCTGTGACCAAATGAAATAATCCTTAAAATCAAGTCATTCCCTTTTTTTGAAATTCCATGATCACCAACCAACTGAAAGACATCTGCCTCCTTTTATAAGTTCACAAGATTAAAAACCCATCCCAGAAGTTGGTGCAAATTTATTATCTCAGGGACAACTCCCCTTTCAAAGAAGTCACTAGATTATGGAAATTTTGGAGCTACCGAAAAAGAAATTAACCAACCCTCAACAAAACCCCAAGAGCCTCTATTTCCCTAAGTCCATGAAATTCAAAATAAGCCCAGGAATAAACAGTTAAGCTACAATGAAATGGAAAAACATTTGATGTCAGTTTTCACTGTATGGCCCAAAGTTACCCATGAGCCTAATCTTGATATCTAATAAATTTTGTTTACTGAGTTTCAAGGCATTTTCCAAGTATTCATCTGGGTTGATAGGGTGTCCATCCTGGTTGAAATCCCGCACAGTCCATACAAAGTCTGGGAAAAAGCCAACAAACTCTGCTGAATCTTCTTCTCCAAGAGCATTAGGTGAGGATTTGAACTTGATTAACTTTGGTAGGTCTGTTATATAACTAAGATCATGGATAAGGAAAAGGAAATGCCCACCAGCATCATCAGTTCTCCAGGGAAGAGATCTTCCCTTCTCACCAGTGAATTTTATAAATCCTCTCCCAAACATAATGGCAATAATATCTGAGGAAAGAAGTAGCTATGTGGAGGAGACAATATAAAGACAGAAATGAGAAAGAGAATGAGAAAGAGTGAAGCATCTTGGATGAGATCTAGAACCAGAGTCAAGAGACCTGGGGAGATGAAGGTGTTCATGAATTAATAAAAAACTGTGAGGAGAGAAGGGTTTGGGGGAAAAGATAATTCTTTTGGGACATGGTGAGTTTGAGATGACTACAGCACAGTCACTATGAGATGTCCAATAGACTAGAAATGAGAAACTAGAACTCAGCAGAGTGGTTAGCTCTAGATAAATATATCCGACTATCTTCAGCTCTGAGATGATAACTGAATCCATTGAAGTCAATGAGATTACTAAGCAAGAAAGTAGTATGGAAGAAGGGAAGTCAGACTGGGGCAGAATCTTGGAGAACACCAGTGGTCCATGGCAAATATCTCAATGAAGAATCAGCATAAGAGACTAAAGAGAAGTCAAATAGGAGGAGAAACAAGAGAAATCATGTCATGAAAATCGAGGAGAGGTATCTAGTATGATCCACAGAGGTAAAGGCTCAGCAAAATCAAGAAGGATGAAGATTGAGGGAAAAAACAGTAATTAAAAAATTTAGTGGGGCAGCTAGGTGGCGCAGTGGATAGAGCACTGGCCCTGGAGTCAGGAGTACCTGAATTCAAATCCAGCCTCAGACACTTAATAATTACCTAGCTGTGTGGCCTTGGGCAAGCCACTTAACCCCATTGCCTTGCAAAAACTAAAAAAAAAAAGAATTTATTGATAACTTTGAATAGATGAGATTCTGTTGAATGATGAGTTCCTAATACAGACTGCAGAGGAGTTAGAAGAGAGTGAGAAGAAGGCAAGTAGAGGTGCTGATTATAGACTGTCGGTAAGTTTTCTTATGAAAGAAAGCATAGGTAGGGGATTGTGGCTACTGGTAATAGTATGATTGAGGGAAGGGTTTTTTTTAAAGATGGTAAAGACATGGCTGATTTGATTGGTGATAAGGATACAGCCTATAGATAGAAATGGAACAAAGATTAGTGGAGAGCAAGGATAATCTGGTAGAAGAGACAGGATGAGATAGAGTCAAGGAATTTTGTATGAGCTTGCTTTGTCAAAGAAAGTACTCAGCTATTCATGTGAGACAGAGGTGGAGGATAGGACATAGAAGAAGACATATGAACAATGTGACATGAAAAAAGTAGAGAAGAAGAGACTTGACAATAATAAGGAAGAGGGAAAGATGGAATGATTAAGAATTTCAGAATTCTTGAACATGGAAGTGTAATACTTATCTTTCATTTGGGGATGTGGTGCCAGCCTCTCATGTGAGGAGCACTCAATCTGGTCCAGGGACATTGACTCTAAAAAGGTTGTCCACCCAGTGACGGGTATTTCTGAACAGAGCAACTCATCTTGTACAGCTCCTAAAGTGTAGGCAGTTTATCATCTATTCTGGTGAGCAACATTAACATTGATTGGATGTTCTGAAGTTCTGAAAGGATACTGCATTTGTTCCAAAGTCTGATGGTTGATGATGTCCTTGCTATTGTATATAAGAGTGCTGCTGAGCAGGATGGCCAAGGCAAAGATCCATGAGTGATTCTTGGAGTTATCCTACAAAACAGATTATTTCATTGGGCCTATTATTCAACCCTTCAACCATGTCACTACATGACCCTTGGAGTCAGTGATAACTTCCAATTGGTGTCAGGGAATGCACATTTGTTCAAGATTTGATGCCTTAGCCTTGGATCTGGAGATTGTAGCCTAAGTCATTACCTAGAATCTATGACTAAAAATTTTCCATCAATCTATCCATCTGTCTTCTATCTGTCATTTGGTCTGTCTAGATTTTATCTGATTGACTATCTCCTAATCTAACTGATCATAGCAAATTAAGACAGCCTATTTTTGAATATTTGAATAGCTTTTAAAGTAGTATTTTATTTTTCCTCAATTACATGGTAAAACACATTTTAACTTTCTTATATTTTATAGTTTTGAGTTCCAAATTCTATCTCTCCCTACCCCCCTCTCACCTTCCTGAGTTGGAAAACAATCTGATAGACATTTCCATATTAATCACTTTGAACAAGAATAGTCAAACATAAAAAAAAAAGAATGAAAGAAAGAAAAGGAATAAATGAAGATAGAAAAGAAAGAGAAAAAAGTATGCTTCAGTCTATCTTCAGATATCAGTTCTTTCTCTGAAGGCAGATAGCAAGATTCATCATGAGCCCACTGGAAGTATCTTGGATCATTGTATTGCCGAGACTAGCTAAATCATTCACAGTACTTCATCATACAATATTACTGTTACTATGCACAATGTTCTGCTTCTGCTCACTTCATTTTGCATCAGTTCACATAATTTTCTCAAGGTTTTTCTGAAATTATCTTACTTATCCTTTCTTATAGCACAATAATATTCCATCTCAATTTTATAACACAATTCTTCAACCATTCCTTGGTTGTTGGGCATCCCTTAAATTCCTATTCTTTGTCATCACAAAAAGAGTTGCTATAAATACTTTTGCACTCGTAGATTCTTTTCCCTTTTTATGATCTTTTTGAGATACACACCTAGTAGTAGTAGTAGTAGTAGTAGTAGTAGTAGTAGTAGTAGTAGTAGTAGTAGTACCATTGGATCAGATACTATGTATAGTTTGATTGACATAGTTCCAAATTTCTTTCCAGAATGTTTGGATTAGTTCACGCCACAAAAAGTGCCTTAGTGTCCCAGTTTTCCCCACATCCTTTCCAACATTTATCATTTTCCTTTTTTTCTCATATTAGTCAATCTGATAGGCTTGAAGTGGTCCCTCAGAGTTGTTACAATTTGTATTTCTCTACTTAATAGTGATTTGGAGCATTTTATATGACTATAGATAATTGATTTTTTGTCAGAAAACTATCTAATCATATCCTTTGACCATTTTTCTATTGCTGAATGACTTATAAACTTGACTCAATTCTCTATATATTTGAAAATTATGCCTTTCTCAGAGATACTTGCTGAAAAAATATCATTTTCCCCAGTTTGCTTCTTTCATTCTCATTTTGGTTTATTGGATTTGCATGTGCAAAAAAGATTTTTAATATTATATAATCAATATTCCATTTTTGAGGCTCTCTATATCTGGTTTGGTCCTAAATTCTCCCCTTATCTATAGATCTGATAGCTTAACTAATTCACACTCTCCAAATAGCTTATGGTATCAGCCTTTATATGTATTAAATCAGGTATTCACTTTGACCTTATTTTGGTGTGAGATATTAGTCTATATGTAGTTTCCCCTAAAACGTTTTCCAGCTTTCCCCACAATTTTTATAAAAAAAAGAGAGAAGGAAAGAATAAAACCGAGGGGAAATAGGTATTTTTTCATCAAATATCTCCACGAAAGGTATCATTTTCAAATATATAGGGAACTGAGTCAAATTTATAAGTCATCACCTATAGATAAATGGTCAAAGGATATGATTAGGCAGTTTTCTGACAGAAAAGACTCCTAGAGCAGTGACTTGCCCTTAGAGAAAGAGAGGAAAGAAGGAAAGATTGTATACTCCAAAGTAGAATATAAAATTACAGTCCCTCCCATTGTCTCTTTATGGACCATGCCTATGTTTAACCAGGACATCCCCAGAAAATACAGGAATAGACCAAAAGACTTTGTAGAAATTGTGATTAACAAAAGACTATAAAAGGTCTTTTTCAACACAGGATCAGATATGATGTGTGTTTCCCAATCTCCCTGGGTTCCCTTACTTTTTTGGTAAAAAGAGATTAGTTTTTATCCCTTTGAGGCACTTTCCATATCTAGATCAATAATTCTATGACACTTGAATGTTTTGGTCTCATATTTATAGTGTAAATTCTGCCTAATATGGGTAAAAGGAGACCAATTTTATGTTAATGTGTAGTTCGAGCCATGACACTCCTATGCTCAAGAAACTTTTGTGACTGCCCATGGACTCTAGGATAAAATATTAATTATTCTTTCTCAGTGTGGCTCTATTTTATGGTCACAATCTATTTCAATACTCAGTATTTCTTGCTTTCTCACAGTCTGTGTCCCATCCCTTGAATGTTCTCTCTCCCCCACTTGGGTCTCTTCAAACCCTTAGCTTCTTTCAGGTCACAACCTATGTGCCAACTCCTTCAAGAAGACCTTTCCTGATGTCCCAGACTAACTAGCCAAATCACTTTGTTGTTATTTAGTAGACTGTACTCTACCTGTATTTTGGAACATATTTAGTCTCTGTTATCTCAGTGGCATTGTGTCCTGAAATTTCAGATCAGTTACTGGGGAAAGGTGAAGGTGGTATGAAACACCTGAGTGGGATCCCAGCAGTTACTTGGGTTCTAGATTACTGTTTGTGTTTTTCTGTGTGTGTGTGTGTGTGTGTGTGTGTGTGTGTATGTGTCTGTGTGTGTCTGTATGTCTGTGTGTCTGTGTGAGTAAGAGTTTGTAGGTCCCAGATAGCTAGTGAGAATTATACCAACAAAGATTGTCTTGCAGTACTCAAGAAATGGTCCACTACCAAATGGGACCTACCTGGTTTCTGTTTTTATATGGGAAAGATTCCATATTTGATGCATATCTATAATGTTCATCTTTTTCTAATTTTTATGTACTAAGTCTAGAGCCATGATAGGCACAATGAGAAAACAGTTATAGGTGGGAAGGCTCATTCTCCTATCTGTCCTTAGTATGTGGATTCTATTAAAGAAATTTGCTGGATACAAAAGAAGGTTTAACTTAGTCATTACTGAAATTTGGAAACATGGAGAAATCTTCTCGGCACATTAGGGGTATAAGGAGAAAGAATGATGGGCCTCCAGTTACCAAAGGTAATTGGCATGAAACAATCTTAGGATGCTGAGGGGATTTAAAAAAATCTTATAAACCTTTGTCATTGCCAAGGGAAATGATCTTGGTGATGAATCTGTCCATTTTCCATCAATGGTTTGTACTCCAGGGACCATCATCTCCTTCCCCATAAGTTGGTCACCTGAAATCTCATCACCATGCTGATTGACTGAATTTTTGATTCTCAGCACCTTCTCACTTCCCTCAATTGCCTCTGCCCTTTGATTGGAGGGTGTGAGGGTGCAACAGTAAATTCTTCCAAAAGCTTCTATTAGAGGAGGCTCAGAGGAAAAATTTCTAAGGGATTCTCCATTTTCCACTTGGTTTTGACTTCATGCAGTATCATCCCTTTGGAGGATTCCTCCTTTTCCCTTCCTCCATTTGTTTGCCTTAATTTGTACCCTCAGCTTAGCAGAGTGTCTGGCATCTAAGAACTGTAAATTCCGTCTTATTGAATTGACGTGGCAGAATCACATTTCTCTTGGTGAGGACAATAGGACCTTTGCTCTTAAGACTTCACAAGTTCCTCTTTGTCATATAAGATACATGAATCTGATGTAATAGAATGAGCTCTCAGATTATCAGTTTCCCTGACTTTTATATACACTTCTATGCATTGCTTTGAGTTTGAGTCTAAACTTTGCAAAACATTTTCCACAGATTATCTCATCAGAGATAATCAACAATAAATATAAATCAAACAATAACTCTAGAATAGAAGTGTTATTTTTATTCCCATCTTATAAATGAGGAAACTGAGTTGGAGAGGGATCAAGTGACTTTCCCAGGGTCACACCACATTTGCCTGTCTTGAGGTAGAATACAGATTCAGATCTCTCTGACCCCCAGGTCCAGCCCACTATCCATTATGTCCCTGGCTGCTCCTTGAAGGTGGAGCCCAAGTCTCTGGCATTTTTCTATCCTGAGTTCTGCAGGTGGTAGGTTTTTAGCAAATACTGCCTACTAGATAGGCTCATCTATTTTATACATTGATGAATTTATAGCCTGAAGCAACAGGTTAATAATTCAGAGATTCTTAAAGAAATGGGATTTTCAGATATACAGGTCAAGCTGAGGTTCAGTGACAGGCTCATCTTGGTTTTGGTCAGTGTGCTGTTTTGACCCATCTATTTCTGCAGTTGGAAATTTTGGGAAGTCCTTGATACAATGAGATAAGTGGGACCTCATGATGGGTCTTTTTGTTCATATGGCATGGCCTTCTTTCTCCCGGAGCCTGGTTTCAGCCCAGAACCCACCCAGCTTGATCACCCCACAGATGCACTTGCAAGTGTCTCTTGGCAACACCCTGTTATACCTACCCAGGCCTTCGAGATGGAAGAGGCCAACTCTTCTTAAGTCAAACTGACAGAGGGAGGGGAATCAAGGGAGTAGATCATTGATTCGATTTACCTTTTCCTCATCTCCAATGCCCTCAGTATCAAGAAGTACTAAGACGTGGTCATCTTTCCTGGGGTGATTAATACACCACATCCAGATGCCCTCTCTGGGGTCAAGGTCGAAGCCTGCAAGGGAAGGATAAGAGATGAGTGACCAGTAGAGTCAGGAAGCCTGGAGGCTGCTCCAGCCAAAGCCCTGGGTCCTAGAGGAGGAGATGGGAAAGTCCTCAATGGGCAAAGAATAAGAACAAACATCATGGTAAGTAGTTTTGTAGCACATTTTATAGATGTTCTGTAAAAATTCTGTCCTCACAGTAAACCTGTGTAATCTAGAGGTTTCTTCTAATTCCATTTCACAGAGTAAAAAAATGGAGACTGAGGGAGGCTGGCTCACACAGCCAGTAAGAAGCAGAGGAAGCTTTCAAACTGTCTTGCTGGTTCCCAGTCCCACATTATCCAATATCATCAGCTATGCAAAGGGGAATGCATGAATTCACCCAGAGCACTGAGACATCAGACTTCTGGGGTAAGATTTATGGTAAAGATGGTAAGCAAGATCAATGAGAGCTGCAGGTCTGCCAGGAGACATCGTGGTTCTTAACAGTCGCAGTCACCCTCAAGGCTGCAAAGGGTTTAGACCAACCCCAGAAACCTGAGCATAGAGAATAAAGATCAGCATGGCACTGTTGGGAAAGGGCAAGGAAGCAGTAGATCCTGGTGGAACCAGGGTCACAGGACAGCTGTGGGACCTAGGTAAGGCATTGAATCTCTGTGCACCCCTGCCCCACCAGCCCCCAGGAAATGTTCTAAGATCTTAAGTGCTTAAATGGCAGGGAAATAGCTGATCTATATGGGAAGATAAAGTCTCTATTCTGTGGGATTCACAACCAGACACACACACACACACATCTGAGAAATGGGATGACTCCCCAGAATCATGGAAGCTTCAGTTTCATTATGACTTAGTGAATTGTTATTTCTCTAATGACAGGATAATAAGGAAATGACAAGATAAGAAGTACTAAGCACTTCAGAATAAGATCTCATTTGATCTTCACCATAATCCTGCCACATAGGCGTTAATACCTATTTTATGGTTGAGGAACACAACTTGCCTGACTCACACATCACAAATCAGTCTGAGTTCAGATTTGAACTTGGGTCTTCCTGACTGTAGCTAGGTCTAGCATTTCATCTACTTTGTGGGTTTGTCTAGCATATCCATGAACAAACACCTATACAAAGAAGTGACTTCTTCATCCCCTTATAATCTTAATGTTTTCTCTTTCAGGGAAATTGTCTTTCTTTTCACTATTTTGTGTCATTTAATTTGGGGTAGGTATTGGGGTTTTTTGGTGTTTATTACTATTATTTTTACGACTTAAAAATACTACTCTTGTGTGAGGTCCATGTTTTTATAAACCTACATTTTCTCATTGTGTTGTCATGTTCAATTTAATTTTTCCAGTAGAAAATTAGAGAGAAGAAATAAGGAGCTTTGCACAATTATTTGTTAGATTTGAGTATGAGCACCAGGCGTATTTAGCTATTGTAGGTGTAAACCTTTACAAAGGATGCTGGTGTGGGAATGTTTATTTATTATACAGAGGAACCACTGAAAGGTCTTTTTACACAATATAAGACCTTTTTGAGGAATGTGAAAATCTGGGAGAGTTTTCTGGAAAGAAAACAATGTACCTGGGGTTAAGGTAGACTTTCTAGACAGCAGGGAACTTTGACAGATTCCCAGAGAGGAATCCAGGAAGGAGAAAACAGGTTGATGAGAGTGTTGACACCCTCCTCTAATTTCCTGGCACTTTGCATTTTTATTTGGGCAGTTGGTGGTGGAAGCTTGTAGAGTTTTATCTAGGAAGAACTTGGTTGACTAATATCTAGAGTATTATGAGTGGTCTTAGTCCTTAGTGTGGCTCCAAGGAGACGGAGACCTGCTTAAATATTTAACCTTGAATGTGTTCTCTTTTGGGGGGACGCTTTGGTTGAAATGGATTCTCACCAGAGAGGTATACTAATTGGGTGACACATGGAGACATCTTATAGCATATTGTACACTACATATTGCCAAAAATAGCAGCGATTTAAACATTTTAAAACTTGTATCATATTGAGCAACCTTGATGAACACGTTTATTCCATCAATGTAACAATCAGGGACAATTTGGGGCTGTCTGCGATGGAGAATGCCATCTGTATCCAGAGAAAGAACTGTGGAGTTTGAACAGAGACCAAGGACTATTACCATAAATTAAAAAAAAAAACAAACCTGATATCTCATTGTCTGATCTTGCTATCTCTTATACTTTATGTTTCTTCCTGAAGGATATGATTTCTCTCTCATCACACTCAATTTGGATCAATGTATACCATGGGAACAATGTAAAGACTGGCAAATTGCTTTCTGTGGGGAGGGGGGGAGGGAAGTGAGATTGAGGGAAAAATTGTAAAATTCAAAATAAATAAAATCTTTAATTAAAAAATCTTGCATCATAAAGAATTAATAGTAGATGGAAGGTATAATTCCCCAGTTGTTGACTGAGGAAAAGTTCTTTTTCAACCATGTCTAAGAGAAAATTATGATATAAAATTGAAAAGTAATTATATAAACCTGAACAGAAAATCAAAAAAAAAAATTAAATGAGAATGATTGCTGAGATTTTGCAGTTCTGTTTAGACCCTGAGTTGTGATCCTTATGGATCAAGGGTTACCTGTTTATGTGTTAATTCATATGGCAGAACCTGGAACTCAGGGATTTTGTCTTGTTTCAAGATGAAATGAGGGGCCATCATTCTAGTTACCACTCCCACAATTGCTGACCAATTGCCACATTTGAGCAATTAAGCCCAGGAAGCCTGTAAACAGCAGCATGTCCCAGGCCATCAGCCCTCCTCCCAGTCTGGCCCCCAAATCCAGAATCTAAATATGTAATTTTGGAGAAGAAGCCCTCCATCTTTACTATAGTAACAAAACTTCTGACCAACAAGCCCACATAGAACTGGAAATTCCAGTTCAGTGACTCTGCTAGGCCTCCTGAGCAGAAGTCAAATACAGCAGGACAAAATCATTGCCTCCATCTTGATCAAGCCCTCCCCTCAGATCTTGTAGAGATAGCTCAAATCCCTTCTCCCCAAACCTCTAGGAAGAAGAGAACCCTTAACCTTTCATTCTGATCATCAGCCTTGCTCCCAACCTGGCCAATGCAGTCACTATCCTCATTGAGATGGAGACAAACCATCCCTACCACCACCACTACCAAGAGCTGACCAAAAGCAACTTGTTGGCACCCCCTATTAGCAGCAGGTAAGTCTTGGAACCCTGAAAACATCACCAATCCCTTCACCCTGGTCCCCTGTCCTGAATTCAGTCTACCCATGCAGCTACAGTCCAGGGAAACAATCCTTTGGATCTGCCTAAAGACTTTACAGCTACTGTGACCCCTATTTCTACAGCTGTCACAGGAGCAAGTGAAGATCCCCCGAACAATCCTTGGCAATGACCAAAGACTCTGTGAGAGTGGTTTTCATCATCAGAAGAGACAATAAAGATACATCACTAGCTGATTTTTCTATTGAAACCTTAGAACCATTGAACCCATCCATGACTTCAGGCTGAAACGTGTGTGTGTGTGTGTGTGTGTGTAAGACTTAGCAGAGTAATTGGCATGTTATACTTCATCAATTCATCCATAAATTGGGGAAAAAAGGGCAGGAAGATTCTAAAGGTAAACTTGCTGATATTCTATTCTTCAGGATTCACTTTGAATATATAGTAACAAACTAAATCAATTTGAAATCTAAGAATAGATACGGGCAACCCTGACTTGCCAGTGACAGGACTTGGGTTCAAAATCTTGCCTCTGTTCTTTCCTCACCTGTGTGACACTGGGCAAATCACTATACCTCCTTGGGGATCAGTTTCCTCAATTGTAAAAAGAGAAGGGGGGGGTTGAATTACATGTCCCCTATGCTCTCTCCCAGCTCTCAGAGAAAATTCCTATGAGAACAATCAATACTATGAAAATGATTTATTCTTGGGATTCAGTTGCTCTGATTAATCATTGACAACTACGTTTTCCAACCAACATAATTCATAGTAGAGGCAATAACCCTGAGCAGGCACAGAACTAGCAGGAGATAAGAGAGCCAGTAGGAGACAGCAACGGCGGACACTTTTCAGTTTTAAAGAAATGCAGACTTTGTGAATATGCTAACATCGGGTCTCCATGCCAAAGAGATTTATTCTGGGGTAATTTAATTCACAAATATTACAGTGGATTTTCTAGGTCTCTGATGAACACTTCATCTCCTGGCCCATCTCTCCTGCCTGGCATGCTCCCCCCTTCGTCTCTTCCCTTTGGCTTCCCCCTTTGCCTTCAATTCTCAGCTAAATTGAAGTGAGAAACTTTCCTTGATCCCATTAATGCTAACACCTTTCTTCTTCAGATTGTGGTATTTGCATTATACTGAGCTCCCGGAGAGCAAGGATTGAATTTTAGGGTTTTGGTTTTTTTTTGCAGGGCAATAGGGCTAAGTGACTTGCCCAAGGCCACATAGCTAGGTAATTAAGTGTCTGAGGCCAGATTTGAACTCAGGTACTCCTGACTCCAGGGCTGGTGCTCTATCCACTATGCTACCTAGCCACCCCAAGCAAGGATTGAATTGTTCTTTCTTTGTATCCTCAGCATTTAACAGCATTTCTACACACAGTAGGCACTTTAAAATGCTTGTTAACATACTGGAAGGCAACAGCAAACCAAGGGTCAATTTTTACCTTTTTTTAAACTTTTTTTCCTTAGGTCTCAGACATACTTTATAGGGATTCTAACCCTGGGGCATAATATCCTTCAAAAATAGCCTCCCAAGGCCTGAGACTCCACTTACCTCTGTTCTTTCCTGCCAGCCTATTCATCAGGTAGGATTTTCCTGTACGACATGGGCCGACGATAGCAACCACCAGCACTGGCTTAGAAATGGAAGTAAGAATCTGGAGGGCTTGTCGGTTCACTGTCAACTTCTCGTTCCTATTTTCTACCAAACAGATGGGGAATATCATGCATATTGTTGATGCCATGGTCACCTGTAAATCAGAGGAGTCCCTTAAAGAGAAATCAAGATGAAGAATCCTATAATCCTAGCTTCATCACCTATTAGTAACAGAAGAGAGGATGCTCTACACTTGTGGAATTCCATTTTTAGAAAGACAGACATGGCAATAACTGATGATAATGAGGATCACAATAATGGCAATGATCATAATTACTTTTATGGCATACCCTCACATTTACATAACACTTAAGAGATATTATCTTATATTTAACGATGAACCTGGGAAATAAGTATAATTATTAGCCCCATTCTTACAGAGGAGGAAACAGAGACAGTTTCCAGGGTTTAAACACAGGTCTTTCTGACTCCTAGATCAGCACTACCCCACCAGGCTACCTCAATTAGCTCATTATTCTTTTTTTTTTTTTTGGTTTTTGCAAGGCAATGGGGTCAAAGTGACTTGCCCAAGGTCACATTGCTAGGTCATTATTAAGTGTCTGAGGTCAGATTTGAACTGAGGTTCTCCCAACTCCAAGACCAGTGCTCTATCCACTGAACCACCTAGCTGTCCCTCCATTATTCTTGATCTATAGGGCTATCATCTAGGGAAAATATTCCAATCTTTGAAAATCCCACCCTGGAAATTTCTACCTGGTTCAATAATCATATCTCTGCATTATTGATCCAGATCCATGGTGGCTATGGTCATGAGTTGAGCAAGGGAAGGATAATATGGGACAGTGTTAAAGGCAAACACTTGGAGATAAATAGTTGTTTTTTATCAGTACCTGGTGCTAGTCCCTTCTTAGTGTTACTTGTATTAATTTCAGGTGATTTCTGTCCATCCCTCCCATTCCCCAAACTCCACACTGAAGTTTCTGATTTACTGTGTCAATTTGTGTTTCCTGGATGCTATTTTGACCTCTGAATTTGTGGACACCAAGAAGCTCTTTGATTAGACTAAGGCCTTTCTTGCACTGTCCATAATCATTGGCATCAAGGCAGAGTAGATAGAGTTGGTTTGGGAGTCTAGAGGACACGGATAAAATACAGTCTCTATCATAACCTGAATGTGTGACCTTAGGTAAACCACATAATCTGCAATGGTCCATAGATCTCTCTAAGACTGCACTGCAGAACAGTTGTAGGTCTATATTGGTAGAGGGAGTTTCATCCCTAGGAGATTACTACACCGAAGTATCCTTAGATCCAGATCCCAAAAAACTCATTGGCGAAAGTAACTCCCTTTCCAGACAGTGAAGGAGAACCCAAGTTATGAGCTCAAGACAGGAATCCAGAGCCAGCTCCACGGTGGCTGTGCCAACAATGACTAACTCTGCTCACCCTCAGTCCCTCCAGGTGAGGGCTTTGGTGTGGTGGAGTCAGATCCCAGGTCCAGAACTTTGGTTGAACCCAAATCTTAAACAGGTAGTAGAATTGTTAAAAACTTTACAATCTTTTCTGGGAGTCAGGAAATGAGGCCAGGAGTGGAGACAGTGATCATCCTCCCTGTCTGCCTCCCAGGATCACCAGGGATTCTTTCTGCATGGTTTATAGATGTTTTCCCTGGGTTTCTGGTCCAATGTAGATAACCTGTGGATCTTTATTTCTGGAAACTTGAGCTTGGAGCAAGACAACATTCACCGAGTCAAACTGCCTTCTGTATCAACCCTGCCTTTATTATATAGTTCTCATGATAATATGGAGCAATGCCAGGGGACTTACCCCATTTCTCTTCTTATAATTTGAAATAACCTGCATCCAGATATTCTGGGTCAGGAAAAGAGAAGAAAAAGTGACAAGATATGTCTTCTCCTAACAAAGGAGTTATTGAGGCTATGTGGCAAGGTGGAGATAGATCTGAGTCTGGGGACAGGAGCAGTTGGGGTCATAACTGTCAACTGGACATCCCAGTTAGGTGACCATGGACTTGTCTCTGCTCCTCAGTTTCCTTCTCTGAGCAATGGACACAATGGCACAAGTGCCTACTTCCCTGGGTTCTAGTACGGCCAAGTGAGATAATTTCCCTAAAGCCCTCAGTGAACATTAAAGCGTAATTCTGATGTTAGCCAATGCTATTCATCTTCCTACTTTCCCTCCTCACTCTTGATAAGGTTTAACTTGGGAAACCTCCTGAATTAGCTCAATCCACTCTCCTCATGGATCATTAACTTGTGGTGATAGTGAGCCCTGGTTGACAGAAGATAATCCAATGGAAAAGCAAATGGCAAAATAATCTGGTATCATTGCCCCTTCTCACTGGGTTTTAATCCTCAGACAAACTTTCAAGTTGCAGGGGAAAAATACAAGAAAAAGATAAAAGAAAACTTGGCAATAGTCATTACCTGTTTCCCGAGACTTCAAACCAATCTGTTCTCTAATGTTCTCGCAGGTTTTCTCTTTCTCTCAACTCTTCCCTTATTTTCTCTTCTTTCTCCTCTCCTCTCTTACCGTTGCTGCTTTTCAAAATGCTTCTATTATTTATGGTAGGGAAGAAAGGGTGGGAAAGACAAGAGAAATTGAAACTAAAAGCAAATCTCTGTTCCTAAGTCCATATGGGTGTAATGGGAGACTAAAGTTTATTGTATGGGTGTGGTGTTTGAGAAATGCAATGAAAATCTAATTATTCCCCAGATGGGAGAGCCTCAACAGAAGCATTTTTCTAATGCCAACATAACAACCACCCTCAAGTCTTTTGTACTCCCCAAGATAAAGAGAATTTGCCCTCACAGGGCAAACTCTTCAGGTAGATGATCTATGTCCCTGACTACTGGCATTAAAGAAGTGTCAGGATATCAAAATTTCTTATCTGTTGGTAT
The DNA here is from genome assembly GCF_037893015.1 of Macrotis lagotis. Taxonomy (NCBI): domain Eukaryota; kingdom Metazoa; phylum Chordata; class Mammalia; order Peramelemorphia; family Peramelidae; genus Macrotis; species Macrotis lagotis. The sequence goes on along the minus strand of NC_133659.1, from coordinate 38,975,985 downwards.
TTATTTTAATGCCTTACATACCAGACCAAGGGCAACTATGTGCCACAATAGATAGAATCCTTGGAGTCAGGAAGACTCTTCTTCATGAGGTCAATCTGGCCATAGATGCTTGCTAGAGGGATAACCCTGGGAAAGTCTTTGGCCACAGTTTGTCTCAGTTTCCTCATCTGTAAAATGAGCTAGAGAAGGAATGTCACACCACTCTAATGATCTTTGCCAAGAAAACCCCAAGTGGAGTCAGAGTCAGACACAACTGAAATGATTGAAAAATCATAGATTAAGTCAATGGATAGAGATTCTCATCTGAGATAAACATAGAGACCAGATAGTGAAAAGGAACATGCTAGGGATGGACAGTACTTTGGGCAAGTGATCCTTTCAAGAATCCATTCAGGGTGGCTCAGGAGAGCCTAGTGTACCTGAAGGAATCTTGCCCTCATTTTGAGGATGAGCTTTCCTTCTGATCTCTTCATCTTTCTTTGTCAAGTGTGGACAAGCCTAGTAAGATTCCACTGAAGGTTGAGGGCATCTCTTAGGTCCAACTACCTTCAGGTTCATTTCCAGATGGGGCAACTAAGAGGTGCAGTGAATAGAGCACTGGCCCTGGACCTGAGTTCAGAACTAGGCTAAGTTGTGTGACCTTGGGCAAGTCACTTAACCCCATTGCCTTGCAAAAATAAAAAAAAATATGAAGCAGAAGGACTCTAGGCAGAAAAAGATATTGTAATCATTTTATCTTTTTCCCCATTAAGTGATAAATGTTATGATCCTCTCCTTTTTTCTGTATTGTTATAATCCTATCCTTTCTAAATAGGTCTTGTACTTGCAGACAAAATCCCTATTACCTAACAAAGTTGCCTCTTCAATCAATAAACCCTATTCCAAATAGATACTGCTAAAAGAACTGTTAAATCTTTGTTGGGGAGGGAAGAAAAATTGTGGGAAAATGAGGTAGAGTGACTTGTCCAACCAGTCACAGAACTAGTAAGTACCAAGTGTCTGAGACTGGATTTGAACTCAGATCCTCCTGCCTCCAGGGTCAGTTCTCCATCCACTGTGTCACCTAGCTGCCTCACTTTCCCTATTTATGTTCTCTACTAATCTGGTGTGATCTCCTGTCTAAACAAGCATCTCCAAGTTCTCTCCCCAGGACCTCCTAGTTATTCATCATAAGTTCCTAGATACCACTTTGTTTTGACAAAGACTTGAACCTGTGTCTCCAGTTAGGGCACCATAAAGCCATAAATTCCTAAGTTCAAGTCATAGCTCTGCATCCCTCCAGATAGTTGCTGGAACACAATCTTATATCACTCCCTTAGTCACCCCTTAGACCCTCCTTGGTACCACTCTAACCCCTCTCCTGATTCCTCCCCAGGTCTGCCCTAAACTCCACCTGGCCCAACTCCAAGAGTTTTTTTTTTAAATTCCTGTTCAAGCTGCTGACCTCAGTGATCACTGCTGACAACCTGGCTACTACCTTGCAGCTTTTTTTCTCTTCCTTATGCCACCACCTCCCTTCTGCCACTCATGGCTGCCACCACTGCCATTGCCACTGCCACAGCCACCACCAATGCTGCCATTGCCACCACTGCTGCTACAGTCACTGCCACCACCACTGCTACTGTCACTGTCGCCATCACTGCTGCTGCCACTGCCATTTCTTAACTGCATTATCTCTACTCACTTTCTTTACCTTGTTGTCTCCTTTAAAAAACTCCATAAATTAACTTGTAATTTTTAACAGTAAACTGTGAATAACAACTTATGAACTTTTCTTATACTTCTGAGTCAGAGCCTTGTGATTTCCTCACTGATAATGAACCCCCACCAATTCTTGCTAACCCCCTTCCCCAACCCCCCTATTATCCCTTTCAGCCGGGGGATAAATTGATTGGCTTAGTCTATTGAGTCTCAGAGTCTTCCTATGTATTATAATTTAGACAATTATTTTGGAATTTATTAATCACTTGCTATGGGTCAGGCACCCAAAATGCAGGTCAGAAAGTCTTCTATACATATTTGAACTGTCAGAAAAAGGGCAATGCAACAGAAGTAGGAAGAGATCTAATTTATATCAACCTACACTTTATTATATAATAAATTAAAAATGGATATAAGTAAAGAAAAAAAATTAGAAGCTTACCACGAAGGGGAACTTTCATAACCAAATCTACCGAAAGATTCTTAGCCAAAGAAAGCACACAGAGATTTCAAAGGATGAAATAAATAATTTGATTGCCTGGAATTGAAAAGCTTTTGCAGGGACAGCTAAGGTGCAGCACCTGAAGTAAGAAGGATCTGAGTTTAAATCCAGCCTCAGGCTTTTAATAATATTACCTAGCTGTGTGACCTTGAGCAAGTCACTTAACCCCACTGCCTTAAATAAAAAAATTTTTATAAAAGCTTTCACACATAAAAAGATTGATAAATCTAGTATAATAAGTGAAACAATTCATAAGGAATCTTTTTTATTTTGAATATCTCTGATAAAGGTTTTATATTCAAGATATATGAGGAACTAACACAATCCATTGACAAAATTTATTTTGAAAATTTCTCAATAGATTTTTAATTCAGTTTTTAAAATTCTAAATTCTTTATTCCTGTAGTTCTTCCCCCTACCTATTAACATAAGCAATATGATGCCAACTATGCATGTGAATCATATAAAAAATTCCTCCGTGTTAGCCATATTGCAAAAAAAAAGGAAGAAAAAGTGAAAAAAGTATGCTTTTTTGGTTTTTTTTTTAAGGCAATGGGGTTAAGTGACTTGCCAAAGGCCACACAGCTAAATAATTATTAAGTGACTAAGGCTGGATTTGAACTCATGTTCTCCTGACTGGTGTTCTATGCTCTGCACCACCTAGCTGCCCCAAAAGTATGCTTTTTTAATCATAATTTTCTTAGGGTAAAAATGAAACAACAGAGTTAGTTTTATAAATGAAATTTTATTCTCTAGGATCTTATCAATAACCCATAGGTGAATGGCATCCTTATAGATACAGGGAACTGAAGTAAATGAATAATCAATATAAGATTTACAAAAAGAATCATATAAATTTTGGCAGTTAACCAATAAGATTGCACATCTTACATAGAAGTATAGCTGTATCCTATTTTACAAAGACTGTTCCATTGTATTAAACAAATAAGAATTAGGGTTAGAAGGAAGACCATTATATCCTATTCTGGGGACACAGATCAATTCCCACTAAACTTAGCCTATTTATCTCATTGTCTTTCCACAACTATAAAAACTCAAAATTACAAGAATACATATCAATCCGAGGAAATAGGTTAATGAGATAGAGATAGAGAGGCAGTGTCTGCCTTTAGGTCTCTATTGATAAGGACACAATTCCTCACCAGAGCAAAAGAGAGCATTCAGGTGTACATTCCAAACTTACAGACCCCAACCAGTGATTTATAGACCAATTTTAAATCAGAAATATAAATCAGGAATATTAATTCCAAATTAAAGAAAATCAGATTAGACAATTTCCATTTGTGTTCAGAGTTCACCAATTCCCTCTCTGGAAATAGATAGAAATTTCCATCATGGGTTTTTTGGAATTGTCTTGCTTCATTGTCTTGATGAGAGTAAATTTTTCACAGTTGATCATTATTATAATATTATTGTTATTCTCTACAATGTTCCCCTGATTCTACTCACTTCACTTTGAATCAGTTTGTAAAACCCAGGTTTGTCTTAAAACCATTCTCTTTGTCACTTCTTACAGCACAATAGTATATTCTATGACATTCATATACCATAACTAATTCACCACTTACTTGGCAGAGATATTGTGAAAAAGGCACAACCTTTGTGCCAGGGTTTGACAAATGCTTTCTGAGATATCTTTAATCATATAGTCTTACAATTATATAGATCCTTCTGACTCCATGATAGGTGCTCTATCCAGTGCACCCTAGCTGCCCCTGCAAAAGCTTTTCAATTCCAGACAATCAAATTATTTATTTCATCTTTTAAAATCTCTGTGTCCTTTCTTTGGCTAAGAATCTTTCAGGAGATTTGGTTATGAAAGTTCCCCTTCATGCTTAGCTTCTAATCATGTACTGTCCCAAGGATAAACATTTCCCAGTTAAATGACACTGAAACTATGGGTGAGTGAAATGGTGACCTTCTTACTTCACAATATAATACAGTCAATTTATGGGTCATTGTTATGGAAGTAGACCTAGAACTTCTGGATCTAATTTTGATGTTCAACATTTGCCCTCATTGGCTGTTCCTAGAGTAAATGGGCTTGTTTTTGAAGAGAAATGAGAACAAGAGGGTATTCAGCAGAGCAGGTTTAGGTGAAATCAGAGGGGCACCTTTCTTAGAAATGGCAATACAAATTTAAGCCAATTAAGCACTACTACTAGGTTCTAGGTGGTGGGATTTAAAAAAACCAGTAACTATTCCTGCCTTCAGGGAAGTTACATTCTCCTGAATTTCTTAGTGACTTCCTTAATTTCTAGTTACTTGATATCTTTCTTCATTGAATATATGAATGTACAAATTGCTTTGCCAATTTCTGTGAAAGAAAACAAGAAAACAAAGAAAATTAACAAAATAAGGCAATAAATCTAAGTGTTCAAGAAGTGGTAAGAAAGGAGCTCTGTAAGTTCAGCAAAAAAAATAATTCCTTGAATGCTCTGAATTTTATCTTCCCTTTCCTCCTTTCCCTCCTCCTTCTCTCTATCCCTATTCCCTTCTTTCCTACCTTCTTTCCTTTCTCCCTCTCTTCCTGTTTTTCCCTACTCTTCTTCCATTCCTCTCTCCCTTTTTCCTTCATCTTTTCTTTCTTTCTTCCTCACTTCTTCCCTTCTTCCCTCCCTTTCCTCCTTCAGCTCCTTCCCAGGCCTTTTTTCTCTGTACTTCCTACCTCTGTTCCCTTCCTTCTCTCTTTCCTTCCTTAAGTTTTCTTTTCCTCCCCTTCCTCTTCTCATTTCTATCCTTTCTCTTCTTCTTTACTTCCATCATTCTCTGTTTCCCTTCTTCCTCCCTTCCTTTTCTTCCTTCCACCTTTCCTTTTATGTCTCTTCCACCCCATCTCCAGAGACTGACGCGGTAGCTATAGAGAGTAGGTGCTTAATAAGTGTTTGTAAAACAGATTAATAAAGATGGGAAATGTGTTGTAATTGAGTAATCTCCATTTACAGGGTAATGGGGAAGAGTGATAGATGTTGCACTGGGGTAATTTAATACTGTCTCCTAGTTTACACTTCTCTCTCTCTCTCTCTCTCTCTCTCCCCTTCAACCTTCTCCCCTTCTCCTTTGGGCTTCCACATTTGTGCTCTTTTTTTTTCTCTTTTTGCCTTCCAACTTCATCTGCTCTTGCCTCCTTAGCAGTATTTCCAACTCTCTTGCAGCATCTACAGCAGCTTGTGCTTTCCTCTATTGCTCTGAAAAGGAAGAATTATACACATTTAACTAGAGGTAGATAGGGCAGCTAAGTGGGGTAATGCATTGAGCATAAGGCCTGGAATCAGGAAGACCTGAATTCAAATCTGGATTCAGACACTTACTAGCAGTGTAATCATGTTCAAAAGCAAATTGCTTAACCCTGCTTGCCTCAGTTTCCTCATCTGAAGGATGAACTGGAGAAAGAAGTAGAAAGTCACAAAGCTTTGCCTAGAAAACCCCCAATGGGGTCAGGAAGAGCTGGACACAACTGAAATGACTGAACAATAAACAACAACGAGAAGTAGCAGGTTGCCCCCTTCCCCTTGCTCCCCTATTCCCTGTAGCTTTCTGTCCCTAGTTACAGAGAGACAAACATTTAAGAAGCACAAAAGGAATCTCTCTTGAATTCAAGTGCTCTCAAGGACATCAATTCATCTTAAATAACATTTCTGAAATCAGAGGCCACAATTCTCAGGATTACTCAGGGCAGAGTCTCTCTCATGTATTTCTTACCTCCCTCTCTTTTTCTTTTTGTATAAGAGTTTGGTCGGTCTGGTTAATTGTATCCTCTCTAGTTTCCTTTGACTTGAAGTATTGTTTCAGTCTTGTCCGCCTGCGAGATAGACAATGAATTTGAAACAGGAAACAGTGATATAGGCATAAAGTAAAGGCTTACTTGTACATCACACTAAATGACAGTACTATTAACTATTCACCTTGAGGCTTGGGACAGACCCTTAAAGTTTTCTGGCTCCTCCGAATCTGTAATCCTATAGTATGGTCAAAGGGGAGCTTTGAATTGTTGCTTGTACTTCTCTATGAGCTACTGCTTCTTCTGAAGAAAGATGCCATAGTCCCCCTGGTGTTGAGAAAGCTTTCTGCTTCATTGCTTCCTCCAGAGAACTGAAAATATCCTGAAGCAAAACTGTGCACTGGTCTAGAGACTGTCTTTCATTTTGCTTACAGACATCATCTAAATTGCTTCTAGCTGAATCTCTGGAGTGATTAAAGAAAAATTATTTTATATCATTATACAATAATCAAAAAGACTAAAGAAAAAAAGTAATACATAAGAGATACAAAAAGATCACATAAGGGCCGGCTAGGTGGTGCAGTGGATAGAGCACCAGCCCTGGAGTCAGGAGGACCTGAGTTCAAATCCGGCCTCAGATACTTAACAATTACCTAGCTGTGTGGCCTTGGACAAGCCACTTAACCCTATTTGCCTTACAAAAAAAAAACTTAAAAAAGATCACAATTTTGAATTCAAAAGGACTTCAGGGGTCATTTAATCTACCCCATGCTCTATGTCACCCAAGCTATTTGTTCAACCTTTCCTTGTAAAAATCTAATGAATTACTTTTAAGTAATTTTAATTGTTAGCATATTTTCCTTCAGAAAATTTCCCTTAAGAAAATGTCAGATTGTGGTATATGATTGTGACAAACTATTGCTGTAATGATGAGATCAGTGATCTTAGAAAACTATGGAAAAACTGCCATGAAAGAATGACGACCAAAGGAACAGAACCAAGAGAACATAATAAATATATATATATATATATATATATATATATATATATATATAGTAACTGCAATATTATTTTAAGAATGAATTTGAGCAAAATAATCATTTCAACTATTAGATATACACAAATTAAAAATAAAGAACATATAAAGGAAAGCATCTGCATCCATAGAAAGAACTGCTAAAAAGAAGTATGTATAGAAAAATTTTACATACCTATATCGATTTGTGTCTAATGGAAGCCATCTCTTAGGCAGCAGGGAAAAGGAAGATAATAAGGGAAAAATGAGAATTTTGCAGTTTCCTGGGCAATCATCTTTTTCATCTTTTTTCATTATGCTATATTATAGAAATTTTTTTATTTCATAAATGAAAAATAAAATAAATTTTAAGAAATAAAATTCCAGGTGCCCCTTAGAACCAAAACCTGTTGTCTCTATGCTTGTGTAGAGGCAAATCTGTCCTCTCATCCATTAACCTGAAATGAACTTTTATCGGATTTTTCAATATATAAAGAATATGCGTGTCTTTATCCAAATTCCCAGAAAACCTTTCTCACTACCCTTTTGTAGACCAAAAGCCTCAAGTGGACTGTTCATATATAACTTTTAAATACTCAAGACTTTAAAATAATGTACTGGATAATCATATTATGCTAGATCTGCCAAGCGTGCAAAAATTCCAGGTCTTTTGGTTAATGGTAGCAGTGAAAATGAGGTATCAGGATCATAATACAGATATCTAAGTTTTCAAATTTAATAGAAGTAGATTTCAAGACAAGGTCAGAAAATAATAGAGGTACTTTCAAAGCTGTTTGAAATTTCTAGTTCATATCCTCGAAAGAGTCTTTGATGAAGACTTGAAGGGCTTCTGTTTTACAGATGATGAGTATGTCTAAGAGTTCTTGAATGGTTTCCCTGGGGAAGTGTACCTCCTGTCCCATCATCTCTTATAGAGTGTAAGGGCCACTTGAACTGCTGAGCTAGTGCCAAGACTGAGTTTGCCATCCACTGGTGATGTTCTCTACATATGTCAGTACCAGGTTTCCTTAGACCTATAGAGGGAAGACAAATGGAGCAATCAGGAGAATGGCAGAACAGTCTAGGTTAGGACTGAGGCTTTATATTTATTCTTGGGGGGGCAGTTCATTTTGCTTCTCAGAAAGTGATTTTCCTGATAGAACAGGAAGCAACAAGAATGCTAGGAATCAAGTAAAAGAAAGATGTTTTGGTACAAAAACTCTGACAAATGTGGGATCTGGTGCAGAAGATTCATTGCCTTTGTCCTTGGTTGTACTAGAATTTCTACTTTAATCTAATGTATCCTACAAGTACCCTGAGGAGACATGGGACATACTCATGAGAAGGAGACTCATGAGGCCCATTGACCGTGTCTCCAGAGGGTCTTGTTTTTAGTGTCACTGGAGATGTAATTGCAGAAGTTTCAAGCACTTTCCACAAAGTCACCATCATGTTCATCATCATGAAGTTTCCCAAGCTTTTTGAGGCAAAGGTGGGGCAGAGATGAAATATTTCCTTTTTAGAAAGAACTTCTGGATACATTCTCTGGCATCTTCACTGGTACCTAAAGATAGGAAAGGAGGAAGAATATAGCATATAGTGAAAGTTGGCCTGAATATAGTCCCTCAAATTATGTGCTGTCTAAAACATTTGATTCATTCTTGATGTCATTTTTCTCTTTCAGAAAGGACAAACAAAAAGAGAAACATATAGCCTTTATATTATATATTTTTATATATCTATAATATATAGTATGTGTGTACTATATATAAACACATATGTAATGTAAATGCACTCACACATGTACAAAAATGCACACAGGTATGTTCAAATACACACATATATCTAGAATTATCAGCCCTTTCTGCTGACCTTCCACCCCAACCCAAACCTCCCTATCTGACATTTTAATATTCACACTTTGGAGGCATTTCAAACTCAACATGCCTGTAAAAGAATTCGTTAGACTTCCTGATTGCCTCTCAAAGAGGCATCAGATTCACATCTATTCCTTTGCCTTTTACCCCACATACATTTTCATTTCTCTAACCCCACTTATCCTAGCTTCGCACCACCTCTTTCTGTCAGTGGCCTCTCTATTCATAAAGCCCCCAACAAACCTAGTTCTTACCGTCTCTTTCCCCTGCTCACTAGTCCCTAGTGGTGCCCGATTGCTTCCAGGTCCAAGTACAAATCCCTCTAAGGACCAATTGAAGCTTTTCACAACCTGCTTCCAATCTTTCTTTCCAGTTCATTATAGAATCCTTCCCATCCTGCATTACATTGTCCAATCAAAGTGACTTTGTAATATCCCAGATTTGGTACTTCCTGATTGCCTTTCAAAGACACCATTCTCTTTCTCATCAGATTCACATCAATTCCTTCTCCTCCACCCCACATATATTTTCATTTCTCTAGCCCCTCTTATCCTCCCTTCACACCACCTCTTTCTGTCAGTGGCTTCTCTATTCACATAGCCACCAACACACCTTTGCGCAGCATTACCTCTCTGCTCACCTCTGTATCAATGAACACGTTGCTAATTTTCAGTCTTAGCTGAAAGACCACCTCCTAGGTGAGCCCTTTCCTGAACCCCCAATTTGTAGGGCCTCCCTTCCTCCACCATGTATTCACTTTGTATATTCCTTGTAGGCAGGAACTACATCACTTTTGCTTTGTTACACTAATGCTAAGGCTGACAGCTAATAGGCACTTAATAAATACATGATTAACTCATTTGCTGAAGCTGATGCCTCAATCAGCTTCTTTGCTACTTTCCTACAATTGCTAAGTAAACCCTCATGTTGTCTTGAGGTTTCATTTTGTCTCCTCTTACCCAGTAATCATGTCTTTCTTTTCTCTGGGATTTTTTTGGTATTAATTCGAGAATAACATAACATAATAGTACAGAAAGGGAACATCCTTGCATTATGTCTTATACTTATTTATTGTAAAAGTGTAAAAATATTTCCTTGTTAAAAATAATACTAGTTTTTTGTTTGATATCTTTGTATTCATATATTTCCAGAGAGAGATAACCATTTACTTAAATATAAATATTATACACATGTTTCATAGTGAAATATGACCTTTCTATATATAGAGTAAAGGTGTGTGTGTGTGTGTGTGTGTGTGTGTGTGTATTTGTGTATGTTTTTAAACAAAGATACTTTTCTGTAACTGCAGCTAATAACCTTGTGGTTTGGAATCAGTTTCTATTTGATATAATTAGTTATATTATTTATTAGCCTAATTCTGAATTCTCACATTTTGGATAGAAGTTTAATTTTTCCAAAATCAATAATATTTTCAGTGATAGTGCAGTTTCTATATCATTCCATGTGTATTTTATCAATGCAAAAACTATGTGTCTATAATTCACTGTCTTTGTTCTTCCCTAACTTATGTATTAGAGCAATAATTTCATCACAAAAAGCATTTGGCAATTCTTCATTCTATATCAGTTAATATTTGGGGGGGAGGGGTTAGCTGATTTGGCTTTTTCCTTATAGTTTTATGGTGGCGTTTTTTCCATTTAACATTATGCACTAGATTTATTGTCAAACAGCACAACAAACGTCCTGGTCAGTGGGGCTGGAGAAGGATCTTTGGAGCTATGATGAGAGGAGGGAGGGGCTGCTTGTAAACACCTATGCTAATAGCAGCTGCTGGGGCAGTGGGTGTACACCCTTCACCCTGGGATGGACCACAGTGCTTGGAAAGCATATGGTTTGCGTATCCCCTGTTGTTTGTATCCAACAAGGTCACTCTCCTCCCAGCCAGGTGACTGTTCCCTGATCAAGGATCACCTGCTACTGAGAGCTGAGGAGGGGTATCTCAGCCCTGGGACTCAACTACAGGGATTCACCAGTTGCAAAATAACACTTTTAAAACATTCTGATAAATTCGAATTTTGACTGTCATTCATTATGTTTTGTGGCTTCTGATCTTCTTCTTTCTCCTTGTTTTTCTTTCTGTTTTTCTCCCCAACAGAAAAAAAGAAAAGGAAAAAACCCAGATAGACACAGATTTTTGAAAGGAAAAAAAGATTGGTTTCACTCCTCTTGAAAGAAAAGCAACAGCTCCAGCTCTCAACTGGACCCTCTCTGTGAAGGTCTCAGGAAAAACACCTCGGCTTCTCTTCAGCAAATTATGCTGCTTCCAGTCACTCCCCTTTACACCCATCAGCCAGGACCAGCCTTCATCCTGCTCCTCTGGACTCTCAAACAGAATCCCCAGCACCACATCGCCAGCCTTCAGCTGTAGTTCATCACTGTCAGTGACTGTGTAGTCATGCTGGGCCTGGACCTTGAACATGAATCCCGGGGGCCAGTTAGACCCCTTAGAGGGAGGCCTACCCTCCACAGTTCCATTCACAGTGGCTGGGAAGGTCTCAACCACCACAGCAGGTAGGGAAATAGAGCCCCCCCCCCTTATTTGCCACCGTCTCATTGGCTCCTTGAGCTATTGCCACTGGTTTCATCCTTCCCACCTCTGTCACATCTCCTGGGTCTGAGGGGATGGTCACACTGACCTTGCAGACAAAATTGGTATCACACAAACTGATAATGTGTTCCTGGTTGATGTCCTCAGATGGAGTGTGCTTGGGAGGTGATGGGACTGGTGGAACTTTTCAAAGTTGAGATGTGACTTGGGGATGGCAGCCCTGGGAGTGTCTAGGCTGACTGCCTCAGACTCCTGGATGATTTTGACCTCAGGGGTAATTATGATGAAGATAATGATATTTTATTTGTTCTTCATTCTCAAAGAAGTCCATGACATCAGGGGTGATGCCATGACAAACAAGTGAAATGGATTTGAGTGAGGGGGAGTTGGACTGGCTAAAGTCACCAACCTCACTTTCTCCTCCAGAGCCATCTAGATCCATGGTCAGATAGGAATCGGGCAACTGGAAATGCCCTGGAGGAGAAGCAATCAGGATTAAGTGACTTGTCCAAGGTCACACAGCTAATAAGAGTCAGTTCTCTGATGTGGGATTTGAACTCTGATCCTTCGCACCCCAAGTTCTCTATCCAGTGAGGTGGTGGTGAGGGGCTCTTGTTCCCTTTTGTGGGGACATTGTCACTTGGTTAGGCCTTAACAGCAAGTGTGTTGATTCCAACGCTGCTTGCCCAGGCTCACCAGTACATAGGCCAGTGATGCTCTGGAATGTGTTGCCATAGAAACCAAAACATCTATTCAAAAGAGATGGTAACTCTTCCTGTAAGTCAATATTCATCTCTTCAAATACCTTCTGGGCTTTAATGAGCCCCTCCTCAGCCTTGGCAATTCTAGCTTCATCCTTTTTGGCAGTCAAAAGAGACTCCTAATGGTGGTGGGCCCTGTCATAATCCACCAACGTTCTCCCACACTTAAAGATTTGAGATTTGATATCAGGAAATCGGCCTAGGTAAGTGTTCATGGTCAGAAGTGCCTGGTCTATGAGTTTGTGATGGTGATGCATCCAAAGCAAGTCATTGTTTTCTGCTATTTTGTTTGCTTCCTCTCTACTGGACCAGTCTGGTTCATCCATCTCTTGCCCACTCTCTGAAGCCTCTTTTTTTGGCTTTTTTGAAAGGATGTTGGGTTACGTGACTTGCCCAAGGTCACACAGCTAGTTAAACATTAAGTGTCTGAGGCAAAATTTGAACTCAGGTCCTTCTGACTCCACGGTTGGTGCACTATCCATGGCACCACCTTGCTGCCCACTCCAAAAACTTCTTAGAGGCTTCATACATTATTTTGATAGAAGCCAGGTAGGTAGAGAGATCTTTTTGCAGCCTGGTCCCTTCCATCTGTTGTTTGTTGAAGTCCTGGGCACACTGCTCAAACTGCTCATCCTTAGTCTCATCTGCCTTCCCCAACTTCTGTAGGATCTTTTCCTGTGCATGGGGGAGTTTCTTCTGTCCATTATTGACTAGTTTCCCTCCCTTCGTGCCTTGCTCAACAATGATGTCCTCCTGCCTTTCTTTTCTTTCTCCTGCCACTAGTTTAATTGCCAATTAAATCTAGGTAGGTGTATTTATGCCCAGGAGGTGGGGGGCACCAAAGCAGCAGGCAAAAGTCTACATAGAGCTCTGAGGCTCTGATACCATCACAGAGTCCAAGAGGGAGAGAAAGAGGATGAGGTCTCGGTTAAATTCTGAGAGTAATTTTTCACTCACAGGTACTAACTACACCTTTAATGAGATCAATATCTATCTAAACAAGTATTTTTTATTTAGTAGTTCCTCAAGAGCCCAAAATGGTTATAACTGTGAACTTTGTTCATGTTTTTAAATCTCCATTTAGTGACCTTGGGTCCATCTTATAAATCTGACAATTTTCTGTGGAAATTTACTATCTACTTTGCTAAATATTCCCTGCCTTCCCCCCACAACTTGGCTTTCCCTAATTTTGTATCTAGATAAGTAGCCATATCCTTCCTTCTTTATTATCAAAAGGCATAATCAGGTGGACCTTTCTTTATCCTCCAGTGGGAGATTGGAACCCAGTGGGGGGGGGGGGGCATTCAGGGAGGTGGAGGGAGGGAAGTAAAATCCCTGAAGAACACTATAAAAATACTGTTTAAATCCCCAGGGCAGCACTTGTCAAACATGACTCCTCTCCACTCTTAGCTGATGGTCAGGCTTTAGCTCTTCTTTCCCATAAATATTGTTGTTTACTTCCCTGAGTGGGAACCTTCCCCAACCACAGTGATGCCTATTCTCTCTTGTTTGTGGTACCAACCAATGGACCTTATTCACATGCCCTATTAAACTCTGTTAGTGATAAATGTCAATGTATGGCTAATAAAGCTTCTTACAATGTCATCTCCTACCAGAATCTAACCAAAATTTATGACCTGGGCCACTGATACCTCCCTGTACCTTATAAACCATTGACCATATTTGCAGCTGAATTTCCTGACAGCTGCACCTGCATGGATGGAGTGGGGTACGATGGCTCCACTGCCATTCTCTATCTTCCCTAGAGAAAAATAGGCTCTGGGTCATTGAATCTCATATGTAGGAATAAGTGAATTCCTTCCCTCTTAGATTATTGACCAAGACTGGGCAGTTAGGTAGTGCAGAGGATAGTGCAGCAGGTCAGGAAGCTTCATCTGTGTGACCCTGGGCAAGTCACTTAACCTTATTTTCTTCAGTTTCCTCATCTGTAAAATAAGCTAAAGAAGGAAATGACAAACTGCTCCACTATCTATGCCAAGAAAAAACCCACAATGGGGTCATAAAGAATCAAACATGATTGAATAACCTAGACATTTTCTGTAATTATATTTTTCAAAATACTCATTCATATATGATAATTCATATGTGTGTGAATTTGCCTCTCTTCCCTGAAGAGAAGAAAAGCTGAGCATTTGAATTTCATGTCCCTAAAACAAGGAACTCTTTTGTTATTTCTAGGTCAATAAATATTGAACCATAGCTGGGAATAGCATCCTTGTGGCTCCACATCTATTGGGAGGACCTTTGGTCTTCACCAAAGAATACAAGAGCCGAAGACATCCCTGCTATTATGTACCTGACCAGGGTAGGGCCAGGACACATAGTCTGACACCTCTGCCCTATAAAAGGAAATTCCTCTTGTTGTGACTAATGCAAGGTTTGTACATCTAGTAAACTACTTGGTCAATTGCATTTTCTGTGATTATATATCTTTTTAAATTCTCTAGCTTATTTATCATAATTTTGGTTTTTATATATTCTATATATCTTGGGTATTTTTTACCTATACCACTTTTAAACAATCTCAGTTTTGCTGTATATAACTATGTTTGACTTGTACTATTAGTTCTTTTTATTCATTTGTTTGTTATGATTTCATCTATGTATTTTGTAACAAAGGTGATTTTCTTTTCCCAACTCTTTGTAATAAATCACTTTTCCTAAAGATTGAACTATGTGTTAGTTTTTAAAACCCTAACTCTTTAGGGGCAGCTAGGTGATGTAGTGGATAAAGCACTGGCCCTGGAGTCAGGAGTACCTAGGTTCAAATCCAGTCTCAGACACTTACTAATTACCTAGCTGTGTGGCCTTGGGCATGCCACTTAACCCCGTTTGCCTTGCAAAAAAAAACCCTAAAAAAATCTAACTCTTTAAAATAATTTCTATATTTGGATTTTTATTATATTTGTTCTAATTATCTAGACTTCCTTATTTGTATTCATTTAGTTTTTTACTGTCTAATTTTTAATTGTAAACTCAATTCATTAATGTCTTTATATTTTGTTAATATTTAATTGAAAGGATATTTTTTTTCTCTGAGGACTACGTGAATCCCAGAAATTTTGGTATATTTTTCATTATTATTTTCTTTTACATAGCTGTTTTTATTTATTTAAGCTTTTAAATAGTTATTAACTGTTACTATTATTTATTCTATCATCTGTTCATATTTAAAGATATCATTATTGGTTTATATCTATTACTTATTTATGTTCTCTATATTAATTACTATTTTATTACATCATAGTCATCCCAAACTGAGACTTGGCTGTCTGAATAAAAAAACAAACACCACCAGATTAGTTCCCTGAAACAGCAAGAGGCAAACCTTGGGAGCAGTCAGGTAGGGAGACCACCTCTACTTCAACCATAGGAATTTACATCACCCATACAAATATGGGGAGTTGAATGATTGAGCACAGAAAGAGAGGGCGCCTCTGCTGATGAGGGACACCAGGCCCAGTTGTGCAGGCCAGATGTGGTCTGGGTCAGGAGGGGACTAACACAACCCTGTTGAGTACAGAGATAATGGTACCAGGTGCTAGGGCACCAGTCTCACTTTTTCCTCCAGAAGCATCTGGGTTCAGTGGCCAGATATGAATCAGGACAACTGGAGATGGCCCTGGATTTGAGACCAACAGGGTTAAGTGACATGCTCAAGGTCACACAGCTAGTAAGTGTCAAAATGTCTGAGGCCACATTTAAACTCCTATGCCCCTGACTCCAAGTGCTCTATCTACTGTGCTAACTAGTTGCATATGTGTGTGCGTGTACAATATACATATATACATATATGTATAGTATGTATGTAGATATGTCTATGTGTGAGTGTACAGATATATATATATATATATATTTATATAGTATGGGTGTAGATATGTCTATGTATGGACTTGTGTGTGTATATATATGTATATAGTATGTGTATAGATATGTCTATGTGTGGATGTGTGCATATGTGAATATAAGTATATTTCCATGATTAAACGGGGGGGGGGGGATAAGGAGGGTAATGAGTTAGAGGGTTACGGAATAGGATAAGAGGAAATGTAAAAAAGTGGATAGATTAATGGGAGGAATGTATAAAAGGAGGGAGTCCATCTCCCTTTGATGACATTATCAAAGTAATCTTCTGAAAGTACAAATCAAATTGTATCATTCCTGCCCCTAGCCCAAACACAGTAAATTTCAGTGCCTCCCTATCTTCTCAAGATTAGATGGAAAATATTCTTTTTGGCATTCAGAACTGTCCAGACTGAAGCTAGACATTCCTATCCTTTCTTACATTTTGTAGCTTTTCATGTTCTCTGTGATCCAATGAAAAACATCCTTAGGACATCTCAAACACAGCACTCCATTTTCTAACTATGACATTTTCTCTCTCTCTCTCTCTCTCTGTCCCTATGATCTGGGATACTCTCCATCCTTACCTAGGCTTCCTTGTTTCTCTGGCTTTCTTCAAATCCCCAATAAAATTTCACCTTTCATGCACAAAAAAATTCTGAATCACCCTTAAATTTGAAATTTTCTCCCTATTGACTCCCCCCCCATTTATCCTATATATAGCTGGTTTGTACATTCTTGTTTGCATGTCTTCTCCCTTATTAGAGTGTAAACTCCTTGAAGGCAGGGGGTGTACCGTGATTTCGTTACCTCTAGCCACTTAGCACAATGGCCAGCAAAGAGTAGGTGCTTAATAAATGTTTATTGACTGATTGACTCTCCTCACTAAGGCCAGCCCTTTTGGAGAAAAAAAATGTAATTCAAATAAAACTAATTCTATATTTTCCTTGTCAGATAGATAGATAATAGAAGATAAAGAGATAGATTCATACATGATAGATAAATGGAGCCTGACAATCATTTTTTCAAACTTATTTGTCTTTATAATGTTGTTTTTATGTCATTCTGTTTCTTTTCATTTTCTTCACATTAGTTTATATATATATATATATATATATATATATATATATCTTCTTAGATTTCTCTGAATTCATCTCCATCATTTCTTAAAATGTATTATTCCATCACATTCATATATCATAATTTGTGTTCAGCCATTCCTCAATTCATAGGCATCCTCTCAGTTTCAAATTCTTTTCCATCACAAAAAGAACTGCTATAAATATTTTTGTATGTATAGATTCCCAGAATCCCTTCAAGACTCAACTTCATTGTCATATCCCAAATGAAGACTTTCTCCCATCCATGTATCACCAACTCAGTTTTTAAAGCCTTTCTTTTTATCAATACTTTGAATTTATTTTGTATATATTTGTATCTGTTTATATATTATCCCAACCACAGTAAAATCCAATACCAGTGAGACAGTTTGTATTTTGTATTTGTATCCCTATAACCTAGAATAGAGTCCAATTAATTGACCCTTAATAATGATTTTTATTAAATTGAAAAATTAAAGAAATGTAGAACCAGTGAGTCAAAAGGCTCAATCAACAAATAGTCTAATCTTGTTTCTGTTTCTCTAAATCTAACACAGGCACTCCACATTGGATAGGACCTGTCGACCTATGAGCACCTCACAAAAGAGTACAAAGAGAACAGGTAGTAGAATAGGGTAGTGGCTAACTTATCCTCAGATATGATGTCAACAACTTATGCTAACATAGGTTTTCTTGCAGCAATTTTTGTAAATTCAAAGCAATCTGTATGCCAAACAAGACCCTAGAATACTGAAATCTATGCATAGCAGGATTACAGGTTAGAGAGATAAGAAGAGAAACTATGTAGTAATTTAGGGAGAGAAGGAAAGTGCCCAAAGGGAGATACAGGAAACCAGATGGAGAAAATCCAGTGACCTTAAAAACCTGCCAGATGCCAACTGCTCTTTCTAACTGCATGCCAGTGTCTGGTGTGACAGAAAGGGTCAATCTACTTGGAAAATCATCCTCTGGCATATAAGTAGTGATTCAGCCAAAAACTTTTTTCCCCCTTTTTAGCAAATGAAAAGGTATGTCTTTTTCTCAAAGCAGAGTTGATTACACTTTTATGCAGAACTGCCAGCTGTCCATTAGAGGGAAGCTGATTACTTTTGAAAGAAAAAAAAAAGAAGCATTTTTCACTCACTTTCACAGAGCAAAATTATTTTTCTAAATAGTACTTTATTAAGGGTGATGAAAAGAACCACAGAGCACAAAAGGTTGGTTTGTTTCTTTTCTTTTCTTTTTTTGACAGTGAGAGTTCAAAAACCATACCAGAGATCAAAAACTGAGACCCAGGGTCCTGGCTCAGTGGACCAAAGACTTGGCAGACCATCTGTGAGAACTCAACAATATGCATATGGTGGGACCCCTATGCAGTCAGTGTGACTGTCTAAGTGACCCCAAGGTAGTGACCAAGTCACTAGCACTCAGGAGGCAACATGGAAAGTCTGTATTCAGGCCTCTTCTCTTAACACAAGAAGCTTGGGACAGTGACTCCTTAGCCAGGAGCAGAATTAAAAATGAGTTTAAAAAAAAAGGTCAGAGAAAACCCTGACCAAAAGCTACTATTGTGGTAAGGAAGACCACATCACCATCACAGAAGAGGACAGCAGGAAAAATGCTGTATGTTAAGCCCAAGAAGGGATTATTAATTGGTCTCAAATCCAAAAAGATCTCTTGGAGGAGTCCTGAAAGGATTTTAAAACGCAAATAGAAAAATTGGGAAAGAAATGCAAGAGAAATTCAGCAGGTTGGAAAGGGAAGTACTATATTTGACTAAAAAAACAACTTTAAAAATGAGCAAATGCAAAAAGAAAACAACCTTTTAAAAACAGAAATTGCCAACTGGGAAAAAAAATCCACTGAAGAAAACTCCTTTAAAAATACAAATGGGAAAATGAAAAAGCTAATACAAAAGCTAACTGAAGACGATTCCTTAAAAGCTAGAATTGGGCAAGTGCAAGCTAATGCCTCTATGAAGAAGCAAAAATTACACAAGTAAAATTTTTAAAAATGAAATAATAGAAGAAAATGTAAAATATCTCATTGGAAAAGCAACTGACCTAGATAATAGATCCAGAAGAAATAATTGGATAATTATTGGACTATCTAAACATCATAATCAATAAAGTACCTAAGCAACAACTTTCAAGAAATAATCAATGAAAATTGTCTTCTTATCCTAGAATCAGAGAGTAAAATTATTATTGAAAGAGTCCACTGATCATTTCCTGAAAGAGACTCCCAAATGAAAACTCCTAGGAATATTATAGTTAAGTTCCAGAATTATCAGGTCAGGATAAAATACTGAAGGCAGCCAAAAAAGAAACAATTCAAACACCAAGGAACTACAATCATGATTACACAAGACCTGTCAGAATCAACATTAAAGTATTGAAGGACATGAGATATGATACTACAGAGGAATTCAAAGGAGCTTGGATTACAAACAAGAATCAATTGAATAGTAAGATTGAGCATATTCTTTCAGGGGGAAAGATAGACATTCAAAGAAACAGGTGACTTTCAAATTTTCCTGATAAAAGATCGTAAATGAACAAAAATTTCAATCTTTAAATATAAGACCCAAGAGATATATAAAAAAAGGTAAACAGGGGAAAAGAAAAAGAATGTTATTCAATACATGGGAGAACTTGTAACTTGGGAGAATCATATCTATATTAGAAGGACTTAGAGGATAGAGGCATGGATTGATTTTGATGTGATTATAAAAAATAAGACTTTTTAAAAGAGGATTTTATTGGATAAATAGGAAAGGAGGAGACAACAGGGTAAATTTTATCACATGAAGAAGTACAAAGGATCTGTTTCAGTAGAGAGTAAAAGTGTAAGGGGTGGGAATTGCTTGAATCTTGGCTTTCGTCAGATTTGGCTCAAAGAGGATTAATTATATGGGCTTAGAAATTTATCTATCCCTACAGGGAATTAGGAGAAATAAAGGGGTGAATGGAAGGAGTGACTGATAGAAGGGAAGGAAGAAAGGAAGGGAAAAAAGTAAAAGAGGAAAGCAAAAAGAAAAGGAAGGAAAGCAGATATGAGGACAAATAGAGGGAGACGCTGTGCAGAAGCAAAACACTATTGAGGAAGGGTAGAGAGGTGAATGAACAGTACAAACAAAGGGGAGATGGGATAAAGGACAATAAAGAGTATAACTGTGAATATGAATAAGATGAACTTTCCCATAAAATGGAAGCAAATAGGAGAATGGATTAAATACCAGAATCCTACAATAGGTTATTGACTAGAAACACATCTGAAGCAGAGAGATTCACACAAAATAAATGTTAAAGGTTGGAACAAAATATATTACATTTCAGTTGAAGTAAGGAAAGTAAGAGTAGCAATCCTGATCTCAGACAAATAAAAAGCAAAAATAAATCTAATGAAAAGAGAAAAGGAAGGAAACTATATCTTCCTAAAAGGTACCATAAATAATTGAACAATAGCAATATAAGTATATATAAACCAGTGGCACAGCATCCAAATTCTCAAAGGAGAAGCTAAATGAATTACAGGAAGACATGGACAGCAAAATTATATTAGTGGGGGACCTCAACCTCCCTCTCTCAGAATTAGATAAATCTAATGACAAAGAAGAAAGAAGTGAAGAAGGTGAATAGAATTTTAGAAAAATTAGTTATGATAGATATCTGGAGAAAATATACCTTTGTCTGATAGGTAAATGGAAACTACACAAAAATTTACCATGTATTAAGGCATAAAAACATCATAATTAAATGCAGGAAGGCAAAAAGTTTAAATGCATCTTTTTCAGATTTTGATACAATAAAAATTACATGTAATAAAGGGTCATGGAAAGAAAAACTAAAAATTAAAAACTAAATAACCCAATTTTTAAAAATGAGTATATCAAAAAAAAATCCAGGAAATAATCAACAATTTCATCCAATACAATGAAAATGATGAGACATCATACCAAAACTTGTGGGATATTGCCGAAACAGTTATTTGGGTAAATTTTATATCTCTAAATACTTACATGAATAAATAGAGAAAGAAGATATCAATGAATTGGGTATATAAAAAAGCTAGAAATAGAATAAATCAAAAGTTCCCAATTAAATACTAAATTAGAAATTCTGAAAATCAAAGGAGAATTTAATAAGATTGAAAGTGAGAAAACTATTGAACAAATTAGTAAAACTAAGAGTTGATTTTATGGAAAAGTGGTAAAATTCTGATAAATTTTATTTAAAAAAAGAAAGAAGGAAAAGCAAACTGCCATTATCAAAAATGAAAAGGGTAAATGAACCACCCATGTGAAGGAAATTAAAGAAAAATTTCAGAGCTATTTTATGTAACTGTATGCCAATAATTCTCATAATCTAAATGAAATGATAGGATATTTACAAAAATATAAATTGCCCAGATTATCAGAAGAGGAAATAAAGTACATAACTACATTTCTGAAAAAAAAAAATTTTGAACAAGCCATCAGTGTACTCCCTAAGAAAAATCTCACTGGCCAGATGGAGATTTCCAAGTGAATTATACAAAAAATTTAAAGAACAATTAATTCCAATTCATATAACCAATTTGAAAAAAACAGACTAGGAAGGGGTTCTGCTAAATTTCTTTTATGAAGCCAATATGACACTGATAACCTAAAAAAGGAAGAGCTAAAACAAAGAAAAGTATAGAAAAATTTCCCTAATGCATGTTGATGCAAGAAGTTTAAATAAAATATTAGGTAAAGGAATATAGGAAGTCATCACTAGGATAATGCACTATGATCAGATAGAATTGATTAAATATTAGGAAAATAAAAGCATAATTGATCGTATCAATAACAAAACTAAGAGAAATCATAGGATTATTTGAAAAGATGGTGAAAAAAACTTTTGAAAAAATACAGCACACATTCCTATTAAAAAAGTACTTGAAAGTAGAGGAATGAATTTAATTTTCCTTAAAATGATAATCAGTATCTATCTAAAATCATTAGTAAGCTTTAATTTGTAATAGGATAAGCTAGAACTATTCCCAATAAGATCAGGAGTGAAACAAGGATACCTTTTATCACCACTATTATTCAATATTGTATTAGAAATGTTAGCTTTTCAGGGCAGCCAGGTGACACAGTGGATAGAGCACTGGTCTTGGAGCATTGGACCTGAATTCAAATTGGTCTCAGACACTTAATAATGACCTAGGTTGTGACCTTGGGCAAGTCACTTAACTCTATTCCCTTGCCAAAAATAATCTTAGCTTTTGCAATAAGAGAAGAAAAAGGAAATGAAGGAATCAGAATAAACAATGAGGAAACAAAATTCTCACTCTTTGTAGATGATATGATGGTATACTTAGACGATACTAAAAAATCAGCTTAAAAAACTACTTGAAAAAAATTATCAACTTTAGCAAAGTTTCAAGATATAAAATAAACCCCACATAGATTATTATTTCTATATATTATCAGCAAAACAGAGCTGCAAGAAATAGAAAACTCAATTAAAAGTTAACAATAGAAAACACAAAATTCTTGGGACTCTATTAGCCAAGACAAACTCAGGAACTATGTGAATATAATTACAAAACACTTTTCACAAAATTAAAATCAGATCTAAATAACTTGAAAAATGTCAATTGTTCATGGGGAGCCTGAGCTAACATTATCAAAATGACTATTCTACTTAAGTTAAATTACTTATTCATTGCCATACCAGTCAAATTATGAAAAAAAAATTATTTCATAGAGGTAGAAGAAATAATAACAAAATTCATCTGGAAAAGCAAAAGGTCAATAATATCAAGGGAATTAATGGGAAAAAATTGCAAAGGAAAGTGGTCTAGCTGTATCAGATCTAAATCTATATTATAAAGTGGCAGTCATCAAAACTCCCTGATATTGGCTAAGAAACAGTGGTGGATCAGGAACAAAAGAAACAGTTGTAAACCACTTTTTGAGAAACTCAAAGACCCACTATGTAACCAAAACTTCTGAGAAAACTGGAAACTAATATGGGACAAAAAAGGCATAGAGCCACCTCTCACACCCTTTACCAAGATAAGGTCACAATGAGTACAGAATTTAGACAATAAAGATGATACTATAAGTCAATTAGGAGAACAAGCAATAGTTTATCTGTCAGATCTATGGAAAGGGAGGAATTGATAACCAAAGAAGAGCTAGAGAACATTATTATAAAATACAAAATGGGTAATCTTGATTACATTAAATTAAACATTTTTGCAGAAATAAAACCAATGCAACCAAAATTAGAAAAGATATAGAAAACTGGGAAACAATTTTCAAAACTAGTGTTTTTTGATGAACTGAGTCAAATTCATAAGAATACTAATCATTCCCCAGTCGGTGAATGTCAATATGACTAGGCAGTTTTCAGATGAAGAAATTAAAACTATCTTTAGTTACATGAAAAAAATTCTCCAAATCGTTATTGATTTGAATAATGCAAATTAAAACCACTCTAAGGTACTTCCTTACACCTATTAGACTGACTAAAAGGAAAAAAAAAAGGAAAATAATCTATGTTAGAGGGCATGTGTGAAAACTGGGACACTAATGTAATGTTGGTGTAGTTATGAACCAATTCAACCATTCTGCAGAGCAATTTGAAACTATGTCTTAAGGACAATAAAACTGTGCATTCCTTTTGATTCAGCAAAATCCCAAAGAGACCATTAAAAAGGGGAAAAGATCCACATGCTCTAAATTATTTTTGCAGCTCTTTTTTGGAGTGGCAAAGAAATAGAAAATGAGGGAATGCCAATCAGTTGGGACATGACTGAATATATTATAGCATATGAATGTGATGGAGAACTATCGTTTTGTAAGAAATCATGAGCAGGTGGACTGAGCAAAGTGAACAGAGTTAGGAAAAATTGTACATAATAATAGCAACATTTTATGATGAACTTAGCTCCTTTCAGCAATGAGCTTCTCTCAAGGACAATTCTAAAAGATTTGTGATGGAAAATGACATACTTATTCAGAGAAAACTATGGAGTCTGAATATAAACCAAAGAAAACTGTTTTCACTTTTTGGAAATTTTTTTGTTTTTTTTTTCCTTTGTCTCATACTATTTCCTCCTTTAGTTCTGATTCTTCTTTAACAGCATGACTAATATGAAAATGTTAAACATTAGGAAACATTAACCTATATCAGATTTCACTTTCATGAGTATTGAGGGAAGAGAGGAAGGCAGAAAAATATGGAACACAAAAAATATGGAACTATAAAAAATGAGTGTTGAAAACTATTTTTATGTAATTGAAGAGATTGAATAAAATAATATTTAAATTTTTTTTAAAAAAGATGTCAGTGAGAGAAGTGGAAGGGGATGCATCTATTGTAGAAGGAATTCTACAAAAGACAGAAGAGATAATAATAGAAATGGGATATCTATATTGCAACTATTAGAGATAAAGGACATATGGGAATGAAAATGAGTAGCATGAGAGTGAGTTTTGATGCTAAAGTCACAATATTCTTTAGTCCTCCTCCTCCTCTTCCTCTTCCTCCTCTTCCTGGTTTTCTTGTCCTCTTCCTTCTTTTTCTCCTTCCCCCTCCTCCTTTTTCTGTTTCCCCTCTTTTTTTCACCTTCTCTTCCTGATTTTTTTCCTCCTCCTCCTCCTCCTCCTTGTCCTTTTCCTGTTCACACATTATGGGTTTTTTTCTCTTTCCTACTTGCTTTGTTATCTTTCCATCATTTTATTTGGTTTATTTCTTACTTTTTTAAGATGATGAAGAGGAGTTTGACTTAAACACATGTTTTGCCAGCAGACCCAATCATGTCTTTTTGCTATTCCTTGTCATAAGTTATATTAATGCACCTAGAAACATATCATTCACCCCTTCTTGAGTCAGGGTTGGGAAATGAATTTGATGTGGAAGTCCTAAGCAC
The DNA here is from genome assembly GCF_037893015.1 of Macrotis lagotis. Classification (NCBI taxonomy): domain Eukaryota; kingdom Metazoa; phylum Chordata; class Mammalia; order Peramelemorphia; family Peramelidae; genus Macrotis; species Macrotis lagotis. The sequence goes on along the minus strand of NC_133659.1, from coordinate 38,950,943 downwards.
CCCACCAAGGCTTCAAGTGATTACCCAGTGGTAACAGATAAGTGCAGCCTTTATAGGCTTTGGGCATCCTCATCCCAACTCCCATTAATGAGTCAGGGTCCTGATCCAGGCTTCTTCTACCCTTATGGATATCTGAAATTTTCAGATTTCTTTGACTATGCCTATTGGCTCAAACTCCCATTCTTTTTTTTTATTAGGTTTTTTTTTGCAAGGCAACTGAGTTAGTGGCTTGCCCAAGGCCACATGGCTAGGTAATTATTAAGTGTCTGAGACCCGATATGAATTCAGGTACTCCTGACTGCAGGGCCGGTGCTCTATCCACTGTGCCACCTAGCCGCCCCTCAAACTCCCATTCTGATGGTGTTCTGAACTAATAACAACCATGAACTCTTAATAATCACCTAGCTGTGTGGCCTTGGGCAAGCCACTTAACCCCCTTTGCCTTGCAAAAAAAAAACAACCTAAAAAAAAGAACAGAACCTAATTGATACAACAGAGACAGAAGCATAGTGGACACTGGTTCATGGTTTAGTGCTAACTCTGGGAGAAAGCCTCAGTCCTTCTCCACAGGGCCTGGGACAGAGTAACTACTGTACAAATTCTTAGTTTTCAAACTTTAATACTGAGTTCATTTCTTCACAAATTCATTTGCTGAGACTGAGTGAGTACTTTTTATGTCCCAATTTCTCAGGAAATTCAAAAATTTGGAACACTCCCCTCCCTCAAAAAAACTTTTATAGGTCAACACTGACATTTCTTCCATCCTGATCATATTACTTAGCATTCTAGACCTCTCTAAAAGCCTCAACTCTTCCTTCAAGGCCCTTACCTTGAGGAGCTCATTTCAGGTCAGTGTTTTCCCTCAAAATCCCAGTTCAGTCACTTCTATGTTCCCAGCCTTAAAGAGACCTTAATTGTGATTCAACTGTTCACCTGAATGCACCATAGTACAAAACCCATTAAGCCTTGAACCTTCCTTTGTGTTTGTGAGCAATCATTTTCAGGCTAATGATTGCAAGGGTAAGATATACCCAATTGTCTATTATCTCTCATAAGTCAACGCCCCCCCCCAAAAAAGTCACCCTTGGATCAGAGATCTTAAGAAAAGGAGGCTCTCTCAGTTTTGCTTGGAAAGGTATTTTGTGGTTTTTGTTTTTATTATTTTACTTCTTTAGGCTCTTTTGCCCAAATCTTAGCAATTTAACAAAATCTCTCTATTGTCTGAGACCAAAATCCCACTTTGGTATAGTCACAGTTTATTATTCTGACCCAGGGAGATTCAACATTGGAGAAGCATCTAAGGCAAGTGAGCAGACTTTTACCTAGATTTCCTAGAACATATGATACTGAGATGAGCATTAGGGAGGATTCACCTGGGCAGACTTTAGTAAATGAATGCTAGACAGGGAGGAGATAGGCTGAAGTCCCAGTGAGGCACATTTGCCTCTGCTCTGAAGTTCCCCTGTGCTGTGGCCCTTTCCCACAAGTATCAAATGCAGGTTGCTATTAGGGATGAAGGATAACAAGAGCTTTGGGAACAAGACAGAGACTGTTGGAATCTGATGGATCTGCCAAGTGAGGAGCTGCAGGACTCATTGCTTCTTCCCTCTGTCTATCAGAAAGAACTTACCTCAAAACCCAGATGAACACATGGGACAATTACTTCTGATTGCTCCAAGGTAGAGGAGGGAAAAGAGGATGAGAAATGAGCTGTTTATTTTTCTGGAGCTCCTAGCTTGCCCAGTACTTACACTTTGTTATCCTATTATTTCCCCTTTGAATTGGTTTGTCTTTTGAGTCTGCTGATAGAAAACTGTGTCCCTTGAAATCAACTGAGTGTTTTAAGTATTTATTTTTGGAGTCAAGTTGATGATGAGAAAACAGAAATATTTCTCCTCTGGAAACACAGAAAACACTGAACCCATTCATGAGAAGGTGAATTCCAGTAGGAGAGAATCTTGAATCCATTTTGACCAGCATAAAAAGTCTGAGGATCATCTTTATCCCTTAGATCTAAAAATATCCATAAAGTCTCTGCAGAGATAAAAGTCTAGATGAAAGGAAGTCTAAAGAACTTAATATTTAAACATTTGCTAGTTTACTTTTGAGACCTGTTGCTAAAGGACACTAAGACTGCTGGGCTTAAAGATAGCTAAACCTGGCGGGGGGGGGGGGGTCACTTTCAGCTTTCCCCTGGTGCATGAAGGATTAGTATCATCCATCCTTTTTTCCTCATTAAACTACAGAAGTGAGGCTTTACCCAGGAGCATCTTCAATATTTTGCATGAGCAACCTTTTTACATGTGTGAGTATATTAGAGTGAGAAGACATCATCCAAGCATTTCTCATGTTGGAAATGAAAGTGTTCTCTCACTGGAACTAAGACTAACACAAGGATCATCTGTATGAGGAAATTCCCATTACCAATGTGGGCCAGTATCCCCTTTGTAATTTCTGCTTATAGACAATTGTCCAGAAATATGAGCAGTGAAATGACTTGTCTAGGGTCACAGAGACAGTATGGGTAGAACTTAATCTCATTCTTGGTTCCAAAGAAAGCTCTCTTCAATCCACGATGTCATGCCCGCCCATATCTTTGCCTTTTCAAATACACATGGGAGCTCATGTCCATTTTTTGCCTCTTAATACTTGTGGGGGCTCTGTATCAGATTTAAATAAAAACCACAGTTCATGGCACTACAAATGAAAAGTGAAAAGGAGAAAAATGAAAACAGAGACTTTTGAATATGACATTAATATGAAATATGACATTAACCTGAAAGCATTAATCTGAAAGATCTAGTAAAGGAAATGAGAATCATTTAGCTTGGACAAAAGGAAGTCAAAAAGTATATGAAAAGTTCCTCCAATTAATTATAGGGTATCATGAGGAAAAGGATTAGATTTTCTCTTGTTGGTCCTAGAAATCTGAACTTTAAGTGATTTTTTGAAGCCCCCTCTCCGGGGAGTGGCTAAGAATTCACAGGGGCTTCATGTGATGTTTCAGTTTCCAAGAGAAACAAAGGGCAACTTAAGAGCTCTCAGACACCAGAAAACTACTGCCTAGGAGAGTTCAGAGATGCAGCATTAGATCGTGTTACATTCCTTTCACTGACGTTTTGCAATGTTTGAGATTGGAGTCTATTCATTTGTGCTTCTGGCTGGGATAGTAAATTCTAGTTTATATCATGATGACTTTGCAAAAGCAGGTTGTGGCCATGGTTGAGTTAAAAAATGCACTGAGCAAAAATCACCTTGGAACAGGAAATGGGGATAGGTGGGTATAGTGGCCAAGTGGATTCCAAGATTTGAGGAGTTGTACTGTGCGGCCCAAAGTACAAACAGCCCAATAGTAATAAGGTTGCTTAAGAACGAAATAAAAATACTCTCCTTCCTATTCGTGAGTATTACTGTTTCACATGCCTACTAAATTTTTTAGTATATAAATACTTGTTACAGTAGTTAATAAATAGGACTCTTAGGAATTCCTTTAGTCCCTGGGTATTGTGAAAAAACACTGAAAGATTTGTGAGAACTGGGAAGCTTTGGAAATCTCTTCAGTTAGAAGTTGCAAATTGTCACATTCAAAACTGATGTGAAGTCTATGGCTCACTTTGCTTGGAAATTGTAAGGGTACAACTTGCAAAATCAGTTTATCGGACTAGGAAACTCAATATGTTAAAAATCTTCTGGTCAACAGTAGAGAGAGGTTTCTGGGATCCCTAACTAGTACCCATCAAAAAGAAGTCAGATTTAGAGCAGGCAGGGGCCTGTTCATTTTACAGAGGAGGAAACTGAGACTGTGAGGGGTAAATGCTTTATAGGTATTTGAGCTCAGGTATTCTGACTACAAATTCAAAACATTTTCTATTGTTCCTATATTAGTATTTCTGCTTCAAAGAAATCAGGAACTGTTCCTCTTAAACCTTTAAAAACTTTAAGAAAGGGACAAATTTAAGAGAGTTCAAAGGACTTGTCTTCCAAGGGTTTCAGAGCTTATTTGGAGTCAAGAGGCCTCAGATGTCAAATTTGAACTCAGGTCTTTCTGACCTCAAGTCCTGTCCCAGTGTTTGCAGCACCAAGGAGCCATATGCGAAATGAGACAGATTCCATGACTATCCAGGCTCCTTCCAGCTTTGAATCCTAGGGGATGGCTTTCTGCCATCCAGGTCATTTCCTTTAAGGAAAAGATGTATTTCATTTAGTAGAGTGAACTTCCAACTCACAAACACTGAGGAAATAGATGCTCTTCCTATGAATTTCTTCTGATGTTCTTTATTCCATCTGGTGAGCATCAGCTTTACTTATTAAATTTTTTTTATTTTTTTTTAGGTTTTTGCAAGGCAACTCTTTCAGATGGTCTCCAAGTGTCCTCACTAACTCTAATTATTTCTTTTTTTAGGTTTTTGCAAGGCAAATGGGGTTAAGTGGCTTGCCCAAGGCCACACAGCTAGGTAATTATTAAATATCTGAGACCGGATTTGAACTCAGGTCCTCTTGACTCCACGGTGCTCTATCCACTGTGCCACCTAGCTGCCCCTTTACTTTTTAATACTTGTGTGAATGAGAAGCAGAAAACACACAGACTTACACACTCGGATACACACTCACACACACACACACACACACACACACACACACACACACAAACAGACAAATACATACACATTTATGGAGTTCTCCATGGATATTTTATTGGGTGGAACAAATATATTCTTTACATTTTTTTTGAGAAAGCGATATCTATTTGTGTATGCTATCAAGTTGCCTGCTATTGATATCTAAAAGCTTTTATTATCAGTCATGTTCCCCTATCCACCAGGGGATTAATTCAGCTTAGGAGAGAAAAGAAACACACGATAGAAAATCGTTACTAAATTTGCCCATAAGTATACTGAAAATAGTCTCTAAAATTTGGGAACACAAGAGCTTTCTATTTATTTCAGCTTCAATCTTGCTTTGCATCTTCTCTATATATCCCTTCATCACTTCAGCTATCTTATGAAACCCTTCCATTGTCAGCTCCTCTTGTACCTAAGAGAAGACAGAAGTATACCAGCATTGGTTAGTCCCCATTTCATCAAGCACCAGGCATCTTTATGCATTTCTCCTGGGTAAGGTCAGAGGTCTAAGTAGATTAGAAGTGGGGGAAAGGGCAGAGTGGATTTCAAAAAGACCCACCAGGGCAGTGAAAAACACCTGGACGTAAGGCCTTCTCCGCAATGATTCCCTACTTCTCTGCTACTAAACACAAGAATCTAGAACTCAGGGCCAATGTTGCCATCTGTAACAGTTGCACACAATGGCAATTGGGCTGGACTCATGTTCCCAAAAGGGGGGAACTGGTTGGTACAATACTGGACTTGAAGTCCAGAAGAACTGAGTTTGAATCCTGCCTCTGACATTTACTCACTATGATTAAAGTCAAGTTCCTATAAAATAGCACCTAATGCCTCAGATTGATATAAGGATAAAATTAGAAAGGATTTGTAAACCTAAAAATGATATCTAAAATGTTAACTATAATCTTCAGCAATTCATAATCAAGAGACTCAGATGTCCACATGTTAAAATTTAAAATGCCATAAGATACTATATAGAAGGGGATTCAGAATGGGCTCAAGTCAACATCAAAGTCATTTGGTTCTTTGATCAACACTGAAACAAGTGTGAATCACTATCTGCTATTTCTATAACTAGCCTGGCCTGGCTCTGGTGAAACTCCATGAGTTTAGGCAGGCCCACTCCATCCAATGGCCTTTTGGGTAGCGGCTTATTAGTAATGGTCCTAAGTTACCCAGGTCAGTCACTGGACCCAGAAGCTTTGGGCTCAGGTAGCAAGGGTACAATTGATTCGGTCTGAGATACTGCCATTGTCCTAGCAGCCCCCAACCATGGGGGGCTTTGGAATTAACTGTCCATGCTGCTTAGGATTACAAGTGTTTCCACAAAGTGTTTGGTTCTTTTTAGGGTCTTTGGTGAGGCCAAAGAAACTTTTATCTGAATTCAGGGGGTTCAATCAGAAGCAGGTAGAGAGGTGATAAATCCAAAACGGTTCCCTTTGAGGTTTCCCTCTACATGCTATGGTACTAAAGTACTAACCACATGACTATAAAGTTCATGGTACTTTGTGACTTACAAGCTACTTTTGATTCTCTTAATAGATGTTATGGAAGCCTTTTGCAGCTCCATAATATATAAAGGGTCAGGAATGTATCTGGGTACAGAACACAGTGGATTTGTCCTCTGGACTTGCATTTGTTTCTGTCTTTCTTGATGATGCTTGTCCTTCATTCTTTTTTTTTTTTAGTTTTTGCAAGGCAAATGGGGTTAAGTGGCTTTCCCAAGGCCACACAGCTAGGTAATTATTAAGTGTCTGAGGTTGGATTTGAACTCAGGTACTCCTGACTGCAGGGCCAGTGCTCTATCCACTGCACCACCTAGTTGCCCCATTGTCCTTCATTCTTGAAGAAGACCATGACATCAGGGAGGTGAGACCATGAAAATGGATTAAATTTGAGGGGGGGGGGGGTGCTGTGCTAAGTCACCAGCCTCACTTTCTCCTCTAGAACTATCTAAGTCCAGTGGCCAGATATGAATCAGGACAAATGAAGATGACTCTGGATGTGAAGTAATCAGGGTTAAGTGACTTGTCCAAGGTCACAAAGCTAGTAAGTGGCAAGTTTCTGAAGTTGTATTCAAACTCCCATACTCCTGACTCCAAGGTCAGTGCTCTATCCACTGCACCACCTTACTGTCCTCTCTCTCTCTCTCTCTCTCTCTCTCTCTCTCTCTCTCTCTCTCTCTCTCTCTCTCTGCCCCTTCTCATTTGTATAAGGCAGCATGGTCTTGTTGAGAGCCTTAGTCAGGAAGACCTAGATTCAGGTCCTTCCTCTGATGCTTCATTTAATCTCTTTAATGCCCCCAGGAATTCTCTAGGACCTGCAGGGTAGTTCTGATGGGACTGTTGGAGTAAATCTCAACTGCCTTTATGACCAGTGAGGGCACAAGGCCACCTCATTTTCTCTTACATTTGCAGGAAAGAGCCAAAGGTTTGGGGGTGGACACATTGGGCTGGGAGCCTTGAATTTAACCCTCTATAGTTTTTGGAAAGGATATCAACTAACAGATATTATCTGAGAAAAGTTTAGCAGTGGATGTTAAACCAGAAGTTCTTGATCCCCAGACCAAGATGCTCTTAGCAGAAATAACACCAGAAATTGCTGCCTAGGAAACAGAAATCAAAAATAGCTTGAAGCCTAAATCTACATTTGGGGTGGGGGGATGGCCCTGCATCTTTGTTCAAAAGAGCTTGGTCCCTGGGATCTGGAATCTTATGAATCTCCTATGGGAGAAAAACCACCAAAAGATGTTCCCTAGACTGATCACTATATGGTAAGTTGTCTGCCTTGTATAACAGGGATGCAGCAGAAAAGCCTCTGGGCTAGGTTTCTGCTTTGTACTGATTTTTGTCTTCTGATTGACTAGAAAAACATAAACTTTGGTAGGGACTTGTGAATTTTGAAATTCTTATGGTGAGGAATGTGGACTTGGAATAAACTGTCCTGGGCAGCTCATTGTGAGAGCTGGGGGATGATTTATGGGTGACACAAAAATCATTAGATCTGTACAACAATTCTGTGTCCCCAATGCAGCAGATGGGATTGACCTTATATTATAGGAGAGAAATCGAGGAAACTGAGCAGGAAGGGCTCAAATTTAGCTCTTCAAAAAAAAAGACCTTAATGTCTCCCATAAAGATACATTTGCCTTCCCCATGTGTCTACCTGTCCCTTTCCTACCATGGGGATGGTGTTGCTTCCTAAGCATAATCACTGATCCCAGTCTCTGTGTACCTTTAGCTTATGCTTCATCATCTTTTCCAGTTCTCTCAGGATCTGCTTCCTATCTTCCTCCATCTTTTTTCAGTTGGCTGATGTTTTCTTCATAACTTCTCTTCTGTGCCTCCATCATTTGCTGCATTTCCTTTTGTTGCTGTTCCAACAACTTGTTCTTCTCCTCCGCTGCTTCTCTTTTGACTCGTTCAACTGTCAGAAGTGTCAGAAAATTAAATCAGATGAAGTTAATTTTCATCTCTAGTCAGTAGGCATGAATTTATTAAGTACTGGTGAGGGGCTAGGCACTGTACTAAATACAGGGACAAGTAGTGAGGGTTTGGCACATGAGTGCACACACCTGGAGCGTACACTAAGCATCCACCCACTAAGCTTGGACACAGCTCTGCCTCACCTGCCAACAGCTCACTACATATCCCTGCATTTAAGAAACCAACAAAAAGAGGGTAAAATCAATTCCTGCCCTCCAGGAGCTGCCATTCTAAGGGAAGAAAACAGCATCCAAATAATCTTTCAAATGCAAGTTACATAGAGAGTTAAAGGAAGCAGTGTTAATGAGAAAGGCAGCTGGAGAGACATGGAAATGCCTTCTGAAAAAGTAGGATTTTGGTTGAGATTTGAGTAATCAGGCAGAGCATTAATCGTTTAGGGCACGGCTGTTGGAAATGCCTAGATATGAGAGAAGTTTCCTTGTTTCTGAGGAACTGTTAGTCAGTCAGTGGTGCTGAAACATTCCAAGCATGCAAGGCAGTAAAGTGTAAGAAACAGTAATGGTAGGAAAATGTCCATTTATAAACAACTTTAAATGTACAAAGTAGAAGTTTATATAAGGTCCTAGAGGTAACAGGAAGTCACTGGATTGACTTTGAGCAGGAGGATGACATGTAACAATTACTCCTGAATTCAGAACCCAAACTGACTTGGAGAAAGAGACTGAAACTTCCTAAATTTCTTTTCACTTGATTAGACCCAGGGAAGCAAAGCTGAACAAGTCTGAGAGACTAGCTTCTCTGACCTGTTAGTCATGGTCACAGCTGCTATTTACATATTCAGAGGGACTAGGACAGTGGAGAAGAAACAATCCCAAGCATTTCTAAAAATCCTTAATGTCACATTGAGGCCCTTAGGGAAAATTTTGCTCCAAACCCACCAAATCTGCTGCAAAAATAAATCATTACACCCCATCTCCCTGTACCTTCCAAGGCCTTCTCTCTATCAGTGAGAGCTTTATCTGTCAGCAGGATAGATGTTTCTTTCATTGCCGGTGACTGTAGAAATCTTTGGAGGACCTCCTTTGCCTGGACAACCACATAAGACAAACACAAAATATTCCCCAGACTGAGTCAAAAAATGCTAAGAGAAGTCTACCTCTGCTATAAAGGCTAGATTACTCTTTTTTCCCTAGAAGATATTGATAAATTCCCTTGATATTCTTGCTTTTTGGTTCTTCCATAGAAGTTATGTTATTTTTTTCTACCTCTATCAAATAATTTTTGGTAGTTTGATTAGCATGGCACTGAATAATTAAATTAAATTAGAAATAGCAACAAAATTCACCTAAGAGAACATCAAGAAAATCTCAAAGGAATTATTGGGAAAAATACAAGAGAAAGTAACCTAAGCAACACCAGATCCCAAACTATATTAAAAAGCAGTAATCACCAAATACTATCTAGTACTGGCTAGGAAATAAAGTGGTGGATCAATGGAATAGATTAAGTGCACAAGACACAGTTAGTTAAATGACCATAGTACCTTAATATCTGATAGTCACAAAGAGTCTAGCTTTTGGAATAAGAAATTATTATTTGAGAAAAACTGCTTGGGAAAACTGGAAATAATCGTATACAAACTAGGTATAGACCACTATTTCAAACCATATATGAAGATGAGGTCTAAATTGGTGCATGATTTAGACATAAAGGGTGATACTATAAGCAAATTAGAAGAACAAGCAATAATTTCAGATCCATTTGGGATGTAAAAAAACATGACCAAACAAGAGATAGAATGCATTACAAAATATAAAAAGATAATTTTGATCATATTAAATTTAAAAGGTTTTATACAAACAAAACAAATGCAGTCAAAATCAGAAAAGAAAAAGAAAGTCAAAAACAGGACTACATATACATCTCATTTCTGTCCTAGCTTGAGACAGAGGCAACCTACTTCAGGTGTGAGCTATCATGACCCTTCTGTGGTCTACTTTCCTAAGGTCCACAGCATATCCTCTGGACAAGAAGAAGAGATTCCTGCCAGGAATACCTGCTTGGGAATAGCAGAGTCAAGATGATAGAGTAAAGGTCTCTTGAGTTTTCCCCTAAACCACTTTAAATACCTTTAAATAAATAATGGCTCTAAATAAATTCTAGAGTGGCAGAGCCTACATAAAGACTGAACTAATCAATTTTCCAGCCCAAGGCAATTTGGAAGATGGCATAGGAAGCGTCTGCTGCTGCAAGGAGAGAGAGGAGTGTAGCACAGCAAGAACCACACTGGAGCATACTGGCCCCAGCCATCCAAGAACAAACAGCTAGGTAACTTGGCCAGGGGTAACTGAACTTATTTCCAGACCTCTCAGCCCAGGGGATTGCAACTTGGAAGGTCAACAGGAAAACTCTGCCCCATCAGGGTGGAATTGGAACACACTCCAGCACAGTCCTCAGCAGCATAGGTCCAAGCACAGCAGACCAGGTGCAGGTCACCAGAGCCACTGAACAAGCAGCTGGAGTTACTTCCCAAACTCTCAGCCCAGGGATTGTAAGGGGTGGGAAGGAGATTACAAGGGTCTCTGCTATCACTGAGACAGGTCTCTGTTGGTTTGCCCATAATCAGATCTGTGTTGCAGTCTGGGGTCCCAGTCCCAGGAAGAAGAACAGGAAGCACAACAGAGCTCACTGCAACAGCACAGCAGGGACCCTCCTTACAATTCCAGGACAGAGGGCAATGCTAGTGGTCAACTCCAGACCAGAGCACAGGCCAGGGGAGTATTAGCATCCTCTCCTTAGACCATAAGTTACTGGAAGAATTAAAAACTTGTAAGTCCCTAGAAGAATCTCTGAAAACAGTTGCAAAAACCTCCAAAAGCTTGGGACAGTACATATTCCATCCTGGAAGCAGAGTCCCAACTTAGCAAAGAGTTAAAATCATTCCATAGGCTGGGAAATTAGCAGACAACCAAAGAATATAAAGCTGACCATAGTTAACTATGGTCATAAGGAAGATCAAAATAAACACTCAGAAGAAGATAGCAAAGTCAAAGCTTCTACATCCAAAGTCTCCAAGAAAAATATGAATTGTTCTCAGGTCATGGAAGAATTTGAAAAGGATTCTGAAAATCAAGTAAAGAAGGTAGAGGAAAAATTAAGAAGAGAAATGAGAGCAATTGGGGAAAATCATGAAAACTGGGTTAGTCTCTTGGTGAAGGAGATACAAAAAAAATCCTGAAGAAAATAATACTCTAAAAACCAGACTATGTCAAATGGGAAAAGAGGTCCAAAAAGCCAATGAGGAGAAGAGTGCCTTATAAAGCAAAATTGGCTAAATGGAAAGGGAAATACAAAAGGTCACTAAAGGAAATAATGCCCTAAAATATAGAATGAAGGTGATATAGAATGATAGGTGACTTCTGAAAAACAAGAAAAAAAACAAAACCAAAAGAATTAAAAACTAGAAATGTGAAATGTGAAATATCGCCTTGAAAAAAACAAATGACCTGGAAAACATATCTAGAAGAGATAACTTTTTTTAAAAAAAATCACAGTACCTGAAAGTCAGGATCAAAAAAAAGAGCCCAAATGTCATTTTTCAAGAAATTATCTAAGAAAACTACCCTGATAGTATAGAAACAGAAAGTAAAATAGAAATTGAAAAAGTCCATCAATCACCTCCTTAAAGAGATCCCAAAATAAAAACCTCCAGGAATGTTACAGGCAACTATCAGAGCTTCCAGGTCAAAGAGAAAATGATGCAGGTAACCAGAAAGAAACAATTTAAATATTGTAGAGTCACAGTAAAGATAACAGAAGTTATAGTAGCTTCTGCATTAATGGATCACAGGGCTTGGAATATGATATACTGGAAGTTAAAAGAGATTGGATTACAACCAAGAATCAACTCCCCAACTAAACTAAATAGACATTCAATGAAATAGGGGACTTTCAAACTTTCTGGATGAAACAGTCAAAGCTGAACAGAAAATTTAGTCTTTAAATATACTACTCAATTGAAGCATAAAAAGGTAAACAGGAAAGACAAATTATAAAGGACTTAATGAAACTGGAATGCTTACATTTCTGCCTAGGAAGATGATCCTGATAATTCCTATGAATTGTCTCATTTATTAGGGCAGTTAGAAGGACCATATGCAGACAAGGTAGAGGTAAGAGTTGAATTTGAAGGGATAATATATTAAAAGATGGTAGTAATGGGTGAGAGAGTAATGTACTGAGAGAGGGAAGGGGGGAGTAAATGGAGTATGTTATTTTGCATGTAAAGAGAAGTGGAATAGAAATGGGGAGAGGTGGGGGGGGAATAACTGAGATTTCCTCTTCTCAAAATTGGCTCAGAGAGGGAATAACATACAATAACATACACACTCAATTGAGTATAGAAATCTACCTTATCCTAGAGGAAAGTAAGGGAGGAAAGAGTTGTATGAAAGAGTTGGAGGTGATAGAAAGAAGGATAGTTTGTGCAAGGGGATAGTCCTATGCACAACTCTTGACTGAGGAACACAAGGAGAGATAGAATAAATGAGAGTGGGTATAATAGGATGGAGGGACATACAGTTAGCAATGTGGGGAAAAATATTGAAACAAATTTCTCTGATAAAGATGTCATTTTTCAAACATAGGAAGGTGAGTTAAATTTATAAAAAAAAATAGGAGCCACTAACAAATTGATAAATGATCAAATGATAGTAACAGTTTTCAGACAGCTATCTATGTAAATCATTTTTTAAATGTCCTATCTGGGGGCAGCAATGTGACACAGTTAACAGAGCACTGGCTCTGGAGTCAGGAAGCCTTGAATTCAAATCTGAGCTCAGATATTAATAATTAACTGACTTGTAACTTTAGGCAGATCACTTAACCCCATTGCTTTACCAAAACGAAGAAAAAATTCCCATCTCATGGAAACAGTTCTGAAGTACTACTTTATTCCTATTGGATTTGACAATAGGATAGAAAGAGAAAGTGAGAAATGTTGGAGGGGATGAGGAGAAATGAGATTAATTCACTGGTGGGAAGAGATTCATTCATTCTTATCATTTTAAGATAAGTAATATCTAACCAAAGCCACCAACAAGCATTATATGTAATGGGGAAAAGCTAAAAGTATTCTCAATGAGATCAGGGGTAAAACAAGGATGCCTGTCATCATTTTGATTTAATACTGTATTAGAAATGTTAACTTTAGCAATAAGAGAAGAAAAAAGAAATTAAAGGAATTAGAAGTGATAATACAGATGATATGATATTATATCTAGAGAACCCTAAAAATCATCTTTAAAACTACTGGAAACACAACTTTAGCAAAGATGCAGGAAATTGAAGAAATCATCCATAAATTGCTGAAAAAAAATTTCTAGGGCCAGATGGATGTATAAGTGAATTCTACCACACGTTTAATTCCAATTCTATATAAATAGTTTTTTAAAAATTAGGAGTTCTAACAAATTTTTTCTATGAAACCAACATGGTGCTGATACCTAAACCAGGAAAAACCAAATAGATGAAGAAAATAATAAGGCAATCTCCCTAATGAATATTATTACAAAAAAAGTAAACAAAATTTTAGCAAAGAAAAAGATTGTAACAACTTATTACAAAAATAAAACATGATTATCAGGTAGGAGTTATACCAGGTAGGCAAGGATGGTTCAATATTAGGAAAACCATCAATATAATTGACCATTTCAACTGATATTGATCATATCAATAACAAAATCAACAGAAATCATGTGATTATCTCAATAGAGGCTGAAAAAATGCTTTGGAAAAAATACAGCAACCATTCCTCTCAAAAATACTATAGAGAATAGGAATGAATGGAGTTTTCCTCAAAATGATAAGTAGTTTCTATCTAAAACCATCAGCAAGCATTTTATGTAATGGGAATAAACTAGAAGCATTTCCATTAAGATCAGTAGTAAAAAAAAGGATGTCTATTATCACATTATTCAATATTTTATTAGAAACATTGGCTTTAGTAATAAGAGAAGAAAAATAAATTGAAGGAATTAGAATAAGCACTAAGGAAACAAACTTCTCACTCTTTGTAGATGAAATGATGGTATTCTTAGAGAACTCTAAAAAATTAACTAAAGAACTACTTGAAACAATTACCATGTTTAGCCAAGTAGCAGGATATAAAATAACCCCACATAAATTAACACTATTTCTATATATGACCAATAAAGCCCAAGATCAAGAAATTCCATTTAAAGAATGATAGCAAAAAATACTTTGGAATCTATCTCCCAATATATGAGGAATGAAGGTCATTGTTGGTCTTCACAGGATGGAGGCTCGCTTTGAAATCCATTACAAAGGGGGAATGGCCCAGCCCATCACAAAACTGGGAGAGTTTTCCTAATCCCATTGCAGAGATGACAAACCCAAGATTAGAAGAAACTAGTCCTCAGCCTGTCAAGATTGACCTAGAGATCTTGACCTAATGCAACTGAGTTTCTACAATTGAGTAATTGAATATTATCCCATGCACCCCCTGTAATGATTGGGGCTCATCCACATATCATGTGTCATATGATGGGGGAGGAACATATTAGGGGCATGTCATGGGATGGGTGGACTTCTTAGATTGTAACTCAAACTCTGAGAGCTTATGAAAATCCAAGAGGGAGGGGAAAGAGTTTCTGAAGATTATATAATACCTGCTGTAATAGTGTCTGATGCTAGGTGAGGTACCCGTATCCTACAGGATTTATGAATAAAATCTACAATTCTCTCTCACTCTAACAGATTTTTCTTTCACTCATTTATAACACAAGACAAACTCAGAAACTATATGAACATAATTACAAAATACTTTTCATACAAATGAAGTCAGATCTAAAAAATTGGAAAAATGTCAATTGTTCATGGATAGGCTGAGCCAATATAATAAAAATGACATGTCTATCTAAATTAAATTACTTATTAAGTGCCATATCAACCAAACTATCAAAAAACTATCTTATAGAGTTAGAAATAAAAATAACAAAATTCATCTGAAGCAATAAAAGTTCAAGAATATCAAGGGAATTAATGAAAAGAAATGTCAAATGTCTAACTATACCAGACCTAAAACTATATTATAAAGTGGCTTTCATCAAATTTTCTGGTACTGGCTGAGAAATGTAAAAATTAGATTAGGTACAAAAGAAACTGTAGTAAATGATTATAGTAATCGACTGTTTGATAAATCCAAATTCACTAGCTTCTGAGATTAAAAACTCACTATTCAACAAAAATCTCGGAGAAAACTGAACTCTGGCTACCCTCAGTCCCCACCCCAGGTGATGGTTCTGGAGTGGTGCAGCCAAACCCCAATCCCAAGAGTCTCAATTAAATCTAACCTTTATACAAGTATTAGAGAACCAATAATCCAAGAGAACATTGTAACCAATAACAAACAACTATTGTGGATGCAGCTCCTCTCAGCAGTTCGGTGATTCAGGATAATGCTGAGAGAGTTGTTTTGGAAGCCATTCCCATCTAGAGAAAAAAAACTTGGGAGCCTTCTGGGGGAGTAAAGGATACTATGTTCACTTTTTAAAACTTGTTTTCTGCTTTTTCTTTCTATATTATGGTTTTTCACCCCTTAGTTCTAATTCTTCTTTCACAACATGAATGAAGAAATATGTTAAGCACAATTTCATATAAAACTTTTTCCCAATTGCTTGCCATCTTGGGGAGGGTGGAGGATATAGAAGGCAGTAGAAAAACGTGAAACTCATAAACTTGTAAATGGATGAATATTGATAACTAACTTTGTATGTAATTGGAAAGATAAAAGAAAATAATAAAAGTATCTAGATGCAGAATTTACATAATCCCCAATTGAGACTGACTAGGTGAGGCACATATTAATAATGTCAAAAGAGAGGATGCTGATGCTTGTGGAATTCTGTTTTTAGGGCCATATACCTGGAAATGATAGATAATAATGAGATTGACAATAATGACAATAATAAGAATTACTTTTTTGTAGTGCCTTAAGAGTTACTCTTTACAAACATTATCTTTTATTCATGAAAGAGCCAGGAGGGTAAGTACAATTATTATCCCATTCTAACAGATGAGGAAACTGAGGTCATTTCTAGGATTCAAACATAGTTCTTCATGACTATCCACTGCACCACTGAGCTAATTTGACCAGTTCTTGTCACTTCATTCTTGGGCTGTCTCCTAGGGAAAATGTTCCAAATCCTGGAAGTTTCTACATGGTACAAGAATTATATCTCTTTGTGTTATTTTGGAACAGGTCCACAGAGGCCCTGACCATGAGTTGGGGGGAGTGGGAAGAGGGAGGATAATATGGGAGAGAGTTGAGGTAAATAATTTGAGATAAATAGGGGTTTTTAATTAATGTCTCATGATAGTCCTTTATTAGTGTTGTCTGAGAGACTTTGGGGTGATTTCTGTCCATCCCTCCCTTCCTTTACTCCACCCTGAGATTTCTGATTACTGATTGAATTACTGTTTCCTGACTCTTGTTTTGTTCTCTGATTTTGTGGACACTGAGGAATGCCTTGGTTTGACCCTTCATGGCATTATCCTTAACCATTGGTATCTTGGCAGAGTAGATAGAGAGTTGGTTTGGTACTCTAAAGGACATAGATTAAATACTGTCTCTGACATAACCTAGCTAAGACACAAAACCTATCAATGGTCAATGGAGCTCTCTAAGACTTTAAATTGCTGAACAGTTGTTGGTCTGCATTGGGAGAAGGAGAAAAATCCCCAGGACATTATTATACCAAAGAAATCTTGCATCTAGACAAAAAAGAAATCATTGGTGGAAGTCACCCCCTTTCCAAATAGGAAATAAAGACCCCAAATCAGACCACATGACAGGAATCTAGAACCAATTCCTACATAGTTACTCAGACAATGACTGAGATTCTGGTTACCTCAGACCCTCCAAGTGATGGTTCTGGGGCAGTACTGCCAGACCCCAGTCCCCAGAGTCTCGATTGACCCCAACCTTTATACAAGTAATAGAACTGTAAAGAACTTTACAAACCTTTCTGAGAGCCAGGAAATGAGGACAGGAGTGGTGTCAGTTATCCTTCCTGCTTGAGTCCCAGGGTCAATAAGGATTCTTTCTGTCCAGTGGGCAGATGTTTTCCTGGGTTTCTATTTCTGTGAAGATAGCCTCTGGATCTTTACTCCTAGGAACATCACAGAGCTTTAACCAAGGCAAGTGAGTCAAACTAGGAGGGTGGGCTGCCCTCTGTATGAACCTTGTCTCATATAATATAGCTCCCATTAAATAATATGAAGCAGTATAAGAAGATTTTTCCCTTGAATTTGAAATAGCCAGTATCTGAAAGGACAAGGAAAAGTGACAAGCAGATACAGAGCTGGACCTGGAGAGAGGCTCCTATCTGTTAGCTATATATATCCCAACTAGGTTATGATGGAGTTAATATCTCTGTGCCTCAGGTTCCTCATCTATGCAATGGTCACAGTAGTTCAGTGCCTATTTTCTGGGTTCTTGTGTGGCTTAAGTGAGCTACTTTCTCTAAAATATCTAAAGGAATAATTCAGATGCTTGCCAGTGTTATTCATCTTCCTTCCTTCCCTGGCAATTCTGTTTAATATCTAGCTTCGATGCTCCCACTGAATTAGCTCAATCTACTCTTTGCTTCATGGATTATAGTCTTGTGATTGTGAGCACTGGCTGACAATAGATGATCCACAGGGGAAGGAAATTTCAAAACCACTCCAATATCTTTGCCAAGAACACCCTATAGACAACTGGTCCTTGAAGGGTCACAACGATTCAGACATAAATGGACAATTGAGCAGCAGCAACTCTTGCTCAATTTCTCTACATTGATTCCATCCTTTGGTTGGAAGTCAAGTCCCTGCTCACCAGGGAGAGCCCATGGAGACCCAGAAAAGGGCCATCCCTGCTGGTCATGTCTAATCTGATATTTTCTTTAAATTGAAATTAATATTTCTGATCAGAAGTTAGTCTCAACCTTTAACTAGGAGTTTAAAAATATCAGTCTACTATATAAGACTTGTCTCCTCTAGTGTTGCCTTGGCCTGTGTCAATACTATCTGGTCATCTCATTGATAGCACCAATAAATTCCTTCTTGATCAACAAAATCTCAAGATAAGAGACATCCTGGATGAGCAGAGAGAAAATTCTATTGTTATTTGTAAACATTTACTCTTCAGCATATATGGAATTCTTGTCAATAGGAATTTTAAGCAAATATAAGATTTGAGAGAATCATATTGTAAAACTATGCCATTTATGTGAAATCTTATGGGTTCACCACCAAAAGTTTCATGAATTCTTTGTTCATTTTGTATAAAATGCTCCCAAAATTTGTAGCAATGTATCAGTGTTGGTGTCCACAAGGATGCTGGAATCCACCCAAGAGTTTTGATAACATCCTAGTGAATTAACATTCCTTTATAAAACTAACTTTGTTATTTCATTTTTAGCTTAAGGAAATTATGGTTAACAGTAAATGATAATGTGACATGGCATCTAGGCTTGAATTTGAAAAAGGATAAGCTTTTCCATTTTTAAATCCAGCACAGGTAACTTGTCTATAGGTGAAGTTGTCATTTTTCAAACTCAAATTGCCCTAGTTGTGAACTGTGTTCTTTGCTAAGTGAAGTTCTCTGAGATTGTTACTTGTGTTTGGCAATCTCATAGGCTGGTGAAATTTGCCTGGTTTTTGGTTTCCAGCCACAGTGGGTGTCAGGGCTAATTTCTAGATGTAAAGAGGTATCTTTCTGGTAAGTTGGCTGAGTGTTTAGAAATCTGGCATTTTTTGTTTAATAAAAACATAAAGGAATATTTACCTGGCATCTTTTGTCATATATCTAGTGCTTCTTATATGTTATTTGTTTAATGTCTTTTTGCTGTGTGTTTTTATATAGTTATTGCTGATATTATTGGGGGGGGGGGGGATGAAACATGCTAAATTTATGATCAGAGATCCAGTAGAGTGAACTTCTGCTTCTTATAGGACCAAAAATTACTGTTCTAGTGATCATATATTTTTACCAAAGGTGGCAAAAATTAACTAGTGCCAATCCTCAGCTGAGCTAGCCTAGATGGGGATCATTTGAAAGGTCTAAAATTAATTAAAGACAAAATTAATTTTAAAAACTAACAAATTGTCTAAGAAGGAACGGGAGTTTTTATCACTGGGTTGGTGAGATGTTAGAGAAAGAAAGTCTGAGAAGACCTCATTTCAAATTTGTAGGAAAATTTCTCCTTCAAAATTCCCTTCCCCTGATCAGAGAAGATACAAAAAGTTTCCTACCTGAGTCAGTTTCTGATTCTCCTCCAGTCTAGATCTCTGCTCCTCCCCATGCTGAGCCATGAGAGCCAGCAGGAAGCATTGCCTTTTCCTCTGCTTCAGAGGTTCGAATCTCTCAGCCCCAACATGTTTCAGTTCCATCTCCATATTGTATGTTTTTTCCCATCCTCAAGATTATGTCCTTCTATACCCTGACCTACCAAATCTTAAGGAACCTTCTGTTTCTTTGTCCTTGCCTCCTCCTGCAGCATTCGGTCTGCCCTCTCTATTCATCTCCTCTTGGTTCTCCTTCCTTTCCTTATTCACCTACTCCTCTGTTTCTTCTCCTATTTCCTCTCTTTTCTCTCCTTCTTCCTTGCCCGTTCCAAATCCTTCTTCTATTTCCCCTTATTCAAAATCTTCCCCCAGTCCTCCAATTTCTTCTCACACCATAACTTCTTCCTCTAGAATCTCCCCTCTTTGCTGCCTGTTTCGGCTCCTCCTCCTGTTCCGTGTTTTCCTAACTCACCTGTAACTTCACCCCTTTTTCTCCAGATTCTTCTACTTTAACTTCTTGTGTTTCCTTTTCTCTTTGTTCCCCAATTCCTTCTTCTTGTGCTCCTATCTCATCTCCCTCTTATAGTCCTGTTTATCCTTCTATTCAATGCCAGCCTACTCACTTTCTTACCCTACTATCTTGCGTCAGTGGAGCCTCATCCCTCAGTCTGGCTGATTACCTGAGTTCACTCTCATCATGTTTTTCCCTCTCCTGCCCCTCATAATAAGAAGTGCTGTAGTACCTACAGGCATAGGAGGGGGGATGCCTGGTCTTGTGAAATCTCATGAAGTCTCTAAGTCCATATCTATAGAAATGTCTGGTATGAACGAGGCTTAGCAGAGATAGTGAATAATCTGAAGGATGAAGTTGACTCCTTGGCAGGAGTAGTGTTACAAAATCAATGACCATGAAATTCCCTTCTAGCAGCAGAGTCTGTGTTTTCCTTGGTGAGGAATGTTGTTTTTATGTTAATTTATCTCAAAAGATACAGAATAGTCTAGAGAAGTTTCAGAAATGGGCCATGAGGGAAAAGAGAGAAGCAGCACCAAGCCTTCCATGGATTGCCATTTTTACTGCCCTACACTCAAGTGTGTGTAGTTGGATTAGGTCTATTATTTTGTGTATTGCTGGGATACTAGCTCTCTTTGTTCTTATTTTTTGTGGAGTAAAAATAGGGATGGCTGTAATTGCTAAATGTTGTACTACTATGACAACAAATGTAATGATATCTGTAGTCAAATTACATGGAATTGAAGAGATAAATGCCCCATGGGCACCTGAGGAATGTTTAAAAGAACTTCCCCTCATATCCTCTAGGGAATTGTAAAGGTGAAAAAATCCTTTTGGTTTCTTTTGGTCTGCAGGTGGCATTATACAGCCCTTTGATTAAAAAGGGAGAAATGATGGAGTAATAGTGATAGAGATTTAGTATAATTGTTAGTATAATTTTGTAACAGTAATTTTACATTTTAA
Source organism: Macrotis lagotis (assembly GCF_037893015.1). Lineage (NCBI taxonomy): Eukaryota > Metazoa > Chordata > Mammalia > Peramelemorphia > Peramelidae > Macrotis > Macrotis lagotis. Next base: position 38,930,052 of record NC_133659.1, on the reverse strand, counting down.
AATATGATACTAATTCTGTAATAATCACACATATTATGGATATTGGTCTTAACTTATATCAGTTGGGGTTACTATACTCAAAATTTTTTATTACTATTCATTATTTTTCTCCATTTTATGCAATGATATCATTGTATGTATTGATTGTCACATTTTTAATTCAGAACATCTGTTTGTCATATAAGCAAGTAGAAAATTTTAAAGAATGTGTTATATGTTTTAAACATCTTGTTGCAAAATCACCTGTGCAACATGAATAACATTTTTGGATTTTTCCTATACTATTCATTTGTTACCACTATAGGATCTTATTCAAAATATAGTATTATTTCTGATCCTTTGGTCTATGAAGTTTAGAGGTGGATTTCTGTCTGATTATAGGAAATTGTTATAAAAGTTCACGGGAATGAAATTGGCTTCCCAATGTAAGTCTGAAATCCAGGTATTCATAAAATATGGGCCATAGTCCATAGAAGTCAGAAAAAGCAAACAACCCAAGAGGGGTTTTGTTGAAATTTTCAGGTGAAAGATTTATTGGGTGGGGTAAGAGTTGAAAGAGCAGTTTTTTAATATGATCTGAGGTTGGACAGTTTCCTGACTCGGTTCCCCATGAATGTGACATTCAGAAAAATGTCTCTCACATGACAGACTGAAGGTCTGGCTTGAGGTGCTTAGCTACCTATAAATGACCTCTGTCTGAAACAGATATCTAAAAACACATAAAGGACCATTGTCCTTTTCTTATATGTCCCTGATCTTTATGGTAAATTGCTATAATTATGTCAGATAATCAGGTACAGAAATTAAATAATTTTGTCCTACATTTATCTAAATTCAAATAGTCAGCTACATTAGTATGTAGTTTGGCATACCTGTTAGGAATGTTATTTTGTTACAAGAAAGAACATTCTCCAAATGGGGAATAACAAAAAATACAATGAAATTAATCTTTATAACTGAATCTTCCATGAATATCGAAATCAAATTATAGATCATCAAGATCTAAGGGATTTCAGAATTTTACTTTCTAATAATGATAATTACTTGTTAAGGAATATTTAACAGAAAAGAAAATCATTATGATTAAACTGCAAATGAAGAAAAATCACTGAAACATCGTAAAGCCATAGAACTGCATAAGGTAACTTCAGAAGAAATCGATGTGAATCTTTCCTTGCTGTTGTGCACTTTTATCTATATGACATATATATATATATATATATATATATATATATAATCAAAATATAATATAATAATGACATATATATAATCAAAAATGGATTTGTCCTTTGAATCTCTGTAATTTATCTCATGACATTGTATTTTTCACTTGATGTACTGTTATGGATCTTATTTTTGCCTGCCCATACTTTCTTGAAAAACTTTAGTCTCAAGAGTTATGTTAACTTTTTTTCTCCTCTCTCCTCCAAGGTATCTTATCTCCCTAAGTCTTTATTTGATTGTTCTACAATTGACATTAAAGTCTATCTAGATCAAAATGGGGGGAATGTCTTTTTTGATATTCTTTAAATTGAAATATTTCTGATCTATAGATTTCTAATCAGAAGTTAATCTCTTAATCTTTAACTAGCAGTTACAAAAATATCAGTCTGTTATATAAGGCTTGTCTCCCACAATGTTGACTTCGCTTGTGTCAGTACTATCTAGTCACCTCAGTTATGGTGTTGCCAATTATTCAAGATTTAGAGACTGAAGACAGAAGATTTAAGGCCACTGAAAAGGTGAAGGAATTCTCAGTTCTCTGGGATTTAAAACTGCTCAGGATTTTATTATGGTAAAATATTGTTACAAAGTACACAGGCCAAAATTAGTACGAAAAACAGTAAGAAACCTAAGGTGAAGTCAGAGAGAGAGAGGAGAGAAAGAGAGAGAGAGACAAGAAGCCATGAAGTTCAACTTTACCAGGCCACATGGTAAAAGGGGGGGCCCATTGTGTTCCATGTGGCCTAAGAAAGATTGTGAGAAAAACCTATCCTGTCAGGGTCAAAGAAGAAGAAAAGGAGAGCAGAAGGCTCTGTGCTTCCTGTTAAATACCCTTCTATAGTAGATTGGTCATGGGGCAGTGCTTGAGGAGTGGTCTTACACCTTGGACCAGGTATCTTTCAATGGTAGAGTATGTATTGGTCCTTCCTGTCCCAAGGTACTCAACCCCCAAGTTCAACATGTCATTTCCTGCCCACATCAGCATCCAAGCCAAGGTTAAATAAAGGAGAAAATGGAGGACAAGATACAAACAACAATGTCAAAGGAAGGCAGGATACAATCAACAATCAAGGTCAGTTTACATCTCAGGGTCAAGGAGCCTCCACCCATTTAGCAAGATTTAAAGCAATTAAGATTACGGATTTTGCTTCTGCTACATTCATATTCATTTCCCTGCATCAAGGGCACCAATAAATTCTTTCTTGATAAACAAAATCTCAAAACAAGAGACATCTTGGATGAGCAGATAGAAAATTCTATTGTAATTTGTAAACATTTACTTTTAACAATTAAGTGGAATTCTTGTCAATAGGAATTTTAAGCAAATGTTATAAGATTTAAGAGAATCATATTGTAAAACCATGCCATCTATGTGAAATTTCATGGGTTGGCCACCAAAAATTCTTTTCCAGTTGGTTATTTTGACTTTTAAAGGAGTCGATTTCTTTAGTCAACTTTTCATAATTTTCTTTTATGACTCTCATTTCTTCTTTCCATTTTTCTTTTTTCTCTCTTCTTTGGTTTTTAGATTTTTTTAAGCTCTTCTAGGAAGTTTTGGATTTGAGTCCAAATCATAGACTCTTTAGAGACTTCACATGGAAGTAATTTGTCCCTGCTTTCTGAGATGGCATTTTTATCACCTCTATCTGCATAGTAGCTTTCTATGGTTGGGGCTCTTTTAGAGGGTTTGTTTTGTTTTTTTTTTTTTGGCTAATTTTGATTGTTGAGCTCTGCTCCTGGGGTGCAAGGAACATAATCCTGATTTTTTGTGCAGGGGTTGGGGATCTGATCCCCGGCTTATCACAAGCCAAGATGTTGCCTATGCAGCCCAGACATTGCCTATTACAAAGGTTTGTTTCCTCAGACTCTGCCTATGTAGTAGTTTATTCCCAAACCAGTCCTTTCTTTTGCCCCATTGTTTCCAGGGTTCAGACTTGTCTGGGACTGGGACTCTCCCTGCTAGCTTGCTATCTAGCTACTGAGACCTGTGCTGCATCTAGCTGCCATCTAGGCTGCACTGCCCACCAGTTTTCTGACTTTCCCTCCTCACTGGGCTTTATGTCTCCTTTTCCCCCAAAGAAAGACGTTTCCTAAAGATCCTCCATGATGCCCACAGCTGAAAATCTTTATCAGTCAAGTTATTTTTCTTTTGTTTTGTTTTGGTTTATTTGTGGAACTTATAACTTCAATGTCTGTGTAGAGGCTTCATTTAACATTGTGTAGAGAAAACCTCCAATAGCATGCCAGCTTCACACCACCATCTTGGCTCCACCAATTTTATTTAAAGATAACTGTAAATCTTAAAATTTAGTGTTAAAGTAAAAAGACAAAAAATATGTTAGTCATGAAGTTTATTCTCTCTCTCAAGAAACCTATAGGTGGAAGCCATCATCCAAGATGGTCTACACAAACTTAGTAAAAAAGGGAATATTTATGCATTAAAAAGGATAAGGGAATCATTAAACCCCTTTGTATGTCTGTCAATATTAGGTTACACAATTGCTCCTCAAAGAATATCATCTTTTTACAGTGCTATCTGGGCAAAAGAAGAATGCAGTTTACTTTTCCTAGATTTAAGTATAGGAAAGGGCAGGACAAGTTTTTTGGATTTTCTCATGATTTTTCTTCCTAGGTTTATAATCATTATATGTAGATATATAATATTTCATTCTTTATAATCATAAGAAAATCAGAATTTTTATCACGAATATAGGTTTGAAAACTGGTTAAACTTTGACATAACTCAGAATATTGGCCCTTCCAGACAACATCCCATCTTTTAGAGTGAATCAAGGATAAATATTTATTGAGCACTCACTGTATACATAGGTTTGCGACATCCAATATAGACTCTGTGTACAATTAGGTTACAATTTACAAGCTTTGTAATCCATGCCTAGTCATCTTCAGTCTACTTTCCTCATCTGTAGAATGGGCATAATAAGAATACATTCACAGGGATATTGTGAGCATCCAATGAGATAATCTATAAAATGCCTCACAGATATACTAATGATAGCTACAAAGAAGATGAAACCATATATTTGAGAACAAGAGGTGCTATTTTTCTTCTTCACTTCCTCAAATCAGGTTTTATTTAGATTCATGAAGTCTGACCCCAAAATGATGCTTCTTAATACTGTCCTCAGCAGTGAACATTTGGCAGCTCTCTTTATCTAAGTGGGACCAACTTAGGGTCACCCATTCACCTTAGATAATCAGGCAAAGTGCTTGAAATTCCTCCTGGCTATGATCAGTTTCTTTGCATTTAAATCATTTTGAATGCCCCCTTCACTCTTTGCACCCCCAGAAGAATGGCAGCCCACTGTCCCTGCAATCCATCCTAGAGGAAGACTTTGTGAGTTCAAATAAGGAAGGTTTATAATTAACTGAACTTCTTCCTGAAGTAAAGGAACTCTGGTTGAAGAGAAATGTTGTATCCTTTTTATATTGGGAACAAATCTTGCAATTTTCCTCTGTTATTAAAATGCACTTGATTTTGTATTGGCTTTTGGAAACCCCCTCTGAGTATTCCAATGTCTGGACTTGGTGGATGGTCCATGTCTGAGTGTGGTCCTGCCCTGGGGGCAGGTGAAACAGAAATACTCATGAACAGTAAAATGCTACCTGACTTCAGATATTTATTTAGCCCTGCCCTTGGAATATGCTCAATAAAGTCCACCACTTCTTAACCACTACACCATTCTGCCCACCATAGAAATTTATTTAAGCAACATTCCACCCCATCTTGACCTCTCTTTTTCCAGTGTGACTCAGTTGGGCAGCTGCTGCCCAGTTTCTTTCCCCCTTCCTTTATACAGGCTAGAACCATGGCCCGGACCCATGTGGTCCCAGCTTGATGTGGCTGGATCTATGTTGTTCTGGGACCAGTAAATGTCTCTTGGATGTCTCCTTTCCCTTTTTTCCCTTTCTTAACTTGACTATCCTCTTTTTTATTCTCCCTCAGCAGTTTCTTCTTTTCCTGACTCCACTACCTTCTTAGAAACTCATCCTCTTTACCTCGTTAAAGTACCTAAACTTGATTCCCATGTGACTATGCTCCCTCTTTGGGGATCAGTGGTTTCCTGCCTTCACTGTAGCCTTTCTTTCCCTCATCTTCTGCTAATCCACCTGTCTGATAAGTCTCTCTTTCCCTTTAACTCTCAGCAGTTCTGAAATTCATGGCCTAACTGCTTTTCCAAATAACCTAACTTGAGAACTTTCAGGAGTAAGGACTACTTTGTGGAATTTTTGTAGTGACTTGTAAATTTTTTGTGCAGCCTGTAAATTGAAGTCTAAGCTTTAAGACCTCCCTGAGGCAGAGAGTTTGGTGATTTCACCATCCAAAGGAACCAGAGTCGTCCCTCTCTCCAGCAACATTGCCAACTCTGAGTCGGTTTAAAACTGAAGCTGATTTGATTCTAGGAAGTTGGTCCATATCTGTGCTTTCTCTGTCTCTCTCTGTCTCTCTCTCTGTCTCTCTCTGTCTCTGTCTCTCTCTGTCTCTCTCTGTCTCTCTCTGTCTCTCTCTGTCTCTCTCTGTCTCTCTCTCTCTGTCTCTCTCTCTCTCTCTCTCTCTCTCTCTCTCTCTCTCTCTCTCTCTCTGTATGTGTGGACCAAAGCTGTAAGGTTCACAAATTAAGAAAAAGAAAAAGCTGAGAATTTATTCTCTACATGAAGCTAGCCATCATTGTTTATTTAGAGCCTAACTTCAAAAATGTGACATGAATTGAGTTTAAAATAGAATTACTTATCAAAAAAATTGCTTTGCATATGGAAATATCCCTCTGCTATGGAGGTCACTTTTCCCATTGGTGTGTTCTTTCCAGAGGCTCCCATTTTGAAGATGTTCTCAGAACTGCCCTGCTTCATTCTTTTTCTGGAGGTATTTCTGACTCTCCTCTTCCCCTACTTCCTTGTTTTTCAGCCCCTTTTCTCTGTTGTCTTCCTATATCAGAATGTAGGCTTCATGAGGACAGAGTCAGTTTTCTTTGTATCCCCATTACTTAGCAAAGTACATGGCACAGCATAGGGACTAAATAAAATTATGTTCCTGGCTTTGCTTTGATATCCCCTAGAATCTTGAATCCTACTGCTTATGGCCTATTAAAACAATTATTCTCAGTCACTGACATTGCTATTTTATTGCAAAACATTTGGGAATTGTGTTTCCTGTTCTCCTTCTTGTTCCCCCTTTCCTTCTTCCCCTGGTCCTCAGTGACAGCATTTATAATACACTCATATTTTCATAATATTAAAGTCAAAATACAGGTACTTATTTTCTAGGTTTAGTAGTTAGATTGAATTTTATTGCAAAAATATTTTAAACTAAAATTAGTGTAAAATTGGGCAATCAAAATTGGGACTAAATCATATGGTTATTTTTTTGCAAGTCAAATGGGGTTAAGTGGCTTGCCTGAGGCCACACAGCTAGGTAATTATTAAGTGTCTGAGGTCAGATTTGAACTCAGGTACTCCTGACTCCAGGGCTGGTACTCTATCTACTGTGCCACCTACCCACCCCTCATATGATTATCTTAACATGGAATAACTCTGTAGACCAATGATACTGGGGAACAAGAGCAATCCATAGTGTAAAAGCAAATAAAAGCAGGATATCTCTTTTTTCTCCTCATCCTTCTGGTCACATTTTTTTTTAATCTATACAACAGCCCTTAGAGGAAGGTACTAAAATTCTCCCCATGGTGTAAATGAGGAAACAGGCAGCCATATGAATCATGCTTTCTCTTTTCCTCCTTGTTTTATTTTTTCTTTCTATGGCTTTATTTGATTTATTTCTTACTATATAGACATGACGTTTTACTAAAAACATTTTACCAGAAGACCTAGTCATGACTTTTTGCTGTCACTTTTTATAAGTTATATAAATGCACTTGAAAACTTGTTCTTCACTTCTTCCTGGGTTGAAGATGGGAAAGGAATTGAACATGAACGTTTTATGCACCCTGATAAACCTCTAAGTGATTATCCTATCCAATGTTCATAGTTATTAGGAATTGTAATTGGTAAGTGCAGCCCTTATAAGGTTTGTGCATCTTCATCCTAATTTCCATTAATGAGTCAGAGTTCTGAATCAGGATACTTCCACTCTAAAGTAGAGGCCTAAAATTCTCAGATTTCATTGAACATGGTTGAAGAGTTAGAGTCATTCCCTAATATTATTGACTCAAATTCCCATTCTGGTGTTCTCCTGAATGTTAATCTCTAGATAAAAAAAGTTCAATTTTATTTAACCAATAATAACAATAAACTCTTTAAAAAAGATATTTATCTTGAAGATATATAAAGAGTGGAAATACAAACTTGTTCCCAGCACCCAGGGCCACATTTTCCTCTGGGCCAATTCTGTTCCTGGGAAGAATGGACTCACAATTAAAACAGATTCTACATAGCATTCTCCTTATCAAATTTGCTTTTGAATTATTCATATGAATGGATGAATCACTCACTATAACTACAAATTGGCTGCCCTTGTTGGGATAGTTTATTCATGACTTGACTAGTTGCCATTTGGTTTGTAGCAAATCCTGACATGGATTATAGCTCTTACTCTCATGACCAACAAAGTTTACCACGTCATAGCTAGCTCCAGTTCTCTTTCACTTAAGAACAGGAAAGAATTGATGAAAGAGGCAGAAGAAAGGTGGACCTCTGTTTCTTCTGTCTGTTTCTTTTCTTCCTCCTCTCCTCCCTCTCCCTTCTTCTCTTCCTCTTCCTCCTGTTCCTCTCTCTCTCTCTCTCTCTCTCTCTCTCTCTCTCTCTCTCTCTCTCTCTCTCTTCTCTCTCTCTCTCTTTCTCTCTCTCTCTCTTTCTCTCTCTCTCTCTTTCTCTCTCTCCTTCTCCCTCTCCTAATCTCCCTCCTAGGGACAAGGACTGAGATTTAATTGGTAGAAGAATCATCTATGTGAGAAAGTTCTCCTAAAAATGTTAGTCATCATCTTCACAGTAATTTATAGGCATAGGCAATTGTCTAAGTCGCTGAAAAGGAAATGACTTTCCCAAGGTCACAGTGTCAGTGTGAGTAGGACTTGAACTCAAGTCTTCTTGGCTCCAAAGGAAACATTTTATAGTCCATGATGTCATGCATGCTTACACCTTCATCTCTTCAAATACAAATGTAAACTCATGTTCATATTTTATGCTTCCAACATATTTGATATATAAAACATGTGGAGATTCTATAACTGATTTATATAAAGACAGTTCCTAGTATTATGTAAAGTTTTATTTTGAAAAGGAGAAAAATAAAAATAGAGATGTCTGAATGCCCAGTCATTAGACTGAAAGATGTAGTAAAGAAAATGAGGATGGTTTAGCTTGGAGGAGAGAAGCCTAAAGGGGCCACAATAGATGTTTCCAGTTGGTTGAGGGGTATCATGTGGAAAAGGTTTTAGACCTTTTCAGGGATTCAGTTCTTGCACTCAGAAGATCACATTGGAAGTGGTTCCTATATTGTATGATGAGACTCTCCAAAGATTCTCTGCGAATCTTTGGGACATCATGTGATACTTGAATTTTCAAGGAAAACACCAGGCCATTTAATAGTTGACTGATACTAGACTTAACTACTGGCTAGAAAGAACTCATGGGTTTAATGTTAGATCATGCTCCATTCCTTCCAATGCCATTTTGGAATTTTTGAGGTAAGCCTGCTCACTTCTGCTTTTGTCTATGATAATAAGTTCTCGTTTACATCATCATGTCTTGATGAAGCTAGGTTTTTGGCAGTTGTTGAATTAAAAGGCAAGTACTGAGGAAAAATCACCTTGGAACAGGACACGGCAGTGGGTAATAGTAAAGAATGAAATATGACTCTGACTAGAGCATGGGAACTAGAGTCAGAAGACTTAAGTTTAAATTCAGTCTCACACATCTACTAGCTATGCATCCCTGAACAAGTCACTTAGGCCTTTGGTCTGTTTCCTCATCTGTCAAATGAGCTAGAGAATGGAATGGCAAACTACTACAAAAAGAGAGACAGACCTGACTAAAAATGACTAAATAATTAAAAATGAAATTTAAAAATTCTATTTTTGTGTATAAGTTTTAAAAGACTTTTATGTTTTTAGGACCTAGGTACTTGTTATGGTATTTAATAAACAGGACTCACAGGTATTTCTTTTGTCCCAGGTGCTATTGAAAAAATGGTATGACACTAAAGGTTGTCTGCATTGAGAAAGTTTGGAAACCTTCAAGTTAGTATTTGTAAAAGGTCATATTCAGACTGGTCATGAAGCATATAACTGTATGCATGTCTTCATTTTTTAGTTAAGAGAGATCTGTCTTTGCTTGCAGAGTGTGAGGATACAACTTGCAAAGTCAGTTTATCAGACTAGGAAACACGATATGTTTGACACCTTCTATATATCAGAATAGAGAGGATTCTGAGACCCCCTAATGTAACACCCATGCAAAAGAAGTAGGACTTAGAGCTTGAAGCACAGTCTGCTCATTTTATAGAGAAGGAAACTAAGGTTGGGAAAGGTTAAGTGATTTTTTCCAAGCTCAGATAGGGGCTAAGTATCAGGGTTGGCATTGGAGCTCTGATCTTCTGACTACAATCTCAGAATACTTTCTATTGTTCACACATAAATATTTAATAATTAAAAGTATAACTGGGAGTCCTGAAATGAGGAATTGTTCCACTTGGACATTTTAAAATCTTAAGTAGCAAAGGGACAAATTTAAAAGAGGTCAAGGGTCTTGTGCTCTGAAATCAGCAGAACAAATTTGGAGACCAGTTGAAATCCCATCTTCTGTGTGATTTAGGCAAATCACTGGGTATCTCTGTGCCTCAGTGTCTCATGATATTAATAATATTTACTTTGAGGTTCCCAGAAAGTTTTACTCATATAAAGTCTGTGAAGTAGGTACTATCATCACCCCCTTTTATGAATGAGGAAACTGAGGTAGAGACTTTCTTAGGGAGCTACAATTTATAAGTGTTTGATGTGAGATTTGGACTCAGGTTTTCCTGACCTCAAGTTGTGCCCTGAAAGAGGAGAAATTCAAACTTCCTGCCTTTCTGACCATTTAGTAGAATGAAGTTTCATCTCACCAACACTGAAGAAATGGATGCTCTTCATGTGAATTAGCTCCAATGTCCTTTACCCTGATGGGTGAGCATTTGCTTTGCTGAATTAGAAGCAGGAAACACACCACACACACACATACACACAGGGAGGTCTCAGGTCCTTTTTTTAGATGGAACAGATATATTCTTTAACTTGTTTTTTTTTAGAAAACAAAACTGCTTTATTTTGACATCAATTTGCCCAGCACCTTATTCCCCAAGCCAGTGATTTTTTTCCCTTCATTAGATAACAAGCCCATCAATTTTGTGCCAACAGTTTTAAAAGTAGGGATTAAAAAGAACTCTTCATTCTCAGCTTCCTTAATCTTTGTTTTAGGTCCTCTATCTGTCTCTTCATCTCTTCGGCTTTCTCATAAAATCCTTCATTCATCAGCTCCTTTTGAAGCTAAGAGAAGACACGAGCACAGTAGTATTGCCCATTGGTTAGTCCCCATTTCACCAAGAACCACCTTGATGTATTTCTTCTATGTATCTGTAAACTCTAAGAAGATTAGAAGAGAGGGAAAAGGGCACAGTAGATTTCTTCTCACTGGGCAGTGAAAAAAAAACTAGAATTTGGGCCTTCTCTGAAACAGTACTTTCCCACTATGAGAGACAAGAAGTTAGACCTCAGGACCAAGGGTGAACTGGATTAGCTGAATATATGGCCAGTTGGCTTGGAACCGTGGTTCTAAAAGGGGAGAACTGGGTGGTATGCTGCTGGACTTGGACTCAGGAACACCTGAGTTTGAATCCTGTCTTTGATACTTATCAGCTGTTACTGGAGCCAGGTTCCTTAATTTATAATAGCATCTAAATTCCTGGATTGTTGTGAGAATAAAAAGGAAATATTTGCTTTATGAACCTTAAACGTATGCTAGCTATCATCTGCATCATTATTCTCAATTCTTAATCGAGTGACATAGATGCTCACAAAACACTATATGAGTGATTCAGGATGGTCGCAAATAAACCTGGAAGGGGATTGGCTCTTTGATCAACACGTAAACAAATGTCAGTCAGTACCTGCTGCCTCTATTATTTTTGCCTGGACTGACCAAGTAAACTCCATGAATTTAGACAAGATCCACTTGATCACATGGCCTATCGGTAGGGGTTTCTTGGTGATGATGCTAAATGAATCAAGTCAGTCACTGAATATATTTTTGTCCCAGGGCCCAGCAGTTCAGGGCTCAGGAAGGAGGGAACAATTGTCTCAATCTGGGATACTTGGCATTATCCTAACAGCCGCAAACCACAGGGGACAGTGGAATTAACTTTCACTATCCATGGTGCTTAATATTATAGATGATTCCACAAACTCTCTGATTGGATTTTTTTAGTGTCTTTGTTGAGAACAAAGGGGCTTTGATCTGAATTCAGGGAGTTCAGTCAGAAGCAGGTAGAACAGTGACAAATCCAAACAGTTCCCTTTGAGCTTTCCCTTAATGTGTTATGGAATTAGAAGTCCTAATCACAGGACTATAGAGATTCATGAAACTTTCTGAATTTCAAGCTGCTTTTTCCTAACAGAGATAATGAAAGCTTTTTGTAAACACAATTATATACAAAAAGCTAGGAACAAGACAGTGACCTTTGTACCCTGGTTTAAATTTGCTTCTGTGTCTTTCTTGGCTCTCGCTCTCATTTGTATGACCTAGCATGGCCTTGTTGAGAGCCTTAGTCAGGAAGACCTGGATTCAAGTCCTATCTCAATCCTTCCTGGCTGTGTGACCCAAGACAAATGATTTGACCTCCCCCGTGTCTCCAGAAATTCTCTGAGATGATCATTGCAGGGTGGTGCTGCTTGTATTGCAGTTCCTTCCATCCACAAGGTCACAGGGCCAGCTTATTCTCTCTTATATTTGCAGGAAAGAGACAAGGACTGTTGGGGAGGGAGCTTGCACTTAGCCCTCTAAAGTTTTCAGAAAGGATCTAGTGAATGCTATTCATGACAAGTTTAGCACCGGAAGTTAAGTCAGGACTTACTGATCTCAATACAGAGGGGATCTTGGCAGAGAAAATACCAGAGATTGCTGACCAAGAAATGGAATTCAAAAATAGCTTTAAGCTTGAACATACAAGTTAGTTGGCACAGCTCTGGTTTTTTGATCCAAAGTGCTTTTTCTGTCCCTAGGTTCAGGAATCTCCTTTTGGAGAGAAAAGGCACATTCCAGCTGAAGCTCAGAGAAACTCATGGATCTCCTATGGGAGAATAACCATTGAAGGTTGTTCTCTGGACTGATGATTAAGCTCAGTTGTCTGCCTTGTATAAAAAGGATATTAGGCCTTTGCTTTGTACTAACTGTATCTTCTGTTTGACTAGAAAAACACTTTATAGAGATTTGTGAACTTTGAAACTCATACGATAAGATATAATTGATCCTATATAACAAATGAGAAAATTAAGAAGGAGGGGAAGGAGGAAGGCCTAGTTCTTCTGATGAAAATGCTCTTGTCCTTGCTGACTCACAGAAAGGCAAATTTGCCTTCGCTATCTGTCTGCCCATCCTTTTCCTGCAATGGTGATGGTGTTGCTTCCTAAGCATAGCCACTGATCCAAAACTCTGTGTACCTTCAGCTTATGATGCAGAATATTTTTCTGTTCTCTGAGGATCAGTCTCCTATCTTCTTCCATCATCTTTTTCAATTCTTCATGAATTTTCTGCTGAGCTTCCATCTCTTGCTGCTTTTCTATTTCTTGTTGTTTCAACGACTCGGTCTCCTTCTCAACTGCTTCTTTTTCAACCTGTTCAACTATTTGAAGGAATTTTAAAAAAAAATCAAAAGATTAAATCAGGTGAAGCTAGTTTTTAATCTATTATCTATTAGTCAACAAACATTATTAAGTGCTTACTAAGGGCTAGACATTATGTTAAACACTTGAGAGACCAAAAACCAAGAATGCTAAAAACAATTCAAGGAGCTGTTATTCTAGGAGAATAAAGCAGTATCCAAATAACTATTCAGATGAAAGATATACAGTTAATGAATGAGGAAGGTAGCCTTAAATGGTAGAGGAATGAGGAAAGGTTTTTTTGAAGAAGGTGGAATTTTAGTTGAGGTAAGAGATATGAGGCGGAGAATTAACGGGTTAGGGAATAGCTAGTGTAAAGACTTGGAACTGAAATATAAAGAGAATAAATTATAATAAATTATAAGACCACAAAAGGTAGGGAAAAAGGCGATTGATGAAGGACTTTCTGTGTTAAGTGAAGGAATGTGTATGATCTTAGAGATAAGAAGTCATTGGAAGTAGAGGAAGTTGAGGGGACTATGAGAACAAGTGCTTGATTGTGATATCTGAATGAGCCTCACTGACTTAAATCTTGTGCTTCAGTTCTAGAGATAATTCAGTTCAATTTCTATGGAATTGTGTGTCTAGTTCAAATTCTGTCTTGGAAGAAAACTTTACTCAAATGTGAAAAACTATTATATTATCTGAACTTAACATTACATGCCTATAAAGCTAGTCCACCTCGACCTACTATTTAGAGTCTCTTAGCCAAGGGCCCTGAGCTGAAATCCAGTGAGATCCCAAGATTGATGCAAGCAATTTTCTCACAATTATACACCTCTCATGCTATGTAAATTTCTTATTCAAAAAAATGCACCTTTAATGATTAGTCAATTATAGATTCCAGGTTGCTTTGATTGTCCATAGATACTTGGAGGGCAGTGGGACAGCTCCTTTTCTGGTTTCTGGGAATTTCATCTGTTCACTTTTTCCCCCCAAATCTGGAAAGTCCCTATCTGTCAACTAAATAGAAAACAGATTACCTGATGTTGTATTGTTTCCTTGTAATTAATTGATCTTCATTATTTTAAATGTATAATAGTCTGTAGTTTTTTCTGGGGGGGGGGGTCCACTGCCAAAGATGTGGATTGGGCCTGGTCCCAGTTTCTGGGGCACTTTACCTACAAAACTTAGTAAATTTTGCTTAAAAGGTTGAACTTTTGTTTCCTTAGTCATTTTGTCTTTTATCCACCACAAGGTCATTGAGCAGAAGCATGACAAATATATTTTCTCCTAGAACCCAAACTGCCAGTGAGAAAGGGATTAGAGAGGGGCAGAGCCAAGATGTCATAGTAAAGGCAGGAAATCCCAGAAACTCTCCCCTGAATATTCCAAATGCCTTTAAATTATGACTCCAATAAAATTCTAGAGTGGCAGAACTCACAGAAAGACTGAGTGAAACAATTTTTCAGCCCAGTTCCTCCAGAGTTGGAAATGGCCACAGGACATCTCTGGCCATTGTTTCCATGGGAACAAATTGGCTCCAACCATCCACAAACAGCCCATAGGTTTCCTGTGTCCCTGGATATGTGACAGTGGGACAATTTCCAGACATCTCAGCTCATAGATTGCCAAAGACAACTTGGAAGATCAGCAAGAAAATTCTGCTGCACCAGTGAACTTGGAGCTGAGGCCAGCACAGGCCTTAGCACAGTCCCTCCCCAGGAATCTGCAGAGTCACCCAGCAACTGCTTCCAGAGTACTCTGCTCATAGTTGGTAAGGGGAGATCAGGGGAGACTGCAGATTTCTCTCCACTGTCAGTGTGTCTGTTGCTTTGCCGATATTCAGATCCAGTTGCAATCTAGGGCCCCATGTTGCCATAACAGAGAAGGGATCCTCCTCACAGTTACAGGGCTGAAAGAAGAGTGTTTGTGGCTATCCACAGACCAGAGCACTGGCCAGAAGAGTAGTTAGAGCCTCTTTAAAGACCTTGGAGGAATTGAGGTATCCCTCAAAAACTTGGGAAAAGTGCTTTCTCCACTCCAAAACCTTAAAAAAGAGTTAAAGTAAAGTCATAGACTGGGGCAATGAATAAACAACAGAAGAAAAAGAATCTGAAAATAGACAATTACTTTGATTTTTTCTGCATTGCTCTCATTTATCCTCCCATTTTTTCCTCCACCTCCCTTAATTGCTTTTTAAAGTCTTTTTTGAGCTCATCCATAGTCTGAGTCCATTTTCTATTTCTCTTGGAGGTTTTGGATATGGAAGCTTCAATTTTGTCATCATCTGAGTATGTGTTTTGATCTTCTATGGGACTAAAGTAATTCTCCATGGTCAGATTCTTCTTTTTCTGTTGTTTACTTATTTCTGCAGTCCAAGAATAATTTACAGCACTTCCAAGGCTTTGGGGTTTTTTGGGGGGACACCCCACTAAAACTTTTATTCCTCCAAGGTCTTATGCTCTCTTGCCTGTGCTTTGATATTTAGATGACCACCTCACTTCCCTCTGCCCTGGAGCTGTAAGGAGGGGTCCTGCTTGGCTATCTTAGTATGGAAGCCCAAACTGCAACCTGGATCTGAGTGTAGGCAAACAGCAGCATCCTGTCCCAAGGGACAGCAGGGAAATTTCTGCAGTCTTCCCTGACCCCCTTACCATCTGTGGGTTTTGCTTTAGGGGGTGCAGGCTGCTTTATCTAGATTCTTGCTGCACCTGCAAACCAGTGCTCCCTCACTCCACACTCTTTCAGATGTAGCAGAATTCTCTCCCCACCCCTTCAAGCTGTTCTGGAGCTGTGCTGCAACTGGGGATTTTTCTGACTCCCATTCCTGGTGAAACACACCTTTCCCATGGAACTTTTAAGTCATCTTGGACTGAGGAAATGTATCACTAAGTCTTTCTGTAGCTTCTGCCCCTCTAAATTTTGGCTAGAGTCATAATGTGTTGGCTTTTGGAGTTTTGGGGGGGAAGGAGTTCCCAGGAAATATTGCCTTCATGCCACCATGTGGGCTCTGCCAAGCTGCCATCTTGGCTCTGCTCAACAATTACTTTGGTTAAGTGAAGGATTAAAATACACATTCAGAAGATAACAAAGTTAAGTCTTCTGTATCCAAAACCTTCAAGAAAAATATAAATTGGTCTCAGTCTATGGAAGAGCTCAAAAAATTTTGAAAATCAAATAAATGAGGAAAGGCTTTTTGACTTGATCTTTTGAGAAATGATAGCAATGACAGAAAATCACAAAAAACCAAAGTCAGTGACTTAATAAAGGAGATACTACAATATACTGAAGAAAATACCATCTTAAAAAGCAGTCCAGGTCAAATGGAAAAAGCAGTCCTAAAGGTAAATGAGGAGAAGAATACCTTAAAAAAAGCAAAATTGACCAAATGGAAAAGGAGATAAAATGTTCTCTAAAGAAACAAGCTAAGGGAAGCTGATGACTTTGTGAGAAATCAAGAGACAATAAAACAAAACCAAAGTATACTTTCTAGATGAAAAAAGTTGAGGAAAGGTATAGGAGGAGGGGGGTGTAGGTGTTAGAAGAGAGAGGGAAGATCATGGGAGAGGGTAATGAGATATAACACACTTTTGAAAAGCTAGAAGAAAATGTGAAATATCTCATTGGAAAAACAACTGACTTGGAAAATTGATCCAGAAGAGATAATTTAAAGATTATTGGGCTACTTGAAAGTCATGAACCAAAAAAATAGTCTAGATTTCATTTGTGAAGACACTCTTCAGGAAAATTGCCCTGATATCCTAGAAGCAGAGGGTAAAATAGAAATGAGGGAATCTATCAATCAGCTCCTGAGAGAGATACCAA
This sequence comes from Macrotis lagotis, assembly GCF_037893015.1. NCBI lineage: Eukaryota > Metazoa > Chordata > Mammalia > Peramelemorphia > Peramelidae > Macrotis > Macrotis lagotis. The sequence goes on along the minus strand of NC_133659.1, from coordinate 38,913,169 downwards.
AATAAAATCTCCCAGGAATATTATAATCAAATTCCCGAACTCCCAAGTCAAGGAGAAAATGTTACCCAAAAAACTGGAAAGAAACAATTCAACTATCGTGGCACTACAGTTAGGATTACACAGGACTTAGCAATGTCTACATTAAGGGTTCATAGTGCTTGAAATATGTTATCCCAGAAGGCAAAGGAACTTGGATTGCAACCAAGAATTAACTACCCAGCAAAATTAAGCATCTTCCATGGGAAAAGATGGATATTAAATGAAATAGGGAACTTTCAAAATTTTCTGTTAAAATAACCAGAGCTGAACAGAAACTTTGATCTTCAAGTACAGGACTCAGTAAAGCATAGAAAGGGTAGATGGGAAGGACTAATTATGAGGGATTTAATGATGTTGAATTGTGTGTTTCTGTGTATTCCTGCATGGGAAGAAGATATTAATAACTCATATGAACCTTCTTATCTATAAGAGCAGTTAGAAGGAGCAGATATAGACAAGGTATAAGAGGGAACTGAATATGAAGGTATAATATATCATAAAGATGGAGTTAATGGGTAAGAAAGAATTATACTGGGAGAAAGGGAAAGGAAATGTAGAACAGGCTAAGATATTTCATGTAAAATTGGGAAGAAAAAGCTTTTGCCATGGAGTGCAGGGGGTAGGTGAGGAAGGATGAGTAATCCTTTATTCTCATTGGAAGTGACTCAGAAAGGAAATAACATACACATTTAATAGGATATATAAATATTACTTAATCTAGAGGGAAAAAGGTGAAGAAAGGTATAGGAGAAAGGGGACAGGGGAAGGGGAGGGGGGTGTAGGTGTTAGAAGAGAAGGAAGATCATGGGAAAGGGGAGAGGGTAGTCAGATATTACATACTTTTGAGGAAGGACTGTTGAAAGGAGGGAGAGAAAATAGAATAAATAGGGTTGGGGAGGAATAGAAAGGAGAGAAATGCAGCTAGCAATAGCAACTATGGGAAAAAATATTGAAGCAACTCTGATGGACTTCTGATACAGAGTGCAATCCATGCCAAAGACAGAGCTGATGTTATCTGAATAGAGATGGAGGCACACATTTTTCCCTCTCACTTTATCTTGAGGTTCCTCTATCTTTGTGGGGGGAGGGGGATTATGTGTACTTTTACTACAAGACTATTGTAGTAATGTGAAAAAAATTTTAAAGACAAAGGGATTTAAAATTTAAAATTCCCATTTTCTTAATTAGAGAAACAGAACTGAGGATATCTGGGGGAGTAGTATTTTATGACCTGCTAAATGTAACAGCTATAATCACAATTGCTATTATAATTCCAGCAGGGAATAAGAAGGTAAAAAAAGGAAGGAGTTCTATGTATTTCAGAAAAATCTTCATGCCACACTCAAGCCCTTAGAGAATGTTCAAATCCACCAAATCCCCTGAATGACAAGATCGTTACACCAGAGCTTCTTATACCTTCCAAGGCCTTCTCTTGATCTGTAAGAGTTTGATCTCTCTTCAGGATGGAATTTTCTTTTTGGGCCAGTGTCTGTAGAAAATTTTGAAGTACCTCATCTGCCTAGAAAACCATATAAATTTAATAATCTAAGTGAAATGGATGAATATTTACAAAAATATAAGTTTCCTGGGTTAAATGAAGAGGAGATTACACTTATAATTTCCCCAGACTAAGTCAGTTGCTGAGAACATACTTTTTTAATGGTAGGGGCAATGTCTGATATATAGGCTAGAATGTTCTTTTCCATAAATGGTATTAAAAACATTTTAGGGACATGATTGATATAAGAGAGTAAAGACAGAAACTATCGATGTGCCCTACTCATCAGTGAGCACCAAAAAGTAGGTCACAAAGAGGCATAGCCATGAATATCTCATTTTCTTCCAAGCGTGAACTTGAGACAGTAGGACAGTCTGCATTAGGCCTGGTATTTATGACCCTCCTATGGTTCACCTTCCTCAACTTCAGTATATTCTCGGGGCAGGAAGGAGAGATTTCTATCAAGAACTTACCATAGAGATGTAAATTAAAAAGCTGAAAGCTTCTAAACATTCTCCTCTTAGGTAGTTATTGGTAGAAGAAAATCTGTGCTCAAATAACAATGAAATCCTGGTGCCTTTTTCACAACATAATCCTGACCTCCAGGTCTTTTCTCACCTTTACCATTTTCCTGGACTCTTGATGATATTTGTTTATCATTTCTTCTCTTTCTTTCCTGTAGAGCTTATAACCCCCTGGCACAGAATATTTGCCTTTAGAAATGGCTTTCTTCAGAGTCTTTGAGGTTTTCTTAAGCTTAGTTTGACAATCTTTGGTTGATTCTTCCTTATTTCGAAGTATGAAATCATTCTTCTTGGTTTCTAACATGTGCTGCCAGAGAGATGGGGAAAAAAGATAATCAGAGAAATTTAAGCAATATAACAGTAATAATATTAACAAATCATGATTGACATGATGCCTCAAAGGCCATCAGTGACCTATTTCATTGGGAAGAGAATAATATTTTAAAGAAACTGTTGAGGGAAAGTCTACCTACTTTTCTTTTTCTGGAAATATGTAAAGTGTGATAGAATAAAACTGAAAATTCTGGCTTGGGAGCTAAGATACTTGAGCTCTGGTTTTAAATCTCTTACTCTTTATCAAGGTCACCAAGGACAGGACACCTATCATCTTTGGTACCCTAAGTTCTGTCTCTACAAATGAAAAAATTTCATAAAATGATCCTTCATGTCCCTACCAGTCCAGAAAACCTATAATAATGATTCTCCCTTTTGTGTGTGCCAAGTAAGTGCTACCAGGAAGGAAGACTGAGTAGATACTTAGACTGGCAGAAAATATTCCTACAAAGAATCTGAGGGTGCTAGACTAGGAAAGGCAAACACAGAAGTGTGTGTCTGGAAGCTCAAGAAAAACTGGAGTAAACTCTGAAAGCTCTGATGCTATCAATTCAACAAATTTGTGAATGAATGCTTTTTTGTCTTTTAAGAACTAACTGATTTCAATGTGTCACAAGGAAGAAGTATCTTTTCATGGCAAATAAGATTTGGCCTTCACGCCTCTAGCTCTCTAGAGAGAATCTTCTCTTAATGAAATGGTGATATAGACCCAAATGTCAAAAAAAATTGAAAAAAATTTTGACAGTCTCTAGGTTTCACTGAGGGAAAAAGGTAAGAAGGTAAGGATAAATAGCTGAGAAAACATACCATCAGATCTTTCTGGAAATTGTGCATGTTATACTTGAATGAAAGCTTCATGAAAATTGAGATGGCTTCTTTTGCACAGACTGTATGGAGCTTTAGCAAGTCCTGAAGACTTTCTGTGGGAAAGTTCACCTTTCGGTTCATCTGCTCCTTATAATGGTTGCTAGCTTTCTGAAAAGCAGCTTTGTTCTCAATCTGAGCCAGTGTCAACATAGCGTTCTCCAGGCAGGGAATTTCTCTACTAGATATTGCCTTCACGTAGCTTTCCAGCAGCTTCCCCAGCCCTAATATACAAGATGAAATGCAAGTTGAGGCAAAGAGCAACTTTCATTCAAATTAGTCCAAGGAGTAATTATCTGGTAATTATCATGCTTGACCAAGGATCTCTTTGACAATATTCTTAGCAAATGACTTCCAATCAGAACTCAACATTTTCGACAGAAGTTGAGAACAAGATCACTCAAAGCAGCCTCTTCTAGGTTTTAACAATTTAAATAGTTAGGAACTGTCAATGTTTATGAAGCCTAAATATGCCTCTTGGAAAGTTATACCCATTTCTCCTAATTTTGACCTCTGAGGTCAAAGGAATTTTACTTACATTTTTTTTTCCCATTGGCTTATTCTTATGTAAACTTCAGTCCTTTCACAAATATTCCTTATCATGTTCTTGAAATGTTTGACTATGTGTGTCCTAAAGTGAAGTGCCTAAAACTAAACACAGAATACCAAAGGTGGCTTAAATGGATCCAAAATGCTTGACTTCTTGGAATTCAAGTCTTGAAAAACTTTGCATCTCAGACTACTGATTCCTATTGAATTGACAATTCAATATAACACTTCCCCAAGAACTATTTTCTATCTCTATCCCCCCTCTCCTCTAAGTTAATTTTTAAAATCAAATGAATAAGCTGGCATTTATTCTGAGTCATTGTTTTATTCTGCCAGGATAAATTTCTGTCTCATTTTTTTCATTCAATGTATTAGTTGTTATTCTGAGTTTCTTGTCATATGCACATTGGATAACCATTCCATTTGCATCTTCTTTAACTTTGTCAGTGTTATTGAGAATGTTCTAAAACCTTGAGGCATGTCATTAGACACTTCCCTTCAATTTGATCTCATATAATTAAGGGATATTTGGATGGCTTGTCATTTAATATGTTCTGAATACCTACCTGCATTACCATCTATTGTATATATATATTTATATATCTTATCCATGATCACAGTATAATATTCTTAAATATTCTGTTTAAATCTAACTATGCTAAACTGACACTATATCTCTGATCTACCTTGATCTAATTACAGTGTCAAACAGGGAAATTTGCCTAATCTGCTGAATTTTAGTCATCACTGCTCCCTTTACTTAGTGCTTTCAAACCATCACCTTAATAATATGCTCTAGAATATACTGTTTTATACTTTACTAAATCCCAATCTTTTTACCTTTGAAGAATTAAACCTCTCTAATTCAGTTTTATCTAACTTTACCTCCATCAAAGATCACTGTCATTGTCTCAGAGTGTATATTCCTAGGGACTTTTAAACTGAAAGACAGGGAAACAAGAACAATGAAACCTCAAATCATAAAATACCTGTACACATACAAAGAAACAAAAACATATATCCAATTCCAATCCAGTATGCATTGGAGAAAAGAAAACTCACAATTCCCATTGACAATGATGTTCCCATTTAGGATCTTGGGTTTTACATTGGAAAAGATGTAAAAGCAGAATTTTTTTGTCTGATCCTTGAACACAGGCTCCAGCTGACTTTCTTGAACATCTTCAAGATGAACTAAGCTTGACATATTATTTGTTGGACAGATAAATGTAAAACACTTCTGTTCTGGAAAGAATTTTCTGATGCATTCTCGTGAAAGATTGGCCATTTGAAATTTGGGGTCCTGGCCTAAGGGAAAGGGAAAAAAAAAGAGAGTACAGTAAGGCACAAGCCTGGGGAAAAGGGTTGATGAAGATGCTTAAGACTGGCAATTACTGTATTCAAGTTTTCACTTATCCACTCCTAAGGTAGAGTGATAGAGAATTTTTAAACTTAGAAGTATTTTAGGGAGAAATTTTTGGAAAATAAATAACAATTCACTTTTTGTAAGGATATTTGTATTATTCAGAGAAGACACCTAAAAACATGCAGAGAAAGTAGATTTGCCCCAAATCTGAATGGAACCTCTCATAGATTCATAGTTGTGCTTTGATTAGCTAGAATTATACATAATGTAGAAAGATAATAGTGGTTCTTTAAAATGAACAAGACCCAGGAACTGAAAGCTAAGATCAGGAAAAACATAGGCTCCTGTTTAATAAGAGTAGATACACCCTGTTTGAAGTTAATAACAATTGTACAACTACAAAGAGAATTAGCCATTGAGAGAGCACTGTCTTAGAAATTTTCTCAACCTTTCTTTATCACCCATATCCTCTATATCAGTCAATTGCATCCTCACTTATAATATCTCTTGAATTTATTGCTTTATGTCCAAGGACACTTCTCAATCACCTCAGTTCAGGTACTCATTCCCTCTCACCTGAACTTTGCCATACCTTCTCAAATGGCCTTTTGGCCTCTACTTCCTCTTCTCTCCTATTCATCACAGACTCATTACCAAATTGATATTATCAGATGAATAAGTCTGATTATGATATTGCCTGACTCATGGAGCTAGTCCCTTAATGTCTCTGGAACCAAATACAAACAAGACTCTTTGCTATTAAACCTTTCTGAACCTAGTTTTAATCTTTCTTTATTGAATTCGTAATATTCTCCTTATAGCCTCTATTTCCATCATATTGACTTTCATGTTCTCTGTACATGATGTTCCATTACTTATTTGTGTTTCTCTCAATAGGATATTCCTAGGCCTGGACTTTTCTCCCTTTCACCTTTTGCTCTTGGAACCTATAACTCTCTGTAGATCTCTGTTTTGACATTACCTCCTACAAAAGTCTTAGTATTCCTGTGCTCCCTTAATCCTTTCTACCTTCCTTGGACCCACATTTATTTCACATATGTTTTTTAGCCACTTATCTTTCACATTTTTCCCCTACTAGAATGTAACCTTTTTTAAGATAGGCATTTTTGTCCTTGTATGCTGAATCCTGAGGACAGTCCTTTGGGAAGAGTAAATTGATCAATGCCTTTTGACCAGAATTGAAGGAACATATTATCAAATACAATTTAGAGACATCCTTGTCCATATGCCATTAGGCAGTTACCAGTCCACAATGAAAAAAGTGCATAATTAGAATTTGTGCATATAACTTTATGAAGTGCTAGTAGAAGAAAATGTATTAGCACAATGACAGAACTGAAAGGGAACATCTGCTATTCTTTGTCCTCTCTAGTTAATGAAAGGATAATTGGGCATTTTTTGGAGATCTTAGAGTCCAAAATCCAAGGAAATTGAGTCTTGGAGACATTAAATGATTTCCCAAAATCACATGGACACTAAACACCACAGATGTCATTTGAACCCATGGTTTCTGACTCCAAATGTCTTTCCCCTAATGTTGTACAACATGACTTTTCAAGGACATAGTTTTCTAGCTATTGTTATGAACATGGTGTATGCTGTTACTTAGAGAGAAGCAATTCCTCAGACTAAACCCTGTGACCAAATGAAATAATCCTTAAAATCAAGTCATTCCCTTTTTTTGAAATTCCATGATCACCAACCAACTGAAAGACATCTGCCTCCTTTTATAAGTTCACAAGATTAAAAACCCATCCCAGAAGTTGGTGCAAATTTATTATCTCAGGGACAACTCCCCTTTCAAAGAAGTCACTAGATTATGGAAATTTTGGAGCTACCGAAAAAGAAATTAACCAACCCTCAACAAAACCCCAAGAGCCTCTATTTCCCTAAGTCCATGAAATTCAAAATAAGCCCAGGAATAAACAGTTAAGCTACAATGAAATGGAAAAACATTTGATGTCAGTTTTCACTGTATGGCCCAAGGTTACCCATGAGCCTAATCTTGATATCTAATAAATTTTGTTTACTGAGTTTCAAGGCATTTTCCAAGTATTCATCTGGGTTGATAGGGTGTCCATCCTGGTTGAAATCCCGCACAGTCCATACAAAGTCTGGGAAAAAGCCAACAAACTCTGCTGAATCTTCTTCTCCAAGAGCATTAGGTGAGGATTTGAACTTGATTAACTTTGGTAGGTCTGTTATATAACTAAGATCATGGATAAGGAAAAGGAAATGCCCACCAGCATCATCAGTTCTCCAGGGAAGAGATCTTCCCTTCTCACCAGTGAATTTTATAAATCCTCTCCCAAACATAATGGCAATAATATCTGAGGAAAGAAGTGGCTATGTGGAGGAGACAATATAAAGACAGAAATGAGAAAGAGAATGAGAAAGAGTGAAGCATCTTGGATGAGATCTAGAACCAGAGTCAAGAGACCTGGGGAGATGAAGGTGTTCATGAATTAATAAAAAACTGTGAGGAGAGAAGGGTTTGGGGGAAAAGATAATTCTTTTGGGACATGGTGAGTTTGAGATGACTACAGCACAGTCACTATGAGATGTCCAATAGACTAGAAATGAGAAACTAGAACTCAGCAGAGTGGTTAGCTCTAGATAAGTATATCCGACTATCTTCAGCTCTGAGATGATAACTGAATCCATTGAAGTCAATGAGATTACTAAGCAAGAAAGTAGTATGGAAGAAGGGAAGTCAGATTGGGGCAGAATCTTGGAGAACACCAGTGGTCCATGGCAAATATCTCAATGAAGAATCAGCATAAGAGACTAAAGAGAAGTCAAATAGGAGGAGAAACAAGAGAAATCATGTCACGAAAATCGAGGAGGGGTATCTAGTATGATCCACAGAGGTAAAGGCTCAGCAAAATCAAGAAGGATGAAGATTGAGGAAAAAAACAGTAATTAAAGAATTTAGTGGGGCAGCTAGGTGGCGCAGTGGATAGAGCACCGGCCCTGGAGTCAGGAGTACCTGAATTCAAATCCAGCCTCAGACACTTAATAATTACCTAGCTGTGTGGCCTTGGGCAAGCCACTTAACCCCATTGCCTTGCAAAAACTAAAAAAAAAAAAAGAATTTATTGATAACTTTGAATAGATGAGATTCTGTTGAATGATGAGTTCCTAATACAGACTGCAGAGGAGTTAGAAGAGAGTGAGAAGAAGGCAAGTAGAGGTGCTGATTATAGACTGTCAGTAAGTTTTCTTATGAAAGAAAGCATAGGTAGGGGATTGTGGCTACTGGTAATAGTATGATTGAGGGAAGGGTTTTTTTTTAAAGATGGTAAAGACATGGCTGATTTGATTGGTGATAAGGATACAGCCTATAGATAGAAATGGAATAAAGATTAGTGGAGAGCAAGGATAATCTGGTAGAAGAGACAGGATGAGATAGAGTCAAGGAATTTTGTATGAGCTTGCTTTGTCAAAGAAAGTACTCAGCTATTCATGTGAGACAGAGGTGGAGGATAGGACATAGAAGAAGACATATGAACAATGTGACATGAAAAAAGTAGAGAAGAAGAGACTTGACAATAATAAGGAAGAGGGAAAGATGGAATGATTAAGAATTTCAGAATTCTTGAACATGGAAGTGTAATACTTATCTTTCATTTGGGGATGTGGTGCCAGCCTCTCATGTGAGGAGCACTCAATCTGGTCCAGGGACATTGACTCTAAAAAGGTTGTCCACCCAGTGACGGGTATTTCTGAACAGAGCAACTCATCTTGTACAGCTCCTAAAGTGTAGGCAGTTTATCATCTATTCTGGTGAGCAACATTAACATTGATTGGATGTTCTGAAGTTCTGAAAGGATACTGCATTTGTTCCAAAGTCTGATGGTTGATGATGTCCTTGCTATTGTATATAAGAGTGCTGCTGAGCAGGATGGCCAAGGCAAAGATCCATGAGTGATTCTTGGAGTTATCCTACAAAACAGATTATTTCATTGGGCCTATTATTCAACCCTTCAACCATGTCACTACATGACCCTTGGAGTCAGTGATAACTTCCAATTGGTGTCAGGGAATGCACATTTGTTCAAGATTTGATGCCTTAGCCTTGGATCTGGAGATTGTAGCCTAAGTCATTACCTAGAATCTATGCCTAAAAATTTTCCATCAATCTATCCATCTGTCTTCTATCTGTCATTTGGTCTGTCTAGATTTTATCTGATTGACTATCTCCTAATCTAACTGATCATAGCAAATTAAGACAGCCTATTTTTGAATATTTGAATAGTTTTTAAAGTAGTATTTTATTTTTCCTCAATTACATGGTAAAACACATTTTAACTTTCTTATATTTTATAGTTTTGAGTTTCAAATTCTATCTCTCCCTACCCCCTTCTCACCTTCCTGAGTTGGAAAACAATCTGATAGACATTTCCATATTAATCACTTTGAACAAGAATAGTCAAACATAAAAAAAAAGAATGAAAGAAAGAAAAGGAATAAATGAAGATAGAAAAGAAAGAGAAAAAAGTATGCTTCAGTCTATCTTCAGCTATCAGTTCTTTCTCTGAAGGCAGATAGCAAGATTCATCATGAGCCCATTGGAAGTATCTTGGATCATTGTATTGCCAAGACTAGCTAAATCATTCACAGTACTTCATCATACAATATTACTGTTACTATGCACAATGTTCTGCTTCTGCTCACTTCATTTTGCATCAGTTCACATAATTTTCTCAAGGTTTTTCTGAAATTATCTTACTTATCCTTTCTTATAGCACAATAATATTCCATCTCAATTTTATAACACAATTCTTCAACCATTCCTTGGTTGTTGGGCATCCCTTAATTTCCTATTCTTTGTCATCACAAAAAGAGTTGCTATAAATACTTTTGCACTCGTAGATTCTTTTCCCTTTTTATGATCTTTTTGAGATACACACCTAGTAGTAGTAGTAGTAGTAGTAGTAGTAGTAGTAGTAGTAGTAGTAGTAGTAGTGGTACCATTGGATCAGATACTATGTATAGTTTGATTGACATAGTTCCAAATTTCTTTCCAGAATGTTTGGATTAGTTCACTCCACAAAAAGTGCCTTAGTGTCCCAGTTTTCCCCACATCCTTTCCAACATTTATCATTTTCCTTTTTTTCTCATATTAGTCAATCTGATAGGCTTGAAGTGGTCCCTCAGAGTTGTTGCAATTTGTATTTCTCTACTCAATAGTGATTTGGAGCATTTTATATGACTATAGATAATTGATTTTTTGTCAGAAAACTATCTAATCATATCCTTTGACCATTTTTCTATTGCTGAATGACTTATAAACTTGACTCAATTCTCTATATATTTGAAAATGATGCCTTTCTCAGAGATACTTGCTGAAAAAATATCATTTTCCCCAGTTTGCTTCTTTCATTCTCATTTTGGTTTATTGGATTTGCATGTTCAAAAAAGATTTTTAATATTATATAATCAATATTCCATTTTTGAGGCTCTCTATATCTTGTTTGGTCCTAAATTCTCCCCTTATCTATAGATCTGATAGCTTAACTAATTCACACTCTCCAAATAGCTTATGGTATCAGCCTTTATATGCATTAAATCAGGTATTCACTTTGACCTTATTTTGGTGTGAGATATTAGTCTATATGTAGTTTCCCCTAAAACGTTTTCCAGCTTTCCCCACAATTTTTATAAAAAAAAAGAGAGAAGGAAAGAATAAAACCGAGGGGAAATAGGTATTTTTTCATCAAATATCTCCACGAAAGGTATCATTTTCAAATATATAGGGAACTGAGTCAAATTTATAAGTCATCACCTATAGATAAATGGTCAAAGGATATAATTAGGCAGTTTTCTGACAGAAAAGACTCCTAGAGCAGTGACTTGCCCTTAGAGAAAGAGAGGAAAGAAGGAAAGATTGTATACTCCAAAGTAGAATATAAAATTACAGTCCCTCCCATTGTCTCTTTATGGACCATGCCTATGTTTAACCAGGACATCCCCAGAAAATACAGGAATAGACCAAAAGACTTTGTAGAAATTGTGATTAACAAAAGACTATAAAAGGTCTTTTTCAACACAGGATCAGATATGATGTGTGTTTCCCAATCTCCCTGGGTTCCCTTACTTTTTTGGTAAAAAGAGATTAGTTTTTATCCCTTTGAGGCACTTTCCATATCTAGATCAATAATTCTATGACACTTGAATGTTTTGGTCTCATATTTATAGTGTAAATTCTGCCCAATATGGGTAAAAGGAGACCAATTTTATGTTAATATGTAGTTCGAGCCATGACACTCCTATGCTCAAGAAACTTTTGTGACTGCCCATGGACTCTAGGATAAAATATTAATTATTCTTTCTCAGTGTGGCTCTATTTTATGGTCACAATCTATTTCAATACTCAGTATTTCTTTCTTTCTCACAGTCTGTGTCCCATCCCTTGAATGTTCTCTCTCCCCCACTTGGGTCTCTTCAAACCCTTAGCTTCTTTCAGGTCACAACCTATGTGTCAACTCCTTCAAGAAGACCTTTCCTGATGTCCCAGACTAACTAGCCAAATCACTTTGTTGTTATTTAGTAGACTGTACTCTACCTGTATTTTGGAACATATTTAGTCTCTGTTATCTCAGTGGCATTGTGTCCTGAAATTTCAGATCAGTTACTGGGGAAAGGTGAAGGTGGTATGAAACACCTGAGTGGGATCCCAGCAGTTACTTGGGTTCTAGATTACTGTTTGTGTTTTTCTGTGTGTGTGTGTGTATGTATATGTGTCTGTGTGTGTCTGTATGTCTGTGTGTCTGTGTGAGTAAGAGTTTGTAGGTCCCAGATAGCTAGTGAGAATTATACCAACAAAGATTGTCTTGCAGTACTCAAGAAATGGTCCACTACCAAATGGGACCTACCTGGTTTCTGTTTTTATATGGGAAAGATTCCATATTTGATGCATATCTATAATGTTCATCTTTTTCTAATTTTTATGTACTAAGTCTAGAGCCATGATAGGCAAGATGAGAAAACAGTTATAGGTGGGAAGGCTCATTCTCCTATCTGTCCTTAGTATGTGGATTCTATTAAAGAAATTTGCTGGATACAAAAGAAGGTTTAACTTAGTCATTACTGAAATTTGGAAACATGGAGAAATCTTCTCGGCACATTAGGGGTATAAGGAGAAAGAATGATGGGCCTCCAATTACCAAAGGTAATTGGCATGAAACAATCTTAGGATGCTGAGGGGATTTAAAAAAATCTTATAAACCTTTGTCATTGCCAAGGGAAATGATCTTGGTGATGAATCTGTCCATTTTCCATCAATGGTTTGTACTCCAGGGACCATCATCTCCTTCCCCATAAGTTGGTCACCTGAAATCTCATCACCATGCTGATTGACTGAATTTTTGATTCTCAGCACCTTCTCACTTCCCTCAATTGCCTCTGCCCTTTGATTGGAGGGTGTGAGGGTGCAACAGTAAATTCTTCCAAAAGCTTCTATTAGAGGAGGCTCAGAGGAAAAATTTCTAAGGGATTCTCCATTTTCCACTTGGTTTTGACTTCATGCAGTATCATCCCTTTGGAGGATTCCTCCTTTTCCCTTCCTCCATTTGTTTGCCTTAATTTGTACCCTCAGCTTAGCAGAGTGTCTGGCATCTAAGAACTGTAAATTCCGTTTTATTGAATTGACGTGGCAGAATCACATTTCTCTTGGTAAGGACAATAGGACCTTTGCTCTTAAGACTTCACAAGTTCCTCTTTGTCATATAAGATACATGAATCTGATGTAATAGAATGAGCTCTCAGATTATCAGTTTCCCTGACTTTTATATACACTTCTATGCATTGCTTTGAGTTTGAGTCTAAACTTTGCAAAACATTTTCCACAGATTATCTCATCAGAGATAATCAACAATAAATATAAATCAAACAATAACTCTAGAATAGAAGTGTTATTTTTATTCCCATCTTATAAATGAGGAAACTGAGTTGGAGAGGGATCAAGTGACTTTCCCAGGGTCACACCACATTTGCCTGTCTTGAGGTAGAATACAGATTCAGATCTCTCTGACCCCCAGGTCCAGCCCACTATCCATTATGTCCCTGGCTGCTCCTTGAAGGTGGAGCCCAAGTCTCTGGCATTTTTCTATCCTGAGTTCTGCAGGTGGTAGGTTCTTAGCAAATACTGCCTACTAGATAGGCTCATCTATTTTATACATTGATGAATTTATAGCCTGAAGGAACAGGTTAATAATTCAGAGATTCTTAAAGAAATGGGATTTTCAGATATACAGGTCAAGCTGAGGTTCAGTGACAGGCTCATCTTGGTTTTGGTCAGTGTGCTGTTTTGACCCATCTATTTCTGCAGTTGGAAATTTTGGGAAGTCCTTGATACAATGAGATAAGTGGGACCTCATGATGGGTCTTTTTGTTCATATGGCATGGCCTTCTTTCTCCCGGAGCCTGGTTTCAGCCCAGAACCCACCCAGCTTGATCACCCCACAGATGCACTTGCAAGTGTCTCTTGGCAACACCCTGTTATACCTACCCAGGCCTTCGAGATGGAAGAGGCCAACTCTTCTTAAGTCAAACTGACAGAGGGAGGGGAATCAAGGGAGTAGATCATTGATTTGATTTACCTTTTCCTCATCTCCAATGCCCTCAGTATCAAGAAGTACTAAGACGTGGTCATCTTTCCTGGGGTGATTAATACACCACATCCAGATGCCCTCTCTGGGGTCAAGGTCGAAGCCTGCAAGGGAAGGATAAGAGATGAGTGACCAGTAGAGTCAGGAAGCCTGGAGGCTGCTCCAGCCAAAGCCCTGGGTCCTAGAGGAGGAGATGGGAAAGTCCTCAATGGGCAAAGAATAAGAACAAACATCATGGTAAGTAGTTTTGTAGCACATTTTATACATGTTCTGTAAAAATTCTGTCCTCACAGTAAACCTGTGTAATCTAGAGGTTTCTTCTAATTCCATTTCACAGAGTAAAAAAATGGAGACTGAGGGAGGCTGGCTCACACAGCCAGTAAGAAGCAGAGGAAGCTTTCAAACTGTCTTGCTGGTTCCCAGTCCCACATTATCCAATATCATCAGCTATGCAAAGGGGAATGCATGAATTCACCCAGAGCACTGGGACATCAGACTTCTGGGGTAAGATTTATGGTAAAGATGGTAAGCAAGATCAATGAGAGCTACAGGTCTGCCAGGAGACATCATGGTTCTTAACAGTGGCAGTCACCCTCAAGGCTGCAAAGGGTTTAGACCAACCCCAGAAACCTGAGCATAGAGAATAAAGATCAGCATGGCACTGTTGGGAAAGGGCAAGGAAGCAGTAGATCCTGGTGGAACCAGGGTCACAGGACAGCTGTGGGACCTGGGTAAGGCATTGAATCTCTGTGCACCCCTGCCCCACCAGCCCCCAGGAAATGTTCTAAGATCTTAAGTGCTTAAATGGCAGGGAAATAGCTAATCTATATGGGAAGATAAAGTCTCTATTCTGTGGGATTCACAACCAGACACACACACACACACACACACACACACACACACACACACATCTGAGAAATGGGATGACTCCCCAGAATCATGGAAGCTTCAGTTTCATTATGACTTAGTGAATTGTTATTTCTCTAATGACAGGATAATAAGGAAATGACAAGATAAGAAATACTAAGCACTTCAGAATAAGATCTCATTTGATCTTCACAATAATCCTGCCACATAGGCGTTAATACCTATTTTATGGTTGAGGAACACAACTTGCCTGACTCACACATCACAAATCAGTCTGAGTTCAGATTTGAACTTGGGTCTTCCTGACTGTAGCTAGGTCTAGCATTTCATCTACTTTGTGGGTTTGTCTAGAATATCCATGAACAAACACCTATACAAAGAAGTGACTTCTTCATCCCCTTATAATCTTAATGTTTTCTCTTTCAGGGAAATTGTCTTTCTTTTCACTATTTTGTGTCATTTAATTTGGGGTAGGTATTGGGGTTTTTTGGTGTTTATTACTATTATTTTTACGACTTAAAAATACTACTCTTGTGTGAGGTCCATGTTTTTATAAACCTACATTTTCTCATTGTGTTGTCATGTTCAATTTAATTTTTCCAGTAGAAAATTAGAGAGAAGAAATAAGGAGCTTTGCACAATTATTTGTTAGATTTGAGTATGAGCACCAGGCGTATATAGCTATTGTAGGTGTAAACCTTTACAAAGGATGCTGGTGTGGGAATGTTTATTTATTATACAGAGGAACCACTGAAAGGTCTTTTTACACAATATAAGACCTTTTTGAGGAATGTGAAAATCTGGGAGAGTTTTCTGGAAAGAAAACAATGTACCTGGTGTTAAGTAGACTTTCTAGACAGCAGGGAACTTTGACAGATTCCCAGAGAGGAATCCAGGAAGGAGAAAACAGGTTGATGAGAGTGTTGACACCCTCCTCTAATTTCCTGGCACTTTGCATTTTTATTTGGGCAGTTGGTGGTGGAAGCTTGTAGAGTTTTATCTAGGAAGAACTTGGTTGACTAATATCTAGAGTATTATGAGTGGTCTTAGTCCTTAGTGTGGCTCCAAGGAGACGGAGACCTGCTTAAATATTTAACCTTGAATGTGTTCTCTTTTGGGGGGAAGCTTTGGTTGAAATGGATTCTCACCAGAGAGGTATACTAATTGGGTGACACATGGAGACATCTTATAGCATATTGTACACTACATATTGCCAAAAATAGCAGCGATTTAAACATTTTAAAACTTGTATCATATTGAGCAACCTTGATGAACACGTTTATTCCATCAATGTAACAATCAGGGACAATTTGGGGCTGTCTGCGATGGAGAATGCCATCTGTATCCAGAGAAAGAACTGTGGAGTTTGAACAGAGACCAAGGACTATT
This sequence comes from Macrotis lagotis, assembly GCF_037893015.1. NCBI lineage: Eukaryota > Metazoa > Chordata > Mammalia > Peramelemorphia > Peramelidae > Macrotis > Macrotis lagotis. Next base: position 38,897,107 of record NC_133659.1, on the reverse strand, counting down.
ACCATAAATTAAAAAAAAAACAAACCTGATATCTCATTGTCTGATCTTGCTATCTCTTATACTTTATGTTTCTTCCTGAAGGATATGATTTCTCTCTCATCACACTCAATTTGGATCAATGTATACCATGGGAACAATGTAAAGACTGGCAAATTGCTTTCTGTGGGGAGGGTGGGGGGAGGGAAGTGAGATTGAGGGAAAAATTGTAAAATTCAAAATAAATAAAATCTTTAATTAAAAAATCTTGCATCATAAAAGAATTAATAGTAGATGGAAGGTATAATTCCCCAGTTGTTGACTGAGGAAAAGTTCTTTTTCAACCATGTCTAAGAGAAAATTATGATATAAAATTGAAAAGTAATTATATAAACCTGAACAGAAAATCAAAAAAAAAATTAAATGAGAATGATTGCTGAGATTTTGCAGTTCTGTTTAGACCCTGAGTTGTGATCCTTATGGATCAAGGGTTACCTGTTTATGCGTTAATTCATATGGCAGAACCTGGAACTCAGGGATTTTGTCTGGTTTCAAGATGAAATGAGGGGCCATCATTCTAGTTACCACTCCCACAATTGCTGACCGATTGCCACATTGGAGCAATTAAGCCCAGGAAGCCTGTAAACAGCAGCATGTCCCAGGCCATCAGCCCTCCTCCCAGTCTGGCCCCCAAATCCAGAATCTACATATGTAATTTTGGAGAAGCCCTCCATCTTTACTATAGTAACAAAACTTCTGACCAACAAGCCCACATAGAACTGGAAATTCCAGTTCAGTGACTCTGCTAGGCCTCCTGAGCAGAAGTCAAATACAGCAGGACAAAATCATTGCCTCCATCTTGATCAAGCCCTCCCCTCAGATCTTGTAGAGATAGCTCAAATCCCTTCTCCCCAAACCTCTAGGAAGAAGAGAACCCTTAACCTTTCATTCTGATCATCAGCCTTGCTCCCAACCTGGCCAATGCAGTCACTATCCTCATTGAGATGGAGACAAACCATCCCTACCACCACCACTACCAAGAGCTGACCAAAAGCAACTTGTTGGCACCCCCTATTAGCAGCAGGTAAGTCTTGGAACCCTGAAAACATCACCAATCCCTTCACCCTGGTCCCCTGTCCTGAATTCAGTCTACCCATGCAGCTACAGTCCAGGGAAATAATCCTTTGGATCTGCCTAAAGACTTTACAGCTACTGTGACCCCTATTTCTACAGCTGTCACAGGAGCAAGTGAAGATCCCCCGAACAATCCTTGGCAATGACCAAAGACTCTGTGAGAGTGGTTTTCATCATCAGAAGAGACAATAAAGATACATCACTAGCTGATTTTTCTATTGAAACCTTAGAACCATTGAACCCATCCATGACTTCAGGCTGAAACGTGTGTGTGTGTGTGTGTGTGTGTGTGTGTGTGTGTGTGTGTGTGTGTGTGTGTGTAAGACTTAGCAGAGTAATTGGCATGTTATACTTCATCAATTCATCCATAAATTGGGGAAAAAAGGGCAGGAAGATTCTAAAGGTAAACTTGCTGATATTCTATTCTTCAGGATTCACTTTGAATATATAGTAACAAACTAAATCAATTTGAAATCTAAGAATAGATACAGGCAACCCTGACTTGCCAGTGACAGGACTTGGGTTCAAAATCTTGCCTCTGTTCTTTCCTCACCTGTGTGACACTGGGCAAATCACTATACCTCCTTGGGGATCAGTTTCCTCAATTGTAAAAAGAGAAGGGGGGGGGTTGAATTACATGTCCCCTATGCTCTCTCCCAGCTCTCAGAGAAAATTCCTATGAGAACAATCAATACTATGAAAATGATTTATTCTTGGGATTCAGTTGCTCTGATTAATCATTGACAACTACGTTTTCCAACCAACATAATTCATAGTAGAGGCAATAACCCTGAGCAGGCACAGAACTAGCAGGAGATAAGAGAGCCAGTAGGAGACAGCAACGGCAGACACTTTTCAGTTTTAAAGAAATGCAGACTTTGTGAATATGCTAACATCGGGTCTCCATGCCAAAGAGATTTATTCTGGGGTAATTTAATTCACAAATATTACAGTGGATTTTCTAGGTCTCTGGTGAACACTTCATCTCCTGGCCCATCTCTCCTGCCTGGCATGCTCCCCCCTTCATCTCTTCCCTTTGGCTTCCCCCTTTGCCTTCAATTCTCAGCTAAATTGAAGTGAGAAACTTTCCTTGATCCCATTAATGCTAACACCTTTCTTCTTCAGATTGTGGTATTTGCATTATACTGAGCTCCCGGAGAGCAAGGATTGAATTTTAGGGTTTTGTTTTTTTTTGCAGGGCAATAGGGCTAAGTGACTTGCCCAAGGCCACATAGCTAGGTAATTAAGTGTCTGAGGTCAGATTTGAACTCAGGTACTCCTGACTCCAGGGCTGGTGCTCTATCCACTATGCTACCTAGCCACCCCAAGCAAGGATTGAATTGTTCTTTCTTTGTATCCTCAGCATTTAACAGCATTTCTACACACAGTAGGCACTTTAAAATGCTTGTTAACATACTGGAAGGCAACAGAAAACCAAGGGTCAATTTTTACCTTTTTTTAAACTTTTTTTCCTTAGGTCTCAGACATACTTTATAGGGATTCTAACCCTGGGGCATAATATCCTTCAAAAATAGCCTCCCAAGGCCTGAGACTCCACTTACCTCTGTTCTTTCCTGCCAGCCTATTCATCAGGTAGGATTTTCCTGTACGACATGGGCCGACGATAGCAACCACCAGCACTGGCTTAGAAATGGAAGTAAGAATCTGGAGGGCTTGTCGGTTCACTGTCAACTTCTCGTTCCTATTTTCTACCAAACAGATGGGGAATATCATGCATATTGTTGATGCCATGGTCACCTGTAAATCAGAGGAGTCCCTTAAAGAGAAATCAAGATGAAGAATCCTATAATCCTAGCTTCATCACCTATTAGTAACAGAAGAGAGGATGCTCTACACTTGTGGAATTCCATTTTTAGAAAGACAGACATGGCAATAACTGATGATAATGAGGATCACAATAATGGCAATGATCATAATTACTTTTATGGCATACCCTCACATTTACATAACACTTAAGAGATATTATCTTATATTTAACGATGAACCTGGGAAATAAGTATAATTATTAGCCCCATTCTTACAGAGGAGGAAACAGAGACAGTTTCCAGGGTTTAAACACAGGTCTTTCTGACTCCTAGATCAGCACTACCCCACCAGGCTACCTCAATTAGCTCATTATTCTTTTTTTTTTTTGGTTTTTGCAAGGCAATGGGGTCAAAGTGACTTGCCCAAGGTCACATTGCTAGGTCATTATTAAGTGTCTGAGGTCAGATTTGAACTCAGGTTCTCCTGACTCCGAGACCAGTGCTCTATCCACTGAACCACCTAGCTGTCCCTCCATTATTCTCGATCTATAGGGCTATCATCTAGGGAAAATATTCCAATCTTTGAAAATCCCACCCTGGAAATTTCTACCTGGTTCAATAATCATATCTCTGCATTATTGATCCAGATCCATGGTGGCTATGGTCATGAGTTGAGCAAGGGAAGGTTAATATGGGACAGTGTTAAAGGCAAACACTTGGAGATAAATAGTTGTTTTTTATCAGTACCTGGTGCTAGTCCCTTCTTAGTGTTACTTGTATTAATTTCAGGTGATTTCTGTCCATCTCTCCCATTCCCCAAACTCCACACTGAAGTTTCTGATTTACTGTGTCAATTTGTGTTTCCTGGATGCTATTTTGACCTCTGAATTTGTGGACACCAAGAAGCTCTTTGATTAGACTAAGGCCTTGCACTGTCCATAATCATTGGCATCAAGGCAGAGTAGATAGAGTTGGTTTGGGAGTCTAGAGGACATGGAGAAAATACAGTCTCTATCATAACCTGAATGTGTGACCTTAGGTAAATCACATAATCTGCAATGGTCCATAGATCTCTCTAAGACTGCACTGCAGAACAGTTGTAGGTCTATATTGGTAGAGGGAGTTTCATCCCTAGGAGATTACTACACCAAAGTATCCTTAGATCCAGATCCCAAAAAACTCATTGGCGAAAGTCACTCCCTTTCCAGACAGTGAAGGAGAACCCAAGTTATGAGCTCAAGACAGGAATCCAGAGCCAGCTCCACGGTGGCTGTGCCAACAATGACTAACTCTGCTCACCCTCAGTCCCTCCAGGTGAGGGCTTTGGTGTGGTGGAGTCAGATCCCAGGTCCAGAACTTTGGTTGAACCCAAATCTTAAACAGGTAGTAGAATTGTTAAAAACTTTACAATCTTTTCTGGGAGTCAGAAAATGAGGCTAGGAGTGGAGACAGTGATCATCCTCCCTGTCTGCCTCCCAGGATCACCAGGGATTCTTTCTGCATGGTTTATAGATGTTTTCCCTGGGTTTCTGGTCCAATGTAGATAACCTGTGGATCTTTATTTCTGGAAACTTGAGCTTGGAGCAAGACAACATTCACCGAGTCAAACTGCCTTCTGTATCAACCCTGCCTTTATTATATAGTTCTTATGATAATATGGAGCAATGCCAGGGGACTTACCCCATTTCTCTTCTTATAATTTGAAATAACCTGCATCCAGATATTCTGGGTCAGGAAAAGAGAAGAAAAAGTGACAAGATATGTCTTCTCCTAACAAAGGAGTTATTGAGGCTATGTGGCAAGGTGGAGATAGATCTGAGCCTGGGGACAGGAGCAGTTGGGTTCATAACTGTCAACTGAACATCCCAGTTAGGTGACCATGGACTTGTTGTCTCTGCTCCTCAGTTTCCTTCTCTGAGCAATGGACACAATGGCACAAGTGCCTACTTCCCTGGGTTCTAGTATGGCCAAGTGAGATAATTTCCCTAAAGCCCTCAGTGAACATTAAAGAGTAATTCTGATGTTAGCCAATGCTATTCATCTTCCTACTTTCCCTCCTCACTCTTGATAAGGTTTAACTTGGGAAACCTCCTGAATTAGCTCAATCCACTCTCCTCATGGATCATTAACTTGTGGTGATAGTGAGCCCTGGTTGACAGAAGATAATCCAATGGAAAAGCAAATGGCAAAATAATCTGGTATCATTGCCCCTTCTCACTGGGTTTTAATCCTCAGACAAACTTTCAAGTTGCAGGGGAAAAATACAAGAAAAAGATAAAAGAAAACTTGGCAATAGTCATTACCTGTTTCCCGAGACTTCAAACCAATCTGTTCTCTAATGTTCTCGTAGGTTTTCTCTTTCTCTCAACTCTTCCCTTATTTTCTCTTCTTTCTCCTCTCCTCTCTTACCGTTGCTGCTTTTCAAAATGCTTCTATTATTTATGGTAGGGAAGAAAGGGTGGGAAAGACAAGAGAAATTGAAACTAAAAGCAAATCTCTGTTCCTAAGTCCATATGGGTGTAATGGGAGACTAAAGTTTATTGTATGGGTGTGGTGTTTGAGAAATGCAATGAAAATCTAATTATTCCCCAGATGGGAGAGCCTCAACAGAAGCATTTTTCTAATGCCAACATAACAACCACCCTCAAGTCTTTTGTACTCCCCAAGATAAAGAGAATTTGCCCTCACAGGGCAAACTCTTCAGGTAGATGATCTATGTCCCTGACTACTGGCATTAAAGAAGTGTCAGGATATCAAAATTTCTTATCTGTTGGTATTTATTTTAATGCCTTACATACCAGACCAAGGGCAACTATGTGCCACAATAGATAGAATCCTTGGAGTCAGGAAGACTCTTCTTCATGAGGTCAATCTGGCCATAGATGCTTGCTAGAGGGATAACCCTGGGAAAGTCTTTGGCCACAGTTTGTCTCAGTTTCCTCATCTGTAAAATGAGCTAGAGAAGGAATGTCACACCACTCTAATGATCTTTGCCAAGAAAACCCCAAGTGGAGTCAGAGTCAGACACAACTGAAATGATTGAAAAATCATAGATTAAGTCAATGGATAGAGATTCTCATCTGAGATAAACATAGAGACCAGATAGTGAAAAGGAACATGCTAGGGATGGACAGTACTTTGGGCAAGTGATCCTTTCAAGAATCCATTCAGGGTGGCTCAGGAGAGCCTAGTGTACCTGAAGGAATCTTGCCCTCATTTTGAGGATGAGCTTTCCTTCTGATCTCTTCATCTTTCTTTGTCAAGTGTGGACAAGCCTAGTAAGATTCCACTGAAGGTTGAGGGCATCTCTTAGGTCCAACTACCTTCAGGTTCATTTCCAGATGGGGCAACTAAGAGGTGCAGTGAATAGAGCACTGGCCCTGGACCTGAGTTCAGAACTAGGCTAAGTTGTGTGACCTTGGGCAAGTCACTTAACCCCATTGCCTTGCAAAAATAAAAAAAAAATATGAAGCAGAAGGACTCTAGGCAGAAAAAGATATTGTAATCATTTTATCTTTTTCCCCATTAAGTGATAAATGTTATGATCCTCTCCTTTTTTCTGTATTGTTATAATCCTATCCTTTCTAAATAGGTCTTGTACTTGCAGACAAAATCCCTATTACCTAACAAAGTTGCCTCTTCAATCAATAAACCCTATTCCAAATAGATACTGCTAAAAGAACTGTTAAATCTTTGTTGGGGAGGGAAGAAAAATTGTGGGAAAATGAGGTAGAGTGACTTGTCCAACCAGTCACAGAACTAGTAAGTACCAAGTGTCTGAGACTGGATTTGAACTCAGATCCTCCTGCCTCCAGGGTCAGTTCTCCATCCACTGTGTCACCTAGCTGCCTCACTTTCCCTATTTATGTTCTCTACTAATCTGGTGTGATCTCCTGTCTAAACAAGCATCTCCAAGTTCTCTCCCCAGGACCTCCTAGTTATTCATCATAAGTTCCTAGATACCACTTTGTTTTGACAAAGACTTGAACCTGTGTCTCCAGTTAGGGCACCATAAAGCCATAAATTCCTAAGTTCAAGTCATAGCTCTGCATCCCTCCAGATAGTTGCTGGAACACAATCTTATATCACTCCCTTAGTCACCCCTTAGACCCTCCTTGGTACCACTCTAACCCCTCTCCTGATTCCTCCCCAGGTCTGCCCTAAACTCCACCTGGCCCAACTCCAAGAGTTTTTTTTTAAATTCCTGTTCAAGCTGCTGACCTCAGTGATCACTGCTGACAACCTGGCTACTACCTTGCAGCTTTTTTTCTCTTCCTTATGCCACCGCCTCCCTTCTGCCACTCATGGCTGCCACCACTGCCATTGCCACTGCCACAGCCACCACCAATGCTGCCATTGCCGCCACTGCTGCTACAGTCACCGCCACCACCACTGCTACTGTCACTGTCGCCATCACTGCTGCTGCCACTGCCATTTCTTAACTGCATTATCTCTACTCACTTTCTTTACCTTGTTGTCTCCTTTAAAAAACTCCATAAATTAACTTGTAATTTTTAACAGTAAACTGTGAATAACAACTTATGAACTTTTCTTATACTTCTGAGTCAGAGCCTTGTGATTTCCTCACTGATAATGAACCCCCACCAATTCTTGCTAACCCCCTTCCCCAACCCCCTATTATCCCTTTCAGCCGGGGGATAAATTGATTGGCTTAGTCTATTGAGCCTCAGAGTCTTCCTATGTATTATAATTTAGACAATTATTTTGGAATTTATTAATCACTTGCTATGGGTCAGGCACCCAAAATGCAGGTCAGAAAGTCTTCTATACATATTTGAACTGTCAGAAAAAGGGCAATGCAACAGAAGTAGGAAGAGATCTAATTTATATCAACCTACACTTTATTATATAATAAATTAAAAATGGATATAAGTAAAGAAAAAAAATTAGAAGCTTACCACGAAGGGGAACTTTCATAACCAAATCTACCGAAAGATTCTTAGCCAAAGAAAGCACACAGAGATTTCAAAGGATGAAATAAATAATTTGATTGCCTGGAATTGAAAAGCTTTTGCAGGGACAGCTAAGGTGCAGCACCTGAAGTAAGAAGGATCTGAGTTTAAATCCAGCCTCAGGCTTTTAATAATATTACCTAGCTGTGTGACCTTGAGCAAGTCACTTAACCCCACTGCCTTAAATAAATAAAAAAATTTTTATAAAAGCTTTCACACATAAAAAGATTGATAAATCTAGTATAATAAGTGAAACAATTCATAAGGAATCTTTTTTATTTTGAATATCTCTGATAAAGGTTTTATATTCAAGATATATGAGGAACTAACACAATCCATTGACAAAATTTATTTTGAAAATTTCTCAATAGATTTTTAATTCAGTTTTTAAAATTCTAAATTCTTTATTCCTGTAGTTCTTCCCCCTACCTATTAACATAAGCAATATGATGCCAACTATGCATGTGAATCATATAAAAAATTCCTCCGTGTTAGCCATATTGCAAAAAAAAAGGAAGAAAAAGTGAAAAAAGTATGCTTTTTTGGTTTTTTTTTAAGGCAATGGGGTTAAGTGACTTGCCAAAGGCCACACAGCTAAATAATTATTAAGTGACTAAGGCTGGATTTGAACTCATGTTCTCCTGACTGGTGTTCTATGCTCTGCACCACCTAGCTGCCCCAAAAGTATGCTTTTTTAACCATAATTTTCTTAGGGTAAAAATGAAACAACAGAGTTAGTTTTATAAATGAAATTTTATTCTCTAGGATCTTATCAATAACCCATAGGTGAATGGCATCCTTATAGATACAGGGAACTGAAGTAAATGAATAATCAATATAAGATTTACAAAAAGAACCATATAAATTTTGGCAGTTAACCAATAAGATTGCACATCTTACATAGAAGTATAGCTGTATCCTATTTTACAAAGACTGTTCCATTGTATTAAACAAATAAGAATTAGGGTTAGAAGGAAGACCATTATATCCTATTCTGGGGACACAGATCAACTCCCACTAAACTTAGCCTATTTATCTCATTGTCTTTCCACAACTATAAAAACTCAAAATTACAAGAATACATATCAATCCCAGGAAATAGGTTAATGAGATAGAGAGGCAGTGTCTGCCTTTAGGTCTCTATTGATAAGGACACAATTCCTGACCAGAGCAAAAGAGAGCATTCAGATGTACATTCCAAACTTACAGACCCCAACCAGTGATTTATAGACCAATTTTAAATCAGAAATATAAATCAGGAATATTAATTCCAAATTAAAGAAAATCAGATTAGACAATTTCCATTTGTGTTCAGAGTTCACCAGTTCCCTCTCTGGAAATAGATAGAAATTTCCATCATGGGTTTTTTGGAATTGTCTTGCTTCATTGTCTTGATGAGAGTAAATTTTTCACAGTTGATCATTATTATAATATTATTGTTATTCTCTACAATGTTCCCCTGATTCTACTCACTTCACTTTGAATCAGTTTGTAAAACCCAGGTTTGTCTTAAAACCATTCTCTTTGTCACTTCTTACAGCACAATAGTATATTCTATGACATTCATATACCATTACTAATTCACCACTTACTTGGCAGAGATATTGTGAAAAAGGCACAACCTTTGTGCCAGGGTTTGACAAATGCTTTCTGAGATATCTTTAATCATATAGTCTTACAATTATATAGATCCTTCTGACTCCATGATAGGTGCTCTATCCAGTGCACCCTAGCTGCCCCTGCAAAAGCTTTTCAATTCCAGACAATCAAATTATTTATTTCATCTTTTAAAATCTGTGTCCTTTCTTTGGCTAAGAATCTTTCAGGAGATTTGGTTATGAAAGTTCCCCTTCATGCTTAGCTTCTAATCATGTACTGTCCCAAGGATAAACATTTCCCAGTTAAATGACACTGAAACTATGGGTGAGTGAAATGGTGACCTTCTTACTTCACAATATAATACAGTCAATTTATGAGTCATTGTTATGGAAGTAGACCTAGAACTTCTAGATCTAATTTTGATGTTCAACATTTGCCCTCATTGGCTGTTCCTAGAGTAAATGGGCTTGTTTTTGGAGAGAAATGAGAACAAGAGGGTATTCAGCAGAGCAGGTTTAGGTGAAATCAGAGGGGCACCTTTCCTAGAAATGGCAATACAAATTTAAGCCAATTAAGCACTACTACTAGGTTCTAGGTGGTGGGATTTAAAAAAAAACAGTAACTATTCCTGCCTTCAGGGAAGTTACATTCTCCTGAATTTCTTAGTGACTTCCTTAATTTCTAGTTACTTGATATCTTTCTTCATTGAATATATGAATGTACAAATTGCTTTGCCAATCTCTGTGAAAGAAAACAAGAAAACAAAGAAAATTAACAAAATAAGGCAATAAATCTAAGTGTTCAAGAAGTGGTAAGAAAGGAGCTCTGTAAGTTCAGCAAAAAAAATAATTCCTTGAATGCTCTGAATTTTATCTTCCCTTTCCTCCTTTCCCTCCTCCTTCTCTCTATCCCTATTCCCTTCTTTCCTACCTTCTTTCCTTTCTCCCTCTCTTCCTGTTTTTCCCTACTCTTCTTCCATTCCTCTCTCCCTTTTTCCTTCATCTTTTCTTTCTTTCTTCCTCACTTCTTCCCTTCTTCCCTCCCTTTCCTCCTTCAGCTCCTTCCCAGGCCTTTTTTCTCTGTACTTCCTACCTCTGTTCCCTTCCTTCTCTCTTTCCTTCCTTAAGTTTTCTTTTCCTCCCCTTCCTCTTCTCATTTCTATCCTTTCTCTTCTTCTTTACTTCCATCATTCTCTGTTTCCCTTCTTCCTCCCTTCCTTTTCTTCCTTCCGCCTTTCCTTTTATGTCTCTTCCACCCCATCTCCAGAGACTGACGTGGTAGCTATAGAGAGTAGGTGCTTAATAAGTGTTTGTAAAACAGATTAATAAAGATGGGAAATGTGTTGTAATTGAGTAATCTCCATTTACAGGGTAATGGGGAAGAGTGATAGATGTTGCACTGGGGTAATTTAATACTGTCTCCTAGTTTACACTTCTCTCTCTCTCTCTCTCTCTCTCTCTCTCTCTCTCTCTCTCTCTCTCCCCTTCAACCTTCTCCCCTTCTCCTTTGGGCTTCCACATTTGTGCTCTTTTTTTTCTCTTTTTGCCTTCCAACTTCATCTGCTCTTGCCTCCTTAGCAGTATTTCCAACTCTCTTGCAGCATCTACAGCAGCTTGTGCTTTCCTCTATTGCTCTGAAAAGGAAGAATTATACAAATTTAACTAGAGGTAGATAGGGCAGCTAAGTGGGGTAATGCATTGAGCATAAGGCCTGGAATCAGGAAGACCTGAATTCAAATCTGGATTCAGACACTTACTAGCAGTGTAATCATGTTCAAAAGCAAATTGCTTAACCCTGCTTGCCTCAGTTTCCTCATCTGAAGGATGAACTGGAGAAAGAAGTAGAAAGTCACAAAGCTTTGCCTAGAAAACCCCCAATGGGGTCAGGAAGAGCTGGACACAACTGAAATGACTGAACAATAAACAACAACGAGAAGTAGCAGGTTGCCCCCTTCCCCTTGCTCCCCTATTCCCTGTAGCCTTCTGTCCCTAGTTACAGAGAGACAAACATTTAAGAAGCACAAAAGGAATCTCTCTTGAATTCAAGTGCTCTCAAGGACATCAATTCATCTTAAATAACATTTCTGAAATCAGAGGCCACAATTCTCAGGATTACTCAGGGCAGAGTCTCTCTCATGTATTTCTTACCCTCCCTCTCTTTTTCTTTTTGTATAAGAGTTTGGTCGGTCTGGTTAATTGTATCCTCTCTAGTTTCCTTTGACTTGAAGTATTGTTTCAGTCTTGTCCGCCTGCGAGATAGACAATGAATTTGAAACAGGAAACAGTGATATAGGCATAAAGTAAAGGCTTACTTGTACATCACACTAAATGACAGTACTATTAACTATTCACCTTGAGGCTTGGGACAGACCCTTAAAGTTTTCGGGCTCCTCCGAATCTGTAATCCTATAGTATGGTCAAAGGGAAGCTTTGAATTGTTGCTTGTACTTCTCTATGAGCTACTGCTTCTTCTGAAGAAAGATGCCATAGTCCCCCTGGTGTTGAGAAAGCTTTCTGCTTCATTGCTTCCTCCAGAGAACTGAAAATATCCTGAAGCAAAACTGTGCACTGGTCTAGAGACTGTCTTTCATTTTGCTTACAGACATCATCTAAATTGCTTCTAGCTGAATCTCTGGAGTGATTAAAGAAAAATTATTTTATATCATTATACAATAATCAAAAAGACTAAAGAAAAAAAGTAATACATAAGAGATACAAAAAGATCACATAAGGGCTGGCTAGGTGGTGCAGTGGATAGAGCACCAGCCCTGGAGTCAGGAGGACCTGAGTTCAAATCCGGCCTCAGACACTTAACAATTACCTAGCTGTGTGGCCTTGGACAAGCCACTTAACCCTATTTGCCTTACAAAAAAAAAACTTAAAAAAGATCACAATTTTGAATTCAAAAGGACTTCAGGGGTCATTTAATCTACCCCATGCTCTATGTCACCCAAGCTATTTGTTTAACCTTTCCTTGTAAAGATCTAATGAATTACTTTTAAGTAATTTTAATTGTTAGCATATTTTCCTTCAGAAAATTTCCCTTAAGAAAATGTCAGATTGTGGTATATGATTGTGACAAACTATTGCTGTGATGATGAGATCAGTGATCTTAGAAAACTATGGAAAAACTGCCATGAAAGAATGACGACCAAAGGAACAGAACCAAGAGAACATAATAAATATATATATATATATATTTAAATATAGTAACTGCAATATTATTTTAAGAATGAATTTGAGCAAAATAATCATTTCAACTATTAGATATACACAAATTAAAAATAAAGAACATATAAAGGAAAGCATCTGCATCCATAGAAAGAACTGCTAAAAAGAAGTATGTATAGAATAATTTTACATACCTATATCGATTTGTGTCTAATGGAAGCCATCTCTTAGGCAGCAGGGAAAAGGAAGATAATAAGGGAAAAATGAGAATTTTGCAGTTTCCTGGGCAATCATCTTTTTTCATTATGCTATATTATAGAAATTTTTTTATTTCATAAATGAAAAATAAAATAAATTTTAAGAAATAAAATTCCAGGTGCCCCTTAGAACCAAAACCTGTTGTCTCTATGCTTGTGTAGAGGCAAATCTGTCCTCTCATCCATTAACCTGAAATGAACTTTTATCGGATTTTTCAATATATAAAGAATATGCGTGTCTTTATCCAAATTCCCAGAAAGCCTTTCTCACTACCCTTTTGTAGACCAAAAGCCTCAAGTGGACTGTTCATATATAACTTTTAAATACTCAAGACTTTAAAATAATGTACTGGATAATCATATTATGCTAGATCTGCCAAGCGCGTAAAAATTCCAGGTCTTTTGGTTAATGGTAGCAGTGAAAATGAGGTATCAGGATCATAATACAGATATCTAAGTTTTCAAATTAAATAGAAGTAGATTTCATGACAAAGTCAGAAAATAATAGAGGTACTTTCAAAGCTGTTTGAAATTTCTAGTTCATATCCTCGAAAGCTTTGAAAGTCTTTGATGAAGACTTGAAGGGCTTCTGTTTTACAGATGATGAGTATGTCTAGAGTTCTTGAATGGTTTCCCCGGGGAAGTGTACCTCCTGTCCCATCATCTCTTATAGAGTGTAAGGGCCACTTGAACTGCTGAGCTAGTGCCAAGACTGAGTTTGCCATCCACTGGTGATGTTCTCTACATATGTCAGTACCAGGTTTCCTTAGACCTATAGAGGGAAGACAAATGGAGCAATCAGGAGAATGGCAGAACAGTCTAGGTTAGGACTGAGGCTTTATATTTATTCTTGGGGGGGGGGGGGCAGTTCATTTTGCTTCTCAGAAAGTGATTTTCCTGATAGAACAGGAAGCAACAAGAATGCTAGGAATCAAGTAAAAGAAAGATGTTTTGGTACAAAAACTCTGACAAATGTGGGATCTGGTGCAGAAGATTCATTGCCTTTGTCCTTGGTTGTACTAGAATTTCTACTTTAATCTAATGTATCCTACAAGTACCCTGAGGAGACATGGGACATACTCATGAGAAGGAGACTCATGAGGCCCATTGACCGTGTCTCCAGAGGGTCTTGTTTTTAGTGTCACTGGAGATGTAATTGCAGAAGTTTCAAGCACTTTCCACAAAGTCACCATCATGTTCATCATCATGAAGTTTCCCAAGCTTTTTGAGGCAAAGGTGGGGCAGAGATGAAATATTTCCTTTTTAGAAAGAACTTCTGGATACATTCTCTGGCATCTTCACTGGTACCTAAAGATAGGAAAGGAGGAAGAATATAGCATATAGTGAAAGTTGGCCTGAATATAGTCCCTCAAATTATGTGCTGTCTAAAACATTTGATTCATTCTTGATGTCATTTTTCTCTTTCAGAAAGGACAAACAAAAAGAGAAACATATAGCCTTTATATTATATATTTTTATATATCTATAATATATAGTATGTGTGTACTATATATAAACACATATGTAATGTAAATGCACTCACACATGTACAAAAATGCACACAGGTATGTTCAAATACACACATATATCTAGAATTATCAGCCCTTTCTGCTGACCTTCCACCCCAACCCAAACCTCCCTATCTGACATTTTAATATTCACACTTTGGAGGCATTTCAAACTCAACATGCCTGTAAAAGAATTCGTTAGACTTCCTGATTGCCTCTCAAAGAGGCATCAGATTCACATCTATTCCTTTGCCTTTTACCCCACATACATTTTCATTTCTCTAACCCCACTTATCCTAGCTTCGCACCACCTCTTTCTGTCAGTGGCCTCTCTATTCATAAAGCCCCCAACAAACCTAGCTCTTACCGTCTCTTTCCCCTGCTCACTAGTCCCTAGTGGTGCCCGATTGCTTCCAGGTCCAAGTACAAATCCCTCTAAGGACCAATTGAAGCTTTTCACAACCTGCTTCCAATCTGTCTTTCCAGTTCATTATAGAATCCTTCCCATCCTGCATTACATTGTCCAATCAAAGTGACTTTGTAATATCCCAGATTTGGTACTTCCTGATTGCCTTTCAAAGACACCATTCTCTTTCTCATCAGATTCACATCAATTCCTTCTCCTCCACCCCACATATATTTTCATTTCTCTAGCCCCTCTTATCCTCCCTTCGCACCACCTCTTTCTGTCAGTGGCTTCTCTATTCACATAGCCACCAACACACCTTTGCGCAGCATTACCTCTCTGCTCACCTCTGTATCAATGAACACGTTGCTAATTTTCAGTCTTAGCTGAAAGACCACCTCCTAGGTGAGCCCTTTCCTGAACCCCCAATTTGTAGGGCCTCCCTTCCTCCACCATGTATTCACTTTGTATATTCCTTGTAGGCAGGAACTACATCACTTTTGCTTTGTTACACTAATGCTAAGGCTGACAGCTAATAGGCACTTAATAAATACATGATTAACTCATTTGCTGAAGCTGATGCCTCAATCAGCTTCTTTGCTACTTTCCTACAATTGCTAAGTAAACCCTCATGTTGTCTTGAGGTTTCATTTTGTCTCCACTTACCCAGTAATCATGTCTTTCTTTTCTCTGGGATTTTTTTGGTATTAATTCGAGAATAACATAACATAATAGTACAGAAAGGGAACATCCTTGCATTATGTCTTATACTTATTTATTGTAAAAGTGTCCCATATTTCCTTGTTAAAAATAATACTAGTTTTTTGTTTGATATCTTTGTATTCATATATTTCCAGAGAGAGATAACCATTTACTTAAATATAAATATTATACACATGTTTCATAGTGAAATATGACCTTTCTATATATAGAGTAAAGGGGTATGTGTGTGTGTGTGTGTGTATTTGTGTATGTTTTTAAACAAAGATACTTTTCTGTAACTGCAGCTAATAACCTTGTGGTTTGGAATCAGTTTCTATTTGATATAATTAGTTATATTATTTATTAGCCTAATTCTGAATTCTCACATTTTGGATAGAAGTTTAATTTTTCCAAAATCAATAATATTTTCAGTGATAGTGCCGTTTCTATATCATTCCATGTGTATTTTATCAATGCAAAAACTATTTGTCTATAATTCACTGTCTTTGTTCTTCCCTAACTTATGTATTAGAGCAATAATTTCATCATAAAAAGCATTTGGCAATTCTTCATTCTATATCAGTTAATATTTGGGGGGGAAGGGGTTAGTTGATTTGGCTTTTTTCTTATAGTTTTATGGTGGCATTTTTTCCATTTAACATTATGCACTAGATTTATTGTCAAACAGCACAACAAACGTCCTGGTCAGTGGGGCTGGAGAAGGATCTTTGGAGCTATGATGAGAGGAGGGAGGGGCTGCTTGTAAACACCTATGCTAATAGCAGCTGCTGGGGCAGTGGGTGTACACCCTTCACCCTGAGATGGACCACAGTGCTTGGAAAGCATATGGTTTGCGTATCCCCTGTTGTTTGTATCCAACAAGGTCACTCTCCTCCCAGCCAGGTGACTGTTCCCTGATCAAGGATCACCTGCTACTGAGAGCTGAGGAGGGGTATCTCAGCCCTGGGACTCAACTACAGGGATTCACCAGTTGCAAAATAACACTTTTAAAACATTCTGATAAATTCGAATTTTGACTGTCATTCATTATGTTTTGTGGCTTCTGATCTTCTTCTTTCTCCTTGTTTTTCTTTCTGTTTTTCTCCCCAACAGAAAAAAAGAAAAGGAAAAAACCCAGATAGACACAGATTTTTGAAAGGAAAAAAAGATTGGTTTCACTCCACTTGAAAGAAAAGCAACAGCTCCAGCTCTCACTGGACCCTCTCTGTGAAGTTCTCAGGAAAAACACCTCGGCTTCTCTTCAGCAAATTATGCTGCTGCCAGTCACTCCCCTTTACACCCATCAGCCAGGACCAGCCTTCATCCTGCTCCTCTGGACTCTCAAACAGAATCCCCAGCACCATATCGCCAGCCTTCAGCTGTAGTTCATCACTGTCAGTGACTGTGTAGTCATGCTGGGCCTGGACCTTGAACATGAATGCCGGGGGCCAGTTAGACCCCTTAGAGGGAGGCCTACCCTCCACAGTTCCAGTCACAGTGGCTGGGAAGGTCTCAACCACCACAGAAGGTAGGGAAATAGAGGCCCCCCTCATTTGCCACCGTCTCATTGGCTCCTTGAGCTACTGCCACTGGTTTCATCCTTCCCACTTCTGTCACATCTCCTGGGTCTGAAGGGATGGTCACACTGACCTTGCAGACAAAATTGGTATCACACAAACTGATAATGTGTTCCTGGTTGATGTCCTCAGATGGAGTGTGCTTGGGAGGTGATGGGACTGGTGGAACTTTTCAAAGTTGAGAGGCGACTTGGGGATGGCAGCCCCGGGAGTGTCTAGGCTGACTGCCTCAGACCCCTGGATGATTTTTGACCTCAGGGGTAATTATGATGAAGATAATGATATTTTATTTGTTCTTCATTCTCAAAGAAGTCCATGACATCAGGGGTGATGCCATGACAAACAAGTGAAATGGATTTGAGTGAGGGGGAGCTGGACTGGCTAAAGTCACCAACCTCACTTTCTCCTCCAGAGCCATCTGGATCCATGGTCAGATAGGAATCGGGCAACCGGAAATGCCCTGGAGGAGAAGCAATCAGGATTAAGTGACTTGTCCAAGGTCACACAGCTAATAAGAGTCAGTTCTCTGAGGTGGGATTTGAACTCTGATCTTTCTCACCCCAAGTTCTCTATCCAGTGAGGTGGTGGTGAGGGGCTCTTGTTCCCTTTTGTGGGGACATTGTCACTTGGTTAGGCCTTAACAGCAAGTGTGTTGATTCCAACGCTGCTTGCCCAGGCTCACCAGTACATAGGCCAGTGATGCTCTGGAATGTGTTGCCATAGAAACCAAAACATCTGTTCAAAAGAGATGGTAACTCTTCCTGTAAGTCAATATTCATCTCTTCAAATACCTTCTGGGCTTTAATGAGCCCCTCCTCAGCCTTGGCAATTCTAGCTTCATCCTTTTTGGCAGTCAAAAGAGACTCCTAATGGTGGTGGGCCCTGTCATAATCCACCAACGTTCTCCCACACTTAAAGATTTGAGATTTGATATCAGGAAATCAGCCTAGGTAAGTGTTCATGGTCAGAAGTGCCTGGTCTATGAGTTTGTGATGGTGATGCATCCAAAGCAAGTCATTGTTTTCTGCTATTTTGTTTGCTTCCTCTCTACTGGACCAGTCTGGTTCATCCATCTCTTGCCCACTCTCTGAAGCCTCTTTTTTTGGCTTTTTTGAAAGGATGTTGGGTTACGTGACTTGCCCAAGGTCACACAGCTAGTTAAACATTAAGTGTCTGAGGCAAAATTTGAACTCAGGTCCTTCTGACTCAACGGTTGGTGCACTATCCATGGCACCACCTTGCTTCCCACTCCAAAAACTTCTTAGAGGCTTCATACATTATTTTGATAGAAGCCAGATAGGTAGAGAGATCTTTTTGCAGCCTGGTCCCTTCCATCTGTTGTTTGTTGAAGTCCTGGGCACACTGCTCAAACTGCTCATCCTTAGTCTCATCTGCCTTCCCCAACTTCGGTAGGATCTTTCCCTGTGCATGGGGAAGTTTCTTCTGTCCATTATTGGCTAGTTTCCCTCCCTTCGTGCCTTGCTCAACAATGATGTCCTCCTGCCTTTCTTTTCTTTCTCCTGCCACTAGTTTAATTGCCAATTAAATCTAGGTAGGTGTATTTATGCCCAGGAGGTGGGGGGCACCAAAGCAGCAGGCAAAAGTCTACATAGAGCTCTGAGGCTCTGATACCATCACAGAGTCCAAGAGGGAGAGAAAGAGGATGAGGGCTCGGTTAAATTCTGAGAGTAATTTTTCACTCACAGGTACTAACTACACCTTTAATGAGATCAATATCTATCTAAACAAGTATTTTTTATTTAGTAGTTCCTCAAGAGCCCAAAATGGTTATAACTGTGAACTTTGTTCATGTTTTTAAATCTCCATTTAGTGACCTTGGGTCCATCTTATAAATCTGACAATTTTCTGTGGAAATTTACTATCTACTTTGCTAAATATTCCCTGCCTTCCCCCCACAACTTGGCTTTCCCTAATTTTGTATCTAGATAAGTAGCCATATCCTTCCTTCTTTATTATCAAAAGGCATAATCAGGTGGACCTTTCTTTATCCTCCAGTGGGAGATTGGAACCCAGTGGGGGGGGGGGGCATTCAGGGAGGTGGAGGGAGGGAAGTAAAAATCCCTGAAGAACACTATAAAAATACTGTTTAAATCCCCAGGGCAGCACTTGTCAAACATGACTCCTCTCCACTCTTAGCTGATGGTCAGGCTTTAGCTCTTCTTTCCCATAAATATTGTTGTTTACTTCCCTGAGTGGGAACCTTCCCCAACCACAGTGATGCCTATTCTCTCTTGTTTGTGGTACCAACCAATAGACCTTATTCACATGCCCTATTAAACTCTGTTAGTGGTAAATGTCAATGTATGGCTAATAAAGCTTCTTACAATGTCATCTCCTACCAGAATCTAACCAAAATTTATGACCTGGGCCACTGATACCTCCCTGTACCTTATAAACCATTGACCATATTTGCAGCTGAATTTCCTGACAGCTGCACCTGCATGGATGGAGTGGGGTACGATGGCTCCACTGCCATTCTCTATCTTCCCTAGAGAAAAATAGGCTCTGGGTCATTGAATCTCATATGTAGGAATAAGTGAATTCCTTCCCTCTTAGATTATTGACCAAGACTGGGCAGTTAGGTAGTGCAGAGGATAGTGCAGCAGGTCAGGAAGCTTCATCTGTGTGACCCTGGGCAAGTCACTTAACCTTATTTTCTTCAGTTTCCTCATCTGTAAAATAAGCTAAAGAAGGAAATGACAAACTGCTCCACTATCTATGCCAAGAAAAAAACCCACAATGGGGTCATAAAGAATCAAACATGATTGAATAACCTAGACATTTTCTGTAATTATATTTTTCAAAATACTCATTCATATATGATAATTCATATGTGTGTGAATTTGCCTCTCTTCCCTGAAGAGAAGAAAAGCTGAGCATTTGAATTTCATGTCCCTAAAACAAGGAACTCTTTTGTTATTTCTAGGTCAATAAATATTGAACCATAGCTGGGAATAGCATCCTTGTGGCTCCACATCTATTGGGAGGACCTTTGGTCTTCACCAAAGAAAACAAGGGCCGAAGACATCCCTGCTATTATGTACCTGACCAGGGTAGGGCCAGGACACATAGTCTGACACCTCTGCCCTATAAAAGGAAATTCCTCTTGTTGTGACTAATGCAAGGTTTGTAGGTCTAGTAAACTACCTGGTCAATTGCATTTTCTGTGATTATATTTTTTTAAATTCTCTAGCTTATTTATCATAATTTTGGTTTTTATATATTCTATATATCTTGGGTATTTTTTACCTATACCACTTTTAAACAATCTCAGTTTTGCTGTATATAACTATGTTTGACTTGTACTATTAGTTCTTTTTATTCATTTGTTTGTTATGATTTCATCTATGTATTTTGTAACAAAGGTGATTTTCTTTTCCCAACTCTTTGTAATAAATCACTTTTCCTAAAGATTGAACTATGTGTTAGTTTTTAAAACCCTAACTCTTTAGGGGCAGCTAGGTGATGTAGTGGATAAAGCACTGGCCCTGGAGTCAGGAGTACCTAGGTTCAAATCCAGTCTCAGACACTTACTAATTACCTAGCTGTGTGGCCTTGGGCATGCCATTTAACCCCGTTTGCCTTGCAAAAAAAACCCTAAAAAAATCTCTTTAAAATAATTTCTATATTTGGATTTTTATTATATTTGTTCTAATTATCTAGACTTCCTTATTTGTATTCATTTAGTTTTTTACTGTCTAATTTTTAATTGTAAACTCAATTCATTAATGTCTTTATATTTTGTTAATATTTAATTGAAAGGATATTTTTTTTCTCTGAGGACTACTTGAATCCCAGAAATTTTGGTATATTTTTCATTATTATTTTCTTTTACATAGCTGTTTTTTATTTATTTAAGCTTTTAAATAGTTATTAACTGTTACTATTATTTATTCTATCATCTGTTCATATTTAAAGATATCATTATTGGTTTATATCTATTACTTATTTATGTTCTCTATATTAATTACTATTTTATTACATCATAGTCATCCCAAACTGAGACTTGGCTGTCTGAATAAAAAAACAAACACCACCAGATTAGTTCCCTGAAACAGCAAGAGGCAAACCTTGGGAGCAGTCAGGTAGGGAGACCACCTCTACTTCAACCATAGGAATTTACATCACCCATACAAGTATGGGGAGTTGAATGATTGAGCACAGAAAGAGAGGGCGCCTCTGCTGATGAGGGACACCAGGCCCAGTTGTGCAGGCCAGATGTGGTCTGGGTCAGGAGGGGACTAACACAACCCTGGTGAGTGCAGAGATAATGGTACCAGGTGCTAGGGCACCAGTCTCACTTTTTCCTCCAGAAGCATCTGGGTTCAGTGGCCAGATATGAATCAGGACAACTGGAGATGGCCCTGGATTTGAGACCAACAGGGTTAAGTGATGTGCTCAAGGTCACACAGCTAGTAAGTGTCAAAATGTCTGAGGCCACATTTAAACTCCTATGCCCCTGACTCCAAGTGCTCTATCTACTGTGCTAACTAGTTGCATATGTGTGTGTGCATGTACATATATACATATATATGTATAGTATGTATGTAGATATGTCTATGTGTGGATGTACAGATATATATTTATATAGTATGGGTGTAGATATGTCTATGTATGGACTTGTGTGTGTGTGTATATATATGTATATAGTATGTGTATAGATATGTCTATGTATGGATGTGTGCATATGTGAATATAAGTATATTTCTATGATTAAACGGGGGGGATAAGGAGGGTAATGAGTTAGAGGGTTATGGAATAGGATAAGAGGATATGTAAAAAAGTGGATAGATTAATGGGAGGAATGTATAAAAGGAGGGAGTCCATCTCCCTTTGATGACATTATCAAAGTAATCTTCTGAAAGTACAAATCAGATTGTATCATTCCTGCCCCTAACCCAAACACAGTAAATTTCAGTGCCTCCCTATCTTCTCAAGATTAGATGGAAAATATTCTTTTTGGCATTCAGAACTGTCCAGACTGAAGCTAGACATTCCTATCCTTTCTTACATTTTGTAGCTTTTCATGTTCTCTGTGATCCAATGAAAAACATCCTTAGGACATCTCAAACACAGCACTCCATTTTCTAACTATGACATTTTCTCTCTCTCTCTCTCTCTGTCCCTATGATCTGGGATACTCTCCATCCTTACCTAGGCCTCCTTGTTTCTCTGGCTTTCTTCAAATCCCCAATAAAATTTCACCTTTCATGCACAAAAAAATTCTGAATCA
Source organism: Macrotis lagotis (assembly GCF_037893015.1). NCBI lineage: Eukaryota > Metazoa > Chordata > Mammalia > Peramelemorphia > Peramelidae > Macrotis > Macrotis lagotis. Next base: position 38,874,785 of record NC_133659.1, on the reverse strand, counting down.
CCCTTAAATTTGAAATTTTCTCCCTATTGACTCCCCCCCCATTTATCCTATATATAGCTGGTTTGTACATTCTTGTTTGCATGTCTTCTCCCTTATTAGAGTGTAAACTCCTTGAAGGCAGGGGCTGTACCATGATTTCTTTACCTCTAGCCACTTAGCACAATGGCCAGCAAAGAGTAGGTGCTTAATAAATGTTTATTGACTGATTGACTCTCCTCACTAAGGCCAGCCCTTTTGGAGGAAAAAAAATGTACTTCAAATAAAACTAATTCTATATTTTCCTTGTCAGATAGATAGATAATAGAAGATAAAGAGATAGATTCATACATGATAGATAAATGGAGCCTGACAATCAATTTTTTCAAACTTATTTGTCTTTATAATGTTGTTGTTTTTATGTCATTCTTCTGTTTCTTTTCATTTTCTTCACATTAGTTTATATATATATATATATATATATATATCTTCTTAGATTTCTCTGAATTCATCTCCATCATTTCTTAAAATGTATTATTCCATCACATTCATATATCATAATTTGTGTTCAGCCATTCCTCAATTCATAGGCATCCTCTCAGTTTCAAATTCTTTTCCATCACAAAAAGAACTGCTATAAATATTTTTGTATGTATAGATTCCCAGAATCCCTTCAAGATTCAACTTCATTGTCATATCCCAAATGAAGACTTTCTCCCATCCATGGATCACCAACTCAGTTTTTAAAGCCTTTCTTTTTATCAATACTTTGAATTTATTTTGTATATATTTGTATCTGTTTATATATTATCCCAACCACAGTAAAATCCAATACCAGTGAGACAGTTTGTATTTTGTATTTGTATCCCTATAACCTAGAATAGAGTCCAATTAATTGACCCTTAATAATGATTTTTATTAAATTGAAAAATTAAAGAAATGTAGAACCAGTGAGTCAAAAGGCTCAATCAACAAATAGTCTAATCTTGTTTCTGTTTCTCTAAATCTAACACAGGCACTCCACATTGGATAGGACCTGTCGACCTATGAGCACCTCACAAAAGAGTACAAAGAGAACAGGTAGTAGAATAGGGTAGTGGCTAACTTATCCTCAGATATGATGTCAACAACTTATGCTAACATAGGTTTTCTTGCAGCAATTTTTGTGAATTCAAAGCAATCTGTATGCCAAACAAGACCCTAGAATACTGAAATCTATGCATAGCAGGATTACAGGTTAGAGAGATAAGAAGAGAAACTATGTAGTAATTTAGGGAGAGAAGGAAAGTGCCCAAAGGGAGATACAGGAAACCAGATGGAGAAAATCCAGTGACCTTAAAAACCTGCCAGATGCCAACTGCTCTTTCTAACTGCATGCCAGTGTCTGGTGTGACAGAAAGGGTCAATCTACTTGGAAAATCATCCTCTGGCATATAAGTAGTGATTCAGCCAAAAACTTTTTTCCCCCTTTTTAGCAAATGAAAAGGTATGTCTTTTTCTCAAAGCAGAGTTGATTACACTTTTATGCAGAACTGCCAGCTGTCCATTAGAGGGAAGCTGATTACTTTTGAAAGAAAAAAAAAAGAAGCATTTTTCACTCACTTTCACAGAGCAAAATTATTTTTCTAAATAGTACTTTATTAAGGGTGATGAAAAGAACCACAGAGCACAAAAGGTTGGTTTGTTTCTTTTCTTTTCTTTTTTTGACAGTGAGAGTTCAAAAACCATACCAGAGATCAAAAACTGAGACCCAGGGTCCTGGCTCAGTGGACCAAAGACTTGGCAGACCAGCTGTGAGAACTCAACAATATGCATATGGTGGGACCCCTATGCAGCCAGTGTGACTGTCTAAGTGACCCCAAGGTAGTGACCAAGTCACTAGCACTCAGGAGGCAACATAGAAAGTCTGTATTCAGGCCTCTTCTCTTAACACAAGAAGCTTGGGACAGTGACTCCTTAGCCAGGAGCAGAATTAAAAATGAGTTTAAAAAAAAGGTCAGAGAAAACCCTGACCAAAAGCTACTATTGTGGTAAGGAAGACCACATCACCATCACAGAAGAGGACAGCAGGAAAAATGCTGTATGTTAAGCCCAAGAAGGGATTATTAATTGGTCTCAAATCCAAAAAGATCTCTTGGAGGAGTCCTGAAAGGATTTTAAAACGCAAATAGAAAAATTGGGAAAGAAATGCAAGAGAAATTCAGCAGGTTGGAAAGGGAAGTACTATATTTGACTAAAAAAACAACTTTAAAAATGAGCAAATGCAAAAAGAAAACAACCTTTTAAAAACAGAAATTGCCAACTGGGAAAAAAAATCCACTGAAGAAAACTCCTTTAAAAATACAAATGGGAAAATGAAAAAGCTAATACAAAAGCTAACTGAAGATGATTCCTTAAAAGCTAGAATTGGGCAAGTGCAAGCTAATGCCTCTATGAAGAAGCAAAAATTACACAAGTAAAATTTTTAAAAATGAAATAATAGAAGAAAATGTAAAATATCTCATTGGAAAAGCAACTGACCTAGATAATAGATCCAGAAGAAATAATTGGATAATTATTGGACTATCTAAACATCATAATCAATAAAGTACCTAAACAACTTTCAAGAAATAATCAATGAAAATTGTCTTCTTATCCTAGAATCAGAGAGTAAAATTATTATTGAAAGAGTCCACTGATCATTTCCTGAAAGAGACTCCCAAATGAAAACTCCTAGGAATATTATAGTTAAGTTCCAGAATTATCAGGTCAGGATAAAATACTGAAGGCAGCCAAAAAAGAAACAATTCAAACACCAAGGAACTACAATCATGATTACACAAGACCTGTCAGAATCAACATTAAAGTATTGAAGGACATGAGATATGATACTACAGAGGAATTCAAAGGACCTTGGATTACAAACAAGAATCAATTGAATAGTAAGATTGAGCATATTCTTTCAGGGGGGAAAGATAGACATTCAAAGAAACAGGTGACTTTCAAATTTTCCTGATAAAAGATTGTAAATGAACAAAAATTTCAATCTTTAAATATAAGACCCAAGAGATATATAAAAAAAGGTAAACGGGAAAAGAAAAAGAATGTTATTCAATACATGGGAGAACTTGTAACTTGGGAGAATCATATCTATATTAGAAGGACTTAGAGGATAGAGGCATGGATTGATTTTGATGTGATTATAAAAAAATAAGACTTTTTAAAAGAGGATTTTATTGGCTAAATAGGAAAGGGGGAGACAACAGGGTAAATTTTATCACATGAAGAAGTACAAAGGATCTGTTTCAGTAGAGAGTAAAAGTGTAAGGGGTGGGAATTGCTTGAATCTTGGCTTTCATCAGATTTGGCTCAAAGAGGATTAATTATATGGGCTTAGAAATTTATCTATCCCTACAGGGAATTAGGAGAAATAAAGGGGTGAATGGAAGGAGGGACTGATAGAAGGGAAGGAAGAAAGGAAGGGAAAAAAGCAAAAGAGGAAAGCAGAAAGAAAAGGAAGGAAAGCAGATATGAGGACAAATAGAGGGAGACGCTGTGCAGAAGCAAAACACTATTGAGGAAGGGTAGAGAGGTGAATGAACAGTACAAACAAAGGGGAGATGGGATAAAGGACAATAAAGAGTATAACTGTGAATATGAATAGGATGAACTTTCCCATAAAATGGAAGCAAATAGGAGAATGGATTAAATACCAGAATCCTACAATAGGTTATTGACTAGAAACACATCTGAAGCAGAGAGATTCACACAAAATAAATGTTAAAGGTTGGAACAAAATATATTACATTTCAGTTGAAGTAAGGAAAGTAAGAGTAGCAATCCTGATCTCAGACAAATAAAAAGCAAAAATAAATCTAATGAAAAGAGAAAAGGAAGGAAACTATATCTTCCTAAAAGGTACCATAAATAATTGAACAATAGCAATATAAGTATATATAAACCAGTGGCATAGCATCCAAATTCTCAAAGGAGAAGCTAAATGAATTACAGGAAGACATGGACAGCAAAATTATATTAGTGGGGGACCTCAACCTCCCTCTCTCAGAATTAGATAAATCTAATGACAAAGAAGAAAGAAGTGAAGAAGGTGAATAGAATTTTAGAAAAATTAGTTATGATAGATCTCTGGAGAAAATATACCTTTGTCTGATAGGTAAATGGAAACTACACAAAAATTTACCATGTATTAAGGCATAAAAACATCATAATTAAATGCAGGAAGGCAAAAAGTTTAAATGCATCTTTTTCAGATTTTGATACAATAAAAATTACATGTAATAAAGGGTCATGGAAAGAAAAACTAAAAATTAAAAACTAAATAACCCAATTTTTAAAAATGAGTATATCAAAAAAAAATCCAGGAAATAATCAACAATTTCATCCAATACAATGAAAATGATGAGACATCATACCAAAACTTGTGGGATATTGCCAAAACAGTTATTTGGGTAGATTTTATATCTCTAAATACTTACATGAATAAATAGAGAAAGAAGATATCAATGAATTGGGTATATAAAAAAGCTAGAAATAGAATAAATCAAAAGTTCCCAATTAAATACTAAATTAGAAATTCTGAAAATCAAAGGAGAATTTAATAAGATTGAAAGTGAGAAAACTATTGAACAAATTAGTAAAACTAAGAGTTGATTTTATGGAAAAGTGGTAAAATTCTGATAAATTTTATTTAAAAAAAGAAAGAAGGAAAAGCAAACTGCCATTATCAAAAATGAAAAGGGTAAATGAACCACCCATGTGAAGGAAATTAAAGAAAAATTTCAGAGCTATTTTATGTAACTGTATGCCAATAATTCTCATAATCTAAATGAAATGATAGAATATTTACAAAAATATAAATTGCCCAGATTATCAGAAGAGGAAATAAAGTACATAACTACATTTCTGAAAAAAAAAATTTTGAACAAGCCATCAGTGTACTCCCTAAGAAAAATCTCACTGGCCAGATGGAGATTTCCAAGTGAATTATACAAAAAATTTAAAGAACAATTAATTCCAATTCATATAACCAATTTGAAAAAAAATAAACTAGGAAGGGGTTCTGCTAAATTTCTTTTATGAAGCCAATATGACACTGATAACCTAAAAAAGGAAGAGCTAAAACAAAGAAAAGTATAGAAAAATTTCCCTAATGCATATTGATGCAAGAAGTTTAAATAAAATATTAGGTGAAGGAATATAGGAAGTCATCACTAGGATAATGCACTATGATCAGATAGAATTGATTAAATATTAGGAAAATAAAAGCATAATTGATCGTATCAATAACAAAACTAAGAGAAATCATAGGATTATTTGAAAAGATGGTGAAAAAAACTTTTGAAAAAATACAGCACACATTCCTATTAAAAAAGTACTTGAAAGTATAGGAATGAATTTAATTTTCCTTAAAATGATAATCAGTATCTAAAACCATTAGTAAGCTTTAATTTGTAATAGGATAAGCTAGAACTATTCCCAATAAGATCAGGAGTGAAACAAGGATACCTTTTATCACCACTATTATTCAATATTGTATTAGAAATGTTAGCTTTTCGGGGCAGCCAGGTGACACAGTGGATAGAGCACTGGTCTTGGAGCATTGGACCTGAATTCAAATTGGTCTCAGACACTTAATAATGACCTAGGTTGTGACCTTGGGCAAGTCACTTAACTCTATTCCCTTGCCAAAAATAATCTTAGCTTTTGCAATAAGAGAAGAAAAAGAAAATGAAGGAATCAGAATAAACAATGAGGAAACAAAATTCTCACTCTTTGTAGATGATATGATGGTATACTTAGACGATACTAAAAAATCAGCTTAAAAAACTACTTGAAAAAAATTAACAACTTTAGCAAAGTTTCAAGATATAAAATAAACCCCACATAGATTATCATTTCTATATATTATCAGCAAAACAGAGCTGCAAGAAATAGAAAACTCAATTAAAAGTTAACAATAGAAAACACAAAATTCTTGGGACTCTATTAGCCAAGACAAACTCAGGAACTATATGAATATAATTACAAAACACTTTTCACAAAATTAAAATCAGATCTAAATAACTTGAAAAATGTCAATTGTTCATGGGGAGCCTGAGCTAACATTATCAAAATGACTATTCTACTTAAGTTAAATTACTTATTCATTGCCATACCAATCAAATTATCAAAAAAAATTATTTCATAGAGGTAGAAGAAATAATAACAAAATTCATCTGGAAAAGCAAAAGGTCAATAATATCAAGGGAATTAATGGGAAAAAATTGCAAAGGAAAGTGGTCTAGCTGTATCAGATCTAAATCTATATTATAAAGTGGCAGTCATCAAAACTCCCTGATATTGGCTAAGAAACAGTGGTGGATCAGGAACAAAAGAAACAGTTGTAAACCACTTTTTGAGAAACTCAAAGACCCACTATGTGACCAAAACTTCTGAGAAAACTGGAAACTAATATGGGACAAAAAAGGCATAGAGCCACATCTCACACCCTTTACCAAGATAAGGTCACAATGAGTACAGAATTTAGACAATAAAGATGATACTATAAGTCAATTAGGAGAATAAGCAATAGTTTATCTGTCAGATCTATGGAAAGGGAGGAATTGATAACCAAAGAAGAGCTAGAGAACATTATTATAAAATACAAAATGGGTAATCTTGATTACATTAAATTAAACATTTTTGCAGAAATAAAACCAATGCAACCAAAATTAGAAAAGATATAGAAAACTGGGAAACAATTTTCAAAACTAGTGTTTTTTGATGAACTGAGTCAAATTCATAAGAATACTAATCATTCCCCAGTCGGTGAATGTCAATATGACTAGGCAGTTTTCAGATGAAGAAATTAAAACTATCTTTAGTTACATAAAAAAAATTCTCCAAATTGTTATTGATTTGAATAATGCAAATTAAAACCACTCTAAGGTACTTCCTTACACCTATTAGACTGAATAAAAGGAAAAAAAAAAGGAAAATAATCTATGTTAGAGGGCATGTGTGAAAACTGGGACACTAATGTAATGTTGGTGTAGTTATGAACCAATTCAACCATTCTGCAGAGCAATTTGAAACTATGTCTTAAGGACAATAAAACTGTGCATTCCTTTTGATTCAGCAAAATCCCAAAGAGACCATTAAAAAGGGGAAAAGATCCACATGCTCTAAATTATTTTTGCAGCTCTTTTTTGGAGTGGCAAAGAAATAGAAAATGAGGGAATGCCAATCAGTTGGGACATGACTGAATATATTATAGCATATGAATGTGATGGAGAACTATTGTTTTGTAAGAAATCATGAGCAGGTGGACTGAGCAAAGTGAACAGAGTTAGGAAAAATTGTACATAATAATAGCAACATTTTATGATGAACTTAGCTCCTTTCAGCAATGAGCTTCTCTCAAGGACAATTCTAAAAGATTTGTGATGGAAAATGACATACTTATTCAGAGAAAACTATGGAGTCTGAATATAAACCAAAGAAAACTGTTTTCACTTTTTGGAAATTTTTTTGTTTTTTTTTTCCTTTGTCTCATACTATTTCCTCCTTTAGTTCTGATTCTTCTTTAACAGCATGACTAATATGAAAATGTTAAACATTAGGAAACATTAACCTATATCAGATTTCACTTTCATGAGTATTGAGGGAAGAGAGGAAGGCAGAAAAATATGGAACACAAAAAAATATGGAACTATAAAAAATGAGTGTTGAAAACTATTTTTATGTAATTGAAGAGATTGAATAAAATAATATTTAAATTTTTTTAAAAAAAGATGTCAGTGAGAGAAGTGGAAGGGGATGCATCTATTGTAGAAGGAATTCTACAAAAGACAGAAGAGATAATAATAGAAATGGGATATCTATATTGCAACTATTAGAGATAAAGAACATATGGGAATGAAAATGAGTAGCATGAGAGTGAGTTTTGATGCTAAAGTCACAATATTCTTTAGTCCTCCTCCTCCTCCTCCTCCTCCTCCTCTTCCTCTTCCTCCTCTTCCTGGTTTTCTTGTCCTCTTCCTTCTTTTTCTCCTTCCCCCTCCTCCTTTTTCTGTTCCCCCTCTTTTTTCACCTTCTCTTCCTGATTTTTTTCCTCCTCCTCCTCCTCCTTGTCCTTTTCCTGTTCACACATTATGGGTTTTTTTCTCTTTCCTACTTGCTTTGTTATCTTTCCATCGTTTTATTTGGTTTATTTCTTACTATTTTAAGATGATGAAGAGGAGTTTGACTTAAACACATGTTTTGCCAGCAGACCCAATCATGTCTTTTTGCTATTCCTTGTCATAAGTTATATTAATGCACCTAGAAACATATCATTTACCCCTTCTTGAGTCAGGGTTGGGAAATGAATTTGATGTGGAAGTCCTAAGCACCCCACCAAGGCTTCAAGTGATTACCCAGTGGTAACAGATAAGTGCAGCCTTTATAGGCTTTGGGCATCCTCATCCCAACTCCCATTAATGAGTCAGGGTCCTGATCCAGGCTTCTTCTACCCTTACGGATATCTGAAATTTTCAGATTTCTTTGACTATGCCTATTGGCTCAAACTCCCATTCTTTTTTTTTATTAGGTTTTTTTTTGCAAGGCAACTGAGTTAGTGGCTTGCCCAAGGCCACATGGCTAGGTAATTATTAAGTGTCTGAGACCCGATATGAATTCAGGTACTCCTGACTGCAGGGCCGGTGCTCTATCCACTGTGCCACCTAGCCGCCCCTCAAACTCCCATTCTGATGGTGTTCTGAACTAATAACAGCCATGAACTCTTAATAATCACCTAGCTGTGTGGCCTTGGGCAAGCCACTTAACCCCCTTTGCCTTGCAAAAAAAAAACAACCTAAAAAAAAGAACAGAACCTAATTGATACAACAGAGACAGAAGCATAGTGGACACTGGTTCATGGTTTAGTGCTAACTCTGGGAGAAAGCCTCAGTCCTTCTCCACAGGGCCTGGGACAGAGTAACTACTGTACAAATTCTTAGTTTTCAAACTTTAATACTGAGTTCATTTCTTCACAAATTCATTTGCTGAGACTGAGTGAGTACTTTTTATGTCCCAATTTCTCAGGAAATTCAAAAATTTGGAACACTCCCCTCCCTCAAAAAAACTTTTACAGGTCAACACTGACATTTCTTCCATCCTGATCATATTACTTAGCATTCTAGACCTCTCTAAAAGCCTCAACTCTTCCTTCAAGGCCCTTACCTTGAGGAGCTCATTTCAGGTCAGTGTTTTCCCTCAAAATCCCAGTTCAGTCACTTCTATGTTCCCAGCCTTAAAGAGACCTTAATTGTGATTCAACTGTTCACCTGAATGCACCATAGTACAAAACCCATTAAGCCTTGAACCTTCCTTTGTGTTTGTGAGCAATCATTTTCAGGCTAATGATTGCAAGGGTAAGATATACCCAATTGTCTATTATCTCTCATAAGTCAACGCCCCCCCCCCAAAAAAAGTCACCCTTGGATCAGAGATCTTAAGAAAAGGAGGCTCTCCCAGTTTTGCTTGGAAAGGTATTTTGTGGTTTTTGTTTTTCTTATTTTACTTCTTTAGGCTCTTTTGCCCAAATCTTAGCAATTTAACAAAATCTCTCTATTGTCTGAGACCAAAATCCCACTTTGGTATAGTCACAATTTATTATTCTGACCCAGGGAGATTCAACATTGGAGAAGCATCTAAGGCAAGTGAGCAGACTTTTACCTAGATTTCCTAGAACATATGATACTGAGATGAGCATTAGGGAGGATTCACCTGGGCAGACTTTAGTAAATGAATGCTAGACAGGGAGGAGATAGGCTGAAGTCCCAGTGAGGCACATTTGCCTCTGCTCTGAAGTTTCCCTGTGCTGTGACCCTTTCCCACAAGTATCAAATGCAGGTTGCTATTAGGGATGAAGGATAACAAGAGCTTTGGGAACAAGACAGAGACTGTTGGAATCTGATGGATCTGCCAAGTGAGGAGCTGCAGGACTCATTGCTTCTTCCCTCTGTCTATCAGAAAGAACTTACCTCAAAACCCAGATGAACACATGGGACAATTACTTCTGATTGCTCCAAGGTAGAGGAGGGAAAAGAGGATGAGAAATGAGCTGTTTATTTCTCTGGAGCTCCTAGCTTGCCCAGTACTTACACTTTGTTATCCTATTATTTCCCCTTTGAATTGGTTTGTCTTTTGAGTCTGCTGATAGAAAACTGTGTCCCTTGAAATCAACTGAGTGTTTTTAAGTATTTATTTTTGGAGTCAAGTTGATGATGAGAAAACAGAAATATTTCTCCTCTGGAAACACAGAAAACACTGAACCCATTCATGAGAAGGTGAATTCCAGTAGGAGAGAATCTTGAATCCATTTTGACCAGCATAAAAAGTCTGAGGATCATCTTTATCCCTTAGATCTAAAAATATCCATAAAGTCTCTGCAGAGATAAAAGTCTAGATGAAAGGAAGTCTAAAGAACTTAATATTTAAATATTTGCTAGTTTACTTTTGAGACCTGTTGCTAAAGGACACTAAGACTGCTGGGCTTAAAGATAGCTAAACCTGGCGGGGGGGGGGGGGGTCACTTTCAGCTTTCCCCTGGTGCATGAAGGATTAGTATCATCCATCCTTTTTTCCTCATTAAACTACAGAAGTGAGGCTTTACCCAGGAGCATCTTCAATATTTTGCATGAGCAACCTTTTTACATGTGTGAGTATATTAGAGTGAGAAGACATCATCCAAGCATTTCTCATGTTGGAAATGAAAGTGTTCTCTCACTGGAACTAAGACTAACACAAGGATCATCTGTATGAGGAAATTCCCATTACCAATGTGGGCCAGTATCCCCTTTGTAATTTCTGCTTATAGACAATTGTCCAGAAATATGAGCAGTGAAATGACTTGTCTAGGGTCACAGAGACAGTATGGGTAGAACTTAATCTCATTCTTGGTTCCAAAGAAAGCTCTCTTCAATCCACGATGTCATGCCCGCCCATATCTTTGCCTTTTCAAATACACATGGGAGCTCATGGCCATTTTTTGCCTCTTAATACTTGTGGGGGCTGTATCAGATTTAAATAAAAACCACAGTTCATGGCACTACAAATGAAAAGTTTGAAAAGGAGAAAAATGAAAACAGAGACTTTTGAATATGACATTAATATGAAATATGACATTAACCTGAAAGCATTAATCTGAAAGATCTAGTAAAGGAAATGAGAATCATTTAGCTTGGACAAAAGGAAGTCAAAAAGTATATGAAAAGTTCCTCCAATTAATTATAGGGTATCATGAGGAAAAGGATTAGATTTTCTCTTGTTGGTCCTAGAAATCTGAACTTTAAGTGATTTTTTGAAGCCCCCTCTCCGGGGAGTGGCTAAGAATTCACAGGGGCTTCATGTGATGTTTCAGTTTCCAAGAGAAACAAAGGGCAACTTAAGAGCTCTCAGACACCAGAAAACTACTGCCTAGGAGAGTTCAGAGATGCAGCATTAGATCGTGTTACATTCCTTTCACTGACGTTTTGCAATGTTTGAGATTGGAGTCTATTCATTTGTGGTTCTGGCTGGGATAGTAAATTCTAGTTTATATCATGATGACTTTGCAAAAGCAGGTTGTGGCCATGGTTGAGTTAAAAAATGCACTGAGCAAAAATCACCTTGGAACAGGAAATGGGGATAGGTGGGTATAGTGGCCAAGTGGATTCCAAGATTTGAGGAGTTGTACTGTGCGGCCCAAAGTACAAACAGCCCAATAGTAATAAGGTTGCTTAAGAATGAAATAAAAATACTCTCCTTCCTATTCGTGAGTATTACTGTTTCACATGCCTACTAAATTTTTTAGCATATAAATACTTGTTACAGTAGTTAATAAATAGGACTCTTAGGAATTCCTTTAGTCCCTGGGTATTGTGAAAAAACACTGAAAGATTTGTGAGAACTGGGAAGCTTTGGAAATCTCTTCAGTTAGAAGTTGCAAATTGTCACATTCAAAACTGATGTGAAGTCTATGGCTCACTTTGCTTGGAAATTGTAAGGGTACAACTTGCAAAATCAGTTTATCGGACTAGGAAACTCAATATGTTAAAAATCTTCTGGTCAACAGTAGAGAGAGGTTTCTGGGATCCCTAACTAGTACCCATCAAAAAGAAGTCAGATTTAGAGCAGGCAGGGGCCTGTTCATTTTACAGAGGAGGAAACTGAGACTGTGAGGGGTAAATGCTTTATAGGTATTTGAGCTCAGGTATTCTGACTACAAATTCAAAACATTTTCTATTGTTCCTATATTAGTATTTCTGCTTCAAAGAAATCAGGAACTGTTCCTCTTAAACCTTTAAAAACTTTAAGAAAGGGACAAATTTAAGAGAGTTCAAAGGACTTGTCTTCCAAGGGTTTCAGAGCTTATTTGGAGTCAAGAGGCCTCAGATGTCAAATTTGAACTCAGGTCTTTCTGACCTCAAGTCCTGTCCCAGTGTTTGCAGCACCAAGGAGCCATATGCGAAATGAGACAGATTCCATGACTATCCAGGCTCCTTCCAGCTTTGAATCCTAGGGGATGGCTTTCTGCCATCCAGGTCATTTCCTTTAAGGAAAAGATGTATTTCATTTAGTAGAGTGAACTTCCAACTCACAAACACTGAGGAAATAGATGCTCTTCCTATGAATTTCTTCTGATGTTCTTTATTCCATCTGGTGAGCATCAGCTTTTCTTATTAAATTTTTTTTAATTTTTTTTAGGTTTTTGCAAGACAACTCTTTCAGATGGTCTCCAAGTGTCCTCACTAACTCTAATTATTTCTTTTTTTTAGGTTTTTGCAAGGCAAATGGGGTTAAGTGGCTTGCCCAAGGCCACACAGCTAGGTAATTATTAAGTATCTGAGACCGGATTTGAACTCAGGTCCTCTTGACTCCACAGTGCTCTATCCACTGCGCCACCTAGCTGCCCCTTTACTTTTTAATACTTGTGTGAATGAGAAGCAGAAAACACACAGACTTACACACTCGGATACACACTCACACACACACACACACACACACACACACACACACACACACAAACAGACAAATACATACACATTTATGGAGTTCTCCATGGATATTTTATTGGGTGGAACAAATATATTCTTTACATTTTTTTTGAGAAAGCGATATCTATTTGTGTATGCTATCAAGTTGCCTGCTATTGATATCTAAAAGCTTTTATTATCAGTCATGTTCCCCTATCCACCAGGGGATTAATTCAGCTTAGGAGAGAAAAGAAACACACGATAGAAAATCGTTACTAAATTTGCCCATAAGTATACTGAAAATAGTCTCTAAAATTTGGGAACACAAGAGCTTTCTATTTATTTCAGCTTCAATCTTGCTTTGCATCTTCTCTATATATCCCTTCATCTCTTCAGCTATCTTATGAAACCCTTCCATTGTCAGCTCCTCTTGTACCTAAGAGAAGACAGAAGTATACCAGCATTGGTTAGTCCCCATTTCATCAAGCACCAGGCATCTTTATGCATTTCTCCTGGGTAAGGTCAGAGGTCTAAGTAGATTAGAAGAGGGGGAAAGGGCAGAGTGGATTTGAAAAAGACCCACCAGGGCAGTGAAAAACACCTGGACGTAAGGCCTTCTCCGCAATGATTCCCTACTTCTCTGCTACTAAACACAAGAATCTAGAACTCAGGGCCAATGTTGCCATCTGTAACAGTTGCACACAATGGCAATTGGGCTGGACTCATGTTCCCAAAAGGGGGGAACTGGTTGGTACAATACTGGACTTGAAGTCCAGAAGAACTGAGTTTGAATCCTGCCTCTGACATTTACTCACTATGATTAAAGTCAAGTTCCTATAAAATAGCACCTAATGCCTCAGATTGATATAAGGATAAAATTAGAAAGGATTTGTAAACCTAAAAATGATATCTAAAATGTTAACTATAATCTTCAGCAATTCATAATCAAGAGACTCAGATGTCCACATGTTAAAATTTAAAATGCCATAAGATACTATATAGAAGGGGATTCAGAATGGGCTCAAGTCAACATCAAAGTCATTTGGTTCTTTGATCAACACTGAAACAAGTGTGAATCACTATCTGCTATTTCTATAACTAGCCTGGCCTGGCTCTGGTGAAACTCCATGAGTTTAGGCAGGCCCACTCCATCCAATGGCCTTTTGGGTAGCGGCTTATTAGTAATGGTCCTAAGTTACCCAGGTCAGTCACTGGACCCAGAAGCTTTGGGCTCAGGTAGCAAGGGTACAATTGATTCGGTCTGAGATACTGCCATTGTCCTAGCAGCCCCCAACCATGGGGGGCTTTGGAATTAACTGTCCATGCTGCTTAGGATTACAAGTGTTTCCACAAAGTGTTTGGTTCTTTTTAGGGTCTTTGGTGAGGCCAAAGAAACTTTTATCTGAATTCAGGGGGTTCAATCAGAAGCAGGTAGAGAGGTGATAAATCCAAAACGGTTCCCTTTGAGGTTTCCCTCTACATGCTATGGTACTAAAGTACTAACCACATGACTATAAAGTTCATGGTACTTTGTGACTTACAAGCTACTTTTGATTCTCTTAATAGATGTTATGGAAGCCTTTTGCAGCTCCATAATATATAAAGGGTCAGGAATGTATCTGGGTACAGAACACAGTGGATTTGTCCTCTGGACTTGCATTTGTTTCTGTCTTTCTTGATGATGCTTGTCCTTCATTCTTTTTTTTTTTAGTTTTTGCAAGGCAAATGGGGTTAAGTGGCTTTCCCAAGGCCACACAGCTAGGTAATTATTAAGTGTCTGAGGTCGGATTTGAACTCAGGTACTCCTGACTGCAGGGCCAGTGCTCTATCCACTTCACCACCTAGTTGCCCCATTGTCCTTCATTCTTGAAGAAGACCATGACATCAGGGAGGTGAGACCATGAAAATGGATTAAATTTGAGTGGGAGTGGGGGGGGGGGTGCTGTGCTAAGTCACCAGCCTCACTTTCTCCTCTAGAACTATCTAAGTCCAGTGGCCAGATATGAATCAGGACAAATGAAGATGACTCTGGATGTGAAGTAATCAGGGTTAAGTGACTTGTCCAAGGTCACAAAGCTAGTAAGTGGCAAGTTTCTGAAGTTGTATTCAAACTCCCATACTCCTGACTCCAAGGTTGGTGCTCTATCCACTGCACCACCTTACTGTCCTCTCTCTCTCTCTCTCTCTCTCTCTCAGCCCCTTCTCATTTGTATAAGGCAGCATGGTCTTGTTGAGAGCCTTAGTCAGGAAGACCTAGATTCAGGTCCTTCCTCTGATGTTTCATTTAATCTCTTTAATGCCCCCAGGAATTCTCTAGGACCTGCAGGGTAGTTCTGATGGGACTGTTGGAGTAAATCTCAACTGCCTTTATGACCAGTGAGGGCACAAGGCCACCTCATTTTCTCTTACATTTGCAGGAAAGAGCCAAAGGTTTGGGGGTGGACACATTGGGCTGGGAGCCTTGAATTTAACCCTCTATAGTTTTTGGAAAGGATATCAACTAACAGATATTATCTGAGAAAAGTTTAGCAGTGGATGTTAAACCAGAAGTTCTTGATCCCCAGACCAAGATGCTCTTAGCAGAAATAACACCAGAAATTGCTGCCTAGGAAACAGAAATCAAAAATAGCTTGAAGCCTAAATCTACATTTGGGGTGGGGGGAATGGCCCTGCATCTTTGTTCAAAAGAGCTTGGTCCCTGGGATCTGGAATCTTATGAATCTCCTATGGGAGAAAAACCACCAAAAGATGTTCCCTAGACTGATCACTATATGGTAAGTTGTCTGCCTTGTATAACAGAGATGCAGCAGAAAAGCCTCTGGGCTAGGTTTCTGCTTTGTACTGATTTTTGTCTTCTGATTGACTAGAAAAACATAAACTTTGGTAGGGACTTGTGAATTTTGAAATTCTTATGGTGAGGAATGTGGACTTGGAATAAACTGTCCTGGGCAGCTCATTGTGAGAGCTGGGGGATGATTTATGGGTGACACAAAAATCATTAGATCTGTACAACAATTCTGTGTCCCCAATGCAGCAGATGGGATTGACCTTATATTATAGGAGAGAAATCGAGGAAACTGAGCAGGAAGGGCTCAAATTTAGCTCTTCAAGAAAAAAGACCTTAATGTCTCACATAAAGATACATTTGCCTTCCCCATGTGTCTACCTGTCCCTTTCCTACCATGGGGATGGTGTTGCTTCCTAAGCATAATCGCTGATCCCAGTCTCTGTGTACCTTTAGCTTATGCTTCATCATCTTTTCCAGTTCTCTCAGGATCTGCTTCCTATCTTCCTCCATCTTTTTTCAGTTGGCTGATGTTTTCTTCATAACTTCTCTTCTGTGCCTCCATCATTTGCTGCATTTCCTTTTGTTGCTGTTCCAACAACTTGTTCTTCTCCTCCGCTGCTTCTCTTTTGACTCGTTCAACTGTCAGAAGTGTCAGAAAATTAAATCAGATGAAGTTAATTTTCATCTCTAGTCAGTAGGCATGAATTTATTAAGTACTGGTGAGGGGCTAGGCACTGTACTAAATACAGGGACAAGTAGTGAGGGTTTGGCACATGAGTGCACACACCTGGAGCGTACACTAAGCATCCACCCACTAAGCTTGGACACAGCTCTGCCTCACCTGCCAACAGCTCACTACATATCCCTGCATTTAAGAAACCAACAAAAAGAGGGTAAAATCAATTCCTGCCCTCCAGGAGCTGCCATTCTAAGGGAAGAAAACAGCATCCAAATAATCTTTCAAATGCAAGTTACATAGAGAGTTAAAGGAAGCAGTGTTAATGAGAAAGGCAGCTGGAGAGACATGGAAATGCCTTCTGAAAAAGTAGGATTTTGGTTGAGATTTGAGTAATCAGGCAGAGCATTAATCGTTTAGGGCACGGCTGTTGGAAATGCCTAGATATGAGAGAAGTTTCCTTGTTTCTGAGGAACTGTTAGTCAGTCAGTGGTGCTGAAACATTCCAAGCATGCAAGGCAGTAAAGTGTAAGAAACAGTAATGGTAGGAAAATGTCCATTTATAAACAACTTTAAATGTACAAAGTAGAAGTTTATATAAGGTCCTAGAGGTAACAGGAAGTCACTGGATTGACTTTGAGCAGGAGGATGACATGTAACAATTACTCCTGAATTCAGAACCCAAACTGACTTGGAGAAAGAGACTGAAAATTCCTAAATTTCTTTTCACTTGATTAGACCCAGGGAAGCAAAGCTGAACAAGTCTGAGAGACTAGCTTCTCTGACCTGTTAGTCATGGTCACAGCTGCTATTTACATATTCAGAGGGACTAGGACAGTGGAGAAGAAACAATCCCAAGCATTTCTAAAAATCCTTAATGTCACATTGAGGCCCTTAGGGAAAATTTTGCTCCAAACCCACCAAATCTGCTGCAAAAATAAATCATTACACCCCATCTCCCTGTACCTTCCAAGGCCTTCTCTCTATCAGTGAGAGCTTTATCTGTCAGCAGGATAGATGTTTCTTTCATTGCCGGTGACTGTAGAAATCTTTGGAGGACCTCCTTTGCCTGGACAACCACATAAGACAAACACAAAATATTCCCCAGACTGAGTCAAAAAATGCTAAGAGAAGTCTACCTCTGCTATAAAGGCTAGATTACTCTTTTTTCCCTAGAAGATATTGATAAATTCCCTTGATATTCTTGCTTTTTGGTTCTTCCATAGAAGTTATGTTATTTTTTTCTACCTCTATCAAATAATTTTTGGTAGTTTGATTAGCATGGCACTGAATAATTAAATTAAATTAGAAATAGCAACAAAATTCACCTAAGAGAACATCAAGAAAATCTCAAAGGAATTATTGGGAAAAATACAAGAGAAAGTAACCTAAGCAACACCAGATCCCAAACTATATTAAAAAGCAGTAATCACCAAATACTATCTAGTACTGGCTAGGAAATAAAGTGGTGGATCAATGGAATAGATTAAGTGCACAAGACACAGTTAGTTAAATGACCATAGTACCTTAATATCTGATAGTCACAAAGAGTCTAGCTTTTGGAATAAGAAATTATTATTTGAGAAAAACTGCTTGGGAAAACTGGAAATAATCGTATACAAACTAGGTATAGACCACTATTTCAAACCATATATGAAGATGAGGTCTAAATTGGTGCATGATTTAGACATAAAGGGTGATACTATAAGCAAATTAGAAGAACAAGCAATAATTTCAGATCCATTTGGGATGTAAAAAAACATGACCAAACAAGAGATAGAATGCATTACAAAATATAAAAAGATAATTTTGATCATATTAAATTTAAAAGGTTTTATACAAACAAAACAAATGCAGTCAAAATCAGAAAAGAAACAGAAAGTCAAAAACAGGACTACATATGCATCTCATTTCTGTCCTAGCTTGAGACAGAGGCAACCTACTTCAGGTGTGAGCTATCATGACCCTTCTGTGGTCTACTTTCCTAAGGTCCACAGCATATCCTCTGGACAAGAAGAAGAGATTCCTGCCAGGAATACCTGCTTGGGAATGGCAGAGTCAAGATGATAGAGTAAAGGTCTCTTGAGTTTTCCCCTAAACCACTTTAAATACCTTTAAATAAATAATGGCTCTAAATAAATTCTAGAGTGGCAGAGCCTACATAAAGACTGAACTAATCAATTTTCCAGCCCAAGGCAATTTGGAAGATGGCATAGGAAGCGTCTGCTGCTGCAAGGAGAGAGAGGAGTGTAGCACAGCAAGAACCACATTGGAGCATACTGGCCCCAGCCATCCAAGAACAAACAGCTAGGTAACTTGGCCAGGGGTAACTGAACTTATTTCCAGACCTCTCAGCCCAGGGGATTGCAACTTGGAAGGTCAACAGGAAAACTCTGCCCCATCAGGGTGGAATTGGAACACACTCCAGCACAGTCCTCAGCAGCATAGGTCCAAGCACAGCAGACCAGGTGCAGGTCACCAGAGCCACTGAACAAGCAGCTGGAGTTACTTCCCAAACTCTCAGCCCAGGGATTGTAAGGGGTGGGAAGGAGATTACAAGGGTCCCTGCTATCACTGAGACAGGTCTCTGTTGGTTTGCCCATAATCAGATCTGTGTTGCAGTCTGGGGTCCCAGTCCCAGGAAGAAGAACAGGAAGCACAACAGAGCTCACTGCAACAGCACAGCAGGGACCCTCCTTACAATTCCAGGACAGAGGGCAATGCTAGTGGTCAACTCCAGACCAGAGCACAGGCCAGGGGAGTATTAGCATCCTCTCCTTAGACCATAAGTTACTGGAAGAATTAAAAACTTGTAAGTCCCTAGAAGAATCTCTGAAAACAGTTGCAAAAACCTCCAAAAGCTTGGGACAGTACATATTCCATCCTGGAAGCAGAGTCCCAACTTAGCAAAGAGTTAAAATCATTCCATAGGCTGGGAAATTAGCAGACAACCAAAGAATATAAAGCTGACCATAGTTAACTATGGTCATAAGGAAGATCAAAATAAACACTCAGAAGAAGATAGCAAAGTCAAAGCTTCTACATCCAAAGTCTCCAAGAAAAATATGAATTGTTCTCAGGTCATGGAAGAATTTGAAAAGGATTCTGAAAATCAAGTAAAGAAGGTAGAGGAAAAATTAAGAAGAGAAATGAGAGCAATTGGGGAAAATCATGAAAACTGGGTTAGTCTCTTGGTGAAGGAGATACAAAAAAAATCCTGAAGAAAATAATACTCTAAAAACCAGACTATGTCAAATGGGAAAAGAGGTCCAAAAAGCCAATGAGGAGAAGAGTGCCTTATAAAGCAAAATTGGCTAAATGGAAAGGGAAATACAAAAGGTCACTAAAGGAAATAATGCCCTAAAATATAGAATGAAGGTGATATAGAATGATAGGTGACTTTCTGAAAAACAAGAAAAAAAACAAAACCAAAAGAATTAAAAACTAGAAATGTGAAATGTGAAATATCGCCTTGAAAAAAACAAATGACCTGGAAAACATATCTAGAAGAGATAACTTTTTTTTAAAAAAATCACAGTACCTGAAAGTCAGGATCAAAAAAAGAGCCCAAATGTCATTTTTCAAGAAATTATCTAAGAAAACTACCCTGATAGTATAGAAACAGAAAGTAAAATAGAAATTGAAAAAGTCCATCAATCACCTCCTTAAAGAGATCCCAAAATAAAAACCTCCAGGAATGTTACAGGCAACTATCAGAGCTTCCAGGTCAAAGAGAAAATGATGCAGGTAACCAGAAAGAAACAATTTAAATATTGTAGAGTCACAGTAAAGATAACAGAAGTTATAGTAGCTTCTGCATTAATGGATCACAGGGCTTGGAATATGATATACTGGAAGTTAAAAGAGAGTGGATTACAACCAAGAATCAACTCCCCAACTAAACTAAATAGACATTCAATGAAATAGGGGACTTTCAAACTTTCTGGATGAAACAGTCAAAGCTGAACAGAAAATTTAGTCTTTAAATATACTACTCAATTGAAGCATAAAAAGGTAAACAGGAAAGACAAATTATAAAGGACTTAATGAAACTGGAATGCTTACATTTCTGCCTAGGAAGATGATCCTGATAATTCCTATGAATTGTCTCATTTATTAGGGCAGTTAGAAGGACCATATGCAGACAAGGTAGAGGTAAGAGTTGAATTTGAAGGGATAATATATTAAAAGATGGTAGTAATGGGTGAGAGAGTAATGTACTGAGAGAGGGAAGGGGGGAGTAAATGGAGTATGTTATTTTGCATGTAAAGAGAAGTGGAATAGAAATGGGGAGAGGTGGGGGGGGAATAACTGAGATTTCCTCTTCTCAAAATTGGCTCAGAGAGGGAATAACATACAATAACATACACACTCAATTGAGTATAGAAATCTACCTTATCCTAGAGGAAAGTAAGGGAGGAAAGAGTTGTATGAAAGAGTTGGAGGTGATAGAAAGAAGGATAGTTTGTGCAAGGGGATAGTCCTATGCACAACTCTTGACTGAGGAACACAAGGAGAGATAGAATAAATGAGAGTGGGTATAATAGGATGGAGGGACATACAGTTAGCAATGTGGGGGAAAAATATTGAAACAAATTTCTCTGATAAAGATGTCATTTTTCAAACATAGGAAGGTGAGTTAAATTTATAAAAAAAAATAGGAGCCACTAACAAATTGATAAATGATCAAATGATAGTAACAGTTTTCAGACAGCTATCTATGTAAATCATTTTTTAAATGTCCTATCTGGGGGCAGCAATGTGACACAGTTAACAGAGCACTGGCTCTGGAGTCAGGAAGCCTTGAATTCAAATCTGAGCTCAGATATTAATAATTAACTGACTCGTAACTTTAGGCAGATCACTTAACCCCATTGCTTTACCAAAACGAAGAAAAAATTCCCATCTCATGGAAACAGTTCTGAAGTACTACTTTATTCCTATTGGATTTGACAATAGGATAGAAAGAGAAAGTGAGAAATGTTGGAGGGGATGAGGAGAAATGAGATTAATTCACTGGTGGGAAGAGATTCATTCATTCTTATCATTTTAAGATAAGTAATATCTAACCAAAGCCACCAACAAGCATTATATGTAATGGGGAAAAGCTAAAAGTATTCTCAATGAGATCAGGGGTAAAACAAGGATGCCTGTCATCATTTTGATTTAATACTGTATTAGAAATGTTAACTTTAGCAATAAGAGAAGAAAAAAGAAATTAAAGGAATTAGAAGTGATAATACAGATGATATGATATTATATCTAGAGAACCCTAAAAATCATCTTTAAAACTACTGGAAACACAACTTTAGCAAAGATGCAGGAAATTGAAGAAATCATCCATAAATTGCTGAAAAAAAATTTCTAGGGCCAGATGGATGTATAAGTGAATTCTACCACATGTTTAATTCCAATTCTATATAAATAGTTTTTTAAAAATTAGGAGTTCTAACAAATTTTTTCTATGAAACCAACATGGTGCTGATACCTAAACCAGGAAAAACCAAATAGATGAAGAAAATAATAAGGCAATCTCCCTAATGAATATTATTACAAAAAAAATGTAAACAAAATTTTAGCAAAGAAAAAGATTGTAACAACTTATTACAAAAAATAAAACATGATGATCAGGTAGGAGTTATACCAGGTAGGCAAGGATGGTTCAATATTAGGAAAACCATCAATATAATTGACCATTTCAACTGATATTGATCATATCAATAACAAAATCAACAGAAATCATGTGATTATCTCAATAGAGGCTGAAAAAATGCTTTGGAAAAAATACAGCAACCATTCCTCTCAAAAATACTATAGAGAATAGGAATGAATGGAGTTTTCCTCAAAATGATAAGTAGTTTCTATCTAAAACCATCAGCAAGCATTTTATGTAATGGGAATAAACTAGAAGCATTTCCATTAAGATCAGTAGTAAAAAAAAAAAAAAGGATGTCTATTATCACATTATTCAATATTTTATTAGAAACATTGGCTTTAGTAATAAGAGAAGAAAAATAAATTGAAGGAATTAGAATAAGCACTAACGAAACAAACTTCTCACTCTTTGTAGATGAAATGATGGTATTCTTAGAGAACTCTAAAAAATTAACTAAATAACTACTTGAAACAATTACCATGTTTAGCCAAGTAGCAGGATATAAAATAACCCCACATAAATTAACACTATTTCTATATATGACCAATAAAGCCCAAGATCAAGAAATTCCATTTAAAGAATGATAGCAAAAAATACTTTGGAATCTATCTCCCAATATATGAGGAATGAAGGTCATTGTTGGTCTTCACAGGATGGAGGCTCGCTTTGAAATCCATTACAAAGGGGGAATGGCCCAGCCGATCACAAAACTGGGAGAGTTTTCCTAATCCCATTGCAGAGATGACAAACCCAAGATTAGAAGAAACTAGTCCTCAGCCTGTCAAGATTGACCTAGAGATCTTGACCTAATGCAACTGAGTTTCTACAATTGAGTAATTGAATATTATCCCATGCACCCCCTGTAATGATTGGGGCTCATCCACATATCATGTGTCATATGATGGGGGAGGAACATATTAGGGGCATGTCATGGGATGGGTGGACTTCTTAGATTGTAACTCAAACTCTGAGAGCCTATGAAAATCCAAGAGGGAGGGGAAAGAGTTTCTGAAGATTATATAATACCTGCTGTAATAGTGTCTGATGCTAGGTGAGGTACCCGTATCCTACAGGATTTATGAATAAAATCTACAATTCTCTCTCACTCTAACAGATTTTTCTTTCACTCATTTATAACACAAGACAAACTCAGAAACTATATGAACATAATTACAAAATACTTTTCATACAAATAAAGTCAGATCTAAAAAATTGGAAAAATGTCAATTGTTCATGGATAGGCTGAGCCAATATAATAAAAATGACATGTCTATCTAAATTAAATTACTTATTAAGTGCCATATCAACCAAACTATCAAAAAACTATCTTATAGAGTTAGAAATAAAAATAACAAAATTCATCTGAAGCAATAAAAGTTCAAGAATATCAAGGGAATTAATGAAAAGAAATGTCAAATGTCTAACTATACCAGACCTAAAACTATATTATAAAGTGGCTTTCATCAAATTTTCTGGTACTGACTGAGAAATGTAAAAATTAGATTAGGTACAAAAGAAACTGTAGTAAATGATTATAGTAATCGACTGTTTGATAAATCCAAATTCACTAGCTTCTGAGATTAAAAACTCACTATTCAACAAAAATCTTGGAGAAAACTGAACTCTGGCTACCCTCAGTCCCCACCCCAGGTGATGGTTCTGGAGTGGTGCAGCCAAACCCCAATCCCAAGAGTCTCAATTAAATCTAACCTTTATACAAGTATTAGAGAACCAATAAACCAAGAGAACATTGTAACCAATAACAAACAACTATTGTGGATGCAGCTCCTCTCAGCAGTTCAATGATTCAGGATAATGCTGAGAGAGTTGTTTTGGAAGCCATTCCCATCTAGAGAAAAAAAACTTGGGAGCCTTCTGGAGGAGTAAAGGATACTATGTTCACTTTTTAAAACTTGTTTTCTGCTTTTTCTTTCTATATTATGGTTTTTCACCCCTTAGTTCTAATTCTTCTTTCACAACATGAATGAAGAAATATGTTAAGCACAATTTCATATAAAACTTTTTCCCAATTGCTTGCCATCTTGGGGAGGGTGGAGGATATAGAAGGCAGTAGAAAAACGTGAAACTCAGAAACTTGTAAATGGATGAATATTGATAACTAACTTTGTATGTAATTGGAAAGATAAAAGAAAATAATAAAAGTATCTAGATGCAGAATTTACATAATCCCCAATTGAGACTGACTAGGTGAGGCACATATTAATAATGTCAAAAGAGAGGGTGCTGATGCTTGTGGAATTCTGTTTTTAGGGCCATATACCTGGAAATGATAGATAATAATGAGATTGACAATAATGACAATAATAAGAATTACTTTTTTGTAGTGCCTTAAGAGTTACTCTTTACAAACATTATCTTTTATTCATGAAAGAGCCAGGAGGGTAAGTACAATTATTATCCCATTCTAACAGATGAGGAAACTGAGGTCATTTCTAGGATTCAAACATAGTTCTTCATGACTATCCACTGCACCACTGAGCTAATTTGACCAGTTCTTGTCACTTCATTCTTGGGCTGTCTCCTAGGGAAAATGTTCCAAATCCTGGAAGTTTCTACATGGTACAAGAATTATATCTCTTTGTGTTATTTTGGAACAGGTCCACAGAGGCCCTGACCATGAGTTGGGGGGAGTGGGAAGAGGAAGGATAATATGGGAGAGAGTTGAGGTAAATAATTTGAGATAAATAGGGGTTTTTTAATTAATGTCTCATGATAGTCCTTTATTAGTGTTGTCTGAGAGACTTTGGGGTGATTTCTGTCCATCCCTCCCTTCCTTTACTCCACCCTGAGATTTCTGATTACTGATTGAATTACTGTTTCCTGACTCTTGTTTTGTTCTCTGATTTTGTGGACACTGAGGAATGCCTTGGTTTGACCCTTCATGGCATTATCCTTAACCATTGGTATCTTGGCAGAGTAGATAGAGAGTTGGTTTGGTACTCTAAAGGACATAGATTAAATACTGTCTCTGACATAACCTAGCTAAGACACAAAACCTATCAATGGTCAATGGAGCTCTCTAAGACTTTAAATTGCTGAACAGTTGTTGGTCTGCATTGGTAGAAGGAGACAAATCCCCAGGACATTATTATACCAAAGAAATCTTGCATCTAGACAAAAAAGAAATCATTGGTAGAAGTCACCCCCTTGCCAAATAGGAAATAAAGACCCCAAATCAGACCACATGACAGGAATCTAGAACCAATTCCTACATAGTTACTCAGACAATGACTAAGATTCTGGTTACCTCAGACCCTCCAAGTGATGGTTCTGGGGCAGTACTGCCAGACCCCAGTCCCCAGAGTCTCGATTGACCCCAACCTTTATACAAGTAATAGAACTGTAAAGAACTTTACAAACCTTTCTGAGAGCCAGGAAATGAGGACAGGAGTGGTGTCAGTTATCCTTCCTGCTTGAGTCCCAGGGTCAATAAGGATTCTTTCTGTCCAGTGGGCAGATGTTTTCCTGGGTTTCTATTTCTGTGAAGATAGCCTCTGGATCTTTACTCCTAGGAACATCACAGAGCTTTAACCAAGGCAAGTGAGTCAAACTAGGAGGGTGGGCTGCCCTCTGTATGAACCTTGTCTTATATAATATAGCTCCCATTAAATAATATGAAGCAGTATAAGAAGATTTTTCCCTTGAATTTGAAATAGCCAGTATCTGAAAGGACAAGGAAAAGTGACAAGCAGATACAGAGCTGGACCTGGAGAGAGGCTCCTATCTGTTAGCTATATATATCCCAACTAGGTTATGATGGAGTTAATATCTCTGTGCCTCAGGTTCCTCATCTATGCAATGGTCACAGTAGTTCAGTGCCTATTTTCTGGGTTCTTGTGTGGCTTAAGTGAGCTACTTTCTCTAAAATATCTAAAGGAATAATTCAGATGCTTGCCAGTGTTATTCATCTTCCTTCCTTCCCTGGCAATTCTGTTTAATATCTAGCTTCAATGCTCCCACTGAATTAGCTAAATCTACTCTTTGCTTCATGGATTATAGTCTTGTGATTGTGAGCACTGGCTGACAATAGATGATCCACAGGGGAAGGAAATTTCAAAACCACTCCAATATCTTTGCCAAGAAGACACTATAGACAACTGGTCCTTGAAGGGTCACAACGATTCAGACATAAATGGACAATTGAGCAGCAACAACTCTTGCTCAATTTCTCTACATTGATTCCATCCTTTGGTTGGAAGTCAAGTCCCTGCTCACCAGGGAGAGCCCATGGAGACCCAGAAAAGGGCCATCCCTGCTGGTCATGTCTAATCTGATATTTTCTTTAAATTGAAATTAATATTTCTGATCAGAAGTTAGTCTCAACCTTTAACTAGGAGTTTAAAAATATCAGTCTACTATATAAGACTTGTCTCCTCTAGTGTTGCCTTGGCCTGTGTCAATACTATCTGGTCATCTCATTGATAGCACCAATAAATTCCTTCTTGATCAACAAAATCTCAAGATAAGAGACATCCTGGATGAGCAGAGAGAAAATTCTATTGTTATTTGTAAACATTTACTCTTCAGCATATATGGAATTCTTGTCAATAGGATTTTTAAGCAAATATAAGATTTGAGAGAATCATATTGTAAAACTATGCCATTTATGTGAAATCTTATGGGTTCACCACCAAAAGTTTCATGAATTCTTTGTTCATTTTGTATAAAATGCTCCCAAAATTTTGTAGCAATGTATCAATGTTGGTGTCCACAAGGATGCTATCCACCCAAGAGTTTTGATAACATCCTAGTGAATTAACATTCCTTTATAAAACTAACTTTGTTATTTCATTTTTAGCTTAAGGAAATTATGGTTAACAGTAAATGATAATGTGACATGGCATCTAGGCTTGAATTTGAAAAAGGATAAGCTTTTCCATTTTTAAATCCAGCACAGGTAACTTGTCTATAGGTGAAGTTGTCATTTTTCAAACTCAAATTGCCCTAGTTGTGAACTGTGTTCTTTGCTAAGTGAAGTTCTATGAGATTGTTACTTGTGTTTGGCAATCTCATAGGCTGGTGAAATTTGCCTGGTTTTTGGTTTCCAGCCACAGTGGTTGTCAGGGCTAATTTCTAGATGTAAGGAGGTATCTTTCTGGTAAGTTGGCTGAGTGTTTAGATATCTGGCATTTTTTGTTTAATAAAAACATAAAGGAATATTTACCTGGCATCTTTTGTCATATATCTAGTGCTTCTTATATGTTATTTGTTTAATGTCTTTTTGCTGTGTGTTTTTATATAGTTATTGCTGATATTATTGGGGGGGGGAATGAAACATGCTAAATTTATGATCAGAGATCCAGTAGAGTGAACTTCTGCTTCTTATAGGACCAAAAATTACTGTTCTAGTGATCATATATTTTTACCAAAGGTGGCAAAAATTAACTAGTGCCAATCCTCAGCTGAGCTAGCCTAGATGGGGATCATTTGAAAGGTCTAAAATTAATTAAAGACAAAATTAATTTTAAAAACTAACAAATTGTCTAAGAAGGAACGGGAGTTTTTATCACTGGGTTGGTGAGATGTTAGAGAAAGAAAGTCTGAGAAGACCTCATTTCAAATTTGTAGGAAAATTTCTCCTTCAAAATTCCCTTCCCCTGATCAGAGAAGATACAAAAAGTTTCCTACCTGAGTCAGTTTCTGATTCTCCTCCAGTCTAGATCTCTGCTCCTCCCCATGCTGAGCCATGAGAGCCAGCAGGAAGCATTGCCTTTTCCTCTGCTTCAGAGGTTCGAATCTCTCAGCCCCCACATGTTTCAGTTCCATCTCCATATTGTATGTTTTTTCCCATCCTCAAGATTATGTCCTTCTATACCCTGACCTACCAAATCTTAAGGAACCTTCTGTTTCTTTGTCCTTGCCTCCTCCTGCAGCATTCGGTCTGCCCTCTCTATTCATCTCCTCTTGGTTCTCCTTCCTTTCCTTATTCACCTACTCCTCTGTTTCTTCTCCTATTTCCTCTCTTTTCTCTCCTTCTTCCTTGCCTGTTCCAAATCCTTCTTCTATTTCCCCTTATTCAAAATCTTCCCCCAGTCCTCCAATTTCTTCTCACACCATAACTTCTTCCTCTAGAATCTCCCCTCTTTGCTGCCTGTTTCGGCTCCTCCTCCTGTTCCGTGTTTTCCTAACTCACCTGTAACTTCACCCCTTTTTCTCCAGATTCTTCTACTTTAACTTCTTGTGTTTCCTTTTCTCTTTGTTCCCCAATTCCTTCTTCTTGTGCTCCTATCTCATCTCCCTCTTATAGTCCTGTTTATCCTTCTATTCAATGCCAGCCTACTCACTTTCTTACCCTACTATCTTGCGTCAGTGGAGCCTCATCCCTCAGTCTGGCTGATTACCTGAGTTCACTCTCATCATGTTTTTCCCTCTCCTGCCCCTCATAATAAGAAGTGCTGTAGTAGCTACAGGCATAGGAGGAGGGACGCCTGGTCTTGTGAAATCTCATGAAGTCTCTAAGTCCATATCTATAGAAATGTCTGGTATGAACGAGGCTTAGCAGAGATAGTGAATAATCTGAAGGATGAAGTTGACTCCTTGGCAGGAGTAGTGTTACAAAATCAATGACCATGAAATTCCCTTCTAGCAGCAGAGTCTGTGTTTTCCTTGGTGAGGAATGTTGTTTTTATGTTAATTTATCTCAAAAGATACAGAATAGTCTAGAGAAGTTTCAGAAATGGGCCATGAGGGAAAAGAGAGAAGCAGCACCAAGCCTTCCATGGATTGCCATTTTTACTGCCCTACACTCAAGTGTGTGTAGTTGGATTAGGTCTATTATTTTGTGTATTGCTGGGATACTAGCTCTCTTTGTTCTTATTTTTTGTGGAGTAAAAATAGGGATGGCTGTAATTGCTAAATGTTGTACTACTATGACAACAAATGTAATGATATCTGTAGTCAAATTACATGGAATTGAAGAGATAAATGCCCCATGGGCACCTGAGGAATGTTTAAAAGAACTTCCCCTCATATCCTCTAGGGAATTGTAAAGGTGAAAAAATCCTTTTGGTTTCTTTTGGTCTGCAGGTGGCATTATACAGCCCTTTGATTAAAAAGGGAGAAATGATGGAGTAATAGTGATAGAGATTTAGTATAATTGTTAGTATAATTTTGTAACAGTAATTTTACATTTTAAAATATGATACTAATTCTGTAATAATCACACATATTGTGGATATTGTTCTTAACTTATATCAGTTGGGGTTACTATACTCAAAATTTTTTATTACTATTCATTATTTTTCTCCATTTTTATGCAATGATATCATTGTATGTATTGATTGTCACATTTTTAATTCAGAACATCTGTTTGTCATATATGCAAGTAAGAAAATTTTAAAGAATGTGTTATATGTTTTAAACATCTTGTTGCAAAATCACCTGTGCAACATGAATAACATTTTTGGATTTTTCCTATACTATTCATTTGTTACCACTATAGGATCTTATTCAAAATATAGTATTATTTCTGATCCTTTGGTCTATGAAGTTTAGAGGTGGATTTCTGTCTGATTATAGGAAATTGTTATAAAAGTTCATGGGAATGAAGTTGGCTTTCCAATGTAAGTCTGAAATCCAGGTATTCATAAAATATGGGCCATAGTCCATAGAAGTCAGAAAAAGCAAACAACCCAAGAGGGGTTTTGTTGAAATTTTCAGGTGAAAGATTTATTGGGTGGGGTAAGAGTTGAAAGAGCAGTTTTTTAGTATGATCTGAGGTTGGACATTTTCCTGACTCGGTTCCCCATGAATGTGACATTCAGAAAAATGTCTCTCACATGACAGACTGAAGGTCTGGCTTGAGGTGCTTAGCTACCTATAAATGACCTCTGTCTGAAACAGATATCTAAAAACACATAAAGGACCATTGTCCTTTTCTTATATGTCCCTGATCTTTATGTAAATTGCTATAATTATGTCAGATAATCAGGTACAGAAATTAAATAATTTTGTCCTACATTTATCTAAATTCAAATAGTCATCTACATTAGTATGTAGCTTGGCATAACTGTTAGGAATGTTATTTTGTTACAAGAAAGAACATTCTCCAAATGGGGAATAACAAAAAATATAATGATAATAATCTCTATAACTGAATTTTCCATGAATATCGAAATCAAATTATAGATCATCAAGATCTAAGGGATTTCAGAATTTCACTTTCTAATAATGATAATTACTTGTTAAGGAATATTTAACAGAAAAGAAAATCATTATGAGTAAACTGCAATGAAGAAAAATCTCTGAAACATCGTAAGCCATAGAACTGCATAAGGTAACTTCAGAAGAAATTGATGTGAATCTTTCCTTGCTGTTGTGCACTTTTATCTATATGACATATATATATATATATATAAAATCAAAATATAATATAAAATCAAAATGTAATATAATAATGACATATATATAATCAAAAAAGGATTTGTCCTTTGAATCTCTGTAACTTATCTCATGACATTGTATTTTTCACTTGATGTACTGTTATGGATCTTATTTTTACCTGCCCATACTTTCTTGAGAAACTTAAGTCTCAAGAGTTATGTTAACTTTTTTCTCCTCTCTCCTCCAAGGTATCTTATCTCCCTAAGTCTTTATTTGATTGTTCTACAATTGACATTAAAGTCTATCTAGATCAAAATGGGGGAAATGTCTTTTTTGATATTCTTTAAATTAAAATATTTCTGATCTATAGATTTCTAATCAGAAGTTAAGCTCCTAATCTTTAACTAGCAGTTACAAAAATGTCAGTCTGTTATATAAGGCTTGTCTCCCACAATGTTGACTTCGCTTGTGTCAGTACTATCTAGTCACCTCAGTTATGGTGTTGCCAATTATCAAAGATTTAGAGACTGAAGACAGAAGATTTAAGGCCACTGAAAAGGTGAAGGAATTCTCAGTTCTCTGGGATTTAAAACTGCTCAGGATTTTATTATGGTAAAATATTGTTACAAAGTACACAGGCCAAAATTAGTAAGAAAAACAGTAAGAAACCTAAGGTGAAGTCAGAGAGAGAGAGGAGAGAGAGAGAGAGAGAGAGAGAGACAAGAAGCCATGAAGTTCAACTTTACCAGGCCACATGGTGAAAGGGGGGGCCCATTGTGTTCCATGTGACCTAAGAAAGATTGTGAGAAAAACCTATCCTGTCAGGGTCAAAGAAGAAGAAAAGGAGAGCAGAAGGCTCTGTGGTTCCTGTTAAATACCCTTCTATAGTAGACTGGGCATGGGGCAGTGCTTGAGGAGTGGTCTTACACCTTGGACCAGGTATCTTTCAATGGTAGAGTATGTATTGGTCCTTCCTGTCCCAAGGTACTCAACCCCCAAGTTCAACATGTCATTTCCTGCCCACATCAGCATCCAAGCCAAGGTTAAATAAAGGAGAAAATGGAGGACAAGATACACACAACAATGTCAAAGGAAGGCAGGATACAATCAACAATCAAAGTCAGTTTACATCTCAGGGTCAAGGAGCCTCCACCCATTTAGCAAGATTTAAAGCAATTAAGATTACGGATTTTGCTTCTGCTACATTCATATTCATTTCCCTGCATCAAGGGCACCAATAAATTCTTTCTTGATAAACAAAATCTCAAAACAAGAGACATCTTGGATGAGCAGATAGAAAATTCCATTGTAATTTGTAAACATTTACTTTTCACAATTAAGTGGAATTCTTGTCAATAGGAATTTTAAGCAAATGTTATAAGATTTAAGAGAATCATATTGTAAAACCATGCCATCTATGTGAAATTTCATGGGTTGGCCACCAAAAATTTTATGATTCTTTGTTCATTTTGTATAAAATGCCCCCAACATTTTGTATCAATGTTTCTGTCTGCAAGGATGCTATCCACCCATGGGTTTTGGTAAGATCCTAGAGAATTAAACTTTGTTTATAAAACTAACTTTGTGATTTCATTTTTAGCTTAAGGAAATTATAGTTCACAACCACCCAGGAAGGTACAGAGTCATCCTCAAAGTGGTCCCCCTCCCTGAATTGGAGGTAAAGGGAATGTGCTAGTGCTCTCTTTTCACCTGTCTCCAAGCTGACATCAACAACCTACCTAGAGTATTCTGGTGACCCATTGCCCTGTTTGTGAGCAGTCTACTTCCCAGCTAATGTAGCCTTGGGGACCTTTGTAGATTCTAGAGTCTGAGAAAGTCCCATCCTTCTGGATGGGAACGTGGAAGATGCAAGAGATTTCAAAGGTGTGTCATTTTTCTATTAAATAACCTTCTATGGTAAATTGTGCATGGGAGGAGCTTGGGGAGTGGTCTTTCACCTTGGGCCAGGTATCTTACAATGGTAGACTATGTATTGGTCCTTCCTGTCCCAAGGTACTCAACCCCCCAAGTTCAACATGTCATTTCCTGTCCACATCAGCATTCAAGCCAAGGTTAAATGAAGGAGAAAATGGGGGAAAGATAGAAACAAAGTCAAGGAGAGGCAGGATATGATCAACAATTAAGGTCAGTTTACATCTCAGGAGCAGGGAACCTCCACCAATTTAGCAAGATTTAACAGCAATTAAGATAACAGATTTTGTTTTTACTACATTCATAATTCCCTACATCATTTTCCTGTATCAGTTCCACCCTGTTCCAGTATTCACATAACATATTAATGAGATGTGAGATGAGAAAAGTGAGTCTCACAGAGGTTAAAGGGTCTGGTCAGGATCAGAGAACTAAGAAAGGAAGAACCTGGGCTAGAAGTCAGGTCTCCCACATCATGGCTCTGTTCTTTTCCACTTTTTACTTGCTTTTCTGTCTTCTGAGGAAAGGCCTGAGTGGAATAGACAAGTCAACCTCAGAAGTTCCCACTGCATTAGGGGAGGGGGAGTTGCTGGGTCTCCAAAACACAAAGCCAGGAACCAGGGTTAGATTTCTATATAAGTAGCTAAGGCCAGAGAAGCAGTTCAGATAAATCAATGCCAAACACGTCTTGTGCACCCTGCCTCCTTGTCCCTTCTAACTGAGGTTTTCCTGATACAAACTTTCAAGCTCCAGGGAAGATAAAAGAAAAGAAAACGTGAACTAGCCCTCACCTGTTTCAGAAGGCTTCAAGCTCAACTCTTCACAGATGTATGCACAAGTTTCCTTTCTCTTAGATCTTCCCTTATTGACACTTCCTCCTCTCCTCATTCCTTTAAAATGCTGCTATTATTTATAATAGGAAGGAAAGGGTGGGAGGGACAGGAGAAGGAGAAAGGGTTGGGGTGAAAGACCTTTTTTTTTCCCCTTGGACCTAACACGTGATTACTAAATTCTACCCCCCATTCCCTCCAGGCATTTGTCCAAATCTAGGAGAGGGGGGGGGAGGAAATGACCACATGCCTCATGGTCATTTCAATAAAAGAAAAAAGGGGAAGAATGAAATTTTTCTGGAACTGGGAAATTTAGATTCCATCTATGTGAAAAAATTCCTAGTGAAGTCCTTTCAGGGTTGTGTGGGAAAATTCCTAGTGGGAAAGTTCCTGGTGAAGTCCTTTCAGGATTAAAAACTGCTTTTGTCAAGAAAACCTTACAATCCAAAGGAGGCTCAGAGCTACCTGCATTATGATAGGACTATTTTTGCAAACTGGGAGGATAGTCTAACCATAGACATTGCTTCATTAACATAATGATGAAGGTCCCAAATTACCTCACCATCTGGTGGGGAAAATATTATGAAAACATTTCATTCTTTTCTCTATTTCAATTACTGGAGTAGATTTTCCTCAAATAAATTGTACCTCCAGAGACTCAGCCAATGGGTAATGGATGTGTGAGATAAATCCAAAATCACAAGAATCAAGAGTTTGGAGTCTGAGTCAGGGAGCAGGAAAAATCTTTAATTTCCTCATGGAAGGACATATTCCATTGCTAAATCAGTGTGTCAGAAATAATCATTTGCAGGTCATTTTTACAGTAATTGATAATCCTACCTCTAAATTTTGTCTTATCCCACCAATGGCTGGTAAGACAAGCTCACAATCTCAAAACTAATACTACCCAACTGGTACAAAGCAAATTCAATCCTTCTTATCCTAATTTTTCATAACTAATCTCTATCCTATTAGAAAGTTATAGTTTTTAATCTGTAATTAACCATATATATTCAAAGCTAATCTATACCCTATAAAAAGTGAAATTCTTCAAAACCTCATCATGTTTCTTGTGACAAAAATAGATGTCCAATCAGAAAAAGTTATTTTAATCTTATTAAAATTACCTCATTTTCCAAGAAGTGCAAGTGAGAGAGAGAGAGACTGAGTGGAGGTCTAGCCTAGGTTTTATAGTCTTGCCTCTTATGTAGAGAATTAGCCATTAAACAACGAAACAACAGGGACCAATCTCAAGAGCAAAGATCTTTCCACATCCCCAACAAGACCCAACAGTATTCAAGATTACAGAATTTGTTTCTGACTACAATTTTTCTACATTCATAATTCTCTGCATCAATAACAGGAAACTACCTGAAGGTCATTTTCACCACCTACATAAGAATATTTCCTTTCTATTTATGAACAACAAAATCCAGGCGCAAGAGATAGGAAGAGAAATTCCATTTAAAATCCTTGTGATTCTACCTCCCGACCCAGAAACTGTATGAAAAAAGTTTTAATGAGGAAACTTCACTGAAGACCATTGTATCACAAGGAAAAGGTGGTTAGGGAGGGGGACCCACATTAGGGCCAGTATAATCTTGCTGGATTTCCTTTTAGATGCAGTTTCTTGATCATCAACATTTTTGGTGAAAAATTTGAAATTTGCCTTTTTCTCCAGAAAAGCAAATAAATAAATTTCCTTTTGCTCGTACCAGTCCCTGAAGGCTTTATCTCATGCAGGGTTGAGAATTGTTTATTTTAGGGGACGGCTATATGACACATAAGGGACAGCTGGGTGGCATAATGGCTGGAGCACCATTCCTGAAGTCAGGAAGACCCAAATTCAAATCCAGCCTCAGACACTTAACAATTGCCTAGCTGTGTGATCTGGGGCAAGTCACTTAACCCCATTGCCTTAAATAAATAAAAATTTTCTTAAAAATTGATTATTTTAAGAAAGCTTTGCATTCCAAAGAAGGCCTAGAGCCAACTGTTTGATGAGATCATTTTTTTTGCAGACTGAGATGATATTCTGCGACATTACTTCATTCAAGTTAAGCTAGTGAAGGTCATTAGGACTTTTAACTTATCCCACCATCTGGTGGGAAAAATATTATGGAAACTTTTTCATTATTTTCTTTGTGTCTGTTGCTGGAATAGGTTTTCCACAAGTAGATTCTACCTCTGGAAACCCAGCCTATGGATTAGGAAGGGGGGGAGTGCTTTACCTTGCCTGATGCAGCTCCATGATTTTATCTCTGAGTTCACCCTCTTCTCCCGAGACATGTCAATAAAGACTTTCCTTTGCTCTGACCAGTCTCTGAGAATTTTATCTCACACATATCTTAATTAAACCCTGTGCAAATAACTAAGATCTCTGTAATTGAACAACTTGATTGAAATGTTATAAAGTAACAAGAATGCATATTAAGGAATTTTAACTATTAATTGACTATTTTAAAATTTTATTATATATGAAGTTCCTCAGGAAATTCCAATTGATTCTAAAAATTATTTTTTGACTGGTCTTAATTGGTATGATTCAAAATTAATAATATAAATATATATTATATATATGTGTGTGTGTATATGTGTGTATGTATAAAAATATATTTTTAAATTAAAGATCCCTGTGTCTTAATTGATACAATTCAAAATTAATAATATAAATGTATATGTTTGTGTGTATGTATACAAATACATTTTTAAATCAAAGATCCCTGTGTAGTTTTATTCAATGAGACATTTCACACCCCTCCACAGGCCTGGATGGCTGAGAAAGGGTCTCAGGATTTGAGATTTTGGGAAGGCTGGCTGGGGCCTTCAGAGAAATCTCATCACATAATTTGGTAAATGTTGTTAGTCATTATTTCCCTTTGGCCAGAAACAAAGCGACAAAGTTAGTTTTATAAATGAAGTTTAATTTTCTCTAAGATCTTACCAGAAACCCCACGGGTGGATGACATTCTTACAAATACCAACAACCAACCAACTGAAAAATCCATTTTTATAGATTTTTGACAAAGGAACATAAAATTTGGCAGCCAGCCAATTAGGTTACAAATTTGAACATAAAGGTGTTATTGATTACTTTATGATTCTCTAACCCTCTGTGAGGTCTGTCCCGTGTCAGAACTGACAAAGATCCAATTAGCTCAAGGACTACTGTCTCTTCATCTGACATGATATTTTACATTGTTATTAGATATGATATAGACATATAACACATTGGAGTTTCTTCCTTTCCCAAGTGTCATAAGTATAGGAATTTATTCAGGTTCTCATTTAGATAACCAGAGCAGATTCTTGCCTTCTTAGGATAGTCCTTAACTGATTATTTACATAGATTCTGCAGTAAAACTTGCAGGTACAGTTAGAGGGTCATTAGACTGATTCACATAGAAAGAGCCTCCCTTCAGATTTATAACTAGATACAGAGACCTTGAGAGGGTCAGAAGGTGAACATTCCAAACTTACAGACCTCAATTAGAGACTGATAGAAAGAACAACTTTTGATCAGAAATATAGATCAGAAATATTTTAATTCCATTCTAAAGAATATCAGCTTCAATGATGTGTAGCCTTTGTCCAAAAAAACTGGACCTGTGTCTGTGTCCAAAACTCCTCCTGTGTGTGTGTGTGTGTGTGTGTGTGTGTGTGTGTGTGTGTGTGTGTATAATCCAGATCTGAAATAGTTCTTGATTGTTACCTTATTTAAATGTTATTCCTTTTATTTGGGGTTTTTTGGATTTATTTTTTTTAAATGACTGATTTAAAATTAAGTAAACAATAAGATTTGAGCCTACATACTTACGAGGAATTTTAATACCCTTTGACCCCAGTTAGAAATTGCAAAGACTACACTTGCAGCCAAGATAGTGGAGAGAATACAAACGCTATGCTAAAGTCTCCTGGTCTTCCCTCATATATAATATGAAACAAACCTCTTAACAGAAATTCGATCGACAGAACCCAGAAAAAGAAGCCCCCAGGCATGGGCAGCAGAGCTCCCTCTTCTGTGAGTAAGGAGAGTCATTACCTCAACTCAGGGAAGAGCCCACATTGTTCAATGATGAAAGTATCCCACAACCCTGCCCACGCCCTCCAGGCCAAGGGACAGGGTCTCAAATCAAGGTCACAGACACTCCAGAGAAAGCAACCAGCGCCCCCTACTGGCCATCCCACTTGGAGTTATTAAAATCAGTGAGCAAAACCTCTAGTACCCGCTACTAGTCAGCCCATGTAGTGTTACTAAACCCAGTGAGTAAAGCCTCTAGCGATCTCAACACCAAACCTCTGTGAACCAGCTCCTCCCCCAACACAAGATCTTAGGAAAATGAAGAAACATCAGCAGGAGGAGGGTTCTGTACAAAAATTCCTAGAAAGACCCTAACTCAGAGAGACGTAGAAACTCTGAGGAGAATATGATCAGATCTCCAGCACAGAAAGACCCCCTTGAAGTAATTAGGAAGGAGTTTAAAAAATTGGAAAATCTGGGAAAAGAAACCCAAAAGAAGATTAATACCTTGCAACAAGAAAACAAGTCCTTGGAAAATATAAATGAGCAGATGCAAAAAGAAAATAATTCTCTCAAAACTTCAATTAGTCAAATGGAAAACACTTTCAAAAATAGAATTGACCAATGGAAAAAGGAACTGCAAAAGGAAAATGAAGAAAATTCTTCTCTTAAAAAAAAGAATGGGGTCTGTGGAGACTAATGGCTTCATGAGACAAGAATCTGTTAAAATCAAAAAAATCTAAAAAAAATAGAAGAAAATGTAAAATATTTTATTGGTAAAACTACTGACCTAGAGAATAGAAATAAGATGGACAAGTTAAGAATTATTGGTCTCCCTGAAAATATTGAAGAAAAAAAGGCCTGGACTTAATATTACAGAAATTAATGATGGAAAATTGCCCTAATATCATGGAACCAGAGGGCAAAAATAGTTATTGAAAGAATACAATGATCCCCTCCAGAAAGGGATCCCAAAATGAAAACACCAAGGAATACTGTGGCCAAATTCCAGAACTATCAGATAAAAGAGAAAAACATGCAAGCAGCCAGAAGGAAAGAATTTAGATACCAAGGAGCCACAGTTAGGATAGAACAGGACCTGGCTGCATCAAAGTTAAGGGATCGAAGGTCCTGGAATGCAATATTTTAAAAAGTAAGGGAGCTTGGAATGCAGCCAAAAATTCACTCTCCTGCATAATTGAGCCTTCTCCTCTAGGGGAAAAGATGGACATTTAATGAAATAGGAGACTTCCAAGTTTTCCTGGTGAAAAGAGCAGAGCTTAATAGAAAATTTGGACTTCAAACAGGCGACTCAAGAGACACATGAAAGGTAAAATTTTTAAAAAGCAGAGGAAGGGGAAAAAATGTTATCAAATAAGGTGAAACTGGCTATATCCCTACCTGGAAGAAAAACTTTAATAAATCTAGAGAATGTAACTCTATTAGAGAAAATTTAATTATCCAGAAAAGGTGGACAGTCATGACTTATTCAAAAGACTACTATCCAATAACATGAAACCAGCTATATCCTTACCTGAGAGAAAGACTTTAATAACTCTCAAGAATTGTAAAACTATTAGAGAGAATATATATATATATATATATATATATATATATATATATATATATATATATATTTAACCTGAAGTGATGGACACTCATGAGATATTTGTGAGACTACTATCCAAACTGCTACATCCCTACCTGGGAGAAAAACTCTAGTAACTCTTGAGAATTGTAATTCTAGTAGAGAGAATATAATTAGCCAGAAGTGATGGACACTCATGACTTTTCTGTGACTCAGATAGAATGATTTAAAAACAATACCTCCTTAAAAAGAGGAACAGTAAAGAGACTGGAGGATGGAGGAGATTGAATGGGGTAAATCTCATTACATTAAGAGGTGCAAAGGACCTTTGCAATTGAGGGGAAGAAGGAAGGAGGCGAGAACTGCGTGAATGTTTCTCTCATCAGATTTGGCTTAGTTAACTAACATATACTCAGTTAAGTTAAGAAACTTACCTCACCTTTCAAGTGGTATTCAGAAACCAAAAACTGGGGAATATGGATAAAGTAAAAAAAAAAAAAGGTAAAATACAAACAGAGGGAAGATAACATGGAGGTAAATAAAGAGTTAGTAATTATAACTTTGAATGGGAATGAGATGAACTCTCCCTTAAAATATAAGCAAATAGCAGAGTGGATTAAAAACCAGAATCCTACAAAATGCGCCTTACGAGAAACTCATTTGAAGCAGAGAGGAACATATAGAGTAAAGGTAAAAGGTTGGAGCAAAATAAATTTTGCTTCAGCTAAAGTGAAAAAAAGCAGGGGTAGCAATCCTTATCCCAGACAAAGCAACTGCAAAAACAGATAGCTTTAAAAGAGATAAGGAAGGAAACTATATCCTCCTAAAAGGTACCATAGACAATAAAGTAATTTCAATACTGAATATGTAAACACCAAATGGTATAGCATCCAAATTCTTAGAGAAGAAGTTGAAGGAGTTATAGGAAGACAGAGGCAGCAAACTCTATTGGTGGATGACCTCACCTCCAGCACTCAGATTTAGATAAATCTAACCAAAAAATAAACAAGAAGGAAGTTAAAGAGGTAAAAAGATTGTTAGAAAACCTAGGCATGATAGACCTATAGAGGAAATTGAATGGGGATAGAAAGGAATATACTTTTTTTCTTTGCAATACATGGCACACAAAAATTGACCATGTCCTAGGACATAAAAACCCAATGATCAATTGCAGAAAGGCAAAAATAGTGAATACATCTTTCTCAGATCATAATGCAATAAAAATCACATGCAATATTGGGCCAGGGAGATATAGACCCAAAATTAATTTGGAACTAAATAACCTCATTTTGAAGAATGAGTGGATCAAACAACAAATTATAGAAAGAATTCATTATTTCATCCTAGATAATGACAATAACGAAACAACATACAAAACCCATAAGATATACTAAAGGCAGCTTTCAGGGGATATATTATATCTTTAAATTCTTATATGAATAAATTAAAGAAAGAGGAAATCAATGAACTAAATGTGCAACTAAAAAAATAGAGAAAGTACAAATTAAAAACCCCCAATTAAATACCAAATTAGAAATTCTAAAAATTAAAGGAGAAATTAATAAAATTGAAAGCAAGAAAACTATTGAACTAATGAGTAAAACCAAGAGTTGATTTTAATGAAAAAAAACAATAAAATTAATAAACCTCTAGTTAATTTGATTTAAAAAAAAGAAAGCCAAATTTCTAGTATTATAAATGAAAAAGGTGAAGTCACCACCAATGAGGAGGAAAACTGTGCCAATAAATTTGATAATCTAAGTGAAATGGATGAATATTTAGAAAAATATAAATTGCCCAGGCTAAAGGAAGAGGAAATTAAATACTTAAACAACCTATCTCAGATAAAGAAATTCAACAAGCCATTATTGAACTCCCTAAGAAAAAAATCTCCAGGGCCAGATGGATTCACAAGTGAATTCTATCATACATTCAATGAACAATTGGGTCCAATTCTATATAAATTCTTTGGAAAAATAGGTGAAGATCTCTGCCTAACTCTTTCTATGACACCAATATGGTACTGATACCTAAACCAGGAAGAGTCAAAACAGAGAGAAAAAATTATAAATCTATCTCCTTGATGAATATAGATGCAAAAATCTTAAATAAAATCTTAGCAAAACAATTACAACAAGTTATCACCAGGATAATACATTATGACCAAGTAGCATTTATCCCAGGAAAGCAGGGTTGGTTCAATAATAGGAAAACTGTCAGTATAATTAATTATATCAATAATAAACCTATCAGAAATCACATGATCATATCAATAGATGCTGAAAAAGCTTTTGACAAAATAGAGCCTCCATTCCTACTAAAAATACTAGAGACAGTAGGAATAAATGGATTGTTTCTTAGAATAATAAGCAGTTGCTATCTGAAACCATCAAGAAGCATTATATGCAATGGGGATAGACTAGAGGAACTCGCAGTAAGATTAGGGATGAAACAAGGATGCCCATTATCACCACCACTATTCAATATCCTATTATAAATATTACCTTCAGCAATAAGAGATGAAAAAGAAATTGAAGGAATTAGAATTAGGAAGGAAAAGACAAAACTCTCACTCTTTGCAGATGACATGATGTTATACCTAGAGAATCCCCCAAAAAATCATTTAAAAACTACTAGGAATAATTAGCAACTTTAGCAAAGTCACAGAATATAAAATAAACCCTCATAAATCCACAACAATTCTTTACATGATTAGCCAGATACAGCAGAAAGAACTAGAAAGAGAAATCCCATTCAAAGTAACTTCAGACAATATAAAATAGCTGGGAGCCTACCTACCAAGGCAGACTCAGAAATTTTTTGAAAATGATGACAAAACACTTCTCATACAAATAAATTCAGATTTAAATAACTGGGAAAGTATCAACTGCTCATGGGTAGGTCAAGCTAATAATAAAAATGACAATTCTAAGAAAACTAAACTGCCTGTTTAGTGTCCTACCAATCAAAATTCCAATAAATTGCTTTAATGAGTTAGAAAAAAATTGTAAGTAAATTCATATGGAGAAATAAAAAGTCAAGGATCTCCAGGGATTTAATGAAAAAAGTGCAAAATAAGGTAGCTTAGCCCTTCCATATCTAAAATTATATTATAAAGCATCAGTCATCAAAATTCTCTGGTATTGGCTAAGAAATAGAGTGGTGGATCAGTGGAATAGACTAGGTGCAGTTGCAGGAATTGATTATAATAATTGGTTGTTTGTTAAACTCAGAGTCCAGCTATTGGGATAAAGTTAGTATGGCAGAAACTTGGATTAGACCAACACCTCACACTATATCAAGATAAGATCCAAATGAATACAGGAATTAGACATAAAAACAATATTATAAGCAAACTAGGTGATCAAGGAATAGTTTACTTGTCAGATCTATGGAAAGGGGAAGCAATTTGTGACCAAGGAAGAGATGGAGAACCTCATTCAAAATAAACTAGACAATTTTGACTACATTAAATTAAAAAGCTTTTGTACAAACAAAACCAGGGCAAAGGGGTTGGGTGACTTGCCCAGGACCACACAACTGGGTTATTGTTGGGTGTCTGAGGCAAGATTTGGACCCAGGTACTCTGGGTTCCAGGGCCAGTGCTCTGTCCGCTGCACCACCTGGTCACTACTACTACTACTACTACTACTACTACTACTACTACTACTACTACTATTATTATTATTATTAAATTTTTATTTTGGTTTTTTTTGGTTTTTGCGGGTCAATAGGGTTGGGGTAGCTTGCCTAGGGTCACACTGCTGGTGATTGTTGGGTGTCTGAGACCGGATTTGGACTCGGGTGCTCCTGATTCCAGGGCTGCACCACCTGGCAGCCCCTATCATCATCATCATCATCATCATCATTATTATTATTTTATTTTTATTTTTATTTTTTCTCTTTATACTCATGAGGGTCTATATTTTGGGGGGAGAGATTATTATATTTATTCTTAAACAAGAATATTTTAGTAATGTATAAAAAAGTAATTTGTACAAAAATAAAAATAAATTAAATTAAATTAAATTAAAAAATAAAAGGCATTTAGTAGTGCCTTTTTCTATCTCAGTTAATTTTTTATAGTAATGTTTGTAACACAGGTACTAACTATTCTTTAGACATAATAGAAATCTGTCTGAATTAAAGTATTTTTTTATTTAATAATTCCTTGATAGCTTGTAT
This sequence comes from Macrotis lagotis, assembly GCF_037893015.1. Taxonomy (NCBI): domain Eukaryota; kingdom Metazoa; phylum Chordata; class Mammalia; order Peramelemorphia; family Peramelidae; genus Macrotis; species Macrotis lagotis. The sequence continues at coordinate 38,831,813 of NC_133659.1, read as the reverse complement.
TGGAAAGGAAAACTGCGAAGTTTTTTAATGTTTCTTAATGTCCATTTAGTGACCTTAGGTCCATCTTAAAAATCTGATTTATGACAGAATTTTAATTTTCTTTGGAAATTTATTATTTAGCTTACTAAACATTCCCTACCTTCCCCTACACCTTGTTCTTCTCTAAGTTTGTATTTAGATAAATGACCATCTCCTTCCCTCTTTATTTTCATAAGGATAGACCTTTGTTTATCATCCAATAGAAGATATTATTGGAGGATGGAGGGCACAAGGAGGTGGAAGGAGAGAAATAAAATCCTTGAAGAACACTATAAAAATCCTTTTTAAATCCCCAGGGCAGCATTTGTCAAAAATGACTGCTTCCCACCCTTAGCTGATGACCAGATTCTCCCATAAATATTGGTACTTACTTCCCTGAAAGAAAACCTTTCCTAACCACAGTGATACCTATTCTCTCATTTGTGGCACCAACCAATGGACTTTAGTTGCATACCCTATTAAACTCTGTTACTGGTAAATATCAATGTATTGCTAATAAAGCTTCTTATAATGACACTTGGAGTAATAAACTGACCCTGGGTCACTGATACCTCCCTGTACCTTATAAGCCACTGACCATATTGGTAACTGAATTTCCTGAAAGTTGCCCCTGCATGGATGGAGTGGGATAGGATGGTTCATTCTCTATCTTCCCTAGAGAAAAGTAAGGTCTGAATCAGTGAATCTCATACATCAGTATCTGTGAATTCCTTCCCTCTTAGATTGCTGACCAAGGTGGTGGCAGTTACGTGGTGCAGAAGATAGCACAGCAGGTCAGCAAGCTCAATCTGTGTGAACCTGGATAAGTCACTTAACCTTATTTTCTTCAGTTTCCTTATCTGTAAAATAAGCTAAAGAAGGAAATGGCAAACTGCTCTGCTATCTATGCCAAGAAAGCCCCCAAAGGGGAATAAAGAATCAAACATGATTGAGTGACCATGACATTTTCTGATTATATTTTTCAAAAATGCTCTAACTCATTTATGATGATCCATATATTTATATACTCTGCTTCCCTTCCCTGAAGAGAAGAATAGCTGAACATTTCAATTTCATGTCCCGGAAATGAGAAACTCTTCTGTTATTTCTATGTCAATAAGTCTTGAACCATCACTGGGAATAGATCCCTGTGGCTCCACCTCTATTGGTAGGACCTTTGGTCTTCACCAAAGAAAGCATGGACCGAGGATCTGAACTCCATGCTTCAGTGACTAAGAATTTCTCTCTTAATATGCCCCTGACCGGAGCTAGGACCAGAACTCATGGTCTGATATCTGTGACCCTAACAAAGGAAATTCCTCTCTTAACTGTAACTAATGCAAGGTTTGTACCTCTACTAAAACACTTGTCCAAATTCATTTTCTATGATTGAATTTTTTAAATTCTCTAACTCATTTATCATAATTTCTGTATTTGCATATTCTATATATTTTAGGTAAACTTTTTAAGCAACCTTAATTTGGCATATATATATATATATATATATATATACATATATATATATATATATATATATAACTAGGTTTGAATTGTTCTAATAGTTCTTTTGATTGGTTGTGTTCATCTATATATTTTTAGCATAGGTGATTTTGTTTTCCTAACTCTTTGCAAAAAAAATAGTTTTCCTAAAGATTTAATAATTTGTTAGCCTTCAAAAATTCAACTTTTAAAAATAATTTTGATAATATTTTGATTTTTATTACATCTGTTCTAATTTTCTAGACTTCCTTGTTTGTATTCATTTAGGTTTTTTAATTTGTTTTTTTATTGTAAACTCAATTCTTTAATGTCTTTCTATTTTGTTAACACATGATTAAAGTGAAAAATATTTTTTTTCTATGAGGACCACTTGAATCCTAGAAATTTTGGTATATTTCTCATTATCATTTTCTTTCACATAATTTTTAACTTTACTATTATTTATTCTTTGATCTGTTCATCATTAAAGATATTATTAAGTCTCCATCTATATCCCTGTAATTTATTTATATTCCCTATTTTAATTACTATTTTATTACATCATAATCTGTAAAGGATCTCTTTAGAATTCCTGTTCCCAAATTTTTTAAAATCATTTTGTGTGCTTTTAGAGTATGATCTCTCTTCATAAAATGTTTATATGGTACTAACAAATATGTATATTCTTTAATGTTCACATTCAGAGGAATTTATATGTCTTTATAATTTAACTTTTCCATTATACACTCCTAATTTAATTTGCTCTTCTGTTAGAGAGGAACATTTGAGTCGCATATAATTATTGTGTTATCTATATCTAATTTTCTGATTCTATCAATATTTAAAATTGAAATGGATTTAATACCATTTGATGCATATGTAGTTAGTGTAGCATTGCTTTATTGGGTGTTTCTTTCATTATAATGTCATTTCCCACATATCTCTCCTGATAATATGAATTTTTTTTGTTTAGTTTCATAGCTTCATTCAACCTCTCCTTCTATGCAAACACTCTAATATATGGTAAATTTTGTTCCTTCCTCTTAATTTCTTTTGGCATGACTAATTTTAGTTGTGTTACTTGCATTGTTGGATTCCGGTTTCTTATCCACTCTGTCACTTTTAATTCATTTTGTGGAATTATATACCTGGTCTACATTTGTCATGATTTTCTCCTTTTATATACTATCTCTTTAAAACAATATTTTGTTCATGAGAGTTTTTGGTTTTTTGTTTTTAAATTTGGACTACTTTACATAGTATAACTGTGAGTTAGAGTCAATCTTTATGTGCTATCTATATTGTCTAATCCTCCTTCTATCTGGTATTAGTACATTTTTTTTATTCATTCCTATACCAGGTTCTAAGAAAATCATGTTTTGATATTTTTTTATTTCTTTCTGCTACAATTTTGCAAGGAGTCTCTGCTTATTGGCATAATGGTCAGATATAGTTTCCCTATAATCAAGACATCAAGTATTCACTCCAAAATCTGATATTTGGATATGGAGCAAATGGTATTATTGAATTTCCAGCAAGGGACAGAAAAAGGAATCATTACAAATAATAATTAATTAACCTAAATGTATTCATCTTTACCAAAAATGTAAATAAGTTCAGAATATGGTATTCCGACAACTCAAGAAACTATGCATGGTGGAGTGAAGAACCAACCAGGAGTATTCATCTACAAGTCAAGGGATTACAATGGCTGAGAGAGATCAGTTCACAGAGTTGGAATGTTAACACTGTTGTTAGTTCTTCCACTCTTCCATCCCCCTGAGAAGGACATCAAGTCAAGAATTTACCGATTCTTCAACTCTTCCTTCTGGCATCATCAGAAATAGAAGAGGCTAAAGAAACTGCAAATTCCTAGCCCTTTGGAGTACCAGCTTTTCTACCAGGGCTCCATTAACTTGGATTATCTGATAAGGTAATATGTCCTAAAAGAGGATGTGCTGGAGGCAGTTAGGCTGCAGATTCTATTTCACCCTGAATATCCACATTTCATTTTCCAGTAAATAAAACCCCTGAATCTGGACATAACATATAACTGTGCTAACCAAAGTGCTCACTGGAGAAAAGACCCGTGGTGATCCATCTTGTGTGCCACACATTTAAGGCAAATGACTAGGAGCTTGGCTCCTGTGAGAATATGAACATGTCTACCATTTTTGAGGTGCTCTGAAAAGAGGTTGCCTATGCCTATTTGATCATCTTTCACAAATATGCTACAGATCCAAGTCACTTCATCTATTGACTTAGGAAGAAAACAAATTGGGTGATGGAGGATGGGAGGAGAGTGCCAACATCTACACCCTACACAAACTGTCTTCTTCTTTAGTTTACTTGGGCTTCAATAAGCTTCATACCTCACATTCTGTTTGTTGCTTCTTTGGGGTATATTCTATCAAGCCCCTCATTCTCCACACACTCTTGCCTTCCTCATGCCCATTTCTCTTTCTTTTCCCATTCCCCTCTTATCTTATCTCCTCTAGTGCCTAGTCAGGGTCCAAGGGGAAGAATTAAATTAAGTAAAAAGCAGCTAGCTAGAAGTGGAGAGTCCTCCAATAATTACTGTGACCTCTGAGTTTTACGTAATTTGTCAACTTGAATTACTTTAACATTGCAATAAATATTTCTGATACTGAATTTTTTTTAAAAAAATTATCTGTAAGATAAAGTTCTCATAGGGGATTTTGGAAAGATGACCGAGTAAGTCAGAAAATTCTAAGTTTTCCAGATTTCTTCCACTAACAAGTCAAAAAAAAAATACTTCAGGATCAAAATAGATGGCAAAAATAACTGTGCCAGAGCAGTGTTCCTTCTGTCACAACTGGAGAAGATTGTGTTCCTTCTAGGACTACTGGAGAAGATCCAAAGGAAGATTCTATGCTAAGATTAGGCTGTCTGAGTAAGGAAACTCCAGGCTAGCTCCCCAAAACAGCAAGAGGTGAACCTTAAGGGAAGCCAGGTTGGGAGCTAGCCTCTGCCTCCATCATAGGAATTTTCACCACCCAGTCAGTATGATGAGTAGAATGTTTGAGCAAGGGAAGAAAGGGAACCTCTGCTGATAAGGCCTAGTTGTTCAGGTAAGATATGGTCTGGGGTAGGAGGGGACTAGCATCCCCTAGTGAGTACAGAGACAGGGGCATCAGATGTTGGCTATCGACACTTAGAGGAGAACTGAGTTCTTGGTCTTGAGACCAGAAGTAAGAATTAAAGGTTACGACCACTTGAAAGTTCTCAGGGAGTAAGTTCATTTCTAGCACAGTGTGCAGAAGAGCCCCAGTTGTGAGTTGGAGAGGGAAGGTGTGCAGAGTTTGGACCAGAAGAAGCTCCTGAAGCCAGAGACATCATCCCCTATACCATATGACTAGAGGTGAATTTAAGAAAAAAGCTACTAAAATTGGGTAGTCAGTCTAATACCTCTTCTCTCCCATACTTTCTTTCATAACTTTCCAAATACTGATCTAGCTCTGGCAATGCAAATGTCAACCTCATTGTCAATATGTACCTCCTTGGAAAGGACACTGCCAAGTTAAGTGAACTTGTCCATAGTAATCAAAACTTCTCCATTTGCTGTAATCAATGGGTCCACAAATGGATGGTGTAGTGCCAACTGATGGAGCACCTGGGTTTTCTTGGTGTTAATTGTTAGATCAAAATTAGCATTAGCAGCAGAAAATCAATCCATACTTTGTTGCAACTCAGCTTCAGAGACTGCACTGAGAACACAATCATCTGCAAACAGAAGATTATGCACCAGCAGTCTCTCCACCTGGTCTTGGCTTGTAGCCTTTTCAAGTTGAAAAATTTGCCATGACTGTGGTAGCTGACCTTGAGGCCATGTTCATCCTCAGGGATAACATGGCTGAAAAACATCATACTAAAATGTTTGGAAGTGACACATCCTTGTTTTACTTCATTAGTGACTGGGAAATCTCAAGTGTATCGTCCACTATCCAAAACTCAGGTGTGCATACCATCATGGAACTGACATACAATACTGATGAACTTGTCTGAGCAACCAAATTTTGACATAATTTTCCATAAATCCCCAGGACTGATGGTATCAACAGCCTTGGTCATATCTACAAATGTTGTATAAGACCTTTGTTCTGTTCCTGGCATTTTTTTTCTGGAGTTGTCGAGCGGCAAACACCATATCGATTGTTCTTCTGCCTTTTCTGAAGTCACACTGACTCTCAGGAAAGTGACCAACTTCCAGGTGAAGTATCAGCCTATTGAAAAGGACTCTAACAAGAATTTTACCAGCAATGACTAAAAGAGAAATACCCCTGTGATTGCCACAGGACAATCTATTCCCTTTACCTTTATAGAGATGGACAACGGAGTCGTCATTGAATTCTTGGGGAATGACCACTTCATGTCATATAACCTGGAAAATTTCAGTCAGTTTTTGGATGAGCAATGGGGCCCCACCTTGCAAATATCAGTTAGAATATATTCAGTACCATATATTTTGGCACTTAAAAGGAGCCTAATGGCACAAATGTCTTCTGCAGGTGGAATTTCAATTAGGGACTGATTGACTTCAATTTGAGGTAAATGGCCATTGGCTTCTGCATTGATTAATGATGGTCTGTTAAGAACATTATGGAAGTGTTCAGCCCATCTCTTTTGGATCATGCCCCTATCGTTAATCTGTTAACCCATCAACACAGAGTAGTTGAGATGCACTATATGTCTTTGGTCCATAAATAGCTTTCAAGGCATCATTGTATATTTTGGTTTCTGTCTGTGTAAATTTTAATTTGATCTGCCTTCTTACTGAGCCAAGAGTCCCACATCTCTCTTAGTTACACTTGGACTTGCCTTCTTAGAAATGGATGAACTATCCAGCTGGTCAACCCTGTGTAGTTCTCGTTTTCAGTTAGCAGCTTCTGTATTACCCCATCATTTTCATCAAATCAGTCTTGGTGTTTCTGAATGTTCTGGCCCAGATGAGTAAGTACAGTGCTGTGCACCAGATCTCTGAAAGCTATCTACTCTTTTTTCTGCTATACTGTTGTCAACTGTGTGTTGGCTCAGTTTTCCTTCCAACTCAGCAACAAACTGTTCCCACTCAAAGAGATTCTCTAATCCATTGACATTAATTCTAGTGTTCATTTTGCCTTGGGGCCATCAGTTAGGTTGAATCCAAATGTTTAGCTTAGAGAGGATGAGTCAATGATCAGTCCAGCACTCTGCATCACACATTGCCTTTGTCATTCTCATATCTTGTCTCTTCTTACAATCACATAGTCTAGTAGATGTTAATGTTTTCTACAAGGGTGCATCCATGAAGTTTTATTGTATTTAGCTAAATGAAAGACAGTGTTTGTGATGAGAAGGTCATGAGAGGCACAAGTCTTAAGTAGAAGGTATCCATTGCTGTTGCTGTTTCCAACTCCATTCCTCCCAAGGACTCCCTGTCATATCTGGTAATCTGAGCCTACCCCAGCATTAATGTCACCCAGAATTACAAACTTGTCCTCCTTTGTTATTGATATTAAGGGTCCCCAAGTCTTCATAAACTTTTTCTTTAACTTCACCTATGTTTATCATGGTGGGAGCATAGATACTGGTAATGTTGGCATAATGTTTTCCTGAAATTGGCAATCTCATTGTCATGAGCCTATCTTTCACTCCTTTTGGTAGGCATTCAAAAATGTTGACAAGTTTTGATTTCAAACCTATCCTAGTTTCAGAGTTCCCTTTCACTGCAACCACTCTAGGAAAATGTGCATCCAGCTCCAACTTCAGTAAGTTGCCCTTCCTTTACCAGCCTTGTTTAAATCAGGGCTGCTATTTGGTTACCATACCTGCTGAGTTCTCTCACAACAAGAGCTATTAGTCTTTCAGGTCTATTTGGATTTTGTGTTGTCTATCAGTGTGTGTGTCCATTCCATGCAGCAATGATGAGTGGAATGTTCTTTGAAGAAGTTTTTGTAGATTTTTTTGTGTCTCAACTGCACTGTGGTATTCCCCACCTGCCACAGTTATCTGGCCAGGGCTGGGTAAGGAAACAAATTTTAGGGCCCCTTTTCTAACCCCTTCCTTGCATCAGGAGGTGAGCAATGCAATCCTTAAAAGGACTGCTCAGGGTCCAGGGAGCTGCTGAATCCCATTGCTGCTTTCAGAGTGGAGAAATGACTCCATGACCTTGGGCCAACTGTGTGCAGCATTGTAACTACAGCTCCCAGTGTCTCCACACCTGCTGCTTCATCACTAGCCTGTTGCCACAGGACTTTGCGGAATAGTTATGAGTGATGTCTTTTGTTGCATGTATAAATTGGATTTAAGTGAGGTAGAGCTGCACAAAGTCATCTGCCTCACTCTCTCTTTCAAAGTCATTATGCTCCGGCATGGCAAGACAGTCAAAACAACTGGTGATGACTCTGGATGCAATGGATGACCTTGGTGTCTTCAATGTCTAACCAAGTTCTAAGTGCTCCACAGCACCTGCTTCAGCTAGCTTCATGGCTGTTGGAATGAAGTATTCTCATCCACCCATTCCACCAGTGGAAGACTTCACATACTTGGGGTAGACACCCCCAACTACTCACCGATGAGTTTGAGACTCCCTTGGTTACCCTCAACCTGGTTTAGCCCAACAACTGAAACAGTTGACCAGGGTGTGGCTGCTGTGCATGCTATATCTTCTTGGAGCCACAAGTGAGAGCTAGATGGTTCAGGTGGACATCAAAGGTGAAAAGCAACCCTGAAGAGGTCTTGGCAGCCCTCCTACTAAGGTACTAGTCTTCCTTGAACACACCTTACACCCCAGAAATATTATAGCCAAATTCCAAAATTCCAAGGTTAAGGGGAAAATATTAAGAGTAACAAGAAAAAAATTAAAATATGGTACAACCACAACTAGAATTACACAAGACCTAGCAGCAGCTACTTTAAAAGACTTCATGTCTTAGAACACAACATATCAAAGAGTAAAATAACTGCAGCCAAAAATATACTATTAGCATTTAAGTAGAATCCTGAGCCAAAACGATGTACATTCAATGAACTGCCAGACTTTCATGATTTTGTTGCAAAAAAGATCTGAACTTAATAGGGAATTTGACATTTAAGAACCAAAGGAAATTCAATGCAAACATCAAAGAATAATTACAAGGGATGTAATAAGGACAAATAGTTTGCGATCCAGACATGAAAATATAAACCGTATGTCCAATGTTGTTATTAATAATTATGAAATGTGAAGGAAACATGGAGGGAGGAGAACTGATTAAGATCGGATTCTTACAAGTAAAACGATGTAGGAAAAGATTTTCAAAAGAGTTATCATCTTATAAAAAATAATGTGTGAGAAAAATTGACACAAAGGAATTAAATAGGGAAGCAGAGCTGGTAGTTCTGGAAATCTACTCTCATTTGGAGTGGGTCATATATGGAACAATACTATATCTATTTATCTATGCACACACATATAAGACTATAAAACCTGAAATTCAGAGAGAAATAAGAGGAGAAAGCAGGGAAGATAATGAATTAGAGGGTTAGAGAATAGGTTAAGTGGGTATGTAGAAGGGTGTGTAAGGGCAATTGATTATGGAATAGGAGGATAAGATAGCAAATAGAAGTAGAAGAGAGGATAAAAATGAGACATATATAGGCGGGAGAGATAAACATATGAAAAACAATACATCGTAGAGAATAGAAGATAATCTGCAAGGAAACAAAGATAGACAATTTTGAACACAATGTTTAATATTATAATTTCTTGAAATTAAAATTCATTGACTTATGTTATGAATCCTCTCATGTTTTGCTGTGTACATGACAATTTTTTTTTTATTTTGTAAAATAAAAAAATAGATTTAAAAAAATTGCCATGGCTCACAGCTCAAGTGTCTTCTTGGACTCTCCCCCCACCGAAATCCCCATATCCAATCTGATGTCAGACCCTTTCTTTGTAATATCTTTCATATATGCATGCACCTTTCTTTCCTATGATATTACCATGATGCCAAAAGCTGAGTGGAGGCCATCATCACTTTATGCTTGGACTATGGTAATAGCTAAATGGTTGTTGTGCTTGCCTCAAGTTTCTCCATACTCCACTTTGATGGACACTTTGATGACACTATCAAAGTAATCTTCTGAAAATACAAGTCTGATCATATCATTCTTGCCCCTAGCCCAAACCTAGTAAATTCCATTGCCTCCCAATCTTGTAAATTGGGGGCAGCTAAGTGGAGCAGTGGATAGAGCACCGGTCCCGCAGTCAGGAGGACTTGAGTTCAAATCCAGCCTTAAACATTTAATAATCACCTAGTTGTGTGACCTGGAGCAAGTCTTTTAATTCCATTGCCTTGCAAAAGAAACAAAAAACAAACAAAAAGATTAGATGGAAACTGGCATTTTTTTGGCATTCAGAACCCTCCAGACCGAACTTGGACATTTCCATATTTTCTTACATTTTTTACCTTTCTATGTTCTCTGTGATCCAATGATAAACATCCTTATGGCTTCTCAAACACAACACTCCATTTCCTAACTCTGGGCATTTTCCCTCTCTTTCTCCATGTCTGGGATTCTCTCCTTCCCTATCTCTGCCTCCTTGTTTCTCTGAATTTCTTCAAATCCCCACTAAAATTTCACCTTTTATAAGAAATAGAAACTAATTATCCTTAAATATGAAGTCTTCTCCTTATTGTTTTTTTAATTTGTCCTATATATGCTGTTTTCTCCATAAGTTGTTTGCAACTTTGCAAGGAGTGTGAGCTCCTTGAAGGCAGGGACTGTAACTTGATTTCTTTATCTTAGCACTTAGCACAATGCCCAACAGAGAGTAGGTAGTTAACAAATATTTATTGACTGATTGGCTCTCTTCAATAAGGCCAGTCCTTTTTGGAGGAAAAAAAAATTGGAACTCAAGTTAAATTAATTCCATATTGTCCATATCAGATAGATAGATGATGGGAACAGATAATAGAAGATAGAGAGATAGATACATACATGATAGATAGATAGAGTATGTTGTATCAATTTTTCCAAATGTTTGTCATTATGATATTGTTATTATTATATGTTATTCTTCTGGATCTTTTCATTTTCTCCACATTAGTTGATATAAGTCTTCTTAAAGTTCCTTGAAATCATCTCCATCATTTCTTAAAGCAAAATGTTATTCCATCACATCATACTTTTTGTTCAGACATTCCTCAATTGATAATCACTCTCTCAGTTTCCAATTCTTTAACCTTCATAAAAGAGCTGCAATAAATATTTTTGTATATATGAATTCCCAGAATCTTTGTCAAAACTCAACTTCATTGTTATATTCCGTATGGAGACTTTCTTCCATCCACCCCCAACTCATCAATTATTTGGATTTATTTTGTTTATATTTGTATCTGTTTGTATATTTTCCTACCTCAACCATAGTAGAATCCAATACCCTTGAGGCTGTTTTTATTTTGTATTTGCATCCTTAGTGACCTCGAATAGTGTCCAACACCTAATAGACGCTTAATAAATGTTTTTAATCAAGTTGAAAGATTAAAGAAATGCAGGACCAGTGAGTCAAGCAACTCCAACAACAAATAGTCTAACATTGTTTCTGCTTTCTTTAAAATTAGCACCAAGCACCCCACATTGGATTGGACTGTTCACCAAGAGTACCCCACAATAAGTACAAAGAGAACAAGTAGAAGAATCTGGTAATGGCTAACTAATCCATGGATATAATTCGCAAATTGAGGTAATATCACCAACAGATGCTAACATGGGTCTTCTGCATTTTTTCTGAGAATTCAAGACAATCTGAATGCCAAACAAAAACCTAGAATTCTGCGTAGCAGGATAACATGTTAGAGATATGAGAAGATAAACTGCTTAGTGATTTAGGGAGAGAAGGAAAGTGTCCACAGGGAGTGTGACAGGAAACCAGATGGAGAAAATCCAGTGAACTTAAGAACTTGCCAGATGCCAACTGCCTCATGCTAACTCCAGGCCAGTGTCTGGTGTGATGGAAAGAAGCAGGACTACTTAGAGAATCATTATCTGGCAATTAAATATTGAAAAAAATCTTTTTTTGTTGTTGTTCTTAGCAAATGGAAAGGCATGTCTTTTTTCTCAAAGTAGAATTCCTTATGGTTTTATGCAGAATTGCCATCTGTCCACTAGAGGGAGCTATTTTCACAGAGCAGACCTTTTTTTTGCCTAAATAGTACTTTTATTGAAGATGAGGAATACTGCCACAGAGCACAAAAAGGTTGGTTTGTTTCTTTTCTTTTCTTTTCTTTTGCATTCAGTGAGAAACCTTAGTGTGGAGGAAAGAAAAAAATAAATGAAGATAAAGGATTTTAGGAGAGACTATTAGTGACCATTAGGATGGAATATAAGAGTATGAGGGCATCAAAGGAAATAAAAAACTAAGGAACTAGAGGTAATGATTAACTAAATTCTAACCCCATCAACCCTTCCCAAACAATATCTTTTATTTGGCTTGTTAAGATGTAGTATTCAGAATCAATCAAGATAAGAAGTAATATTATAAATTCAACTCTATCTCCCCACTCTCCAAAATAAAGCAGTATGGCTAAGTTGAAGGGCAGCAGATAGGTGGTACAGTGGATAGAGTATCAAAACTGGAGTAAGAAAGACTCATTTTCATGAATCCAAATCTGGTCTTAAACACTTATTAACTTTGTGACCCTGGGCAAATTACTCAATTTTATTTGCTTCAATCTCCTCACTTGAAACGTGAGCTAATAAAGAAAATGGAAAACTACTCCAGTATCTTTGCCAAGAAAACCCCAAATGGGGGTACAAAAAGTTGAATAAAGAACTTTTACTGGGGCAGCTAGGTGGCATAGTAGATAAAGTACCTGCCCTGGAGTCAGGAGTACCTGGGTTTAAATCCGGTCTCAGACACTTAATAATTACCTAGCTGTGTGGCCTTGGGCAAGCTACTTAACCCTGTTTGCCTTGCAAAAAAAAAGAACTTTTACTTCATCTTCCCTTATCTAAAATATTCTAAGACTTAGGATTCTCTACTCCATTTTCTTCTCCTTATGGACAGCTAAATGATGAAGTGGACAGATAGCCGTATCTAGAGTCATGAAGGCCTAATTCAAATCTGACACCTGGTAACTATGTCTGAGGGTAGAGTACTGGCCTGAAGTCAGGAAGATCTGAGTTCAAATTCAGTCTCAGACACTTACCAGCTGTGTGAGCTTGAGCAAGTCACTTAACCCTGATAACCTCACATTCAGGGTCATCACTAGACCATCCTGATTTATATCTGGCCACTGGACCCAAATGGCTGCAGAGGACAAAGTGAGACTGGTGCCTTATCACATCCCCTCCTCACTTAAATCCAGTTCACTTACATGACATGGCATCACCTTCCTGATGTCATGGTTCTATTCAAAAACAAAGGACAATCATCATCATCATCATCTGGAAAATGGGAATAAAAATAGCACCAACTTCTCAGAGTTGTTGTGAGGATACATTAAGATAACATTTATAAAGACTTAGCATAATGCCTGGCCCACAATAAATACTTAAATAAATGTTCTTTATAAGGAACAAAGGTGACTCTAGTTTCTTAATGATTTTATCAGCTGAGCACAAATACTGGCAGTTACTACCAGACTCGAAAGGCAAATTTTGCCTAGTTTGGCAGTAATCTTGCCTTTGGTAGATATTCTCTGCCTTATGAAATGTTCTCTCTTCCTCTATTACAGTCCTAGTTCCTTGGTCATTATAAATGATAGTGTCCCTGAGTTCTTGAAGACTGTGCCAATGGAAGAGTCGCTCTGGTGACTTAGACTTAAAGTATGGATTAAGTGACAAATTTTATGCCTGTCATCCAAAAACCAAGCTAACATAGTTTAGAGAAGTTCATTGCCACCTTCCACAGGGTAAAGAATTTCCTAGTACAGCAACTCCCATGGATTATTCATCCCTTCATAAAGAAACTTCTGTATGTGTTATTAGAGAGAGTATTCACCGATGAAATGATCAGATCTTGGGGTACTATAGCACATACTCCAAGGGGAAGAGAATCCTTCCCTATGTTCTGTTTGTATATGGCAGTTCAAAAGAGAAAGGCCCCAGTAACGTCAATTAATTTTTTTTCTATACATATCTGTCCTGAAACTTACTGACAATTCTCCACCTTCATTTTAAACCCTGCATCATGGGCTCAATTTCTTACTCACCAAATTTACTTAACTAGAAAGAAAATTACATTATTTTGTGCTCTTATTTCCACTGCACATTCATGTCTAAAAGAGATCTAATAAATACAGAAATGGTGGAAAAAATAGGAAAACAAAGATCCTTGATAATGCAAAAAAATGAAAAAAATAGCCCTATAATAATTCAATGTGGGAAGAAGATTGTCAGATTCCCCTCCACTTGCCCATTAAAGTTGTAGTTATAACTACCAATCCCTTAGCTCCCCAGTCTAAGCTTTCTCCAACCATTTTCTTTTACCTGTAACATGGGTCAATTATTCTTGAATATTTAACAGGGTTGCTCCTATTCCCTGACTTGTGCTTATTCAACAAGAAGGAACAGAAGCTGAAGAACTCCAAGAATCACTCTGGAAGTTATGAAATTTCACATTGTTAAGTAAAAAAAAATATGGAACGTGTAAAATTTCCTAAGGTTCTCAAAAGGGAAACAATTTCATTTACCAATTCTACTTCTTTCCCTCTGAACATGCAAACGTTTCAATCCAGAAGTTGTAGTTAATATGGCTTTACTCAGTAAGAATTAGCTTTGAGTTCATTTCTACTTGCAAAACCCCAACTTTTCCCTGATCTTGCTGTATTTCACTCAACCCTATTATATAACTTTGACATAACTGCATTCCTTCCCCACAAGAATAGACAGAATTCACTTAACTACAAATGCTTCATTATGTTTTCTAAATAATTGTAAACACTCTTTTTCTTTGAAATTTCGAGTTTCAGATTCTTTCCCTCTCTGCAACCCCTGGATACCTACTGATAAGTCAAACAACATGATGTCAATCCTAACATGAAAAATCATGTGAAACATTTACATATTGAAAAAAAGCAAGAAAATTATATTTCAGTTTGCCCTCAGATTCAATCAATTCTCCCTCTGGAAGTGGATAGAATTTTTTTCATCATGAGAACTTTTGAGTTGTCTTAGACAATCAGAGTAGCCTGGTCTTTCATATTTGATCATCATTACAATATTGCTATTACTGTGCACAATGATCTCCTGGTTCTACTCATGTCACTTTGTATCAGTTCATATAGATCTTACCATTTTATCTGAAACCACTCCTCAATCATTTCATCTAGCATCGAATCATTTTATCACACTCAAATACCACAAATTATTCGGTCATTCCCCAATGGATGAGTATTCCCTTAATTTCCAATTGTTTCCAATAACAGAAAGAGTTGCTATAAATGTCATTGTTGTCCTTTTTCCTTTTTCCCTCTGATCTCTTTGGGTTATAGATCAAATAGTGATATTTATAGATCAGTGAGAATACCCAGTTTTACAGATCTTTAGGCATAGTTCCAGATTGTTCTCTAGAATGATAGGAACAGTTCACAATTCCATTAAAAGTGCAGTAATTTTTTTCTATTTTCTATTTTCTCTCATCCCTTTCAGCATTTGTTATTTCTAAAAGGTATGAAATGGTATCTCACTTAAATTTGCCTTTCCATAATCAATAATGATTTAGAGCACTTTTCCAAATATTTTATAAATGGCTTTGAATTTTTCTGAATACAGACTGTTCATATTCTTTGACCATTTAGCAATTGAAAATGACTCTTGTTTTTATAAATTTGACTCAGCTCCCCGTATTCTTGAGAAATAAGTCTTTCATTAAAAAAATTTGCTGCAAAAAATGCATGAGATTACTCCATTGCCCATGATATCTTTTATCAAAAGATGGTCTCCCTAATTATCTCTTTTATTTAGGTCTACTCTTTCTTTTGCTTTAACTGAGTTCATGACTGCTTACGCTGCCTTTTTTTCATTAAGTCTTTTAGCTTCTGGTTTCTAATCCATTCAGTTATCAATTTCTGTTTTATGAGTTGACTCATCCCATTCACATTTCATAGTTATGAATACTAGCTATGAATAATATTTCCCCATCCTATTTTATCTTTTTATCCTTTTCTCTTCCCTTTTATCCTGACCCTCCTCAAAAAATCTGTTATTCTTCTATCTGGCCTCCATTATTCCATTCTTCCTTTTATCATTCCCATATCTCTTGACTCCTTCCACTCCTATTTCCTCTATTATATGAGATAGATTTTTTATACCCAACCGAGTGTCTTTATGCATGCATGCGTACATGCATTCATGTATATATGTGTGTGTATATGCATGCATTATGTATATTCTTCCCTCTTTTAACAGTTCTAATGAGAGTAAGTTTCAAGTAATGTCTACCACCTAACCATTTCCAACATTTTTCCTGAAGTCAAGCCCAAATTTGCTTCCTGGTTCTTAGTCTTGGTTCTGCCCTTTCAAACCACAGAAAACAATTCTGATCTCTCTCCTCCCCACCAGAGACTTTCAAATGCCTCCAAGAGGCTCCTCCAAGAGCAGCCCTCTGAGTTTATTCTTACTTTTCCTATTGTCCTGAATCATAGGATTATCACAAGGAAGGTGATTTGTGAGTATGAACTTTTTTCTTTCCACAGTTGAAAAATGCATCCCATGCCCCCTTCAGGAAAATACTGATTGCACCCCCAATCACTATAAATGAACAACTTGATTGATCATTACTTCTCCTTCATACAACAAGCCATCTGGGGTCAAAACTCCTCCATCCTAAGTCCAATACCTTAAGTACTCAACCCAAGCCTAGGAAGCCCAATCTCTAAAATCTCTTCTGGACTCAGTGTGACTCTATCTTTCCTATTCCACCTTGTTTTTTTCATTGATTCTTTCCAGCTCTAATAAAGTTTTGGAAAGGTCAAACCAGACATGACTTACCCTCTGGATTAACTGACTTAATTTGCCCTTATTTGGTTGTAGTCTTCAAATTTCTATCTAACCTTATATTGAATCAGTAAATAAAATGCAACTATCGTGACTTCCTTGTTTCTTTTTGTTAAGCATCAGTGCATACATGTATTTTCTTACATATCTTACATATTTCCCTGGTTATATTTCCAAAAGGAGGATGCAAAAAGCATCTTTATTCATAAAAGAATTAATTCTCCTTTTTGGAGGGTCAAGGGACTAGAAACAAAGTTGATGTTCATAGTTTGGGGAATGGCTAAATGACTTATGATACATGCTCAACAACTTAAAACTATGCTATAAGAATCAATGAATAATGTTTCTTTGAATCAAAAATTCAGAGAAGCATAGAAAAACATCAAAAGTGGAGAGCAGCAAAGTGAGGGAGAATCAGGAAAATACTCTGACAATAGTATTTTGAAAATTACAATAATGTAAACCAAAGGAACAAAGACAAGTTCAAACAATAGCTGAGTAATATGTGATTATACTTATAGAAGGAATGAGGAAAAAAAAACATACTGTCCTCTCCCTTCTTTGTAGGGGTGAGGGACTTTGGATATAGAAGATTTCATAAACTGTCAGACCGAACTGATATTTTGGTTAATTTTCTTGGATCCTCTTTCTTATTCTTAATGACAAGGATTAATGCTCTGTAGGAAAAGGGAGACAGAAAAATTTGGAAATGAAGGTGATTGATGTAAAACTGAAACACCTCAATAATTTATAATGACAATATTAGAAAAAAGACAAGGATGGTTGCATTCCTCCAAATTGGGGCTTCTTAACTTGGAGTTTATAAACTTTTAAAAAATTTAATCATTGGATGGGATCAGGAGCAGAATCAAGATGGCAGCATAAAGGCAGCATTTCCCAGGAACTCCTTCCCCAAAATCACCAAACACAAACAAATTATGACTCTAGCCAAAATTTAGAGTGTCAGAACCTACAGAAAGACTGAGTGATACATTTTCCCAGTCCAAGAGAACTTAGAATTTCCATGGGAAAGGTGTGTTTCACCAGGACTGGGGGGGTTGGAAAAAAGCTGCTGCAGCAGCGCAATCCAACCCAGCCCAGTCCAGAGATCACCAGCAACAGATTGAAGGGGTGGTGAGAGAACTATGTTACACCAGAATGAGTGTGGAGTGAAGAGCACAGAATCTGCAGCAAGAATCTGGAGAAAGCAGCCTGCACCCCCAGAGATGGTAAGGGGTCAGGGAAGACAGCAGAAATTTCTCTGTTCTCCCTTGGGATAGGACTCTGCTGTTTTCCTACACTTAGATCCAGGTTGCAGTTTGGGCTTCCATATTAAGTAACCAAGCAGGATCCCTCCTTATAAATCCAGGGCAGAGGGAAGTGTGATGACCATCTACATATCAAAGCACAGGCTAGAAAACATAAGACCTTGGAGGAATAAAGGTCCCAGTGGGGTGTCCTCCCCCCCCCCAAAAAAATAACCCCAAAGCCTTGGAAGTACTGTCTTGAGCTGAGGAAATGAGTAAACAACAGAAAAAAAAGAATCTGACCATAGAGAATTACTTTAGACCCATAGAAGATCAAAACACATACTCAGATGATAACAAAATCAAAGCTTCCATATCCACAACCTCCAAGAGAAATAGAAAATGGACTCAGGCTATGGATGAGCTCAAAAAAGACTTTGAAAAGCAATTAAGGGAGATGGAGGAAAAATTGGGACAAGAAATGAGAGCGATGCAGAAAAATCATGAAAACCAAATCAACAACTTGGTGAAAGATATACAAAAAATACTGAAGAAAATAATATGTTAAAAAGCAGTTTAGGCCTAATGGAAAAAAGCAAAACAAAAGGCAAATGAGGAGGAGAATGCCTTAAAAAGTAGAATTGGCCAGCTGGAAAAGGAGATAAAAAAGCTCTCTGAAGAAAATAACTTCTTCAAATGCAAAATGGAAGTGAAGGAAGCTGATGACTTTGCAAGAAAGCAGGAAGAAATAAACTCATCCAAAAAAGCCAAAAATTAGAGGAAAATGTGAAATATGTCATTGGAAAAACAACTGATGTCAAAAACAGATCCAGAAGAAATAATTTTAAAATGATTGGGCTATCTGAAAACCATGATCAGGAAAAGAGCCTAGACTTCATTTTTCAAGAAATAATACAGTAAAATTGCCCTGAGATCCTAGAAGCAGAGGGTAAAATAGAAATTGAGAGAATTCACTGGTCACTTCTTGAAAGAGATCCCAAAAGAAAAACTTCCAGGAATATTATAGCCAAATTCCAAAGAGAAAATTTTAAAAGCTGCTAGAAACAAACAATTCAACTACCGAGGATCCATAGTCAGGATTACACAGGATCTGGCAGCATCTACATTAAGGGCTCATAGGGATTGGAATATGATATTACAGAAGGTAAAAGATTGGTTTACAACCGAGAATCAAATACCCAGGAAAACTGAACATCCTTTTTCAGGGGGAAAAGATGGACTTTCAATGAAATAGGGGACTTTCAAGCTTTCCTATTAAAATAACCAGAGCTGAATAGAAAGTTTGATCTCCAAAGTACAGGACTCTGGTGAACCATAGAGGGGGTGAATGAGAAGGACTAACTATGAGGAACTTAGTGATATTGAACTGTTTGTATTCCTGCATGGGAAGAAGATATTGATAATTCATATGAACTTTCTCATTTAAAAGAGCTGTTAGAAGGAGCATATATAGACAGGACACAGGAAGGAGCAGAATATAATGGCATAATAGAGTAAAAAGATGGATTCAATGGGTGATACTGGGAGGAAGAGAAAGGAGATGAAGAAGAAGCTAAAAAATTTCACATAAAAGTCAAAAAAAATCTTTTTCAATGGAGTGGAAAGGGCGAAGACAAGGGGGAATAAATGAGCCTTCATTCGCATCAGAAATGGCTCAGAGAGGAAATAATAAACACACTTAATAGGGTGAGGAAATCTATCTTACCCTAGAGAAAAATGAGAAGAAAGGGATGGGATAAAGGGGAATGGGGGAGGGAAGAGGGGGAATAGGTGATAGAAGAGAGGGAAGATTGAGGGAGAGGATATTCAGATGCAACACACTTTTGGACAGGGCCAGGATGAAAGGAGAGAGAGAGAAAATAGAATAAATGAGAGTGAGGAGGAATAGAGTGGGGGGAAATACAGCTTGTAATAGCAACTGTGGGAAAAATATTGAAGCAACTTCTCTGGTGGACTTATGATAAAGAAAGCAACTCAGGGGCGAGTGTTTGCATGAGGAAGGTGTAAACCAAATGGAGCACCTTCCTTTCCTTCTAGGTGCTCAGTTCATAGTTGAAAAGAAGGAAATATTGAGTCGTTCTTCCCAACTCCCCCCCCACCCCCACACCCAATACCCCACTCTGCTCCTTTGGGCCCATGGTTGCTTCTTCTACCTAAAAATAACATTTTACATTGAAGTTGGTGCCTACCCTCAAGTGTGCTAAGTGGTCCACTTTGGCTAATCATGGTGTCTCCTTTAGGTCAGCATTTAGGAAGAGAGAGGATGGCGGTTCTGGCTGCTTTTCAACTCCTTTGTCATATGTTGGTGCTACTTTGATTTTCCCTTGGGTTCTAGGGAGCTGACATTTTGAACCAACCCAAAAGCGAGGCTTTGCATTGGCCCCACTATCATCACGATACCTAAGAAACATAGCTCACAAGCTAGACTATCTTGATGATGGAGGTGGCTGGAATCGGAAAGTGGCTCTGGACTAGGAAATGCATTCTGTTCATTTGACACTGTACTCCTTTGGGGAGAGTGTGGGAGGGAGGGGCCTTTGCTGCATTATTCTTAGGCCCTGGATTCCCAAACACCTAATTTAGGAGCAGGAGTCCTACTTGTCTCCCAATGATTTCCTCCTGGCTCCCAGACTTCCAATGAGATTTCTTGACTGGTCATTTTCAGCCATTTCCAATGGAACCTTGAGACCAGTCCCACTCATTTGGAATCAACAGCCACCTCAGCATCATTCTGGGACACCCCCCCCCAAAAAAACCCCAAAAGAACAGGGTTTTTTGGGAGGAAACTAATCACTGCACAAATTGAAAAGGGAAATAGATTTTTGATTTACAGGTGGGGAGCCAAAAGGGGGTTAGCTAGGTGGTAGCAAAGATAGTGAAGACTCCGGGCCCCCAGATTTTAGGTTCTTCTTCCCTTCCACCCCCCAGCCAAGAGTTTCCACAAGTAAAAGGAACAGTAAAGTCCAAACAACCTTAAGTAAAGATTGTACAACAGAAACCCTAGGTTTTTCAATGCTCTTTGCCTAAGAATCTGGGAACAATTTGGCCCCACTTTCTCACTTCTTTCTCTTCTAATATCAGGGATACTTTTAAATAGTGTTTTTAATTTTTTTGGCCTTTTTTTCTCATTCTAGCATCATTCAGGGATAACTCACCATTCTTCACATGGAAATCTAAATATTAAGAAAAGAAAGAAATACTATTTCATTGGTTTCTGTTTTCAAATTTATCTTTTTTGCCTCTATTTTTCTCCCCTACTGGGGGATGAGAGGTGCTAATGCCATTTCTTGTTCAAGACTTAAAAAAGAAATGAGACCAGGTTGGACTGTGGCAGATTGATGCAGTAGAGTGGTCTTGATCTGTAGCTTGTTGGTGAATTTCATTTTCTCTCTCTTTGAATTCCTGTTTGGTTATCTGGCTTCTGACAGAGGTGAACTTCCCAACCATACTTGAAGATTCTGTCTAGACTCTGTGACCATGGTTACTTGAAATGAAGTTTATCTGGAGTTGGTTGATGAATGGTAGTTTGCAATGTCTCAAGGCAATAGGATGTGTATTATTAAACTGTAGATATTATTAGTACAGTAAATTTATGCTGATAATTTTATTTTGTATAATTTTTATCTTTTTTGGTTAATATTTTTCCTTCCCCTTCCTTTTTGGTTTATTCCTCTACCTGACCTTGTTCTCTCCTACCTACCTCCCCTTCCATTAAAGCCTTCTCCTTCCCTCCCCTCCACCCCCCCCCAGTGTTTAAGTAAATTTATTTTTCAAGTGCCTAAATATTGCAAGTATGAATCCTTTTTTTAATTTGTATTTTATTATGATTTACACAAACAGCTGGTTTGTGAACTGTATTACTACTGATATCTTTAAAATATTGTGGGTGTTTTAATAAATTTTATATTTATTTTTTGCACTCAAAAAAAAGAAAGCAACTCACCCCAGAGACAGAGCCATTGGAATCTGAACACAGACTGAAGTACATTTTTTTCTCTTGCTCTATTCTTGAGGTTTATCATCTTCTTGCAGGGGGTGGGGGGGGGTATGTTCATTCTTATGTTTACTCTTATAACACATTCAATTTACAGCATGGAAACACTGTAAAGACTATCAGCCTTCTGTGGGGGGGGAGAGGGAAGGGAGGGTGGGGAGAAAACTGTAAAATCCAAAACCTTACAAAAAATGATAGGTACATACTACTATTGTATATAATTGGAAAACAAATAAAATGTTAAAAAAAATTTAATCACTGTATTTACAATATAAGCCTCTGTATTTTATTGTAGATATTTAAAAACATTCCTCTGAGAAGAGGGCCATAGGGTTCACCAGACTGCCAAAGGGATTTGGGGGGGGGGGGAATAAAGAACCTTTGTATTTATGTTACCAAGACCCAAAGAGATAACCTTGACATTGCTACAACCAAGCACAAGGCAAACTGGTCCTGGCTGAGGTACAGACTTTCCTATAGTGACCTGCTTCATGCATGCTTGCCTTGGTTCACTGGTTATATATTAACTTTCTGTCAGCACAAAACCATGAGGGCACAGAAACTCCATATCATGACGCATTCTCCTCCCTAATCAGCAAGGGAGCTTTGTCTTGTTTAGCCCAAGAATTTGGTCAGCATATTAAGCCATCCAGTGCTGGGAGCAGGAGTGAGTTTCATGGGATTATAGACTTAGGAAGGGACAGCAGAGGGACTGCAATTCAAATTTAATTTCTAGATGAGAAAACTGAGGGGAAGTGACTTGTCCAAAGTCACATATGGGAGAACTTATAAGCAGAAGCTGGATTCAGTCCTAGGGTCTCTGATTCCAAACCCAATACTCTATTGTCTGGACAATGTTTTGCTTCACTGAAAAGAACACAAAAAATAAAACAAATTCTAGTAGAAATAACTTTAGTTTTAAAGTTAATCCCCAATTTAATTAAAATTTAAGGAATGAAATGTTCTCTGGCAGAAGCCCCTCTCCATTAATCATGTCCATTGCTCATTGACTATTACCTGATGCTGAATTTGAGATAGGCAAGATGGGGGTGGTGGAACCATAGATGGCTCTTCTCTCTGTATGTGTGTAACTGGGTCTCTCTCTGGTCTTTTATCCATAGCTCTCTCTATTTCTTTCTGTCTGTCTATTTGTTCCACCCTTCCCCACTTTCTTCTTCCCTTTGATTTTTCCTGATGTATCTCATGAATCTGTAGACCATTCCACTAGTTTCTCCAGCTGTGCAATTATCTATAAATATGTCTCATCCTTTGATGCCATCTTTCCAGAGTAAGATGAGAGGGAAAAATCCCTTCAGAAACTTTATCTCCTGTCCTGTCTATGCACACCTTCTTTCAATCACTGCTTTTATTATCCCTTTGGATAATATTTTACTTTATTTTCCCCAGTTACTGAAAATGGTCAAGGAGATAAAATGCAAACTCTGAAGAATAGAACTAAAAGATGTTTTGAAGGAAATATAGGCTAGCAAGAGAAAATAGGATAGTCTAATGATGAAGGGAAAGGATGACAATTGGAGAAGTATGTGACCTACTGATAGTCTTTAAAAGAGAGGAAAAAGCTTGAAAGGTTTGCCAGACATTAAGTGAGTGTCCTGTGGCAAACTTAGGGAAGAACATGGACAGAAGTCACACAGGATGGTCAGGCAAAAATGAAATATATACCATCCACCAGTTTCAATGATCAATGGTAATTATAGACAGGGATAATCTACTTTATCCTCATTGCTACATCTTAGAATTCCATCATGACATGACTCAGATCTTCCCCTTCTGAACCAGGCCTTTTAGACCCCTAGATTTTAGTCATTTTTAATTCCTGAAACTATTTGATATATACTTACCTGTGTACATGATGTACCTTCCTCGTCCCCTTAGGAGAATGTAAGCTTCTTGAAGGCAGACTATTTTATTGCTTTTGTCATTGTATTCTCAAAACCTGAAATGATATCAAGAACAAAATAAGTACTCAATGAATGATAAAAGTAAATTAAATTGAATTCCAAACAAAGAAAATGACACAAGTAAAAGTGTGGAGGCAGCAGAGTGCAAATCTTATCAAGAGGGAGGAAATAAGTATTTATTATGGTCTACTGTGTGACAGATAGCAAAGAACTTTACAAAGGTCTCTTTTAATCTTCACAACAACTCCTTGAGACAGCTGGTATCATTGTAATATTATAATATTATTATATTATACATTATTTTAATAATAGTATAAATTATAATATAATTAGAGGTGGTATAATATAACTTACAGCTGAGGAAGCTGAGACAGACAGATACTAAGTGACAAGATCTCACCACTAGGGTCTGAAGTCAGATTTGAACTTGGATCTTCCTCACTTCAGATGCAGCACTCGTTCCACTACGACCTAAGTCAACCAAAGTTCTGGTTGAATCAGGTGGTTTCTGAGGTAGAGTAGTAGGAGATATTGGTGGAAAGGTGGGCTGGGGCCAAATTGGTAGTTCTTAAAATTCAGATTCAGACTTTGAACTGTATTCCTTAGATCCAGAAGAACCACTGAAGATTTTTTGCCAGGAACTAATATGTTGGCAATTTAGAAAGATTACTCTAGTGGCAGTGTGCAGAAGAGATGGCAGGGGCAGAGCCTGGATTAGGGGAGACTAGGTAGAAGGCTGATACAGGTCAGTCAAGCAAGAAGCAAAGGTTTGTTAAGCACCTACTATGTTCTAAGCATGGTTTTAAATACTGGGGATACAAAGAAAGATAAAAGACAGCCCCCCACCCCAGTCCTCTCTAGTCTCTAATAGAGGATCCAATGTGCAATCAACTATGTACAAACAAAATAAAGGCAGAATAGACTGGAGGTAATCTATATAGCACATCCATATATGAGGGAATAAAACCATAAGAATTGGTAGGAAATAAATAAAACATCCATGAACCTACACATATAAAAATAACATATACATACAGGTTATAGATATATAGTGGTAATGCCCAATTATCTTTGTCCTCCCTCAGATTCAAATCAGTTTTTAATCAGTAGAGGGAAACATGGGGGAACTGAACCACCATGGTTTTTGCAATGGTACCTGTCCATCATTTTGTGGTTGAATGTAATAATGGTGAGACCAAATTTAGGTCTCATTTATTTAAACAAGGAAGTAGGTGCTTTGTTTTGTTTTCTGTCATTTTTATTTTCTTTTAAGCATACCATGACTTTGAAGTCACCATCAACTAAAAGTCAACCACAGTAATAATTGCATTGGAAAACTAATGATATATTTCAATGGTCCTGACATGGTTCAAAATGTTTTAGGGACTCCTACTTGGAGTTGCCTTCTAAGCCCACTTACAAGCCAAAGAAGTAAAATAGTTTCGCTGTTTTAGTTAACTTTTATCATTAACCAAAAACCATACTAGCCTCCTTGCTCATTTATGTTTCTCATCAAAATGGCTCTGAATTTCTCTTGGCTATTTCTGAAACTTCACTTTAAATATTTAACTACTTTTGAGGGCACTGGTACCAAAAAAAATGTGTCATAGACTCTTCTCAGCCATTCCAAAAGAGGACCTCCTACAATGTTTTGAATCATGCTAGCATTATTGGAATGAATGTGATGTAGATCATCAAGAAGTCTAGTTTCAAAAATAGCCATGAACATTTAGCTACATGCATTCTGTTATACTATATTTTTTGTCATCCCATTTACAAAAAAGTTAAACATGTCAGAATATTACCCGGGCGTGATTGAAAATGATTGAGAGTATATGAGTCTCTGAAAGAAGATTGTTCACAAGGGGGTAGCCTTCCCCACCCCGGCATTTTATTATAAGTTGCACTTTTGGTTTTTACCCATAAATAAACTATCCATTATTTGAGACTTGTAATATAAAATTAATTAGTAGAAAAGAGCAAAGTTTCTAGCTTTATAGATAAAAGCTCCCTTAGCAGCATCCCAGTATACCAGAATGCTTTGTGTCACATGAGAGCCTCTGATTGAAAGTTATACATATACTTCACATAGCAGGAAACATGTTATAGTTATAGGGGAGGAATTTTCTTATTTTTTGCCAAATGTGGAAAAAAATAATGTCTTAAAATTTTGCTTTATTTTCCTCAAATGCTTTCAATTATGTTATTTATATTTGTATGAAGTTTGAATACAGAGTGACACATCCCATGGTTACTGACTTTTACCCATGCTTAGCACAGTGCATGCAAGACACAATATAAATCCTTAAATACTTATTTACTCACACACTGATTGCCCACATCCCACTTACAGGAGCAGAAAAAAATCAATCCTAGGATAATCTGGTTTTCTTCCTTTCTCACTCTAATCATTCCCTTTCTTTTTTTAATATTCATTTAAAGAATGAAAATTAAAACCAAGGCTGTGGCTCTACTGAAATACATAAAACTCAGAAAGGAGGCATGGTCTGAATACCAATGATACCTGCAGAAATCCAGGATTTCAAATGGTGTGCCAAGAGAGCAAGAGCTCTCTTTGATCATCTTGGGAAGGCTCTGGGACCATAAGAAAGCCCCATAGCTGTACTTCTCTGTGGAGAGAGGAAAGAGAGAGACAGAGACAGAGAGACAGACAGAAAGAAAGAGAGATAGAGACAGAGAGAGACACAGAGAAAGAGGGAGACAGAGAGAGAGGAGAGAGAAAGACAGAGACAGAGAGAGACAGATACAGAGACAGAGAGAGGAGAGACAGAGATAGAGAGGGAGTCAGAGACAGAGACAGAGACTCAGAGAGACAGAGAGAGAGAGAGAGGAGAGACAGAAACAGAGATTTCTCTGTCTCTGTCTCTGTCTCTCTGTCTTTGTCTCTCTGTCTCTGTCTCTCTCTCTCTCTGTCTATCTCTCTCTGTCTATCTCTGTCTCTTCATCTCTCTGTCTGTCTTGCGTGTGGTGTGTGTCTGTGTCTCTGTCTCCGTGTGTGTGTGTGTGTGTGTGTGTGTGTGTGTGTGTGTGTGTCTTTCTGTCTCTTTCCTCACTCCATAGAGAAGAACAGCTACCGGCTTTCTTCTGATCCTGAGGCAATACTTCATCCTACGGCCTAAGGTCATCTTTTCTCTATCTGACTTTGTTGACTAAGGCTTTACACTGGAAATGATCCCTGGAGTTTGTTTCTTTGAACCCCAAAATTTTTGTATTTTTTCACCAACTATCTAGATTCTGTAACAAATACCTTTCTGTTTTACTAAATGGCTTCTTGCTTTGTTGTTGTTGATTTTTTCTTTTAAAGAAAATGCAGTCATGACATGCGATGTTAGCTTTGGAGATCATGTCCATGCAACTTCAGAGTGAATATGAATAAGATTTGTCAGTCTGGAAGCCTGATAATGCATGAAAAATGCATGTTTATCAGGAGATTTGCTGCCCAAAAAGTCCTTCTTAGCCAGTAAAGCTATCTAGAATTTGCATTCTATTCCCAAAGGAAGATAAACATAACTTTTTTTCATCTTTTTCCTCCCACCTTAACATCAATGCATAAGAATTTCAAATTCAGATTTCTTGAGGTAGAGGAAGGGCAGGAATTGACATTTACCTCACACAGAATAAACAAAATTTGCTCTTCCCTTTTCCTTAATAAAAAAAAGAATACCAAATATTTATCACAGAATTTTCTGAACTGCTTCACAATAGTGGAATGAAGAGATAGACTAGGCTGCTATCCAAATATGATTGTTATTGATCATCAGCCAAATGCCCTATAAAGATAATATTTAATAACATCCACATAGCAAGGCCTTCTTTAACAGGCAACTGTGAGGAAGGGTTGACAAATTAGCCACCTCGACTTCCAGAGGCAGAGCCCAGATGGTGAAGTAGAGGGATTACTTAGCCAAAATCCCCCAACATTCCCCTCCAAACAACTTAAATAATATCTCAAATTGAATTATTATATAAAGTCAGGGTGACTACCCCAAGACAACCTGGGAAGTCAGAAGAGGAGCTCTGTAACACAGTAAAGACCAGCCTGGAGCCCATAGGAACAAAACCCCAATGATGGGACTGGGGTGGGGGTGGGTGACGGAAGCAGCAACAATGTCAAGAACTCTCAACCCAGGAATGGTAAGAGGGACCTGGCAACTAGTCAGAAAGATAGCAAGAGATCTCTGTGATAACATTAGATGCAAGACTGAACGCTGTATGTAACTCCATTGCACGCCTCCTTCTGAGTCAGCACAAGGAAGGAAAGGAACACTCTTACAAAAGGGAGCAAAGCCCTGAGAAGCAGTATCATTTTGGAAACATGCAGTGAGGGACCTGAAGAATAGAATCATTTCCAGTTTCAAGGTAACCGGGACCCTCAGGAGCAGATTGATTGCAATGCCAAGAGATCACAACACAGCAGGGACCACAATCCTCTCAGATCACACCACAACAGCAGTATGAAAAAAATAATTAAAAAAAAACAGAAGCATGAAAAGGTTGAAGTTTGAGACATTAAGTCCATATTGGAAATAAACCAAATTTTAACTTAAAGTTCAAAATCAAGAAATAGGGTAGGGAAATGAGCAAATAACAAAGAACATGATAGTAAAAAATACTGTGGTGACAGGGAAGCAAGCTCAATACAAATTCAAAAGACAGTGAAGCCAAAACAGCTACAAGCGAAGTCCCAAAGGAAAATAAATGTGAATTTTAGAAAGTCCAACAAGAATTTTAGAAAGACTGAAATATGAGCTTCAAAATCAAATAAGGGTAATAGAGGAAAAATTAATGGAGATATGAGAACAAAGGAAGAAAATTATAAAAGAATAACAGCTTGGTAAGAGGTACCAAAAAGCCCTAAAAATAATAACTTAAAAAACAGAATTGGAAGAGCTAGGTGGTGCAGTGGATGGAGCACTGGCCCTGGAGTCAGGAGTACCTGAGTTCAAATCCAGCCTCAGACACTTAATAATTACCTAGCTATTTGGCCTTGGGCAGGTCACTTAACGCTATTGACATGCAAAAACCTAAAAAAAACCCAAAAAACAGAATTTACCAAATGAAAAAGTGGTATAAAAGCTCCATAAAGAAAATCATTCCTTAAAAATTGGAATTCAACAAGTAAAAGTTACTCTAGAAGACATCAAGAAAAACCAAAAGAATGAAAAATAGAAGAAAGTATGATATTTCTCATTGGGAACAAAAACTGACCTGGAAAACAGATTGAGGAGAGATAAGAATTATAGACTACCTGAAAGCCATGATCAAAGAATCTAGTCATCATATTTCAAGAAGCAGTCTTAGAACCAGAACATAAAATAAAAATGGAAAGAATCCACTAATCACCTTCTGAAAGAGATCCCAAATGAAAATTTCCAGAAATTTATAGCCAAATTACAGAGCTCCTATGTCAAAGAGAAAAGCTTCCAGGAAGAAATCATTCAAATATTATGAGCCACAGAAAGGAATACAAAAGATTTAACAATTATCATGTTGTAGGAATAGAGGGCTTGGAATAAGACTTTCAGAGAAAAAAATAGATATTTAATGAAATAGAGCACTTCCAAGCATTCCTGATGAAAAGACCAGAGCTGAATAGAAAATTTGACATTCAAACAGAAGACTCAGGAGAAGCATAAAAGGTATATATAAAAGGGTTCAATAAGGTTAAATCACTTACATTTCTATATGGGAAAATGATTCATGTAACATTTAAAAACTTTATCATTAGGGCAATAAGGACTCTTCATAGAGAATATAGGAGTGCATTGATCATGTTGAGGGAATATAAAAAAATGGATGCACAAAGAGAAATACCCTGGGAGAAGGGGAAAGGGGGGAGAAAAAAAATGAGAAAAATCATCCCACATTAAAAAAAGCACACAGAGTTTTTATAGTAGAGGGGGAAATGTGAAGGAGCAGGCAAAGTGAATATATTTGTGTGTGTGTATATATATAGATATATATGTATATATCTATATATATATATATATATATATATATATATACATATATATATATATATATATATATATTTCTGTGGGGGTTATACACACAAACACACACATATTGGGCAAAAAAAAAGTCTATCTTACTATCTTACCCAACAGGGAAGTAGGACAGGAAGGGAATAAGAAAGAAAAGAGTGATAAAGAAAGGGCAGATAAAAGAAGGCTATGGTCAGAAACAAAACAGATTTTAGAGTAGTGAGAGAATAAAAAGAGGATAAACAGAAAAAATAAGATGCATAGCTAATCATAACTGAATATCTGAATAATAACTGAATGGGATGAACTCACATAAAACAAAAGCAGATAAAAGAGTGCATTAGAAAGCAGAATTCAATGTATTTATGAGAAATCCAATTAAAAGAGATTCAAACATACACAGTTAAATAAGGTACTGGAGTGTAATCTATTATGCTTCAACTGATGTAAAAAGTTAAGGGTTGCAATCATGAGATTATATTAAAGCAAAAAACAAAAATAAAAACATTTAAAAGGCATAAGCAGGGAAACCACAAATTGTAAAAATGGCATCCAACTGATACAAATATTAGACATATATGCACCAAATAGCTTTGCATTCAAATTCTTAAAAGATAAGTTAAAAGAATTATGGGCAGAAATAGAGTAAAACTATACTAATGGGGATTCTCAAATTTCTCCTTTCAGTGATAATATAATCATAAAATAAATAAAAAATTTAAAGATAAGAATCTAATCTTAGAAAAGTTAGATATGATAGACTTCTAGAGAAAACAAAATGAGAATAGAAAGGATTATACATTTTCTTCTGTTGTTCATGGAACTTTCACAAAAATTGATTTTGTATTTATTAAAGCAGCACTGTCCAACTTTGCTTTTAAAAGTTTTTATTGAAACAATAGACAATGTATTTTTCTCTACTTTTTTATTTTATTTATTTATTTTTTAAAAAAATTTATTTTTATTAAAAATATTATTTGAGTTTTACAATTTTCTCCCAATCTTGCTTCCCTCCCCCCCCCCCACAGAAAGCACTCTGTCAGTCTTTACTTTGTTTCCATGCTGTACCTTGATCCAAATTGGGTATGATGAGACAGAAATCATATCCTTAAAGAGAAGAGAAGTCTAAGAGGTAACAAGATCAGACAATAAGCTATCTGGTTTTTTTTTCCTAAATTAAAGGGAATAGTCCTTGCACTTTGTTCAAACTCCTTATCTGGATACAGATGGCACTCTCCTTTGCAG
The DNA here is from genome assembly GCF_037893015.1 of Macrotis lagotis. Classification (NCBI taxonomy): domain Eukaryota; kingdom Metazoa; phylum Chordata; class Mammalia; order Peramelemorphia; family Peramelidae; genus Macrotis; species Macrotis lagotis. Next base: position 38,800,897 of record NC_133659.1, on the reverse strand, counting down.
ACAGCCCAAAATTGTTCCCGATTGTTGCACTGATGGAATGAACAAGTCCTTCAAGGTTGAACATCACTCCCATGTTGCTGTTAGGGTGTACAGTGTTTTTCTGGTTCTGCTCATCTCACTCAGCATCAGTTCATGCAAATCCCTCCAGGTTTCCCTGAAATCCCATCCCTCCTGGTTTCTAATAGAATAATAATTAGACAATATATTCTGATTAGTTTCATTCACTAAAGCATTTTTCATTTGCACACTCTACTGGGGGAGTCTGATTGTTACACTTAATATTTAAAATAGTCCTAGTCTGTTTTACCCCTGAAGAAGGAATAATCCTGAAACCAAGAGTAGGGTAAGTGATAGAGAACTATTTGCTCCAGATTGCCAAGAATGGTGAGTCTAGAACCAAATGTATTTGAAACTTGTCTCAGGTATTTAATTAGCTGTGTGTCCTTGAACAAATCACTTAACTCTTCTGTGCCTCAGTTTCTTTCTTCAGAAAATGAGAGGATTGAGAGAGATGACCTCTAATGTCTCTTTCAACCCTACAATGACCCATGATCATGCCACCAGTGAAAAATAAACTGATACTTATACATAGGTCTTCCTTCTGAAGTAAGCAGAGCTTGATGCCATAGCAGAAGGAGCACTGGCTCCTCCTATCAGGGGACCTGGGTTCAATTTCTACCTTTGACACTCTTTATGAGACCTGAGGCAAATCATTTATTCCCTGGGGCCCTAGTTTCCTCCTCTGTACAATGGGGAATAGATGCTTCAAAAGATCTACCTCCTTTTAAAGATTTTATTTGAGTTTTACAATTTCCCCCATCTTACTTCCCTCCTGCACCCCCTACAGAAGGCAATTTGCCAATCTTTGCCTTGTTTCCATGGTATACATTGACCCAGATTGAATATGATGAGAGAGAAATCATATACTTAAGGAAGAAGCATAAAGTAAAAGAGATAGCAAAATCAGACAATAAGATATCAGGTTTTTTTTTTCTAAATTAAAGATAATAGTCCTTGGTCTTTATTCAAACTCCACTGTTCTTTCTCTGGATACAGACAGTCCCAAATTATCCCTGATTGCTGCACTGATGGAATGAGCAAGTCTAACAAGGTTGATCATCACCCCCATGTTGTTGTGTACAGTGTTTTTCTGGTTCTGCTCATCTCACTTAGCATCAGTTCATGCAAATCCCTCCAGGCTTCCCTGAAATCCCATCCCTCCTGGTTTCTAATAGAACAATAGTGTTCCATGACATACATATACTATAGTTTGCTAAGCCATTCCCCAATTGAAGGACATTTACTTGATTTCCAATTATTTGCCATCACAAACAGGGCTGCTATGAATATTTTTGTACAAATGATGTTTTTACCCTTTTTCATCATCTCTTCAGGGTATAGACCCAGCAGTGGTATTGCTGAATCAAAGGGTATGCACATTTTTGTTGCCCCTTTTGAGCAGAGTTCCAGACTACTCTCCAGAAAGGTTGGATGAGTTCACAGCTCCCCAACATCTACCTCCTTTTAGATCTATGATCTTATAAATGAAATGTTCTTTCCTTCATGACAAACTACTTTTTTTTCTTTTTTAGTTTTTGCAAGGCAACAAACAGGGTTAAAGTGGCTTGCCCAAGGCTACACAGCTACGTAATTATTATGTGTCTGAGGCTGGATTTAAACTAAGGTACTTCTAACTCCAAGGCCAGTGCTCTATCTACTGTGCCATCTAGCCGCCCCCGACAAACAAACTACTTTCTGACAAAATAACTTTTTCATAAATATAAATGAAGGAAAAATCTGTCTATATGTATGTTCATATGTATGTACACACACATCTTACCTGATACCTGATTTCATTATGTTGGTTACTTTCTAGAAGGAATCCTATTAATACCTTTTAAGGGAAATTCCATCTATGAGTTCAATCTAAATTTTATTTAAGATGATTTTCTTGGAATAGCTCCAGATGGGGATGTAATGAAAGACAAAATTAAGAGGGGGATCAGGGTCCCTCAGGAAAAAGCAACCACAGTTGTCTGTGGAATCATTTCCTTGCTTCAATTTGAATCAAAAACTGAGTCATTCATTCAACTTTTGTAGATTTTCCTTAATGTTGCTCCAAATAAAATATAGGGAAATGGAAAAGAAATTTCCAAAGAGATTAGGACTCATAGCCAAAACACTTTCCTGGATGACTTGCTTTCTTTCTTAAAGGAAAGACTGTTCAAACAGAGGCACAGTGAATAGAATGTTGAACTTGTATTGAGGAAGACTAGGTGACCACAGTCAAGTCACAGCTACTGGAAGGTAATCTTAGAAAGAAAACAGCAGCTGGGGGGCTTGGAAAGTCCTCCTGAAAAATCTGGTATTGAGTTAAATTTGCGTTGGAGTCAGGAGGACTCAGACACTTGATACTTACTAGTTGTGTGACCTTTAAGTCACTTCACCCTGATTACCTCGCATCAAGGATCATCTCCAGTCATTCTGATTCTTATCTGGCCACTGGACCCAGATGGCTCTGGAAGAGAAATTGAGACTGGTGACTTAGCATAACATCCCCTCAATTAAATCCAGTTAATATGCTCATCATGGCATCACCTCCCTAATGTTGGGGTCTTCTTCAAAAATGAAGGACAAATATGATTAAAGGACACCTATAATTCTAAAAGGAAGAGATAAGGAGAAAGTGTATTTTAGTAATTGGTACAGACAGTATAAAGTCACTGAGATATGAAATGGAGTATTGTGTGTAAGGAACAGTATGGTTGAACCTTAATTTATATGGGAGAGGATGATATTTAAGAAGATTAAAATCTAAGATGGAACCAAGTAATAGAGAGCTCATATTTCCAACAGAAGGGTTTATACTTGATCCTAGATGTAATATTGTATCATTAGTGTTTACTAAGGATGTATGTGCATATGGTGGAGTGATGAAGAAGGCCGATTTTTGCCTTCAGAGGACCACATTGGCAGCCGAAAATATTTTCTTATACACATTAAGAAAAAAATAAGTAAAAAGAATCTCTCTTCTCCTCCCTTCCCTCCTCTTGACTCCTCTCTCCTCTTTTCCTGTCCCCTCACCTCCCCTCCCCTGCCCTCTGGAGCCATGAAGACCTGAATTCCCATTTCACCTTCATCCTGGTTGTGAGATCCTGGGCAAGCTATTTAAACTTTCAGTGCTTAGACAACACTTTAAGACTATAAATTATGGAGAAGTTTGACAGATTTCCCCCCTGGGGTTCCTGAAATCACAGGTCCAGTTCCTAGCCCCTCTGTTATTCTTCAACCTTCATAACTGAAGAACTTTCATTCAGGACCTTCTAATTCTGAAAGTAAATGGAGATGAAGCATTCAGAGAGATAGGAGGACAGTCAAGAGAGAGTAATGTTACAAAAGCTCAGAGAAAAGAGCACAGAGGAAGAGAGGGTGATCAACATCCTGAACGATGAAGATTCATGAAAGCCTACCAATTTGTCAACTGAGAAACCATATGCATCTGCAGAGAGAGAGGAATTTTAGCTGAAAGGGGAGGTCAGAAGCCAGATTATAATGTGAAGAGGACTGAGTGAGAGATGAAACTGAAACAGTTTTAAAGCAGTTTGATTGAGAAAAGGAGGTGAGATATAGGGTGTCAGCTGGAGGGGAAAGTAGGATCCAGTAGACTTTTCTTTCAATATGGGGAAACTTGGCATGTTTAGAGATCTTAGGGAATAAACCAGTAGATAGTGGAATATTGAAAATTTTAGATAAAGGGAAAATCATTGAAGTTGCAATCTGCAGAAAACAGAAAGAGATGGGATTAAGCTTTAGCAAAGAGAAGGGATATCACTTTTTCAAAGCCTGAAGGAAAGGAGGAGACAGTTGAAGATGCTGTCAAGGAGTTTTGAAATGAGAATTGTCAAATAACCTCAGAGGGAAGGTACTCAGGAAAGAAGGATGAGGAGAAAAAAAATGGTTTGGTACAGCTTCTGTGAGAAGTGATATGCAGAATCAATTAGATAAGAACAAAAGTATTTCTTTGCTGCAGTGGAAGCTGGATAACTTGAAGTTATAATGCATCCATTTAACACAGTTGTGAGAATTCCTTCATTCTATTCAGTAGCTGCTCATAAGGAAGAGTAGAGGAAATACATGATGAGAATATCTATGAATAATCCATGATTGAAGTTTGGCAAGAGCTGAATGGTACAGGAAAAGGTTGAAAGAAAGATTAAGGTTGAGTTGAAACGACTATTGAATTGAGATTATTGGGTGGTTTTTGTCCTTCATTCTCAAAGAAGACTATAACATCAGAGAGGTGATACCATGACAAGTCCATGAACCGGATTTGAGGGAAGGGGGCTGGGCTAAGTCACCAGCCTCACTTTCTCCAGAACCATCTAGGTCCGGGGCCATATAGGAAGCAGGATGACTAGAGATGGCCCTGGATGCCAGGCAATCAGGATTAAGTGATTTGTCCAAAAGGTCACACAGCTAGTGAGTGGCAAGTGTTTGAGGCCAGATTTGAACTTCTGTCCTGTCTACAAGGCCAGTGTTCTGTCCATTGCAAAACCTAACTGAGTGGAAATTAAAGAGGAAGGAATGTAAAGTCACAATAGAGGTAATGGTCTGAGAAATGGAGAGAATAATGATCTAGATAAATCTAAATTTATGGCCTTGATAAGAGGTTTACAAAACTCCAGACAGATTAAAATGTAACTAGGAAATGTTTAACAAAATAAATAAAAATACAATATAAAATAGATAACATTGATGTGTTTAAACAGGTACCTGAAGGGAACTGCTTTATTTGAGTTTTCCAGTTGTCAGGTTAAGGGCCTGGCAGCTAAGTAAATGTGTCTTCTTAGTGTAGCATCTACTCTGAATCTACCTCCCCAACACATTGAAATTCATGGGTTGGAAAAGGACAGTAAACTATTTCTCACCTCAGAGATCTATAGGAAGATGGGTCTCCACTGATGTTCTTCCCATTTGTTACCAGTCATCAGCTTCAATTATTTTTTAGAACAAAATTAAAAGTATTAACAAAATTGGGGAATAGTTAGAATAATTTATTCAAAACACCTCCCACCCCCAAAGCCTGTGGCACATTCTCCCACAGGTACACAGTTCATATGAAGAAAGACTTAATATATTCTAACATTAGGAAACCAATGTGGCCAACAGAAAGATCTCAACTGCTGGTTACTGGAAGAATTTTCTTCATTCCCTAGCCAGCATTCTATTCTGATTCAAAGGATCATATGTTTAGAAGCTTTTTCTTCCTTGGATGATTTTCAGAACCAATCTGTGTCTGTGTCTGTCCACATTCATCTTTGGTGTGTCTTCTCTCTCCTCCAACTTGGATACATTTTTTTCTTCATTGATTATATGGTTAATGGTGATATATAGGAAGGGTAGAAAACAGCAAGATACAGGGCAAAACTCTCTCTTTCCTCCATCACCATAACTAAAATCTTCACTCCTAGACCCTCTGACCTGAGGTCACTTATAGACCTAACTCATTTACCCAGCCTGACTCATATCTTGAAAAGAACCCTTCAAATTTCCTGTTAAGTGATTGGTTGGAGTTAAGGAGAAACCCCATCCTTATACTGGGATCATCCCATCTAAGATCAGGGATACTCAACACCATGCTGAGTAAAGGCTGATGAATTTTTTAGGAACAGAAACTCAGAATCCATTGACCTTATAAAGTATTGAGAATTATGATCAGAATTGGTGGAGAGAGGTCCCCTAGCAACAGAAATATAGATAATAAAAGTTATAATAAAAAGAAACATAAAAAGAAAACTGTGAGAATTGCTGCCCAGATTGGATTGAAGAAAACAATTGTGTAATATAAAAAAATAATATGGTATTCAGATAGCAGAGTGCTTTTTATGAAACTCTTAGCAAGCTGTAATCAGCTGCCAGAATAAAATGCAGCATCCTAGCATGAAAGAGAACATTAACCATTGTACCCCTTTCATAAAGTAGGAATAAAGAGCTTTTTTACAAAGTTGGTAAATGTAGAAATTCTGAAACTAATTAGCAGTGCCAATGCCCCCTGAGGTCAATCATATAGTCCAGACCAAGGTCCCAAAGGCATTCACTATTTTGTTGTAAGAACTAAATCAAAGAGAAAGAAGTAACTGTCAGGAAAATGATTGGCCATTGGTGGCATATGACATTGCCCAAGACAATGACATGGTACTCTAAGCTTCTCTAACCAGCTTCTTCTTGTTTTAAAAAATAAAATAGTTGACTCTGCATGCTGCTAGATTTACTAACATTAACAAAAATAAGGGCAAGATCTACCAAGGCTCTGTTGTCCAACAGTAAGTCTAAATGAGTTTGCAAAGATTCTTTACCAGATTAACTACAACAACATAATTTTCTTTTCAGCTATTATTACTTGCAAAGACCATTAGCAAAAAATTCAGACAGTGTTTAGAAGCAATAGGACTTGTAATAGCCCAAAAGACCATATATATGACACCATTTATGCCAGTAAATCAAAGCTTCAAGGCTATCATGGCCAAGAGAAATAGGTCCTTGTTACTGATAAATCCTGCATACTTTTTGAGAGGGAAGCCTTCATTTTGCAAGAGTCTAAAAACTTTTTGACTTGATTTTAGTTCAATAGAAAAGGGAAAGTATTTAAAATATACCAGGAGATGACAATCTCCTTGTGCCACCCCCATGTGTTTATTTAAAATCTCAGTACTTTTTATTTTAAGATAATATGGGGGTGTTTTGTATCCTGACACACCTATTAAAGAGAAGTTTGACTTAGATTGTATTTAAAGAAGAGATCAACTTGGAAATGTGGCATAAGATTGAGTCAGGATCTTGGAGCCAGACCCTAATAGCAGAACAGACTGCAGCATTTTCTGACCTCAGCAACAAGTCATCAGATAAGAAGGCCCAAAGTAATTTGAGAATGTTCTCATCCCACAAGAAGTGTGCAGAGTTTAGGTCTATTCCAATCCAGGAAATAAAACTGGAAGGATGAAAAAATAATAACACTAAGATATACAAACCAATGTGGGAAAGAATCAAGTGTTTGGTTTCCACAAGGATGAGAATGGGTATTGCCAGAATCTCACAGATTTCTGTGAGTATAATACATTACAAAAGCCAGGATGTCTGGTCCTTGTGGAAAACCAAAAAATGTCAACCTGTTTACAGGAAGGGGAGAGTTAAACAAAAGGGAAGGTGATTAAAGAAATAATTTTGCAGGGGTTGAATGAAGGTCTGTGTTATTGTCATTTGTACCTGCTCAAGGAGGTAGCTAGCTATTCATACTCATTAGTTAATGAGCAGGACAGGGAAAAAATGTATGGAGCTCATTGTATCAATTAGATTGTGATCCCATCAATGATTGGCACAAATTGTGATTTAGAGTCCCTTTTTTCTTAAGAGAAAGTTTTCTCCTTATTTAGAGATCTTAATAAACATTTTAATCATTATGGACAAAGTATTTATGTGTCATTGATAACACAAGGAAAATGATAACTCCAAAAAATCTACAAACAAAGCTCCAAATAAAAATAGTCTATGGATACAAGATAATTAGAATAGAAATGAAATGGAAGCTTTTAAAATGGTTTTTAAATGGTGTTTTTAATGAAATTAGAGTGCTAGAAGAATCATAAAAGAAATGGACAAAAGGAAAGAGAATCAAGATGACATGAAAATTAGAATGAACCAAAAGTCAATGATTCCATGAGAATATTAAAGCAAAGTCAAAAGAATGAAAAAATAAAAATACGAGATATTTCATATCAAAAACAACTGATTTGGAAAACAGATTGAGCAAAGATAATTTGAATGTCATTGGACTGCCTAAATACTCTTCCCTCCCCCCAAAGGCATGATTTTTATCATAACCAATATATAATTTGCTTTTCTTGATTATATATTTCTTACTTAGATTTTGTTTTCCTTTTTAATGTAAGAAGAACAGTTGGCCATAAAGCCAGCTGAAGCTGGTGCTGTGGAGTGCTTAGAGTTTGTTTAGATATTAAAGATGCCAAAGTCGTCCATTGCATCCAGAACCATCACCAGTTGTCTTGACTCTGTCTTGACATGCTGGATCATGATGACGATGAAAGAGAGAGCATGGCAGATGATTTTGTGCAACTCTACCTCACTTAAATGCAATTTACACATTCATCGAAAGATATCACCTATACATTACTATTCCTGTGGCAACAGGCAAGTGACAAAGCATCAGATGTGGATACACTGGGAGCTGTAGTCACAACCCTGCACACAGGCAGCCCAGGCCAGAGAGCCATTTCCCCACAGAAAGCAACAGTGAGATTCAGCAGCCCCTGGGTTACTGAGCAGCCCTTTGAAGGATTGTACTGCTCACCTGCTAATGTGAGGAAGGAGCTAGAAAAAGTACCCTAAAAACTGTCTGCTTATACAACCCTGGCCTGATTACTGCAGTAGGTGGGAATCCCACCAGTGTGGTGGAGACACAAAAAAACCCTATAAAAACTTCTTCAAAGAAGATTCCACTCATTATTGCAACATGGAACTTGAATACATTCATAGACAGCACAAGATCCAATAGACCTCTTGCAACTCTTGTTGCAAGAGACCTTGACAGGTATCATATCCAAATAGTAGCCCTGGGAGATGAAGGCCAGCTTACTGAAGTCAGAGTTAGATACATGGTTTTCTGGAGTGGCTGAAGTGAAGGAGGGTGCCATGAAGCTGGGGTAGGTCATGAAATCAAAACTATTCTAGTCAACATTCTTGAATGCCTACCAAAAGGAGTGAACTACAGGCTCATGACAATGAGATTGTTACTTCCAAGAAAACTCTATGCCACCATCATGCTCCCACCATGATGAGCCTTGATAACATCAAAGAAAAATTTTATGAAGACCTGGAGACCCTTATCATCAATGTACCAAAATAATTCAACCTTACAATTCTGGGTGACATTAATACTAGAGTAGGCTCAGATTACCAGGTTTTGCAGGGAGTCCTTGGGAGAAATGGAGTTGGCAAAGGCAATAGTAATAGTCGCCTACTACTGAAGACTTGGGCATCTCATGAACTTCTCATCACAAACATTGTCTTCCATTTACCTAAATTCAATAAAACTACTTGGATACAGCCTCATGTCAAACATTGTCATCTAATGGACTGTGTGATTATAAGGAGAAGAGACAGGATGTGAGGGTAAGAAAGGCAATGTGTAAGTGCAAGAGTGCTGAACTGATCCATCCTCTCTTAGCTAAATATTTACATTCAACCAAATCAGTGGCCCTAAGTCAAATGTCTTCTAAAAGAATTCATGTAAAGTGATTAGAGTGCCTCTCTGAGCAGGAGCAGTTTGTTGCTAACTTGGAGGGAAAACTGAGCCAACACACAGTTGGCATCAGTGGAGCAGAAAAAGAGTGGGCAGCTTTCAGAGATCTCATGTACAGCATTGTATTTGCTCATCTGGGTCAGAATACTCACAAACACCACCACTAGTTTGATGAAAATGATGAAGAAATACAGAAGTTGCTAAATAAAAACTGCACAGGGTTTACCAGCAAAATAGTTCATCTATTTCTAAGAAGGCAGCATTTAATTCCACCAAAAGTAAAGTCTAAGTGAAGCTTAGAGAAATACAGGACTCTTGGCTCAGTAAGAAAGCAGATGAAATTTAATTTTATGTGGACAGTAACAAGTCAAAGTGCTTTTATGATGCCCTGAATGCTATTTATGGGACAAAGACATATGGTGCATCTCAACTACTCAGTGCTGATAGGTCCACATTGATTAGGAATAGGGACATGATCACAGAGAGATGGACTGAACACTTCCATAGTGTTCATAGCAGACCATCTTCAATCAATGCACAAGCCACCAACCATTTACCTCAAGTGGAAGTTAATCAGTTCCTAGCTGAAGTTCCAACTGAAGAAGAGGTTTTGAATGCCATTAGGCTACTTTTAAGTGGCAAAGCAACCTGGTGCTGATTTTATTCCAGCTGAGATCTACAAGGTGGGAGATCAATTGCACATCCAAAATCTGGCTGAAATTTTCCAGGTTTTATGGCATGAAGAGGATTTGCCCCAAGAATTCAAAGATGCCACCATCCTCCATCTCTATAAAGGCAAGGAAATAGATTGTCTTGTGACAGTCATGGGGTATTTCTCTTTTAGTCACTGCTAGTAAGATTCTTGCTAGACTCCTTCTTAATAGACTGACCCTTCATCTGGAAGATGGTCACCTCCCTGAAAGCCAGTGTGACTTCAGAAAGGGTCGATATGATGTTTGCTTCTCGACAACTCCAGGAAAAATGCCAGGAACAGAACAGAGGCCTGTATGCAACATTTGTAGATCTGACCAAGGCCTTTGATACCATCAGTCATAAAGGTTTATGGAAGATTAAGTGCAAGTTTGGTTACCTGGAGGAGTTCATCAGTATTGCATGTCAATCTCATGATGGCATGCTTACCTGGGTTCTGCAGAGTGGATGAAGCTCTTGAGATTTTCCAGTCACCAATAGAGTGAAACAAGGATGTGTCCTTGCTCCCAAATTTTTTAGCATGATGTTTTCAGCTTTGTTGTCAAACACCTTCACCGAGGATGAACATGGCCTCAAGGTCAGCTACCACACTGATGGCAAATTCTTCAACTTGAAAAGGCTACAAGCCAAGACCAAAGTGGAGGGAATGTTGGTGCATAATCTTCTGTCTGCAGATGATTGTACACTCAATGCAGCCTCTGAAGCTGAGATGCAACGAAGTATGGATTAATTCTCTACTGCTTGTGCTAATAGGGGTCTAACAATTAACATCAAGAAAACACAGGTTCTCCATCAGCCAGAACCACATCATTCATATGTAGAAATACTGATTACAGTAAATGAAGAAGTTTTGAGTACTGTGGACAAGTTCACTTTCTTTGGTAGCGTCCCTTCCAGGGAGGTCCACGTTGACACTGAGGTTGACACACACATTGCCAGAGCTAGCTCCATATTTGGGAAGCTGTAAAATAAGTGGGGGAGAGAAGTGTTAGACTGACTACCAAATTGAAGGTCTACAGAGATATTGTGCTGACCTCGTTTCTATATGCCTATGAAATCTGAACAAAATACTAGTGCCATTTCAGGAAACTGAATCACTTCTATAAATTATCTTAGGAAGATTCTGAAGATCACCTGGCAGGAGAAGATACCAGACACTGAGGTCTTTTCTCATGCTAAACTGCCTAGCATGCCAACATTACTACAGAGAGCATAACTATGATGGGCTAGATATGTTGTTAGAATGCCAGAAGTGTGCTTGCCAAAAAGACTATTTTTTGGAAAACACATAGGGCAAGTGCTCACAAGGGGGTTCAGATGAAGCAATATCAGGATGCCCTGAAGGTCTCTCTTAAAGACTATAGATTTGATCGTATAGCATGGGAGACCCTGACACAGGACCACCCAGCAAGGCAAGACCTCATCAGAAAGGGTGCTGCACTCTATGAGGAAGGCAGAATTGAAGCAACTCAAAAGAAACATGGCATGTGAATTTAGAGTACACACCCCAGGTGTTCACATAGACTATAGTAGAGCATTCCAAGCTCATATTGAACTGATCAGCCACTGTCAGACACACTGTAATTTGTCTCAAATATTATGATATCATCTTGGTCTTCTTCAATAATGAAGGACAAGAACCGACCAACCAGGTGGAACAATTTGGAGAAATGAAATTTTTATTCATTGAACAAAATTTTGTTCATTGAAGGAATTAATTACATTTTTAAAAAGAGAATTGGTGGGGCAGAAAGGTGGGACAGTGGATAGAGCAGCAGCCCTGGAGTTAGGAAGACCTGAGTTCATATCCAGCCTTAAACACTTAATAATTACCTACCTGTTTGACCTCGGGCAAATCACTTAACTCCATTGCCTTGCCAAAAAAAAAATAAATAAAAAAAAGAATTGTCAACTGTAGCATAAGTTTGAAAGCTAGAATACAAAAGTTTGAGAAATTAATGGTTGTAAAAAAGTGAAGGCAATGGATGCAGACAGTTGGTTTTTCCAGAATTTTGACTGAGAAAAGGGAGAGGAATAGAAAACAAGCATCTACCATGTACCTAGCAAATATGAACTCATTTGATCATATTTGAAAAAGTATAAATATAAACCGGGGGTTAAATAGAACATGCTTATGATCTAAGAAAGAGTTATCAGGGTTTCTTTGGTCCTTAAAAGGCAACAACAATCCATTGGGAAGGAGTAGGAGTGAAAGAAAATTTGAGTTCAAATTTGTTCTCAAAGACTTATTAGCCATGTCACTTAACCTTTATATGCCTCAGTTTCTATTTGTAAAATGAGAACAATTGAGTTTTTTTTATAAATGAGATCAAGTGGGAATTTTTTAAAACAAACTCAGTGATTTTTATTGATGGGCAACAATTTTAAATTCCCAGCTATCATTAAACTGTACAATTAGAAACAACATTAAAGAAGAGCAGATAGCAAAATTAAACAAAGCAGACAATTATTTTACTCTAAAATGAGTGTAATGGAAATTCAGGTAAGCCTGGAAGGATTTGCATGAACTGATGCTGAGTGAGATGAGCAGAACCAGAAGAATATTGTACATCCTAACAGCAACATGGGAGTGATGATCAAACTTAATGGACTTGCTTATACCAAGAGGGCAATAATTAGGCATAATTCTGGGTTTTCTGTGATGGAGAATGCCATCTGTATCCTGAGAAAGAATTGTAGTGTTTGAACAAAGACCAAGGACTATTTACCTTTAATTTTAAAAGAATGTTGTCTTATGTAATTCTGCTGTATCTCATACTATATGTTTCTTCCTTAAGGATATGATTTCTCTCTCATCACATTCAACTTAGATCAATGCAAACTATGAGAATTATGTAAAGACTAGCAAACTGCCTTCTGTGGGGGTAGGGGGAGGGAAGCAAGATGGGGAAGAAATTGTGAAACTCAAAATAAAAAACCTTTCTAAAATTTAAAAAATAGGGGCAGCTAGGTGGTGCAGTGAATAGAGCACTGGCCCTGGAGTCAGGAGTACCTGAGTTCAAATTCGACCTCAGACACTTAATAATTACCTAGCTGTGTGGCTTTGGGCAAGACACTTAACCTTGCAAAAACCTAAAAAAATTTTTTTAAATAAAATATAATAACTAAAATCTTGTGTACACAGAAGCATATATGCAGTTCAAAATCTTCGATAGCAAGGATTACAATCACCCATGAGATATTTGTAAAATGCTTTACAAAACTTAAAACATCATGTAAATGCTAGCCAAATTATTTTAGATTCTTTAGTATGGGAACTTTTTTTCATCATTCTTTGATCCCCCCTCCCAAGAAAATATCTGTCTGTCTGTGCTTATTTCTATATCTATGTCTATGTCTATGCCTGTCTTTGACTATGTATCTATGTCTATATATGTCTATGTCCATCTATGGCTGTGTCTGTGTATGTATATATGTATGTGCATGTGAATATATATATATATAATATATGTAGATACAAGTACATATATGCAAATGTGTGTGTATATGTGTATATGCAAACTCATTGAAATTATGAGATTTTCATTCTTTTCTTTCTTTGATTTTAAATTCCTATTGTCTGACAAAGTCTGACTAGCATATAGTGGGTACTTAGCAAAGGCTGGTTGCTTGTATGATGCTTGTGCATGGTTGTAATTATTGTTCTTGAACTTCATACATAGTATCACCAGATGGCAGCAGGGGACCACAGTTATTTCATCTTACTCCATGTGGACCTTACCTAATAAACAAGAAAGGGAAAGGGAAATGAATGATAGTATAACATCCCTTCCATTCTAGAATTCAGTTCCTTCCCTCATTTCTCTTTCCTCCTAATCTAATCAATGAAGAAAGGAAATCATTACCCTCCTTTTCTCTTTCACTTTAACTAGATGATTTAATCTCCATATCAACAGAATTTCTGGGAAAAGTACTGTTCCATCAGTACACCATTTATAATTTTACATTTATCTAATCCTTTAAAGTTTGCAAAGGCCTTTACCAGGTCTTCCCAATAGTCCTATAATTTATGCCTACCCAAGCCTGTATCAAGGGAACAAGCAATTATTAAGGACAAACTATGTGCAAAGTATTTTTACTAAAATCATTTTCTAAATGAGGAAATTGAAACTCAGAGAAGTTCAATGATATGCTCAGGGTCACGTAGTTAATAAGTGTTAGGAGGTTACTTGAATCTTCTAGAGTCCATATCCTGTTTTCCATCTATTATGGAGTACTCCCTTTCAATGACATCCAGGGTCTGAATACCATGTACTTTATATTCCCTCAGATTCAAGGTTTCGTAATATTTTTGTTTCCTGAAACTGATTTTTCAGCAGTCTGGAGAAGCCTATGGACTCCTCCAAATCATGTTTTTATGTGCATCAAAACAAATTCATGCATTTACAAAGAGCAAAGAGAAGCATTTATATAAGGCCTACTCTGACAAATCCCTTACTAGGCACTTTTTACAAACATTAATTGATTTGATTCTCATAATAACCCTGCTAGGTAGGAACTATTATCTCCATTTTACAGTTGAGGAAACTGAAGTTAAATGACTTGTGCAGGGTCAGTGGGTTGGATTTGAATAAAAGTCTTCCTAATTCCAAGTCCAACCAACCCTCCATATACCAGCTGCCTCTAAAGGAAGCAATTTTACAAAGGAAACCAATTATATTGAAATATAATTATCAAAATAGTCAAAGAACAAGCTCATGGGCTCTAGGTTAAGAAACTCCTGGTTAGGTTTTTAGCATATGATAGTAAAGCCAATCACTTTTTTATTACTGAGAATTTCCCTGAGGATCCTTGGTAGCATTCTTTGACAAAGTATTAATAAGTAGTCAAAGTTGTCATAAAGACAGGTCATATCACTCATGTTTTTTTCTTTTTTGGTTAGGGATATTAAGTCAGTTACAAAAGGAAAGTTTGGGGTGTCTGGGTAGTGTAGTTTGGGGTGGCTAGATAGCATAGTGGATAAAGCACTGGCCTTGGAGTCAGGACTACCTGGGTTCAAATCCTGTCTCAGACACTTAATAATTACCTAGCTGTGTGGCCTTGGGCAAGCCACTTAATCCCATTGCCTTGTAAAAATCTAAAAAAAAAAAAAAAGAAAAAAAAAGAAAAGGAAAGTTCTATTGATGTAGTTTATCTGTCCTTTAATAAAGTGATAATTTTTCCTGTATCTGAACAAAGTAGAAAGTTGTGCTCCAAGTAATAGAGGTATGGACTATCATATGATATCATATCTTATCATAAATTATATTGAATTTTGTGCCTGATCTGTGGTACGATCTTCCAATTTCATAATGGTCTGATATTGGTCTAATCAACCACAGTAGGATACACTGTACCTTGACCCCTATATACTGATATCATTTGGGTCCTCTTTGAGAATGAAGAACAACAATAGATGATAGGTTAAGTAAATATGAAAGTGAAAAAGTGGAGGGCAAAAAAATATATATAGAAGGTAGTTTAAGATAAACTTTGCCCTAGGCTGGCTCTGGATAAATCACTAATGAAAAAAGTTGAATTATAATGTCATACCTGGTGAGTTTAATGTTTGATCAATTTGAATAAAGTCTATCATTATTTTATAGAAATTACCATAAATATTGTACCTAGTATATTTATATGCTATGTAATGTAAATATTATAAATGCCAAAATATAATAAAATAATAGTCATTTTTATAAATAAGAATTAATAGGGAACATGTCTCATGTTTTTTCTTTTATGGTTCATTATAAACCCAGAAGTTCTTAACCCTGAACCTCTAAGAGGTCTATGGATAGATTTCAGGGAAGTTGGGAAATTAGAATTTTTAATATTTTGATAATTATTTCAATATAATTGACTTCCTTTGCATTCTTATATATTTTTAAAAATTGATTCATAATCATTATTTAGAAGGCTTCACCATAGGCTTTATCAGAGTGCCAAAGGGGTCCATGATACAAAGAGGTTAATAGCCCCCATTGTAAAGTCATTTTTCCAAGAATTACAGCTACTTAAGTATTTTTTGTAGGATTTTTTTTTTTGCAAGGCAATGGGGTTAAGTGGCTTGCCCAAGGCCACACAGCTAGGTAATTATTAAGTGTCTGAGACTGGATTTGAACCCAGGTACTCCTGACTCCAGGGCCGGTGCTTTGTCCACTGCGCCACCTAGCCGCCCCTACTTAAGTATTAAAAAGTAATTTCCAAGACCATGAGTACTGAAAATCATTTCTATGTCCTTATGCCCCTTTCTTCTGAATGCAGCTATTGGGCAGAAATCCCATCACTGGTCCTCTATCTTGATAGATTCTATTCCTGTTTCTGAATTCCTGACCCTCAGAATATTGGGTACTCCCTTTCTTTTCTTTTTTTTAGTTGATATTTTGTTTTTCCAATTACACGTTATGAACGTTTCTCAACACTCATCCATATGCATATTTATGTTACACAATTTTCTTCCACCCTCCCTTCCCAATCCTTTCCCTTCAGTAACGAACAGTCTGGATAAAGTTTTACATGTACATTCGTGTTTGACATGTTTCCATATTAGTCATTTTCTGTTTGAGGAATTAAGACTAAGGGAAAAGAAAGAAAACCATGGGATAGAAAGGAAAACATAAGAGAAATTTTTTTAAAAAGTGAACATACTGTTCATTTAGATTCTATAGGTTTGGTTTGGTTTTGATTCTTCATCTGGATGTGGATTGTGTTGTCCATAACAAATCTCTCAGGGTTGTCCTAGCTTTCTGAACTGCCAAGAGAAACTGTATTCATCACAATGAACTAATTCACAAAACTTAATGTGTGCAATATTCTCTTGGTTCTGCTCCCTTCACTCAGCACCATGGATACGCCCTTTCTCTTGTGCTTGTCCTTTGGGAGAGTCGGTCTGTCATTGCTCATATTGGATCATACTACAAGTTAGCATGGTCCAAGACACGCAAGAAATAACAATCTTGGTGTTCCACAATCATCTTAAAGGATATCAGAATTTGTTTTGAGTAATTCTTCATCTTGGCTGTTTCTGAGGTACAAGTCCATGAACTCAACCAGTTCCCAAAAGACAGTTCCCTTTTTGTTCAGTAGCCTTGTGATTTCCATCAGTTTGATATGGAGTTCTCTGTGAGTAGGATTGCTTTCAAAGAAGGAACTATCAACAATAGGCTAAATAAGGAGAACTATAAAAAGATTTGTATTTTCCCCCTCTAAACCTGCTCAACTGGAAAAGTTTGGAAATTGTTTGTCTTTATTTTTTCAGCTCTATCTCCCTTGCTACTTTCTTTCCTCCCTTCATCCTTCCTTCCTCTCTTCTTCCTTCTCTCCCTCTTTTCCTTCCTCCTGTCCCTTTTAAAACTATTTATTTTTACTATATGGAATAAAGCAAGCTTTTCCATAACATAGTATAATAAAAGAATAATTACACAAAAGCCTGTAAATTTATTAAGTATAACTTGCTATTCCATTTAAATATTTAATTATGTTATATAAATTTCTTTTTTTCTTCTCTCCCTCCCACCCTAGAAGTGGCTACTGTTAGACATAAATTATATGCATGCATGCATGTATGCATTCATGTATATGTGCACACACATATAATATAAATTCATTCTATATATACATATATATACTTCTATTTATCAACTTTCTCTGGATACACATGACACCTTTCTTCATATGTCCTTTTTAGTTATTTTGGGTATTTTTAACAGTCAAAGTGACTTAGTTGCTCAAAGTCTTAAAACAATTTTGTTACTATATACAATGTTTTCTTGGTTCTGCTCATTTTGCTCTTCATTATTTTGGGCAAGACTTACCATGTTTTTCTAGGATCATTGAGGTTCATTTCTTATAGCATAGTAGTATTCCATCACAATCATATCACAAATTTGTGCAGTCACTAACAGGACATTCCCTGCAATTTCCAGTTTTTGTCACCACTTCCTCTCCTTTCTTCCTTCTCCCCTTCTCTTCTTTAATTGACTCAGTCTCCCTTTTTTTGCCAGGACTGAAAGTGAATTGACCACTCACAGATACAGTGCTGGTCAGCATGGAAGCTTTAACTTGCTCCATTTTTCCATTTCCTAGAAATGTTTGCCCCACTTTTGGCAGACTAGTGGCTCTTTGCACCTGAGACTCATGATATGAGTGCAGAACTTAGTGTGGATGGACACTTGCTAGTCTTTATCCCTACTGCAGCTCAGAACTACTCAAAGGATCCCTAAGTCTCAGCATCCCCCAAGTAGCAAGGATTGCTAGAAACTCTTCTTTTGTAATTGTCATAATAAATAATAATAAAAAGAGTTCTCATTATTATTATAATTTTAGTTAGCATTCATATAGTTCTTTAAGGTATACAAAACACATTATCTATGTTAATTTATATGTTCCTTACAACAGTAAGATGTCATTATCCCCCATTTTGTACATGAAGAAATGGAAGCTGAGAGATGTGCTGCCCATGGTAGCAATAATGGACCCCCAGGTCTTCTTCAGTCACAAGACCAGTGCTCTTTCTACTCTGTATTACTGTGTATGCTTTTGACATTCTTAAAATCCAAGTATCCCCAACTACCTAATATAATATTAATATTATATCTAATATTATATCTAATATAATATTAGTAATAATTGGCATTTATATAGTATGTTAGGGTTACAAAGTATTTTACATATGTTAATTTTCTTGATCCTCATAACAACCCAGTGATGTAGGTTCTATCATTTCCATTTTGTAGATGAGTCTTAGATTAAGTAACTTGCTCAGAATTACGCAGGTAAGTGAATATTGAGGCAGAATTTGAACTGACTCCAAATAGTGGTGTTACTGGTTAATTCCAAATTGTTCTTCAGAATAGGTGAACTAGTTCATAACCATTAGCAATACACTAGCATTCCAATTATTTTATATTCCATTTAACATTTGTCATTTTCCCTTTCTAGATGTTAGTCAATCTGATAGGTATGAGGTAGTATCTCAAAGTTGCTTTAATTTTGTGTGTAGCTTTATGGTGACTTTTTTATGTGACTATTGATAGTTTTGACTATTCATACCTTTTGTCATTCATCAATTGGGGAATGGTTCATATTTTTATAAATCAGTCTCATATCCCTACATATGAAATGTGAGGTTTTTATCAAAGAAACTTGCTGTAAATTTTTATTCCGGTTTTCCATTTTCCTAATAATTTTAGATACATTAGTTTTGTTAGTGTAAGAACTTTTTAATTTCATGTTATCAAAATGACCTACTTTATTCTCATAATCCTCGATATCTCTTAGTTGGTCAAAAACTCTTCTCTGATTAGATACTCCCCTAATTTATTTTCGATATTATCCTTAATGTCTAAATCATCTATTGATTTTGACCCTGAGAAACAGGTCTCTATTTGGTTCTTCTAAGCTTCTTTTCAGTTTTCTCACCGATTTTTGTCAAATAACAAGTTCTTACCCCAAAGATTGGAACTTTGTTTTTATTAAACACTAGATTACTATGCTCATTTTCTATTTTCTATCTTGTACCTAATGTATTCCACTAATCCACCACTCTATTTCTTAGTCAATTCCAGATTGTTTTGATGATTACTACTTTGTAATATAGTTCAAAATCTGGTACTGCTAGGCCACTTTATTTTTTTCCCATTGATTCTCTTGATACTCTTGACCTTTTGTTCATCCAAATGAATTTTGTCATTATTTGTTCTAGTTCAATAAAATAATTCTTTGGTACTTTGGCATGGCACTGACAAAGTAAATTAACAGGCAGAATTGTCATTTTTCTTTTAGTGGTTTAGCATAACCCTGAGCAATAAATATCTCACCAGTTGTTTAGATCTGTCTTTATCCATGTGCAAAGTGTTTGGTAATCGTGTTCATATAGTTACTGGATTTGTCTTGGCAGGAAGACTCAGGTATTTATATAAAAGTAATTTTCAAACTTTTCCACAGATTCAGTTTATAACAGCAGTGCTATAGTCTATTCCATAACTATGAAATGACTGACTCATTGCAGATACAGCTTTCAAAACAAAGACACAGTTTTTATTAGATGTTCAATGAAACAAATGGACAAGATAGACAGATAGAAAGACAGACAACTGAAAGAGAGAGACAGAGACAGAGAGACACACAGAGAGAAAGAGAGAGACAGAGAAAGAGAGAGAGAGACAGAGACAGAGAGACAGAGAGAAACACAGAGAGAGAGAGAGAGAGAGAGAGAGAGAGACCTTCTCTTGCCTTGAGCCCATCTCAGGTGCTATCTTCTCTCTGAAGCTATCTCAGATGCTTCAAGTGAAAAATGATCTCTGTGGTCACAGAATCCTAGAGTTAGAAAAGGATCTCAGGGGTCAATCTAGTCCATCCCATTCATAAAAAGCATCCCATATATGACCAATCCAGTAAATTATCAACTAATCTGTTTCAGAATTTCTTAGCACACTTTGGAATCTCTTCTTTATCTCTTTCACATTTGACTTTGTATCATCCTTAATGCATTGCCCCAATTAGACTATATGTCCTCCTCGTTTTTCCAAGGACTAGGAAAATTCTTTGCACAGAACCAGTACTAAACAAATAATATTTTTGTTAAATTTACTGAAGTGAAATGATTCTCTTTTGTGTGGCAAATTCAGTTTTAGACATTTCCAGGAACTCCTTTAGGAAATCTTAAACAAATTATTTTTTAATTGTTGTAGAATATACTGGCTATGAAAAAAAATCCATTTTATAACTTTCTTTCTCAGACCTCATCCCCAGGAATCAAGATACACTTCCCTCATATAGTCATTCTTCACAAAAAAACTAAAAGATTATAGGGGAAGTTTAGTATTGAACAAAATTATAGATGCTCTTGGCAGTACTATTTGTACTTGAATTGCCCCACAGGGATTGATGTGACTATATTCCCTCTGAAATAATCTCTAATTTATCTTGTCTTAATGTAAATATACAAGCAACTATATACATAGTCCATCTATGCATATGATGTATATATGTAAAGATGTATACATGCTTATGTGTGAATGCCTATATTATAGACACAAAGTGGTTTGCCTGTTGACTCTTCTGTTAAACATATGAACTCTTTGAGATCAAGAACTTTCATTTCCTTTCTTTATATTCCCAGAACTTGGCACAGTCTGATATCTAATAGATGTTTAATAAATGTTTGGTGATTTGATTTAACATGACATATTAAGTAAGGAGAATACACTGGAAAATAATTGATGTGCCTTAGACCCTAGATTTCTATGGAGTAATCTCTTAGGGAAACCTACTTTTAAGAGAAGTAGGAAAGACAAGATCAGGGCTTAGGTGAGGTTTCAGTAACTCTGGCTATAAATACAGACTGGTGAGCCACATTGGAGAGAGTAGGCTCCATAGGATTTAGAACTAATCCCTGCCTCTGACACTTCCTAACTGTGAGATTGAGCAAGGCACTAATTTTTCCTCAATTCCATTAAACATCTCTCTAAGAACTATCTACTATAATAATATAGGTCACCCTGTCCAACGTTCCCTACTGCTCTCTGTATTTGAAAGCCCAAGAAAGGAAGAGACTTGCCTAAGATCACATGGTAGGATCCTATTTTTAGTGCAGGAAAGGACTTACAAAGCTAAATAAACCAACCCTCTCATTTTTCAGATGAAGAAACTGAGACATCAAGAGGCCAAGAGATTTGTCCAAGGTCCAGCCAGTAGTGAGTCTCAAAGGTGATACTATAACAGAGGTTCTCTGCCTCCAAAGGCAATGTTGTCTCAAACATTCCCACCATGCTCCTCCTGGGTAACCAGTATAAGAACTGAAATTTGAATCTAGGGGAATGAAACTAAGACCCAGGGAAGTGAAATAACTTGCCTTAGGTCACATAGATAATGAATGGTTAGAGATTTGAACTCAGTTTTCTGACTCCAAGTTCAATACTTTTTTCTATTGATTATTTCATGCTCATCATTAGATATATTTCTAAAATAGAACCATATCATTGCATCAAAAATTTAGAACTTTAAGACCAGAAATATCTGTAGTCCAAATTCCTCATGTTTGTGAACTGTTTTTTTCTTTTAATAATACATTTTGATGTGAACCTTAGGATCAATGTGTTTCCAAATAAAATTTGCTACTAACCCTTGGTAGAAAGACTTTTCTGGGGTTTCTGATCTCAGGACAAAAGTAACCCAAGTCTGTGAGACCTCAGCATCCAGCGACACCAGACACAATTGAATATCAATGGGACTTCTTGCTATTTAAGCTGAGGAAGAGCCCTGGGCTCAGACCTTCTCCTACTACTTCCAAAGCTGAATGTAAAGAGAACTGTGGGCCAGCAGCCTGGTATACCTGCTTTAGGAACTGATAAAGATACCCCACCCCCACCCCATAGGGTAGAACTAGGAAACATTAGAGATGGTTGACAGTCTGCAGCTCATCTGAATAATCCTTCAGTCACCCCTATAATCTGGTGTCTCCTGCTTTTCCAGCTTGATCTCATTATACCCACAAAACCTCAGCTGGAAGTGTTCTCAGAGGACATCCAGTAGTGGGCAAGTTGCAAGTGTACTAGATTGCAAGAGTCCAAGGCTTCAAGTTCCCAAATCTCTAAGAGGTGTATAAGAAGACTAGAAGAGTTATAAACTTTGAATACCAAAGAAGAATTGTCATTTTGCTTTAATCTGTGTTCCCAGCATTCCCTACAGTGCCTGGAAAATAATAAACACTTCATAAATGTAACTTTCCTTCCTTCCTTGCTTCCTCCCTCCTTCTTTCTCTTCCTCCCTTCTTCTTTTCCTCTCTTCTTTCCTTCCTTCACCCCTTTCCCTTATTTTTATCCTTCTTTCTTTCTTTCTTCCTTCCTTCTTTCTTCCCTCCTTTCCTCTTATCTTCCCCCCCTTCTGCCTTTCTTCTCTTCCTTTTATTTTGCTTCCTCTCTTCTTTTCTTTCTCATGCAATAAGTGCTTATTATGCATGGCAGGATGACATAGTTGAATAATGTTGGATTTGGAGACAGGAAGACTTGACCTTTAAATCCAGTCTCTGAAAGTTAGTACCAAAAGTCACTTGCAATGTGACACCAAGCAACGTAATGACTTCTTGTCTCAAGCAACTCTGTAAGAATTGATTAGTAGGTAACAAACAGATTGTGCATCATGGTGGAGAGAGTCCCCATACTGGAAGTGCCTCACACTGATAAAATCATCAATCCCTTGCTTGTTCTAGTATTATATATTTATATGGTATATGGCATTAAATATTTATATTGCATTTGTCTCTAATCCACCTACAACCAGACAGCCTTAATCTAGGGTCTATGAATATTTTTTAAAAATATTTTGATAACTATGTTGATATGATTTTCTTTTGTTTGCCTATATATTTTACCTTATGCATTTAGCAATATGTTTCTAAAAAGCAGTCCATGGATTTCCTCCGCTAACCAAAAGGATAAATGATACAAAAAGATTAAGACAACCTGTCTTGATCCATCATTTCAGTATTTTATTTCCCCTTAAATTATATTGTATTTACTAACTAATCTGTTTCAATATTGTAACTCCGCAGTATTCATCCTTCTTGGTGCCCATATTGAACTTTAAAGTTTGAGAAGCATTTTTCACATGCAATCCCATTTGATCCTTACAAGAACTCTGTGAGATGGAGGTTATTATTATCCCCATTTAATGAGGATATACATACATATACATACATACATACATATATGCATGCATATATGGATATGTGGATATATAGATATTTATAAAAATGAAGAAACAAAGACCAGAAGAAATGATGTGCATTGCTCTATGTCACACATTAAGTACCTGAGGCAGGATTTGAACCCTAATTTTCCTGGATCCAAAGCTAATGCTCTTCCTTGCTATACTCTTAAGTTCCTCAAGGACAAGGTCTGTTTTTCCATTTATCCTCATATGCCTCAGTACTTAGCACAGAATCTTGTACATCCAAAATACTTAATAAATGCTTATTGTACTGAATTGAGTTGAATTGCTCAAATGGTATCTTTTCAGTGGAGAAAACTAATATAATGAAATCTAATTTGATTTTATAATCTCATCATCAGTCTCACTCTTTTTGACTCAATGAGGAATTGGATCTTTTACAACGTAATTAAACCCAAGTGATTTTTCTTTTGCAAGGCAATGGGATTAAGTGACTTGCCCAAAGTCACAAGGCTAGATAATCATTAAGTGTCTGAGGTCACATTTGAACTCAGGTCCTCCTGACTCCAAGGCCAGTGCTCTAACCACTGTGCCACCTAGTTGCCCAATTTTATCATAATGATCCCACAGAATAGCTAAGTGGATAAAGCACCCACCTCGAAGTTAGGAGAAAGTGAGTTCAAATGTGACCTCAGACACTTAATAATTACCTAGCTGTGTGACCTTGAGCAAGTCACTTAATCCCATTGTCTTACCAAAAAAAAATGATCCTTAAGGGTCTTATGTCATCAAATATCTATTTGTTTTACTTTTTTGCAAAGCAATGGGGTTAAATGACTTATCCAAGGACACACAGCTAAGTAATCACTGAGTATCTGAGGGCAGATTTGAACTCAGGATTTCCTGACCCCCTGGATCGGTGCTCTATCCAACTGTGCCACCTAGCTGCCCTATCACATATCTATTAAAGAAGAACATTTTCTCTCCAGGGACCTGAAATAGTCTCTAATAATGACTTTTTTTCTTTACCATTATTTCACTAATAATGGTTATAGTGGAAAGCTGCTGACATCTTCATAATAGTGATGTCCTCCCATCCAGACCTTAAAGGCTACTATTTTTTGGATTTTTGTTTTTCAGTCAGTAAGTCAGTAAGTATTTATTAAGAACTTCCCATGAGCCCAGTAGACTTTGTGCCAAATACAAAGAAAAGCAAAAGCACAGTCCCTGCCCCCCACCAAGGACAAGATTTAACCACAGTTTCGATATATATGGGGTGAGTAAGAGTTAGGACTGGGGAAATGGGAGTGAGGATAGTTTGGACTGGAGAAAGACTTGTGACAGGAAGACCAAGTGAGAGGGATGAGAAGTAAACATTTTATTTCCCTCTTCCTTTTTTCATAGGATGTTCCCAATAGTAATGCTATTCCAGGTCCTTCTCCCTGGTACCTACTGCTTAAAAAATGTTTGGAAATTGAATTGAATTGAAAAGATGGGAAAAGAAAGAGAATTGAAGAGAAAATATGGTAAATACAAAGGAGGATATAGATAAAAGAAGGATAGGAGGAAAAATCTGTTGGGTACTACCGCTACTTGTCCAAATAGGTTCAATTTTGCAAATATCTCAGGTTCCTTACCCATTATGGGGAAAAGGTTTGACGAGGAAATTCTGACAGGTTGCCTGAAGTGGAGTGAGCCTAAGAGTCTGAGCTCTCTACTTTTCTACTTTAGGCAAAAGCAAGATGATCTAAGATGAAGCGCCTCTATTGAAATAGTCCTACTTCAAACACAAAGCCCATTTGGATGCTGTGATAAAGTCTCTATCAGGTAGATCCCTCATATCATTCCAAGCCTGAATCACCAAATTCCTTTTAAACATAGGCATCTCCAATTCAGTATGTCCATATGAGAACTCAATATGTCCTTTGTGAGAATTCAATATCTCTCCCCTCAGCCCACAAATCCTGACTTCTTCCCAGGGTTCTCTCATCTTCAAGGTATGTAATCTTGGAGTCAACTTCAACATATTCTCATTTACTCCACACATCCAATTGGTTGTCAAAGCTTATCATGTCTACTTTCACAGTGTCACTCACACATGCCATTAGTACAAGGAACATCTTCACTCCTAAGTTGGACCATTGCAATGGTCTCCTGATGGGTCTTCTTGCCTTAAGTTTCTGATTCACTTTCCTACCACTTTCCAAAGTAATTTTCTCAAAGAGCATATTTGACTGTCATTCCTTATCCCACAAATCAATCAGCTGCAAAATCAAATATAAAATGATTTGGCATTTAAAGGTCTTCACTTTCTTCTTTTTCTTTCTTTTCACATTCTACTTTCTTCCACAAACCCTACAATCCAATTACATTGTTTCAGCTTCATTTCAAGGAACTGTGCCACTCTCAATCACTCTACTCTGATCCCTGCTTCATTACCTTTTCAACAGCTGTCTATTCTCCAAGCCTGGGATACTCTACTGCCTCACTTCGATTTCTTACTTATCTTGGCTGTCTTTAGGACGCTACCATCTACCAGGGGCTTGACCCTAACCTCCCAGCTGTTTTATACCTTCCATCCTCAGAATACTTTCCATTGACTCCATCTCCATAAACTATCTACCTCATTATTTATGGATTTACCTAGTGACTGTGAGCTTCTCAAGGGTAGGAACCTAGCTTCTGCTATTCTTTGTATCCCCAATGAATAATACAATGCCTAACCTAGTAAGGGCTTGTTGACTGACTAACTGATGTCTTAGAACAATGAGCAGGGCACTTTGGCTTGAATCTGGGGAGGATAGAAATATGAAAAATACCTGAAAGGTGAATTGGAGCTGGGTTTTAGAAGGCAAGCAGAGAAGTCTTATTGATAAAGGAAAATATGTTTGTCAATATTCATTGTATCAATGAGGCAACAGGAGTAGTGATAAATTAAGTGATTTGCCCAGGGTTTACACAGTCAAGATATGTGTGTGCATATACATATATATATGTATATATATATATATATGTACATATATATTTGCATGGGTATATGTCTATTTGTGTATTTATGTATATTTTAGCTATATATATATTATGCATGTACGTATAGGCATGTATATGTAGGTCTCTATATAATTATGTATGTATGTATATATGTGCATAAGTGTATAAAACTCTTTTAAGTTCAATTTACATTATTCACATTTTCTCCATTATTTTAAGTCCAGATAATCAACAAAACAAGAAATCAAGCCCTAATTGGTAGCATTTGCTGATTTCTAAGATGTAAATGCTCACACTGAAAATTTATCAATGGATCCCCATCCAAAATGGTTTGATAACACTCTTGGATTTGTACCAAGCTTCATTCTCTGAGCCTTGGTTTCTTCATTCGTAAAATGGAGATGATAATTTTACCACCTTCCTAAGAGGAACAATTCAGATGTGGCCTGACTTGAGTGAGAGGAAAACAAGATTATCACCTCCCTTATTCTAGAAACTACACTTCTTTTAATGTATCTCAAGTTTGCTTTCCTGGCAGTCTGCTAAAATCCCTAGGTAGTTTTTTTTTTCTGAATGATTTTCTAGCTATTTAGGAGCAGTCAGGTGGTACAGTGGGTAGAGTACTGGCCATGGTGCCAGTAATCACTGAATTCAAATATGGTCTCATATGCTTTACTGGCTGTTCAATCTTGGCCAAGTCATTTAACCACTGTTTACTTCAGTTTCCTCATCTGTAAAATAGAATAACAGCACCTCCACTTCACTGGGTTGTTATGATGATCTAATGAAATAATATTTATGTAACATTTAACACAGTATATAATTAAGTGCCTGTTCCCTTCTACCCATATTGTCCCCATCCCATACGTATGGAACGATTTAAGCCCCTAGTTGCTTAAGGATACATATAATGGATATCATATAATCCAGCTGGGCAGAAACAAAGTTAATGGGAGTAAAAACTGGGAATAATAGGATATATGATTGTAAGGTAAATTCAAATGGTAAAGATGCGTAAACCCTCTCTATCTAACTTTGAAACTCTGAGTTTCAGTTTTATTTAGCAGGTCATGGGGGAGGGGATAGTATTTATAGCATTTGAGCAGAAGAATGACTTAGCTTTGGCTACAGTATGAGGAAAGCTTTTGAGAGGGGTCAGGAGTCAAGACAGAAGATTTTTCAAAGTTCATTTTTCATTATCAATATGGAAGGCTAGCACAGTCAATCAGTCAATCAGTCAATCAGCATTTAGTAAATGCCTGCAGGTACTGTAGTAAGCACTAATGATACAAATAGGAAAAAAGGAGAGAGCTCCTGTCATCCAGGAGCTTACAATTTAATAAGGAAAGACAGCTCACAAAAGAAAGCTGGAAAGATGGGGGGAGGGGAGGTATCCAATTCAAGGACATAGTGGAAAAGTTAAAAGAAATCCCATAGTAGTAGAGTCAAATAGAAAATTAACTCCCTTCCAAAAATGGAAGTTTTGGACTTCATGGCCCTCATCTTCCAATCTGGGGGATAGAGCATAGTGATAGAAAAGAAAAGTGATTTTGGAGGCATTATTTGGGTTCAAATTCCATTTATGTTATTATTTCTATGACTCTGGAAAAAATACTTAATCCCTCTCTGTCTCAGTTTTCCCATATGTAAAATGAAGGTACAATCCCAAATACATGATTCTACTGTAAACAGACCAGTCAAGTTCAGTCCTTATAAACACATGTAGCATGGGCAGTTGATACATTCCTGACTGGACCTTGGAGCATGAACAGACATTCTGTAACTGGTTCCACTCCACTAACCATGTGAAAAATAGACTTCTGATTGGCTTCTGACCTGGAATTGGAAGCAACTCAAAAGGTAGGAATGGGTCAAAGTGAACCATTTTTCTTTCCTGCTCATCTGTTATAAGCCTTGGAGAGAGGCAGAGGCAGAAGCCTCAAGCCCTCCTAGATGGAGCCCACCACATGGCTCTTAAATATGAATCCCTGTTATTTGTGTCTTCATACTTGCTTTTTGCTTTGGGTGAAGAAGTGTTGGAAAATGGCTATGATCCTGTGAGTTTCCAGAGGCTGAAATATCAAACCTTAGAAATCTGGAAGCTAGAATCCGAGCCAGAATTTGCCAGAAGCCAGATGGTTAAGGAATTATCAATAAATTTTGAGCCACCCCTTTGATCCAGAATAAGTCCAGGTAGCCAAGGATGAGTTACAGTGATTTGTTCATCCATTATGGCAAAAAATGAAGTAAACTTTTGGGGGCAAATGTTAGGCAGAAACTGTCTTAAGTTTGACCCCACTCTCCCTAGGGATTAAGATAGTCTAGACAAGAGTTTGGGTTTTAGAAGAAAATGTTTTGTAGTTCAGTTGTTACTATATCTTCTCAGGGAATATCTCTTGTAAAAATAAATTGATATTAATTGTTTAAATTCAACTGAGGCACTAATTTTTGTCAGTTAGCATTGGGGAGATATTCTGGAATGAGTACTTCAGATGATAGTTTTACAGAAGAATCACACTGGCCCTCAAAGAAGGCCTTATGTATAGGAAATAGTCATGAAACATGCTACTATGTCATTTTTTTCACTACTCACTAATAACTGAAGGGAATGAGAATTTGCTATCAGTAATTGAGCTACAGAAAGAGTCAAGATAACTGGTTCCTAGGAATAATTCCTAACAAGTAGGGCTACTCAAAAAAGAAAATGAACTACATTTAAAATAGAAGGTTTCCCCTCATTTGGAGTCTTCAAGCAAAGTCTAGAGTGCCATTTGTCAGGTATATTGTGGAGAGGGAATTCCTTTTTATGGACACCTTGGATTAGGGGATCCCCAAGGCCCTTCCCAACTCTGTGGGAAACGGGTAGTAAAGTCGCTCTCTGTATAGTATTATTCTTTTTCTCTTTGATCAGTTACCATTGTTGCATCCACCTAAATGAACAATTCTTAGACCTTTTATATTCTTTTTCTTACAACCAGTCTAAAGTACTGTTTAAAATTGTTTAATTGTTTAAAATATTGTTTAAAGTAATTTTTGTCTACCTTGGTATTGATTGGATGACTTCTCATTCCAAGCTTTAGTCTTCTTAATATTCTTCCCACATGAACATGTATCTTGCATTCATATTCAGTTCTCTTTTTCATTCTCTCAAAATCAGAGCTAGTTATAGAAAACAGCACTGCTTTCTTATTATTCCTTCCCTTTTTCTTACTCCTAGGGAAAAGCTATAGTCCCATATTAAGAATTTGATTCCTGAGAACCTTCTCTCCCTCCTGAAAATATTTTGCTTCTGCAATCTTAAGACATGGAACCCTAAATATCCTATATCTTAACCCCTTAAAATCACTCTCCTTTTCCAGGAAGAATAGCACTCTAGAAATACTTAAATTATAGAATACTATAGAATAGTTGTGAAATAGTTTCATATACATCATTTTTGAACACTATAATAACTACATGAGATAGGTAGTATAAAATTATCTCCAATGTATTGATGAGTAAATTAAGGTACATCAAGATGAAGTAAAGCCTAGAATACATGTCAGACTATACTCAGAATTCCCTTTATCATGAAATCTAAGATAGTAGATGACTGCCTTCTAAGACTCCCATTGTTTCTACTTCCTTAATAACTGTTTTCTTATTGGTTATAACCCAATGTAGAGAGGGATTCCCTTTGTTCTCTAAAAATATGAAACTATCACCAAGACAAATCAAAAAATTAATCTGTTTCTCTGGAGTTACCTACAGCATATATAAAGAAAACTAAATCCATCCAATAACAACGAGCCCCTACTCATCCCATCTGTTCCCCTTTCATGTTTTCAATGAGATTGCCTTGATAATCAAAAAGATTATTCTTGTAAAGATTTTATAAAGGTGAGAATGTAGACATATAGGATAACAGTTGATAATGAGTTTGACATAGAGAAGGCACTTGATAAATGTTTGTTTTGGTTGTGAATTTATTAATCACCCATTATTAAGTGTTATTAAACTTAAGTGTTATTAAACATTTATTAACAGGCAACTAGGCAGTGCACTGGATAGAACACTGGTGCTGGAGTCAGGAAGATCTGAGTTCAGATTAAAACTCAGATACTTAATACTTAGCTGTGTGACCTTGGGCAAGTCACTTTAACCCCATTACCTTGCAATAAAAAGGCCAAAAAAAACCCCATATATTTGTACTTATTCAGGCATAATGATAAGCACTGGGAATATAAAAGAGGTAAAAGACAGTCTCTGACCCTCAAGAAGCTCATTATTATTAATGGAGGAGACAATAATTAAGATCCTCCTGGTTTCCAGTTTTGGTTTTTTTTAAAGTACTGTGTATTATCTTTCATCTTTTGGGAGAAATTTCCCCTGTGATTTTTTTTTTCCTAGGGGAAAAAGGAGTATGTACAGTAACCAAAGAAACATCAAAATTCAAAGTAGCTATCAGTTCTATGTGACTTTCTTCTACTTCTCCAGTAATAGTTCAATGGCAGAAAAGAAGGAAAAACAAATTAAGAATAATGCCATTCTGGAGCAGCTAGGTGACACAGTGGATAGACCATCAGCCCAGGAGTCAGAAGGACCTGAATTCAAAATCAGTTTCAAACAATTAATAATTGCCTTGCTGTGTGATCTTGGGCAAATCACTTAACCTCACTGCCTTGCAAAAAAAAAGAAGAATGCCATTTTTAGACACTTGGTAAACATTAATCACTGACCCTCCCAATATGTGAAAGGTAATCAATGATTAATAAGCTGACACACTACTGGAAAAATTAAACTTCTTTCATATTGACATGCTTTCCCATAAACCAAATGAGGTTGGTTTAATTTTATATCCAACAAGCAGCATCATTTTTATGATACCAGACCATCTTTGCTGCAGCATGTTCGTGATGAGTGTAAGCACAGATACAACTAAAAAAAATAAATGAACTTATGTGTCTATATCCACAGAGGATGAAGAAATGGAGACCATTTAGAAAAACCCGGATTATAGCAACTCTTTGATATTTAAATGACTTGAATACAGAACTAGGTATAAAAAAAAGTTTGTGAAAATTGTAATGGAAAATATAATTGAGAATCAATAAATAAATAAGACAAAACTTAAATACTAGGTAAAATCCTTCCTCTTGCATATCATGAATATTGGCATTAAAAAGAAAGCTGGATGGTACTAGATGTGGCAGGTATTTCCTACTCCCTTCTAAATCAAAATAGCTATGTTTCAATGGACAAATAATGACTAATAATAGACAAATAGATATAGTTAATTCAAAATAAATTGTAGGCTTGTTAGAGAAAAGTGCAAAGTAAAAAAGAAAATGAGAAGAAAGAATAAAAATGGTACTCTGTGGATTTACAATGAACTTTTTGAGCAATGGAATGAATAAAAAGAATTGTCACTTTCTATTAGAAGAGCTGGGAAAAGAAATAGCAAAGTAAAATAATCTCTGTCCCCAAGGAGCTTATATTTTAATTGAAAAAAAAAAACACCTATAGGTGAGTACAGGACAGATGGTGAAGTTATGTTCTAGGAGAGAGAAACAGCAGAGTGGATGGCAAGACCCAGTGGTCTGGAAAATATCATCAGAGTAGAAAACAAGCTATTGACTCTGGCAAAACTGAAGACATGGACTCTAGCTAGCACAAATTCCTAAGAGATGTATAACTGAGACAAAACATTTGGAACAATTAGTATATTGAAAGAGCCCAGAAGCCATCCAAACCTATAAGCACTTATCTGCCTTGCTAAGTAAATGTGTGAACTGAGGGAAATACAAGTTGAGAGTGTGAGCTAATTTGCAAAACCTTATGTTTTTATAGGACAAGCAACATTGCCTGTCAAAATTTCACAAAGAAATTGAGTAAATATAAACTTTAAGAGAAGTTAGCAAAAGACCTAACTAAAAATTAGACTCTCTGAAAAGTATCTGGACATAAAACATGAAGGACTACAGACAAATTAGAAATGAAACATGTATACCAGAAATTTTATAGCAATTTATTTTCATTAATTTTAATTATGAAAACGAGGAATGACCTCAGGAGTGATCTTTGGCATTCTGGAGTAATAGTAGTATTAGTAGCAGCAGCAGCAGCAGTAGTAGTAGTTAGCAGTAGTGGTGGTAGTGATGATGATAGTATTATATAGAATTTTAAGGTTTGAAAAGCATTTTATAAATATTATCTCATTTGATCCCCATACCTTCTATAAGGGGTAGATACTATTATATACTTTCTTAACAGATCAGAAAAACAAGGGAAACAGGATAAGAGGCTTGCACAGTGTCACACAGCTAGTATATGACTAAGGCTGTATTTGAACACAGGTCTTCCTAATCCAAGGTCTTCAATCTGGCCACTGAGCCATCCAAACTGCTCACTTCTGGGGTTTCATAAGAGGGAAAGAAGCCTTCCCAGAAAGTCACACCTGAATCCTTCTTCCCTCCTCTCTTTTCCATATCTAAAAAGATTTTATTATAATAATTTTTATTAAATAATTTTGATAACACTCAGAGATATTAAAGGTCCTCAAGGCTCAATCTTATGATACTAATCATAGTTAATAATTAGTAATTAGTAGGCAACCACTAATATAATCCAGAGATCAGTAATTGCCCTCAAGGACACAGAATGTTAAAGCCAGAAAGAACTTTGGGATCATTTGGTCCAACTATCTCCTACTACAGAAGAGGAAGTTGGGACCCAGAGAGGGAAGTCATTTATTTACTCTCATAGCTGGTCAAACTAGTTATCCATCACTAATATTCAAATTCTTATACAATGCTCCAGTGGTATCAAAGTCAAATAGAAAGTGTGGAGGGCGAAGAAAAGAAACTAAATCATATATAAGAATCCTGGGGGGCCAGTTACTAACATATTTACATTATCTGTGCTCTATTTCATTCTTATTTTTATTTTCTTTAATATCTCCCAGTTACATTTTAATCTGGTTTGCCACAATCTAGAGTGTTGTGGGACGCAGATGTTTTCCTTTCTCATAGCTAAAAATTGGCTTTGCAAAAAAAAAAAAGTCCCAACTCCTAGTCATTTTTCTTTCTCTTCCTCCTCCCCTCTGTTTGCAGTCTTTACTATCTATGATCAGAATTTCTGTGCCCACTATATCCTGAATGACAATTGCTTAAAGGAATTGTTATGAAGTTATTTATTCATATACCGCTCTAAGGTCTCAGATGTCTCTTCTAAGGGAATTTCTTGGAACTAATGCTGGGTACAAGTAAGAGATACATTTTTTTTCCAGATAACTCCATCATATTGTCACAATAATTTTGATATCCCCTATTTGAATCAAACAACAGTCACTCAATTTATTGTGATTTGATGGAGATCAATAATTGTAAGATGAATTACACAGAGTAGGATCAAGTTTCAACTAGTAGCTATTAAGGAAAGAGTTATATATGTTAGGATTAAATAATCTCTTTATGTGGTAGTGATATTGTGTCTATTAATGGTATCATTGTAGATTATAGGATAAAATCATATGACTGTTTGTCAGAGTAGCACATTACTCTGAAGTTTGCTATAGCAGTAGCCTTCATCCCTCATCCCATGAATCAGTCACTGTTCCATTGTGACCTTTCCTTTTCACCCTCCACTTCCTTATTTCCTAGGATACCACTGACTAAAACACCAGATGTCTGATTTCCTAAAACCTCTACTGAGATGGCAGGTGGAAACCTGCCGTTTATGGTTCAAAAACCAACTGACAAAGTGGTTATGATTGATGGACAAGCCCTCAATCAAAGAGTTTGCCCTGCTTCTTGTGTTAACCAATCATGAAAGTGTATTGCCTCTTTCCATTTTTAGTGCTCTCCCAAGAATATAAAAGTAGCTATCACCCAAAGGGGGGTCCCTCACTGTGAAGATCTTGGATCCAATTGGTGACAGACCTCTAGACTGCTTAAAATAAATTGAAAATATCTGGAGCACTCAGTGTTGTTTTTGGTACACACTGGATTGGAATTTGGGGGTCACAATATGGGTAATTCAGATATTACCTCCATTTTGCAAATCAATTGATGCAAGGGAAGATTAAATAAATTGCCTAAAATCTTACATATGCTAAGTGAAACTTAAACCTAGGTCTTCTGATCCCAAAGGCCTATGATATTTTCTACCATGCCACTGTGACGAATGGTCTGGAGGGGGAAAAAACTGTCAATGAAGATCTGACTTGGTATTAGACAAAGGCAAACATTTATTAAATTTCCATTATACTAAAATAAATAGAAAAGAACAAGAGGAAGTCCACAAAGGGACACTGACAAGGAGGACAAAACTGGAATTGCTGTGTTGTATACTTTTGAAAAGTCTGAGCAGTATTTACTTAGTATTTATGGTTTCAGATGGAATTCTCTCACTCTGATCATGTTTGGAAATGATTGTTGGTGTCTGATTATTGTAGATTCATAATTTTTTAACAAGGTATGAGGTAATCTTTGTTTCTGGGGAGACTGAAACTGGTGGATCTCATGAGCTCAGTTTCTGCTGTTGTAGCCAATAAGATAGGTGTCTGATCTACATCTGGCATCAAATGAATTCTAAGATCTTGGGAGCCACCAGAAGGAACCTCAGGTCCCTTAACTGGGCTGAGGAAACAGAGCAAGTCAAATGTCTAGTGGCAATGAACCCTTGAGTAGCCACTGTGTCTCCATTTTGGAGGATAGAAGAAGACTGAGTCTTAATGTTTTTTAATATGAAATTCTACTGTACATCCAGGAAAATAAATGAGGTTTAGGTTTTGTTCCTATAAAGTAACAGTGAATAAGAGACAAATCCACAGTGAAATGGGTAGAAGGCCTAGGAAAGGGTACTAAACAGGGAAGCCCAGGAGTCTGAAAAGACTTCAGAAACAGCACCTAACACTGTTTGACTTAGTGCAAATCAAAACATCTCAAATAATTCTAATAACAGCTAACATTTATATAAAACTTCAAGGTTTGCAAAGTGCTTTACAAATATCTCATTTTATCTTCCCAACTACCCTCGCAAGTAGGTGATATTAACAGTTAATATTTAAATAGCACCTAAAATGTGCTAAGTGCTTTATGACTATTATGTCATCGGATTCTCATAACTACCTTGGAAATAGGTTCTTTTATCATCCCCATTTTACCGGTGAGAAAGCTAAGACAGAGATAATTGAGTCAAAGTCAAATAGCAAGAAGGAGTCTGGGGTTTAATTTAAACTCAAAGCTTCCTCATGACAGCTCTGGTCCTCTGACCACCAAACAACTCAGCTGCCTATCTATGGGACCTTTTCACTATCATCTCTTGGAGGTTCCAGTTTCCTTCAAAGTTCAGGTTAAAGGACATTTTCTAGATGAGATCTTTTCTGATCCCTTTTCTAGTACTTGGATTCCTCTTCCCCCTCCCAACTACATTGTATTTATTTTATTTATATTCACACATACACATTGTCTCCTCAATAGAATGTAATCTCTTTAGTGACAAGGTTGGGTTTTTTTGTTTTATAATCGCAAATTGTAACTACTTAATAATTGTAACTTGACTGCCAGTTCCTTGCCTCAGAGATTACTTTCCATATACTCTGTCTATATCTTGTTAGGAGCATAAGTCATTTAAAAGTTGTAGAAGGGAGACTTCTTGAAGGCATGAACTATTTTTGCTTTTCTCTGCATACCAGTCATTAGATAAAGTAAGCACTAATTCCATACTTGGTGACAAACTGATGGGTTTATTGAAATGCCATCACTATCTTATCCTGGGATCTTTTCATCCAAGGACAATAGGATATTTATCAAGCTGAATCTTAAATCTTTAAAATAAAGTTGGTTTTTCTGAGAAGTAGATGCTGAAGAAGGAAAAACCAGCAAGGATGTGCTTTTTTTTTTCAGGGAAATTTCCAGTTTCCTGCCAACATCCAAGTCTATCAAAATGGCATCTATAAGATGAAACTATAATTTTGAATAGTAATTTTTCGATGAGAGACATACAAGGAGGAAGAGGAAAGTGGATGACCAGTCAACACTTAAAGCCTCAGTGTTGTCTCTCTTATGGTCATAGATAAAAGGGGACATGCTAGGGAAGGAATTTGTGTTGTTCAGAAAGGTGTCAACCCAGAATCTCAAGACAACCCAGACTTTGACCATAGTCATTTTCCTTCTTCAGGGTCTCTCTGAGGGTTGGTATTATTATTGTGGTAGCTGTTCATCCTTTATTTTCTAAGAGGACCAATGACCTCATGATGTTGGGGTAGAATAGTGGGTGATGGGTGATGTCTTGACTTGCCCATGTGTTGGGTTTAAATGAGGCAGAATTGCACATCAGCCTTACTCTCTTTTC
Source organism: Macrotis lagotis (assembly GCF_037893015.1). Classification (NCBI taxonomy): domain Eukaryota; kingdom Metazoa; phylum Chordata; class Mammalia; order Peramelemorphia; family Peramelidae; genus Macrotis; species Macrotis lagotis. The sequence continues at coordinate 38,763,870 of NC_133659.1, read as the reverse complement.
CTGAGTAATTGAAGTCCAGTGGCAGGACATAAGTGACTGTCAATCTCTTTCTGTCCTGGGATATAGTGAATGACCTTAGCATCTTCAATGTCTCACCAAGCTTGAAATACTTCACCATGCCTCCTTTAACCATCTTCATGGATGGTGGAACAAATTGTTCTTATCTGCCCATTCACATGCTTGGGATATAGGCTTGAGGCCTGCATTACCTTTAAACCTGATTTAATTGTCTACTGAGATAGTTTTATCAGAGTGTGTGTCACTACATCTGAGTGACCAGGGAAACTAGCAGTTTTTATTTTAAATCTATTCTAATCCTAGACTAGTAATATTTTGGGGACCAGATTCTTGTCTGGTATCTCTCACCAGACTGTGGAGGAAAGGTTGCCCAGTCTGGCAGTACTTTGGGTTCCTCCCCTTCTAATTCCATGGCACCTCTGATGCTAATTTTCCTCCTCTCCACCACAGTGGACCAAGATCTCAGTTCATATATTTCAGAACTTCCCTCTGGGCCATGAAGTTATATATTTATAAAAACCCATGAGGATGTGCAGTATCTTATATCCACTATATATTTGTATATCCAATATACAAACAACACAATGTATTGGAATCCCAGAGAAAAGAGGGAGAATGAGGATCATAAGCAGATAATTGTCAATAGTCTTGGGTTCTGATAACATCCAGTTTGAGGGACTTACAAGAAGATGCTGTTCATAGATAATATTAGGGAGAGAGCCTGGAAATGACTGGAAAGAATAGGAAGCATCCCTCTACCCTATTAAGTCAATGTATTGAGAGGGAGAAGAGATAAAAAAAAAGGGGGTCAAGATACTAGAATTGCATAGATTAAAAGAAGGATCAGGAGAGGAATAGTGAGAATACAAATGAAGATTGTGAACAATACAGGTAATAATGGAGAATATAGAGGATAGGGAACCAAAAAAATGGTTAGGGTAGAATGATTAGAGGTGAGGTGCAGTAGCAGGGAGAAGCTAAAATGTAGGCGGTCTAGAACTCCAAATCTAGAATTTGCTAGACTTCCAAGAGTAGATTGACATGTACCTGCTAAGAGTTGATTTGATTATCATATCACTTCTTGAGTAAAAAGGATGAAGAAAGGGAGAGGAAAGGGTGGAGGAAAAAAAGGTTCAGCCTTTAGTACTAGTCCAAGCCTTGTGGTCAAGTGGTCTACTGACGAGAGAGAGGATCAGTGTGTCTGGGTCCTCACTGGTTATCCAGAGTCAAAGTGTGATTGGTTTTCTATTGTTCTTTTATTAATTTTCAGTTGCATTAAGCTCTTGAAGACCCCTTTTGGAGTTCTATTGACAAAGATCCTGTTGTGGTTTGCCATTTCCTTCTCCAGCTCCTTTTACAAATGAGGAAACTGAGACAAACCGGGGTAAGTGACTTACCCAGAATGACCCAGTCAATAAGTGTCCAATACAAAATTTGAACTTAAGTCTTCCCAATTCCAGACCCAGCACTCTAACCTCTGTGCCACCTAGTTCTCCATGATTGATACAATTTATCATGCCTGCCTTACTCAAGGTCCAGTTCCATTGATGATTTTCTCCAACTGGGAAGAAAAAGAAAGCAAGTCTTTGACTAAATCTGGTGTCCAGGTGAGCTGGTGGTAAGACTCGGAGGAAGGTCACCAGACCGGCCCAGGTCTTAGTCTAAGTCTGGTAGACCTACCTATGCTTATGCTACGGCTCCCAGTGGACTCTTTTAGTTGTAAATTTATGATTCAGCAGTGGTTGGTAAACTCAAGAGGCAAGGCAATTTGGGGGGTGAGGGAAAGGGAAACTTGAGGCCTGGGAAAGACACCTTCAAGAAGGATGAATAGAACACTTCTCTTAAGTGTTGTTGTGAATCCCAGGTTGTTATGAATCACTAGTCATGTGGCCATTAAGCTAAATTAAATAATACAAGAATTTATTAAGTACCTACTAGGTGTCAAGCAATAACTATTCTAGGGCCAAAGATACCAAGACAAAAATGAAATAATTTCTGACCTCAAAGAGTTTACATGTACACAGAATATATATATATATATATATATATATATATATATATATATATATATGAAATATAATTCCAGGGGAGGGGAAGAACTCTGACAGCAAGGTATCAGAAAGGCTTCCTGTAGAAGACAGCCATTGAGCTGGGCTTTTAAAGAACCCAGGAATCCACTAGATTAGAAGTAAGGAGGGAGAGCATTCTGGGAATGGGAAATATCCTGAGCAAAGAGGTAGGACTTCAGTTAGAGGAAACAAATCATTTGGGCAGTCAGACTAGAGTTTGTGAGGGGTGAGAGACAAAGTCATCTCAAAAGACCTTGAAAGCTCACCAAAGAAGTTTGTATACTGTCTTAAAGAAGCTTCTTAAGCAATGGGGTTTGACATAGGGCAGACCTGTACTTTAGGAAATTCATTTCAAAGGGGTATAGAAGATGGTTTGGGGGAGGGAAGGGGAAAGGATAAACAGAACCAAAGAAACCAATTAGTGGTCCTAAGGAAGTTTATATTATTGGTGCTGGTGGTGGTAGTGATTTATTTTCTCTAAGAGGATCAATGACATCATGAGGGTGATGTCTTCACTTGTTCATGTATTGGATTTAAGTGAGATTGAGCTGAAAAAAGTCATCAGCCTCACTCTCTCCAGTTATCTAAGTCCGTCGGCAAGACAAAAGTCAAGATGGTTGGTGGTCATACTCTGCATCCTAAGGTAGTGGAGAAAAGAGATATTTGAAATGGTGTGGAGTTAGAATGGAGAGGACTTGGTATTTGAGTGAGCATAGAGTTAGGGATGATTCTGGGGTGGGTGGAAGGATGGTGGTGTTCCTGAAAGAAATAGATACTTGGAGGGTGGTGGGTTGGGGGACAAGAGGATGAGCTGCAATTTGGACGTTTGAGGGGGCATCACAGATAACCAGCAAGCAACTGGAACTAGAACTCTGAAGGAAGACGACAACTTGAATATTAAAAATTGGTGTAGGAGTCATGTGTATATGGAATGATCATTGGCTCCATGATAGTTGATAAGATCTCTGAGTGAGCTAGTGAGAAGATGGCATTCAGAGCTGTAAGAATTGTCCTAGGTTACCAAGTTGCTCCCCTCCAGAGACAGATCTCTTTTCACTTCACCACACTACCTCCCTTTTGGTCACTAGCTAATATTTTAGATACTGATTTTGGAGCTACCGCGGACATTACTAACATTCTCTCATTTGCTCCTCACAATCATTCTGTTGAATAGACATGTCATATTACTTAGTCAGCAAGTTTTTGTCAAATACCTACTATACAAATACTACTAAGTGCTTGCTGTGATACAAGGCAGAAAGTGTAAGCAGCAAAGGAGAGACAGACAGTAGGAAAATATGAGGAGAGGGACAAGTTCCACACGGGAAGGTGGTATTGGGAGGCGCCTTGAAAGGAGAGGGTTATAGTAGCCTGAGAGGAAGGAAGAATGCTCACAGTATTCTCCAATGTACGGATGAGGACAACCCAGCATGGTGCAGCAACTTGGTAACCTTGGTAACCAACCTTGGTAACCCCAGAGAAAGTTTTCTTTTACTTTGCTTCACCAGGGTTGTTGAGATTAAGATCGATCCCACTTGATCCCTCCTTTCTCACATTTACCTGAACCAATCCAGCCCCATCCAGCCCCAAATGCTGAGTCCGTAAAAATCTTCTTTGGGAAAGTTCCTGAACACACATAAAAAAGAAAGGGAGATTCAATTTCCATAGCAACCCCGAGATCTAAGTCTTGTCTAATTAAGGGATTGTGGTGGATGGTCCTCTGGGGAGGGAACTTTCCAAGCTGAAGTAAGAAGCACATCCCTGACTTGGAGGAATCCTAGGAAAGTGGGTGGTGGCAATGTGAAGGGTGGCTCCGGGAGAGAGGGTTCCCCGCGGTGATGCCCCATAAGCGGCTTCAACGCAAGAACCCCGAGAAGGTGGCAGAGGGAGGCTGGACGGCTGGTGCTCGGGGGCCGCGGCTGGGGCAGAGGCGAGTCTGGCTGGGAGAGATCTCAGGCCCGACTTCAATCTTCCTGTGACGGGAGAGAGCCCGGGGCCGGCGGGGAGAGCCTGAGCCCCGGGGCCGGCGGGGAGAGCCCCGGGCCGGGCGGGCCAGAGCCCCGGGTCCGGCGGGGAGAGCCTGAGCCCCGGGCCGGGCGGGCCTGAGCCCCGGGTCCGGCGGGGAGAGCCTGAGCCCCGGGCCGGGCGGGCCTGAGCCCCGGGTCCGGCGGGGAGAGCCTGAGCCCCGGGCCGGGCGGGCCTGAGCCCCGGGTCCGGCGGGGAGAGCCCCGGGCCGGGTGTGCGGGCCCAGCCCGCCGTCAGGGCATGAGGGCTGTCGCGGGGCCGGGCCGGGCCGCGGGGCGCTGGGGCCCTCGAGGCTCGGCCGCCCGGCCCGGCGCAGCAGCCGCAGGTGGCACGGTGGGCAGTGCCAGCGGCTCGGGGGCGGGGGTCCGGCCGGGGGGCGGGGTGGGCTTGGAGGCCCCGGAGGCGCGGGGGCGGGGCCGGGAGCGCACGTGCGCCCCCACCTGCGGCGGGGGGCGGCGGGGGGAGGAGGCGGGGGGGGCGGCGGGGGGAGGAGGCGGTGGCGCTCGCCCCCCCCCCCCGCCGCCGCCCCGCCCCGCCCCCCGCCGAGAACTTAGTCAGCGGTTGGCGCCGCCCGAAGCCCATTGGCCGCCGCGAGGCGCCGCGTCACAATGGAGCCGGCGGGAGGCGGCGAGCCGGGCCGCGGCGGGGCCCCCTGAGCGCGGCCGCCCGTGCCCGCCCGGCCCCGGCCCCGGCCCCGGCCCCGGCCCCGGCCCGGCCCCGGCTCGGCCCCGGCCCCCGGCTGCAGGCGGCGCGGCTGGGCCCGGCCCCCGCGGGCGCGCAGGTGAGTGGGCGCGGGGGGCGGCGCGGGGGCGGCGGGCGGGCGGCGGCAGGTGGCCGGCGGGTGGGCGAGGGCCGGGGCCGCTGCCCGCGGGGCTCCGCCGGGGCGCGCGGGGGTCCCCGGACCCGGGCGCGGGCCTCCCCCGGCCGGCGGCTCCCGCTCCGGGCCTGGGCGGCCCCCTGCGGCCGGGGCAGCTGCCCGGGGCGGCCGGGCCCCCTCCGTGGGGCCTCGCTGGGGGGCCCCGACTGCCCCCCGAGCCTCGTGCCCGGCGCCGGGCAGGAGGGACCCGCGCCCCGCGGCCACAGCGCACGCACCTCGGCCCACGCGCGCCTGCCCGGGGCTGCCACATTTTTCATACCAAGAAAAGTTTACTTTCTGGATTCATTCTGCTAAAGGACGGCAATATTGTTTTCTTAAAAAAGCTCTTCATGGATTCATTCCTCTTTCGAAGGAATTAAAATGTGACGAGAAATGCCCAGCTGATCTCCATGGACTCATTCCCCTTTCTAAGGAAGCAGAACATTTTTTAAAAAGCTTTTTACAGATTCATTCCTCTTTCTAAGGAACTAGAACCTCTTTTGAAATAAACTTCTTTTTTTCTAAGGAATTAAAATGTCAAAAAAGACCCAGTTTATTTTCATGGATTCATTCCCCTTTCTAAGGAGCTAGAACATGGATCCATGAAAGCAAGCTTTTTTTTATTCCCCTGCCTAAGGATCTAGAACATTTTTTCAACAAAACAGAAACCCTTTACTTTCATGGATTCATTCCCCTTTCTGAAGCCCTTAAAAGTGTGTCCTGGCCACCAGTACCTGTAAGAAACGCCAAGATCCTATGCTTTCAAACCAAAAGGGAGGACCTCTTCAGTATACTCACTCCAAGAACAAGATTGAAATATTCCGGTGTTCCAAAGCGAATTCTGGCCCTGCTCTGCCACTTCAGCCTCCCAGAAGTGCAAGCAGGGGATAGCGTAAAGGCCACTAGTTGTTGTAGAGGCCCTTTACACGGGGGACACTCCACGCGAAAACCCATCAGCCTGGAGTGTGGCTGCTGAGTGGGCCTTTGCCAGAATCCTCGAAGCCCGGTTCTGCCCTCCGGACCACTCCTTCCCCTGAGAGTAAGGGGCCAGCGGACCCCTTCGCCAGTGATCTGCGGGTCATTCAAGGCTTTCAGTGTGATCTGTGAGAGCTGAAATTTATACTAGCTAAAGGGCAAGCTGCTGGTTCAGGCATCATAGCAACACAAATGTGGGGCTTACTGAACTGCGGGACCCCTGACAATCAATCTCCTCTTAACTACTTTCTGTACCTTAGGTCATTCGAGATAATGGCTCACAAATGAGCCTCAAACTCTGTAGCTGGGGAAAACCAGGACTGTTGGCAGAATTGAAAAGATGTTCTTATATGTCCAACCTTGAGATGTATATTCATGATCACATTTTATTGCCGGATTGTAGTTGACTAGTTGCCCTTTAAAAGGGAGGGGATTCTTCATTTGTGTCCTGCCCTTTCAGTTGCCAGGATTCTCAAAAGGAGGGCACAAAGCCATAAGGAAAAAAACCTTCCTGTTCTACCAGCAGCAGAGAAACACTAAGTTATATTGGTAACTAAGGTCTCCTGTTTATATGGTCATGATCTGAAATGAGCAATGCTTTTTGTTTGTTGAAACGCCACATTTAAATATTTGCAGATCTCAAAAGAAGCTTCTCTGATACTTTCTGTTCTTTGGTCTCATTAAAATTTGTCATCAGGGGCATCAAGGATGTGTTGGGGGGTTTTTCAAGACAGTGGGGTTAAGTGACTTGCCCAAGGTCACAAAGCTGGGTAATTATTAAGTGTCTGAGGCCAGATTGAACTCAGGTCACCCTGACTCTAGGGCCAGTGCTCTATCCACTGTGCCACCTAGCCGCCCCCAAGGATGCGTATTTCTTGATATGGTTCTGGAGATAATCATGTTTACCCTTTTTTTCAAATATCCAAAGACAAAAGGCCATCTCAGCCACACTCCCTGGTATATATCTGGTTTCTTACAAAATGATTCCATCACCTATTTTCCCTTTTCCACTCTCCCTTTCGCATATGTGACCATTGAAGAAACGCATAGAATTAAAAAATAACAGCATTCTTACTGTAAGTTTCTTTGAGGTTGTTTCCACCCCCTTTCACATATATGTGCTTCCCCAACTAAGGCATACAGAACAGTCCCACAGACTGAATTTAGATCTTTCCCTGCCAAAATTGAAGTAGGCTACAAAGTGTGCTATATGAAGAAACTCCCATTTTAAGCACTGTATCCCCCCCCAACCCAACTCTACTCCTTGTATATTGCCTCTATTTACATAGTTGTCTTCTTATGTTATCTACCCCATTGGACTGTAAGCTTCTTGAGGACAGGGACTATGTTTCTCTTTTAAAGCATCCTCACTAGTTAGTGCTGAATAAATAGTCACTAACTTGACCCAGTTTCCTAACCTCAAATTCTGCCTCCCTTTTCCTCCCTTTCCACCCCCAATCAGTTTTCAAAAGGATACTGGGAAGCTGGATCCAGAGATAGAATGGACCTCAGAGACCATATCTAGTTCACCCTCCTCATTTTATTAATGGGGTGACTGAAGCTCAAGCAGGTTAAATGACTTTCTCCAAGGTCACTATGGCAGGAATGTCAGAGACAGGCTTTGAATGCAATCTGCCTGCAGAGCAGAAGCTCTTCTCCCCGCATCAGATCTAAACAGTATTAAATCTGCTCCATTTTCTCCATTCCCACTAGGACTACTCTAGTTTAGACCTTTGTCCTCTCACCTGACTTTTACTACAGTCTCCTAATTTTTCTCACTGACTCTTATCGGATACAGTGTGGTTCTACACAGTGATCACCTTAATTTACATCAGACTTCTTTCTGACATTTAAAATCCTTTATTACCTTGTGCCACCCCACTTTTCCATACTTAATATAGGTATTCAGCTTTAACACCCTATAATCCAGCCAACCTGGACATTCCATTTTGTCCAGATTACATCAGCCCCAGATTTTTGCTTCGTTTGGTTTATTCCCTTTGCCACCTGATTGCTTTAAGATATTAGACTGTGGCTATGGTCTCCTAGCATCAAAGGAAGAGGGTCCTCAGGGATTGGCAGGCAATAAGGTTCCTGAAGTAGCCATCATCCAGTGCCAGTACCTACCTCCACCAACTTAGAGTCATCTGCATCTTTAGAGAACTTTCACTTCTCCCAGCTTCTTGTCCTTAGGCAAAATTTTAAAATAGACTCAGTTTCTTGGTTTTTAAGTCTCTTTCTATACTTCTTTCCCCCTTCTTAATGCTCTTCTCCCTTGCCTACATGTGTTGTCCTGAATTGTATTATCTTAAATTGGCCTAACCACTGGGCTCAACTTCTTCTTCTGCCTGATGGGAAAGTGCCTCGTTGCCCCCACCTTCATCAAAGGGTAGGTGGCTATTGTTAGAACTTAGATTGTGGTTGTCCAATCATTAGGCTGCCTTTTGCCCAGGGCTAAAGTATTTTAAGTCCTTTCCTCCCTTATGGATAGAGCACTGACTTGGTGTCTGGAGGAAGGGGGTTTGAATGCAGCCTCAGACACTTGATACTTACTAGCTGTGTGACCTTGGACAAGTCACTTAACCCTGATTGCCTTACATCTAGGGTCATCTGCAATCATCCAGTCTGGCCACTTGACCCAGATGGTTCTGGAGGAGAAGGTGGGGGTAGTCAGCACAGCCCCCCCCCCCCCCCATTTCAATCCAGTTCACTTGGTTGTCATAACATCACCTCTCTGATGTCATGGTCTTCTTTAAAAATGAAGGACAAACATTGTTATTATTATTATTGTATTGTAGGCAGAATCTGCCTAAATCTACTCATAAAGCCTAGTGATTTCTTCTTTCTCCATTCTCTCTCTCTCTCTCTCTCTCTCTCTCTCTCACACACACACACACACACACACACACACACACACTCACACATGAATACTATACACACATGATCTCCTTTGAGCAAATCTGCAGTAGCTCAAAACTGGATTTGTTTTAACTTATTTACAGATATTTTATAAATAATAAGACTCAGAGATGGAGATTGGAAACCACATCTTCCTGACTCTTGAGTGTCATGTAGTATTCACAACATAACATTGTCTGATTCTATTGAGAGTAGCTGTGAGGTAATGAGATTGTTTAAATAAGCAATCAGTCACTTAGGGAGCTGAAAGAGTGTTGTCTTTTAGATGGTCATTTGGGGAGTTTATACATTTACTCTGATGCTGCTTTAACTATTTTTAACAATCTTCATTCAGAATGTCTCCAGAAAGATTTGGCAAGCTATTCCAGAATAAAATGATCTTATTTATCTTCACTTGACCCCCCACTTTTTTAACCAAAAATTGATCATCTAGATTGATATTCATCCAACTTTGCAAAAAACCAAAGTTCACAAAGAGTGAGGATTTACAACCATGCAGGATATTCAAAAGAATTGTGGCAGACTCCAAAGACTTTTCCTTGGAATAACTGGAATAAAGTTTATAATTTTGTTGACTTAACCTCATAATAGGTGGTCTTGCTCCATTTTCTTCATCTTTCAATCTCTTCTAGGAATTGCTTTTAAGTTATTATCTTCACCTTCTTGACATTCATCTCCTTGCCTTTAGTGGTTCCCCTCTCACAGAGAATAGAGGTTCACATTTCTTAGTGTTACAAATTCAGGACTACTGTAATCTGGCCTCAACCTACCCTTCCTGTCCTAAGCACCCACAAGTGTATCATGTAAATCTTCTGCCCTTGGTTAAATATGGCATGCTTTACTCCCCCACCCCACCCCCAACCACACCATCTGTTTCTTAGCTCTACTTTTGATGTTTTCACTCCCTCCCCCCCACTTCTACGTGGCTTTTCTTGCTCATTCTGGAATAAATAACGTTTCCTTCTATTCAACCTGTTGAAAATCCATAAATAAAAAATGCCATCCCAGCTAGAAATGACCTCTTCTTAGAATTATTTAACACCTCATCTTTTACCCACATTTAGAACCTTTTATTTTTGGTTTTATCCTGTGTATATTTGTATATGTTTGCAAGTGCATTAGGTTAAATCTGCAATTTGTGAATGGGTAGGATTACCCAAAAAACTTTGTATTCTAATTGTTTGATTTTAAAAAAGTATGTTCCCCACCTATTCCCATAAATAATATTGTAAATGATGGTTAAATTTATACTAATCCCACAAAAGTCCATTTAATCTATATGTTTGAACTTTGAGGATGAGAAGAGCTAAATTTGGAAAGGTTCATCACCAGAAAGATGGCTTCAGGAGGATTGTTTTTTAGCTACATAGAATAATAGATTTTAAGATAGATGTAATTTTATAAATCATTTAGAGCAGTAGTATCAAACTCAAGTAGGGCTATTAATTTTTACTGAAAGATTCTTGTGGGCCCCATGTTGACTTAGTTACAAATTGCAGCATTTTTATTTATTTAATTGAATATTTCTTATATTTTTATCTGATTCTACCACCACTAGGAAGTGTTTTGGGTTACCCGTAGGTATGTTTGAAATTTCTGATATAGACCAACCATTTTGTTCATTTTGCAAATAAAAAACTGAAACCTTCAGAAGGTACCCAAGGCCACATAGCTAGTTAGTGGCAAAGCTGAGACTTGAACCCAGGACCTCTTAACTCTAGATTTCTATAGAGGCCCTACAGAGCGAGACTGGCTGTCATCATTTGTAGTGGAGAATGCATACACACAGATAAACTCAGAGAATTTAGAAATACTGGACTACACTATATTGATACTACTCATTTGAATTCTGAATCTTCAGAGCTAAGGAACATGGGGTATAATCAAGAAGAGGAAGAGAATTTCCTCCTTTTTCTGGCAGCTTGGCATAGTGCTTGGGACATTGAACTTTTAAGTTAATCTGAGTTCAAATGCCACCTTATTATATACATTGACTATTTGTGTGACTCTGGACAAATGTCTTAGCTTATGTGTGCCTCAATTTCCTCATCTGTAAAATGAGAACCTGAGACTAAAAACAAATTAGACTTGGCTTCTAAGGTCCCTTTGAGGTCTAAATCTTTATTTTATTAATTCCTCTATGGGATTGGACTTTAGCAAACTTTTCCTTCTCTTTGCCACTAATCTACTTGCCTTTATGCACATTCCCACTAGTGCCCCTCTCCCTAGGCTCCCACAGCTTTGCAGCTACCATAAGCTACTCACATATAACTAGGTAAGTTCCATTATTTGCAATAGCAATTCTTTATATAATTCAGTTTGGGATTATTTTCTCATGAGGCTATAAGAAAATAAAATACATCAAAGTGCCCCCCCCCCCAGTATCTGGAAAATCCACATAAAAAGTTTTTGTCCCCCTCCTTCATACCAGAGAAATCTGATTTTTTCTTTATCTATTTGGGGTGTTTACCAGTATGTTATTGTAAAATTTGGGTATATTTATTATAGTAAAAGATAAAATATATTAATGTTACACAGTCCTATAGATACACTTTATGTATTTCTAGGTTTCTAAATGTTCTTTTGTATCATCTGCTGGCCTTCACATGTCATCTGAAGCTTCAAACTCCCCCAAAATTCCCATTCAGTTTCTTAGGCCAACCCTCAATATATTGAAACTGTGTTGGGGAAAGTCGAGATGAGGAAGAGGTAACTGTAACATGCATAGATTTTTAAAAAGTCAGAATTGTATTATACTTGAGTGTTCAGGAAGTGAAAATGCTTGTAAAGGACACTAGTTATCACCAGAGAAAGTTGGCAGAGCACAGGAAAGAAAGGACTTGGGTCTCAATTTTCTCATTTGTAAATGAGGGGGTTGAACTAGAAGATCCCAGATGCTTTAAATTCAAAAATCCTTTAATCCTCTGATTAGCAGCAGGCAGACATCAGGGTCAAAAAGATGATTAGAATATTTAGTGCTGGAATGGACCAGCAGGATCATCTTAGTACTCATTCTATAGTTGGGGAAATTGAGGCTCAAATGACTGACAGCTTACCTAGTTAAAAAAAAATAAGGTCCTCTTGCCATCATTATAATGCCTACCATTTATATATCATTTTACCATTGCACTTTTATTTCCATTACTGAATTTATTCCCGTAATGGCTCTTTGAGCTAGATGGGACAGGCATTATTATCTATATTATACAGATGAAACTAAGACCCATCCAGAGCATGTGATTTAGCCATTTACTTTCATGAAGCCTAGGACAGGTAGCATGTCAGTTCTGAGACCCTGAGGAAAAAGGCAATAGCAGAAGAGAAATTGGAAAAATGAAAAATAAGGGAAACTTTAGGGAGCAGAAGACACATTTAATTTGGAAGAATCTTGCTTCAAGGTTAATTATGTAAATGACAGTTACCCCCAGAAAAAAATTTTCTTTCCCCTGCCCCTTGCTTCATTTCTCCTGCTCCCCTAGTTCCAGATAACACAGTAGTAACATCAGAAAAGCTTAACTACTTAAAATATTAAATGCTATAAGGATCTGTGCCATTGGTAGCCTCTTCATGCCCATCAGGCAAGTTTTCTTATGTCAAAAAAAAAATTTTAATCACTTGGTGGTTAACTTTTCCAGTGATGATCTTCTCCAGACTTGGCTAAGCAAAAGGAGGCATCGTGGAGAGGAGTAGCACTATTCTTGGATTGGGGGGGTCTGTTTTTCTCAAAACGCTTTACAGATGTCATCTGATTCATAGAGGCATGTCTTACCAATATTATCATCTTAGATAAGGAAAGTCTTAACAAGAATTTAAGTGACTTACCCAGAGTCACATAGTCAGCTAGTGTGAGGGACTGGCATATGAGCTCAGGTCTCCTTTACCCCAGGTCCATTATTCTAGCCACTGTGCCAACTAATTGTCTCATATATATGTAGAGGAAAGGAAGAAGTTCATTTTAGGTATTTAGGAAGACATATGTAGGTAAAGAAAAGGAAATAGGAAAGAGAAAGATGAGGAAGGAGGTGGTGTAGTAGTGATCCACTTTGGAGTATAGAAGGTATTTAAATGAGAAATCTAAAAATGATGGGCTTAGCCAAATTATGGAGGAAAGGAATTTGAATGTTAGGTTCATTATTTCTTGGCTATCATTTCTCATTTATTTTTCACTTACTTATTCAGAAGGGTGCTTGGGGAGTGGCACATTGTATGAGACTGAACAGGGATAAACTTGGGGCAGGAAAGGAAAAATTATCACTCTAGAATTGTATGGTGAACTAATGGGTTTATTACCTAGAGTCTGTTGATTTGCTCTTTTGGGTTGCTTTTTTTAAAAATTAAATTAAAATTGAATTTGCAGAACTAATTAAAAATTTACTCACATTAGTCTATTCAGCCCAAATAGTCATTGTAAAATGCTTCTAGCCTAGTTAAGAAACAGGTGAAGCCAAGTTCTAAATGCAAATATCACAGTCCCTACCCTCAAGAAGTTTACATTCTGTTTGGAAACAAAGACAAGTAAACAACTAGGTAGAGACAAGACAGAGAGCATAAATGGAGAGTAATCCTGGAAGAGAAAGTAAAAGAAGATGGAAGAAATGGGAAAAGCCTCCTGGATTAAGTGAAATTTCAACTGAATCTTATAGTAGTTCAAGGGAACAAAGAGGTAGAGGTAAGGGGGTAGTTGTCAATTTGTTTTTAAGAATATTTTGATAACTTTCAGATTATAATTGATCTTCTTTGTAAGTTTTAAGTAGTTTATTCATTTAAAAACTTCATTCTGGGTTGGGTAAAACCCATAGAATTCAGCTGCCTGTTCAAGGTCTTTATGACCCCCCAAAAAAGGCTAAGAGATTCTGTTAGATTTTGTTAGAAGATTAATTTCCTGTATGAGAACACCCATCTCCAATTTATACAGTCTCTCTCATTCCCTGCCTCCCCATGCATACACATCAACACTTTCCCCTTTTTTATATTTATAAATGGCACAATGTGAAATGTTTTACTTTAGAGCTGCCAAGGTCAGTGAGCCTGAGAGTCATCCCATACTAAATCTTGGCAGACATAGGAGGGTTAAAAAAAAAGCAAGTTATTGTAGAGGCACATTTCCCAGAGTGTGTCCTATGGATCCCTGGTGTTTGATATCTTATGAATGAAGGGTCTGTGGGAGAATTTCAACATTGGCAACATTTTCTTTTCAGCATCTTGATTTTAAGTCAGAAATGATGTGTATGTAGCGTACAAAAAAAAGAATGCAGTCTCTTTTTATTTTGAAAATTGGCTTATTTTCCTTTGTCTTGGACAAAAATTTTCCCAAGTCCTCCGTTTATCTTAAGGGATATTCCCTACTCCCAGCCCTCTCAGACCAGCATTATGAATTCTATAAAAATATTTCAAGTCCAATAGTGTTCCTTGGCCAATATTATTTGGGAAAGACTGGTGGAGAACTTTTGACCCCTTTTCTTTTGGGTCCCATTTTATTCTGTTCAGAATAGAAAACTTCATCTATAATTTATGTGTAGCTAACCCATTCTTTTTTCCTAGTTACTAAGCAAGACATTACAGATATCAGTACAGTCAATTTGGTTCCCAGATACTTTCGGTGTTTTTAGGGGGAAAAAATGACCAAAGAACTGAGTGTGGTAAAGGAAGAAATAGTGGAAAAGAAATGGTATTATTGGACAAATCTTGAAAGGGGGTTGAGAGAAAGGTGTCCTTCTTGATTTCTCCCACAGAGCCAGTCCCACAGTTAATTTCTTTTTAAGAGAATGGAGAATGACTGATAGCTTTGCCAAGAGGATGCTTACTCTACACCCACTCTAGGTGCTTGAGAGCCTTGAAGGTTCTAGAGGTGGGGGGCAAGTTTCTCAGTTTCAGTGACTTCCATCTGAGAATGAAGTAAGAGGTCTTCCCCCCCAACTCCTCAGCCCCAGCTGATTTCCTCTTGGACAGAATATGCACATTATAATCCAAAAATAATACTTGGAAGATCAATTTGTTAACTTCAAGAAAGCATTGATTATATCTATTTATCTTCCCAAGCACACTTCCTTTACAGATGTCTTTAGTATTTAATTCTGCAAAAGTAAAAAATTCCAAGCAGTAGTCAACTCTTTTTAATGCAGAGGCACATGTTCACCAAAAGTGGATACAAAAAGTTTAGCATTTTGAGGAATCCAGTTAGAACCAGATATTTCTTAAGAAAACATGGTCTTGTTCATTTCATAAGCCAAGTGACCCCACTCTGCCTTGCCTCTTATACCACCAGCTGATGCAAATCATGACCAATGTAGATTTGATTAAAACATTGAGTTATC
The DNA here is from genome assembly GCF_037893015.1 of Macrotis lagotis. Taxonomy (NCBI): domain Eukaryota; kingdom Metazoa; phylum Chordata; class Mammalia; order Peramelemorphia; family Peramelidae; genus Macrotis; species Macrotis lagotis. Next base: position 38,748,694 of record NC_133659.1, on the reverse strand, counting down.
AATGTAACCTTGAAAAATTGAACACTGATGTCATTTTAAAAGAAAAGCAGATTCAGATTTCTATGTTGCTGTTTTATGTGGATTGATATCCTTTCACAAACTGCCCCCACAACTGCTTGTAATTTCAATAAGGCAAACAAAGACAGAATAAACAATAAAATGAATTCAGCACTTGGGATGCAAAATAAAAGCCAGCTCTGACCGCACCCTTTCAATCCAGCTCTCTTAAACTTTACTGTTTCTGTTTATGATACTACCATCATTCAAGCCCCTCAAATTAGTTAATAACATTGGTGCCATCCAGAAGCCCCCCTTTTTTCCTTCACCTTTCCCACTAATCAATTGCCAGGCTTTCTCATTTATACCAAAACCGTCTTCCATATCTGCCCTTTTCTCTCTTTTCATTTACTTCAGATACTTATCTTTTGTCTAGACTATTTCAGGGACCTTTTTATTTATTTATTTTTCTAAATTTTTCTTTATTTAAGGCAATGGGGTTAAGTGACCTGCCCACGGTCACACAGCTAGGCAATTATTAAGCATCTGAGGTCTGATTTGAACTCAGGTCCTCCTGACTCCAAAGCTGGTGCTCTATCCACTATTCAACCTAGCCGTCCCCAGGGACTTTTGAAATGATCTCTTCCTTGTTTTACTTTTATCCCAATCCACATTATTTTTAATTTTGTTCTGAAATTAATACCAACTAAAATTCTATACATATATATATATATTTAAAAAGAGGATTGCTTGTGCATGCAATTGCAAATTTCAGCTATAACAAAACGGCTTTAAGTGTATAATTAATTCAACCCAAGTTATCTAAGCTGGCATCCTTGTCTGTGGTTTCTCTGGCCTGTTGTTCCCTTTTGCGCATTTTAAAAAAATGATTCAATGAGGGGGCAGCTAGGTTGAGCAATGGACACCAGCCCTGGAGTCCAGAGGACTTGAGTTCAAATTCGGCTTCAGATCCTTAATAACTACCTAGCTGTGTGACCTTGAACAGGTCATTTAACCCCATTGCCTTAATAAGTTAAAAAAATGCTTCAGTGATCCTAGTTTCTTTCCATTTATTAGTGACCTTATAGAGATCTCCCTTTTTCCTTCTTGCCACTTTACCCACTTGGTAAAGAAAAAAGAGAGAAAACCCTTATGTACAAGCATGGTCAATTAAAACAAATCCCCCTCACTGACCATGTCCAAAAATATGACCTGTTCTGTATCTTGAATATTTTTGACAGGAAGTATGGGTAGCATGCTTCTCTTGGGACCTTAGAATTCTAGTCATTTTTAATTGTCATTTCTCACTGGCTCCTCTCTTGAACTTCCTAATCCCCAGAAACACATGTCTGTAAGTCTTAACACCTCCTCAGCATTCCCTACCCCTGGGTTCCCTCCATCCTTCCTTCCCCCTGATTGGAGATGATGGAGTCTAGACATTGGAGAGCTTCTCCCAGATCCTCCACTAGTTAAGGAAGGTATCCAGAGCAGCCTTATCATTTCCCAACCCAGCTGCAGGGTTTTTATCCCCCCTGCCCCATGTCAACTTGCTTTTTTATATGTTGTCTTCCCCCGTTAGATTATGATATATCCTTGAAGGCAAGGATTTTTTTTTTTTTTTTGCTTTTTGCTAGCAGGGTATAAGCAATTAATTAATGGGTTTTGATCATTGATTATATAGTATCTGAGTTCCTAGGCCTTTCAGAGTTGGTTATTTTTACTGTATTGTTATTATGCTCATTGCTTTCTAGATTCTATTTCTTTCATTGTGTATCAGTTCATACAAATCTTCCCAGTTGAACTCTATTCTCTTCATAATTTCTTACAGAGCAATAATATACTTTTGTATTTAGTTACTATGATTTTCTCATTCATGGCCCAATGGCAACCCCTTTGTTTCTAGATCTTTTTTGTAACAAAAATAACAACTATAATGATTTTTGTGTAAGTGAATCCCCTTCCTCTTTTTTTTTTCATCTCTGTTGGGGTATAGGTTCAGAAATAGTACCACTAAATGACAGTTTAGTGAATTTGGAAGGATAGTTTCAAATAAATCTTCTTAGAGACATAGACTTAAGTCACTTTCTTGTTTACCTTCAGCATAACCCTTATTTAATCTAAGCTAATTTGCAATTGATTATCTGACATTTAAAATTATCACAGGGGGCAGCTAGGTGGCACAGTGGATAGAACACTGGCCCTGGAGTCAGGGTGGATCTGAGTTCAAATTCTACCTCAGACACTTGATAATTGCCTAGCTATGTGACCTTGGGCAAGTTACTTAACCCTGTTGCCTCAAATAAATAAAATTAGAAAAAAAAATTACCCACAATCTGATTCAAACTTACTTCTCCAGACTTATAATATCTTTTTAAAAAATTTACTTGATTGTTTTTGTTGTTCATTATAAACATTTAACCATACTCAGAAATCTCTTATAACAAAGTAAAACAAGTAAAATTAACAGTAGTGACTTCTGTCTGAAAGTGCATGCACCATTCTTCACTCATGGTACCCTAACTCTTTATTTTTTAAAATTGTTATGTAATAGAAATCTGTTCTCTTTCCTTTTCTCTACCCCATTAAAAAAAAAAGAAAAAAACAAAATCCTTGCAATAAATATGCATCTAAAAAAAAGCCAAATTCCTTCATTGGTTATATATAAAGCTATAGATGACGCATCTGCATCCTAAATCCATTGCTTCTGTTACACTATGTCCCAACTGTTAACTGAGTTTAATGTTTTATTTTCTACCTCCATACTTTCCTTAGACGCCCAAAATACAGTCCTCTTTTCACCTCTGCCCCTTAAGTCCCTTATCTTTTCTGACATTCATCTCAGTGCCATTTCCTTTTCTAGTTTTTACTGATTCCTTTCCTCCCCCTGCCACCCTTTTCACTTCAGTTAATGTTTTCTGCTTTCTTAAATAATGTTACTTGTGTATAAATGTGTATGTAGATGTAAATAATATATAATGTGCACATACAGACATATGTCTATAAAGATATACAATGATACATCTATATGTGCAAATACCTAGACTATATAAACACACATAGCCATGTATATTCATAATTATATATGTACAAATACACACACACATATATATACATATATATGTATATATATATATATATATATATATATATATATATAAAATAGAGTTATATATTATGTGCCTCTGTAGAAGATTGGATCCCTGAAGGCAGAGACTACTTTGTTTTTCTCTTTGAATCTCCAGTGCCAGTTCCTTGTACTTAAATATTTTAATTGAATTGACTTTTCATCCAAACTTCCCTCCTAGTGCTCCTAAACCTCCTAAAATTTGAATCAACTTGCTTCAATCCTTTTACTACTTGATTAGAGATGGCTTTCGACTCACTTTTTTCCCTTGTGCCTTTTTTGGGGGCATATCTAACCTACTGTTCCATTTTTGTGCCGTGTTACTATGGCAATAGGCACCATAGAAATAGAGAACAAAGCAGATGGAATATATGTTCCCAATTTGTTTTACAATTCTAAAAAGAGATCAGACTTTTTCAGGCATGACTTGTTCTTTATCAGTGGTATCACCCGACCTGGAATACAGCTGCTTCAGGGCACAGGCATAATTAGAATAGTGGGAAGCCCCTCATAGTCCCACATCATGTGTACCTGCATTGTTCCTCCTTCTATTCAGCATGCCCAGAAGTGACTGGAGGACCACTGGGTAACCCCATTATTGACTTTTCCTCCTTTTTTTTTAACTTTTTGCAAGGCAGTAGGGTTAAGTGGCCTGCCCAAGGTCACATAAAAAGGTAAATTATTAAGTGTCTGAAGTCAAATTTGAACTTAAATTCTCCTGACTCCAGGGCCAGTGCTCCATCCACTGAGCCACCTAGCTTCCCTCTTTTCCTTCTTTAAAGATTGAAGGAACACAAAATTCACAGTCAACTAATCCTTAGAAGTGATGCATCTTGGACTGGCTGTGAGATTCACCCCTTCCCATCTCCTACTCTAGGGACAGCTAGGGGATAGAGCACTGGTCTTGGAGTCAGGAAGATGGGTATTGGAATCCAGCTTCAGACTCTTGACTCTTACTAGCTGTATGATCTTGGGCAAGTCACTTAACCTTGATTGCTTCACATCCAGGGCCATCTCCAGTCATCCTGATTCATATCTGGCCTCTGGATTCAGATGGCTCTGGAGGAGAAATTGAGACTGGTGACTTAGCATAGCTCCTCCCTTCTCCTACTCAAATCCAATTCACCTGCATGCTATGGCCTCACCTCCCTGATGTCATAGTCTTCAAGAATGAAGGACAAATATCATCATTGTCACCTCTCACCCCATTCTTTATTGTCCTGTTGCTCGTGTTTTGTCCAATTGCAGGCAAGTGAATACCATTCTACTAATTTAGGCCCTTCCTCTCTCAGCATCTGTGTTCCTTTAATGGATCAAATCTAGATTATTGACTATGGACCTGGATTTTTACAAGCCTGGTAAATTATGAGTTTTGGGCAGAGCCATGATTTCTATTCATTTTGGAATCTGATGAACTATTTCCAGAAGTTTGGGGAAAATTAGAAAGACACCCACCTTCTTCCCAAAAGGCTAATTATCCACAGGTAATTTTTCTAGCAAGAACTTAAGCCACTCAAAAAAGCAATCTTACTAAATAGGAATTCCTTATTCATCAGAAGCATGATGCTTCAGTGCCCCTGTGAATACTAATGTACAGTGAGTGATTTGTAAGTGTTGATGAGCATGCCTCTTTGCTACAATATTTAATTCCTTTTATTTTCTGGATATACTTTTTTGGGGGGGAGTAAGTTTTGAATTGATAAAACTTAGCATATCTTTTGGAATTTAGGGGAATCACATGAAGTCTTTTTTTTGTTTGTTGGTTTTTACAAGGCAATGGGGTTAAGTGTTTTGCCCAAGGTCACACAGCAAGATAATTATTAAATGTCTGAGACTGGATTTGAATTCAGATCCTCCTGACTCCAGAACTAGTGCCACCTAGCTGCCCCACTACCATCATCCCCCAATCACATAATGATTTTTAGATAAGATTTTATTTTTGGAGTTGAATATGTATGGTGTATAGATTTCATTCTTGGAGTTGTATATGTATGGTAGATTAGTAGGAGGATATCAAGCAATACTCAGGGAACCCCAAAGTAGAAACTCCCTACTTGCTGAAGCAAATCACTAATTCTTAACTTCTTTTTTTTAAATTAATTTATTTTATAATTTTTCCCCTAATTTTCCCTCCCCCATCCCCCACAGAAAGCTGTCTGACAGTCTTTACATTGCTTCCATGCTATAAATTGATCTAAATTGAATATGCTGATAGAGAAATCACATCCTTAAGGAAAAAATAAAATATAAGAGATAGAAAAATTACATAAGGTAACTTTTTAAAAAAATTAAAGGTAATAGTCTTTGGTCTTCAAACTCCACAGTTCTTTCTCTGGATACAGATGGTATTCTCCATCACAGAGAGCCTAAAATTGTCCCTTATTGTTGCACTGATGAAATGAGCATAACTCTAACTTCTAATTTTAGAGAGTTGACTGTTGAAAGAGCTGAAATGAAATTCTATGAAGGGGATTTTAAATTTGTGGCACTACTAGGACAGTGGGAGGTCATACTTCAAATACTTGTCACAGACTGAACTTGAACCCAGATATTGTTGTTACCAAGGTTCGCTATCTGAAGCAGTGGTTCCCAGACTTTTTCACCTCCCTTACATCTTGCCTCCCAGGACAACCCACCTTCCTATGTCCCCTATTCAATACAGAAGGATAGCAATCCCAGAATTTATCATGCATGCTCACATGAAAAAAAATAGTTTAATTCAGTTGAGTAATGTAGTTATTTCTCAACTATTCTCCATCAGCCTTGTCAAGCTTCTTGCCCCCCCTTTTGGTATGCATACCCTGAGATGGAAATCTGTGATCAGAAAGCAATTCAGTCTAAAAAAACAAAATTCAGAAATGAATGTGAAGTAATTTAGGCTGTATGTCTCTTCCAGAGCAGTAAGCATGAATGAAAGGGTATTCAAGAGTCCACCAAATTCTTAGGTCTGTGATCCAACTGTGAAGCACCTCTGCTCTCACTGGGGGAGGCTACATTATGACTATTTGGGCATAAATTTGCCCTGAAAATCTCTTTGGAATCATTTGGCCAGTTCCATCTCTTTGCTTAATAACCCCAACTTGGGAATCTCCTTAGTGCTTCTGTCTCCTCTGGGTATTTTGTCCTTGTTGTTTGAATGAAGCGGTGGGAGTTAGGAACAGGGAGTACTGCAAGTGTGGGCTCCAATGGGCACAAGACAATTTAACCCTGTGGATACTGAGCTTTATATATTGGAAGATGTGAGTTTGGTTTGTTTTAGGGATAATGCATGCACTGATTGAGAATGTGGTTCTGAACAATGCAAAGAGCTGGATTTCTTTAATATTCTTTTTTTTTTTTTGTATCCTCCATGCTTGCTTAGCCCAGTGTCTGTGACATGGTAGAGACTTCATAAATGCTTATTGGTTGACTTTGTTGAACACTGATCAGAAACTATATTGAATCTTTTAAGAATAGTATCAGGAGCCCTTTAAGGAACCAAAAGCTCAAAAATCTACTGGAGAGCAAAAAAAAAAATTCCTCCTTTCCTAATCCTTCCTCTTTTCATATCACTTTCCTTTCTTCTCTTTCTTCTTTCTTTCCTACCCTTTTCTATTCATCCATCCATCCTTCCTATCCTTTTCCTTCCTTTCTTCCTCCCCTCCTTCTCTTCTTCCCTTTTCCTCTCCCTCCCTGCCTTCTTCCCTCAGTGGTTTATAGTTAAATAATAAATAATTGATTAAATCCATGATCTCATCTGTGTGGGTCTTCCCTCAAAATGATGCAGGTCAAAAGCTATCTGTGCCTTCTTATATCCATTTCCTCTTGGTGGTCTGCCCTAGGCTATTCATTCTGTGTGCTGAAGGCCTTCCTCTTGCTCTTTTGATAGTCCATCAGTACCAATAGAGCATGTGAGCTGCCCTGTCAACTCTCTTTTCTATATTATAGGATCATAGATTGAGATCTTGAAGGAACTGTCATGGAGGTCATATGGGCTAATTCTTTCATTTTGCAAATGATGAAACTAGGCCTGAGGATAAGGACAGATGCTCAGTAAATATTGGTGGAAAGTAATCAGTGCAGTAGAGGGACTAGCATCAATGATATTTGACTAACAGTTGAAAGAACCAGAAAATTAAAAGTCACAAGAGGTGACCTAGTAGGTATCTTCAAATTTTTGAGGAACTGTCAGGGAAAGAATAGACTGGTCTGTTTTGGTCCAGTATTGAAATGATTCCCTAAAATAAGAGATTTCAGCTCAATTTTGACTGTTTTCTCTCTCTCTCTCTCTCTCTCTCTCTCTCTCTGTCTGTCTCAATAATCCAGTGCAATGATCCATGAGTTAGAACTTCCTGTCTTTGGAGTTATTTAACGGAAACTGAATATTAGGGATTTTGTGACCCAAAATTTTTCCTTCAGTGATCATGCCTATCTCATATTGACTCTCCACACTTACCTTTGCCTCCTGTCTTCCTTCTCTAGCTAAAATCCCACATTCTACCAGAAGTCTTTTCCATTCTGCCATAATCTTAGCACCTCCACACTTTGATTATTCTGTATCTTGTTCATACACTCTTGTTTATGTTTCTTCTCCCTAATTCAGTTGTGAACTTGACAGTGGGGATTTTGTGCTACTGTTACTTGGCACAAGAGTAGGTGCTTAATAAATATTTGTTGAGTGACTGATGGACCAGATGTCTCTTAGAGTCCTTTCAGCTCAGATCCTGTGATTTAGTAGTGATTGTTGACTTAAAAGTATAAGTTTGAAGAAGTTGCAGAAAAGTAAACACAGAAATGAATCATACACTTAGGCAGGGCATTCTGTTAAGTATGCATGGTCCAAGTCAAGATGTTTTTCTTACTTTCTTCAGTAAAAGGGAGCTAGAGACACACATTGGTCCTCAGTGGAGAAGTGATCATCATCTTTAGAACTAACACTGACATTTCACTCTCAGAAACACTCTGGATTGTATATCTTTGTCCTTTGATGACTGGAAATATGAAGACTTTGGAAATTCAAGGAGTATTTATTAAGTAACACAATTTCTGGACTTCACACTCTTCCTGCCTCTAATCTGTCCTTCATGGGATAGGGACTGACCTTGTGATTTCATTTCAAGGGAACTCAGAGGTGAGGAAATTCCTTTTGGTAATGTGAGTTGTCACCTTTTCAGTTTATAATCTCAGATAGTTCTGAGCTGGTTCAGATCTGCATTGGTGAAGGGTGTTACTTCAACAGAAGTTTTCTGCATTAATAAAATCACAGTTCCAGTCAAATGCATATGAGCTTATATACATATATACACAGTTCCTATATTCCCAAAGAGCTCACATCTCTCTGGACCCAGATGAGTATAACATTGAGTACGGAATAATGGAACAAAGGAGATCCTATTGGAATTCTCTGGGAAAATTTGAGAAGAGAAAAGAAAATTCTTTCATCTGGAAGGGATCAAGGAAGACTAACAACAATGACTATAATAACTAAATAACAATGACTCGTATTTATAAAACACTTTAAGGTTTGCAAAGTGCTTTAGAAATGGAACTCTTAACCAGAAAAATCCTGAGAAACCTCTTAAAGACAAGGCCATCCACTTCCAGACAATTAAAAAAATCCCACAGAATCTGAATTAATGCTATGTTCACTTTTTAAAAAATTTCTCTTGTTTTTTTCCTTCCTATCCCATGGTTTTCTTTCTTTTTCCTTAGTCCTAATTCTTCATGTAGAAAATGACTAATATGCAAAGATGTTAAACACAAATATTTATGTACAATGTTCACTCACCACTGAGGAGAGGGGAGTGGAAGAAAATTGTGTAACTTATGAATATGCAAGTGGATGAATGTTGGAAAAACTTTAACATGTACTTGGAAAAATTGAATAAAACATCTATCAGAAAAAAAACCCTCTCACAATAGCACTAAGGGTAGATGCTATTTTTATTTCATGAGGAAACTGAGGCAGACAGAAATTAAGTGCTTTGTCCAGAGTCCCATAGCTATTATGTGTCTGAGGCTGAATATGAGTTCAGGCCTCCCTGATTCCAGATCCAAGCTCTATCCATGGTGCTGCTTAGGTGTCTTAATGTTGTTGAGTCATTTTTCAGTCATGCCTGACTCATCATCTCTCCCATTTGGGGTTTTCTTAGCAAGGATGGTATGGTTTACTAATTTCCATCTCTAATTCATTTTACAGAAGAGGAAACTGAGGCAAATAGGGTGACTGACTTGCCCAGGGTCACATGGCTAGTAAGTCTGAAGACAGATTTGAACTCAGACCAGACCCTCCTGACTCTAGGCAGAGTGCTCTATTCACTTAGCTACATACCATTTAGAGTCTTAAATGCTAGATTAAGGAGTTTGTTTTTTAACCCTAAGGCAATGGGAAATAGCTTATTTGAGCAGAGAAATGGCATGGTGAGACCTGTCATCTCATCCAACCACTATTTCTTCTTTTGTTCATAGATCTGCACTGAGACCCAGATCCACGTGCGTGTTAATCCTTGTCTTTTTTTGTTTTTAATCTCCTCCACCACTGACTTATTAGGTGAGTTCTCATGGATTTACTTTTCATGATTCAGAACCTTCCTTTACTACCATTCCTGCATTTAATTTTCCTAGGTTGTTTTTGAAGTGTGACCAAAGTATTTGGTGCCTTAGAAATGAGAACATCTTAATTGTTGGTCCAACAGGAACATGTAGGACATATTAAAATAAATGACCATCCCAGGACTGGATCAAAAAAGTCACTAAACATCTAGAACCTGAAATCATTATTCATCTTTCACATAAATGCTTAACAATTGCATTGTGTATGTAGTTCAAAAGTACTTGTTTCCTCAGCTCATAATTAAGGGAAGAACCATAGTCAGACTTTCTTCTTTTGGCCAATTTTCTAGTATACATTCCCTTAAAAGAAACCTACTGGATCTCAGGTTCTGTAAGCATGTTTCCTTCAGTCATGGGAGCTCATTGGTTTTTTTTAACATCCTGGTAATTTGACATTTGTGTGTATTCCAATTATTTTGGACCTGATAATATTTTATTTTACTGACCTAACACTATTGTTTTCTCTCATTAGTATTCAAGTTCATCACTTTTTGTTGCTGAAATATCCTCTCCTTGTTCTAACTTCATAATAGCTTTGATGTTGTTGTTTTCTTTTTTTTAGAAAATTTGAGTTCTTTTATTTTAAAAATAATTGCAAAAAAGTTTTGTCAGCTCTGAGCATTTCTGTTTGAGTTTATAATAAGAGCATTACTAAGGTATGAGATTAAGAAGTGGCGAGATGAATGGTAGGAACATGTGACTAAGAGTCTTTGGACTCTCTAGATTTGAATTGTGGCTGTATTCCTGCTTATCTGTGGATTCTTGGTAAACAGTTTATTTTCTCTCTCTCTGGATCTTGATTTCTTTATCTATAAATTGGGGGAGGGGAGTGACTTCTGCGTCCTCAACTACCTTTTAATCTATGATCTGATAATTTTTCTTTCATTTCTTTCTCTCTCCTCTTTTTTCTTCCTTCCTTTCTCCCTTCCTTTCTCCCTTCCTTCCTTCTGTGTGGGACGAATGTAACCACTTAAATAAATTTCAGATATTTCTCAAGGTATGAAGAGAAAAAGCTTTATTCAGTTCTCAAGAAGCGGACCCCATTCAACCTTAAAGACAGAGAATGAGGTAAAGGGACAGAAGACACTAAGGTTCATATATCCTAATGCAATCCGCCCCCCCCCACCACTGACCCATCCTCATCAGTGAGGAATGTGGCCTTCACAATCTAAACACATAAATTAATCTAAAGAAAAAAGCATATAATTCAAACAGAGACAGGATTACCCCTCCAGCCCCAGGAATGTGTGGACCTCAACAGATAAGACAGGGTCAGTTAACTGTACATTTAGGTCATGATACCCCAGAAGTTGCTTGTCAGGGAAGGAGGAGCAGAAGAGATATAGCACATAGTTTAACTATTTCTAATCTATAATATTCTACTGAAGAAATATCAGGCCTTATCCCACTCACTTCCTCCCTCCCTCCCTTCTTTTGCAATTAACGGGCAGATTGAATAGAGTGTTGAATTGAAAGTTAGCAAAAACTACTTGTGACATCCTGAGCAAAGCTACTACCCTAACTACTCTCAATCTCAGTTTCTTCATCCATAAAATCGAAGTAATAACAGTACCTACCTACCTCATAGCATTTTTGGTTTGGGGTTTTTTTTGCAGGGCAGTGGGGTTAAGTGATTTACCTAAGGGTGCACAGCTAGTTAATTATTAAGTGTTTGAGGCTGAATTTGAACTCAGGTCCTCCTGACTCCAGGGCCAGTGCTTTATCCACTGCACCACCTAACTGCCCCAATACCCCATATCAATTTAATGAGGATCAACAGAGATATCATTATAGAGTATTATATTAAATGCTAACTATTCCTATGATTGCTATTATTATTTAGAAAGATGGCCAGCTTTCTAATTTCCATATGAAACACTCCAATGTGGTTTCTAAGACTTTTTGAGAGTCATTTTGGGTCTTCTCTCCTAGATGAAGATATCACCTGGAAATTTTTCTATTTTGATATTAATAGATTGTTCTTTAACAAAGACAATGGTTATATTAGAATAGAGTTTGAATGTCAAGGAACTGGAAAAAAGGATCAGAGATAATAATTGTATTGTTTCCAATATGTTAGGGAAAATGGGAGGCAAATGATGAGGAATTTTGCATTTGGTTTAATTTGTAGTTAATCAAATAGAACACACATTACCTCTACTTTATCTTAAATTTGAAATTATGGAGAAAGTCATCTGACATTCTCTTTTCTGCTGATAGTCTCATCCTTGTTTATCTGAAACTTGGGGCCCCAAAGCTTTGTTCCAAGGCCAACAGCCAGATCCAGTTTCTCTCTCTGGAAACATTTTTAACAGAGATAATTTTGATGAAGCTTCTCCCTAAAAAATTTTGAAGCAAATTTAAAAAAGAAGAAAAATTGTACTTGAGCCTAATCTCAGAGAAAATAGCAGTTAAATCAAACGTGTATTTATTATTCACTCACCAGCATTTTGAGGTATTATGGTAGGAGCAAAAAAAATAAGGGAAAGAGAAGGAAATAAGCATTTATCTAGTACCTACTAAATACAAATATTATCTCATTCTATTCTCACAACAGTCCTGAGAAAGTGTGGACTATTTTACATTTATTGAAGAAATATGAGGTTAAATGACTTGGCCATGGTCATGTATGTCACTAGTGTGAAGCTAGATTTAAACTTTGGTCTTCCTGACTCTAGACCCAGTGCTTCATCCAGTTCTCCCCTTCCTCTTTCTCTTCCTTCAAGTATACAACTTATGCTTTGCCTTTGAGTCATTCCTGATATTGTGGGGATGGGCTGGAGGGTGCGGGGGAGGCTAGCACTTGGTTCTAGACCCATAGATATAAGTCCATCTACTAATACCTGGGTGATCTTGGGCAGACCATTTCTTGTTCCTGAACCTCAATTTATTCATCTGGAAAACAAGAGAACTGAATTCAATGATCTCAGCTCCTTCCCAGTACTAAATTTATGAACTGATAATCAAATACTAAATTCAGAAATCAGCATTTTTATTAGATTATAATGAAGAGAGAGGTACAAAGAAAAGGACCTTAAATGGAGGGAGGTGAATCAGTCACAATTAGTTGGTAGGCTATAGATTCAGGAAAATAAAACCAAGGAGTGTCAGATGAGGAAAACCAGGAAACAGCAATTTTATTAAAGCCAAGGAAAAGACAATATCATATCAAAAATTGCAGAGAAGGCGAATAGGTCTTTGGCAAATAGAAAAGGCAATTCAATGGAGATTTGAGACTGCTGGCAATTTTGAAGAAAGAAATTTCAGTAGTTATCAGGTCCAAAGTCAAATTTAAGGGATTGAGAAGTAGTGAAAGTTTGGAAATACAAACAATGAATAGAGAAAACTTGCTAGGAGGTTTGGCTGTGAATGGGAGAGATATAGGACATGCTTATTGAATGACAATAACAAGATAACATGAAACTGTAAATCTACTATGTACAATACTACTACTGAACTTATCCCCTAAGAGATCAAAGAAAGAGAAAAAGGCCTTATATGTATCAAAATATTTATAATAGCTTGTATATGTGTGTGCTATTCCTTTAAACATATCACAAAGTTATTAAATTTCTTTTTCCCTTCCCTCCCCTTCTAGAGTTGGCCACCATTAGATACTAATAGAAATACATATATAAATGTATGTATATATTTATATATGTATGGAATATATATATATATATATGTATGAAGATGCTGTCTGCATCCAGAGAAAAAACTAATATATTTATTAATTCTTTCTCTGGATGCAAATAGCATCTTTCTTCATATGTCCTTTATAGTTAATTTGGGTATTTATAATTTTTTAAATTTTAATTTAAAATGTGGTGCTTATACAATGTAACATGATATTCTTGATGTACTATTGCTAGTTTGTTATAAGAGTGATATTGTCACCTTCCTCATACCTGACATTTTACTTTAATGTATTCCAAAATGGATTTAACTTTTTTGGGAGTTTCTATGGCATATTAACTCACACTGGCTTTGTTAAAACCTTCACCTTTCCCATGAAGAGTTGCTAAACTAGATCTCCCTTCTTCCCCTTATACTTAGACATTTAATCTTCTGAAAGACTTAAAAATTTTCTCTATCTAAATTGTGTCTTGATAGTTTTGTTTCCAGTAACTTTGTTTAGCTGAATGTCTGATAGATCTTCAAAATTGTTGCTAAAAAGAAAAGATATAAGGCCCTTTGGCTTGCTTCTAGAGCCCTTCCTCCAGTCAATTGAACCTTAATATTTAGGCAGTTATATAATGATATATGAATTCATCAATTATGCTGTCAAATGCTTCATTTTGTCCATTTTGCCCACTAGGATATTAAGAGAAATTATGTCACATCTAATTATGAAATCAATATATATATATTATATATATGTAAAATTAAGACCTATTCCCAAGTGTCTTATCTGCTGGGCTAATATGAGAATATATGAAGGATCTCTTACTTACCAGCACTTGAAATTCTTCAAGAAAGAGCTCCTTCCAATGCAGACCACAATCTGTTAGCTGTCTTATTCTCTAAAATGACTGGTCCAAACCTTCTCATTGTTCCTGAAGCCTCCCATGACATACCTCCCCTCCCCTTCCCTTTCAGCTGTGGATATTTCATGGCAAAAATTGAGACCACTCATGGAAATCCCTCCTTTCTCCCCCATCCTCATCTTACATCAAACACCTTTTCTCCACTATCTCTTCCTTCACTCCATTCTTTATTCCTTCCCAGACCAGCTCCTCTACATGCTACTGCCTTGATTCCATCCCCAACATCTTCTGTACCAGATTGATTCCACTGTCATTCTCGCACCTTCTCTCCTGCCTTCTTTTCTGTTGTATCTTTAGATATGTTCATGTCTCCTCCACCCTTAAATAATTTTATTATTCCCTATCATCCCAGCTAGCGATCATCCTGTAACTCTCTTCTGCTTTGCCAAGGTCAAACTCCTGGAGAAAGCTATCCACACTCAATCTTCCACTTCCTTATCTCTCATCCTCTCCATAACCCCTTGCAGTCTGGTTTCCAATGTCTTCATTCAACTGAAACTTTTCTTTCCAAAGTCACTAATCTTCTTAATTATCAAAGTTAAAGGTCTTTTCTCATTCTTAATCCTCTTTGACTTCTCTGCAGGCTTTGCCACCATTTATTTCCTTCTGGACCTTCTCTCTATTTTTGTGATACTACTTCTTCTTAGTTCTGTTTGACCATGCCTTCTTAGGCCCCTTTGCTGATTTTTTTTTATCCAAATCATGTCCTGTGGATGGTTCCTAAGACTCTGACCCAAGACTCTTCTCATTTTATTCTGAACTATCTCACTTGGTGATCTCATCAGCTCCTATGGTTTCAGTTATCTCTGTGTAGATGATGCTCTGATTCATATTTCCTAGGCTCTGAATGATCAGTTGTCCAAGATGCAAAACCAGTTCCTGGATAGTCTTAGGTTCAACATATCAAAAACCAAGTCCATTATCTTTTCTTTCAAATCTTCCCCTCTTAACCTCTGCTGTTTCTTCCTCACAACCTCAGGTCATTCTTTCTCATCTCACATATCCAGTTTTTTTTACCAAACCTTAAGTTACTTTCACAATGTCTCTTATATTTCCACTCATAACCAAATCCAGGCTCTCAAAAGTGCTTGCTAGGATAGCCCCAGTAGCCTTACAAATGGTTTTCACTCTCCACTGCAAAGCCATCTTCCAATCACCTGCCAAAGAGACTTTTCTCTCCACAGCATAGGTCTAAATGTGTTACTCCTCTTCCCTCCCCAACAAGGTTCTTCAGTGACTCCCTATTAGCCTCAGTAATCAAATATAAAAGCACCTTTGTTTGATATTTAAAACTCTTTGTAACCTGGTTCCTTCCTACCTTTCCAGACTTCTCACTATCCTTCACCTTACAGAATCCTTCATTTTCCATCTTTTTATCTTGCCACTGGCTGCTCCCAAATTGAGAATGTTCTCCCCCCACCATCTCCACCTCCTCCTTTCCCTCTGCTTTCAAAACAACTTGAGTCCTACCTCCTCCAGAGAACTTTTCAGCTTCCCTTCTCCATCTGTCCTCCATTTTTTGGGGGGGTAGTTATGAGGCAACGGGTTAAGTGACTTGCCCAAAGTCACATAGTTATGTAATTATTAAATGTTTGAGGCCATATTTGAACTCAGGTCCTCTGGAACCCAGGGCTGGTACTCTGTCCACTGCCACTGTCATACCTAGCTGCCCCTCCCGCCATTGTTCCAAGTTGCTAGTGCCTCTCCTTCTAAGATTCATTACCTTCTATCTAATTTGCAGATTATCTCAGATGTACCTAATTATTTACATGTAAATTAGTTTAGCTTGTCCATGTTGGCTCTTCATGAGATTGTAAATTACTTGAAAGTAGAGTTCATGTTTTAGGGTTTTCTGGTGGTTTCTCCAGTTCTTAACCCAGTGAACAAAACCTAGCAAGCATTTAATTCTTTTTAAGTATCCGAGATCAAATTTGAACTCGGGTCCTCCTGACTCCAAGGTTGGTGCTCTATCCACTGCACCAGCTAGCTGCCCCTAAACATTTAATTCTTGCTAAATAGATTTGTTGCCGTAGTAGAAAAATACTAGGAAGTTCCCTGAAGCAATCAAATGACTTGATAGGACCACACAGCTAGTATATGTCAAAGGTGGAATTTGAACTTGGTCTTCTTTACTAGGAGACCCAATGAACAGAACATGCTTCCTGCAGTCAGGAAGACCTGAGTTCAAATCTAGCCTCAGATACAAACTGTGTGACACTGAACAAGTCACGTAACCCTGTTTGCCTCAGTTTCCTAATCTGTAAAATGAGTTAGAGAAGAAAACAGCAAACCACTCAAGGATCTTTGCAGAGAAAACCCCAAAAGGGGTCAGAAAGAGTTGAACATGACTAAACAATAACAATGACTTCCTGACTTTCTTTATCATGTAAGTATACTAATCTAATCAAGTGAGAAATTAAACTTGGAGCCAAAGGAAACAAGTAAGTCATACAAGCCCTAGTAATCATGACCATGTTTGAATAATCATAGACTTTCTCCTTGGGACAGAGCATTGAAAATCCCTAGAAATGTGGGATGTGGAACTAAGGCCAAAAGACTGACTTTGGAAGGTGGAGGGGATGGTGTTGGGGAGGGGGCAGTGATAGTTTGAGAGACAACATAGAATTTTTTCCCACTTGGGCATCCAGGGAATGATGACACTAGTTTCTCAGTCCTGTATTCTGGCAATAGGGAAAGTAATTTAGGAGAGGAAACTTGGCTTTGAATGGCAGGGAAGCAGAAAAGAGATGGAATAGAGAAGAAGCTATTGACTATAGACACTAGAATCCAAAACAGTGGAAACTAAACAGGCACCCATAAATGTGGGAACAGTTGAACAAAACTGAGTGAAGGTAATTGAAATACTGTTGCCCCACAAGATAGCTTGAATGTAAGTCATTTAGAGAAATGTGAAGATTTGGAGAAATTGAACCCAAGTGAATAAAACACAAAGTAAAATATATACAGTAAGTTTTGTCATGGGGAGAAAAATAATAGAAAAAGGCATCTGAACTCCAATTACTTGCTCCCATATTGCAATTAGGAAACTTGTTTTCAGAGGACATACTTCTTGGTAGAGAAGTGGAGGACTATGGATGCTGAATTTCAGGAAGATGAATGCAGAAGTGGTATATAGTTCATGTTGTCATGGGAAAGAGTGAAGGCAAGGATGTTGAAGACCCAGATGGCCTGGTGATATTGAGAAGGAAAAAGAACAGGCAATGGTAACTGATGGGAGAAGGAGAAAAGGAGAACGGAGAGCTTTGTTAGTCCACTGTTTGTTGGGAAAGGCTGGCTAATGTCTGTGATCTAAACCAAAGATAGGGAAGTCCTTCTACCAATTCAGAAACAACAATTATTTCATACATTATAACATGGAAAGAACACAAACATTAAGGAGAATATGCATCATAACATCTGGAAGAACACAATCATTAAGAATTCAAAATAAAAAAGAATAACTAGCAAATTCATAGTTCTGTTTCTATTTCATTTCCTATTATCATTACTAATTATGAGTTTAAAATAATATGCCTTAATATCAGAGTTATTTGCTTTGATAGGCTTAAGAACTCTGACCCATATATGATATTTCTTAGAGATCTGATGGTATGCTACTCAACTCTTGCCAGAGATGTCATGACTTCAAGATGCAGAATGGGGCATGGAAAAATGTGGGAATTTTTTTTTTGCTTGTCTACATACATGTGTGACCAGGTATTGAGTTTGCCCAGTGTTTGTAATATGGAGCCCAATGTGTTCTCATGTCATGTGAGTGGGATAACTTATTTTGATTTAACTGATTGCATCTTTAAAAATCTAGGTAACCATGTGGTACAGAGTGCCAGTCCTAGAGTCAGGAAGACTGATCTTCCTGAGTTCAGATCTTACCTCAGACACTTATTGATGTCTGACCCTGGGCAAGTCACATAACCCTTCAAGTTTCCTCATCTGTAAAATGAAATATCTTTGCCAAGAAAACCAAGTCAGGTCGCAAAGAGTCAGACAAGACTAAAAACAACTCTATCTTAAAAAACTGATGAGACTGAGCCATCTTTTTAACTGCTCTCAGCTTCTGTGTTCATCATGGATGCAGATACCATGAACTGAACCAGTGAAAAGGGGAGAGACTTTCCCTTGTCTCTCCATCTTGTGCCCAGACTCCAAGAAATGAGTCTAGAAGTTTTTGGTTCCGTTCTGGTTTCTTTCACTGTCCTCAGTTTCTAGTGCTGGAGATTATCCCCTTGGGAAATGGGAGTTTGAAATATATGGCAGTCTTGAAGCTAGGCTTGTAGGAGGGTGGTACAGCACCCCATAGAAGCCCTGGGAGGCCATAGTACCTGGAACTAGCAGCCAGAGCAGATTTTGAACCTTATCAGCTACTCTATGAAGGATTGCAAAAAATTTAGCTGAGGGGAGGAATGTAATCCCAAAGCCCATTGACATGAGATTCTCTCCTTATTGATGGACATGAATGCCCTGTTCTCTGTAGAGGCGGGGTGGAATTGTTGAAAAGATGTTGGAAATCATTGATTCAGCTCTACCAGTTTTGAGGTGCAGACAGCCTATGAAAGGAGACTGTCCCCCTTGTGTGCTAGGAGACAGCAACCTCCATTTTAGCAAACTGGAAAAGCCACTTTATACTCACTACTAAGTTTCTGTTTTCTTTTAAATTAGGGATTGGGTGGGAGGGAAAGAAAACACAAAAGTATTGATCCAAACCCAGCTTTCTGGGGACAACTGTAAAATTGATGAAAATTTAAAACACTTTAAATTACTAATGGTTATAAAGAGAGTATCACTTTCCTAAATAATTATCTTTGGGAATACAACTGTAAACAGTACATTGGTTCTTTCCTTCCAGTCAGTGCCTGTGCAGAGGAATTAAAAATTTTGTCTGCAAATTTAAAATAAATACAACTCCACCTTTAATTCTGTCTCCAAGGAGATGGTTTTAGAACACTCCCTTCTGAACATTTTCCTTGAATAATTCAAATTTGGCTATAAATTTCATATGATCACAGCAATAATTCCCTCCAGAAAGCATAAATGTTCTAGAAAGAAGTTGTATTGGGAGATATTTTATATTTATTAATACCCATTTGAAATAAACAGGAAGGCTTGGTAATATTTTGAAGACAAAGTTTTGTTTTCATGACCTTCCCATTCTGTGCCTTTTTCCTTCCTTTTTGGCCCTCCCCCTGCTCCTTAGTGCCTTTCCCTTATTTTTTCTCCCTCATCATTATAAGAGGAAAGGACCCAGTAGCTGATATTTTGAGCTGCGGGCTACCTTTCCTGAGTTTTCATTTTAAGATTTGATTCTAACTATAGAATGGAGCATCCAGTGATATCTCTGACTTCTCCTTCTGCAGGGGACTTCTTCCTATTCCTTCACCACTACCCCCACTCCAACTGGAGTCTTCCCTCTGAGATGACCTCCCATATTTACACTGTATGGAGCTTGTTCAGAGTTATTTTTATGTCATCTCCCTCCATTAGATTGATCTCCTTGAGGGCATTGACCATGCCATTGCCTTTCTTTTCTCTAACTTAGCAGAATTGCTGGACACATAGTAAACTCTTAATAAATTTGAATAGTAGCATCAGTAATTGTTTGTTCTTTGTTTTCAAAGAAGACCATGACATCATGAAGGTGATACCTTGACAAGCACATGAATTAGAATAGGGTGAGGGCTTGCTCTGCTAAGTCATCAACCTCACTTTTCAGATCTAAATCAGGATGACTGGAGATGGTCCTGGATGTGAGATAATCAGGGTTGAGTGACTTGCCCAAGGTCTTACATACAGCTAGTGAGCATCAAGGATCTGAGCCCAGCTCTATATGCTGCACCAGTAGTACTAATGATAGAAGTAGTAGTAGTAGTAGTAATAGTGGTGGTAGGCTCTTAATGGTTTTTTAAATGAACTGAATTTAGACCATATAGAGCCAGATTTGAGAGACTTTTAAATCCTGTACTCTTAAGTACCCCCTCCTGCTGTCCACACACCCTTTTGGTTAGGGATTGATGAGTAGGGGGCGGGGGAAATTGAACTGTAGGAGAAATAGCCCTAGACTTGGGTCAGAGAGCAGAGCGCATTCTGACTGTGGGGCTTCTTCCCATGTAACCCTTGGGTGAGTCATGTTGGTCAGATGAAAAATGAGGGGGCAGGAGCAACACATTGCAAAGTTCCGTTTAGTTGTACTTTCAGTGGTCTTGTCAGGAAATCTCATACTTAGGCCCCTGAAAAAGAAAGGAGACCTCAGATGTTGAGATAATCGATCTATGACCTTTATCTTTACAGCCAATAGATAGAGTATCAGACCAGGACTCTGGAATGGCTGAGTTTTTGTGACCCTAGATCACTCAACCTCTGCCTTACTCAGTTTCCTTCTTTAAAATGGGGATGATGATAATAATGACACCAACCTCTCAAGATTGTTAGGCTAAAATGAGGTATCATCTGTAAAGAATTTTGCCAACAATAAGGTATCATATAAAAACTTATTCATTATTATTATTGTTTTTAATATATGTAGCTGAGTGTATATAAAGGATTAAGGAAAATTCCCAATATTTTCTCTTATTGTAAAGTAGAAAACTTTTAAAAGAAAAGAGAATAGGCAGTGAATTCTTGGTTAAAGTATTACTTTTTTTTCCCCACAACCTATTATAATGCATGAATTTTTTTTTATCTGTACCTAATTAACAATGCAACAAAATAATGTTGAGATTAATATTGAAGTAAGTTTTAGTTGATCACAACAGTAAGCTCTTTACATGGATCAACATCATTTATTGCTCTGGTGCCTTAGTCATATGCTCACGTCTAAAAAAAAAGATGATTGATGTCAGACACCTCATTTATTTTTAGTGAGACAGACATCAGCTCTGCAATGTGTACAGTTTCAAATGACAAAACAATGGGATATTGAATTGAATTTGATCTAGAGAAATGCAAAGTATTTAAAAATCTAAGTTCTTGTAAAGGCAACATTTTGGTGAACACAATGCAGTGGGAATCAACTATACTTTACTTCTTAGGGTAAATGTAAACACTGGTAATGAGGTAGTGATGAGAAATGCATTGGAGCTTCTTTTCCCTCATGTGAAAACATCACAGAGGAATGGGGACAGAGAGACAGCTATAGAGGCTAATAAAGGTAGGTAGGTGACAACACAGTCCCGGAGCACCAGACCTGGAGTCAAGAAGACTTGAATTCAAATCCATCTTTAGATAGTCATCATATGACCCTGGGCATGTCACTTAACTAACCTCTGTCTGCCTCAGTTTTTTTTATATGTAAAATGGGGATAACAAAACCTACCTCTCAGTGTTGTTGTGAGTATCAAATGAGATGATGTAAAGTACCTTGTAAATCTTAAAAGGCTATGTAAATGTTATTGTTATAATAATTTCTACTATTATTATAGCCTCCCTACCCACACAGGGTGCAAAAGTCAAATGCCATTAGTGCACATTTAGATAGCACCTTTGAGTTTTCAGACACATTACCTATATTCTCCTTTCACCTTCTCAACAAACCAAAGTAAATTCAAAGTAATTTCCTGAGATAGGAAGTCCTAACAAGTCAGGCACCTGGGCAAAGAGGAAACTGCTTATCATATGAGGTAGAGGTGAGGCATGGGGTGAGGGGTTCCAGATCTGGGGAACCCTGTGGGTCATGTTTGGATTACAACTAATGACAAGTCTAGAGGGCTTGAAAAGGGAATAATCATAAAGAGGATTAATTTAACTATAATATTTGAAAAGTATTTTACTAGTATTAGTTTATTTGATCCTCATAGCAATCCTGAGTGATAGGTGCTATCAGAACTGGCCCCATTTTACAGATGAAGAACCTGAGGGAGACAGCAGTTCAGTGTGTATGAGGTTTAGACTCAGTTCTTTCCTATTCCAGGCTCAAGTTCTCTTGTCCTTTGTGCTGGACTCGAAAGGTAAAAGGGGACCAAATAAGAAAATGCTTTAAATCCAAGCCCAAGAAGTTTATAAGGACACTAGGGAATTATATTTTTCTCTTTACTGACTGTTCATAGCCCATGAGAAGTTATTAAACCCTGCTGTTTGCAGAACATGGGGAAGATACAAAGTGATCCTGGAGCCCTGGGGGGGGGGGGAACAAATGCTTTTATTACTAGATTTTTAGAAGACTTCCCAGAATCTCAAATTCATTCCCAACATTTGTGTGTGGACAGCATTCTCTTTTATCAATATAAAAACTAAAAACTATATTCTTAGGTGACCCAAAATCGAATTTTTTTCCAAGGGATTCCTTATCTCAATTACTCAACTAAGTAGCTGATTAGTTATATTTATGGAATCATAAAATTGAAAGGGATTTTAGAAATCGCACCAAGTTCCAAGATGACTTGGAGGCTGAGAAGCCAAGCACCAGCCAAGGTCACTCATCTTGGTGACCAGACAAGATTAGAAACATGGTTTCTTAGCTCCCAGGCTAGTGGGGGTTTTTTTTACCCTACCACAGCTGTCTCTCTTGAACACAGATGATATTTAGAGCTCCAATCTCATTTCCTCTGCTGCTTTCCAATAACCACCTGTAGTTTCTGTTTATATGTTGTAAAAAAAAAAAATTCCACATCTAGCACGGTCTGCTTCCTGCAAGGTAAGAGGAGAATTGGACAGTCTTTAAGCCTTCAAACAGGGAGATGAGACAGCTGGGTCTTGAAGCACCTTAAATTTTCTATTTGTTTAATTCTCTGGTCCTCTCATATTCTACAAGGGCAGCAAGGTGGTGCTTTTAAGAGAGCACTGAGTCTGGAGTCAGGAACATCGGCATTCAAATCTGGCTTCAGACACTTACAACCCGTAAGTCATTTAACCCTGTTTGCCTCAGTTCTTCATGTGCAAAGTGAGTTGAAGAAGGAAATGACAAAGCACTCCAGTATCTTGCCAAGAAAATCCTAAATGGAGTTATTAAGAGTTGGACAAGACTGATTGATAACAAATCTTATTCTATCTATTCTGAACTGTGATGGTCTTTCACTTAGCCCTCTGAACTCCAGCCTCCAAATCTTTTACTTCATTTCTACTTACATAACTACTTTGATCCATGTCCTAACTGCTTTCTTTTTCACTCCATCCTGGTGACTTGAACCACAACTCTTTATATCCACTCATTGCTTGACAGTACGGGATGTTGCCTCACTTTCTAACTATAGTGGTTGAGCAAGGATTCCTTGTAGTTTCTTTTTATCTCTATGACTGTCTCAAATCCCTCTTTCTCATAGACCTGGCTCCTCAAAGTATATTGTTTTCTCTGATCTTTACCACTACAAATTAAAGTAATTTTATTGCATTCCAAACTGGCTGAATGGGAGTATCCTGTTCTTTCCCTAGCATGCTTTTTGCTTAGTTAATTGGAAATTATCTGGATAAATTCTATAGAAGCTGGGGAAAACTATATACAAGATGAGTTTCAGATCAAGAAACAGACTTAGCAGAATATTAAGACAAAGATGCATCCATATAGTTAGCTGATTATACTTGATAAGATAGGAGGAATGTATTCCAGTTTTATCTCTGATGCCCACACATCTAATTAGAAAGACCTGATGTTCTACTCAACTCTGAAACCCTGATTGTATGTAAACTAATCTATGACCTCAATCCCTTGGATGGAGTCTTAATTTAATTTATAGCTTGCCTCATTTCCAGATGCTTCAATTTTGGAGCAGACTAGGACCATCTGCACAGAAGACAATTCACTTGACAACCACACTTCCCACTGCCCTAGTGCTGCTCCTTTACTTTGGCAGTGATTCAGTTCTGCTAAACTGAATATAAATTGAGGGTTTCTCAGCTATTGAGTGCTTCTGTGTAGCTGAGCAATAACTTGCTTTCATTCTTCCTGCTTCGCCTTGGGGGTGCTGGTATACATGGTTGTCATCTGCCAAATGGACTCGCCCTGCACCCATCCTCTTTGCAGAGGAGGAAAAATGGTTTATTTCCTTGGTTTGTTTTTAAATTTTGTCTCCCAGTCCCCTATAGAGTCTGCAGCTTGATTCCTCTGACTCAGTGGGACAATAAACTATACATAACAATGTCCTGATTTTATTTGATGAGAGACAGGCTTTCCAACAGAGGCTCATCTGTGTGAACCTGTTAAGAAAATAATGTCTTCTAAATTGAATGGTAAGATCTTATCAAAAGATTTGTTAGCAAAATTTGAGTGAGCAAGAGATAGAAATCTGGTTCAGTGCCTAAGGAAATTTGTGACTAAAGCTACATCACATATAGAAACTGTAAAATTCAGGAACAGGTGGAGTCCCCGATGGTTCAGCATAGATTTCCCCAGGACCCCTCTTTTTTATGTTTAGGGGATAGAGCCCTGAACATGAAGGCTGGATTTGAATTCAGGTCTTCTAACTTCAGACTCTTATCTACCACACCACCTATCTGCCCAAATCTGTCTCACATTATCTGAGTTTAGTTAGTAATTGTTATTGACTTGACCATGATTAGATGTCCTAGAACAGAGGTTCTTAGTCTGGAGTCCATGGATCCCCATGAGTCTGTGATAGATTTCAAATAGTCCATGAACATGATAACTATTTCATTATAACTAGTTTTCTCTGTAATTCTATATATTTTATGTATTAAAAACATTCTGAGATGGGTTTTCCCCCTTCAAACTTGAACCTTTAAAGATTCCCAGAGATCCATGAAAAAAAGGGAAAAAGATGGGACTCTAAAATCAGTCAGAGCTATATTCTGGCACATTTCACACCCTCGGGCTATACTTGTTTGCACATGTCCACTCACCAATATGCATTGGCTTCTTTCCCTGGTGTTGAATCACATACTCAAGACTGGAATCATTTTAAAATGTCTTATTGGAACTTGATGTCTCATAATAAGTTGTTACCCACTTTTCTTTTGGAGTCCCCAATTCTAAAGGAAGGCATCCCCTAAGAGTGCCTCTTGGGCATGACCCTCTTACCCATTCCTACCCACCTCACTGCAGTAATCCTTGGAGCTAATGATGAAGCCAGAATTTGTAGCCAAGGAGGGAATGTGGGTAGGACTTACAGGTGAACCTGCAGAATATTTTTCAGAGGGTCGAACAAAGATTTTCTTTTTTTTAATCCTTAAACAAAATAAAATTTAAACATGCCCAGTCTCTCCTTTCCTGACAGCCTCGGTTTGATAACTTCTCCTGAATGAGGGGGCTTGACAGTCAGCAGCTCCCAAGGGCTATCTATCAAATGTTATTTCTTTCTGATCTATAATTACTTCTGGTGTTCTGTACTCCCAGAACTTAGAAGTTAGATTGTGTGGAAGGTGAGTTCTCTTCAATTCCAGTAACTGTGACAGTAGAGAGGCCAAAAAAGGCAGGGAGAAAAAGAAATAGCATTAATGAGAACAGGGTTGTTGCTCCAAATGTGAATACTTTTGTTGGTATCTAGGAGTATTCTCCTGGTTTGCCTGTATTGATAGCTCAGTTGAATGAAAAAAAATCCTCCTACCCTAATGAGCAAGAACAAAATGAAAATGTTATCTTGCATAACACTAACTTTACATTGCATTTTATAACTGATAAGATGCTTTCAAAGTAATGACCACATAATCATATCCATTTGGTACATAAAGAAACTGAATCTTAAAGAACTTAAGTGACTGAAATGTAATAATGTAAACTCTACTTTATATAGGATAATACATAGATTTATAGATAACAGGCTAGACAAGATCTTGGAGATCATCATTCAGGAAAATTTAATAATTGAGGCCCAAGATTTGAACCCAGATCTCTAAATCTGATCCTCTTCTCCTTACACTCTGCTTCCTTTCAAAGACTGAGGTTCACCTGTCTCCTGTTAATTGTGTCCTCTGGGACCTTGGTGGGGGAGAGAATCTCTTCACCTCTCTAGGATTTAGTTTTCTCATCTATAGAATGGAGCTGGGATTAGGGGTGAGGGGGAATTGGACTAGTTGACCTCCAAGTTTCTAACTAAAATAATTTGATTTGTCACCAAGCTAATTAAATGAAAAATTTTGTTCTCTTCGGTTGTTAAGTCCAGTGCTTATTCCAACTACCACTCCTTCACAGGTTCTTTCCTTTAGATTCAAGGGGCATACCACAATAAAGCAAATATTTCATTAAAGTGGGCACAATATGTCTATAAAAATTTACATACTTTGATTAAAAAACTTCATTGCTAAAAATATGCTAAGCCTTCATCATCTAAGCCTTCAACAAGTCCTAATTTTTTCCTAACGAAGCATCTTGCTTCTATGTTGATGGCTGCTGACTAATCTCTGATCAAGATGATGGCTGTTAAAGGTTGAAGTGACAGCAGCAATTTCTCAAAATAAAACAACAATGAAGTTCACTATATCAGTTGACTCTTCCTTTCATTTGAACACTCAGAATCCATCGTAGGATTATTAGTTGGCTTCATTTCATTATTGTTATCTCAGGGAATAGGGAAACCCAAAGAAGAGGAGATAAATGGGGAATGGGCTGATGCATGTCAGAAGAAACTAATTTATTGATTAATTTGGGTGCCTTATTTGGGTGCCATTCACAGCAACCCAAAACAATTACAGTAGTCAGATCAAAGATCATTGATCGCAAGTGACCATAAAATATATAATAATGGAAAGTTTAAATATTGTGAGAATTACTAAAACAACACAGAGATATGATGTGAACACATGCTGTTGGAAAAATGATAGACTTGCTCATTATAGAGTTGCCACAAGCCTTCAATTTGTAAAAAAAAAAAATGCACTATCTTTGAAATTCAACAAAATGAGATATGCCTATAATAAAAGATTTAGCAACGAAAGATTAATTTTATATTCCCCCCTCTCTTGTTTCTGATCTACCTCAGCTTGGGGTGATCCATCACCATAATATCTTCCACCTGTAGGCTAATGACAAATCCCAGAGAATAAAACTTAATGTCCAAACTACCTTTTCTGTCATCTTAATTTTAGCCTTGTATTTTTCAGATTTACAGCTTTAGGGTTGGCAGTGCCTAGGGCCACACCCAGGTTGACTGGGGAATTGGGTCGTGCTGACTCAGCCTCCTTTGCTGTGGGGCAAAGGGAATTTGCAAGGATGCTTCTCAGCAGTAGGAGATTTGTCAAAACAACAAAACAAAGCCTTGGGCTTTTGAAATATCTCTTACTAGCGCTTTAATTAAATTGATATTTCCAAAGAAATGGATTTTAAAATGAAATCTAAGAGGCTCATTTAAATGGCCCTCTTTCATTTGACTTGACTTTCACAATGGATACACTCTCCTGTTTTCATTTCCTCTTTCTCTTCCCCCTCCCTCCAAAGCCTGCTGGGAAATGAATCTGTAAGCTAATGAAGGGAACTATTCTTTCAAGTCCCAAAATAGTTCAAATTTGATTTTTACATTTGCAAGAATTTTTCAGAATTCAACATTTGGATGGACCAAACCACACAACCCCTCAGAAGAGATTTCTTCTGAGAGCCCTAAACTGAATTAATTTTACTTTGTAAAAATACCATCACTTCTTCCAAGCAGCTGTGAGGTGAAACAGCAGTTGTAGAAACTAATAAAAGGTTGGTTACCTAATTATGGTGTCTATAACTTGATTTTGGCATTTCATGGTGACAATGTCCAGTGATGCATGTGTAAAAACAAAGGTGACCTATAGGTTGCTGTTCTTGGGTATTTATTGGAATTAGGGGGTGTTGCGTCAGATCTGAGTGTTTTAAAGTGAATATAAACATCAGAAGGAATTTGTCATAGAGTTTGACCTTTGAATCAAGAAAGCTAGGGTTCCAGATCTAATTCTAGCACATACCAGAAAGCTGGATAATTCTGGCAATCATTTCACTTCCTCTGGCTTAAGAATTTTTGACTTATAGTAAGCTAAAGACCCTGGTTCTGCATTTATGAAGAAACACTTCCTCCTCCTGGACCCCTTATATAGAAGAAATTACTGGTTAAAAACCTAGAGGGGGAAATATCTAGAGTAGAATGATTCTGTTAGTTTCATCTTTTGAATAATTTGTATCATGATCTCAAGAATATTAAAGAACTGGGTTAGGGATTGGATCTGTGATTTTGAGAGGATAAAAACTTCCAGGTAAGGAAAATCCCTTGAATAGTACAGCTCAGCATCTCTGTAACATATAATTTAAAAGTTGCCTAGAACCCTGAGAGAAGATGTTTAAACTCAGATCTTCTTGAGTCAAAAAAAACTGCAGATATTAATTCCTAAAATGGTATCTTCATTTGACGCTTGATTTTGAGAAGCTCTCTAGCAGGACCATAGGCTTATTGACCTAATGGCCTTTTCTCAGTCCTCATCCTTCTTGACATGTTTGTGGTCTTTGACAGTGTTGTTCACCCTCTTCCCCTTAGTCCTCCTCTCTGTTTTTCATGAGGTTACACTCTTCTTGTTCTCCTCCTACCTGTTTGACTATGCTTTCTCCATCTCTTTTGCTGGATCTTCATTTAGGTCATAGCTTCCAAATTTGAGTTTCCCATAATTTCACTTGGTGATCTCATAGCTCCTGTGGATTTAATTTTCATCTCTGTGCTGATGTTTCTGAGTTCTACTTATCCAGCCTTAACCTTGCAACCTTAACCTCTTTTTTTCAAATAATATTTTATTTTTCCAATTACATGTTATGAAAGTTTTTTGACATTAATCCACATGCATATGCATATTTTTAAGTTACATTAATTTCCTTCCACCTTCCCTTCCCAACTCCTCTCCTCAGTGGCAAACAGTCTGTTGATTATTGTACATATACATTTGTGTTTAACATGTTTACAGGAAGTAGGATTAAGGGAAAAGAAAGAAAACCATGAGATACGAAGGAAAAACACAAGAGAAATTTTAGAAAAGTTAATGTAGTGTTCATTCAGATTCTGTAGGGTTTATTTTTGGCTTGGTTTTGTTTTTCTTCCTTTGGATGTAGATAACATTGTCCATAACAGGTCTCCCAGGGTTGTCCTAGATCTCTGAACAGCTTCTGAGAGAAGCTGTATCCATCAGGGTTTGTCAACTCACAATGTTGCTGTTAATGTGTATGATGTTCTCTTGGTTCTACTCCCTTCACTCAGCATCAGTTCCTATAGTTCTTTTCATGCTTCTCTAAAGTCCAGTCATTCATGGTGTCTTACAGAACAATAGTATTCTATAACAAATATATACCATAATTTGTTCAACCATGGTCATCCCCTCAATTTCCAATTCTTTGTCACTACAAAAAAGCTGCTATGAATATTTTGAAACATTTTTTATGATTTCTTCTGGAAATGGGTCTATTGTTGGTATTGCTGGGTCAAAGAGTATGATCAGTTTTATTGTTCCTTGGACATAGTTCCATGTTGCTCTCCAGAATGGTTGGATCAATTCACAACTCCTCCAGCAATGCATCAATGTCCCCATCCTCCTACATCCTAACCAACATTGAACATTTTCCTTTTCTGTCATCTTAGTCAATCTGATAGGTGTGAGGTTGTACCTCATAGTTGTTTTCAATTGCATTTCTCTAATCTTTATTGATTTGGAGCATTTTGTCATATGATTTTGTGTATATATATATATATATATATATATATATATATACACACACACATACACACACACATACATATAGCTTCAGTTTCTTCATTTGAAAATTGTCTTTTCATATTCGTTGACTATCAATTGGAGAATGACTTGTAGCCTTATAAATTTGATGCAATTCTCTATATATTTTAGAAATGAATCCTTTATCAGGACCCTTAGCTGTGAAAATTGTTTACCATATTTCTGTTTTCCTTCTAATTTTGGCAGCATTGTCAACAATAACCTCATAAGTCTTGCATATCCAGATGCCTGATGAATGGACAACTTGATCTGGATATCTCAAAGTCATTTTAAACTTGGCATATCTAAAACTGAACTCATCTTTCTCCATCCCCCAAACCCTCCTTTCTTCCTTACTTCCCTATTGCTGTGGATGGTGCCCACTCCTCCCAGTCACCCAGGCTCATGACCTAGATGTCATCCTTACCTCCTCACTTACCCACTCTCACCCTTTCTCATATCCAATCTGTTGCTGAAATCTGTAGATTTTACCTTTGTAAAACTTCTCAAATGCTCCCTCTTGTCTATTCTGGTGCTGTTGCCATTTATCACATTGATCCTGGACCTACTAAAGTGATCTTCCTGAAGTTCAGTCTTGATCATGTCACTCCCTCCTCCCAAATAGAAAATCCTTCATAACTGCCCCTCCCCCTTCTCCTCCCCCTACATATGTCTCTCTTTTCTTATACCTTATACCTCATCGATATATATTTTCATTTGTTCAGTCAGTCAATCAATAACACTTATTTGAATGTTTATTGATCATTTATTTCTTTGTTTATTTAAATACTTATTGACTCATTTGTTTTGTGGTGGGTCTTTCCCTTGACATCACAGTAGTCAGTATCTGTAGTTTTCTTGGTTCTGCTGACTTCATTACAGTAACATTAGAAGTCTTTCCAGGCTTCTCAATCGGCATTTACTTTAAAAAAAATTTTTTTTCTAATGTATTTTGGTTTTATGCTACCTCTATTTTTTACTGAAGAAGCTTAGAGAACCTTTCCCTTCTAGAGATTCTTCTCTATCTTTTTTTAAGGCAATAGGGTTAAGTGACTTGTCCAAGGTCAACACAGTTAGGTAATAGGTATCTGAGATCAGTTTTGAAACTCAGATCCTCCTGACTCCAGGGCCTGTGCTCTCTCCACTGTGCCACCTAGCTGCCCCTAGAGATTCATCCCTTAAAGAATAAAAGGAGGAAAAAAATCCCAACATTTATTCAGCCATGCATTTCACCCCAGGCACTCTTTCTAAGCATATCTCTTGTTTCTCTTTTGCAACCCATTATCCTGCCTGATAACCCAGTGAATATTCCTTGGGCTTTTCCTCTGAAAGGCAGCATGATGCATTGGAAAGAACCATGGATTTGGATTCAAAGACCTGGGTTCAAATCCTACCTTGTGATATAAGGCAAGTCAGACAATCTTAGCCTCATTTTCATTTTCTTCATTTTAAAAAGAAGCGACTCTCTAAATGGTCCCTAAGGTCCCTTATAGCTTGAAATCCCATGATTCTCCTCTTCTTCTCCTCCATTCAAATTCTAACCATCTCTCAAAGTTTGGTTTAGTCATCTCTTCCCTGAAGTCCTTCCCATATTATTCCAGTTGTCATCCACCCCCCCTCCCCTGAATTTGTAGCCTAGATCATCTGTAGCAGGAATTCCCTATTTTTAACATTTTTAACAACATTTTAAGAGCGTAATCAGTTTTTGACAGTGGCCTCTAACCTAGTCTTGCTGAAGCACTTGAAACATAATGGGAACACGGCTCAAACAAGGTTGGGTGTGGAAGCAGGAGCCAGATGGTTGAGGGCTTGGCATGTCCAGCTTAAAGAGTTTGGAGTTTATCCTAATTGGGTAAATCATAGATATTTGAGGGGATTGGGGCTAATGAGATTTATGAATGGAGAAGAGTTATTAGAAGCTTGTGGAGGGCAGGGGATGTCCTTTTTTTGACTCCCCCAGGCTTAGCACTTAGGAAGAACTTAATGATTTTTAAAAATCATTTATTAGAATGATTATTGAAGAGGAGTAAAGCATATGTCCGAGATCAAATGACCATAGTTCTAGAGCTAGAAAGGGACCTCAGGGACCTTCTATTGAGATCCTATAAGAATTGCTACCATTTCTCTAGCAGTTAAAGGTTGGCAAAGGTTGGCAAAGCCCTTTACTTAGATTATCTCAGGTAATCCTCAGAGCAGCCCTGTGAGGCAGGTGCCTTGCCATTTATGTATGCTTTATTTTCCCCCAATAGAGACTTATTTGTAAATATTGGTTAATTTGTAAAGGTATGGCCTATTGTGATATATACAATAACATATATGTATACTACACATAAATTTATATATGTATATGTTATACATATATATATATATATATATGGAACATTGTTTTAATTGTTAAATTACACACAGGCACATAAAACAAGGGAACATAATTATGAAATACTCAGATGCCTTTTGGTCCTAAATGTGTTCTAATTGTCTGTTGTGTTAGAGAACCCATCTCAGTAAAATCACAAATTTATTAATCAGTAAAACTGTCCAAAATTGGGACTGTTTCAGGAAGAGTGAGTTTCCCATCACTGGAGATCTTCAGTCACTGGATGGTTGTATAGAGGGGTCCTTTTCTTCCTTTTATTCATTGAATTCTAATTTACTGTTGCACTGTTCATACTGTTGGCCCTTTGGGGTTTTCTTGGCAGAGATACAGGAGTAATTTGCTGTTTTCTTTTCCAGCATATTTTATGGATGAGGAAACTGAGGTAAACAAAATTAAGTGGCTTGCTCATAGTCATCCAGCTTGTAAGTGTCTGAAGCCCAGATTGGAGCTCAGGAAGATGAGTCTTCCATATTCCAGTTTTTACTTTCTTTCAAACCTCACTAAAATGCTACTAACTTCCCTGACTCATCCAGGGTCTTCTTGTTTCTCTATGATTTATATAATACTGTGGGTTCTGTTCCCCTCCTTGCTTGTGTCTTATTTGCCTTCCTACCAGTCAGGAGGTACCTACTCCTTGCAATGGAAGGAGCATTGCTCCAGAGCCTCTCAGTGACCTGGTTTAAATCCTGGACCTACCACTGTCTGATACTGGATACCTCTATTTCTTTGAGTCCCATTTTCCTCTTCTGTAAAAATTAGAAAATTGAACAAGATTGCTTCAAAGTTATTTTCCAGCTCTAAACCTGCAATCCTCTGTTCCATAATGGCAAGTATTGTGTTATCCATGCTAGGCAGGTGTATATAGTAGACACTTAATAAATGTTTATTGACTTTTTGTGTCTCCTGTTGCTGCACCGAGCATAGAATAATAGATGTTGCTGTTCAGATACACCCTACCGTGTCCTTGATTCTGTAATTCAGGATTTGTGATACAAGCAATCATTCAGTGATTGAACATCTCCAATAACAAGAAACTCTCTATCTCCTGAACCACAGTCCCTTCTGATTTGGGGGAGCTTTAATCCAAAGTAAAAAGAACCAAGATTTGAATCCTGGCCTTTTCTACGATTCTTGGGGGACCTCAAGTAAGGCACTTCATTGATTGAGAACTCGGTTTTCTCATTTGTAAGACAGAGGGAGACTAAGCTAGCTCTTCTCTGGATAGTCCTTTCAGTTTTCTAAAATCCTCTGATGCGATGATTCCAATTACATTTGAGGCTAACTGATGCAGTTCTTTATTCCAACAGTTCAGATTGTAAAGATGAAAGTGACTCTCCATAGCCGTTACCTTCCTCAGGGAGAAGAAGAATGGAAACAGATGGCATTCTTAAATAGAAATAGAAAAATATTTCTTGAATATAGATTATACAGTCAAGATGTAGGAAAATAGAAGGACGTATGTCATAGCAATTTGGAGGAAATTTTCCCTTTACTCACACATCTGTTTCCTAGGCAATTACTGGGCATTAGTTCCCAGGGAACATAAATTATTTTCCAGGGCTGTGTCATTAGTGTACCACAACTTAATTTGTGTTCTTGAACTACAGCAGGGGTTTGCCCTAGTTCCAGAATCCTGTGCTTATGTTTCCAGGTAATGTTTACTTAGAAGCTGAGGAGAGAATGGATTGGCATGAGAAAGAAGGCCACTGTAATAGTGCAGCTGAGACTAAATGGGCTGATGAGATTGTAGTCTGTCTTTAAGAAGACATTATATCAAGACCATGGGAAATTGTTCTCCCACAGCACTCTGCTGTGGTTCTACCACTTCTAGAGAATTACATATGGTTCCATGCACCACACTGAAGTAAGGACAATTGACTTGATGGACAGTGTCCAGAGGAGGGTAATGAGAATAATGACTGAAGGAACTGGGGATGTTTATCAAGTCTCTTTGCTCTGGCTCCCTGTTAAGTCACCTAGTCTAGATCTGTTATGATTTTGGTTTTTGATGGGATTTCTGAGGCATTGCAAATGACTCTTGGTGAACTATTTGGTTTGGTTCAGCAACCATTAGCTGTTAGGCATTGGAAATTCAAAGACAAAAAAGGAGATAAAAGGAATTTACATTCCACATGAACTTTAACAACTGGGCTAGTTCCATGTAGGAACTAATAGCTAAATGTTGCAGATGAAAGAAGAAATGAATGAGGAAAGCAAAGGTTCAGTCTCCTGGGCATATTGATTTATTAAACAGTGCATGCTGATTGCCTAACAAAGTGGAGCCAGCCCTCCTCAGCTTAGGCCTAGACATCAAATACAAGGGGAGATAGATTTTTATGCATAAGAAATGTTAATCAAATAAAACCACTTAATTAAAAAGAAATACTAAAACATTAGGTAATCTGAGTTTCTAATCAGATGAAAGATTAGAGACTTTCCAAGTTGGGAGGGGGAGAGTGAACAAGTACAATTCTCTGAATTTAGAAAAGGAGGTATACCACTCCTCAAGTATCTGTAAATAGTCAAGGAAACATTGAATCAATAATTGATTGATCAGTATGGACTAATTTTCACATTAAATGGATTTCTTGAACTGTACAATTGTGAGAAGACTCCTTGCATCATCAGTCTTTGGATATGACCAGATTTCTAGTCAGCATAACCCAGGTCCTTGAATAATAGTCTCTCTTGTTTGTCCTTTGCTTTCAAGGAGGGCCATGACAACAGGAAGGTGAACTGAATTTGTTAGAGAGGATTATGAAAAATCACCAGCCTCACTTTCTTCTCTGAAGCCATCTGGGTTCAGATATAAATAAGGATGACTGGAGATATCTGGACAAGATATAGATCAGGGTAACTGGAGATGATCCAGGATTCAGTGAGAGACCTTGGCCTTTTTAAATTAAGGTCTTTCTGGGTTTGTTTCACTGAGGCAATGGCCATTCAGTGACTAAGACTAGGTAAAAATGAGGCAAAGGTGACCTCTTTTATCTAATTAAAAAAATCACCTAGTTTAAGAAAAATCTTTTAGTTAAAAAAAAGAGTTAATGGTCTTTAAATAGCAGACAGGTATTCTAGTTTCCCAGCCACATAGGACTAAGTTAAAATAATGGAATAAATAAGGTTTTCTCTTAATTCCCACAATTGAATAAACTTTTGTCACAGGACAGAAATTGGACTAGACATATGATTGAACTGAATGAGAACTAAACTATCTCCACAACCGAATCACAAGATGGATTCAATGTGCTTCCTTGCTGCTCCAATTCTCCCAAGCCTTGGGTGGAAGGTAGAAATTGTACTAAATCTTTTTTTGAAAGATTTTATTTATTTTGAATTTTACAATTTTTCCCTTAATCTTGCTTCCCTCCCCCCCCCCCACAGAAGGCAATTTGCCAGTCTTTACATTGTTTCCATGGTATACAATTGATCTAAGTTGAATGTGATGAGAGAGAAATTATATACTTAAGGAAGGAATATAAAGTATAAGAAATAACAAAATTGCATGATAAGATAACAGGCTTTTTTTTAATTAAAGGTAATAGTCTTTGGCCTTTTTTCAAACTCCAGAATTCTTTCTCTGGATACAGATGGTATTCTCCATCACAGATACCCCAGAATTGTCCCTGATGGAATGAGCAAGTCCATTAAGGTTGACCATCAACGCCATATTGCTATTCGGGTGTATGATATTCTTCTGGTTCTGCTCATCTTGCTCAGTATCTTGAAAATCCTTCCAGGCTTCCTTGAATTCCCGTCCATCCTTGTTTCTAATAGAACAATAGTGTTCCATGACAAACATATACCAGTTTGTTAAACCATTCCGCAATTGAAGGATGTTCACTTAATTTCCCATTCTTTGCCATCACAAAAAGGGCTGCTATGAATATTTTTGTACAAGTGATATTTTTACTCTTTTTCAAAATCTCTTCAGGGTATAGACCCAGTAGTGGTATTGCTGGATCAAAGGGTATGCACATTTTTGTTGTCTTTTGGGTGTAATTCCAATCTGCTCTCCAGAAAGGTTGAATGAGTTCACAGCTCCACCAACAATGTTTTAGTGTCCCAGATTTCCCATATCCCTTCTAATATTGATCATTGTCCTTTCTGGTCATATTGGCCAGTCTGAGAGGTAAGAGGTGGTACCTCAGAGATGCTTTAATTTGCATTTCTCTAATAAGTGGTGATTTAGAGTAATTTTTCATATGACTGTGGATCACTTTGATTTCCTCATCTGTAATTTGCCTTTGCATATCCTTGGACCATTTGTCACTTGGGGAATGACTTGTTTTTTAAAAAAAATTTGAGTCAATTCTATTTATATTTTACAAATAAGTCCTTTTTCAGAAATACTAGTTATAAAAATTGTTTCCCAATTTACTACATTTCTTTTTGATCTTAGTTACAATTGTTTCGTCTCTCCAAAAGCTTTTTAATTTAATGTAATCAAAATTACCTAGTTTGTTTTTAATGATGTTCTCTACCTCTTCCTTGGTCAGAAATTGCACTACATCTTAAAGGAACCTATTTCCTTTATCTGAACATAGGCCACTTTCTTGTCAAAGCATGAAGGCTAGAGATGGAATGTCATATATATATATAGAGAGAGAACAGTAGGTAGGCTAATCTAATTGGAACATATGAGTACATGAAGGAGGTGATATGTAATTATGCTGAAAAATTGTTTGGAGTCAGATTGTTAAGAGCAATGTTCGGGAAATTTATTCTTGAGACTATAAGCAAGAGTGAGCCACCAAGGCATTGTCAGCAGGAAAAGAACGTGGTCACATCTAGATTTTAGGAATATGAATTTGGCAGTTGTGTGGAAGATGTGTTAGTGAAGGGGAGAACAATTAAGAGGCCATTTATAATAGTGTAAGTGAGAAGGGATGAATCTGAATTGGGGTAGGGAAGCAAAGAAAAAGGGGGAAGATGCAGGAGATAGTGTTTATGGATAGTAAAATTGGCAAACTTGGCAGTAGATGGGATATGGAAAGGATCAAAAATGTAAAGTCAAGGGTGATTCAAAGGTTGTGAATCAGTGATTGGTAGAGTAGTGATACTCAGATTATACCCTATATAGAAATAAGCAAGTTTGGGGACAGAGTGAGTTTAACAAGAAAGAGGCTAAATTTTGTTTGAGTCTATTGAATTTGATATGCCTGTAGGACATCTAAATTGACCTGTCATTCCAACAGTTGGAGATGTGGGACTGGAGCTGAGGAGGGAGATATGGATGAGATTTGGGAGTCATCTGAAGAAGAGATCCAAGAGTTTGACCAAACACTTGATGTTCATTGTCAATGGGTTTAGTCCCTTGATTTCTGTTAATTACTTGTGTTTTCCTGGTATGAACTAAACATCATTCTGGGTGTATGGGATCAATTCTGCCCCAAACAATTCCATAGAAATGATCCTGGATATTTCTATTTGATAGAGATCTCCTTCCCTCCATTACCCTTAGATGGACATTAAGGGAAACCAAGAAGAAAATTTTAGTGAACTTAAACTGTTATGGTGGATGCCTTGGCAATTGTGGTACTTGCTATCTGCCAGCCTCTCTGAGGATCAGATTTTATGTAGCACAGATAAATAATTGAAGACATTAAATAGTGATTGGGGAGACCTGGATATAGTCTTCAGAAAGTTTATAGACTAGGATTGATTAAAGAATCATAGAGGATGAGCTGGAAAAGATCAGCGAGGACAGCTAGTCATTTGACATTTGAGAAAACAAAAGTACAGAGAGGCTCTCTTCTTAAGGCACACATCTGTTAAGTGTCTGAGGCAGGATTTGAACCCAGGTTTTGCTGGCTCCCAGTCCAGTGCTCTGATGAATCAGCTGTTCTGAATTAAGAGAATTCTTAAATAAGGCTCCTTTCATGCCATAATGTTTAAAATAAAACAACAAAACCCAAGAAAAACCTTGACTCATTGTTACTTGACAACATAGCAAGAGCAATAATGTGAGAACCAGTAACTTTAGCAAAGTGAAGCAGTCCTAGGCAGAAAGAAGGTAGCAGATCAATCAGAAGAGGATAAAAGCTTATCTGATATGGGCACTTCCCCTTCACCATGTTGACCTATTTTCCAACCCTGTGCTTCTATCCGGAACTTTGTCATTTTCCTCCTTGGGGAAAGTGGTAAAGATGTGGCATGGCATGATTTAACTTAATTTCATTACCAACATCCTTGGCTACCTTGTTGGAGTAGTAAGCTCATCTTGGTTGGTACTACCCCCCTTCCAAGGAGCCCTCTAGCTGTGTCCTTTTTTTTTGGCAAGGCAATGGGGTTAAGTGACTCACTCAGGGTCACACAGCTAGGAATAAGTGTCTGAGGTCACATTTGAACTCAGGACCTCCTGACTCCAGGGCTGGTGCTCTATTCACTGTGCCACCTAGCTGCGCCCCAGCTGTGTCCTTTGAAGGTGGAGGGGACCTTAAGGGGCATCTCATTTGACCCTCTTATTTTACACCCAGATTGGTTTGAGTGACTTGCCCGAGAAAGAGAGAGAGAGAGAGAGAGAGAGAGAGAGAGAGAATTTAACTTGATCTCTCTGACTTCAAATCCACAGTCCTTTGCATTTATACCATGCTGGCCCATATATCTTCCCAAATGGTCCACTTAATGTGCAAGAATAGGTTAGCAATATTTTTTTCAGAAAAAAAGTCATTTTGATTTTCTGGTATAGTTATGAGACACTAACCATTTATGACAAGAGCATGAAACAATGATGAGAATGAGTCAGAAAAAAATGGGGATTTTAAAACATCTGATTGAATGAAACATCATTTCAAGGGAAATAATGACCTGTTTACTACTACCCTGCTATCAGGACTGAGGAGCAGCAGAATGACCCAGAAATTTCAACAGTGAAGGAAGGATCTGTTTCTCTTGTTGGTCAAGCCCTTTCCAGGTTTCTTTTAACTCCAATTGAGAGTTTGCATACCAGACATTGACCTTGGGGCATTTGCTGTTTTATCTTCTTTGGAGACCAACTTCTGAATTAAAGTTTATTCTTTAGATAAATCCCTAAGGCCAGAGACAGCCTCCTGTTCAAACCATTTTGCAAAATTAGTCTTACCAGACAAGGACCTAATAAAGTCCTGCCCTCAGGAATTAGTCTCTTAAACACTGATCACATGAATGGGCCTCATACTTTTTCAACATCAGTTAAATATTCACTGTGTCTGAATCTTTTGGAGGACCATCAAAGACACAATAAATGACAAATTTATTATTCTAACTTTTGAGATAACACTGAAGAAAGTACAAAGGAGACAGAAAATTTAGAGAAGAACCAAGTCCTTGTTCCCATGTAGTCTACAGTCAGAGAGGATAGTTACCTCTTAGTGTCTTATAATTTGTTGTTGATGAGTTGTTGCAATCATGTCCAACTCTTTGTGACCCATTTGGGATTTTATTGGCAAAGATACTGCAGTG
This sequence comes from Macrotis lagotis, assembly GCF_037893015.1. Lineage (NCBI taxonomy): Eukaryota > Metazoa > Chordata > Mammalia > Peramelemorphia > Peramelidae > Macrotis > Macrotis lagotis. The sequence goes on along the minus strand of NC_133659.1, from coordinate 38,709,006 downwards.
GTTTTCGATTTCCTTATCCAGTTCATTTTACAAATGAGGAAACTGAGGCAAACAGGATGAAGTAATGTGCCTGGGATTTCACAGGTAGTAGTGTCTGAGGTCAGATTTGAAATCAGAAAGAAGTGTCTTCCTTACTCCTGGTGTAGTGTTCTCTGCCTTAGGCTTACAGTGGATTTCCCTAACCTTCATTTTCATGCTAAGATTGTACAGACAAAAGTCCTGGCACCTGTCCTTTATATACAGGTCAGTCTAGTGGTTTACTGGCTTCCCTAGTACTGAATTTGATAGGTAAGTATCCTTTTAGATATGTGGGAAACAATACCATGGGAAGCAGATTGGCAGACCTTGTAAACCCCCATCCTTTGTAAAATGTGAATGGCTTATAATGGCCTAGTCCTTACTGGGCCTCTTGACCATGGATAGGCTTTGTAGCAATAAGAATTAAAATCTAACTCAATGAATTTAGTTTTATACAGTCTCTTCTCTGCCCCACGTTCATCTTTCTGGGGGACAGTGTAGAAATCAGGACAATTACTCTCCTATTCTTGATAATGTTTCTAATATCCCTTGAAAATGGCTCAGCACTCACATCATTCTGCCAGTTCTTTTAATATCAAAGGATGTAATTTTATTTGCATTTGGAGACTTGAGAACTCATCAAAGGCAACTAAGTGCTTCCTTACTATGGCAACTGAGTGCTCTCTTCCCATCTCCCTACTTAATCTTGAGTTTCAGCTGCCTATTAGTCATTTTTCACTTTCCTCTGCAGTTCAAAGATAATTCTTCTTGACAGGAAACAAATAAAATAATTGAGGAGTGGCATCCTTCTCTTTGTTGTTTCTCATTATCCTGGGCATCATTTCTTATTTCTTCTTTGAGGTTTTTCTTTGTCTTAGTTAAACCAGTCCTCTTCTCTTGTCCTTAGTTTGGCTTGCCAACAACAGTTCACTGGGTGCAGTAACATTCCTGATACTTGTATCCCCAGACCATTCTTTCAAAAGTATTTATCATCTGCTACCTTCTCTTGATTTCTTCTTCTGTAAATATTCTTTTAAAGCTAGGGTTGCTTGGTGATTTCCCTGTATGTTCCTGTCATTTCTTTACATCACTCCCCTGTTTCTTCAGAAAAATCAGGTGTTTTTGTTTTGTTCTGTCTTCTGCACCTGGTTCTCTCTAGCTTCCTATCATCAGACATGGTACATTTTCTATCACTGTCCCTCATACCCAGGATTCTCTGCTTCCTTGCTTTCTTGGCTTTCTTTAAGTCCCAATTGCTGTTACCTTCTGCAGGAAGTGTATCCAAGTGCCCCCTCAATGCCAGTGCCTTTTCTGCTGTTGATTATACTCATTTTTCCTTTTTTTATAGCTTGTTTATAAATAGGTCTTGCCTCATTAGACTGAGCTCCTTCAGCACAGATTGATTTGGTTTGGTTTCATTTAGGGAGTTTTGCCCTTCTTTATGCCTCAGGTGTTTTGTGCAATATCTAGCATATAGTAGGCACTTAACAAATGCTTATTGTCTTGACTTTATTATCTTGTAGCTGGAATCCTTAGTCACCATTCAGCAATATCTTCTCTACCCTAGACCGTGCATGGCTGGCCTTGTATCTATAGTTCTTCCCCATCAATTAGCAATTTGCTGCTTCTTCATCAGAGAGCCCAGTTCCCCCTCCTTCGGGAAGAACGTTATTTGTTTCTTAAGTCCAAGTGTTTACCATTCATTTCTTCTTTTCCTCCTATGACACATGCTTATCCCCCACACTCTGTTTCACCCAGGTCAGAATTCTGTTCTGTCTCTTCCTCATTTTCACATTGAAACTTTTCCTGCTTCTGCTTTGTTATGATTTAAGGAATGCTTCATTTCACTTTGGAGACCTGGGACTATTCCTTGAGCCTCATTTCTGTCTCTTAAGGGGAAGGGTTATAGTGTCTTAGACATAGAGATGAAAATCACTTTAGAAGTAATCTACTCTAAGCTCTGTCAGATAAGAAAATGGGTTTATAACAGAGGTTATGACCTCAGAAGTTCAGTGATTCACCAAGGGTCATATAAGTACTTACATGGGAGATTTGGAGTTTGAATTCAGATCCCCTGACTCTAAACCCCATGTTCTTTCCATTGGACATTTTCCATTTGTTGTAGGAATTTTCTTGGACACTAAGAGGTTAAGTGTGTGTCAGGCAGCATTTGAACTCAGGTCTTTCTGATTCATTTTGGGAGATGGAGAGGTGAGAGTGGACTTGTAATTGTCCATCAACCTTCTTAGCACCTTGGTAGCCACTCCAAATATCCCTTGCTTTGCCTTACTATAGATTTATTTACAACTTCTTTTCTAGGGTTTTACAAGAGAAGAATATACGATGTCTGTAAACTAGAGGTTCTTAACTTTTCTGTTTTTTTTTTTTCACAAACCCTTTTGGCAGTCTGACAAAGACTATGGACTCTTCACAATAACATTTTTTTACATGAAAAATATGTAAGATTACATAGGAAGCTAAGTGTTGAAATATAGTTATCAAAATATATTTTAAAAGCCCCTAAAATCTAAAGTAAGAATAAAACTCTCTTTAATCAATAATGAGTTCCTGGCAAACATCTGTGATGTGTGGTGGATAATGCCAGTGGACTTTTAAGTTTTGCAACTTAGAAACATCACCTTATTTCCTCATCACAACAGTCCCATGAGGTGAGTACCCAGAGGTGAATTATTTTTAACTAGATCTCTGATTCTATTGGTAGAGGTAACTTTCAACAAAATTCCTCTCCCAATGCAAATTGGCTCCTGCTTTGCAATTTATAAATCAAGAGTTTCCTAGGACACTAAAAGATTAAGTGTATATCAAGAAAGATTTGAACCCAAGTCTTTCTGACTGATGTCAGCTGCTTTCTTGTTATAATTATCCACATCTTATAGATGAAAAAAGTAAGATTTGAGAGATGTCTACCAAAATCATATAGCTGCTAAGACTCAGTGATGGAATTTGAAGCCAAGTCTTGTCTTTACTTAGAGTTCAATACTTCATTCTAACATTCCATCATAAACTAATAGAATTAGTATGGGAATCTTTTTCTTATTATTCATGAAAATTATTTCTTTAGAAAATGTTGTGCAAATTTTTAAGGCTAATGAATAGCAATGTTGGTTAGCTACCTTGGTTAACCCAGGAGAGCTTTGTAACTCTGGGTGACTGTTCATCCAGCATCTGGTTAATGAGATAAAAGGAGGGATACATCCTTTCATGTGATGTTCAGACTTCTCTTTGGAATCCTCAAGAACTCCTAACCCTTTGTCTTACAACATTTTTCCAGACTTAAACTAAAAGATAAATGTTGACTATTAGAGAACCCTCTCTGAGATGATTAAGCTATGGAGCTGAGTTTTACATTTCTAATCCTATGATACTGCTGAAACATCAGGAGGTGTTGTTAGTTCATAGGACCTCAACCCCTAAGAGGCAGAGGTAGGGTCTGAGGCAAATCTGTCAACTTTCCCAGAAAGGTATCAGGACATTGTGTTCTCAGAAGCCGGTTAGCCTCTGATGGCCTTCAGATCCTTAGCTGTTGCAAAGAGCTCCTTTTCTCCTTGGGGTGTGATTTGACAACTAAAGAATAACAGACAATTCGTTGAAAAGCATAACTTTCTGATTGCCAGTTACAGGTCCTCCAATATACCTGTTATTTAGTCATTTTGGAGACTGCCTTAGACCTAAACAGAACATTTTCCCTCCCTCTTCTAATTTTTTACTGTTTCCTTTGGAGAGAAAAGATAGATTTGATGAGTTGGTAAATTCAGTTTTACAGCAGTCTTGACTTGAATGTATAGCATTAAGGCAACAAAATAGTCATCTTGGCAGACTACTGTCTAAGCAGCTGGTTCTCTTAGAACCACTATATCCTTTTCTCATTTCTGTATGACTACAAATATCTGTAAACTTTTCATTTTCCTTTCCTTTTTACTTTGTGTCACTGGTGAGAAGGAAAAGAGGCTAGCAGTAGCTTTTTGAAAGCAGGTGATACGTAACTAATATTTACATTCTCCTCAAGACCAAAGCAGACAGCAGTATTAACTAGAACGGAATGTTCTAGAGATATCTCGTTGTGTTTCCTATATCAGTTATTTCTCCTTAATTATTTTTATTCCATAGAATTAAGGGGTTAGTATAATCTGTGGGTGAGGGGTACAGTTGGGAGAGATTCCTCCTAATGACTGAGACTAAAGGCACCAACAAAACATTTTAAAATCAGGTCAATGGTATGATAGTAACCTTAATTGAAAAACGGAGCTACATTTCCCTATCCTTACAATTGGAGAGTAATATCTGGAACCCTGGGTGGTGGGTTACCATCACCATGAGAGAGCCTTTCTTATGCATATATTCCCAGCAAGATGTCCCTGTGGATAGGGGTAAATAGTTTGAGAGTACCACAGTTGGACCCTGCAGTTTCAGAATGGATTGGGCCTCAGGTGTAGAATGCATATTTTGTTAGTTGTAATGTTCTATATGAATAATGTAGTCTTATTTCAATTTTTTGATGATGAAACTTGCAAAATTCCAACTTAGATCAACATAATATATTTAGTGATTTTTTTTATTTAAAGAAATACCTTTCTCGTTATTTCAAGAACTATTTTTTTAGGTTTTTTATTTTTGGGCAAGGCAATGAGGTTAAGGGGCTTGCCCAAGGTCACATAGCTAGGTAATTATTAAGTGTCTGAGCCTGGATTTGAACTCAGGTACTTCTGACTCCAGAGCCAGTGCTCTATCCACTGCACCACCTAGCTGCCCCAAGAGCTATTATTTATTTTTAAAAAAGATTTTATTTATCTTGAATTTTAGAATTTTTCCCTTATTCTTGCTTCCCCTTCCCCCCCCCACCCCCCACAGAAGGCAGTCTGTTAGTTTTTACATTATTTCTATGGTATACATTGATCTCAGTTGAATGTGATGAGAGAGAAATCATATCCTTAAGGAAGAAAAATAAAGTATAAGAGATAGAAAAATTATATAATAAGATAATGCTTCCCCCCCTTGCCAAATTGAAGATAATAGCCTTTGGTCTTTGTTCAAACTCCACAATTCTTTCTCTGGATACAGATGGTATTCTTCATCACAGATACCCCAAAATTGTCCCTGATTGTTGCACTGAAGGAATGAGCAAGTCCATCAAAGTTGATCATTGTCCTCCTGTTGCTGTTAGGGTGTACAATGTTCTTCTGGTTCTTCTCATGTCGCTCAGCATCAGCTCATGCAAATCCCTCCAGGCTTTCCTGACTTCCCGTCTCTCCTGGTTTCTAATAGAACAATAGTATTCCATGACATACATATACCACAGTTTGTTAAGCCATTCCTTAATTTGAGGACATTCACTTAATTTCCCATTCTTTGCCACCAGAAACAGGGCTGCTATTTTTGTACAAGTGATGTTTTTACCCTTTTTCATAAACCAAGAACTATTTTTTTAAAAAGTATGAGGTAGTGGAAATTTAAAATCCAACACTTGTATTTGGACATGTTTATAAATGTATCACAATAGGCAATTGTTGAAAACTTTTAAAAAGCATAGGTAGAGAAATGTAGTACTGCATGCAGAAAATATAACATTGTACCTCTGATTTCTCTTTAGGAATTCCTACATCAGAAACTGTAACTGTTACGGCTCTAGCTGATCGGCCTTCAAAGGGTAAGACCAGAAGTCTGAACTTGAAATCCTGTGAGGCATAGGGAAGTTGTATTCCTTGTGATTGAGCCCCAGACTTCCAACAGAATTCTGTCTCTCATGGGTCCCCCAGTTTTGCTTACCAATGGTAGTAATCCCTTACTAGCCTTATCCCCACTAGACTCTCTCCAATCCTTGCAGCTCTCTACAAGTATCTGCAATGTGAAGATTAACCTCGCAGCTAAGCTAACATCTGCCTTTTCTGTCTTTGCTTGTTTATATTGAGTGGGGGGAGGGGTCGTTAATTGAAGATTTCTGAAGCACAAAAATCAACTGACTTTTCCCAGTTTATCTTTTGTCTATATTCTTCCTGCATGTCTCTATCCCAATAGCTGGATCCTAATAGAAATAATAGAAGATTGGGCACAGGTAAATAAGGAAATACAGACTAAAAAGTCTTTTGGGAGGTATCTCGTCATGTCCCTTAGGTCTTGTAAATGTCAGGAAACTTTCTGGGCATTCATTTTCTTGAAATTCAACAAATAGTTATTAATAATTAAGTGTTTTTTGTGTTGAAGGCAATAGATCAGGTTAGAATATATAAAGACAAAATATTCCCCTTTGCTCCAGGAATCCCCAACTTACTGGTACTTGTCTTCACCTCTAAGTCTGTCTACATTTCCCTTATTTACAAATTTGCTATTACCACTGAACCCCAGTTTGAAAAATCTACGTTAGTTCCTGAAAGCTTCTTGAATTCAGAGATCTGGCAAATCCAATGCCTCCTCCCTTCTGCCACAACCCTTGTAAGTGCATGCCCAGTTAAGTATCCTCACACTCTTTCCTCTCCTATCCCCTGAGACCACACACTCAAGATAATCAAAAATATGTTGCTGTGTTTTATTTTATTTACAAAGATAAGGAGACTAAACAGATCCGAAATGAAATAACATGGTAAGGTAATTAGACGTTCATACAAAAAAACTACCTCAGGTTAGGCAAACTTAAAGTTTGCCTAGCCTGAGATCTCCAGATCTAATTTTGCTTGTGATCTTCTGTAGGTAACATCCCAATGTCAGGATCTTGTGTGAACAGAAGAGGAATTCTATTTTCCATTCCAGAATATTCTCTTAGCCATTTTGAGTTGGACAAACTCATCCTTCTTTGTTTTGAAATCAAGCTAATTGGTCCATTCTGTAATCTCAGGTGTTCACTGTCTACCTCTGAAGAAGCCTCCTGAAGATGTGGTAGGTTTGTGGTTGCTTTGTCATCATTCCTACTTAGTCATTTGCTTTCTAATTTCCCTTTTTTCACTACCAAGAAAAAAGTCGAGGAAATAAAAATATATGATTCATCCCCCACGTTCAGTACAAGCAAACAAAAATACAGAAAAGGCAGATGTTAACTTAGCTGTGAGGTTGTCCTGTACGTTGCAGATACTTAGAAGTTCAAAGATCAATATGTCCTTGACCTCCTTGACTTTATCATCTAATAGGGGAGAGGAGACCCAATTTTCCCTTATCAATTGACTATTTCTCTGCTGCCTATAAACAAGACCAGGTGTCCTCCATCCTTCAAAAAAAATTTGATCCTAACCTATCATCTACTCTAGATATCATCCTATCTCAAGTTGTCTACATTCATCATGTTCCATTTCCTCTTTCCAACCCTTTGCAATACTGCATTTATTAACCTTTTCAAAGTTCTTCATATACTACATAGAGTAGCCACATGGAGTTGCTTGCTGTTGTTTGTCGGATAATATTCTGTCGTCTTTCCCCATGCCCTTTCACAGATTTTTTCCCCTTCATGTCCCTCTTCATCTTCTAATTTTAACATTCCTGACCTCCTTCAAAGGTCAACTGAAATACTGTCTTCTATATGAGTTTGTGAAAAAAAATACCTTACATTGCTTTATTTTTAATAGTAACACATATATATGTTTCCCCAGATAGGATATAAGTAAGCTCTTTTAGCTTAGAGAAGAAAGGGTTTAGGGGGAATCTGGTCATTGTTTTCAAGTATTAAAAGGATTCACATGTGGGAGGTTGTATTCTAATTTGCACCAGAGGGTAAAGATTTCACAGAGTTATAGATTATATTCAGTGTGGAATAGTAGGCTTCCAGTGATGGTAGGTATCCCTCCCTGGACGTCTCAAAGAAAAACTGGATGACTAGTTGTTGAATATTACTGAAAAAACACTTGTTCATAGACATTGTTCTAAATGATCTCTTAATGTTCCTTTCAACTCTGTAACTGGTCATGAAACTACTAATTGGTTCTACTAAAAATTTTGTCTTAGTTAATCTCCCCTGAACCCTCAATGTTGTTCAACCAAGCTTTTTTCTTATAAACCGTGTAATGCATTCTTTATGTGGGAGGATTACACTTCCCAAGAGTGGGCTAGTCTCTCCAAAGGAGACAGCATCTGTAATGGTATTCTTCACAGTAATGTTCCAGATCTTTTCCATTCTTGTTGAACCTCCAAATTCCCTTTCCAAGCAGGTGACCTCACCTCTCAGTTATCACCAGATAAAGTACAAGTTCTTTAGCCTGACATACAAAGGTATCTTCAGCCTGGCTACAATCAACCTGTTTGTTTGTAAAGTACTGTATAAGAGTCAATTATTGTAATAGTTATTTCCTCAAATAGCCCATCTTATGGCAGAGTTGCCAGAGTAGAATACTTAAAATTCTATGATCTAATTTTGTTTTCCTACCTCATTGCCCTGTTCCATCTATCTCCTTGCTTAGAATAATCTCTCCATTGTCTCTGCCTCTTGAAATCTCCTCCAGGTCCCAGTTGAAATGCTGCCTCCTTCTTTGATATTCTCTCAGCTATACACACACACACACACACACACACACACACACACACACACACACACACACACACACAAACACACACACCCTTCTACACCCAAACCTACAAGTGATCTTTTGCTCCCCTCACCTGCTATGCTTCTTTGTTACCTCTCTTAGATTCTATTTTGTGTTATGTATGCATCTTTTGCTACCTTACTATTTTCTGTGCTCTTAGAGGACCAGGACCTGCATTAATGATCTTTTCATTTTTTTTCCAACTTTTTTTTTGTAAAGTCTGACTTATGAAATCTGAAAGAATTCAGAGAATACAAAGTCATTTTTAGGTTTGTGTTTTTATCATTCAGTTATTAGTATTAATTGTAACTTAATAATCTTAAGAGATTTTGAATAAACCTTGAGATTTTTAAAAAATCTACTTTGGGGACAGCTAGGTGGTGCAGTGGGTAAAGCACCAGCCCTGGAGTCAGGAGTACCTGAGTTCAAATCCGGCCTCAGACACTTAGTAATTACCTAGCTGTGTGGCCTTGGGCAAGCCACTTAACCCCAATTGCCTTGCAAAAACATAAAAATAAATAAAATAAATAAAAAAAAATTTTAAATCTACTTTGGCTTTCAGTAAGGAAGTCAGCTGCATAGCCTTACTTTTCAAAAAGTCATCACATTTGGAAACCTGCTTTAAAAATATTTGAAATACTGGGAAACCTAAAATGTCAGACAGACCTGAATCAGCTACCCTATCACCATGATTCATGTGATTTAGAGGCATAGTCCTTTGCCTGAGAACCACTGGTTTACTTTCCCCTATCTGCAGAGCACAGTATGGAAAATATACAAATCCTGGGTCATTTAGTTTACTATTTAAAGGATTACTTTGCTTATAGAGTTTTGAAAAATTAATCTTTCCTTTAATTCAGTGACAGAAGTTTATAGTTTCTTATGATGAATGATTTATACATTAGCTTGAAATATTTTGGAAAATTGTGTTCAAGTTCCAACAGCTTATGAAAAATATTGGGCATTGCAGACCTGATTTTGCTCTGAACTCTGGGAGGGCTTTCTTTCAAATACACAGTTCCTAAGAAGGTCAACAAATACTCAACAGACCCTGGAAGGCCTCTAGGATTTCCTCCATAAACATATACTCAAGTCAGTTATTTTTATTTTTTAGAAATCTTGACCAAATTTCAAAAAGAAAAATTTAAATATCACTCAAATTTATACATATCTCAGGAAATGTAGTTTAGGGCAGACTTTATTTCAAGAAGTCTGGGATCATAGCTAATGGCTAAGATTAAATTTTACAGGCAGTACTTTGGCAGATGATTAGTTAATTCTCATAGAGAGCTGGTTTTACTGACTTTGAGTATATTGCATATTTTGAATAATATGCCTTATTAGCAAATTGATTAATTACCAGGTGAGTTCTAATATACTGTCAAAGAAAATCCATTTTAAAAGAACTATAATTTTATATGTGTGACTATTCTCTCCATAATCGCAAATCACAATACTTTCATATCTTAGTAAATGATATTCATGAATTATGATTTTCAAAAATTCATAGGCTTAACCCCACTATCTTGAAAAAAAAATTATAGGATTTAGAACTTCAAAGAGCTGCATTGTTCATCTAGTCCAAATGCTTTATTTTATTTTATTTTTGCAAGGCAATGGGGTTAAATGACTTGCTCAAGGTCACACAGCTAGGTGATTATTAAGTGTCTGAGGCCATATTTGAACTCAGGTACTCCTGACTCTAGGGCCAGTACTCTATCCACTGTGTCACCTAGATGCCCCCAAATGCCTTATTTTATAAATGAAGAAACCAAGGCCCAAGCAAGTATAGTGACTTGCCCATCATTTCATTATCTGATGACCAACTTTATCATGATATTCCTATCTGATCCTGGCCTCTGGTGACAAATACGTATTGTTAACTCTCTAGTCTGATTTAATCTGACCTGAAAAAAATAACTAATATACAAAAGAGCAATCCAGTTGCCACTTCCTCTGGAAACCTTCCCTTATTCTCTCCTCTTTCTTTGAATGTTAAAGCCCTCTCATTATTCATCTTCCTTCTATTTGTCAGTTCATCAGGCATCAGTGAAATAAGTTACTAAGGTTAAGGTACTATAGATACAAAATAAAAACAATCTCTACCCTCTGGAAACTTGGGTTCTATCGACAGACTAAAAGAACTAAATAGAAAATTAATTTCAATACAAAGAGAAGACTTGCAACTGTTGTTTCTCATTCATGGACAAGAACTTGAGCTGAGTCTTCTTGTGTGTCATGGACTCCTTCAATTCTGGTGAAGCCTATGGATCCCTTCTGAGCATAGTGTTATTTTAAAGATTCATAAAATATATAGGATTACAAAGGAAATCAGTGTGTAAATAAAATTATCAAAATATTTTAAAGTAGAAGTCTATGGCTTCCAGGTTTAAAAATCCTTGGAATAAATCAACATCTTCAAAGTCTTACCATCATCTACCAACTTCTCAATCAGTCTCTCACTTTTCTCTGAATTTGGCATCCATCTGTGTCACTCCTTTTCCTTCTGTCATTATCAAGGATTTCAATATTCTTCTTAATAAATACCCTATTCTCACAATTTTTAGAATTCACTTCCTATGATATTGCCATCACACAAAAGTACTGAGCTTTTAAAATTTTGTACTTCTGACTTCACCTCTCCATAATCTCCTTCCTTCACCTTGTATTCCCTCATTCCTCCCATGCCTGTCCCTGATTCAAATATTTGCCCCCTTCTAAATTTCACCCTCTCCTCCAAATCTATCAGCCATGTTTGTTTTTCACCCATTCTTAACCCTGTGGTCAGCCACTTGGACATTGCCCACTCTTCAACTATCTTTTGAGAACCTGGGCTTGTCACTTAACCTCTTTTGCCTCTTTTTTCCTCAGTTGTGAATGGAGATAAGAATAGTATCTACTTCCCAAGGCTGTTGAGAGAACCCAATGAAATAATAATTGTAAAGTTCTTAGCATAAATTTAGTCTTGACCTTTCTTTGTGATCTTGTTCCATTTATCTGTTTTTTTTGGTTCCTAAGGTCTTTTCGTCTCTGCAAGCTGCCTGCTCTTTGACTTCAGGATGCAAATATTCTCCCATTGCCCCAGATAGTAAGCTCTTCCTTTGGCTGTGCTCAGTCCATCTCATTGACTACTGAAAAAGACTCATCCTCATTTTCATGATGATCCCCTCTACAGCTCTGAACACTGGAGATCAGTGCCCTTGTTCTCTGTATCATTGTTTCCTTTGACTTCCCTGTACTCTGTACTCTGACCACTCTCCTCCTCCCCCGTGACTATTTTCCCTTCCATTTTCACTGTTTCTCATTCTCTCCTTATCTCTTAAACCATGCCTTCTCCCATGCTGTCAATGTTCTCTTGCCATTCTCTCTCCTTTAATGATCTTACACATTCCCTTTACTCTAGTTATCACCTCTAGATTTCCATCTCAACTACCTCCCCATCACCACTATCTTTTTTTTTGTTTGTTTGGGGTTTTTGGCTAGAAAATAGGGTTAAGTGACTTGCCCAAGGTCATCTAACCAGGTAATTAGTGTCTGAGGTCAAATTTGAACTCAGGTCCTCCTGACTCTCGGGCCAGTACTCTATCTACTAACTAGCTGCCCCACAGACACTACCTTGAACTTAGCAGCTACCTATTAAATATTTCCATCTTACTGTTATTAACATCTCAAACTCAAGATGACCAAATTCTTCACCCTTATAATGGTCTCTCCTCTTAACTTCTCTGATTCTGTCAATGCTGCCACTATCCTCTTAAGTCATTCAAGTACAAAACCTCAGAGGTATATTTGTTCTTTCTGTTTCCCCCATTGTTCATTCAAATCACTTCTAGGTCTTGTCAGCTCTACTTTAAACAAGTCTCTTACATCTTTGCAGAGTTCATGGATTTAAGAGGTCATTATACTTTTATTTCCCAACATTTACCAACCAGTGCTCTTATGTTAATAATAATTTGGTAAATATTACTCTAAAAGGTGAAAGCAAAAACAAATCACATATATACCAGTAAGATATGTGTTATTACAGAGATTGCTTAGACTAAGACAAATCTTGGATGGATAACAAGTACAAGAAATGTGAGAGCTGCTAATAGCTCCCTCAGGTACTTTCCAATGATGGACACACTCCTCTAGGCTTATAAATTTTCTTGTGGTCCTGTGCCAGTCTTCTTCATGCCAGTATCAATACCAATATCCATGTAAGGATTAAAGATGAGTCTTCAGCAGCAAAGCAATTTGAAGCTCAATTGGTTTATACATGTAGTGGTCCTAGTAGAATCTCACAGATGACCTCAAAATATTATACAGTCAATGACATTTAGAGGTGGTGATGAGCTCTACTTGAATGGCAATGATGATGATGTTTGAAATTCATTTTCTAAGAAGATCACAATATCAGGGAGGTGATACCATGACAAGCACATGAATTGGATTTGAATGAGGGGGTGCTGTGCTCATTTTCTCCAGAGCCATCTGGATCTAGCAACCGAATACAAATCAGGATGACAGGAGATGACCCTGGATGTAAGGCAATCAGAGTTAAATAACTTGCTCAAGGTCATACAGCTAGTGAGTATCAAGCATCTTGATTCCAAGGCCAGTGCTCTATCCACTGTACCTTCTTGCTGCCCTCTATACTCCCACCAATACCAGTAAATAAGCCTAGAATGACCTTGGTAAGAGCTACTGTTATTTAGGATCAGGGCACCAGTTGGTTGTCTGTAGTGGTAGTGGTTTCAAAATTCAAACAAAAGAAAAAATTCATGCATTTTTGATGCATATTTTTGAGACTACAGGGAGCCATACTTCAAGGAAAAAAATATTAATGTGAAATAATAGGATAGAAACTGGATTGGTAAAATCAACTTGGACATGAAGAAATTTCTTCCATCAATGCAGATTAGCTCCTTCTCTCTCATTTCAAGTCTTAGGGGAGTTGCCTTGGGCATATGATCTTGAGTCACACTGTCCTGGATACAAGCAAGTCCTGGATGTACCCAGTTTTTCCTGGCTCCAAAAACAGGTTGCCCACCACCCTCCCTCCCCCAGTCTCTGTCTATTTCCTCTCCCCTCTCCCCTCTCCCTCTCCCCCTCCCCCCTCCCCTCTCCCCTCTCCCCCTCCCCCCTCCCCTCTCCCCTCTCCCCTCTCCCCTCTCCCCTCTCCCCCCTTTCCCCTCTTCTCCACCCCCCAAACTCAGTTGTCTTTGGGTGATTTATGGCAAAAAATTCCCCAATTCAAAAGTTCCTCCTACTTGGGGAAGGAATTCCAAAAATGTGGATTGCATATTCAGTTTGGGTATACAATTAAGTATTATTAATAACAACATCCATTACTACAATTAGGACCCTAGGCTTGATCCATGACTTAGCTTTACTTTTAAAAGCAGAAATTCATATATCCACAGGACTTTAGATGGAAGGGTTGGGAGATGACATACAAGTTAAGGCACTGGCCAGTGCTAAAAGGTCAGCATCCTTGCCTCAAGGCAAATCACCTCATTTCAGGCCCTGAACTCTGTCATTCTGTTGTGGCCTCCTCTTTGGTCATCTTGCCTTCAGTCTTGTTCACATTCAATCCATTGAACACACCACTCCAATCAGGCCATTCTCCTGCCCCAAAGGTCATAAGATCTGTAGATGATTTCATCTCAGTGGAAGTAGACTTTTGGTCTTTATAGAGTAGTTATTTGGTGTGTGTTGACCTTTGAAGGATGGGTAGGAATTTAGGGGGAAGGAGGGAACCAAAGGAAGAGAACAAAATGCTGAAATGTATGGAGCTGGAAAAGCCCACATGCATTTAGGGGTCAAAGAGTCAGTTAAGATAGAAACTAGAATATGCAATTATCCTGGAAAGTGTGAAGAGCAAGCTTTAATAAAAAAAATGTGGGGAAGAAAAATATTGTTAAACGGTTGCAGTTTGGGGGCGGCTAGGTGGCACAGTGGATAGAGGACTGGCCTTGGAGTCAGGAGGTCCTGAGTTCAAATCCAAGCTCAAACTCTTAATTACCTAGCTGTGTGGCCTTGGGCAAGCCACTTAACTCCATTGCCTTGAAAAATCTAAAAAAAAAAAGTTGCAGTTGAAGAGTGACATTTCAGCATTCTGAGTCTTTGAGATAAGAAGGTCAATTTTTAAGATAGATATTAACATGTCTGAATTGCTAAAGGAAGGTGGGAAAAGAAAGTCATTGATTTGAGCTATCTGATCAGGATATGAGCAGGGTTACTGATGAGGAAAACTTAGGTCTATCAAGGATAATGGTAGAAGATAGTTGGGGTGATGAAGAAAGATCATTACCTAAATCCAGAATTCATTGAGAAAGGCAACAGAATAAATTAGAGATGTAAAGAGATGACCAAAAGAAGGAAAGGAAGAAGATTGCATGGATTTCAGAATCCTTGTTGATTGATTGAAAAAAAAAAGAAAGATTTTTTAAGTATGGAATATTAAAGAAGTAGTCTAAAGATACGTTAACAGGAAGAAAAAAAAATTCTTGACAGTAAGTTTCTTACTTTTTTTATTTTTTAGGTTTTTGCAAAGCAATGGGGTTAAGTGGCTTGCCCAAGGCCACACTGCTAGGTAATTATTAAGTGTCTGAGGCCGAATTTGAACTCAGGGCCTCCTGACTCCAGGGCCGGTGCCCTATTCACTGTGCCACCTAGCTGCCCCCAAGCTTCTTACTTTTAAGAGAAAGGGAAATATTTTAAGATTTCAGATACGTACAAAGTAAACAGATCTTGATGCCCCATAAATTTAGAATTGGATGGGGCTTAGAAGCAATCAAGTCCAACTTCATTTTATAGATGAGGAAACTGAGGAACAGAGTGTTAAGTGACTTGCCTAAGTTCAAACAACTAATAAGTTTACAAAGTAGGAATCATATTCACATCTTCCTGACTTAGAAATCCAGCTCTGAAACCCCTTATTCTACCTTCCTTGAATTGTTTGGCAGAATTTGTGACTAGAAAGCAGGGACCAAGACTTTAAACTTTGAAGTTGACCCAAGAACTTGGAATCTTATGAATATAAAAATTTGTGTATTTTTTCTTTGATTATTTTAGAGAGTTTTAACTGCAAAGTGAGATTACTGGGACATAAATATGCCTTGCTTTATTGTTGTTAATCCAGTTTGAGAGACTTAGGAGTAAGATTGCCAAATAAATTCTTGCAATTTGAAAAGCTTTTTTGGCTTTATAATGAAGGTGAAAAGTAAAGGGAATTGGATTTAAACCATAAAATCCCGTTCACATCACATTGTTTCTTTGATCTGATTTAATACATTCATATATCCAAAATGAAGATCTGATTTGGACTAAATACTTGCTAAGATGCTATGGGGATAGGGCAGCTAGGTAGCATAGTGGATAAAGCACCAGCCCTGGAGTCAGGAGTACCTGAGTTCAAATTCGGCCTCAGACACTTAATAATTACCTAGCTGTGTGGCCTTGGGCAAGCCACTTAACCCCATTTGCCTTGCAAAATCCTAAAAAAAAAAAGTGCTATGGGGAATGAGAAGGAATAAGGAATGTCTTTAAACAATAGAACCAAATAATTACAAAAAGACCAGAAAAAAAAAGTTGGTTTTTTTTCATACTCTCCAACTTGCACTACAATGAGAAACAAGTATCACATAGACTACAAGGGCCTTTAAGTCTTGTTGCCCATCATCTGATCCATAAAGGGTTTACTTTTAAATATTAAAATCTTGGAGACTGCACAAAAGATCCATACAGATACCTGTCTGTGGCTTAGAGAAAAGCCTTGGCATCTCAAAGTTCATGTAAGAAGAGGAGGACAAACCCTGGCAGGCTGTGCCAAGCTCAGAAAATCATGCCTAGGACCTGGCTCCAGGGTCCAAGGACCAGTCAGTTTAGAAGAGCCCATTGCCAGGAAATCTTCAGGAATGGGAAACTTTCAGCCAAACTGACTCTTGGAGACTTTTACAGTCTGTATTGCCAAAAGTGAATACCCAAACCAACACAGCCCTTGATCTTTACAGTGCTGAAATAGAAGTCAAATCTTCAAGCTGTAGACTTGTGGGAATTTTCTAGTAGAACAATGGTTCTAGGCAGACAAAGTGGATGCTGTATGGTCTAATAATAATAGCATCTACAGAAAACTTTCAAGGTTTGTAGGGTGCTTCTCATATAGAATCTCATTTGATTCTTTCAACAGTCTTAGGAGTTTCTATTATCCCCAATTTTATAAATGAGGAAAATGAGGCAGGCAGAGGTTAAGTGACTTGTTGAGTGTCACACAGCTAATAAGTTTCTAAGGTTAAGATTTGAACCTAGGTTTTCCTGATTCCAAAGTCCACCACTCTTATCTACCCTCAGATTTTACCTCTTTCTTCTTTTTTAAGTTTTTGCAAGGCAATGGGGTTAAGTGACTTGCCGAAGGTCACACAGCTAGGTAGTTATTAAATGTCTGAGGTCACATTTGAATTCAGGTCCTCCTGACTCCAGGGCTGGTGCTCTGTCCACTGGACTACCTAGCTGCCCCAAAACTGTACCTCTGTCTGAACAGACTGTACCTCTTCTCCCAGGAGTAGAAAATCCTCTTGTGTCAGAGAATGACCCACTTATACTTTCCCTTGCTTTTGTTTTTGGTTTTGTGAGGCAATGGGATTAAGTGACTGGTCCAAGGTTGTACAGCTAGTAAGTGGCAAGTGTTTAAGGCAATATTTGAATTCAGGTCCTCCTGATTTCAAGGTCAGCACTCTTTCTACTGTGCCACCTAGCTGCCTCCACTTTTCTCTTATTTAATAAGAGAGGTGCACTATATATATAAAACTGTATAAGGAGAGCCCTTGATTTAGTAAAATTGTATAGAATCTTCAAAAAATTTATGTTGGTTTTTTGCTTTATCATGATTGATAAAAGATTGTGTCAATGAGACTTTAAATATTGGAGTTTGTTTTAATACACACCCATATTTAACACAGAAACACTGGTTAAAGAAAGCTTGGAGAAAGTTGCTGTTCATATTGCCTCCCCCAGGGTTTTGTTCCTGTCCCATTTCCTGGAAGATCAGTTTACAGTGTGATCTCATTAAGATCATTTGAGAATGCACCCAGTTCTAGGAGCTCATATTTTCCTCCATTTAGCAGAGAAAGAGAGATAGCGACAGAGACAGGGTGGGGAGATTTTGGAGAAAGTATATATTTCTTGAAAATGAAGAAAACAAAGTAAATATTGGTCTCTGTTTTGGAATGCAATGTGCAGTAACTTTCCTTTATACAATGTCTTTACCACATACCCTATACATGCATAAGATTGGGCATTGGAATTTTTTTAAGCTAATTCCATGAAATCATGAGCTACTACCAGTCAAACATTTCATAGCCAACATACCTACCCTCTTGTCAGGGTTATAACCCCATGCCAGTGGCCTTGAGCATTATGATGGGGAGTAGTAAAACAGTTTGGTTTTGTATGCATGGTGTTTGACCATGAAATCCAAGACACCTTGTCTAGATGATTTCAGTGAGAAAATGAGAGATTGTAGCTGGAGTAAAGCTATCATTTTCATAACATGCTTTGGTTTCTAGGTAGTGTTCTGAGATAGTCAGGGGTTTGTTACTACCCCTGTGTTTGAGAAATAATAAATACTCTGACCTGTTTTTTTTTTCCCTTAAAACTATGTGAGCTGCTGGTTCCAAACCTGATCCTCTCTAGGGAAAACATGTGAATCGAGTCTCTCCCACCATTTCTTTGCATGCCTGTATCATTTTTCTATTGCTGAAACCTCTCTTCTGACTAACTTTTGCCACTCACCATTTTTAACAGAAGAATTTGCCTTAATGAATTCCTCCAAGGCTACATTATACTAGACTCTGAAGTTTCCCTTTTGCCCAAGGAGGATGCCCATCTCTGAAGTACATCTTTTTTTTTTTAAATGTTTCATTGATATTTTATTTTTCCAAATGTATTTTATGAAAGTTTTTCAACATTCATACAAATGCATATGTATATTTTTAAGTTACAAAATTTCCATCCTCCCTTCCCACCCCTCTCCCCTCAGTGGTGAACAGTTAGGTTAATATTGTACTTACACATTTGTGTTAAACATGTTTATAGATTAGTCATTTTCAGTATGAGGAATTAGGAATAAGGGAAAGAAATATACAAGAGATATTTTTTAAAAAGTAAATGTAGGGGTCATCAGAATCTGAAGATTTTTTTCCTTTATTTTGCTTTTTTTTGTTTTTCTTCTTTTTTGATGGGGATAGCACTGTCCATAACTGGTCTTGTTAGACCTTATTAACATTTTCCTCGCTCTCTGAACTGATGAGAGGAGCTGCATCCATCAAGGTTGATCAACTCACAATGTTGTTGTTAATGTGTAGAATGTTCTCTTGGTCCTGCTCCCTTCTCTTACAGATTCTGTAACTCATTCCATGCTTCTCTAGAGCCTGACCATTTATGGTGTCTTATAGAACAATAGTATTCTATAGTATTCATGTTCAACCATTCCCCAATTGATGGACATGCCCTCAATTTCCAATTCTTTACCATTACAAAAAGAGCTGCTATGAATATTTGGGAATATGTAGGACTTTTCCCTTTTTTCTAAAATTTCTTCTGGATATAGACCTAGAAATGGAATTGCTAGGTCAAAGGGTATATCAGTTTTATTGCTTTTGGGGCATAGTTCCAAATTGCTCTCCAGAATGGTTGGATTAGTTCACAACTCCACCAGCAATGCATTAATGTCCCAATCATCCTACAACCTCTCCAACATTGATCATTTTCCCTTTTTCTCATTTTTAGCCAATCTGATAGGTTTAAGATGATACCTCATAGTTATTTTAATTTGCATTTCTCTAATCAGTAATGATTTGTAGCAATTTTTCAAATGTTTATATATATATATATATATATATATATATCTGTAATTTCTTCATTTGAAAACTGCCTATTCATATCCTATAGCCATTTATCAATTGGGGAATGACTTATAACCTTATAAATTTGATGTATTTCTTTGTATATTTTAGATTGAGACCTGTATCAGAACTTCTTGTTTCCCAGCTTTCTACTTTCCTTCTAATTTTAGCAACATGGATTTTATTAGTACAAAATCTTTTTAATTTAATATCATCAAAATTATTTATTTTTCAATTTATAATGTACTCTATTTCTTGTTTGGTCATAAATTTGTCCCCTTCCCATAGATCTGATGGAGTATTTCTTAATCTATTAATTTATCTAAGGTGTCACCCTTTATTGTCTAAAACCTGTACCCATTTTGACCTTATTTTGGTATAGGATATAAGATGTAGGTCTGTGCCTAGTTTTTGCCATACAGTTTTCCAGTTTTCCCAACAATTTTTGTCAAAATGTTCTTATCCCAGAAGCTAATGTCAATCAATTACTCTGTTTCTTAACCAGTACTAGGCATTTTTGATGACTGTCACTTTATAATATAATATAGTTTTAAATCTGATAGAGCTAAGCCACCTTCCTTTATGTTTTTATCAGTTCCCTTTACATTTTTCTCATAAGTTCCCTTGCTATTCTTGATCTTTTGTTGCTTCAGATGAATTTGAAATACATCTTATTTGGCAGGAAACACTATTCATTGCTAAGTTTATCTCTGTCTTTAGTCATTCTCACATGTGTTCAAATGAGGTCAATTGATGTTTGTATTCGGTTAGTTTATTTGACTGTTAGAATCTATGGCCAGTCATCTTCATTGGCTGAAAATTTAGATAACTTTGGTCTTATTTTCTATGAATGGAAAATAAAATTTCCCAGAATTAATGATTGCTACATGAAAAGGTAGCAAACAAGGCCACAAGTTATAACCAATACTGACCTGAACTATTTCAGTGGCAGCTTCATTGGGCTTCATGTTTGATCTTCAGTGTCTTATTGGTGATGATGTTGATAATGATGTTTTGTCCTTTGTTCTTGAAAAAGACCATGGTATCAGGGAGGTGATTCCATGACAAGCATATGAATTGAATGTGACCACATACGAATCAGGCCAACTGAAGACGGTCCTGGATGCAAGGCAAAAGAGGTTAAGTGACTTGGCTAAGATCTCACAGCTAGTAAGTGTCTTAAGTGTCTGAGGTCGGATTTGAACTCTGATCCTCCTGATTTTAGGTCCAGTGCTCTATCTACTGCATTACCTATCTGCTTGGTATTCACATCTGATCAATACCTTCTGCTCCTGTGACTATGGAGAGCAGGGCCATGATCTCTAGGTCCTCTATTTATGGAGGGGGTTTGGTCCAACTCTACCACTTTAGGACAATCTTTAGACTTCTCTAGCATGTCCCATGGATATGGACCTCAGGGGCCTTCTTTCCACTTTCCCTTTGTTTCCTTTTGAGTATTGTCCTTTTCCCTTAGATTAGAAGCATCTTGATGCCAAGAAACATTATTCTTTTTATTTGTATTTGTGTCCTTAGTGCTAAGCACAGTGCCTAGCACATGGTAAGTGATTAATAAATATTTGTTGCCTGACTGACTTATCCAGTCCATCTTCCTCACAGCTTCCAAAATCATCTTCCTAAAACATTGATCTGATTTCCTCACTTCTCTGTTTAAAAACAATCTTTATTGGTCTTCTTTTGCCACTAGGAAAATGTATAACTCTATGCCTTGGCATTTTTAAAGCTCTTCCCAGCTTGGCTCTAGTCTAATTTTCCATGTTGGTTTCACACAACGCCTATTCCAAATTCAGCAGTGCCCCCTCTCATCCACCACCTCAGGATCTTTGCCCAGGGTCTCCCACATCTGGAATATGCCACTTCTTAGAATCATTAGATTTCTTAAGGTACTACCTCAGGTACTACCACCTCTGAAAGATTTTCCCATTTTCCCTTGGTTGTTAGTGACCCCTACCACCTCAAAGTTATTTTGTTTACTTAAAATAATATTTATAAAGTGCCAAATAAATGCTGGTTATCATTATTAATCCATGTAAGTGTTGTATCTCTTCCTCTTTTCCTGCTGTCTTTGAATCTCCAGTCCGCAGGACTATACATAGAAGTCACTTCATAAAAACCTGTTGAATGACATTGACTTCTTCCACTGACCCAGTCATTCTCTTTTGTTGTTATTATTTTAAGCAGTGGGGTTAAGTGGCTTGCCCAAGGCCACACAGCTAGGTAATTATTAAGTGTCTGATGCCTGATTTGAGATCAGGTCCTCCCGACTCCAGGGCCAGTACTCTATCCACTCCACCACCTAGCTGCCCCAACCCAGTCATTCTCAATTAAGGGCATCTTCAGAATCCAACTGACCATGCTGAAGCAGTGGTCTGTCCCCAGAGCAAAGCTCTTAAGTAATCCTCCTCTAAGGGGTGCGAATGGATAGATACAACATAGCTCCTTATACAAAGATTCATTTAAAAGCACCCACTTCTCTTTTTTTTTTCAAAGAGTTGTCTTGTTTTAAGTCTAAAAAAATATGACCTAAAAATGTCAAATTAAACAGTCTAAATGATGTTAATTCTAGCAGTCAATTCTAACTGTTCTGCCTAGGTTGATTTCGTCCCCCCCCCCAATCATATAACTCAAATAAAATCATTTTTTTCAATGGCCTGAAAATTTCCTAATCTCTCTGCAAAGGGTTTTGAGTTCCTTGGAAGGCTTCCAGTCAATAAACATTAAGTATTTACTAAGGACTTAATAATTTTTTTAGTTAAACAGTAGATTTATTTTGGTGTAAATATTCATATATAGACTGTTGAACCAACTATTTAAGTGCTTTCTAGATAATATCTAATCTTTCATCTTTCTGTCTGCCTGGAAAATGGCAGATAAGTCATGTTCTAGACTTAGACCAG
Source organism: Macrotis lagotis (assembly GCF_037893015.1). Classification (NCBI taxonomy): domain Eukaryota; kingdom Metazoa; phylum Chordata; class Mammalia; order Peramelemorphia; family Peramelidae; genus Macrotis; species Macrotis lagotis. The sequence goes on along the minus strand of NC_133659.1, from coordinate 38,686,665 downwards.
AGAACTGAAGCTGACAGGGCAAGAACTACTGAGTTAAAGAGATTAGCTTGCTAATATCAGCTGTGTTGGAGCCCTTATGTGTTGCTGTCCATTCAGTACCTTGTCCTGTCATTCAAGGATGGCAGTACTCATTGTTTAAAGTATGATAGCCCTGCTCTATGATTTGTTGAGTTTTCAAGCTTTTAGGAAGAAGAACTGTTTTCATTTATGGCCAGTTAAGGGGAAAAGTTTGATATATTTCTAACTACACTAACCAGTGGTAGAACGTTGTGATACTATTGCCAGAAATAGTATGTCCAAGATTTTTTAAGTCTTTGAACTTACAAATATGAAAAGTTAATATCAATTGCTAAAGATAATTTTTAAAATTGCTTGATCAAATTTTAAGCAAACTCCTTTCACTCCTGGAGGTTTGAGTGGGGAGAGGAAGGAAATGGACTTTCTACTTACCAGACACTCCTAGTAATTAGTTACTTGATGGAGAGAGTGTGAAAAATCACCAATTCAGAACATAGTCATTGCATTTAAAACTTCTCACTATTAGACATCCAAGTTTTGGCAGGAGACCTAGCTTTTTACCTCTAGATGTTACTAATTTCCCTTTATAATTGAAGAGAACCAAAATAACATCACTATATCAAGTTAAATCTACAGTGGGTCCAAATGAGACTGATCACACCAATTTGAGCTTAGAAATGTCTACCACAGGTTAGGCACAAAAAGTCTATATTAACATTGGGAATGGAAATGTCTCAAAATTTTCTTCTAAATGACTCAGAAGTCCTTATTGAAAATGGAGACAGGAGGGCTAGTGATAAATGCTTTAAGGTTTGCATGGCACTTTATAAATACTATTATCTCATTTAATCCTCACAACATCACTGCAAAATAGGTGTTATTATCTCCCATTTTAGAGATGAACAAACTAGGCAGACAGAGTAAAAGGATATATGACTTGCCCAGGGTCACAAGATATTACCTCTAGCATTACAAATGCCCATGGATCACTGCCATCTCATTGTTTGGAATTTTTCTTGGGAATGAAACCTACATATTCAGAGATCTATATTAACTCAAGCCCTAGTATATTGTACCTTTGGCAGAGTTTCTACTTAATAACTACTTACCTAGTGATTAACTATCTAGAAGAAATTAAGTAGCATCTGTTTAATCTAGAAATGATAGTAGCATCTTTATTCATTAAGTAGAAATTGTCCCCTGTTTCCATTTTCTGAGTCTGAAAAAGTCTCTCCAGGAGAGTCTTCCAGTTAGCATGGCTCCTGCCATCAAGTAGAACTTACTGAGGACAGATGTGCTTGCTTAAATACTCAAGGCCAAGAATTTCTAGTTAACTAGGAATTGATTTTCTAGTGATAGATTTTAGCCTTTGAGCTCTTAAACCAGGAGGGGCAGAGATTGTATGAAGCATCCAGACTCCAATTTGAAGACTAGTATTGGTCAAGTAACTCACTTCCCTTGGGAATGTCCTGGGGAGCATGTCTGTGGGTGCAGCTTTCTATGGATCTAAGCAGAAAACTCCTTGTATAGAACCTTGAGATCCTGAAATGAGAATTGACCTTTTGTGTGACAGCATCTGTTATGGGTTTTTTGATGGAAGTCAGGGAAAGTCTCTGGGCAAACAACTTTCCCAAAAGGTGAGTAATGTTTATAGTGAGCAAGACTGTAGGAATTTGTTTCCTATAGCCTGTCTTATAGGGGATACCTTGCAATAGAAATGATAAATGTGTTCCAAATATTGTTGCTACTTTAAGATGCCTGTATTTTTTCCACCTAGAATGAAGACAAAGTCAGAGATGGTGTGCCTAAGAAACTTCAAAAGGTGTAGACCTCCTGACTGAAGAGAGTAGTATACCTGCTTTTCTCCCTTTTACCAGTGTAGTAAGTATAACTATTTAAACTATGTGCATTTCCATCTGGACTACCCTTACACAAATAATATGTGAGAAAATAATAAAATCACTATTAAACAATTAATATGTGTTACCTAACATCATCAGTATTTGGTCTGTTTTAGAGATATTATTCCTTTTTGACTTGCACCATTTGCACTTAAATACAGAATAAGCCTGCAGTTCCTTCTATATAGGAGCCTTTCAGATATCAAAGACAGCTCTCCCTCTTTTTTTTAAAGCATTTTCTTCTCCACACCAAATCCCAGGTTCCTCAACCATTTCACAGAGAATGTCCTTTTGTATAAATACAGTCTAGTTTGTCAGTGACTCTTGAACAGTGGTAACCAGAAGTGTATATCCATGCCCAGCTATGACCTGACCAGTATGGAGAGTATACTCTCTTTACCTGAAAATTCTTCTTCTATTCTGTTGCCTAGAATTGCATCAGCTTCTCTGCTGGCTTCTATGGAATCAACTAAAACATAAAGAACTCTTTCCATAGATTTCATACAGGCCTTTCATTTTGCCCCTATTAAAATCCATCTTGTTGTTTTGGCCTCATTCAAGGTTGCTGAAGTTTTTAAACACTGATTTTTCCTGTATTCATTACTTCTCCTAACATTGTTTCATTTGCAGATTTGATTACTATGATTCATCCAACAAAGTGATAAACAGGACAATTCACTTAATTTCTGTCTGCCTCAGTTTCCCCATCTGTAAAATGGAGATCATAATAGTGTCTACCTCCCAGGGTTGTTATGAGGATTAAATGAGCTGGTATCTCTAAATAACTTAATCCAGTGGTTGGCACATGATAGGTGTTTAAGACAAACTTGGATTCTTTTCTTCTTTGTCTCATTTGGAAGATGATTCTTTTTGATGAGGAAGACTAGCATTGTGAGAGTGGTCCTTCAGTTTTCTGTATCTATACTGCACATTTTTTTCTCTGGCCATTGGTCTTATTTACTTTTCTTCTTGCTTTCTTTTATGTTGCAGGCCTTTGTCTTCCCTGCAATATTATTACAGGTTAATTATTTGGAACCCTGGTGATGTTTCTGCTTTAGTCTTGTCTTCATTTAAATCTCATCCAAGAACTCTTCGATAGCTTTGAAGAAGGAAAAACAAAATGATAGCATTATTTTAATCCCATATCAGTGATGGCAGTCTAGGACTCCAGGGGAGTTATGATCTCATCCATGTGGATGTGATGCAAATCTCACCTCCTCTATAACCACCTATCCTTTGAGAACATAGTCACAGTGGGAATTAGTACCGATCCTGCATCTTCCACTGACCCATTCTTCGAAATTTCAGTCAAATTAAGACTGTATGTGTAGACTTAGACTTGGGGTATCCCATGTACCACTTTACTAATCTTGCCACTGAGTCGGGGTCTTTAGTCTGAAGGAACTAATGATTCTGGGAGAACTAATACACAAGTGCAAGGCAGAGCAAAAGAGGGAAGGAACATTTTTCTATCCAAATTAGACAAATAACTTTCTAATTTTGGACTGGAAAATCCAGCTTGTTTTCCTAAAGAGAAATCACCATTTAAATAATAGAGTACAGTCCAACTAGGCCAAGCATTTAATCATTTGTCATAATCTGTGACTCAGAAGCAGTGGTCTCATCTTCAAAGCTGCAGATAATTTTGTGCATGGGAGACATTTCTCAGAATGCACCCATTTGGCTCCGGGCAGGTCACTCTTTTCCATCTCTTCTGGTGGCTAATCCTGTTTCTGCCCAGCTTGGAAAGACCCTGAAGTTTGATGAAACCAAATTGTTTAAAGATAGCTTGATCAAAGGAGATTAAAACTGTGATATGGAGTTTAATGAGATGTGTGCTTAGTGGATTGATAAACCTTGAGAAAGAAGTTTTCTAGAATGAGAATTCTTGGATGTCTTTTGATAGCCTGGGAAAACTCATGGACATCTCTGTGAACAGTCTTTTTAAAGATATAAAATAAAATAAAATACACAGGATTGTCAAGGAAATGGATTATAATTAAGGATGTAAATTTTTTCCCCACGCAAATTATCAGATCTCTCCCGAATTTTATTTAGAGGGGTCCTTTTTTCACCTTCACACGCAGCAGGGAGACCCCTGTCAGATCATGAACAGCATCCAGACTCCAAGGCCTCCCAGCAATGAGATTCTATTTATTGATCAAAGGTCAGGCTCCCTAGGGGTAGCATACCCTAAAGTCTGAGGGTTTTATTCAGACTCCTTGAAGAAGAGAAATTAGAATGGAAATATTCTGAAAACAATACACCTACTGTCAATTTAAAAAAAAAAGTTTGGCCTGTGTTTCTCTAACAACTTAACTATGAACAGAATTTGGTGAGGATAAAGGGGCCTTTATTGAATGCCACCCTTTCTCTCCTTGAACAGAGGCTCAGATATGGATCTGAGCAGGCCAAAGCAAGTCTGTTCTCTTCCTTCTAGAGCTTGACTTGCCTGGAATGGCCTAAAGAGAGTGCTAGTAAAAAACAACAACAACAAAAACAGGTAACTGAGGCGCTTTGTCACCAGTCAACCCATCCACCTGCTTTCAACTTATTCCTCCTTAAGAAGGTGGAATGTTTGGTGAGAAACTTGTTTGTCTAGCTCATTGTCTCCTTTCTGAGCATCATGATTGTATTTACAGGCAGGTAGGTGATGGAGTGAAGCAATTAGGTGGTGCAGTGGATAAAGTGCTGGGTCTGGAGTCAGGAAGACTCATCTACCTGAGTTCAAATGTGATCTCAGACACTTCCTAGCTGGGTCATCCTGGACAAACCACTTCACTCTGTTTACCTCAGTTTCCTCATCTGTAAAATGAACTAGAGAAGGACAGGGAAAACTACTCCTGTATCTCTGATAAGAAAATCCCAAATGGTATCATGAAGAGTCAGATAGAACCAAAAAAAGGAAAAAAAAACATTTAAAACAAGAGGAAGAGAAAGTGGATAAAACATTCATGCCCTGGAGTCAGGACTACTTAAGTTCAAATCCAGCCTCAAAACATTTACTAATTGTGTGACCCTAGCCAGGCCATTTAACAGTTTTTTCACTTGTAAAATGGGGTGGGACTAGTTCTTACCTCCCAGAGTTGTTATGAGGATAAAAGGTGATAATATTTTCGACCACTTTTTAAAAGCATTAAAACCCTATTTAAATGCTGTTTATTATCAGTTCTTCTTATGACAGCCAGGTGGCACAGTAGATAGATATCTGGATTTGGAGTCAGAAAGACTTTGAGTTTAAATCCAGTTTCTGACAATTTACTGGCTGTGGACCCTGGACAAATGATGTAATTTTAACCTCAGTTTCTCCATCTCAAAAATGGGAATAATAATCATACCTCCCAAGCAACTTGGTGTGAGGATCAAGTGAGAAAATATTTGTAAAGTATTCCTCTAGATCTTAAAGGATTCTATAAATGCCAGCTCTTGTGATTATCTCGTGTGATTGGAAGTGCATGTTGGGGATCCCTGCCTGACTGATTTTCTTTGTTGTTCTTTTCTAGTTGTTTTGTCTCCTTCCAAGTGAACACCATGCTCTCGTTATCAGAGCTCAAATCCATAGCAGATAGCCAGTGTTCATATCACATCTTAAGACCATGGTGGGACGTCTTCTGGTACTATCTCACCCTGATTATGTTGCTGGTGGCAGTATTGTCGGGAGCTCTTCAACTTGCTGATAGCAAAATCTTGTGCTGTCTTCCCTGTAAAGTAGAATTCAACAATCATTGTGTAGTGCCTTTGGAAATGCTTAAACTCAACAGCACCTCCTCGAATTCCCTGTTCCAAATTATGCCACCCATCCGGATCCAGAATGACCTTCACAAGCAGCAATATGCCTACATCGATGCGGTGTGCTATGAGAAGCAACTCCATTGGTTCGCCAAGTTTTTTCCTTACCTGGTGCTCTTGCACACTCTCATCTTTGCTGCATGCAGTAACTTCTGGCTTCACTACCCCAGCACCAGTTCCAGGATTGAGCATTTTGTCTCCATTCTTCATAAGTGCTTTGATTCTCCCTGGACCACACGCGCCCTTTCAGAAACCGTAGCTGAACAGTCTGTAAGAATCCCCCTCAGAAAAGGCAAAGCTCTGTTTTCAAACTATGGATTAACTACAAATGTCAATGCTAGCCATCAGCCATCATTTGTTGGGCAGGCAAACATGGAATCAAGTGTTGAAAGCCCAAACACCAGTGTCCTAGACAAAAAAGAAGGGGAACAAGCAAAAGCCATCTTTGAAAAAGTCAAAAGATTCAGATTGCACGTGGAGCAGAAAGACATCATCTATAGAGTATATATGAGGCAGATCATAATCAAAGTCATTTTATTTATCATTATCATAGCTTATGTCCCATATTTTTTGACCTATATCACCCTAGAAATTGATTGCCCCATTGACATGCAGGCCTTTACAGGATATAAACGCTACCACTGTGTCTATGCCTTAGCACAGATATTTCAGGTACTTGCTTCATTTTACGTGATTATGGTTTTATTCTATGGTCTCACTTCTTCATATAGCTTGTGGTGGATGCTGAGGACTTCCCTTAAGGAATACTCCTTCGAGGCTTTAAGAGAGAAAAGTAATTACAGCGACATCCCTGATGTCAAGAATGACTTTGCATTCATCCTTCACCTTGCAGACCAGTACGACCCACTCTACTCCAAACGCTTTTCCATATTTCTCTCTGAGGTAAGTGAAAACAAACTGAAACAGATCAACCTCAATAATGAATGGACAATGGAAAAGCTAAAAAACAAGCTGGTGAAAAACTCCCAGGACAAGGTGGAACTCCATCTTTTCATGTTGAGTGGACTCCCAGATAATATCTTTGAGCTGACTGAAATAGAGGTGCTCACCCTAGAGCTGATTCCTGAAGTCAAGCTGCCCCCTGCCATCTCTACACTAGTCAATCTCAAAGAACTGAATATTTATCATTCCTCCCTCCTGGTTGACCACAGTGCACTGAGCTTCTTGGAAGAGAATTTGAAAATACTCCGCTTGAAATTTACAGAAAGGGGGAAGATTCCTCGTTGGATATTTCACCTCAAAAACCTCAAGGAATTTTATGTGTCCGGTTTCATCATGTTTGATACTTTGAGCACAGCCCAGGGTCCAATACTGGGCTTTCAGGATCTCAAGAACCTAAGGACACTTTACTTGAAGACAACGTTGTCTCGAATCCCCCAAGTGATCATTGACACGCTGCCTGGGTTGCACAAGTTGTCCCTTGATAACGAAGGAAGCAAACTGGTGGTGTTGAACAATTTGAAAAAGATGGTAAATCTGAAAAGCCTGGAGCTCCTCAACTGTGACTTAGAGCGCATTCCTCACTCCATTTTCAGCCTCATCAATCTGCATGAATTGAACTTAAAAGAAAACAATCTCAAAACCATTGAAGAAATTATCAGCTTCCAGCATCTCCAGCACCTTTCATGCTTAAAACTCTGGCACAACCACATTGCCTACATTCCTGCCCAGATCGGCACCCTTTCCAAACTAGAGCAACTCTACCTGGACCACAACAAGATTGAGAACATGCCACTACAACTCTTCCTCTGCACCAAACTAACCCACTTGGATCTCAGCTACAATAACCTGATGTTTATTCCCGAGGAGATCCAGTTTCTGACGAACCTGCTGTATTTTGCAGTTTCAGACAACTATGTAAGTGGATTGGGTCCCTCCCACTATCAGTATTCTGGCATTATTTTCCATGACTTAACTTGTATTATTGTAAGACCAAAGCAGGTAGTTAGCACCTAACCTACGTGGATGGATAACAGGCAGGTGTACAGGTAGAGAGATAGGCAGAAAAGTAGATAGATAGCTCAGATCACTGGGGAGAGAGAGGCTAATCAGTAGGGGAGGAAAGCTGATAGGAGGGAGGTACACAGGTGGGGAAGAAAACAAATTAGATGGGAAGGGAGGCAGAGAAGTAGAGGAGAAGACAGATAAGTAGGGGAGGGAGGTAGATAGGGGAGGAGGCAGATAAATAGGAGAGGGAAATAGATGAGAAAGGAAGCAAAGAAGTAGAGGAGGAAGACAAAGAAGTTGGGAAGAAGATAGGGAGGGAGGCAGGTAGAAAGAAGATAATTAAGTAGGGAGAGAAAGACAAATAATTGGGGGGGGGCTGATGGCTGGAAAAGGCACCTAGTTGGGAAAGGGGGCTGAAATAGAGGAGGAAGGCAATAATTAGGAGAGAGAGAGATTAAGTAGTGGGGGGAAAGCTGTTAGGGAGGGAGCCAGATAAGTAGGGGAAGGAGGCAGATAAATTGGCAGAAAAGTAGGCAGGTAGGGAGACACTGTATATTCTGTATGACAAAGTGGCATCATGAATAGAGAGCTGGCCCTGGGAGCTAGAAATATGTAGACTCAAGTGTTTTGCTTTATATCAGTTCTGTGGCCCTACCCAGGTTATTGAACTCTAGAACTCCTATCTAAGACTTTCCAGCTCCATCTGTGAGGAAGTTTTTTCATCTGAAGCATCTCACACCAAGGAAATCCCAAACCCTGACCAAAGCCAAGCTATCTAGTGTCTCTGTGTCATGGATATTGAGGCAGGATGACAGAGTTAGAGTGCTAGGCTTGCCCCAGAAAGACCCAGGTTCAGATCCCTGCTTCTGCTGAGGCTGTGTGATTGTGTTCAAGTCACTTAACCTTTATGTACTCACAACCATTCCCTACGTTTTATCCTTGAAGTCTTAGTTGGGTTGTGAACTGCAGATGTGTATGGCAGGGGGTGGGGGTGGGGGAAAGATATCCTGGCCCTCAGGAAAACCCAAGTCCTTCCTCTGTAGGCTGTGGCTTGTTGGGCTTGTGGCCCAATGTGGGATACAAGGATGAATGATCAGCTGCTAGGGCATGGATGTAGAGTGTGAGGCTTAAAGTCTGGAACCTTGGGTAAATAAATTACTGTTCTTCTCAAACTGCTAAGTAAATAGAAACTCCTCTTATTAAGAAGATAACAGATTCAACCCTAGGAAACCTTCTCTCTAGCCAGGATGCTGGGGAGCTTGTGAAAAGGTAAGGCACTGAGAGAAGGACCATGAAAGGAGGAGTCCAACTGAGGGAAGGATATTAAAAAAATGGGAGGGAAGAGTACATGGAACTTGTGTTCTTCTCAAACAGAAAGCAAAAATAGTGAGAAAATGTGAAAATTCTAGGCCTGTTCCAGAAGATTTATTCAATCAACATTTATTAAGAACTTACTACATACCAGTCATGAGGGAAAACACCATGAGCAGGTATGCTAGAATCTATATAAAGTGATTTCTGGGCAGAGGGCACTAATTAAGAAGAGGAAGAGTTCAGAATAGAATTTTTCTAGGAAGAGACGTTGGAGCTGAGTTTGGAAGGAAGTTAAGGATGAAGGTGTGGGCATGGAACAGCCTGGGCAAAAGCTCAGGGAGAAGATAGACTGTCATCTGAAAGGTGTAACAGTTATATCTGTTTGCCTTAGAACATTAAGGCAACAAAAGGCATGGCTAGATGGTACGGTACCATAGTACACAGAGTGCCAGGTCTCTAGTCAGGAAGACCTGAGTTCAAATCTAGCCTCATAAACTTACTAGCTGTGTGACTCTAAACAAGTAACTTAATCCTATTAGCTTTAGTTTCCTCATCTGGAGAAGGAAATGACAAACTATTCCAGCACCTGTGCCAGCAGCAGACCCTTAAACCAAATGGGTGAATATTGTTCTGCTAATGGGACCAGAAAATGTCACTGGAACATCTTGATCAGGGGAAGTGATGTGATCAGATTTTTTTTTCTTTAGGAACAATAAATTGAATTGGAGAATGAAATGAAGAGGGGGAACAAGAGAAGTTAGAATCAGGACAGTCTCTCAAGAGGATGGTGATATTAGACCCAGATTATTGTCTGAAAGAAGTTGGTGGCTATATGAGTAGAGAGAATGGAACAGACTGAGATATATCATGCAGGCATATTTGCCAAGACTATTTGATTGAATTTGAGGGGTGAAGATGAGAGAGAAGAGTCAAGAATGCTGACTTCCATTTCAGCACCTGAAAGGATGCAGATCCTCCTCAATAGATGTGTTTTTTCAGCATATATTGAGAGTAATCATATGACTTCTATTGGTTTTGTTATTGATATGTTCAATTATGTTGATTGTTTTCCTAATATTGAACCATCCCTGCCTACCTGGTATAAATCTTGGTTTATTATCCTAGTAACAACTTGTAGTCTAAAATTGTTCTATACTTTTCTTTGTTTTGGCTCTTCCTAATTTAGATATCTGCACCATATTGGTGTCATAAAGAGAATTTGGCAAAACTCCTATTTGTAAAATAGTTTATATAGAATTGGAATTAATTATTCCTTAAACATTTGGTAGAAATCATTTTTAAATCCATCTGAGCCTGGAGATTTTTTCTTAAGTTGCTTATTGATGGTTTCTTCAATTTGTCTTTCTGAAATAGGTTTATTTAAGTATTGTATTTCCTCCTCTGCTAATTTGAGTTGTTTATATTTTTGTAAATATTCATCCATTTTACTCATATTGTCAAATTTAATGGCATACAATTTGGGTAAAATAGCTCCGAATCATCTATTTAATTTCTTCCTCAATAGGAAGAATTTAATTTTTGTTTTTGGTAATTTGGTTTTCTTCTTTCTTTTTTAAATCAGATTAATCAAAGGTTTATCCATTTTAATTGGAGATTTTTAATTTGTCCATTTTCTAGCTTTATTAGCTGCATACGCAATTCATTGATCTCTTCTTTATTTTATTCATATAAGCATTTAGAGATATAAAATTTTCCCTAAAAACTGCTTTGGCTACATCCCATATATTTTGGTGTGATGTCACATCATTATCATTTTCTTGGATGAAATGGTTAATTACTTCTATGACTTGTTTGATCTACTCATTCTTTAAAATTAGGTTATTTCACTTTCAATTAATTTTTGGTTTATCTTCCCATGGTCCTTTATTGCATCATGATCTGAAAAGCATGCATTTATTATTTCTGCCTTTCTGCATTTGATTTTAAGGTTTTTATGCCAAGTACATGGCTAGTTTTGGTATAACTTCCATGTATTGCAGAAGAAAGAATATATTCTTTTTCATCCCTTTTCAGTTTTCTCATAACTTCTTGTTTATTTTGTGGTTAGATTTATCTAATTCTGAGAGATTTTGAGATCTCTCACTAATATAGTTTTGCTGCCTATGTCTCCTTGTAATTCATTCAGCTTCTCTTAAGAATTTGGATGTTATACTTGGTGCATATATGTTTAATAATGAACAACTTCATTGTCTATGATACCTTTATCCCTTTTAATGAGATCTATTTTTGCTTTTTGTCTGAGATCAGATTTGCTACCCCTGATTTTTTTTACTTTCACTGAAGCATAATGTATTTTGCTTCAGCCTTTTATCTTTACCTTGTGTGTTTCTCCGTGTTTCAGATGTGTTTCTTGTAAACAACATATTGTAGGATTCTGGTTTTTAATCTATTCTGCTGTCTGCTTCCATTTTTCTGGGAGCTTTCATCCCATTCATATTTACAACTAAGGTTACTAATTCCCTCCATGCTGTCTTTCCCCATTTATACTTTTTTCTCCTTCCTTTCCTCTTATACCTCTTCCTCAATGCTTGATCCTTTTCCCCTTTAATTTCTCTTTTAAATTTTAATATCAACTTTTCTTTTACCTTTGTCTTCCTTTTATCAATCCCTTCTTCCCCTTTCCCCCTACTTTCCTGTAGGGTAAGATAGATTTTTAAACTCAATTAAGAATGTGTGTTATTCTTTCTTTGGGTCAAATCTGTTGAGAGTAAAATTTCATACCCTTCTTTCCTGCTTCTATAATAGTTCTTTGTGCCTCTTCATGTAGTGTTACTTACCCTCTATTGTCTAGCCTTCTCCTATTATAATCCTTCTTTTCTCGTCTCTGTGGTTTTAACCCTGTCTGATAGCCTCAACCTTCTGTCAAAATATATTCCTTTTATCTACCTTGTTAAAGTTTGATTGATTGATTGCTTGATAAGCTACATTACTTCATAGTCACTGCCTAAGTGCATTCCCCCCTTCTGTCTCATTAGAAGTAAACTTCTCAAGAGTCATAAATCACATCAAATTAGTCAATTTATAGCACATCCTCTTTTCAAGTACCCTCCATGGACACAAAATCCTCAGCAGCCAAAGCATCATGCAAAAGCCAAATCATTTCATGAACCAATTATATCCCTCTCTAAGCATACTTCCTCCAATTGTAATCAAAGCAATAAGCAAAGCTTCATGATCTTTTTGTTCCTTTAAGAACACTCTTCTCCCACTGTCCTAATAGCTTTCTAACCCTAATATTATAGTCCTCCCCAACCAAAGTATCAGGTACTCTCTTTCCCTCTATCCCTAATAGCATTAAAACCTTAACAAAAATATTGGGCACACTCTCACCCTCTGTCCCTATAACTAAAGTGTCTAGCAAAGTAAGATCACTTCATGTTTTAATTATATATGAATCCTCTAAGTACTCTCCCTCCCTCTTTTTCAATAGCACCCTCATAACCAACATTGCTTCTTGTCTCATTACATCCATAACCTTGAAGTACAATCCCTTCAACTCTATTCAACCTTCATTAACTGAGGTATTAGCTAAAGGCTCAACACTTTCATGGTCATCTTATATCCATACCCTCTCTCTAAGTATGTTTCTTTTAACTATCCTAAGAGAATTAAAATTCTCAAGAGTTACAAGTGTTATCTTCCTGAGGCTGGATTTGAACTTAGTTCTTCCTAACTCCAGAACTAGCATTCTTTCCATTGTGATACCTAGGTGATGCGCTGAGGAGGGCAAGTAATCCATTTGATTGTAGCCTAGAGTATATGCTGATGGGCTCTCTGAACTAAGGTCTGTCTTTTCATAGAAGAAACACAGAATTACAATTCGTACATCAAAGGAATCAAAAGTTCTGACAACCGATTACTGGTATTTTGTCTTTTTGCAAAATGCCACCTTGTTCTTTGTCTTACAAAATTTTTTTTTAAGCCACCTCCATTGTGCTTTGTTTTGTATGATTCGGTTTTTTAAAAAGTATCATACAATTATTCTGAGAATGCCATGAAGCATAAGAGATTCACTAAAAAACTGGGAAGGCAAATATTGAGGTTGAGTTTTCAGACAAGATAAGTTATCTTAGTCATCACTTTTGACACTTTCGACTGTTCTGATAATGGAAGGAAATCTCAAGGGTTTAAAAAATTGCAGGATTATAAAGTTTCTTAGGCTTGGTCTGGAGAGAGGTTCCTGGTCAAGGAAGCTTAAGTATTCAGGTGCTATCTGCTATTCAGATGCACTGCTTCCCCAGAGGAGCTCATAATGACCTCACAAGAAACTCTCCAAAACATGGATCACTGTCATAAATCCCAGTTGATTTCCTTGGTATCTGAGACTAGGCTGAGCTTAGCCCATGGAGTAATTGACATTTGCCCAACTTGGAAACTCAGAAATACAAATTGAAAGTGGCCATCAGTATAGGTGCTTTTATGTTCTATGAGAGAGTTATGGGAATAGAATCTAGAAATGTCCATTGAAAAAAATAGTCACCTTGAACAAATAAGATTGTAGGATTGTACTTGGGAACACATGAGTTCAAAGGGCTATCCACTGTCCAGTGATTACTGGCATATGAGAGGAGGGGGAAAGAATTGAACCTCTCATTTACTTACTGAGCCTTTGGACCTGAAATAAAATTCTAACTCCAGTACCACTAATTTTTTTATGTGCATTTTGGAAAGTCAACCTTTTGGCTTCTGTTTCATCAACTTCAAAATGAGGATAATGGCCCTGTACTTGTTTAAATCAGGACTTGAGTGCCAGCTCCAACAATTAATAAGCACTCAGCCACCCATAACTCACTTCCCTTTATGAACCACCCTTTCCTTCATCTGCAAAACGGATGCAGTGATCCTTGTATGACCTATCTCCATGGAGCTGCTCCCATGGCCTTTCCCCCTTCCTCTCCCACTTAGACACTCAGCTTTTTTACCTTCATACCTTTGGTCTTGCTGCCTTAAATGTTTGGTGCACTCTTTCCCCACTTCCACTCATTGAAAGATATTTTTTCTTCAAAGGTCAGTTTAGATGCCATCTCCCCCACAAAGCCTTCCTTAATGATACAATCATAGATCGACAGCTATAAAGACCCTAAAAAAGCAATGTCTTCTAATTCACCTTCTTCATTGAGGACACATAAGGCCCAAAGAAATTAACTTATTTGCCTATGTTCACACAGGTAGTTAGTGACAAAGCCAGAATTGGACTCAGTTTGCTCCATATTCAATATTCTTTTCATTGCACCATGCTGCTTTCAATATAAATGATTTTTCTCCCTCTGAACTTGATACCTTATTTTGTTTCCACTTCTCATACACTTGACTGAGCATTGGATTTGAAATAATAAGAGCTAGATTCTAGCCTCCATTCTGTTATTTATTGTTTATGTGCACTTTGGAAAGTCAACCTTTTGGACTCTGTTTCTTCATCTGCAAAATGGAGACAAGGACCCTGTATAAGCTGTTTTAAGTGATTTGTGGACCATAAATGACCATAAAATGTCAATACAGTGTTTTCATTATAGGCATTTTTGTCTCTGTCTCATATTCCCTTTCTAGTCCCTCCAGGTACATGAGGTCAAGATACACCTTTTCTCTACAATTTTGCATCAACCCCACTTCTGAGCACACTGTTCGAATACAGTCAATGTAGAACAAATTCTCAAGTGTTAACATTGGAAAATCCCTCTAGGAATCTTTCAGCTTAGATACTGTCTGACTCTTGCCTCAGAGTTTATACCTAGAAACTGAATAGATTAGTCCATACAAAGTCATTCAGTCAACCATTCCTGTCTAGAAACACAAGTCCCTTCCTTGTCCCCAATTGGCTGGAGATTGCCAAGGTCAAAGGCCTATCCAAAGGACCCAATTCTCTACCCACCTGGGTTCAGATTCCTTTTTAAACCTCCCCTTCCCCACAATCTGGTAGTCAGACTTTGAAAGGGATAACACTGATGTGTGAACCTGACTACTGGTGCCACTTCCTTCACTAATTCACCTAACCTGCTAATTCTATGGTCCTTTGTCTTCCTCTGCCAGTCCCCTTCCTCTCCATAGAGAGAGAGATTCCCCTAGCCTCCTAGTAAGATGTAAACTAGCTGGATTTACACCTGTAAGCCAATATTCCTCAGATTCTAAACTAAAGTTTCTTACCTCATCTTCCCTAATTATTTCTCTGTAAGATATAAACTACTTTTCTCATCTTCCCATAACTAATGTAGAAATGAAACCTAATCACTTATCACACCTGCCTGAGAGGGTCAATAATTGAGAGGAGAAAAGAAATTTTATGTAGCATCTTTGGGGAGTGAAGCAGTGAATCAGTGAGGGAGCACTAAAAAGGATTGCCTTGCTTCACCCAGGGCCCAGTTGAAGCTGAGTGGATCTGGATTGGTAATTATACCCAGTAAATACAGTTCATTGACTTCTAACTTGTTTTAGTATGTGACTACAGAAGTGAAGGAGCATATGGTGGGAGGAATTCAGGACTAGGGTTTGGCAAAAGATGATCTGTGATGGTTGGGGGTGGCAAGAAATTCAAGAACAGAAGATAGTGTGAAGTTGACTTAATTAACTGGAAGGTCAAGATTAGGAAGCTAGGTGGTGCCATAGGGCACATTCCCCAGTTCATATCCAACCTTACAGCTTCCTAGCTGTGTGACCCTGGGTAGATCTCTTAACCCTGTTTGCCCCAATTTCTTCTTCTGTAAAATGACCTACAGAAGGAAATTGAAAACCACTCCAATAATTTGCAAAGAATAAAAACAAAAACCAAATAGGATCTTGATGATTTGAACATGAATGAAAATGACTGAAAAAAATCAAGATGGGAAAGAAAGGAAAAATATGTCAGAAGTGGGAAATAAGATAAATGGAAATAATGGGTAATTTAGAAGATAAAAGCAGAAGATGTTTTAAAAAATGGAGGGGTTTTTTTTAAAGAGAAAATGCAGCTATAGATCTCAAAAATACTTTCTAGAGGAATATTTGACAAGAAAAAAGTATAAGAAGTAGCACTAGACAAATTGCATACATTTTCTATTTAAAGTTGATGATGATGATTGTCGTTTCTTCTCAAAGAAGACCATGACTTCAGGGAGGTGATACCATGACAAGCACATGAATTGGATTTCAGTGAGGCAGAGCTGTTCTAAGTCACCAGCCTCCCTTTCTCTTCTGAAGCCATCTGGATCCAGTGGCTAGATATGAATCAGGATGACTGAAGATGGCCCTGGATGCCAGGCAATCAGGTCAAGTGACTTACCCAGGGGTAATACAACTATTAAGTATCAAGTGTCTGAGGCTGAATTTGAACTAAGTCCTGACTCCAGGGCTGGGGCTCATCTACTGCACCACTTAACTGCCAAATTAAAGTTACAAAGGATAGTATATTCAGAAACAATGTGAGACTTGTGTCTCACAGAAAAAAAGTCACAAATCTAGGATGAAGGAGAAAGTAAATACCACATTTCAGGAAAAAAAATTGCCTAGAGATATTGAAAACTGAAAGTAACATTCTGTTTTATAGAATCCACAGATCACTGAAAGAAAATAGCCTGGCAATTAAGTCACTAAGGAATAAAGTGATTATAACTATCAAAAAGAAAAGTATTGCAAGTAATTAATAGCCATTAACTATATGAATAGTTCAAGATTAAACTCTGTTTACAAGGAAACAACAATATAAAGGATTAATTTTCAAAAAGACCTTTTTCCCCAAAGAATGAGATACTTGCTAGAATCACATCTTGCAAAGCTGAACATTCTTTTCAACGAAAAAATAGACATTCAACAAATAGGTCATCATTACTCCAAAAAAGATCCCAGATGAACAGACTTTACTGGGTAACTTTTAAACAGAAGAAATCTAAGATAGCTAAATAAGTACCATTCATGAGGAAGGACTAACCAAAAAAGTTTCATGTTCAGATTTTTTCCTACATTGGTGAAGAACCAAAAAGAAAGGAAGGAAAGGGAATAAACATCTGTACTTCATCTCCTATGGGCTAGGCACTGGTGTAAGCATCAGTGCTGCAAAGTAGATACTATCCACATTTTATAGGTAAGGAAACTGAGGCAGACAGAATTTATGACTTTCTCTGGGTCATTTGCCCAGTTAGTAAATATCTGAGACTGGATTGAACTTAGGTCTTCCTGACTCCAGGCCCAGCACTCTATCCACTATTGAGAGAGAGGAAAAAAGATCTAAAATGATTATCAATTTAAAGGAATCAAATCATGTGAAGGAGAAAGAATGTAATTAATAGTCCAGGGACTAAAATCCACCTTACATCATAAAGAAATCATTATGTCTGCAGGGAAAATGGAACATTAACTCTGAGGAAAATCCTTCTGGTTAGAAGAAATAAGATATGAAATAAAAATTATTTGGAGATATTTCCAAGATACTTCCAAGTCTCTTCTCAAAGACAGTCTGGTATAGCAAGGAAGTCTCTTCTATCCTTTTAGTTCCTTAACCCATAAGGGAATATGGAAGAGTGAGATAAAAATGCATTTTGCTACAACAAGGGGAATGGATGTCAGGAGACACAGTTCTCAAGAGTAAGCTTTAAATCTATGGTCCTATGAGGCTTTGAGTGGCAAGCTAGATTTCAGATTAAACTAGAAGTGGAAAGGAATAAAAACAGAAGTAAATTATTTTAGAAAAGGGTGCCACAAATGAATGTCACCCAGAATATAAGAAATGATTGATTGGGATGGAGATGGAATGACATGCTAAGAATTCTGAATAATTATAGACTGCTGAAAAGCAAGTAGACTATAATGATAAAATAAATTTAAATTTAAATAATTCAAGAAACTTGATCAAAGTATCTTAAGTAAATCTAATCACAGAGACTACATACTGACTTAAGAAAGTGGAAAATCAATATAAGATAGTTAAGAAGAAGAAAATAAATATCTAAAAATTATAATTTTGTTAGTGGTTAAACTTCCAATAAAATATAAAATAATGACAAGATAGTTAAGGAGACAAATCTCAATAATTTGCTTCCTACCAGAAACTGGATATATGGGGAGTAAAAGCTTGAGGAAACAATATCAGTATTTCAAACCTAAGCAATGGGAGAGTTACTTAATAGGAAAGTTAGTGTCTGCTTTGATGATTCTTTTTGTTAATTGTATTATTTTGTCATATTTTAAATTCTGAACTCTCTCCTTCCTTTCCCACCCCACTCTATACAAAACCAGACATGTTGAATTTAAAAATGCTTAGAGATATTCAGATTGTAAGGAGCTAAGAGAGAGGTGAGGAAGTGAAAGGGTTAAAAAGTTTAGACAGCTTTAATATATGTTGTGCAGAGTTCATCCAGAGATGGATAAAGGCATGAACATTTGACCCCATTTATAGTTAAATAACATAAATTTGTAATGAAATTAGTAGGCATGATTCCTTGACTTCTATAGCAGAATTAAATAGCATTTGAGCAGGAAAATGAAGTGCAGTAGGACAGTGGGTCAAGAGATTCCAAAATAGAAGATAGTATACAATGGAGAAGGACTGGAAATCATGATGACATGTTCTTGGGAGGCATCGTGGTGAAGTGGATTGGAATCTGAACTTGGAGCTAGGAAGACCTGAGTTCATATCCTGCCTTAGATAATATAATAGTTGTGTAAAGCTAAACAAATTACTTTACCTCCTTATACCTCAGTTTTCTCATCTGCAAAATGTGGAGATTTGGATTGAGTAGCCTCCAAAGTCCTCTTCTAGCTAAGTTGACCTATGTTTGGGATAAGTAAGTTAAACAGAATGACATCAGAATGGGAGTTTACAATCAGAGTGGAATTGCCAAATTTGGGATCATTAATCAAATAAGATGTATTTTATTAGCCATTTTATTTATTCCAGTCACTATGCTAGGTGCTAAGATACCTGTAAAGCATCAAACAATCCATATTCTTAATGAGCTTGCATTCTAATGGGGGAGATATTAAATACATAATAAATTCAAATATATCCACTCCAACATAATTTGGGAGAAAGGTCATCAGTAGTTGCCAGAATATCAGGTAAGCCTTCAGGCAGAAGATGATGCCTTAAAGGGACAATAGACTCTATATGGTAGAGACCATGAGGAAGGAGTGCAATTTAGGAATGGGAGAGAGCTGATGGGAAGATGCAGAAGGGGAAGATGGAGAGTCCTTCAGGAGAAATAGAGGAATAGATGGCAGAATAAAGAATCCAATGAAGATTCCAAGGGAAGATTTTAAAAATTAAGTAGAGGTGTTTACTTAATAGATAACCACTGTAAATTGAGTAAAGGAGTCATGTAATCAAATCTGCAAGGAAAGAAAATTCCTCTGGCAGCAGTTCAAAGGATGGTCTGGATCAAAGAGAACTAGAGGGAGGGAGATCAGTGAGAGGCTGCTGCAATAATCTTGGGAAGATGTGGAGAGAAGAGGACAAATGCAAGAGGTGTTACAAAGGTAGAAATAGCAAGATTTGGCCACAAATTGGGTATATGACATGAAGGAGGGAAAGAAAATAATATGGTGATGACTCAGAGAAATACAATTTGGGAAAAAGTAGGGTTTGGGGCAAAAATGAGTCATATTGAGGTCTGGTTGTATATGACTGCAGTAGAGGGATGCTAGTTTGAGGTCATAGGGACTGATGATTGAATAGGATTGCCAGCCTATTCAGCATAGTGTTGCTGCCCCTTCAACATCCAAAATAGCAGCATAAAATTTAGGGTGGAGAAGACTTGTGAGCCAGGTAGCAAACTCTTTGAAAAAGAAGAAAGACGCAGGTCCCTAAATGACTCTGACTCCAAGTTGGACTGGATGATGTTGTTCAGTCTTTCAGTTGTGTCTGACTATGTGATCCCATGAACTTTTTTCTTAGCAAAGATACTGTATAATTGTTATTTTATTCATAGTTCATTTTACTGATGAGAAAATTGAGGCAAAGAGGCTTAATAGATTTGACCAGAGTCACACAGCTGGTAAATGTCAAAGGCCAGACTTGGACTGAGGTCTTCCAGACCTGACACACTATCTACTGTACCTACCCTTTAAATGGAGTGCTCCTCTTAAAAGAAAGTTGCTGAGTGATGATTCTGAAAAGATAGATTGAATATAGTCATGAAGAACAAGGAATACATGAACCACTCCTGGCCCAGTGTACTGGGCCCACTTTAAGAGATATGCACACCTGGTATTTAAGAAGATGACCAGGGTCTTCTAGAGAGGGGCAAGTTTCCATTACCACAAAATGGCAGGTTATAAAATGAGATTCCAGATAAAGGGGACCTTGACCAGGAGTTCTGAAGTACACTAACCAAAGGGATACTGGAAGGGGATGTAAACTAAAGAGGCAAAGCGGATATGGATAAAGATGAGAGTATGGGGGGAAAAATAAGAGACTTTTGCCTCGATGAATGAATCTTATGGAAATAGCAAAAGCAAGGATTTTCCTAGTCCAGCCATAATTCTGAGGGACACAGAATAATGGATAAAGAATTAGCCCCCCCCAAAAAAAAATTAACCCCAGACACAAAAGAAGCTCTGTTCAGACCTTGCTTCTAACCCATTTAATCGTTTAGTGCTTTAATTAACTCTGAGTTTAAGTGGCAGCAAAAGGCCTAATGGCATTGATAAAGGAAATTCCTTATGAATTTTACTAAAGAAATCACAAGTTTGTCTACTACTTTTCTAAGCCTAATTCATAGTAATTTTGAGATGGAGTGGGAGATTAGTAACTGGGTAGAAAAAAGATTCAGGCAGGTCTCATAGAAAGTGACCTTTGAACTGAGCTTTGAAAGACATTGGAGGGAGGTGGTGGTGGTGTGTTCTCAGAGAGGAACATGGTATCAGGAAGGTGATGCCATGACTTGCAAATGAATTGATTTAAGTGAGGGTAGACTGTACAAAGTCTCCAGCCTCCATTTCTCATCCAGAGCCATCTGGGTCCAGTGGCAAGGTATAGATGGCACCAAATGAAGTGGCAGAACTTGGCCTTTTTAAGTGAAGGTCTTTCCCAGGTCTCAATTTGACTGAGGCAACAACCATTCAGTGATTAAAGTTAAATAAGAAATAAGATAAAGAAGTTCTTTTTGTGATGGCAAAGAATTGGAAGTTGAGAAATGGCTGAACAAGTCATGATATAAGAATGTAATGGAATACCAATGTTCTATAAAAAATGATGAGCAGGCACATTTCTGAAAACCCTGGAAAGACTTACATGAACTGATGCTGAGTGAAGTGAGCAGAATCAGAAGAACATTGTACACAGTAACATCAACACTATGCATTGATCAACTGTGATAGATGTGGCTTTTCTCAGCAATACAATGATCACTTGTTTGTTCATTTGTTTTTTGCAATGCTGTAGGGTTAAGTGACTTACCCAAGGTCACACAGCTAGGTAATTAAGTGTCTGAGCTGACTTTGTACTCAGGTCCTCCTGACCCCAGGGCCAGTGCTCTATCCACTGCTCCACCTAGCTGCCCCTAGCAATACAATGATCTCTTAAGACAATTCCAAAAGACTCATGATGGAAAATACTATCCATATCCATAGAAAGAACCATTGGATCTGAATGCATATCAAAGCATACTATTTTCACATTTTGGTGATTTTTCCTTTTATTATGATTACTTCCACAATATGACTAATGTGGAATATATTTAACATGATTATATATGTATAACTTACCAGATTGCTTGTTATCTTGAGTAGGGGGAAGGAAGGAGGGAGAAAAATTTGAAACAATCTTATAAAAATGAATGTTAGAAACTATATGTAATTCAAAAAAATATTTTAATAACAGTATAGTAGTAAAATAAAAGCTTAAGTGAGAAAAGAAGTAAGTTACAACTTTAACCAAAAAAAAAGAAAAAGAAGAAATGAAGTAAACAATGGTCTCTCTTACCTAGTCAGGAAAAAAAAATCACCTGGGAGGGAAGACTCAGTTTCTGGCCAAAACAGAAACAATTGCCATTTACACTCACTCTGAGAGTGATGAAATACATTCCAGAATGAGAGTCAGCCTTGCAAAGTCATTGGGGCAGGAAGTGGAATAACTTATGGGGAATAACCAGAAATCCTGCCTAAGTCTGGGACACAGAATATGTTCAGGAGACTAATGAAGGAAATGGACCCCCATGAACTGGTTTTCAGATGGATAAAGTAAAACACAAAAGATTGCAAAGAAAATCAGTTGAAATTCAGCTGTTGAAATACATGGTATTTTTTAAAAATTTCTACACCTCAAGTTAAGGTACCTCTTAAAGCCCTGAGGACTCTTCTAAGTGGTGTCTTTTCTGGAGCATTGGGTGATAGCAAGGGACACTCTCCCTCCATTGAACTAAGGCTTCAGTTACCATGTCTTCTTTTTTTCCTTAGATTGAAACGCTGCCAAATGGATTGTTTCAGTGCAAAAAGCTGCAGACCTTACTCTTGGGGAGGAATAGCTTAATAACTCTGCCCCCACTCATTGGGGAGTTGACGAACCTGGTACAATTAGAGCTCATTGGAAACCACCTGGAGGTCCTTCCGCCAGAGTTGGAAGCATGCCCATCCCTGAAGCGGAGTTGTGTGCTTGTGGAAGAAAACCTACTGGATACCCTGTCGCCTCCCCCTACAGAACGGTTGCAGACATGCTTGGATAAATGTTGAACTAAGGATGGAGACTCATCGTGTCTCAAAATAATAATGAAAATAAATATTCCTTGGGACTTTGAATGAAAAGTTGGGGGTTTGGGGGGGGAGTTTTTTTCCTGTTTTTTGTTTTGTGTTTGAGTTGAAAGAAGGAAAAGCTGATAGGGAGAATCTGTGCATCAGACATACATACATACACAAGACCTCATCTAGCACTAAACCTCATGGGTAAAAAGAGTAACACTGAAGAGTATGTGCTTTCTGAGACTAATCAGCCTTCAGTTTACTGAGCTGCTCTATGCAGGATGAGTCTGGTAATGTCTGGAGAGGCACAATTATCTTTGGAACTGGAAGAGTCAAATGGGGTTATTCCCTTCCCCTTCCCAGTTAACTCTCTAAGATTTCTGGTTTTAAATGGCTTTCTCTCTCTTTTAACATCTGAGACCTAGATGATCAAGTTAAGTGTCTGGAAATATCATCACTGACTTTGATTAATATTCTTCAAACATATTAGCCTGGATACATTGTTGAAGAGGTGGGTTTTCCCCCCTCTAAACACTAACTTCTTTTCATTGGTTGAGTCTTCCTTACTCATTTTCTCTGTGGGAGAGTCAAAGTGAGGAACCCCAACAAATCTCCTGCCTTAGGCCATTGCACAATTCTAGAACAGGGTATTTGGGAAAGGTGAAAAAACTTGCATGCTCTTTAAAAATCTTTTTCCCTTCCTATTTCACCCCCAAAAGCCCATTTTAAAAAATTATCCCAAAGTTTTATATTCATGGAATCTACAATATACAATTGTTTTATATCACATAACTGGAGACTACGAATCCACAAGATTCATCTTTCTAAGGCACAGAGGATCTCGGGAAATTTATATTTCTTTAAGCAACTTCTAGTAATGTAGTTCCTGTTTTTGCCTCTTTAGTAGGATTCTCAGGTTTGTCTTGTGTTTAATTCACCTATGCTTTACTTGTCTGTAATCAATTGCTTTAATTTACTGTCATGGATAGTATAGCTAGTCTTTCATCAGGGGATTGAACAAGGACCCCTGCTGTATTTATTTAGTGGCTCCTGCATTTTCAAAGAGAGATCCTCAAAGTCTACCTCTTTCTTCCTCAGTTGCTGAACTATTGTATGGATACAAATTCTTATTTACATGCAAAAAAACCAGATCAAAAGCAAAAAAAAAACTTTGGGGGAAAGGGGAGAAGGGAGGTTATAGAAATGAATTTTTAATCTTAATTACTTGACAGAAAATTAGTAACTATTAATTCAAAACATTCCATTTTTTCCATATGCATGATCTCTCATAACAATGACAGTGCAAAAATTCTCTGCCCCTGATGTTTGCTCATGATGAGTTCTCAAACTTGCAAATATGTCACTTAAACTCTGAAATTTATCTTACCTCTTTATCAGGTTCTTTAAGAAAATATATCTGCTTCCTCCTATAAAGAACTTTGTGTTTTGCCTTTTGTTGTATACATCATTGCAAAAATAAATAATAAAACTGATAGGCATGCTTTCAGGAATTCTACATTTTAATGTCTTTCTGTACTCTAACATGTTATTAAAAAGCCTCATTGAGGACCTAATCTATATAGTCTTCTGTTCAAACTGGAAAACATTTTGGGAATAGAGTAACAATCATAAGATTTTTGTATTTTTATATTTTTTTTCTTAAATTGTCATTTTGTTTCAGAATAGTAAAAAGTTAGTTGTTCATTCTTAGGAATATCTAACTTATTTTATCTTTCTCTAAGATGGTGGCACAGATTACCCCAAGGGCTGGTGTGAAGATCTGGGAGGGGGGAAAGAGGACCAGACAAAAAGAGGTAAGGTGCCTTAGGGCTACCTACCCTTTTAATATTTTTGTTGGGTAGTGAACTGAGTGAAATCTCCCTCCTTGCTTTAACTTAAACCCTATAATCAGGGCATTCAGGTTCTCAGGGATCTCAGCAGAGGGTGGTCAGATTTTGTTCTGAGACTTTAAAAAAAGATTCATAAGTAGTAGATATACAATCAAGGGGCATATATCTGAATATCATGCTTTCTATCCATATACCTGTGGATATGTGTGTACATAAATGCCTGCATGTGTACATGTGAATAATCATACATATCCATATAGTGATATACCTATAGATGGGGAGAGGTGTGTGTATATATATACATATATATATATATATATATATGTATATATATATGTCATAAATGATGACAAGCAGCATGGTTTAGTGAAAAGGAAGATCCAAGTTCCAGGTAATTGTGGGTTATTTTTTCCCCATTTCCCCCTCAATTGCCCTAGGCAATTAAGTAATTACAAGTTACCAATGTTCCAATGGAGGAGAATTTCAAGGATTGCCCTAAAAATGGATGAAAATCCCAGAGTTAGACCAAAAACACTAACAACCCAACTCATAGATCATAGGTAAATATGGTGGCATAGAGATATTTGCTGTATGTGTATATATGCACACAATCATATATCTAGGTGGAGCTTCCTATGTGTGTATGTACTATTTATGTGATACTGAATTAAAAACTTCCAAGTCTAATTTTTTGATGAAAAAGTTTATTTTAGATTTTGCCTGTATTTTTGGTCATTCTGTCAGTCTCCTGGGGAAAGTAGAAATATTTGCAGACCATATAATTAGCCTATAAAGGCAGTAAGTGGTATACTAAATAGAGCCCTGAGTCAGCCAAACTCTTCCTGAGTTTAAGTCCAGTTTCAGACACTGATCAAGTAGACAAGCCACAACCCCTTTTTTGCCTCAATTGCTTCATCTGTAAAATGTGCTGGAGAAGGAAATGGCAAATCACACCAGTATATTTGCATGTCAGAGTCATACTGAAGTGAAATAAGTGTACAACAAAAATTAGCCCATAATACTTCTATTTTCACTACCACTCAAAAAATAAGGTTTTCTTTTAATGAAATATGCATTTTCTACCACTTAGCTAAAGAGATTTGATTTGCTCTTAGTGAGCGACAAGCTGCCACATTGAATTAATGCAACTAAATCTAGATAGCTGAATCTTTTCTAAGTGATCTGTGGATCCTCCCCACCACCACCACCAACAACCTTGCACTAACTTTCAGGAAAGAATTTACCAGCTGGAGGAGCTGTCCAGCAACAGACCAAAAAAAAAAACCTGATGAGATAACAAAGATGGCATTCTGGCATTGGAATAACGTCATTTGTGCCATCAGAGGAAGATATCATCCACACTTAAATCCTCATGGGTAGGTGGAATTAGTTTTGTTTTGTTTTTTAATATGACTATGCTAAATTTGAACTAATAGCAAGTTGGAGAAGAAAAAACATCTAAGGTCATTTAAAAGCAAAATTTTAATCTACAAGGACTTTAAGAGAATTTTAAATGTTGAAAGTTTAAACCACTTTAAAAACTTGTAGCACTAAAATTTGAAAAAATTTCAAAAAGATATTTTTCATCTGAAAGTATGGCTCTTTGCAGAGAATAAAATGGTTTACTTCAGCAATGATTTTGCTCCATTTAAAAATAATCTCAAAATGTAGCTAACTTCACTCTTTTATACCTTTTTTCTTTCTAAAAGTCAGATCTATACTAAAATATTTCCTTTTTCTTACGATCTCTAGTATCAAGATGTTTCATTTCTTTAGTCATAACCTATTAAAGAGAAACGTTCAAATTGTTCATGAAATAATTGAACGTTCATAGAATGAAGTTGATCAACTGGTAGACCATTTTCTGGATGCCATTGTTATTCCTTCTCTACAGACTGGTCTCTATTCTCAGACAATATCCACAAAAGAGAAAATTAACCATATTCTGCATTGCCACTGGACACCAATGTGTACTTAGAAAGTTAAACAGGATGAATCGAACCCCCCAGGGACTCAACTAAGGAGACTCACATGCCAGCTGATGGAGGATTCAGGAGTGGGAACCACAAGGCATTTGTCAGCATGGAATCCTTATTTGATGAGAAAGAACATTCATTTTCACAATCTAAGTTCTGTCTTGATTCATAATTTTGTGTAATTATAACTCTGCATGTTCTGTGATTGGCTCAGAAGTTATTAAAATGGCCAGATGGCAACTCTGTGACCTTATTGCTGTCTTTTATCTTCTTAAATTTCCCAACATTTTCCTTTCATTTCCCAGCAAAATCCAAATGTTTTGTCAGAATGGTAAATGTAATTGATCTAGAAACTTTTGGGAGCCAATAACCTTTCCTATACTCCCACCAATCCCCTTTAAGTGTATTTCATTAATATCAGGGGACTCATTTAAAATATTTGAAATGAAATCCCAAGTTGAGATGCTTTGCTACGATAAGCCAGGAAGACTGCCTAGTAGAATGAAGAGAACCCTGAACTTGGAATTAAAAGGCCCAGGTTACAATCTAGCATTGCTGCCAGCTAGCCATGTGACCTGAACAGGTCCCTTAAAAGTTCTCTGAATCTGTCCCCTCATCTGCAAAGTGGGTATGTAATATGGCATAGCCTGCCTGCCTCACAGAGTGATTGTGAGGATCACAACATCAAAGGACAAACATCATCAACATCATGAGGACCAAGGAGAGACAGAGTATTGTTGTCATCAATAGTTGTAGTCTTGTCTGACTCTTCATGACCCTATTTGGGGTTCTCTTGGCACAGATGCTGTAGTGGTTTGCCATTTTTATATCCCATTTTACAAATTAGGAGATTGAGGCAACAGGGTAAAGTGACTTGCCCAGGGTATACAAGAATAAGTAATGCCGACTAAAAGTTAAAACAAAGACTTCCCAGCCATTTGTGCAAATCAGAAGAATGGAAAAGACTACCACCATTGTCTCATTGACTTATTCCTGCTTCTCCAGACATGACATTTGTGTTCACTAGGAGGAACCACACAAAGATATTTTAAGCTGCTAGCTGGCATAGTGAATGTAACTTCAAGAGGACCTAAGTTCAAATTCAGCCTCTGATACTAGCTGTGTAATCCTGGGCAAGTCACTTAACCCCCTTTGCCTCAGTTTCCTCATCTGTAAAATGAACTAGAGCAGGAAATAGCAAATCACTCCAGTATCTTTGCCAAGAAAACCCCAAATGGGGTCACAACTAGTCAGACATTGAACAACAAAAATAATTTTCGTTATCACTCAAATCCATGCTGAATAAACTAGAAAGTAAGGGTTGGCAACGCCCCTGTAGAGGCTTTGAGCGTGCATTTGCTGTAGTGGAAGCCAGAGGTAACCTCAAAGACATTCTGCATGTGAGTTTGCCTGAAGTTCTAGCTCTCGGCATCATTTAATTCAGAAGTGGGCACAGGAAGTGACTGAAGGCCCTTGGGTGTGGGACTAGGTGTTTTGCCCTAGTAACTGGAAGGACGCAAAAGTGTGTATGTTTGTGTAAGATATGTACAAAATCTTAACCCTTATAGAGGATCCCCAAAAACTCCAGTAAACTATTCTCAATTCTTCACCAATGTTGATAAATCAGTTTGGGAAGAAATTTCCATGTGATCGTGTTTTTAATATAGTTCTTGCCAACAATTCTTGCTCTTTAAACAAACAAAACTTCTGGAAAATGTGTAGTTAAAAAATTTGGTGTGAAGGTTCTTGCTTAGGAATGAATTCTTTTGAAAATACGGGTTTTAGGATTGTTTGACAATCTTTTTAACTCCCTCACCCCAAGTTTTTTATAGAATCTTGATTTTTGGTGGAAATCCATTTCTACCAACTACAGCAGTATATTGATAAATTCTTTACAAGTTTTTAAAGTTTTTTCCTGAAAAATAAAAAGTTGACATTTATAATGAAAAAATAAAAATGAATTAAATGTTTAAAAGTTGGCTTTGTTTTGTTTTATTGAATCCCTTGCTTTCAATGTCCATAACCGCACCCTCCACAACATTCTTCTATAGTCAAATCATTATTCTGCTCATCAAATTCACCTTCATAAAATTTACTCCCGGGGCGGCTAGGTGGCACAGTGGATAGAGCACCAGCCCTGGAGTCAGGAGTACCTGAGTTCAAACGCAGCCTCAGACACTTACTTACCTAGCCGTGTGGCTTTGGGCAAGCCACTTAACCCCACTGCCTTGCAAAAAAACCTAAAAAAAAAAAAAAAGTAAAATTTACACTCACAATACCAAAATGAATGAAGTATATGCTTACACTCGAGGTTCAAAAATGTTATGAGGGCCATAGAAATAATTAATCTCCATAAAGAACACTTCCTATGTAAATGATGGTATATTACCATAATAGAAGTATCTAAAATTCTAATGACAAATATGTGTAGACTCTTAATGAGTGGCAATGAGCATCTTTAAGATGCCCAACAAAAAGAATACAATAGCATAAAATTCAAAATAGTAGATTATTCAAAAGTTGTAAATGTAAATGTTCTATTCAACAAAGTGTTTTCCTGTCAAGTTTTTGAACTTCATTTTTTTAAACTAAATAAAATGGGATGTGTCTCATTGTGGGATATGATTCTAGTGGTATTTCAGCTTAGATTGTTCAGGTGTGAGTCAATTTGTGGATTAGTAATTTTCTTTCCTTTTATCCCCTGCCTATTTTGAGCAACCACCTAGTTGAGCATCCTGTATAATAGTTATCCCAGAAGTCTTAAATTTAAACCATTAAAGTTTACAGTTGAATTGAGCAACTATAGTTTACAGTGTGTGCTTCATTCATTTTGCTGCCGTTTGAACAAATTATTCTCATCTATTCCACTAGAAAAGTTCTCACATGTTTGGAGTCAACATTCCCCTAACTCACTAACAGGTTTGAGGTCAGTTGGTCACCCTCAAACTGGCTGAGTCCATCTGCTGAGACAGTTTACTGGGATGTACCTAATACACATGCTACAGTTTATATTAGCTACTTAAGCTCAAAACTGTACTAAGACTATAGGGATGCATCATATGACTGATAGATTAGTAAGATAAAATCTCTCAATTTTGAAATCCAGTGATTCCATAGAATTTCCAAGGCACCCCCATTAAAAGATGGGAATTAGAGAACAAAAGATAATGGATCTCCACAGTCAAAATTGCTATTTTAGTAGCATCTATGATTTAATTCAATTTAACAATGATCTACTAAGGGTCAGGGATATCAGATATATGGGATGACATCACCCCTGATTGTGCCGAATAAGATTAAAATGGAATTGGGAAATATTTTGCCAAATAAGCATACCATAAAGCATGTTACATTTTAAAACTGAGTCAGTAAAACTGAGGGATTCTTAGATACTTATATACTTTCTATTTGAGTCTGACACTATCCTACTAAGGGATACAAATTAAAAACAAAAAGTAGAAAAAGTAGAAGTTTATAATCCATTTAATGCAGTCTAGCAATAAGAAAAATAGTAAATGAAAGAAATTAAAATTATTGGATAAAATAAAGCATTATTAATAGATGCTATTTCACCTGCAAAGCAGGATCGGCTATAGAGATGGGCATACATATTTTCTTTTTTCCTAAAAAGCTTAATGGGCAGTTAGGCAGGTCTGAAATCAGGAAGACATTTTTCTGAGTTCAAATCTGGCCTCAAATATTTACTAACTGTGAACCCGGGCAAGGCACTTAATTCTCTTTGCCTCAGTCACTACCATCATCTCATTTAATTGACTTATTCCTCATTTTCCTCACCTGTAAAATGACCTGGAGAAGGAAGTGACAAAACACTTCATCTTTGCCAAGAAAATTCCATGAAATATCTTCAAACACAAGAGAGGAACGACAGCAAAAAAATCTATTATTTTAAATTCAAAATCAACTCATTTAGTTTGCTGCTGATTAGCTTTACTAGAAATAAACTCTCTCCAAGTCAAAGCAGCATGTTGCCAGAAATGACTAATTGGGTAGAGTGAAGCTGGCCTAACAATCCCAAAGATTTTCTAAATGCAAGAAAAGTATGGTGGGGTTGGGGGGTGGAGTTGGAATAGATAGATAATCTTTTCTTTTAGTTATCTTCTCACCTATAAGAGAGCTTGAAAAATAGATCCCTGTCTCCATTCAGAATCCCTTCTGCATTCATTTGATAAGGTTCAGTCACTCTAACTCATCCTCATCAAATGCAGTTTCCAACTAAAAGTATTCCTACCTCTCTTCAGGAATGAATTTCATTTGATTGAGTATTAAGTGGAGGAATGGCTCCTTCTAGAATCTACCTTCAAAAAGGTAGAAAAAATTTATTTTTCCTGAGTACTCTTATTTTTTTTCCAACTAACCTCATTGGTGTAAATGTTTAATAACCAGCTCTCTGGAAGAAATGCCTGCACAAGGCACTTTTTGGTTTAATAAGCATTATTATCATTTTCTTCTGCACTTTTTAAAACCATTAAAAATTTGCAAAACAGTTAACTAAGCCCAGATTTTTAGTGTATATCAATAAGGTATAAAAGTTCACAATGAAAATTTAACTGTCTCCTAAACCAATCCAAGCTGGTTCTAACACATCCCTAAAAAAGGAATCTTAAGAGTATGACAAAAGAATTACTATATGTGATCAAGCCTTCTGGTCAGTTTGACAATTCATCATTATCATCAGCCATCATCATTGTCATCACTAGTTATGTGGCACTTTAAGGTTTACAAAACCCTTTACAAAAGTATTTAATTTCATCCTCATAACTACCCTGAGAGGTAGAATTCAATTCAATCTGGAGTCAAGAAGACCTAAGTTCAAATCCAACCTCAGATATCTAAATAGTTTTGTGACCCTGAACAAGTCATTTAACTGCTACCTGCCTCAGTTTTTTCATCTGTAGTATGGGAATAATAATGACATCTACATCCTAAGGCTATAATATTCCTGGGTTTTGGGGGGGGATCTCTTTTAGAAGGAGGTTGGTGGATTGTCTCAATTGCTATTTTGCCCTCTGCTTCTAGGAGGGCAATTTTCCTGTAGAAATTCTTTGAAAAGGAAGTCAAGGCTCTTTTCCTGATCATGACTTTGGGGTAGCCCAATAATTTTTAAATTGTCTGTACTGGATCTGTTTTCCAGATCACTTGTTTTTTCATGTAGATATTTCATATTTTCTTCTAGTTTTTCATTTTTTTGATATTGTTTTATTGTCTTATTCTTCACAAAGTCATCGGCTTCCTTTAGCTTCATTCTATATTTGAAGGATTTGTTTTCCTCAGAGAGCTTTCTTATCTCCTTTCCCATCTGGCCAATTCTACTTTTTAAGGAATTCTCCTCATTAACTTTTTTGGATTGTTTTATCCATTTGACCTAAACTGGTTTTTAACATGTTGTTTTTCTTCAGCAGTTTTTTTTATCTCCTTGACTAAGCTGCTGACTTCATTTTCATGTTTTCCCTGCATCTCTGTCATTTATCTTCCCAATTTTTCCTCTACCTCCCTTACTTGATTTTCAAAATCTTTTTTTGAACTCTGTCATAGCCTAAGCCCAACCTCTATATTTCTTGGAGTCTTTAGAATGCAGAAGCTTGGACTTTTTCATCTTCTGAGTATGTGTTTTGATCCTCTATGGGACCAAATTAATTGTCTATGGAGAGGTTCCTTTTTTTCTATTTACTCATTTCCCCAGCCTGTGTCTGGTTTTGGGGAGCTTCCTGAGCTTTTGAGTATTATTGGGATACCCCCACAAGTACCACAAGATCTTATGAGATGGGGTGGCTAGGTGGTGCAGTGGATAGAGCACCGGCCCTGGAGTCAGGAGTACCTGAGTTCAAATCCAGCCTCAGACACTTAATAATTACCTAGCTGTGAGGCCTTGGGCAAGCCACTTAGCCCCATTTGCCTTGCAAAAAAAAAAAAAAAGATCTTATGAGAGACTCCTGGTCTGCGCTTTGGTCTTTGGATGCCCACAACCACACCCCTCTGCCCTGGAGCTGTGAGGAAGGACCCTGCTCTATGACAGTATGGGGGGGGGGGGGGGAGTCCAGACTATGACCAGGATCCGAATATGAACAAAACCCCAGAGTCCTGTCCCAAGGAGAGAGGGAGACCTCGACAGTCTCCCCCCACTCCCTTACTTTCTGTGGACTAAGTGCTCTGGAAGCAGTTACAATTTAGTTTTAAATGCCTTCCATTAAAGAGACTGGATGAAAAATTTTACCTTTCAAACCAGTCCATTGTTTGTAGCAATGAGACTTGAAGCATGTTTTGCTCTCTATCTCCCTCTACTGCTGCTAGATGAAAAAGCAAGCAATTGGAATCAATTATCTGCTCCTGGGGAGCCTTTTTACCATCTGAGAAGTCGCCTTTGCCCTAGAACTGAAACCTGCACAGATGATAATGTTAGGAAGAAGACAAGGATTAGCAGAGCTGGCCAGGAATCCCCTCCCTCATCACCCATGGCAAGTGCTAACAGGCTAAGGACAGCACTAGAAACAATCCCTATCAGCAAGGAATCAAAAGAAAACCTTTCCATCATAGAGAATTTTTCATAATTTTCATAATTTCATAATTCATCATAAATTTTCAAAATGACTTCACACTGGGAGTTATAACACAAACAGGACCCAGGAAGAAACATGGCTTGCCCTCAATTACACTAATTTAAGTGTAGGCATGGAATAGGACCACAGATGAACAAAATAAGCAACGAGATGTATTAAAATGAATACATATGTTTACAGAAGTCTTGGAAGGGATGACCAAGTGGTTTCACCAAGCCCTTCTGATCAAGCAAAATATCCAAATCCTTGAGGAAACTGGATTGGGGAAATCAGAAAAACTTAAAAGTGAATCATTTAAATCCTTATTACCAAATGAAATGACCCTGAGTTAAGAACTAGTGATAAAGTTCTAATGTGTCTGACTTCTCTGGGTCTCAGTTTCCCTATCTGTAAAATGAGGAGTTTGGATAGACTAGACAGCTTCCAAGGTCCCTTCTCTCTCTAAATTTATGATCCTATGACCTAAACTCAAATCCTAAAGATGCCAAATACTACTGTAAATCATTTTAAGTCTCTGGGACTCAGTCCCCCTGCTGAAAAAATGAGGGGATGGGATTAAATGTCCTCTGAGGTCCCTTTCATCCCTAGAGTTGTAATCCTATGAAGTCAGTGAAGGAGCAGTAGCAGGAATATCACTGAGATTTTATTACCTTCTGAGGAATCAAGAAGAGTCATTTCTGGATCACAAGGTAGAGACCAAGTAGATGTTTCAAGCAATCTTATCAGGGATCATTACACGGGAGGCCAAGTTAATCCCATAGATGCTGTCTTTGTCCTGTTCCATGACATTTTCCTCTTTCTTCCTTCAGGTACTTTTCCTCTATGGAAACATCATATATAGGAATATGTCTGGTTTTTTTTTTTTTAAGTTTTTGCAAGACAATGGGTTTAAGTGGCTTGCCCAAGGCCACAGCTAGGTAATTATTAAGCGTCTGAGGTCAGATTTGAACTCAGGTCCTTCTGACTCCAGGGCCACTGCCCTATCCACTGTGCCACCTAGCCGCCCCGGAATGTGTCTGTTTTGCTTTGTTCCAAAGGAAAGAATGAAGATCAGAGGCTTAAAGTTACAGGTAGGCAGATCTCAGTTCAAGTGAAGAAAAACTAATTTCTAATAATTAGAACTTGTCAGGAATTTTGTGGTAGAAGAGGGAATTTCTTTCCAATAGGGGTTGGATTGATTAACTATCAAGGTCTCTTTCGGATCTCTAACTATGATTCTATAATTCTGGGCATGGTCCAAAAGTGAAATAGGCTGCCTCAGAAGGTAGAGGGTGCCCTATTCCTGGAAATCTTCAAACATAGGCTAGAAGTCCATTGGTTAGGAATATTTTTAGATGGGATTCAAGATTGGGGCAAGATATCTGTGGTCCCTTTGAATCGGTCAGTGTTCCTTTCTAGCTGTTGAATTCTTAGACCATAATCACATCTTTGTTGTCTTTCCAGGTATCCAGGACCCCATGGAATCACTCTGTTTGGCTTGATATGCATTTATGTTTTGTTTTGGGTTTTTTTGCATGGGATTAAGTGACTTGGAATTAAGTGGCTTGCCCAAGGCCACAAAGCTAGGTAATTATTAAGTGTCTGAGGCCAGTTTTGAACTCAGATACTTCTGACTCCAGGGCCAGTGCTCTGTCCACTGTGTCACCTACCTGCCCTTGATATGCATTTATACATACACACGCTCCTCCCTCCCTTCCTCCCTTCCTCCCTCCCTTCCACCCCTCCTCCCCGCCTCCCCGCCTTCCTTCCTTCCTTCTTTCCTTCCTTCCTTCCTTCCTTCCTTCCTTCCTTCCTTCCTTCCTTCCTTCCTTCCTTCCTTCCTGCCTTCTTGCCTTCTTTCCTCCCTCAGTTCCATCTATTTCCCCTGGCTATTTCCCAGGCCTAGAGTGCTTTCTCCCCTCCCATCTCCCCCTTTATCTCTACTCCTGACTTACCCAGATTCAGATCCCAACTAAAATCTCATCTTTTAGAGGAAGCCTTTTTCACTCCCTCTTAATTCTAGTATGGTCCCTCTATGAATCCTGCACATAGATGGTTTGTGTATATTTGTTTGCTTGTTGTCTCCTCCGTCAGACTGTGAACTCTTGGAGGGCAGGGGCTGTCTTTCACCTCCTTTCTATCCCAAGTACTTAGCCCAGGGCAGCAGTGCAACAAGCAGAACCAGGTACCATAATATTGGCTGACAATTAACTGTGAATGACCTGGTTATTACTGTTTGCAGTACAGTGATCTAAGCCAATTCAGGATGAGAAATGTGATGGACATCCAGAGAAAGAACCGATGGAGTATGAGTGCAGGTGGAAACAGCTTAGTTTTCACTTTATTTTTTGTGGAGATTTTTCTTTTGGTTGCTTTCTTCTTTCACAACATGAATGACATAGAAATATAGTGTAAGTGATTGCACACATATAACATATCAAATTGCTTACTGTCCTAGAGAGGGAGAAGATGAGGGAAAAAGAGGAGAATTTGGAACCCAACTTTTTTAAAAAAATTAATGTTGAGAATTATCTTTACAAATGATTGGAAAAATAAAATATTATATACAAATATTTATTTCCTTCCTGCTTTCCTTCTTTTTTCCTCTCTCCCTTCCTTCCTTCTTTCCTTTCTCTTTTTTTTCTTGAGGTATCCCTTAGAATGAACACAACGTGTGTGTTAATAATAATAGTTAAGTATTCATACAGCACTATTTCATTTAATCTTACATCTTAGTCATCCAAACTAGACACATCATCCTATGTTTTGTCCACTTTCCCAAACTGCCCTCTTCATCAGAGTGCTGGAGACCAAGGTCTCAGTTTGGTCTTTGTCCATGTAGAATGAAGACTCTTCGTTAAGAATCTCCAGCACAGAGGACTCAGAAAGGTCTGCGAATCCTTCTTTGTGTCCCTGCATCTTCTCCCAGTGACTTGTCCCTGTCCTCTTCTCCATACTGACCGCTCCCATCCCCTGACTTGGCAGGACCACTAGCATTCCAGGAGGTCACTCTCCCAGGAGCAGAGACATGAGGCATGCCCTGCAGACATGTGATTGAGTTGACCAAACCCCTTGGAGAACACAGAGGTTAAAGGGAACACAAGATTCTTTCCTCTGCTCATTGGAATACCATTCCCAGTTCTAACTTTGCTCTGGTTTCTATGGCCACAGAATGCCAGTGCGCAAGTTTCTAAATCACTAGCAGATCCACAATAATTTTTTTTCAGCTGGTCCTATGATTTCATCAATGTGGGGAGCTTCCAATGAAAAAATTCTACCAATGCAAATTGTCACCCACTGTACTTGATACTACATCTTTCTGGCTTTAAGGCCTCAGAATAGCCAACCACGACATGCTACCTTTCTCTAGATCTTACATTAGACTGCATATTAAATGCCCTCCATTTGGTTAACCACTATTTTTTTCATATCTATTTTCCCTAATGATATCTTTTGCAAGACTAGAGGCCTGCCTCCTCCTCTTCTCTTCCTTTACTGGTTATGCCATTGTGAGTATAGCTATCATCTTCACTCCTCCCACCCCATTCCAATCCTGGCAAGCTGTTCACCCGTGTACTCTTAGAAGCTGGAGCATTATCTCTTGTTTTTTTAAAAGTTTATATGTATCCTAGGAACTCAGGATGGCAGATAATGCACATTTGTTTTAAAAAAATTCACACAGAGAACTAAATCATTTTCCAGTAATTTTGTGTTTGTTATATTTGGAAAATATATAGGTTGTATTTCACTGAGCAACTGAAGATAGGGGAATGTCATGAGGCACTGGTCATCTCACCCTGCATGAGTATTGTTGGATAAATGTTGGAGTGTGCTGGAAGCAGCCCTTAATGACTCATGAGAGCCAATGATAAAGATTTCAGGAAATGCTACAAATCAGAACTTAATTTATTGTTGCTGGTTCAGAAGACTTAAGAAAGTGGTGGAGAAACTGATATATATTAAATTAGAAGTGTATTGTAAGGGCAGCTAGGTGGCACAGTGGATAGAGCACCTGCCCTGGAGTCAGGAGGACTTGAGTTCAAATTTGACCTCAGACACTTAATAATGACCTAGCTGTGTGGCCTTGGGAGAGTCACTTAACCCCACTGCCTTGTAAAAACCTAAAAAAAGAGTGTATTGTATGTTCAAATGCATATATATATATATATATATATATATATATATATAAACATAGATGTCTATAAACACACACACACACATATATATATTACATATATATATATATATATATATATATATATATATATAAATGAGAGTCAATTTTTAGACATTTGCAAGTACAACCTAATGTAAATAGGTTCAAATCCTAATCTGATGCTTACTCCCTATATGATTTCACCTCCCTGGGCCTCAGTTTCCTTATCTGTAAAATCAAAGTGTTGGATTTTCCCACTTCTGCAGTCCTATCATTCATATACATACTGAAGTAATTCAAAGTTATTAGCATTTCATTTCAAAACAACTCCAAATTACAGGCCCAGCTGCCAATCCACTGTGTTTTTCATTCCAGGATTTAGATTCTATTTTAATCCACCTAAGAATTCTAATTTATTACATGAAGATGGTGGCCGAGTTTTAGTCTTATGGAAGGGACCAGGTGACATCACCTCACCTCTGTCGCAGGGACTAAAATTATTTTACTTTTACTGATTTATGTAAGTTTGCGGAAGGAGTGGATCATTTTTATAATCCATACCAAATTTCAGATAAACTTGTCAGCAAGACATGAAGCACGCTCCCTCTCTCTCTTCAATGACAGAATGGCAGTATTTCCCTGGCCTTGCCCCTGAGAAGAAGACCACAAATAAAGGAGGGGAAAAGTGTAGGCCAGTTCCCAAGGACTGTCAGGATACCCTTAGCATATCCATGCCTCTGATCCAAGAATCTCTGGGATGGTGATCCTTGCTTTGGTATACCTTATTATAGCCATGTGAGCTGCTGTCTCCCAAGCACACACAGGATAGGGCAGACAATCTTCCCAGAAATGTGGACCCTCAATTTATTTCTTTTTCTTTTTTTCATTAATTTTCATTAATTTTCTCCCTGGGTCAGACTTCTGGCCAAGATGGCGGAGAGAAGCCAGGCACAGTTCTAAAGTCTCCTGATCTCTTCCCCATCTATCACATGAAACAAACCTCTTAAAAGAAATCCGAACCAGGAAACCCAGAAAGAAAAGCCAGGAGAGGAAAATCTACCTCAGGATTTGTCTCCCACAGCAGCCTGGGCTGAGTACCGGCAGGTGAGTCTGGGCTCGGAGGGAAGATCAGCCCAGGATCGGCCAGATTGATAGCTGAATTGGAACCAGGAGTCTGAGGGCCCATGAGCCGGACTTGCTGGATCAGCGGGGGCTGGACGAAGGGGGCTTGGGTCCGCGGGGAAGCAGAGGCGCTGGTGTTGGTGCTGTCCCCCTGGAGCTCCGGGACCAGGCTGGGAGGAGAGTTCTGGTGCAGGAGAGCTGCGGACACCATCCCTGGGCTCCTCAGGTCTGAGAAACTCTGAGTCCACG
Source organism: Macrotis lagotis (assembly GCF_037893015.1). NCBI lineage: Eukaryota > Metazoa > Chordata > Mammalia > Peramelemorphia > Peramelidae > Macrotis > Macrotis lagotis. Next base: position 38,648,109 of record NC_133659.1, on the reverse strand, counting down.
GCCTCCATTGCACTGAGGTCTCCTCCCAAACAAATGCAAACTAATTCTGCCTCAGGCCCAGGTGTGTGAGCAGAAGAACCAGCCCAGCTGAGTAATGACCTCAGGCCAGGGTAAAGCCCACCATTGATTGAAGGCAAAAGAATTCAATAGTTCCAACTCCTCCCTTTGGGCAAAGGGAGAAGGCCTCCCAACCAAGGTCACAGACACTCCAGAGAGGGCAACCAGCACGCACCTCCTACTGGCCAGCCTGAGAAACTGCACTCAGTAAAGCCTTTAGCGATCCCAAGCCCAGGTGAACCAGCCCCCTCCCCCCAACTCAAGGTCTTAGCATAATGAAGGGTCAGCGGAAAGGTGGATCCATAGAATAATTCCTGGAAGGGAAAGACCCCAACTCAGAGAGACCTGGAACCTCTGAGGAGAATACAATATGGTCTCCAGCACAGAAAGACTTCCTTGAAGAAATAAGGAAGGAGCTTAAAAATTTGGGAGAGACAATTCATACCTTGCAACAAGGGAAAAAAAAACCTTAGAAAGTACAATTGGACAAACACAAAAGGAGAATAAATCTCTCAGATCCTCAAATGAGCAAATGCAAAAAGAAATTAATTCTCTCAAAACCTCAATTGGTCAAATGGAAAGCTCTTTCAAAAGTAGAATTGACCAATTGGAAAAGGAGTTGCAAAAGATTAATGAAGAAAACTCCTCCCCCAAAAAAAGAACGGAGTCTACAGAAACTAATGACTCCATGAGACAGCAAGAGTCAGTTAAACAAAATCAAAAAATAGAAAAAATAGAAGCAAATGTAAAATACCTCATCAACAAAACTATTGACCTTGAGAATAGATCAAGAAGGGGCAACCTGAAAATTATAAGACTTCCTGAAAACATTGAAGAGAAAAAAAGCCTGGACTTAATATTACAGGATCTAGTGGTGGAAAACTGCCCTGATATCATGGAATTGGAGGGCAAAGTAGTTATTGAAAGAGTACATCGATCCCCACCAGAAAAAGATCCTAAAATGAAAACACCAAGGAATGTTGTGGCCAAACTGAAGAACTATCAGATAAAAGAGAAAATCCTGCAAGCAGCCAGAAAGAAGCAATTTAAATATCAAGGAGCCACAGTAAGGATCACGCAGGACCTGGCTGCATCAACTTTAAGGGATCGAAGGGCCTGGAATGAGATATTTCGAAGAGCACAGGAGCTTGGGATGCAGCCAAGAATCTACTTTCCTGCAAAGCTGAGCCTTCTCTTCCAGGGAAAAAGATGGACATTTAACGAAATGGAAGAGTTCCAAAAATTTCTGATGAAAAGACCAGAGCTAAAAAGAAAATTTGTATATCAAACAGGAGGTTCAAGAGACACATGAAAAGGTAAAAAAAAAGGGGGGGCAGTAAAAGGGAAAAAAATGCAATCCAGTAAGTTGAAACTGGCTATATTCCAGCTTGGGGGGGGGGGGGAGACTCTCATAAATCCTGAGAAATGTAACTCTAACAGAGAGAATACACCTAGTCAGAAATGATGGACATCCATAACCTATCCATGAGACTATCTAATGGGATGTAACTGGCTTTAACCCTACTTGGGAGAAAGACTCTAATAACTCTCAGGAATTTTGACTCTATCCAATAGAATATACTGAACTAGAAGGGACAGACACTCAGAATTTTCTATGACCTAGATAGAATGATATAAAAAAATACACTACCTCCCTAAAAAGGGGGACAGGAAAGAAATGGGAGGAGGGAGGGGATTGAATAGGACAAATCTCATTACACTAAGAGGTACAAAAAACCTATGGTAACAGAGTGGAAGAAGGGAGCAGAGGAGAAACACCTGAATCTTCTTCTCATCAGACTTGGCTTAAAGTCAACCTACACATACTCAGTTAACTTATAAAACATCTAACCTTTCAAGTATTAAAAGGGGAAAAGGGGAGGGGGGAATGGAGAAAGGGAAGGGGAGTTGGGGAAATAAGGGGAAATAACAAAAGGAAGTGAAGGGAAAAGGGAAAAAGGGAAAGGGGAAAGAAAGGGGAGGGTGTGATATAGGAGGACAAACATGTTGAAAGAGCTGGTATTCAAAAACAAAATACTCCGGAATATGGATAAAAGGGGGGGAAAGGGGGAAAAATACAAACAGAGGGAAGATAGCACAGAGGGCAATAAAGAATTAGTAATCATAACCTTGAATGTGAATGGGATGAACTCTCCCATAAAACGTAAGCAAATAGCAGAGTGCATTAAAAACCAGAATCCTACAATATGCTGCTTACAAAAAACTCATTTGAAGCAGAGAGAGATACATATAGAGTAAAGGTAAAAGGTTGGAGCAAAATATATTTTGCTTCAGCTGAAGTAAAAAAAGCAGGGGTAGCAATCCTTATCTCAGACAAAGCAGCAGCAAAAATAGATAGCGTTAAAAGAGATAAAGAAGGAAATTTTATCCTCGTAAAAGGTACCATAGACAATAAAGTCATTTCAATATTGAATGTATATGTACCCAGTGGGACAGCACCCAAATTCTTAGAGGAGAAGCTGAAAGAATTACAGGAAGACATAGACAGCAAAACTCTACTGGTAGGAGACCTCAACCTCCCACTATCAGATCTAGATAAATCAAATCATAAAACAAACAAGAAAGAAATTAGGGAGGTAAATAGATTGTTAGAAAAATTAGATATGGTAGACTTATGGAGGAAACTGAATGGGGATAGAAAGGAATATACCTTTTTCTCTGCAGCACACGGAACTTATACAAAAATTGACCATGTACTAGGACATAAAAACCTAATGATCAAATGCAGAAAGGCAGAAATAGTGAATACATCTTTCTCAGATCACAATGCAATAAAAGTCATATGCAATACTGGGCCAAGGAGATATAGACTCAGAGCAAATTGGAAACTGAATAACCTCATTTTAAAAAATGAGTGGGCCAAAAAACAAATTATAGAAAGAATTAACCATTTTATCCTAGATAATGATAATAATGAAACAACATATCAAAACCTATGGGATTCATTCAAAGCAACTCTCAGGGGATATATTATAGCTCTAAATGCTTATATGAATAAATTGGAGAAAGAGGAAATCAATGAACTAAACATGCAACTAAAAAAATTAGAGAAAGAACAAATCAAAAATCCCCAAATACCAAATTAGAAATTTTAAAAATTAAAGGAGAAATTAATAAAATTGAAAGCAAAAAAACCATTGAATTAATAAATAAAACCAAAAGTTGGTATTGTGAAAAAACCAATAAAATTGTTAAACCTCTGGTCAATTTGATTAAAAAAGAAAGAAGAAAACCAAATTGCTAGTATTATAAATGAAAAAGGTGAACTCGCCACCAATGAGGAGGAAATTAAAGTAATAATTAGAAATTATTTTGCCCAATTCTATGCCAATAAATTTGATAATCTAAGTGAAATGGATGAATATTTACAAAAATATAAGTTGCCCAGGTTAAATGAAGAAGAGATTAAATACCTAAACAACCCTATCTCAGAAAAAAAAATTCAACAAGCCATTATTGAACTCCCTAAAAAAAAATCTCCAGGGCCTGATGGATTCACAAATGAATTCTACCAAACATTTAAGGAACAATTGGTTCCAATCCTATATAAACTCTTTGGAAAAATAGGGAAAGATGGAACTCTGCCTAATTCTTTCTATGAAACCAATATGGTACTATTACCTAAACCAGGAAGAGTTAAAACAGAGACAGAAAATTATAGGCCTATTTCCCTGATGAATATAGATGCAAAAATCCTAAATAAAATCTTAGCAAAACAACTACAACAAGTCATCACTGGGATAATATATTATGATCAAGTAGGATTTATTCCAGGAATGCAGGGTTGGTTCAATATTAGGAAAACTGTTAGTATACTCAATTATATCAACAACAAACCTATCAGAAATCATATGATCATATCAATAGATGCTGAAAAAGCTTTTGACAAAATACAGCATCCATTCCTATTAAAAACACTAGAGAATGTAGGCATAAATGGACTGTTCCTTAAAATAATTAGCAGTATTTATCTGAAACCATCAAGCATTATATTCAATGGGGAGAGGCTAGAGGCATTCCCAATAAGATCAGGGGTCAAACAAGGGTGCCCATTATCACCACTACTATTCAATATTGTATTAGAAATGTTAGCATCAGCAATTAGAGAAGAAAAAGAAATTGAAGGAATTAGAATTGGGAAGGAAGAGACAAAACTCTCACTCTTTGCAGATGACATGATGGTCTACCTAGAGAATCCCAAGAAATCATCTAAAAAACTACTGGAAACAATTAGCAATTTTAGCAAAGTTGCAGGTTATAAAATAAACCCCCATAAATCCTCAACTTTCCTATATATGTCTAGCAAGAAACAGCAGGAAGATCTAGAAAGAGAAATCCCATTCAAAGTAACCTCAGACAGTGTAAAATATTTGGGAGTCTATTTGCCAAGACAGACTCAGAATCTTTTTGAAAACAATTATAAAACACTTCTCACACAAATTAAATCAGATTTAAATAACTGGGCAAATATCAACTGCTCATGGATAGGGAGAGCTAATATAATAAAAATGACAATTCTGCCAAAGCTAAACTATCTGTTTAGTGCCCTACCAATCAAAATTCCAAAAAATTACTTTAATGAGTTAGAAAAAATTGTAAGTAAATTCATATGGAGAAATAAAAAGTCAAGAATTGCCAGGAGCTTAATGAAAAAAATGCAAACGAAGGTGACTTAGCACTACCCGATCTAAAATTATATTATAAAGCATCAGTCATCAAAACTGTTTGGTATTGGCTAAGACATAGAGTGGTGGACCAGTGGAATAGATTAGGTGTAAAAGCAGAAGAGGAGTATAGTAATCTGCTGTTTGATAAAGCCAAAGAGTCTGGCCATTGGGATAAAAACTCCCTCTTTGATAAAAACTGCTGGGATAATTGGAAGTTAGTATGGAAGAAACTTAGATTAGACCAACACCTCACACCCTTTACCAAGATAAGATCCAAATGGTTACAGGACATAAACATAAAAAACAATACTATAAGCAAATTAGAAGATCAAGGACTAGTCTACCTGTCAGATCTATGGAAAGGGGAACAGTTTATGACTAAGGAAGAGTTGGAGAACATCACTAAAAACCAATTAGATGATTTCGATTACATTAAATTAAAAAGCTTTTGCACAGATAAAACCAATGTAATCAAGATCAAAAGAAAAGTAGTAAATTGGGAAATAATCTTTACAATTAATGATTCTGACAAAGGACTCATTTCTAAAATATACAGAGAACTGAGTCATATTTTTAAAACAAAAAGCCATTCCCCAATTGGCAAATGGTCAAAGGATATGCAAAGGCAATTTACAGATGAGGAGATCAAAGCAATCCATAGCCATATGAAAAAATGCTCTAAATCATTAATTATTAGAGAAATGCAAATTAAAGCTTCTCTGAGGTACCACCTTACACCTCTCAGATTGGCCAGTATGACCAGGAAGGATAATGATCATTGTTGGAAGGGATGTGGGAAATCTGGGACACTATTACACTGTTGGTGGAGCTGTGAACTCATCCAACCTTTCTGGAGAGCTATTTGGAACTATGCCCAAAGGGCAACAAAAATGTGTAGACCCTTTGACCCAGCAATACCATTACTGGGTCTATACCCTGAAGAGATGAGGAAAAAGGGTAAAAACATTACTTGTACAAAAATATTTATAGCAGCCCTGTTTGTGGCGGCAAAGAATTGGAAATCAAGTAAATGTCCTTCAATTGGGGAATGGCTTAGCAAACTGTGGTATATGTATGTCATGGAACACTATTGTTCTATTAGAAACCAGGAGGGACGGGATTTCAGGGAAACCTGGAGGGATTTGCATGAACTGATGCTGAGTGAGATGAGCCGAACCAGAAAAACACTGTACACCCTAACAGCAACATGGGAGTGATGTTCTTGAAGGACTTGCTCATTCCATCAGTGCAACAATCGGGAACAAGTTTGGGCTGTCTGCAAAGGAGAGTGACATCTGTATCCAGATAAGGAGCTGTGGAGTTTGAACAAGGCACAAGGACTATTCCCTTTAATTTGGGAAAAAAAACAGATATCTTATTGTCTGATCTGGTTACCTCTGAGAATTCTGTTCTCTTTAACGATATGATTTCTCTCTCATCACACCCAATTTGGAGCAAGGTACAACATGGAAACAAAGTAAAGACTGACGGAGTGCTATCTGTGGGGTGGGGGTGGGGGGGAGGGAAGCAAGATTGGGAGAAAATTGTAAAACTCAAATAATATCTTTAATAAAAAAAGAAAAAAAGGAAAAAAAAATAAAAAAATTTTCTCCCTGGAAACAGAAGCAGTGATTTAATAGACCAATAGAATAAGAAAACTCTTTCCCTTTTTGTGTTTTGGGGTGAATTAATCATCTAACATTTATTAACTTCCTACAAGTTGTCTGGAACTACGTTCAGCAGTAGGAATCTAAGCTCCCAGTCTCATGAGGGAGAAACCATGTAGTCACCCATGAACAAACAAGATATAAACAGGATAAATTATGGATAATCACAAAGTAAAGGCACAGAGTCTCTCCAGATAAGATGACATCTGCCGATGGATATCATGGAATAATCAACTAAGAGTAGGAAGACTTCAGAGGTCCATTCTTTTCCTGAAAGTCTCCAGAGATAGACAACTCATGACCCTCCAAAGGAGCCCATTCATCTGAGTAACAAATCTAATTGTTATGAAGTTTTTCTTTCTGTTGGGTTTAGATAGATTACATTCGAATTGTTGATAAGCACTTATTAAATACCTTCTGTGTTCCAAACATTGTCTATGCATTGAGAACCCAAAGAAAGGGGGAAAAAAATCTTATTTTTTAGCACTGTTCTGGGAATTGCATTTAAGTATTATTCTAGGTATCACATTTCAAGAAGAATATTGGCAAACTGCAGAGGGTCTAGAGGACAGGAGAGACAGTGAGAGAACTGAACAAAACCCAGGCCATATGAAGACCAACTGTTTTATGCAAAGAAAATGTGATTTATGGAGAATATAACAATTGTGTTTGAAGAACTATGAGGGGGAAAAGGGACTAAAGTTGTTCTTTATTGGCCCCAGAAACAGGACTCTTGGGGATAGAAGGGGAAGTGTCAGAAAGTCAAATTTCTCCTTCATAAAAAGAAAAATGTTCTCATAATTTGAATTGGTTGAAAATGGAATTGACCCTTACTGGAGTTTTTCAAGTATAATCACTTTGATAGCCTGATGGATAAAGTATTGAACCCACTCAGAAAACCTGGGTATGATTCTAAGCAAGTCATTTAACCTCTGCTTACCTCAGTTTCCTCCTCTTTAAAATGAAATAATACTACCTTCCTCCTAGGGTTATTGGAAGTATCGCATGAGATATGCACAGCATATTGCAAACTTTAAAGCACTCTGAATGTGAACTGCTGTTTTTATTAGAAAGGATGCCTTCTGGGGTAGGAAATGAGCAGTGTGGCTCCTAAAATACCCTGAAACACTGAGAGTCTATGACATCTTTTAGGCAGCTGCTCCCCTTTAGCACTAATTCTGCTTATAGACTCACAGGAATCTGACTTGGAAAGAATCTTCACTCCCCTTCCAGCCTTTTCTGAACTTCAATGTCCATCCCTTCCCTTCCTCACTCACTTTTGTGTCTTAGGTTTTACCCTCTTTAGAATGTAAACCCTAGAAGCAGGGAGCCACTTGCTTTTGACTTCATTTTGTATTCCCCAGCACTGAATATAGAGTCTGACACATTTAGTAAGCTAGTTTTAGTCTTGTGAAAGGGACCAGGTGGCATCACCTCACCTCCGCCGCATGGACAAAGGTTACTTCACTTTTACTGATTTAGGTAAATTTGGGGAAGGGGGTGGATCATTTTTGCAATCCATGCCAGATTTCAGATAAACTTCTCAGCTAGACAAGAAGCAGTAAATGTTGATTTCTTTCCTTCCTTCCTTCCTTTTGCCCTCCCTTTCTCTCTTCAAATCCAACCTCGGACACTTATTAGCTGTGTGATTTTGAGCAAGTCACTTAACCCTGTTTGCCTCAGTTTTCTCATCAGTAAAATGAGTTGAAGGAGGAAATGGCAAAACCACTCCAGTACCTCCAAGAAAACACTAAATGGAGGTCACACAATTGGACAACATCAATTGAAACCTTGAACTTTTTCCAGTATATTGTTTCTTATTCTGCCACATTGATTTCCAGAGCCAAATAAAACAAATTAGAGATAGGCTTTTGCCTTATATCTGTAGCTTAGTAGATAGGGAATTGGGGTGGCTAGGTGGTTCAGTGGATTGAGCACCAGCCTTGGAGTCAGGAGGCCCTGAGTTCAAATCCAACCTCAGACACTTAAAAAATTACCTAGTTGTGTGACCTGGGGCAAGTCACTTTAACCCCATTTGCCTTGCAAAAACCTTTAAAAAAGTAGATGGGGAATTGATTGACTTGCTAATTAGTGAGAATATAGTTAATATTAATAATAAACATTATTATTATTATACATTAAGATATAGTGTTTCAAGGTTCTCAAAGTGTCGTTTTCTCATTTGATCCTTCCAAAACATTGGCAGATGAGGGCTATTATTATCCTCACTTTACAGGTGAGGAAACTGGGGCTGATAAAAGTTAAGTGACTTACCCAGGGTCACACCGACTAGCTCTTGCCTGAATCTGGATTTGAACTCAGGTCTTCCTGACTGCAGACTCAGATCTTTGTCCATATTTTTCCAGGACTAGTGGTTATTTTCCCTGGACGCATGAACATCCAAGTGTAAGTTCATCTCCCTTGGAATCTGTTCAGAATTTTTATATCCTTAAGTCAGCAGGAGAACAAATCATGTGTGAATGCTGATGATCTACATATCTTAGACATAGCCTTTCTCTTTCTGATCTCTATTATCTGATTTATGTCTGTTTCTTAAAATTCCCACTTTGAGATAATATAGCAAAAGGGTTGGAGGAGCTCCAAAACATGAGGATTCTGGGAAATGCATCAAAATTGACAATGAAGCATTACTAGAAGAGAAATATTCATTAATGAGTTCAACCAGGTCATGCATTTATTTTTTTTCACCCTTAGTAATAATTTTTCAAGCAAAGTAATGCTCAAGGACCATCTTCTCAGCTGGAACAGGGTTAAGATCTACCCTGAGATCCCCCCATAGTGAAAAAATCTCAGATGCTTGAATTATTGAAATATGGTCTCTTGTTGCCATCTTCCACTTGCCTCACATAGCCGCCACCCTGGTGCTGGCTTTCATCATCACATGGCTGGACTGTGACATAATCTGCTTGTTATTATCCTCATTTTTTCCTAAAGCAAAAGATTTTAGGAAATCATAGGACAGACTAGGGAAGACTCACCCGAAAGCTTAGGTCCTATGATATGTGTCAGATCCCTACACATTAAACTTCTGTGGTTCCTTATTATCTTCCAGATCAAATACCACATCTGTTTGGCATTTAAAGTCATATACCTGGCCCCTACTAGCTTTCTATTTTTCTTACATTTTACCCCTTCCATGTATGCAAAACTACTCTCCTTAGAACATGTTCCTTGCATGTGATATTCTTTTCCCCTGCTGCCATGTCTTTTCTATTTATTTTTTATTTTTATTTTTAGGGGGGTTTTTTGGCAAGGCAAATGGGGTTAAGTGGCTTGCCCAAGGCCACACAGCTAGGTAATTATTAAATGTCTGAGACTGGATTTGAACCCAGTTACTCCTGACTCCAAGGCTGGTGCCTTATCCACTACGCCACCTAGCCACCCCATGCCATGTCTTTTCATTGGCTGTTCTCCAGCCCCCCTCATCTCTGGAATGCTCTACTGTCTCACCCCAATCTCCTGGTCTCCTTAGCTTTCTTCAGTACTCAACTCAAATTCCTCTTGTGCAGAAAGACTTTGCCAATGTCCTCCACTGCTAGTACCATCTCTCTGAGGATCGCCTTCCATTTACTTTCTCTATTTCCTGTACAAAGTAGTTGGATTGTTTTTTTCCTTCCATTAGGAACTAGGTTTATGACTTTCTTTGTATCCACAGTCCTTTCCACAGTGCCTAGATCACAAGTACTTAATAAATGTCTGGTGACTGTTAAATGACAGACAGATGAGGAAGTATAATATCATAGGTTTAGATTCAGAGGGAACTGCAGAGATCATTTAGTCCAACCCTCTCATTTTGCACAGCTGAGTAAACTGAAGTCCAGAATGGTTCAAATGAATTTCCAAGATCATACAGGCAGTGAGGAAGAATGCTAAAATTTAAACACAGGTCCTCTCAAAATCCAGGCTCAGAACAAAATACAAAGTTGCATTATTTAAGAAAATGCAAAAATAAAAACACTGGGATGCTGTTCATCTAGAGCTGATAAGGAAATATATAGAATATTGGTCTCTGAAGCTGTTTAGGAGGTTTCGGGCAGCCCATTGTTGCTGGGAATCTCATTATACTGAAATGTAGATAGTACCAGAAATGATGAAGAGTGCCAAATCCCTTGGGGTTTCAGAGACAACACTTGGAATACAAGAAAAAGAGGAGTACAATCACAAGATAAGGTGCCCCAACCCTGAAGGAATTTGCAGTTTCTTGGGAAAGAAAAAGAAGTAAATAAATAAATAGATAGATAGATGTGTGTAAACATACATGCATGCAAACACACACATACATACACAGACACAAATAGACTTCCTTAAGGAATCAAAATTGTAGATGACCTACAAGGCAATAGTGGAACACATGGCAGGTGTAAGTATATTATAGAAGCTTGATTCAACATACCATTACATTGGTAACTATGCAGCACAGGGGGTAGAATGCTGGGTATGGAGTCAGGAAGCCCTAAATTCAAAATCAGCCTCATACACTTGCCAGTTAGCTTATTCTAGTTTGCATCAGTTAAGTGGTGCATCAAATAGAGCACCAGCCCTGGAGTCAGGAGGCTCTGACCTTAGACACTTGATACTAAGTGTATGACCTTGAGAAAGTCATTTAATCCCATTGCCCCACAAAAAAATCAAAACAAAACAAAAAGTAGTTTACCCCTGTTTAACTTCAGTTCCATAATCTCTAAATAAGAGCTGGAAAATGAAATGGCGAACCACTTCAGTATCTTTGCTAAGAAAACTCCAAATAGGGTAATAAAGAGTCACAACTGAAATGACTGAACAACAAACTATTTTTTTTAATTTTTATTTTTCTGCTGTGAACTTAAGCACTATGAACCATGGACACTTCCAAATACAAAAAAAGAAAAAGAAAAGGATTGTATATGAAACTGTAGCTCCCTATTGTCTACAGTTTATGTTTTTAAAAAATACATAATAATTGGGTATTTTGGTTCCAAAGCTGTCCTGCTTGTCTATGTTGTTCTTGGAACTATTTTCCCTTTATGCATTTCAAAATGCTTTATTTATGTACTTTTCATTTTCTTCTTTTTTGTCCTTCCTATCACCAGATTTCTTTTCTCTTCCAATCCCCACCTCCAAAATTAATAAAAAAATTTCCAATACCAAATGGACATAAACAAAACAAATTTGTTCATTAGCCATACCTGAGAACACCTACTTCATTCTGTATCTCTAGTCCATCACTTCCTTGTCAGGAATGGACAACATGCTTTAGTCATCTGGAGTAATGATTGATGATTGCCATCAATCAGTATTCTTACATATTTCAAATGTGTCTATGTTACATGCTATTATCATTTTATAATTCATCCTCTTGCTTCTGCTTATTTTGCTCTATATCAGTTTATACAAGTCTTTCCAGGTTTCTATGAATCCATTTATTAACCTTCAGCACAAAGTATCACTCACAGCACACAAGGCTAAGATATGAAATTTCCTTATTAAAAACATAGTTGATAATCCCCAGGTGAAATCAATCCTCAGGAGATAAAAGCTAATCAAGAGGTAAAAGTAGGCTGTAAGGAATTCATCTAGGGTCTCCAGAGCTTCCCAACAGACATCTAGAGTTCCCAGATTAGGTATTCTTTGCCTATAGGATCCCTCACCTTATCTTTTTTTAAAATTTTATTTATTTAAGGCAATGGGATTACATGACTTGCCCAAGTCAAACAGTTAAACACAACTATTAAGTGTCTGAGGCCGGATGTGAACTCAGGTCCTCCTGACTCCATCTATCTACTGCACCATCGAGCTGCCCCTTACCTCATCTTTATATACACCTTGCCTAAAGGTTTTCAGTTGGGTCCTAGGTAAATCTACCTGAGAATGATGTTAATTCAAACAATCTCAGATCTGCTCCAGAGTATTTTGACACACAACAAAGCTGACTGGTCGTGAGAATGTATGATGAATTGCTATATACTTTTTGCTAATATTTAAGATAACTTTTTTGTTGCAATTGTCATGTTAGAAAAATGATCTATAATTTTCTTTTTCTGCTTTGTCCCTCCTTAGTTTAGGTATCACTATCATAACTGTATCATAAAAAATAATTTAAAAGGATTCTTTCTTTTACTTTTTTTCTACAAAATTTTATGTAATATTAGAGGTAGGAGGCAGTCTAATACATTGAAAAAGAGTACAGGATTTGGAATCAGAAAAATTGAGTCCAAATACTAGCTAACTCTGTCACTAGCTATGGGAACTTGGGCAAATTATTTATCTTGTGTGGGCCTCAATTCCTCATCCATAAAATGAAGTGGTGACCTCTAATGTCACACTTATCTCTAAATCTATTATTTATTAAGATAAAAATTATCTATTAATCTAAATATATTAGCTATTAAGACAACTGAAGGTTCCAGTATGTGACATGGAAGGAGAAGGCAAAGGAAGTTAGGATGCAGTAAGGGCTAGGACTGAGCTGAACAGAGTTGAGATTATGTGGTCAAGTTAATGGATTTTGCTCATCAAATGGCATGAGAAATCAAGATTTGTTCTAATCTTACACCATCTCTTTTAACAAAGAAAAACAGCTAATCTAAACAAACTGACTTAGAAAATGCACCTATGATGGTATTTAGTAGCATGCATTGGTTTATAATAATGGCTGACATTTATATAACCCTCTAATTCTCTGCTTAAGAGAAGGAACAATTCTTGGAATACTTTTCTCAAGAATTTCATATTATGTAAAATTGTATAAAGTATCAAAAGAGAAAAAAAAGAAAGAAGATTAGAACACATTAGAAAGACCCTTTGGGGAGGATTTAGGGAAAGACCTAAGCACAACTGTACAGAACATGAAAGCTTGGATGGGTGTGATCTATACTGGTAGAGGGGGAGAAATACTAATGAGATCATAGATTTAGTGAATTGCAGAAATATAAAAATATTGCACAAAGCAATATGTGAATGTTATGATTAATTCAGACAAAAATGTTACAAAAAAGAGAAAGATTGTTATCTAAGCCCATGTACATGAAAGGGAGCTTTGGTCTTTCCATAATGTTTATCCAAGACCTAAAGTGAATTTTCATTTTGGATACTGACCAGATGAGTTGGCCAGAACATAAAGTGCTTTTGCTAATGAGGAAAGAACCCTATAATGAACTATAATATCATTGAGACTCCCTTGAGCCTTGTGATTCTCTTATTTTATATCCTGTACATATTCCAAATCTCTATAAGCATAATAATTAAGGACAACAAGAAGAGCTGACATGTGCACAACACATTGAAAATTGGAGAATGCAGACCCTTTGACCCAGCAATACCACTACTGGGTCTATACCCTGAAGAGATGATGAAAAAAGGGTAAAAATATCACTTGCACACAAATATTCATAGCAGCCCTGTTTGTGGTGGCAAAGAAGGGGAAATTAAGTGAATGTCCTCAAATTGGGGAATGACTTAACAAACTGTGGTATATGTATGTCATGGAACACTATTGTTCTATTAGAAACCAGGAAGGGTGGGAATTCAGGGAAGTCTGGTCACAAATAAATGTCAGGACTTGAATCCAGGTCTTCCTGACTCCAGATTCCATTTTTGGTCTATTGTGCCAGGTATTCTTGCATTGGAGTTTTTTTAAATCTACTCCACAAGTATCACTTGGGGAAAATGTGATTAGATAGCAGTTTTTCTGAAAAGGATCTGGGATGTTTTGTGAAACTTCAAGTACAAATGAATTGATATGATTTGGCAGCTACCAAAAAAGAATAAAAGCTTATACTTCTCACATTGCAAGGACCAGGGAGATTATTATCTATCACAATTATATCCCACAATCCCATCTATGTTGGGCAAATCATTACCTTGAGTATTGTATTCAGTTCTGGGAACCTGTTTTAGAAAGGGATCTTGAAGGACTTCTAATTCATATCATCTAAGAACTGATTGAAAAACATGGAAATAGGGGCAATTAGGGGGCAGTGGATAAAGCACCAGCCCTGAAGTCAGGAGGACCTGAGTTCAAAAACAGCCTCAGACATTTAATAATTACCTAACTGGGTGACCCTGGACAAGTCACATAATCCCATTGCCTTGTGAAAACCAAAAAAAACCCCTCAAAAATAAAAAAGGGGGCAGCTAGATGGCACAGTGGACAGAGCATCAGCACTGGAGTCAGGAGTACCTGAGTTCAAATCTGGCCTCAGACACTCAATAATTACCAACCGGTGTGACCTTTGGCAAGTCACTTATCACACACATGCACACACACACACACATATACACACACACACACATACACACACACACACACACACACACACACACACACACACCATTGCCTTGCAAAAACCAAAAGAGAGAGAGATCAAGAGCGAGAGAGAGAGAGAGAGAGAGCGAGAGACAGACAGACAGACAGACAGAGAGAAAGAGAGAGACAGAGAGAGAGAGAGAGCATGTGTATATTTAGCTTTGAGAAAAAAAGACAAGAGATATGATTATCAGTTTTTTTAATATTTGAAGAGCTTCCATATGAAATAAGGAATGAATGTCTAATATTTGACACCAGAGAGAAGGCTAATGAGGCAATGAGTGTAAGTTACAAAAGGGAAAATTTCCATTTGAGGGGAAAAAAATCCTGATAATGTGGAGACCAAGTAAAGGGGAACAGGGAACTGAATTTTTTATTTCATCATTATTTGGCCCTCCAAGTATGGAAATTCTCTTTACCTATATAAATCAACATAATTATTTGCTTCTTGTAGTCTTAGAGTTCACTGAATGGTTAAGTAAATTACCCATGTCAAACAACTAGGCCCCAATTAGTACAGATTATGAATTCTGTGAAGTAGTCACAGCTTTTTGAATTTGTACTATTCTAAGTTATAATTAAGGAAAATATAGTCATTGGTTTCAGCCCAATGAAAATATGCATTGCAAAATCAAATAATTTGAACAGTTAATGTGTTCATCATTTGCACTATTCAGAACTTTACTCCATATTAGGACTGGGTTTGAACCCAGGCCAGTCCTGTATTTGCATCACCATGCTTCCCTTCAGTTAAACCACTGAAAAACTGATTTGGGTTGGAACAAGAATTTGTAGGTCTCTTACATGTTTAAAAAAATAAGTTGTGTGTGGTTGGAGAGATTCCTGTTCAGATATAAGTAGGAATTAATGACTGCTGAGATCTCTTCCAACTTTAAGATTCTCTGATTGAATGTGCTGGAAACTGTGATTAAGGAGACTCTCTGAAAGCATTTGTCACAGGTGAGCAACAGTCCTCTTGTGCCAATGGAATGGCATTTCTGAGATGCCCAGTTAATCCTTTCTAAATAAGGAATCCAAAGCTGCCTTAATAAAAAAAGAAAACCAAGCCACAGACTTTGGTTGAGTTCATAAAAAAAAACTTCTGTATCTTTGAACTTAGTGACCAGTCAACCTTTTAGCCACAGTAAACTTTCCACCAGTTCTCCATTGAACAAAGACCTCTATTCTGCCCCAAATGGTACATCTTACAGGAATAAAGTTAAATAAGCATTGCATCATAACCCTCTTTGGCCATCTACATCAGCAAGCCCTGAATCTTTACTCAGACATAGAATATCATGCTCTGCCTAGCAGTTGGAGAAAAATGTGGAAAGAGATTTTAAAATATATTATTTTACATGTGAAATGAATCTGATGAAAAAAATTGTACCTCTCCAACTCAAAGACTAATGTCACAGTTTTTTCTTTATTTGCATTTTATTTATTTATAAATAATATTTATATTTAATAATATATTAAATATAATCATTATCATTTATTATATTAATATATTAAATATAATAAAATAGTTCTTTATAAATACATGATTGTATTATTTTTAATATAATAAATAGTTATATTACTTATAAATAATAATATAAGATTTATAAATAATAATATAAGAATAAAAGAAGCATTTCATAACAATATAATTTTTAAAAGATGATTACACAGTCTATTATGTACTCTCACAGTCATTTCTATAATAACTTTGATCAATAATCTTATCAGTTCTGTTTTCCTTTAAAGCCTCACACCAAAATCCAACATAACCACTGTGTTTATCTAAATCAAATATTTTTTAATTTGGAAGGGATTTGTAGAGAGATTTCAGGGTGCCTGTGAGCTTAAATGAAAAAAAATTTCATCTTATTTTCAGTAATCTCTCACTGAAATTTTGCATTCTCTCTATATAATTTCGCTAAAAATCTTTTATTATGAAAAGGGATCTATGGACTTAATAATGCAATGCCCCAAAATGTTAAGGACCCCTGAACTAGCTGGTCTTCCACGTTTTAAATGTGAACTCTTTTGCCCAGGAAGAAACTCAGGTGTAAAAGAATATTAGTGCCTTGTGCCCCAGAAAGGATGAGTGGCTTTATGGAACTAAAATGTGGTCTCCTGCTTCCCTACCCATCTCTTCTTTGTCTCTGTTATCTACCAAGTTACTGAGAGATAGCAACTCAAATGTTTTCCCCAGTGATTTTAATTTAAAACACATTGATTCTGGCTATGTCTAAAATCTTTCCTACACAGGGGGAATCTGACTACCTAAGTCTGAGCATCAATCCCTCTCATGATAATCCAAATACCTCTGGTTTAATAAGCTTGGCCTTTCTTGACCTGTGTCTTGTTGGACCCAGTACTGGGCAAGATGTCTCTGTTCACTACACACCCTTTTTCTCCTGCTTAGGACTAGACCCAACAAGTCACTTTTCAGAATCTTGTTGGGAACTTCTATCTTTGTTCTTCAGTGCCAGTGATATCAAGAGAGGAGAAACCAATCAGATGGGTCTTGTAGAGATCCCATCCTATCTAGGCCCTGGGATGGATACACTACCTAGATACCATTCCTCTTCCTCCCATGGGTCCTCTGACCCAAAGTTAATATTTAAATAGAACATTTGGAGATCCTTGTATCCTTGTCAGTCCAATGACTATAATTTAGATATCTCTTATCCTCCTATCCTACCCATGAGACTAAGTGTGCGTTAAAATGCCCCCAAATAAAGACCTTTGTTATTTAACATTCATTGACGCACATGGCTTTTCTGTGGAAACTGCTAAGACAGCAAAAGCAGCTTCAATCGAATTGATAAAATAATGAATAGTCAGAAGATGAGGGAGAGGGTCTCTGCATATTCTCTTCCCTAACACAGAAACTTTCCTCCATCTTCCCCCCAGACTTAAAAAGAATCTAGTGACATCTGTCTAAAAGTTATTAATCTTGGTGATGTTTGGATTTTTCACTTTTGTATTGTTGTTTCTTGAACCCTTTCCTGTACCCATCTCACACCAGGTCCTTAGTTTCCTTTCATCTCCACTTTGCATCTTAAGGATAAGATTGAAAACTTATGTTTGCAGAGCACTTTGGGACATGCAAAGTACATTACTATACCAACTCT
The DNA here is from genome assembly GCF_037893015.1 of Macrotis lagotis. Taxonomy (NCBI): domain Eukaryota; kingdom Metazoa; phylum Chordata; class Mammalia; order Peramelemorphia; family Peramelidae; genus Macrotis; species Macrotis lagotis. Next base: position 38,630,267 of record NC_133659.1, on the reverse strand, counting down.
ATGAAATAGGTCTTATAATAAGTCCTATACTCTCATTTTATAGCTGGGGAAACAACATTAGAGACATGACATAACTTGGCCCTAATAATTTCACAAAGGTATTAAGTTTCAGAAACTAGTCTTGAACCTCCTCACTTCCTTACTCCTTTACCTCCTCCCTATTCCCTTTTCTTGTCTTTTCCCTTTTATTCCACACTCCAACTTGAGTTACATCCTCTTCCCTTGCCTTCTCTTCTGGGAGATCAATGATTCTCATCATGTTGTATCAAAACAGAAAAAGCTGATTTTTCCCCCCACTCTGTTAAATACATGTGAATATTAAAATGTGTATGTATGTATGTATATACTATATAAATATATATATGTATATATATATACATACATATATATACATATATATATATTTCCTTCTCTAAAGTCCTATTCTGGTGTCTCATTGTGCCATGGTGGTGACCCTAAATTCTCAATGATCATGCCAATGGAGTACAAGCTCTTGTGAGGATCTACCAAGTTAGAAAGGCTTCAAGAATGAACCTAGCACCCAAATATGTGTCTGACCACTGAGAGCTAGCCTAGTTCTGGATTCAAAGACACTCATTACGAAGTTGATCTTTGTCGGACATGGTAGGGCATGCTAAGGAGGATGAGGATGGTAGATTTCTTGAGTTTGAAAATGCTGAAATACAATAGGCAAAAGCTGATCAGATGTCTGAACTAAGTCAAAAAACAAGATGATGAACCCTGGGTCGCCAAACTGCCAAAGAAGGAGCTATGAAGTCCAAGTTGGGAAAAGATTAGCTCAAAATTCCTATGCCAATCTATATTAGGATCAGGCTTGAGAGTGGCCCCGTTCATCTTGACTACTTTCAGATAAAAGAAAAGAAAATGGAAAGAGATAAGGGGGAAAGGAAAAGGAAGGAAGGGAAGAAGGGAAAGAAGGGGAAGGAAGACAAATCTTTTCCCTTTTCTTGGTCTCAAGGTTTTATCTGTAAATGAAAAGATTGGACTAGAAGGGCAGCTAGGGGACATAGGGACTGGAATCAAGAAAACCTGAGTTCAAATTTAGCCTCAGACACTATTTATGTGACCCCGGACAAGTCTGCCTCAGTTTCCTTGGCTGTAAAATAAAGAATAAAACCTCCCTTCTGGGATTGTTGTGAGAATCAAATGAGATAATATTTGTAAAGTACTTTGTAAACCTTGAAGTATTACAGAAATGAGAGGTTATTATTTCTGGTTGTTGTGTTCAGGGCTAAGCATCTTAGATCCTATTATTCTTTTGGCTTTATTTTTCCCAGGATAATGACTGTAACATGTGTTTGAATTTCCAGACTCTTGTTCAGATGAGGAAGCTAAAAATGACAAATGATTTAAAAAAAGATCTCTTCATGCTTCCATGGGAAATTTACTGATTTGAAAATGGAGGAACTACTACTGACTGTGACCTTGAAGTAGCTTCCCCTCTCTAAACCTGTTTCTTGACTGTATAATGAAGGAGATGTCTATTATCTCCAAGTTTCTTTCCATTTCTAATACTCTACAAGTCGATGAAAGATGAGGTGGGGAGGAGCGGCTCCTTGAACAGTTGGTATTGCATTTGATATTCAGCCTTTTCTTAGTTATTGAACACCCAAAGGGACTGATGAGGATGGGGGAGGGTACATGATGTAATGGGTAGAAAGCACTGACCTCTGAGTCAAGAAAATCTAGTTTTAAATGTTACCTCTGATCCTTCCTGGTTGTCAAATTCTAGGCAAGTCATCTAACTCCTTATGGCCTTAAAGAAAATTTAGGACAGATAGGTGGAGCAATGGATAGAGCACCTGCCCTGGAGTCAGAAGAACCTGAGTTCAGATTCAGCTTCAGACACTTAATGATTGCCTGGCTATATGACCTTGGGCAAGTCACTTAACCCCATTGCCTTAAATAAATACAATTTTTAAAAAAGATTCAAAGATGAAGTAAACTGCTAAGAACAGTAGAGTCAATTTATTTGGTGGAACTAAGGGAAGTCATATTGTTTTGTTTACCCTGGAGGCAATTAGGTTTACATAACTTTTCCAGGTTCACACAGCTAGTAAGTGTCTTGAGGCAGGATTTGAACTCCAGTCCTCCTGACTCCAAGCTGGTGTTCTAGCCACTGTGCCACCTAGCTGCCCCAAGAGTCATCCTTTTCATCTGGAAACAACCAAAGAATCAACTTGGAAAAGATAGGGGCAGCAAGGGAAGAAGAGTAAGTCAAGAATTCAGTTGTTCAGTCATGTCTGACTCTCTGTGACCCCATTTGGAATTTTCTTGGCAAAGATAGTGGAGTTGTTTCTCATTCCTATACCAGTTCATTTTACAGATGAGGAAACTGAGACAGGCAAGTGTCTGAGGTCAGATTAATATTCAAAAAATGAGTACACTCTATTCACTTCACCATCTAGCCATCCAATAACACAGCCCAGATTGGGGCAGCAGCTGAACCCGCTAACCAGGATGATAGCTGACAATCCCAAAGAAGGACAAGTAAGAGAAAGAAACAAATATTTACAGATATTGTCAGAGAATCTTGAGTATTTTGATCTTCATAGAATTCACAGAATCATAGCATTTATTAGTTGGATAGGATCTCAGCAGCTATTTTGTCCACCCAACAGAAACAAGTGATCATCCAGCTTCTTCTTAAAGACTTCTGAGAAAGTAGGATGCTTTGACTGAAGAAAAACTATTCATCATTTTTGGACAGTTCTGCCATCAATATAAATTGTCCTCTTTGAAACTTCTTGGTTCTTGGGTCTTATTCTTTGAGGTCAAATAAAGCCAAGCAAATCCCCTCCGCCACATGAGAACCTTTCAGATTCAGCTAGTAGGTCTTCTTGAGTGTTCTTTTCTCCAGGTTCAACACGTCCAATTCCTTCCACTGGTTCTCCAGCTTATCAGCTGGAGCCAAAGACTGTTGTCTAGATGAGTTCTGACAAGTATAGTGGGATCATAGTCTTCCTATTCTTCAGTTCTCAGCAGTGCGTGATCAAGGACAATCCTAAAAGACTTGTGATGAAAAATGTCATCCACATCTAAAGAAAGGCTATAGAGTCTGAATTTTCTAGAACAAAGCATACTATTTTCACTTTTAAAAATGTTTTTATTGGGTTTTTTTCACTTTCTCATGGATTTTTTCCCTTTTAGTTCTGATTCCTCTTTCACTTCATGACTGCTATGGAAATATGTTGAACAAGATTGTTCATGTTTAATCTATATTAGATCACTCACTATTGTGGAGGGGGAAGGGAGGGAGGTACATAAATGTGGAACTCAAAACCTTACATAAAGATGAGTATTGGAAACTATCTTTGCATGTAATTGGAAAAAATAAAGTAACATTTAAAATTATATGTCTCATTCTTCCCCTTGAGTCTTTCATCTCTTTGTCATGAAGTAAGTAGCATGCTTAAACATTAGTTAAGTTCATGGAATTCTTTCTGATCCCCTTTATTATGTTAAGTCAGAGACATAAGATTAAGTTCAAATACTGACCACGCCATATCCCTTATTAGCACCTAAATGAGTAGATCTTTGGAAACTGAGTCACACTTTTCTCTTCAACTTTTACTTCAACTCCAATAATCCCTTCTATGGTTGATTGGATAATATTTGTTCTTATAGTGGATCACTGAAGTAAACAATAATCTAGGTCCACTTTTGCCAACCTCTGCAATATGCAATGTTGCCCCCAGAGCAACTCTAAGACCAATGCTCAATTAGGGATTTCTCAGTCTGGAACAACCATTGCCAGGGACAAGCAGCTTGAATAAGTGTTGTGATTAGTGATGTGAAAATAGCGTAAGAGTTTAGTAAGAAAAATTCAGTTGAGTGGAAGTGAAAAATGTTAACTATAGGAACCCAAGGAATAGAATCTCAAGACTTGGCAAGAATTTTGAGTCATCTGGTCCAACTCACAGGATTTAGGTCCTATGCATTTTCTTCTATATCAGAGAGGCCCCTAAGAGGTTCCTTCGAAATTAATGACAGAGAGATAGTCAGGGATTATCACCTCCAATTGGTCGAAGGGGAGATAAGAGAAGAGGGAAATAGTAAGATTTTTAAGAGGAGAAAAGTTGCTCTGGTCCAAAAAATAGTGGGAAAAGAATGCCTGGTAAGGGGGTGGGGTGAGTATTTCTGGGAAATAAAGGAAGGAGGGAACAAACTACTGAATGTTGTTCCCAGGGTTCAAGGGAATCTGAGCCTCTTTTATCTTACTCCCGCCCCACCTTTCATCACTTAGTAATTATTAATCCCCCATGAGCAGAAGGTATTAAAAAGAAGATATATGAGATCCCAGGCCCATCTTATTGAAGCACAGATTCTAAAATAACATGATAAAGAGCATTGTACAGATATAATTTACCATATAGCAGAACACTTTAAAAAAATCTTTGTGGTTTCTATTTTTTCTAGATTTTTTTAAATTTAAAATTAGTTATTAAATTTTGTGTCCCTAGGTCAGTGTCTAAATTCCTTTCCCCCGTCTCTACCTACTCTGTTAAAGAAGTACAGCTAAATTTTTTCACCCTCTAGATTTCATCTTCTAGGGCAAAGCCCTGTTTGATTTCTCTTCTCTGGTTTATGTGACATTATTCTTTTCTTATTTGGCTATTGCTTCTCAATCTGTTTTGCTCAGATACCTGCCACTTACTAGATGTGTGTCCGTGGGCAAGTCACTTAATCCTGATTGTTTTGCATCCAAGACCCTGAACCACCCTGAGTAACACCAGCTGAAGCAGTCTTAAATGCTAATTGCCAAGGACTCAGATCTTGCTGAAAGCTCTCAGCATTCTTTTTGCCAGTGAAACACTTTGACTGAGACTCAGGTTTCTCTGAAAGTGATCAGTACACTCGATGGGTCTGACTCAACCTTCAAATTTTCTTTTTTTTTTTAATTGATATTTTCTTTGCTTTTTCTAGCTCCATGTTATGAAACTCTCTGAACATTCATCCATATTCATATGTATATTTTTAAGTTACATAATTTCCTTCCACCCTCCCTTCCCACCTCCCTCCCCTCATCGGTGAACAGTCAGGTGAATAGGGTACACACATTTGTGTTAAATATCAACCTTCAAATTTTCAAGGAAAGAGCTGTCATGAGAGGGAAACTCTGGTCAGCTCTCTTGATAAAAAAAAATAAATAAAAACAAAGCAAAACAAAAAACCAACTATTCACCAAGACTTATCCTGGTTTCCAGGCAAGCAAGGACAAAAGTGAGATATTCCCTGTCCTCAAGGAGCTAACATTCTAAGTGAGTTGGGAAAGAGGAGCAGATGGAAGAAGAGAGACAAACTGCACATTTAGAGAGATATACCTATTTCCTTCATTTTGGTCTTTCTTTAATCTACTGTCCCATTCCATTTCAGTATGCCTTCAAAGAGGATTTGTTGTAGAAAAGATGAAAGGGAAGAAGGGAAAGAAACAGACTTTTACAAATATTATCTCATCAATCAATAAACATATTAATCAAAATTTCATCTTCATAAACATCCAAGGAGTCAGGTGTTATTATTATACTCATTTTACACTTGAGTAAACTAAAGTAGACAGAGGTAAAATGACTTGTCCAAGGTCACATAGGTAGGTCTTCCTAAATTCAAGACCTACTCTGACCAAATTTAGAAATCTTGAGCACCCTCCTACCTCAGAAATGTCTTTTCTCTCACTTTACCTTGGTCTATGAACTCCCCTGAGTCCCCTAGCTCCCTTTCCACTCCCCTCATCCATCATCCTCCCCTCCCCACTGGTTGCTGAAATGAACTGTGGAAAGAACATTATCTCTTCTCTTCTCCAACCAAATATCCTAATCCCTTAGGTAAGAACTGATTTTTATGGAATAACTACTGATGATCCTTTCTGGTCAAGGAGACAGTATATACATTTTTTAAGGAAAAGCTGGTTGCTCCAAACTAACTTCCATTTAATGGCATTCCAACATTTCAACAAAAGTAGGAAGCAGAGACCGAGGTTTGGAGAGAGTTGGATTCAGCACCAAAAGACTCAGACTGACTCTCTTCTCTACTAGTAAGTCACCAAGACTCTAGGTCTCAATTTCTCCATCTGTAAAATAGCAGGATTGTACTAGATAATCTTAGTTGACAGACAGGCAGGGCTTGATGAGAATGTCTCATTTGATCTTCTCACCAACCCTATGAGGTAGATGCTAGTGAAAATATACTCAGAAAGATTCTATGTCCAAGAGTCATTCTTTTAACAAATCCTTCTAACAGAATTTGAACCCAGGTCTACTCGAGAGCCAGTTCAGTATTGTATCCACTAAGCTATATACTGCCTTTCCAAGTGGTTCTAAATTCAATGAATAAATTAACAAGACCTTCAAACTAAGATAATATGTAAGTAAAATAGCAACAAAAACAGCAGCAACAAGCATTTACATAGGGTTAAATATCCTAGATATATTGTAATATGTATAGCATAAATGTATGTTTATATAGGCAAGGTTTGCAAAATATTATATATATATAAACATATATGCATATACATACCTAATTAGATCCTCATGACAACCCCATGAAGTTTGTGTTACTAACCTCATTTTACAGATGAGGAAACTGAGGCAGAAGGAAGGTAAAATGACTTCCCCCAGGTAGAGTAGGGATTTCCCTCCTTCCCTTGCCTTTCCCCCTTCATCATATTCTACAACAAATCCTCTGATACGTTGATGGCATACTGAAAAAAAATGTGACCATAAATTAAAGACTGAAAGGAAGGAAAGAACTTCCTCCATACAGTTAGTAAGTATCTGAGGCCAGATTTGAACTCCCACTCCTGACTCCAGATCCAGTTCTCTAGTAACAGGACTGGCCAGAAATAGTCACTTTCATCTGCATCTTGAAGGAAGCCAGGGTTTCTAAGAGTTGGAGGGGAGGAAGGAAGACATTGCTACGTTCATGGGATGGCCAGTACAAAGGTACTAGAATGGGAGATGAAGTGTATTGTTCAAGGAATGTAAGGTGAGCAGTGTAGGTGAATGTAGAGGGCCTCAAAACCCTATAAAATACAAAAAGGCTAGAAAAGTAAGAAGGGGCAAGATTGTGAAAAGTTTTAAATAATTTGTTTTATGTAATAGAATTTTGATCCCCGTCTTGAGAGTCTAGTCTGAGAAGATGTCTAATCTGAAAAGATGTCTAGTCTGAGAATTATAGCAAATAAAAAAAATACCAAATGAGTGGCACTGGTGGTAAGTACTACAAGATTTCAGAGGAAAAAAAACTGAGGAGGTCAGTGAAGGCTTCCCAAGCTCTATTCATGCCTCTTTCTAATATAAGCCGTCCCTGATTCCCTCAGGAATTATTGCTCTGCTTCCAAAGTATTTGTATCTATTTTGTATTTATCTGAGTACAAGTTGTTTTTGCCACATGCCACTCCTAGCAGAATACAAACTCTCTGAAGAAAAGGACTATGTGGCTTTGAGTTTTAACTTTTATCCCGTTGAGTTGGCATTCAATAAATTGGGGTTTTTTATTTGACCTGAACTGAATAGAATTCAAAGTTGGTGTCAAGAGTTACACCCCTTGTGCCAGCCAGGACCTCAGAGCCTTAGAGATAAGCCCAATCAAGGGCCAATGAAGCTCAGAGGAGCATAGGATTTAGAACTGGCAGGACCATGGGATTTAGACCATAGTGGCAATCAAGTCCAACCTATTTTTTACTGAGGAAACTGAGGAAGAGAAAGGTTAAATGACTTGCCCAGGAACATACAGCTAGTAGAGCAGCAATTGATATGTTTATGTGTGTGTATATGTGTGAGTGTGTATGTGTGTGTGTGTGTGTGTGTGTGTGTGTGTGTGTGTGTGTGTGTTGGATACTTTGATAGGTTAAGTCTGTGGAGCCCTTCTCAGAGTTTTGTTTTTAAGTGCAAAAAATAAAATACTTAATATTTCAAAGGAAAAAACCCACATTAACATGTTTTTTTAAAAAATCCATGGACCCTAAACTAAGAACCCTTGACTTGGAAGTAATACGGCTAACTCTTCCATCATTAAGATGAATAAAAACAAAGTCTCACAGAATAGAATTAGCTTGTCCAAAATCATACAATAATTCATGTAAGATCTTTTCTCTTTTTTCCTACATTAATTCGCTGACAAAATGTTAACAACAAAGCTTCTGCTGAGCACATATACAGTCATCAAACTGAAATCCTTCACAGAGCAGAGTCACAAGGATATATCCAATACCCTGTTTTCACTATCTCACCTCTCAGTTACTGTTCAATCCCCTTGAAATCTAGTTTCAGTTCATTCAAGTGAAGCTTTTCTGGAGGCTACTGATGGCCAAGTCTTGGTTGTTGAATGTGAAGGCCTTTTCACAGTCCTCATTCTTCTTGTCATCTCTTCAAACATTTTAAACTGTTAACCAGTTTCCGCTCCTGTTTAATTTCTCTTCTCTGGTTTATGTGACATTCTTTGGCTTATTTCTTATTTGGCTATTGCTTCTCAATCTACTTTCCAAGGGCAGCTAAGTGGTGCAGTGAATAGAAAACTGACCTTGGAGTCAGGAGGATGGGAGTTTGAATCCTGCCTCAGATACTTGCCACTTACTAGATGTGTGTCCATGGGCAAATCACTTAATCCTGATTGTTTTGTATTGAAGACAATTACTAGTCATCCCGATTCATATCTGGCCACTGGACTCAGATGTCTCTGGAGTACAAAGTAAGGCTGGTGACTTAGCACAGCCTCCCTCCTCCCCCCAAATCAAATCCAATTCATGTGCTTAACATGACATCATCTCCCCGGTGTCATGGTCTTCTTTGAAAATGAAGGACAAAAAAAAAGAAAGAAAATGAAGGACAAATATTCCTATATGATTTCTCTTCTCTGGTTTATATGATATTATTCTTTTCTTATTTGGCTATTGCTTCTCAATCTACTTTCCAAAGGCATCTAAGGTGGTGCAGTGGATAGAACACCAACCCTGGAATCAGAGGGTCCTGAGTTTGAATCTGGTCTCAGACACTTGAAACTTATTAGCAATGTCACTCCGGGCATATCACTTAATCCTGATTGCTCGGCATCCAGTACAATTACTAGTCATCCTGATTCCTATCTGGCCACTGGACCCAGATGGCTCTGGAGGAGAAAGTGAGACTGGTGGCAGCACCCTCTCACTCAAATCCAATTCATGTGCATGTCATGGCATCACCTCCCTGATATTGTGGTCTTCTTCAGGAACAAAGGACAACAATATTCCAAGATCATCAGTCATACTCAATGACTCAGTCCTGAATCCTCTTCTCTCTCTTTCCATCTTCATGATCCCATTGACTCCCTGGAGTTCTATGATTATCTCTGCACCAAAGATTACCAAATCATGAACAGCTCCTCTATTTCTTTTGACATCCAGTCCTGTGCCACCAGTAGCACAGTACAACTCTCCACTTAGATATATTCTAAACATCTCAAACTCAACATATTCAAAACAGAACTCATCTTTCCACCACCACCCTCAAAACCAACCCTCTTCTGAACTTTTATGTTTCTAATAAGAATAACAGGCTTCTAACTGTTCCCAAATTTCACAACCTCAGTCTCATCCTCAGTTCTTTATTTTCCCTTGCCTTCTTCAAATCCAATCAGCTGCCAAGTCTTATCGATTCTAACCTCCAGAGTATCTTATTTATCCCCCATTCTCTACTAATACATCTACAATCTTGGTTTCATCCATCATCATTTCTCAACTGTATATTGTGATAGTTTTATAATTAGTCTTCCTGTTTCTTGTCTTACTTTCCCAATCTATCCTCCACACAGCTGCCAAGTTGATGTCCCTAGGGCACAGCTGATGGCTCCTTTTTTGCTCTAAGATAAAATACAAACTTCTCTGTTTAGGCTTAAAACCCTGTACTATCTTCCTGATAGTGCAGCTCAAATCTGGTTTTAGACACTGTGTGACCCTGAGCAAGTCACTTAACTCTGTTTTTCTCAGTTTCCTCATCTCTGAAATGAGCTGAAGAAGGAAATGGCAAACTTCTCTTGTATCTTTGCCAAGAAAACCCCAATAGGTCACAAGGAGTGGGAGACAACTGAGCAACTCAGCAGGAGCAAAATATTTCTTTGAACCTCCAGATTAGTAAAGACTTTTCATTCTATACAGGAATAAAGGGATGTTATTGTAACTCTTCCCACTGCTCATGCTTTGAAGTCAAGTCAAGATGACAGAAACAAATAGCAAGCTTAAAAAGTTCAAATTTGGGACATGTTGAGTTAGAAATGCCCAGGGGGATATCCCACTGGAAGCTGCATCCAGGTCAAGGTCTAACCTTGTACAAATTAAAAAAAACCCTGACTTTCAAGTCAGAGAAGTTGAGTTCAAACTTTGCCTCTTTTATTTATTATTAGAATGTGAATTCCGTCAGAGGAGAGATTATGTTAAGCAGAAAGTGAGCTCTTCAACAACAAGCTTCTTGCCATTCCCAGGGCCTAGAACAGAATTTTGTACATAGAAAATAATGAATACTTTTTCATCCATTGATTCCTTCATTCATTCATACTAGCAAGGAAAAAAATTGTAAACAATAAATGTACCAAAGACTGCAGTTAGATGGCGCAGTAGGTAGAGTGCTAGCCCTACAGTCAGGAGGGCCTAAGTTCAAATCCAGCCTCAGACACTTACTAGCTGTGAGGTCTTGGGCAAGCCACATCACCCTGACTGACTCCCGTCCAGGGCCATCTCCACTCATCCTGATTCACATTTGTTCACGGGACCCAGATAGCTCTGGAGGAGAGAGTGAGGCACAGCACCCCTCACTCAAACCCAATCCATGTGCTTGTCATGGTATCACCTCCCTGATGTCTTGGTCTTCTTTGAGAATGAAGGACAAATATCATCATCCTCTCATGGAAACATCAATGGCTCCTTTAAGCAGCTGTTGTGTTTCTGTTGTTGTCCTTCCTTCTCAAATCAGGGAGGCAATGGCATGACATACAAGTGAATTGGATCTAAGAGAGACAGACCTGTGGCCAAATATAACTGGAGATGCCCCTGGATGCAATGGGAGACCTTGGCCTTTTTAAGCTAAGGTCTTTATCCAGTCTGAGTTTTACTGACAGAGCTGGCACTCAATAAATGATTTTTTTAAAATTTGAACTGATCTGAAATTAATTCAAAGATGGTGTCAAGGGTTACACCCCTTGTGTCGGCCAGAAGACACCAGCTATTAAATCAATCAGTAAGACCAGAGACTCATAGAATCTCCGAGCTGGAACGGGGCCCCTTCTGCTCATTCCATACCTTGGCTATATTTCCATTTTTTTTATTTTAAAGTTGTACTAGATTGTATGTTCCCAGTCAGAAAATGGCAGCAGACTATACTAATTCTATGTAATAAATATTATGAAATAATAATAAATATTTTTCTATAATAAAGGTCAGGTAGCAAAACAATAACAATTTAAATTTTTTGTTTATCATGGTAAAAAAAACAACTTCTTATGTAAACATAATATAAAAATAACACCCAGGGGCAGCTAGGTGGCGCAGTGGATGGAGCACCGGCCCTAGAGTCAGCAGTACCTGAGTTCAAATTCGACCTCACACACTTAATAATTACCTAGCTGTGTGGCCTTGGGCAAGCTACTTAACCCCAATTTGCCTTGCAAAAACCTAAAAAAAAACAAAACCCAAACTAACAGAAATCTTCAGAATTTCTGTCATACCATTTTCCTCCAGTGGCTTTTTTTTGGTTTTTATCTCTAGCTAGAATTTTGTCTTCATTATTTGACAGTCTGGTCTGAGGAGAGCATTGTGATGTGAGGCTGGTTTACCCAGCCAGAGTCATAATACTCTAGTAGTTATAGCAGGGCCCAGTTCATTGGCTCTTCAGCTGATCTAACAGCTTAAACTAACCATGGATAAAATAAGCCTTACCAGGTAAAGAGTCATTATCTAGGATTTACAGCACCACAACCCTGTTCATTGACTCTTCGCCTGGATCTGACACCCTAAACTAACCATGGATAGAGTAAGCCTTACCAGGTAAACAATTATTATCTTTCTTTAAATGTTAGAGATTTAAAATCAGCAGCCATTGTTGAACTTTCTTTGGGGATAATTGAAAGATTTCTGAAAAGAGATGTGTTTGAAAGTTGGGATGCCTCAGAGCAATAATCTTTGGAGTTTCTGATTTCTCATTGTTGACTCTCATCTATTTTTATATCTATGAAATGCAAGAGGGGATGAGGAGCAAACTTTTAAGCTTAGAAGTAGAAAACATGAATCACTGGAATGATAAAAAACTCTGGCAAATGCTTTACCACTAAGAAGAGAAATGTATTCTTCCCCTTCCTCTTTCTACTTCTCCAAAAGAATAAAATTTTCAGAGCTTTTTTTTAAATGAGAATTTGCAAAATAGAATCATAGAGTTAAAGGCAACTAGAAGGGCTCATCTCATCCTTCTTCTGATCTTAGTATTGAAATCATCATAAAAATTGACTTTCTTCTTACCATCTCCAGAACAAAATGTTCCTCAGCCTCCACTGGTAACGTATCATTCCGGTGATATCAATCAAAATTTCTTAAGTCAATTCAAACTAAATAATTAGAAAAATCACTTGCAGAAAGCAATGGAGTTGAGCCCTTGGCTATCCAGTCAGTGATTTGTTTATCTGATGTGACTTATAGTGCCTTGTCTAGACCCAATGGCCCAATGGAGAGAAAGGGAATGTGTGTGTGTGTGTGTGATTGTTGATGATTTTTCTAAGAGGAATAGTTGAAAACACTGGAAAAATGAAGAATGTCAGTCATCTAAATGAGATAGGTAGGTGAAGAGGTAGCATTGTGCAAGATGAGATGATTAGGACTCTGGAGTCAGGAAGGAGACACCAGTTATTAAACCCGGAGCAAATCATCTCCTTTGAGCTTCAGTTGTTCATCTGTAAGAATGGAGATAGATAAAAATTGAACTTGTCTCAAACAGGAGTTGTGCTGATCAAATGAAAGAATAAATGTAAAGTTCTTTGCAAAGGTTAAAGGGATATAAGAGAAGCTATAGTTTGATTTTACAACATGCTAGAATGTTCTGGCAGCTAGGTGGTGCAAAGGAGTCAGAAAGACTCATTTTCCTGAATTTAAATCCTGCCTCAGATACTTACTAGCAGCATGACCCTAGGTAAGTCATTTAACCCAGTTTACTTCAGTTTCCTTATCTATAAAATGAACTGGAGGAGGAAATGGCAAACCATTCCAAGTATCTTTGCCAAGAAAACCACAAATGCTATCATGAAAAGTCAGATATGACTGAAAAAGACTCAATAACAATTCCACAAAAATGCTCTGCCTTGTAGTCACATGGTACATCATATCTTTCCTGACTTCTAAAGTCGATTTTACTTTCCACATTAACTTAGAGGGATTTAATGAGTGAGGGCCACTTCTCTTTATTATAAGAATTTATTTTGAAATGAGTTCAGTTAAAAAAAAATAACCGGATGCTATAAAATATTTTCTATTCATTTCAGAGGAAATTTCATCCACCATGTTGTAAAATGGCAGGTTTATGGCAGGTCCTATTGGAAAATCAAGGTGCATTTGTTAGTATCAATATTAATAACATTATTATCATTACCAATAGATATATACCGAAAAGATCCAAAAATATGGAGGGAAATTATTGGTGTGTGGTGTGGTGATCATGGTATAAAGGCCTAAAAGTGTGCCTAAAAGAAACAAACTGGGGTGATCAAGAGGAAACTAGCTTTGGAATCAGGGAGACCTGAGTTCTAATCCTGTTTCCACCATGAGCTGGCTGTGTGACTTTAACCAAGTTCATTAATCTCCCAATCGTCCTAGACAAGCCTTTAAGAGTATAAGTTGGGGCGGCTAGGTGGCACAGTGGATAGAGCACTGGCCCTGGAGTCAGGAGTATCTGGGTTCAAATCCGATCTCAGACAATAATTACCTAGCTGTGTTGCCTTGGGCAAGCCACTTAACCCCATTTGCCTTGCAAAAACCTAAAGAAAAAAAAGTATAAATTGTAGGTTTGTAGGAAATTTCTTCACCTGAACTCCCTAGCCAATTATTACAGATCCAGTGACTATCACCCTTTCTGCTCCTTCCAAAAAAAATGATGTCTGTAGGAGGTAACATTTAAGAGGTTGGACTATGTAATGTTAGGGGCAAACGATAAAAACACCTAAGAAAGCCATAACATGTTATTCAACTAATAACTAACTTCTAGGTCTACCAAGCTTGGCATCTCTCAATAACAGGGTTTCTGTATCATGTGCTAACATGTAAGAATTTGAGTCTGTAAACATTTGTTACACTTCTGTTTTGTGGCAAGCCACTGCCTTGGGGAATGAATACAAAGTTAAAAACAAAAGAAATCTGAGCTTGCCCTAGATTAAAGGACCTGGGTTGGGGAAATAACTGGACAAAATTGGTACACAAGATTGCCAAATGAAAAAAAGATTGTAATAAATAGGAGAAGCCAATGAAATAGGAATGACGAATTGAGGAAAACAGAAGAGCTTAGGATGAAAGTGGGGCCTGGAGCAGAGTACATAAAAGTGTGTGGGGGGGGAATCATGGCAAATTAAACTGGAAAAGTAGGTTGGAGCTAGTTCATAAAGGACAAGATGATATTTAAATCCTGCTAGAAGGAGTTCATCTTTTATAAAGGAGGCACTAGGGAGCCATTGAAGGTAAGTGAGCATGGGAATTATTGGTCGGTCCTGTGCCTTACAAATATGATTTTAGCAGCTATATGTGAAGGGACTAACAAGAGGAGAGTAAAGTGGAGGCCACAGGAACCAATTAGGAACCGCTAGTAGCCCAACCTGGAGCCATGATGGGTGATAATTGGTGGCCAGGTGAAGGGAAGAAGGTGGGCATTTCAATGACCGAGGCTTATCAACTGATTGAATTGTAGAAGAGGAAGGGAAAGAAAATCATCAAAGATCATGCTTAAAATTTTATATTGAGAGAAGCATAGTTTAAAATAAATATGAAGAAGACCCAAAGGATGATAGGGAAAAGCCCAAGAGAAGGATATTTCTCAACAAAAATGAACAAAAACAGATCTTTTGCTCTCTATTTTCTCCAGAAGGTTAGATAATTATTTGTAAGAGACATGCTTAACCTATAACAAATTGCTTACATTTCAGGGAGAAAAAAGGGGTGAGAACAAAGGAGAGAATTTGGAACTCAAAAATTTATTAAAGGGATGTAAAGGGGGCAGCTAGGTGGAATAGTGGATAGAGCACCGGCCCTGGAGTCAGGAGGATCTGAGTTCAAATCTGACCTCAGACAATAATTACTTAGCTGGGTGACCTTGGGCAAGTCACTTAACCCCGTTGCCTTAAATAAATAAAATTTTTAAAAAAGAATGTAAAACATTGGGACAAAAGGAAACATTATTTTAAAAAAGGAAGAAAAATAATTGCAGATAATCTCAGACTCAGTCCTTTGGAAATAAAGAGCAAAGACAAAAAGAGTCTTTGTTAAGGTTCTAAAGTAAAGGTCCCATCTCTATGGAAAGATGATAAAGAGCTAAACTATTTCAGAGAAATGTTGAGTAATTCATCATGACTGTGAGCTCTGGTATCACCCCCAATGGTAAGTCTGTCTTCTAGTTTCATTTGTTGGGTGCTGGTGATAACATTAATTCAAGTTAAATAAATTAAAAGCATCTTTTAAGCACCCACTATATACAAGGAATGTGAGCATCTGCTATGTATGATTGAACTAGGCAATGGTGACACAAAGTCAAAAAAGACATGATGAAAACATCTCCAATCCCCCAAAAGTCTACCTTCTACTGCACACATGGAATATATGAATATAATACAATGTTAATGTAATTCAAAGTAATTCAAGAATGAGAGAGTATTTACAATTGGGTGGAAACGGGGGAGTGGAAATCAGGGAAAACTTTCTATAGAAGGTTGAGTAAACTATCTTTGAAAGAAGTTATGAATTCTTGGATTCAGATGTGAGGAGAATGATCAGTCCAGACCTGAAGAGGCACAGAGGAGGGAGATCCAAAGTTGTATTAGGATGGGTGCGCTGGTAAATGCCTATAGTTCTTGCTTCTGAAGAGCTGTGGGCTGGTGGATCGCAGGAGTTCTGAGTTCTGAGCTCCAGGCCCATTATGGTAAGCCTTCAGGAGTGAGGCCTGCTAGGCTGTCTAAGGAGAGATAATCTGGATCAGATCAGAAAAATGAAGCAGGTTAAACCTGCCATGTCAGTCAGTTCTGGGATCAGATCTATGCCTGGGTGGAGCTATATTTTGAAGGACTTTGATTGGTAGTTTGAAAATATTTATTTTGTCCAAGAGATAATAAGGAAACACTGAGGATATTTTGAGTTGAGATGTGATGTCTGGTATTGACTTTTATAAAAGGTTGTTTTTTTAATTTTAATTTTGATGTAGTAAATAGGCTCAGGGTTCATTCTCCCAACTCTCTGCCCCCACTCATCCTGACAGGTCCAATTCCTGGAACTCACTCCTAGGACCCCTTCTTGGAATTCTAGAATCCCATAGGGTTGGGGATATCTTTCCCCACTATAACCCCCACTGGATCTACAGCCCTGATATCATTTAGATCAGTTGAACATCTTGATATAACTGCTAACCAACTAACGTCAATTAGCTTTTACAAAAGGCTGTTTACTGAAAAGATCTAGCAAGATATGTCTTAGAAAACCATATCAGGACATACATTCTCATCCTTTCTCCTCTACTCCTTATCAAAGTAGATTCAAACTACAAAATATTCTCCCCAAAGTGGGAGAGAGGCAAACACTCTCCTCTACTGTCTGCCTTTTGGGAGATTAGATTTAAATTTAAGGCTGAGGATTGCTGGGCCTTTCTAATTATGCTGAGTTGGGTCAAAAAGAGTCACTGTTCAAGGCTATACTGGCTATCAGATTCGTTTGCTGAGATCTCCCCTCTCTGTTCCTTTCAATGAGCTTATGAGCTTTTGAAGGTCACAATGTCTTTGTTTCCCTGATACATATTAACTTAGGATCAGTAAAGAATAAACACAAAAGAAACAAAAATATCATGTGTTTGTTTGAGGTTATGAGGAGAACAGATAAGAAGGGAAGAAAGGAAGCTTAGAGTATTCGGCCCTCTTCACATAGTGAGAAACAGAGACAGACAGACAGACAGACAGACACACACACACACACACACACACACACTCATACATATGTTCTTTGAGAAAGAGACAGGGACAGGGACAGAGACCAGAAAGACAGAGACAGACCAACAGAGATCTTTTGTCTGTCCATGCTGTTTGTAAGCATATCCAGTTCCAACTCAGAAGTCCATAAAATGGTTCTCTAGCATCATCCAGAAAACAGTCACTGAATATGCTCTGTATTGAAAGAGCCCTTTCATGGCTGTCCCACCATGCATTTTGAGAAATAGGGTCATCAAGCCTACAAACAGATTGCCTGCAGAAAACACACACTGTATTGGCCCCAAGAACTGGGTCCCCATTGGCTAGTAACAAGTTGCATGCACTTTATGTCCAAATATATCAACCCCTCTCCATTTCCCTACCCAGGAAGCCATCTCTTATAACAAAGAATAAAGAAGGGGGGGGGGGGATTGCACCAAAACTAAGTCACATCAAGAGTCCTAAATTCTAGAGTCCTAAATATAGTGATGAGGCGATCTCATTTTGATTCATGTGACCACTTTCCTTAAAAAAAAAAAGTTCCCTAGAAATGGAGCCAAGGGTCTTAAAAAGTCTACCCCCACTGCCACTTTCACCCCCCCCCCCCCCAATGCTGGGAAGGCCAAATAGGCATTGTGAATTTCTTTTTCTGCTAAAGGAGACCATTGTAAACCAATAAAATTAAGAATTATTAAAAATAGAAGCATACAAGAAAATGCATCTTGTGTTCAGTGTAGAAAGAGCATAGTTGGGCTTGTTGATAAGTATTTTCTAAAACAAAAAACTTTTACAAGTAAGTTTCCAGAGGTGGAATCAAATTTTGTGTGCAACAAGAGTAGCCACAATAGTACCACCTCCACTAAGGTTTCCATCCAGGATCAGTGATCACCAGGCATCAGAAGCAAAGGAGATACATACAAACACTGGAAAGATCTTCTCTGTATCTTAAAAGTGGGTCTCTTAGCAAGTCTTTAAAGTAGTAATGCATTGTTCTAACCTGTAATATCTCCTACATGAGCTTAGTAATGCAGAATTATCTAGTTGGTAATCAACAACCAGAAGTGCATCTTCAGCCTACCTCAGTTTCCCCTTCTCCTCCCCCTTCCTATTTTCCTAGATTTGGAGCTGGAATGGGTATGGGAAGATCTTGAGGGCTACTCACCTCTCCATTTTATAGATATATCCTGCCCACTAGGGTCATGCAATCAGCTGGAAACAGAAGGCAAGACTACATTGTCCATTCAGGATTTTGGAGTCTTCCTAGAAAAATCAGATAGCTTGCTTAGGAAGAGACTTCTCTATATATTGGCATCATGCAGAAATAAGGGAAGACCTAAAGCCATATAATGTCAGAAGTCAGAAGATCTGGATTTAAACCCCAGCTCCAGATCATTGCAAAAAGAGACCAAGTCATTTTTAATTATTCTAAACTTTATCTTATCTACAAAATGGGAATAATAATATTTGCACTCTATCTATAGCACTTAGTGGGGAAAATTGAGGAGAAAAATTATTGTGGGCCTTCAAATGCTATAGAAAAGTGAGGAGTTGTTAGCATTAATTTTTTCTTTACCCCTATGGATAGAAATATCTCATAATTTTCCAGCAAGGGGGTAGAACATTTTCTCATTTCAGCAGAGACATAGTGATTCTATATTTCAGGCACCATTAAAAAAAAAGGACTGCTAAAAATGTTTGACCAGAACTTCTGTCATATATGCAGAACATTTCA
The DNA here is from genome assembly GCF_037893015.1 of Macrotis lagotis. Taxonomy (NCBI): domain Eukaryota; kingdom Metazoa; phylum Chordata; class Mammalia; order Peramelemorphia; family Peramelidae; genus Macrotis; species Macrotis lagotis. Next base: position 38,611,354 of record NC_133659.1, on the reverse strand, counting down.
ACCAGATCCAATTCAACAACTATTTAAGTGCCCAGCCATCAAGGGGCACTTAAATATAAAGGGATTATAAATATAAATGTTATATAAATATAAATGTTTTATATATTATGTAATACATAAATATGAATGTATATTTTATATAAATTATTATATAAATATATATTACCATATTTATAAAGAGATTGAAAAATAATTTGAGAGAGTAGAGCATAAGAAATGGGAATGGGGGTGAGATACAGAAATGGTCTTTAGACAGGGGTACCCAAATTAAGTACAAAAAAGGACTAAGGGACTCTAAGAGAAGAAGGTGTGAGGAGGGAGAGAGTTCCAGACCTGGACAAAGCAGAAGCAGTCCAGAACAAGTGCCAAAAGACCTGTCTGAATTGCAGCCCATAACTTGGTGCTACTTAGTTTTAACAATATAATGTTTGTCTGTCTTTTTTTTGTTGTTTTTTGCAAGGCAATGGGTTCAAGTGATTTGTCCAAGGTCACACAGCTAGGTAATTATTAAGTGGCTGTGGTCAAATTTGAACTCAGGCCCTCCTGATTCCTGGGCTAGTGCTTTATCTACTTCGCCACCTAGGTGCCCCCTTTTCCATGTCATTCATTCTTGAAGAAGACCGGGACATTAAGGGAGGTGATGCTATGACAAACACATGAATTGAATTTGAGTGGGGGGAGGGGCTGTGCTAAGTCACTAGTCTCACTTCCTCCTCCAGAGACATCTGGGTCCAGGGGCAGATATGAATCAGGATGATTGCAATGGCCCTGGATGCTAGGCAGTGAGGGTAATGTGACTTGCCCAGGACCACAATGTCAAGTATCAGGTAGCTGAGGCTGAATTCGAACTCCCATCCTCTTGACTCCAAGGCCACTTAGCTGCCCTTTTTTAGAGGCAATTCGGTGGGGCAATGGATAGAGCACTGACCGCTGGAATCAAGAAGACCTGAGTTCAAATTTGACTTCAGATGCTTGATACTTACTAGCTGTATGACCTTGGACAAGTCACTTAACCCCATTGCCCCCCACACACACACCCCAAACAATATGAGGATGTAAAACTGGAAAAGACTTGATTTTCTAAGATCGTCTTGTTCTACCTCTCAGATCTGGTTGCCCAGGAAAGCCATAGATCCTTGGGATGTGGACTGTGTTCTCCCTAGAAAAGCCTCATTAGCTTCCCAGATGTACCCACTTGCCATTGTCAAAGCCCAGAACAACCATTCCCTTTACGATCTTTTTAATTAAGAGTCCTACTTTCAGTAAACCACTAGAGAACAAGTGCCACTTTCAAGGAGCATGTTTGGGATATGAATACCTTACTGTGAAAGACAAGGATGGCTAGGCTGTCTCCAACTGCTGGGGGAAGGGCTTCGGGAACCTTGGGGGACACACAAGTACAAATTTACAGTGAACCTTGTCTGCCTGCCTGGAGAAAACCCTAGCATTCAAGTGGGAACAACTAACCCTCTCATTTCTCAGTGTGCAAAGACACGCTACTCCCTGCAGAAGAATTAGAAGTCAAGTCTCGAGGAGGGCTTATTTTTAGGCCTAAGGCACCACCCTTTCCTCTGGCACCACACCAGCTTTGTTATTTTAGGTTCAAGACAGTGCTTTTTACCTCTAAGACAACTTTCAGTTTGCAAAAAAGTTTTCTAGGGAACCTACCCTCACAGCATTTTGGAAAGCAAGAATTTCAGTCTCTCAATTGGCAAAAAGGTAGATTTTTAGTTGAATATTTAATCAGAAAACTGGCGCGTTTGTTAGTAGAGAAGAGGAACTTGGGTTCTTTTCCACCAGAGCCAACACCCACAAAAGCTCAAAAACAGTGTCAGAATGTGTAAGCTAGAGGATGTAGGGTAAGATGGGTTGGGTGGAAGTGCAAGTTTTGTTATTATCATCAGCATGATCAAGACATTTTACAAAGCAATTGGTGTTGGTTTTAGTTTTCAGAGAGTATGATGAGCAGTATTAACTTTGATACGTTTATGATTAATTGATGGGGCTGTTCCTTCCAAAGGTCCAGATCATAGCCTATTCCTATCTGGGGGTTCAGTGGAGAACTGTGTCCATGCCCTCCCATAAATCTAACCTCTAGCAAGGAAGTCCTGGTGAAGATCCTAGATGGAAAAAGTCAAGACTTTAGTGACTCTTGGACCCTTGGTAGGTAGGCAATGTCAGAAGAGGGTCAAATGGTATATGTAAGCAGCATTCAGAAACCTAGCTTTAATACTCGTTTCCTCAGGAATCTGGTGCTTGGATAATTTAAAAGAGCTTTAGAGTCTGGGTGTGTACATAGTTTTAAAGTTAAATATAGAATGTAGATTTTACTATAAAGTCCAGACCAACTCAAAAGCTAAATTTTTCTTCTAAAAAAATTATTTTTCTCTTTCTTGCTCCCCCATGAACATTAAAAGAGAACCCTTCTAATAAATATGCATAGTTCAGCAAAACAAATTCCCACATCAATCATGCCCTACAAGGTAAGTCTCATTTTGCCTCTTGAATAAATAGTATGTGGCATTTCCAGAAATTACAAGTACTTTTTTTATCTTTCTTGCTCCCCTCAATGACCATTAAAAGAGAACCCTTCTAATAAAATATGCATAGTCTAGCAAAACAAATTCCCACATTGATCATGCCCTACAATGTATGTTTCTTTCTGACTCTTGATAGTACATGGCATTTTCAGAAATTGCAAGTATTCTTTATCTCTTTCTCGCTCTTCCCAATGAAAATTAATAGAAAACCTTTCTAATAAACTCTCTTGACGTACTATGTGGCATTTTCAGTGCTCTGGAATCATCTCGCATTTGTTGAAAAGTAAACATCCCTATTTTCCAGGAAGACAGGTTATTATACATATACACACAGACAGCCATGTATGTGTATGTTTCTCCTCCATCTAGTTCTTGGAGAAAACACAGTAGAGGAATATCTAAAAATTTCAAATAAACTAAAGATGAATTAAGAAGTAATTATTTGTGCCATGCCATGCAGTGCTACAGAAAGGATAGTGTTCAGGACCTAAAATAAAGAGACATGGAAGCAACTAGGTGTCACAGTGGATAGAGCATCCTGGAGTTGGGAGGACCTGAATTCAAATCCAGCATCAGACATTTAATAATTACCTAGCTGTGTGATCTTGGTCAAATCACTTAACCCCACTGCCTTGCCTTGCAAAAAAAAAAGTAAAGAAGCATGTTACTTTAAAGAATAACAAATTGAATAAATAATATAGCTAATATAATAAACATTAAAAGGATGATAAAATAATAATCCTATTTACATAGCACAAAGAATTTTACATAGGTGTTAAAGTTAAATGTACCTTCTATGTGCTATTTCATTTGATTCTCACAACTCCCTTGTGAGGTAGGTGCAATGATTATTTCCATTTGAAGAAGCTAAGGTTGTCATTTGCCCAGGGTGATGCATAGCTAGTGAGTATCTGAGGCAAGATTAAGAATCAGGTCTTCCTGACTCCCAAGTCCATCAGTTTATGCATTGTGCCACCCAGCTTGTCTCCAACTCAGAACCATTTTCTCTGGGTGCAAATCCTATCTTTTCTATGTAATCTCTCAGAGATTTTAGTTTCCTTATCTATAAAATAAGAGAGTTGGACAAAATAGTTTCTGATTTCCCTTTTGGCTCTGTATCTGTGATCCTATGGCTAGAAATAGGGACTGGACCAGTGATTTCAGTGTTGGAAGAAACTCCCAGGTGAAAAATCTCTTCTCTTCTTTTTTTGAGAAATTAAGTGATTTGTTCAAGATCATGGATAAATTCTTTAGTCTCTCTGCGTCTCAGGAAACTAAATTTTCACACACACATAGACACAGAGATATATAGATACATATATACACACCTATATACATATATATACACACACATATACATATATACATAGATATAGATATATAGATATAGATATAGATATGGATATAGATATAGATAGATATAGATATAGATATAGATATAGATATAGATATAGATATAGATGATATAGATATAGATAATACCCTATACATACATATCTAGGTATGTCATCCAAGAGAGGTTCTAATCTGATATGATGCAGGAGAATCCCATACCAGGAATTTGTTTACTACAATGATGAATTCATTGATAAGTCCCTAATTTACACATTTTCATCCCAAAAGATTCTCTATTAAAAATTAATCCAGGGGTGACTAGGTGGTGCAATGGACAGAGCACCAGCCCTGGAGTCAGGAGTACCTGAGTTCAAATCCAGCCTCAGACACTTAAAAATTACCTAGCTGGGCAAGCCACTTAACCCCATTGCCTAGCAAAAAAAAAAAAAAAAAAAAAAAAATCTAAAAAAAAATTAGTCTACAGGCTTCGTTGAAATAGGAGCTTCTTTTCTCCTGCCTCCTTCTGGTAACCTGTAAGTGTTCCTTTACAAGCTGTTAATTAATTAACAGAAAAACTTGAGGAGAGTAAGGGTCCTTTACAAAGAAATTAAAAGTAATTCATTGGCAGTCACTGCTAACTGTAGAGCAATAAGCAATTACGATAAAGTATCCCTGGGAGGCTAGGTGAGGCAGTGGATAAACCACTAGCCCTGAAGTCAGGAGTACCTGAGTTCAAATTCGACCTAATGACACTTAATAACTACCTTGCTGTGTGGCCTTGGGCAAGCCACTTAACCCCGTTTGCCTTGCAAAAACCTTAAAAAAAAAATAAAGTATCCCTGAAATTATGTGTCAATAGGAAAAGGATTCAGGTCTCAACAATTTGATCAGAACACATTTTTTTTAAAGCATTCCTGAAAATGATCTTCATTACTAATGTCGATGTTTTTACCATCAGTAAGTCTTAGACTCTGGTGTCCTTCTGTGTCAACAGTCACTGGTGAAGGCCAGAGCCAGAAGGGGCTGGAAGTATGTTGGCAGCAGATAGTGAACCATAATAGGAGCAATATTGCAGAGGAAATCCAATAGAGTCCCTATGCCAAAGTATTCCCTGGTTCCAAATTTATCCTTCTCTCCTCTTTCTGGCCAGCACAATGAGCAAGCAAGACATTTGGATTGTAACACATCATCAAACCCTTTTCCAGGGAATTGGTTTTTTGTGGGAGGCTTAAGTGTAAAGGCCAGAACTGGGCTGAGTTTTATGATGATGCATGATTTTTCATTCCTATAGCCAAAGGTTTCATTCTAGTAAGGTACCCTTCCAGGTGTGGTTGAAAGAGTTCTACCAGGGACATAAAGACCAGCTCCCCGTTGTTTTTATCCTCCATCGAAAGAAGCCAGCATCTTATGGTAGAAAGAGTACTGCATTGTTAGGTTTTTGTGGGAAAGGGGTGGGGCAGGGGTGGGACTTGAGCCCAGCAATAATCAATCTGTTATTGGTAGGAGAAACAGGGAGAGTGGGTCAGACTTGGACCTGGCAATAATCAATCTGTCCAGTTTGTAGAGGAAACTGTGTTTCTGGTTTGTTCTTAACTCAGGGATATGAGGAAACAGTTGATAGAGGAAAGCAGACATTTGTGAATGGGAGTGCCATCAGTTAATAAATCTTAAGTACCTATTATGGGTCAAGGACTGTGCTAAACTCTGGAGCTACTAAGAAAAGGTCAAAAAAATTTCTATTTTCAAGGAGCTCCCAGAAAAGAGAACATATAAACTATGTATAAAAGAAGGTTTATACAAGATAAACCAGAGGAGGAAGGCTTGAGAAATAATGGGGATTAGCAAAGGATTCCTGTAGATGACCTTTGATGTGGAATCTGAAAGAAGCCAGGGAAGCCAAGATGCATTGTAGATGAAAACAGACATTTGATTTCAATCTGTTCCCTACTGGAGGGACTTTGAGGAGAAGCAGGCAAGAATGGACTTTATAGGAACTTGATTCAGACCAGAAAAGAAGAGGCAGTTTATTGGGTTTCCCCAGTGGAATGGATAGATGAGAACTATTTGTTGCAATGACCAAGAATATGGCTGAAGCAGGTGCCATGGAATACTTAGAGCTTGATGAGATATGGAAGACAGCAGGTTCATCCATTGAACTCTGGCCCAATGACAGTCAAGTTGACTTTTGTCTTGCCATTGAACTTCAAGGAATCAGCAAAAGTGAGGCTGATGACTTTGTGCAACACTACCTTACTTGAATCCAGCTCACCTGGAAGTCAAGACATCACTTGAGATATCATTGATCCCCTTCAAAAATGAAGGACAATTTTATATTTTTCTTTTTATCATAGCTTAGCTTTATTTCTTCTTTTGCAACAAAACGTGATCATATATGTACAACATTTACCAGGTTGGTCCCAGAGAAAAAGGAAGGTGGTAGAAAAATATGGAATTCATAAACTTGCAAATGGATGAATGCTGAATACTACCTTTGCATGTAATTGAGGGAAAAGATTAAAAATAAAATTAAAAATACATGGACAAAAACAACTGTGTGCCAAACACTGTGAAGCTCTGGATATTCAAAGAAAGACAAATGACAGCTTTTGCTTTCAATGAGGCTCATGGTCTAATGAGGGGAAACAAGGAAACAACACTGTCCAAAAAAGCTACCCACAAAATAAAATGGAGAAAATAAACCAAGAGAAGGCACTAGAACAAAGAGAGCTTCAGAAAAGTTCCCTTTATAAGGTGGGATTTTAGCTGGGTCTTTGAGGAAGCCAGGGAAGCTAGGAGGCAGAGATGGGGGAAGAGATGGCATGGAGAATAGCCAATACAAATGCTGAAGAGTGAAGAGAGATCAAGTAAGGAAGGTTCCTATCAATGGATGGAAGCATGGAAAGAACACAATTATCCCTTCCACATCTTAACTTTCCCCATCTCTGTTTCAATATATCACAAATTGGCATAAGAAATTAAATGGGATTTTTTGAGAGTTTTCTAGAAGTCACAAATTACATGGGAAGGCCATAGAAAACACAGAAAACTTATAAACTCAAAAATGCATAAAATATATGTATTATATAATGCCAACACATTTTGTCTTTGAATACCATGATTCAATTTTTTTCTTTTGGAAACAAGGGAGGGCAAAAAAGACTTTCCATGGATTTTCCAGATTGAGGAGATGCCACACTTTTAACCCCCTTAATATGGAAGTCTAATAAGAGTGAGAATGGGGAAGGATGTAAGGTATAAGAAGAGTGGGGAAGTGTGTTTGGAAGGGGGAAGAGGCTATGTAGAACTTTAAATGCCAAAGAGAAGATTTTATATTTGATCCTGGAGAAGAGAGAGTCACAGGAGTTTATTGAGTTGGGGGTTGATGCGGTTAGATCAGTGCTTTAGGGAGATCACTTGGTTCTAGAATTTTCCTAAGATGGACCAACTACTGAAGTCCATCAGTCAAAGTGAACTCTTTTCAGTTCTAGGGATTTCCTTTTAGAAGAGGTTTCAGCATACAGAAGCTCACATAGTGTTTGATCCAGGATGATGTGGAAGGACTGAAAACCATGCTATGGAGGGATCTCTTGAAGGAATCGGGCATGTTTAGCCAGAAGAAAAGATTAAGGCAGATCTGGACTGATACACAGTATTCAATTCAACAAGCATCTGTTAACTATCTGGGCAGTTAGTTGGCACAGTGGGTAGAACACCAGCCCTGAAGTCAGGAGGATCTGAAGCGAATTTAATCAAGTGAATTTAAATCACTTAACCCTGATTGCCCTTCATCCAGGGTCAACTTCAGTCGGGTCCTGATCCATATCTGGCCACTGTACTCAGTCGTGTCTCTGGAGGAGAAAGTGAGACTAATGACTTATTACAGCACCCCCTCACCCCATTCCAATTCACTGGCTTGTCATGGCATCACTTCCACGCTGTCATGGTCCTTTCCAGGAAGGAAGGACAACCATCATCATCCAGGACCCACCAGGGGCAAGCATTGCCTTGTGTTCAAAGCCAAGATGGAGGCAACTCTCCAACTGTTTAGAATATAAACAATTTAACCTTTCCTATTCTATATATGTTTATGTTCTACTTAGAAATGCAAATTTTGATCCGCTCAAAGATTTCCTAACATTTAGAGAAAAAGGAACTGCCCCTTCTCTTGGAGGGCCAGTCTTGGGCTATTGCAGCCCATGTTGAGTTTGTTAGGTTCTGGAGAGACTTTTCTGTGCCCAATATTCTGGAATATCCTAATGCCCTCTAATAAGCCCCCCCCCCCAGATGCTCCACCTGTCCATCTGGCATCTTGGCAATTTCTTTGAGCAGTTGGGCAAAGGAAGGTCCTCTTCTGGGCCGGCCTCGGCTATAAGGTTGGGGGTAGAGGTGTCTCCTGAGCAGCCTGGTGGGCATTCCAGAAAGGAATGAAGGGCTGCAGAGCAGAGGCTTAGGAAGCGTCTCAAAGAGGAAGCCAGGGCGCTTCTGCTTAGAACGAGCACTGAATGAGGCTCGTCCTATGTGCGAGATAGAAGAGGGGAGGAACAGGGAGAGGGGCCCTGTGAGCTCCCAGAGAAGGGCCTGCTGGTCCCATTGCCAGCCACCTGGCCGATGGGAGGCGGGTGCTCGTCCGACTCCTGCGGAGAGTCTGCTGTTCTTGGTGATGCTCCGGGAACACGTGTCTGCAGCTGCCCTCTCCGGGGCAGCACCTTGGGCCGCAGCGCTGCCATCCGACTGTAGGCAGGAGGCTGGGGGCGGCCCTGGGCAGGGGAGAGGAGGGCCCAGGAAGCGAGGAGGAGGCTTCCCAAGCGCCCGCCGGGCCGCCCCGACGTGGGCGCTCCGCTCCAAAAGGCGAAGTGCAGCCGGGGCTCGGGCGGCGCAGAGCTGGAAGGCTCCTCGGGCTGTGCGGACGGGAAGGTGGGGGGCTCCCCGCCGCGTTGGGGAAGCGGGGGGGCCCCCTGCTCGGCGGGTCAGGTGTGGTGGCCTCTGCCCAGGGGCTGCCCGGAGTGGGGACCCCCCCGGGCCCGGCCGGGACAGGAGCGAAGGCGAAGGGAGGGGGCCAGGGCCCTCCGGAGAGGCATGGGGCCGGGGCGCTTGTGTGGCTACTTGGAGCCCCCTCCTCCCGCCCCCCACTTCTGGGCCGGGGCGGGGGCATGTGCAAAGGCCACACGCGCGCGCGCGCGCACACACAAACACGCACACACACACACACACAACTCTCACTCACATACAAGCTCGGGGTGGGGGGGGCTGCAGCCGCCGCCTGCCCCTTGCCCGGCCGGCGCTCGGGGCTCGGGGCTCCGGAGTGGGTCGGGCTGAGCGGGGCGCGCCGCGGGTGGGCAGGGGGCGGGAGGCCCCTCCCCGGGGCGGGCGCGGGGCGGCGCTGGCCGCAGCCCGGGCAGGGCGGCATCGCGGCGGCATCGCGGCGGCGGCAGTAGCGTCAGCGGCGGCGGCCCGGGCGGCACGGCGGGGGGCAGCGGGCAGCGGGCAGCCCCGGCCCGAGGAGGAGGAGGAAGCCGCCGCCCCGCGCCCCTCCGCGCACACGAGCCATGAGCCGCGCTCCTGGGCGGCCTCCCACCCTGGAGGACAGCCGCCCCCTGTGAGCCCAGCCCGGGGCGCCCTGGCCTCGCCTCGCCCAGCCCGCCCGCCCCGGGACCCGAAGGTAAAGGCGAGGGGCAGTGGGGGGGCTGGAGAGGAGCCCGGCCCTGGGCACCCAGGGGAGGAGGAGGCCGGCCGGGCTCGGCTCGAACGTGCGCCTAGCGCCCGCCCCCACCCCCACCGCCGCCTCTCCCCCTCCCCTCCCCTCCCCTCCCCTCCCCCCTTGCTGGCAGCCCGGGGGCGCAGCCCGCCACCGCCTGCCTCGGCCCGGCCCTCTCCGCGCTGTCTGCGCCGCAGCTGCAGCCCGCGCTGCCCCCGGCGGCTGCTCCAGAAGCCGCCCCAGCCTCCCGGGCCCCCGGGCCCCCGGGCCCCCGCCCCAGCCTCCCGGGCCCCCCCGCCCCCGGGCCCCCTGGGGGGCTGCAGGTTCTGGAAGCTGGAGGAGGGAGCAAGGCGGCGGGCGGGCGGGGAAGAGACGAGCATCACCTGGGCACTTCGCCCGGGGCTCCGGGCCGCCTCCCCCAGCCTTCCTCCCGCCTCCAGGGCCAGTCCGAAGTGGCAGCTCATGGGGGGGGGGCAGTGATGGCAGGAGACGCTGAGAGGTGCCTGCTCGCCAGCCTTCCCGGCCGGCGCGGGGAGGCCAGCCGGGCTCTGGGGACCAGGGAGGCGCCCAGTGCCCGGGCAGCGGCTGCTCACCTCCCCCTCCCACAATCTCCAGCTAACTTGGGCTCTGAGCAGCTCCTCAACAGTAATTCTCCCCAAAGAGCGCCGTGAGAAGGCGGTTCCAGGGAAGCGAGTGGCCTTGGCACCTTCCCTTTGGTCTCATCTCCTCCTCCCTCCAATCCGCTCCCAAGTCACCCTCACAAAACCCGGCTCGCTGTTGAGAGCTGCCCCACGGCCCCCCTCGCGCGTCTTGCAGGGACAAACTTGCCGCGGGCCTTGGACATTCCTTAGGCTTTACAATTTTTCTAGAAAGTCTTGGATGTGTGTGAAAAAGACGGACCTCTCCTTTTGTCACTTCAGCTCTTTGGGGGGAGGGGAGGGGCCTGCTCAGAGTGGGATCTCAGCAGCAGTGTCTCCTCTGGGTGTTGTTTCCCTAAAAGCCCTCTAGTCCAAGAAACCCACACACGGCTTCTGAGAATGGTTCCCAAAGACATGAGATACCGGCAAGCCTCCTCCTTTTAACGTGTCAACCAGCAGCAGCCCAGGACAGGAGCCCTGCTCTAGAAACAGCCGGACTGCTATCTGCCAGTCTTACTCCTAGTGAGGTCCATTGCAAAATCCCCAGGATGAACCAAGCTCATGGATTCCAGGTTTTGCAGAAGTTGGCAGTCCACCAACTGGACGCATATAAGGCTTGCTGAGGCCAATATACCACCCTGAAACAAAAATAGAAGGTCAGATTTGGGCTACAAGTATTTTCGGTGTCTTGCTTTAGATGGCAGGAGGGCCCAAGCTTAGGAGCTTCCTTGTGGTCAGCAATTAAATTAACTATTCTGCCTCAAATCTAGTTTAGAGGAAAAAAAAAACAAGAGTAGTTTTGCTAGCATTGCTGTCTAAGTAGTCTGTATCATGCAAAGGAAACCAGTCTAATTCAAAATCTTTTTAATTTTTAATTTAGTTAAAGCCTTACTAAGAAAATGAAGTCTTTTTGTATGAATCTTTCATCCCCAGACTAGCTAATATTTAGTATAATATATTTGACAAGGACAATGTTTTCAGAGAAATGTTAATACAATAGATCAATTATTTTTTTTTTTTAGGTTTTTGCAAGGCAAATGGGGTTAAGTGACTTGCCCAAGGCCACACAGCTAGGTAATTATTATGTGTCTGAGACCGGATTTGAACCCAGGTACTCCTGACTCCAAGGCCGGTGCTTTATCCACTGTGCCACCTAACCACCCCAATAGATCAATTATTGATGTTTATGGGAAGCTCATCTTTAAAAAAAAATAGATTCTAAATCCCAATGCTTCAGAATAACTGTGGTGTAGTGGAGAAAATAGTTGGTCCAGAGGAAAGAAAATGAGACGTCTGCTTCAAATCTTGCTTCTTTATATGTGTGACCTTGAGTGAGTCACATCACCTGTTGAAATGACTTGCATTAAGTACCTTTCTGATTTCACTGTTTACAAGTGATAGTATCATGTATCATAAGAACTATGAATTTTTTGTTTAAATACAACTGGGGACCTAGTTTTAGCATGGTGAGACCTTTGAGGTCCCTTCCTGCTTTCAAGCCCTGATGCTAACAAAAAGCAGTTAAACTTCTAAGCGGTTCAGATTGTTGTTCAGCTGTATCTAGCTGTGTCTGACTCTTCGTAACCCCATGTGGTGTTTTCTCGGCAAAGATATTGGATTAGTTTGCCAATTTTTTTTATCTCCAGATTATTTTACTGATAGGGAAACTGAGGTAAACTGGGTTAAGTGATTCGCCTAGGATCTCACAGCCAGATTTGAACTCATGAAGATGAGTCTTCCTGATTCTAAATTATATTAAGTATTTAGAGAATCTTTCCTGTTGTATGGAAAATTAATTGTAAATTGTTGCTCTTGAAACTGATCTGTTTCTAATACATCTGTGACATGATCATAATTCCTATATAACGGCAGACTGGTAGAGGCAGGATAGTGGATTGAAGCTGGGCTTGAAATCAGAAAGAATCCCATTCCACTTGCAACTCCATGAGACATCTGCTACATCTCTCAAGAGTGGCCATCTGTGAAGGGAGTTTCCCACATTGATGAAATCATAGATACTTCCTGTATTACCATGTTATATGTGTGTTAATATATATTGTATATATTCCCAGTCTGATGACTAATCAGTCCAAACAGTGATTCATCTTTGTGACTGATGAATGATTAGATCATGATACAAAAATCTAAGATGCTTTGAGTATTTTTCTCTGAGCCTTGATTCCTATAAAACTTTTCTTGACTTTATTTCATTCCAATTTTTTTCACCTATAAATCTGTCACTGAACAGGGCATTTTTATAACTTTGTGCATGTCTAGGAAACCTTAAAAGTAATTTAAAAAAGCAGAAATTTCACTACACCTGATAGATTGTACCAGCACCTGAGATCAGTCTTCTTTACTTGTTTGTTAACTTTGGGTTTTTTTTCAGGGTTTTTTTTTTAATTGCCTCATTTAAGCCCTCTCTCAAGTGTCATATTTTGAGTCTACTTAATTCTTGAATTCATGTTAAGACATTTTAGCTCACAATTCCATGAAAAATCTCACTTGAGGAAACTGAATGCTTTAAAATATGAAATATTCTTACAGCAATTTAGTCTTCAGTTGCTATGTTGGTAAAAAAAAAAGTCAGCAGTTGCTAAGATACATGATAGTGTGTCATTTGTAAATATAAGCAGGGAAATGCTGCCTTTTATGAGAAGCCAGAAAGATACTTCTGGCAAGTCACTTAAACATTTAAAATTTACATAAAAATTAGGCAGCAGTTGCTAGGTTACATGATTCTGTCATTTAGAAAAATGAGCAAAAATTGTTATCCTTTATGAGGTTCGAAAGGTACATCTGACAAATCACTGAACCTCTTTCTTTCTCAGTTCCCTCATCTGTAAAATGGGAATAATACTCCATTTTCTTTGTGCATCTTCCCCCAGGCTTAGCCCAGTGCCCTGCACTTGGGAAATCAGACAGTATTAATTAAATTACCCCCATTACCACTTTTCTGTATTAATGGCATGGCATCCTAATTGGTCCATGATCTCTGGTATGCTCTCTCCAACTATCTTGCATATATGTATGAGTTTAATTAGACAAATCTTTAAAAGATACCTGCTAGAGAGAGAGAATCCTGCACTAGATGGAGGTGGGGGAGAGGGGAAAGGAGAGAGAGAGAAATAGTTTCACTAAAGTACTGACCTTGCACGTGTAGGGTTTATAGTCTTCCAGGAAGATGGGATGATAAAATGTAAGCTCCCTGAAGTCAGGGACTATTTTGTTTTTGTTTTTGTGTCCTTGGCTTTTAGCATAGTGCTAAATATACATAGTAGGGACACAATATACCTAGCATATTGAGACTTGGTAAGGGCACAGTTTGGTTTATTTTTTATTTTAACTGAATTGCATTTGATTACATGCACACTAATACATGATAAGCAATTAAGATATTTATAAACAAAATGCATTGTGAGATGAGAGGAGGTGAATACCCAGGGAAGGACTCAGGGAAGGCTTCATGGAGTAGTTGAAGTTTTCTGGACTGTAGCAGATCAGGTAGCATCTCTTGATAGAAGCGATGAAACCAACATGCAGAATTTGGGGTAGGACTAGTGTAGAAATTTCTTTTTCTTGATTATGCATACTGGATCAGGCATCTTGTTTTTTTTTTTTCATTGGGAGGGTAGGAAGGGAAAAAGGAGGACTAAAGACAAGGGTATTAGGGGGCATCTAGGTGGTGCAGTGGATAGAGCACTGGTCCTGGAGTCAAGAGGACCTGAGTTTAAATACAGCCTCGGACACTTAATAATTACCCAGCTGTGTGACCTTGGGCAAGTCACTCTTACCCTATTGCCTTAAATAAACTTTTTTTAATGACATTTTAATAATGACATTATAAAATATATAATGACATTATAAAAAAAAAGGCAGGGGTAGTAGCCACAAATGAAAAACAAAAAGGAAGAATTCATTGAAGTATTTTTACTGCCATATAAAAGAACAGAAAAAAGTGAAGAAGAATCACTGACAAGCTGGACAGCTTTTAATGTTATAAGGCAAATGTATTATATTTGACTTAAAAGGAAAACAATCTTTGGAGACATAAGAGATTCACTGGTTGCATTGGGAATAGAGAGATGGAAACACATAGGAAAACAGCTATCAGATATAGAATGTGGAAAGGGAGGGAAGAACCCAGAAGTTCCAAGCATTTCAATTAGTGAAAACAGTGGTGGGACTAATGAAAAATTTTGCTGTCAGAGAAGAGTGGGTATTAGGGAAAGCTGGTGTCACATTGTAGGTGATTGGAAGCGGGGATGGTGGCAGTGATAGAGTAGAAAGATAGGGCATAGGCTACCTTTTTCTCTGTGGATTTTGAAAGACAAAAAGAGAGATGGGTCAGTAGGTGGATGGAGGGGAGGGTATCAGGAGTTAAGAAAAGGCTCTTGTAATAGAATTTAGTTATATATGCCTGGGAAAGAGGGAGGGGTTAAGAGAATGTGAACTAAAACAGCAAAGAGCCGGAGGAGATGGATTGAGGGAAGAGAGAAAGACCAGCAATTTGGATTTAGGAAGGTTTAAAGGGAGACTCAACAGCAACAATTCTAATGGCAGATCCTATATTGAGGCTACAAGACAAAAGCAAACGCCTTCAGGGATTTTTGCAACTTTGGGGTCACCTCCTCCCCAACAAGGGTACTTACTGGCAAATGAACTTTGGATCTACAGTGTGAAAAGGGGTTTTGTGATTGTTTAGTTATGTTTTAATCATGTCAAATTCTTCATGAAGCCATATGAAGTTTTCTTCCCAAGGATACTGGAGTGGTTTCCCATGTCCTTCTCCAGTTTATTTTACTGATGAGAAACTGAGGCAAACAAAGCTGTGACTTGCCCGGGGTCACAGAGACATATGTGTCTGAAGCCAGATATGAAATCTGGTCTTCCTGACTCCTAGCACTTCACTGCCCTGTGAAAATAAAGCAAGTCATGACAGATTCCTTTGAGCAAAAGGGGAGACCCTGGTTCTACCTGACAGAGGGGAGGAGAGAGAATTTAATTCAGATGAGAGCTCTCTTGGTATATGCATATTGGGGAAGGGTTAAAAGAAGCTAGCTATATGATTAGTTCTTTCTCTTTTTTTACGTTATTTTAATTTTTCAATTTCATGCAAAGATAGTTTTCAGCATTCACCTTTTTGTAAACTTTTGAGTACTACATTTTTCTACTTTCTTCTCTTCTCTTCCCTTTCCCCTCCCCATTTTAATTAATGAGTTATCCAATAATAGATTATACATGTACCATTTTGTTGAACAAATTTCCATATTCATCACCGTGAAAGAAGAGTCATAACAAAAGGAGGAGAAACAATGCGTTAAAGAAAAAAGTGAAAATATAGTATGTTTTGATCTGCATTCAGATTTTGGAATTATCTTTGATCACTGAACTTCCAGGGGGAGTTAAGTTACATGGTTATTTCTTAGTTAACTGAATTATTCTTGCTAACTAACACTGATCTGTTGAAAGAATGCAAATGTGTAATTAATTGATCAAATTGTACAATTGCTTAAAAATCATCATTTAACATTTTTGTATCCTCTGATTTTTGGTTCCCTGTGGCAAAGGTCCAGTTCTCCTGGCCTAGTCGTGGCTCAAATATATATTAATCAATATAGTCACTCACATAGATATTAAATGAATGAATAACTCAGGAAAGAAAAAAATTAACTTCAATTTTTTCATCCCTATTTAACCTTAATAAGAGGGGGGGAAGAACACAAATCTATATAAGATGCAAATATTGCTGGTTTCATCTTGGGCTTTCCTTCCTCTGTATTTTGAGAATCATTTCCTCCACTTATGATTCCTCATCCAAGAATTTGCTTAGAGTGGTTAGTTTGTTTGGAACCTGTATTCCCCAAAGTGTGCTTAGCCTGATAATCTGTGATTTTTAGTTAAGTATTCTTGATAATCAAAGCCTTTAATCTCCAAGTTGTATCTTTAGGTTTAGTGTATCAAAGTATATTATTCATTTATTAAGTCAATGGCATTCTAATGTTTATAATATCCTTATAGGATGTGATGCTTCAGAAGGTGCACTAGCTGCATTGACATCATACTTACTTTATAGAGAAAGGAATAATCTTACCTTAGAAATTGCATGATTAAGCAAAGGAAGTTTTATATTAGTTGGAACCAGGAAAGGATATGACCTGGGGGGTTGATAAATGAGGTATTGAATTTGGAATTAGGGAGATTTGAGTTCAAATCCTGACCTGAACATAGTAACAGCCATATTGCATGATGATCAACTATGAGTGACTTAACTCTATCAATACAGTGATCCAAAAGAGTCCCAAAGAACTCATATTGAAAAATGCTATCTATATCCAGAGAAAGAATAGATGGTGACTGAATGTAAATCGGAGCATACCATTTTCCACTTTTCTTATTTTATTCATTTTTTTGTTTGGTCTTTTACATCATGACTAATATGGAAATATATTTTGCATCATTGCACATATATAACCTATATTACATTACTTAGCACCATAGGAGGGGGAGAAGAGGGAAGAAGGAAGAAAAATTGGAACTCAAAAATTTCTTTTAAATAAATGTTAGAATTATATATATATATATATATACATATATATATATATATCTGGAAAAATAAAATATTATTCTCTTAAAAAGTAAAATAAACAAAGCCCAGCATGAGAACCACATCCTATGAGAAATTTTTCCTTTTCTCCCTGGATATTAGTGTTTTCTGTGCCCCCCCAAATAATCATCTCTACACTTCTTTGTTTACATGATGGAGGGCCCCCCAATAGAATCATAAGTGTTTTGATGTCAAGGGCTGTCTTATCTTTAGTCTTTATGTGAACAAAGGCTAGTAGTACATCTTATACCTAGTTACCAATAAGTGAATGAATGTTGAATTTTGTTGGGTTGGATTGACATGATCACACAGTGGTCATTCTTTCGACTCCTTCCAAAGAACAGAAGAATCTCTCCACACCTTGCTTGCTGGTGAAATTCTTATTGTTTTATGCCTCTAAAGGAGAATGCATTACAGAATGCAGTAAAGGCCTTTGTTCTTTGAACATTTGGAGGAGGAGGGTGTCCAGGGAACCATTTGAGCTGACTAGCCCTTGCTTCTTATTCTAGATATGTCAATGGCCCACCTTTGGCCATTTGCAACTTTTGTTATCTGCATTGTGATACCAGCGTGCTTGTGTCTGCCTTGTGTCTTCTATGTTCTCCAGGTTATCTCTTTTCATTCTTCATTAACTCTTGTATATATGATTCTCAACCATGGCATAGCACTGGGAGGATTTTAGTGAAAGGCAGACTTCCCTGTAGTCTTAATCAATTTAAAAAAAAACACAGAGACTGTAATCCTCCTTCAATTAGGCTAGAAATTATCACATAGAAACAAAAAATAAATCATCACCCTTATGAAGAGAAGTCAAATGTCTGGAAACCCACAATCCCATGTGACTCCTTTTTATCTTTGAAAGCACAGCCCAATTTCCAAAACACATGCCAGGTGCTTTTTTCCTTGTTGTCCATTCCAGAATCCATTTGCCTTTTGTCTCCAGCACTCTCTTCAGTAAGATAACTTAACTTATTAACAGATTGAGGTCTGATTTTAACTCATTTCCCACTGAACTGTTGTTTATCATAACATCAATTGCTCAAAGTAAACATTCCACCCACTTTGTTTTTCCTCCCTCCATAGCTAAAGCAGTCTCTTGTGTTCTTCTGATCTTCTTGGAGCCCACAGATAGCAATATCTGCATGATGGAAGGGTCATAAAAGACATCTCATCCCACCTAACTAGGAAATGAAAAAAAATGAGTCCCCTTCTCCCCACATACTCTACAGATAAGATGCATCTTATCTAGTCTTTTTTTTTTTTTGCAAGGCAATGGGGTTAAATGACTTGCCAAGGTCACACAGTCAGGTAATTATTAAGTGTCTGAGAACAGATTTGAACTCAGGTCCTCCTGACTCCAGGGTCCATGCTCTATCCACTGTACCACCAAACTGCCCCCATGACATCTAGTCTTAACTTGAAGACCTCTAGTGATGGTAAACTTACTGTTTCCCCAAGCAGTACATTAGACTTTGGGGATAGCTCTAATTGTTCGGAAGGCTTTTCTTAGTCAACTTCTGACTGTAAGTTCTAGTCATTGCTCCTTAGGCTATTCTTTGGTACTTAGGAAAAAAGACCAATCCCTTTTCTGTATAGTATTGTTCTCTAGCTTGATTACAATTAGTATGACATCATCTGCAAATAGGAATGTTGGAGCACCTCTCCTCAATAGGAAATCCTTCCTTTGTCCCTTGTGAAAGATCTCTTCTTAAGACAACACCTTTCCTCTACCCTCTAATTTGGCCTGAGTCTGCTTGAAACCTAAGGAACAGGGGAACTAGAAAAGTATTTGAGCTTCTGAATTAAGGGAGAACCTTGAAAAATAGAGAATAAGGAAGGCAAAGAGGAAGAACAAAACCTTAAATAATCTATTCCACTATAAAGGTGGGAATAAGAGAAAATAGGAAGTCTTGCTTTTATGACCAATCTGGTGTAATTGAAGCCAACCAGAGAACTCCCTCATAGAATTAATGTATCTTTAAACTCCTCCAGATTGACATTTTATATTCTTAAAATGAGGCTAGGGTTAGGAAGTATGAGATGAAGAAAATCACTGAGCAGAAAAGTTGATTAGGTAAGGAAAGGTGGAAATATATGGTCTTTACTTCAAGGATAAAGACAATCTACTATATTTCTAGGAATTCAGCTCAGGGGCAGTTGAGAAAATACTGAATTAGATCCTCAATAGGGATTTGTCTTAGGGGAAAAGGCTGACTGAGTGGCGTTTGAATGTGGTTGAGGGATAATTGGAATTTGTTTCTCAGAAAATGTTAAACTTCCAAACACAAGGGTGCTATACTGTCTCACAAGTGCCCAGAGTGGACTAGAAATCACTTTTAGGTCATGGCATTTTTTCCCTTTTCCCATTGAGTTTGTTTTTAAAGAAAGTACAAGGGCAACTAGGCAGTGCAGTGAATAGCACTTGGACTTGGACTAAGGAAGACTTGAATTCAAATGTGGTCTCAGACACTAGTTGTGTGACCCTGAGCAAAACACTTAATTTCAACTGCCACTTATCCTCCCCCCAGCCCCCCCCCCCCCAAGGAAAGGTGCCTTGGGGAAAAAAGTAACATCAAAGTAAGAGTTCACTCTCTCCCCATCTCTGCCTCTTATGATGCTTAGCCTGAAAAGATCTCTCTAACTCAAGTTGCTCCCCACTCCAATCTGTCCTTCATTCAAGTGCTGGTGATTTTCCTAAAGTGGAAGTTTGACCATGCAGTTCAGTGAGCTGCAGTGGCACTCCATTACATCTAAAATCAAATTCGAAAGTCCCTTGACTTTTAACGCCCTTCAGAAGCTGGCAGCCTCATACCTTTCCAGTGTTCTATCTCTTTTTCAACTATTCTATGTGATCTTGCCATGTACTTCCCCTACTTTGTAAGCCATGTTTCTGTGTCATAGCAGTGGCTTTCTCTGAAACCTGGAATGCTCTGCTCCCTCATTTTCCTGGTTTCCTTTAAGTCTCTGCTCAAAGCTCACATTCTATAGGAAACATTTCCCAGTCCTTACATTTAAATATCTTCTCTCCTCATATAGCCTGCAATTTTCTTTTTGTATATGTGTGCATGTACATACACACAGAGACACATGTGTATATATGTATATGCTATGTCATTAACATGTTACATTTCCCAGTTAGAAGGTAAGTGCTTTGAGGGCAGGAACCAGTGTTTTATTTATTTATTTGGTATCCCCATGGCTTAGCACAGGACATTTAATAAATGCTTGTTAACTGAGTAGACTCCTTCAGGACTCTGCTCAAGGGTCATCTTTTACATGGTATCTTTCTTAGTTCCTCCAACTGCTAATTCTCCCATCTTGTATCTCTTCTTTTTATATAATGTCTTTATTTCTCGCCACATTGTCTCTCCCCGATAGAATGTAAGGTTTTGGGGAACAGAGATTGGTTCACTTTTGTCTTCATATTTCCAGTACTTAGCACACATAATAGGTGCTTAAAAAACAAATCCTCATTGATCAAAAAAATCTAGAAAAGAAATAAAGAAATTAATTAGAAAGTCAATTTTAGCAGAGCATATTTCCAAAGCTTAAGGGATTATCTAAAAAGCCCCACAGGGTAGGGGTAGAGGCATCCAAGAGAACCACCTGTTCTTTAAGGGCCCAAAGAAAAGCTCCTCACCTATAAATAAGTAAGGATGACAGGAGGATGCTAAGTTGCCTAAACCCAGAATTGTGTCAGTACCTGAATCACCACTAACATTGTTTGGAGAGTCAGAGGAAGTGGGAGAAATGTCAAAGAATCCTGCAGTTAGGATTGATAATCTCAAAACAGAAACAGGAGACATGATGGAAAATTATGTAACTATATGTATGTGCTGTTTGGGAAGGGGGGGGTTCTTTACTCCTGCATTATCCACAAACACTAGGCATTCTTGGTGCGGAATTCCCCTTCACCAAACAACTACTTGCCTGCCACTTAGTAGGTTTAATTACTAAGGATGTGGAGAAGTTGAACTATTTACTTAAGGCCACATAGCTTATTTGTGTCTGAGGCAGAACTGAACCCAGATAATGCTAATTCCAACATAGATCTATCCACTAAGCTACTTTGCCTCATATATATTAAGTGCATGTGATAATTATTCCATTAACACATACCCAAATGAACAAATTAAAAAGCTTTTAATTAAGACTTCTGATGTTCAAAGATCCAGGGATACAAATAGAAAAGTCGATATGTGATCTCTACTCCCATTAGAGTTCACATTGTAATGGAGATCATACTTATGAGAAGAGTATCAGTTGCAAGTCAGATGGAAAGATCTTTAGGAAGCAGTGCCAAAGCAGATGGTCCTGACCCTTCTTTGATGTCCTTTCCACTGATAAAATCATATCCTTTACTGATACTGAATGATCTGGTAGGACTTGGTGGTAAGAACATTTATTTCTGGGCCTCAGGTAGCTGTGGCTGCAGCCCTTGCTGAGGCAGTTACCCCCACAAGGACAGGGATTGCTTTGAAAAAGCTACAGTCTCAGGGTTGGACCAGAAGCAAATCTTCTGGGAGACTAAGGGATCAGGAAACTGGGGCGCTTGTGTTCACATTCCTTTGGTGAAAGTTGGCTGTAGGTTGGTGTTAAAAAGAGAAATGTAGAAAAATCTATGTTTACCAAAGTTGGTATCTGTCATTAACTACTCCAAAGGTGGCTGACATGAAAAGAAAAAAGCATTTTTTCCAACTTTTGGCAGGCATTTCTGAAACAGTTTTGATTCTGTGTCCTTTGTGGAATAAGGGAATAGGACTTGAAGGCCACATTACCTCTTATGCTTTGTACATGCTAGTTCCTATTTGTTTCATTAATAAATCCTCTGAATGAAAAATGAAGAAATGAATTGACTTGAACGAATAAGCATAAATTAAGTTGATAGTGTGTGGAAAATACTGTGTTAAGAAGCAAAAAGAAAATCAGGGAAACCTCCTGCTCTCAATATTTCAATGTGAGAAATAACAAAATGAGGAGATTTTACTAAAAGGGCTCTTTTGGCTCTACATTTATAATTCTTTGACTGGAAAATCCTATTAGGCTTTGATGATGCATGTTAAAAATTCTATTCTCTAGAAAACAGTATAATGAGGTTTTCTATATGATGTCATAGCTTTCTTGTTTCTTTCTTACTATGACCTCCCTAATAAACAGGGTTGTACCCATTTTTTTTTTGCAGGAAATATTTTATTTATTTTTTCCAGGTACATGCAATGGTAGTTTTCAACAATTATTTTTTTTGCAAGCTTTTGAGTTTTATATTTTTTCCCTCCCTCCCTGCCCTCCCCCTGATAGAGAACAATCTAACATAGACTATACATGTAGATCCACTGTTCATACTTCTGAGTGGTTACCCAGCTCCAATCTAGAATATCTTCTTCAGTACAGCAAGTTGAGTCACCCAGGGTCTGGTTCAGATTAGCTACTTGATAAATCTTTGTTGATTCATTTACCAAACATCCAACAGAATGTCCTCAAACCATATTTCTCAGAGACTGAATTAAGGCAAGAGGATCATCACTAATAGATGTAAATAGTCAAAATGATAACAAACCCCAGTGCTCAAGCACAGGGGACATCAACAGCATCTGCTGTACTCTTCTCCCTCTTTTCCAGGCACACTGTTTAAGCTTTATCTCTAGTCTTGGAATTATTCATCTGAGCTCATCATCATTATAGTATTTTGATAACTGTATAACAGTAACTTCAAAAGCAATAAAAGTTAAGCAAACTAACAAAACAAATTTGGAAGGTTAGTTATTTAAATTTTAAACTGTTGAAATATTTATTATTAAGTTGTTCTCCTTGTTTGCCCTTTGTTCTCAAAGTGGATCATAACATCAGAGAGATGATGCCATAACATGTAGGTGAACTGTGGATTTGAGGGAGGGAGAGCTGTGCAAAGTTACCAGCCTCACTTTCTCCTCTGGAGCCATCTGGCCAGATGTGGATTGGGATGACTGACAAGGAATTATATACCTGTCAACTCTAAGGAGATGGGAAGAATTTATGACCAAAAATGAGGCAGAGTATTATGAAATACAAAAATGAATCATTTTTGATTATATGAAATTACAACCTTTTTTAACAAATAAAAGTCATCATCACCATCTTAAATTATACATTGTTTTAGCTGATTTTGAATTTGGTAAAAAACTTGTCTTGGTTACTACTGCTAAATGACTAAACCAATTACACTAATAATCCTAGCCTTAAGATCATACACTGAACAGGACTTTTATGTGTACATGATAGTTTTGATGTGGCCCACAGGAAAAAGCATTCTTGCAAATAGATCAGGTGACTGAGGAGTCCAAGAGGAATCTCCTCTACCAATCTGCCAGTCTGAGAAAGTATCATCCAGGAAATTAAGCTAGTTAAAAATGTATTCATCAAAATCTATAAAACTATGTAGATGAAAAATAAATTTAAGTAATTAGTCTTTTAAATGATGTTTTGGGAACTTGGCTATATTCTTCTGAAGTTATTAAAGCTTCAAATTGCACTATGGAATATGCTGTTTTTTTCAGCTTCTGGTTTCCTCTGCTATCCTATATTTTTCTTTTAGGGACTCAAATATTATTCAGAGAATAATCACCAGACTGCCAATATGGGCATAAAAATGAGTTTATCCCCTTCTGTAGGGACAAGATTTTCTCTTCTAACATCACTGCCCACTACAGCTACTCCCACCATGTTTCCCTGGTGGTCTCTGAATTGTTAGGCTGCCATGTAGCTACTCTGATTGTGGAGTTACTGCAGCCCCAGCTAGCTTAAATCAACTTGGAACAGCTGGACTGAAAAGATGAAAAGAATGTTAGAAATATGGGGCAGTTAGGTGGCACAGTGCATAGAGCACAGGACCTAGAGTCAGGAGCACATGAGTTCAAATGCGGCCTCATGGATTGGTTGATTGTGAGATGGAGTTTATTAAGAACCAGAAACTGATATACGTGATAAAAATGATGAGAGGTCTTTCAATTTCAGAGGTGTTCAGTTTCTTAAAATAGAAATAAATAAATTGCATATACTATCCACCTTGAGTTTGGCCAGTTTTCCAGAATCATTTCAAAAACAAAAAACCTCTTGCATTCTTTGTAATAGAGCATCTCTCTGGGCAAAAGTCAGAAGGTAATGAATAATGGAATGACGGTCACATAAAAACAAAAAACACCTCCTCAAATATCCAAATGATAGAGATTCGAGTAATAGAAATGAAAGCAGACTAGATAATTTCTCTCCTTTCCTTCCAATCTCTACTAATCTAAACCTGTCCCTAACCTCCTATTTCTATTAATGGTTCCTTCAGTCTCCCAGACTCCTACCTTACTTAGTGTTAGATTCTCTCCCACATACTTCCAATAAGTTACAGCAGGCTTCTACTGCAAAACCTTCAATATTTCCACTGTCAACTCCCCTGTTCAGAGACCCTCATTGCTTCTTGCCTTTATCATTATTATAGTACCTTAAGTATTTCTGCTTTCTACCATTTATCATTCTTGACTCCCACCGTTTCTGCCATCTACCACACACACACACACACACACACACACACACACACCCCTACCTTCTGGAAGACCAGTTTTCTTCAAATACAATATTAAAAGCATCTTAAAGTCTCAGCTGTTCTATTAACTAGACTATACAAGGTCAACTTGAGTTCTTTGAGCCTCAGTTTCCTCATCTACAAAGTGGAGAATCTAATACCTGCCTACTCTGTTAAGAGATTTTTTTTTTTAATGGCAAAGTCCTCAAGAAATGGCAAAAGAGTTGTGTGAGGTATCAGTATATCATTGCCCTACTTCAAAATTCCAGTGCCTAAATGAAGGCGGCCATTTGGGGCTTGACCCTTTGCAGCACATCCAGAGCCTACCTTTCCAACCTTGGTTCCCATGATCCTTCTAAATTTCCAGTCAAAGTAGATTACTCCCTCTGTGGTAAAGGTGGAAGGAAAGAGTCTTGACTTGTTAGGCTCATACCCTACTTCTGGTTCTTATTACTTGTGTGACACTGTAAGTCAGTCATGTAACATCTCCACACCTCAGTTTCCTCTTTCAGGAGAAGCCTTGGACTAGATGGCTTCTAATATCCCTTCCAACCCTCCATTTATGATCCTGGGACTGTTCCTTCTACACAGTCTCTTGCTTCCTTGTGCTTGCTTATAACATTTCCTCAAGCTTCTTTACCTGGGAAAAATTTCAAAGCTCAGTTGAGCTCACACTTCACTGGGAAACCCTCCAGGAATCTCTTACTTCTGAAACTCCACCTCTTATGGCACTTAGCATTTTCTGTATCTTTGTGATCTTTGACTATCCTTCTCAACTCCTCAAACCATATTAAAAACTCCCTAAAGGTAGGAACCACCGATGCTTGTAGCTCCCCTCGACCATACCAAACTGCTTGGTGACATAGCCACAGACCCATCTCACCCAAAGACATCCAAAGACATCTTATTACATTTCTCCTTCAGTGAAATTTCATGTTTTTGTATTCAAAGAAATAGTTTTTAATGTTTTGATAATAATATTTATATAATAATAGTTTATATAATAATTTGTATAATAATAATGTTTATATAATCCTTTTAGGTTTGCAAATCACTATCAAATGTTATCTCATTTGATGTTGCAGCAACCCTGTGAAGGCTCTACTCTTACTATTTCTTTTGACATATAGGAAACTAAGGTTGAGATTAAGCCTTGAGAGTCTCCTGCAAGGTCATACAGCTAGAGTCTGTGATTGACTTCAGGGTATCCTGTACATGCTTTGTTTGCACACATCAATCTTCTTGCTGTCTCCCTTTTTAGATTATAAGCCCCTTGAGAGCAAGGATTATCTTTTCCATTTTTTTCATATTCCCAGTATTTAGTAGTGTCTGGAAAAAGTACACAGTTTTTCCATTTTTTTTTAATTTTGGAGGCAATCAGCATTTTAAGTGACTTGCCCAGGGTCACACATCTAGCAAGTGTCAAATTTCTGAGACTGGATTTGAACTCAGGTTCTGCTGACTCTAGGATCAGTGTACCGCTGTACCACCTACCTGCACCACACAAAGTAGACATTTAATAATTGTTAATTGATTGGCTAACTGAGGCAGGATTTGAACTCGAGTCTTCCAGCTCTGAATTCAACATTCAAGCTACACAACTTAAGGATGGGCTGCTGTCAATGTAAAATGTATGGATGATTCCTTCCCTGAGGGCATTCCTGTAGGGTGGGAGTTGGGTTTTATTCTTATGTCTGGAGATCAGATAAGGAAAGCACTTCAGAATATTCAGGAACTTAGCTTTGGCCCCAAATGGCAAAGGGTTTGGCCATAAGTTAGAGAAATCTGAACCACAGATAGGAGAATAGCAGCTAGTTGAGACCCCCTGGGGGTGGGGGGGTAAACTGTTGTTCAAGTGAATGCCTGGCTGTTCCAGGTACCCTATTGGGCTGTTGTCAAATTCACTGTAGAGATTACTGGGGAGGTTGGGGCCTTTCTCTAGGGGCATTGGGACCAGACAATATTTTGAAAAGGACATTGGGAGCTCTTAAGAGCGTTTTAAGACTTGAAAACCCCCTTGTAGACCTCATCAACTTGATCCTCACAGCACCCTGGGAGGCTGGTGTATGAGGTGAAGGGGACCATCCCTGTGATCTCCTTGGCACCAGGGGGCTTCTTCATTGGCTCCCTCACTGGTTGGTTTAATGAGTGATTCTTCTGATGTTCGAGTCCCAGAATGAGTTCGCCTCAGGCCTGTATATTTGCCAGTTATTTCCAGCTGCCCTATTTGAACCATATCAACATCATTTGTTTTGGAGACCTCAGAATTCACCACAACAGATGCTTAAAATAGATCAAGTCGTTGAGTTAGTAACCAATTTGTGATTTCCTGGGCTCTCGCAGAAATCAAAGTTCAGCATTGGCAAGACCTCAGCAACCAGCCAATCCAACCAATCCTTGACAAGAATTCCCTCAATGACATAGCTAAGTGGTCTTCCAGTTGAATGATCTCCAAGGAGGGAGACCCTTCCCATCCTGCTACTGAAGAGCTAAATGTTAAGAAGGTTTCCCTTATGTGGAGCCTACATTGGTCAGTTTATAATTTCCACCCACTGTTGTTGAGTAATAATGATGATGATGATAATAATAGCAATAATAATGATGATAACAACAATGTTCAGTATTTACAGGGTACTTACCATGAGCTAAGCACTGTACTGAGTGCTTTACAAATATCTCAGTTGATCCTCACAGCAGCCCTGGGAGTTAGGTGCTCTGATTGACCTTATCTTACAGATGAAGAAACTGAAGCAAACAATTCAATGGCTACTAGTAAATGTCTAAGGAAGGTTGGATTTGAATTCAGGTCTTCCTGACTCCAGGCCCAGCACCCTATCTATGGGGTTGCCTTGATCCCTCTTAGTTCAACCCTCTGGGGACTATTAGAAGACATTCAATACTTCTTTCTTCTGAGAATTCTTCAGATAGTTGAAGACATTTAACATGATTCTCTGCCAGCTTAAAGTGCCAGACACTCATCTGATTTTTCAGTTCTCCTGGTTAATCATCCTCAGACCTATTCATCTATGTCTTGTTTAGCATCAACAAAAGACCCTTTATCATCATTTTCCCCTTCTGCATGCTTCCCCAGCTTATCCCTATTCAGATTCTTCAGTTGATCTTTCATCTCATCAATATAGAATTCCTTTCAGCCAGTCAGAACTCAACTTACCTATCTTACCTACCTGCTATTCTATCAAACCCATAGTCATGTCTTGTCATGAGTCCACTAAGAGAATCCATCCACTGTGCTGGGGACCTTCACCTTCTTGCCTTGTCTTGTTGAGGGTACCAGTGGGACACAATGACTTTCCTTAATTACCCTTCATTCTCACCATCTTCCCTTCCTTTGATTGTATCTCTTCCCTCAATTCCTGATCATTTTCTCATTGGTTATATGATGTAGCATGTTCATACTCACCATGCATCTTTCCATTGTCTTTTGCATATGGTGCTCTATTTTTAATATGAATCTCTGACTAATTGAATGTCTTTAGAAAGGACCATCTAGAAGATTCATTTAAAGACTGTCATTAAGGTACCTGTGGTAGAGAAAAGAGTACCAGATTTAAAATTTTTTTAAAAATTCCTCAAACAATGGGAAAACCTTTTCTTACCAACTTGGCAATCTTAGATAAGTCACTTGAATTTGATTCAGATTTATTATATTTTAAGCACACAGCAGAGTACTGAAGGATAAAAGTTAAAGGAGACACAGACTTTTCCTGTTTTTAAGGCACTTATAGCCTAAGCAAGAAAAAAACACACAATTGATCCCCAAGATTGATGGGTGTGAGGGGAGAGGTTCTGGTAAAATACTATGAGAAATGTGGAGAAGGAGGTGCTACTATCATGATGGCAAAGTCACGGAAAGCTTCTTGATTTTGCCCATTCCTTTGTCAAATGGTTTTCTTTTGCTTGATTGTGAGGAGATGTATATATAGGAAAATTTCCATGGTAAAATAAGACAAAACAAATAGGTGCATCTGTAGATCAAGGGGATGGAGAGATGGCCTTGGCATTAGGAAAACCCAAATTTCATATGTGATAACTTTGTCATATTAGGCAACTGAAGTTTTGAGAGTGGATCAAGAAAATGAGAGGGAAGAGAGGGAGATCAAGTGAGAGAATGACTCAAGAGTTGGAGTGAGGACACCTAGGTGGAGATCCTGGCTATTATGTTTGACCATGGACAGGTCATTGCTTTTCTTAGACCCTTGGCTTCCTCAACTTTTATATTAAAGGGTTGAACTAGATGATGTCAAAGATTTCTTTACCTCAAAAGTCTCAGATCCATCATACACCCACTTAGGGACTGGAAGGAGGTGGAAAATTTGGGGAAAAAATAGTGAGAAGTAGCATTTAGGTGGGAAAAGACAAAGAAGAGAAGAATCACCCATACAAGTAAAGCAAGGGCAAAGTATCGAGGAGTAATGGGATGGAGTAAATGATTGTCATGTCCAATTCTGTGATCCTTTGGGGGATTTTCTTGACAAAGATACCAGAGTAGCTTGCCATTTCCTTCTCTAGTCACTTTTACAGATGAGGAAACTGAGGTAAACTGGGTTAAGTGATTTACACAATAGCCAGATTCAAATTCAAATCTTCCTGATACTACATCTACTGATCTATTAACTGCACCACATACCTGCCCACTATGTTGGTCCAAACAGGGTAAAGTGGTGTGGAGAAGGGTGAAGGAGTATGAGGACTGAGAAAAGACCTTGAAATTTGGGTTTGGAAAGTAGTCTGCTGGTGACCTTGGATCCGAGATTTCAGTAGAGTAGTGGTAGGATTGGAGCCAGATATCAGTGATTTGAGTAATGAATATGAGTGGTTGGAGGAAGGAATGAGTCTTCACAATGTTTCATGGTTTTTGTTTGCTTTGATTCTATTCTGCCTTAACCTGGAAAAGCACAAAGCATTATCAAAAGGGTGAGAGAAGCCAGCCAAGGAAGAGATGTATAATGACTGATAGGTTGGAGTTGATCCTTCAAAGAGGAGAGGTTAGCCTTGGCAAGGCTAAGGACTGCCTCTTCTGGTCAGTTAGTTAAAAGGCCCATGGTGCATCAGACACTGTGTCTGTCTCTGGTAAACAAAGAAAGGCAAAAGATAGTCCCTGCCCTTCAAGAGCTCACAGTGGGGAAGACAACCAAAATACAACATACAAAATACAACCACCAAAATCCTCTACATAGGATAAGGGCAGCTAAGTAGACAGAGTGCCAGGCCCTGTTTGCTTCAGTTTCCTCATCTGCAAAATGAGTTGGAGAAGGAATTGGCAAACCATTCCAGTATCTTTGTCAAAAAAAAATCTTAAATGGGGTCATAGAGAATTGGACATGACTGAAAAATGACTCAACAACATTAATAAGAATGTGATAAATTAGAAATAATTGCAAAGAGAAAGCACTAGAAATAAGGGGAATCAGAAAGGAGTCTTAATAGAAGGTGGGATTTTTAGCTGAAACTTGGAGGAAACCAGGAGGTGAAGATGAGGAGAGAGGACATTCCAGACATGAGAAATAGCCCCTGAAGATGCCCAGAGTTGGGAGATAGAGATTGGAAACAAGGAGAAGCAGATGAGGGAAGAAGTGGAGGGGAGAGATGGGGGTAGCTAGGTGGCACAGTGGATAGAGCACCAGCCCTGGAGTCAGGAGCACCTGAGTTCAAATCCAGCCTCAGACACTTAATAATTACTTAACTGTGTGACCTTGGGCAAGCCACTGGAAGATGAGGGTTGGAACAGCTAATGTGGGGAATGTGCTTGGGAATCACTAAGAGATAATTAAATAAAAAGATTGACACAGAATCAGCAGTGAGGACCCTTTGGAGTTCTATAATATATATTTGTATTCAACACAGTTCTATGACTTTCTCTAGGAGCATTTGGCAGGGTGGAGAAGTAGGGGCTGAGAGTCTGAGGAAGTACTTTAATTTCCTCAAAATTTGAGGATCTGCTCTGCAAGAATGGTATCTGGTCACCACAGGGAAGTCAAGGGTGGAGGAATTCCCCTCTTTCCATCCTTCCTCACTTTCTTCCTTCCTCTCTAGATCTGCCATATGCACAGTGATGCGAAGGATCTCCACTTCAGCCCCCTCCCTCTCTGTGACTCCCTTTTACTTTAGTCTGACTCAAAGCTGGCTCCTAATTTTACTTAATGTTATTCCCCTTCCCACACTATCTCTTCACCCTGGGCCAATAACTCTTCCCCATTGCCTGGCATTTTCCTTCCAGTGCCCCATGACTATATTGTATGCCTTCCTCATCTCAGATTTGGTTAAGCCTCAGTTTCCCTTTACTGCTAGTGTGCTAGTGGAGGTCAAATCCTGGAGGAATTTAACCAGCAGGAAAGACTTCAGGTACAGACTGAGCAAAGGGTCCTGTGGCTATTGTCTGAGGACCATCCCAGTCAAATTCAGAATCCACTCTGGTTGGCCCCAAAGGAGGAAACTGAATGGTCATGACAACTTTTGGAGGCCTCTCATTAAACTGGAATGTAATTAGTGGCTATGTCTGTGGATAGAGAGTAGCCACATTGGCAAAATCAGAGTCTGAAATGAGGGGAAAGAAGAAAAGAGCTAATTAATTATGACTTTGTTTCAGGTCTCTCTTAATGAAATACGTCATCTCTGATCACATGAGGTGTTAGGAGTAATTCTGAGAGTATCTTTCCCACCTGTATTGAAGCTAACTCTTTAGAAAAATGCTTAGATGAAGATTTGTGTTCAAATTCTGACTTCTTTTTAAGTACTTGCATGACCTTTGGTGGGTTTCTAGTTGCCTCAGCAGATGAGTGCCAGGCTTCCCTGAGTTCAGATTTGTGCTTTGACACTTAATAGCCATGTGACCTTGGACAAGTCATTTAACCCAGTTTGCTTCCATCACCTCATCTTTAAAAATGAGGTGGAAAAGAAAATGGCAAACCACTTCACATCTTTGCAAAAAACAAAACAAAAAAACCAAATGGGATCATAATGGGTCTGATTTCATTTGTGTGCGGTGCTTCTAGTAAGAAACTTCCTCTTCTAATGAAGATCTCACCTCCTCTTCACGTAATTGCCTTACAGAATTGCCCCAGTGGAACTAGGAAGTTAATTGACTCATTAGAATCAAAGTCAGTAATAATAATAATTAATAATAATAATATAATAATAATAATAATGGCTAATATTGTCAGAGTACTTTAAAATTTGCCAAGCACTTTGCAGATAATCTCATTGGAATCTGTGAGTTGGGCAGTACAGCTCTTATTATCCCATTTTCCAGATTAGGCAACTGAACTTTAGAGAAGTCAAGAGATTTACTGGGGCAGGTAGATGGGGCAGTGGATAGAGCACCGGCCCTGGAGTCAGGAGTCCCTGAGTTCAAATCTGGCCTCAGACACTTAATAATTACCTAGCTGTGTGGCCTTGGGCAAGGCATTTAATCCCATCACCTTGCAAAAAGAAAAAAAAAGATATTTATGGTCTTGCAGAAAGAACTCAGGGGGGTTAGAGCACATGGGTTCAAATCTTAACCAAGATCTTATACTTAACTACCTGGGTGAAGTTGAGTCATTTAATTCTTCTCCCCCAACTTAGTTTCTCAATCTTAAAAGGAGGGCATTGGATTAGTTGGCCTCGTAGGTTCCTTGCAACTCTGATTTCTGATCCTTTGAGAAACTCAGATCTTCTTTCCCCAAGGGCAACAGTCCTAGCTAATTAATACCCCACTACAAAGGTTTGGGACATCCAAACTGGACACAAGTCCTTACAGAGATCAGCTTATGGAAGGAGATTCAAGGATCTTAACTCTTTAAAAAAATTCCATCATGAACTCCTTTGGCAGCTCTTTATCCTAATCATATTTTTAAGTAATTGAAGAAAATGTGAAATTTCCATTTGAGGTTAATGAAAATAATGATTTTCCCCATTCAAGTTCAAGGATACCTTCAGTTATCCAAGGATTCATTGGATTGGAGTTTGTGGAGCTTACTCTAAGAACCCCTGCCTGCCCTTGAGAATGAGAAGTGTTTCAGGAGCCCAAGATTTCTCATTAGTGCTATTGAGACTCAAGAACAGTGTGGAAGACAGAGGGAATATTGGAGAGAAATGGAGTCTTCTTTTAAATCTAATGTCTATTTTTTTTTTTTACCATGCATGATAGTTAAGGAGGTGTATACTAGTTCAGTTTTCTTACAGGTCCAATTGGTTTTTGTGGAAAAATTTGTGGGACATTTTTAAATCAACATATAGATTGAATATGATCCATTTTAACTGGAGGTCTGGCTGTTATTCCATTCTCTCTTGAAGCTCCTTATCAAAAAACCAGCTTTAATGGAAGTTTGGAACAAAGACTCAGCTCTTCGCATGATCTAAGTTGGCTGAGTATTACATGACAGCTTTTGGTTACAGTGACTTAGCATAATCCAAAAGCCAGGGATTGATTTTCTCTACTGCTTTGCTTAGATATCTGTTCAGAATTTGCTTCATTACTAAAGAAATTTTTTAAAAGTTTCATTTTTATAAATTTTAATTTTAAATACAAAAAGATGCCAAAAAAGAACATTTTCACATACACAGCACAACATAAAAAGAGAGTACATCATAAAACCATGAATTTCCATTTCATGTTTCCTTTTTTTAAAAAAAATTGTTATAAATGCTAGACACCATTTCCAAAACTACCCTGTTTTTCTATGCTTCCTTTTGTTCACTTTATTGTCTATTCTGCACTTTTCTTCTCCTTTCATCCCCCACCCTATCCTAGAGGAGGCTGCTATTAGACACTAATATGTATTTATTTATATAAAACCATACTGTACATATTTCTATTTATCAGTTCTTTCTCTGAATTTATTTGCGGGTTTTTTGCAGTTGGTTTGAAAATTTATAAACTCAGAATGATTTGTTAAAAGTTGTTTTTTTCCCACAATTTTTTAAGTTTTATTTAAAGTTTTGAGTTCTTAATTCACTCCCTCTTTTTCCTCCCCCCTCCCTGAGATATGGCAAGCAATCCACTATGGATAATACTTGTGCCATTATATAAAACATTTCTATGTTAGTCATTTTGTACAAGAAGATTCAAATAAGAGAAGAAAATGAAAGTGAAAAGTAGTATACTTTAATCTATATTCAAACAATATCAATTCTTTCTCTGGAGACAGAGAGTATGCTTCATTAATCTTTTGGGATTGTCTTGGATCATTATCTTGAGAATAACTAACTCATTCACAGTTCTGTGTAGAACAATATTGTTGTGACTGTGTACAATATTCTCTTGATTCTGCTCATTTCACTGCCCTGTTATCTTGGAACTAGAGGGCAAAATAATCATCAAAGGAATCCACCTGGGCAGCTAGATGGTGCAATGGATAAAGCACCAGCCCTGGAGTCAGGAGGACCTGAGTTCAAATCCAGTCTCAGACACTTAATAGTTATCTAGCTGTGTGACCTTGGACAAGTGACTTAACCCCATTGCTTTACAAAAAAGCAAATTTAGCTAAGAACCTTGCCTTGAAAAACTTGAGGCCATTCATTGAGAGTTTTTCCTTCTTTCCTCCTTCTCATCTCATATCATCAAGGTAGCTTCTCCCTCCTTTGTCCCCTGTATTCCATGAAGAGGTAGCTCTACTCTTTGCCAAGGCAAACCCTTCTACGTGCAATTTTGAACCCATTCCAACACATCTTCTCCAGTAGTTTTCCATATCTATCATTCCCACTCACTAATATTCAGTCTTTCCCCAGTATTGGGTGCTTTCCCATAGGTACATCCTCCCACTCATAAGAAACAACCAAAATCTTTTAAATCTCAATGATGCCATTTTCAAGGACTTTCCTAATAGTTTTTAATGCACATCAAGCCTTCCCACTGAGATTATTATCTTCAATTTACCCTGTATATATCATGTATGTGAGAAGATTTGAATATTACCTTCCCCACTAGAATGTAAACTACTTAAGAGAAGAAACCATTTGGTTGGTGTTGGGGTTTTTTTTTTTTTGGTTTTTTGCCTTTCTTTGTTTCCCTAGCATTTAACACAGTTCTGGATGACATAGTAAATGCTTAATAAGTTTTTTTTTTTGATTGATTGAGCAAACATTCCAATAATCAGACCATTAAAAACAGCTTTCAAATAAAAATCAGAGAAATTTTTTTTTAAAAAATCTCCAAAATTTGAATGGAATTCCAGTGGTCAGTTTTAATTACATTGAAATTCATCAGGAACACATCTGTTAGCAATTATTTTTAAGGTGACCAAGATTTAAGCTGTTGAATTGAGCAGCAACTCAATCATAATCAATATCTATGAATGACTGACAATTTAGGAAGGCCATTGATAATCTGGACAGAGAAATCACTAGAGTCTCTAGTCATTGCCATGGTATGATTGATATGATTAATTGAAGGAAGTAAAGATTTTTAGCCTAGAGAAGAGGAAATTTTGGTAAGTGGAGCTTGTATGATTGCAGCCTTCCAGTATTTGAAGGGCAGAGTTGTCTTGTGGAAGAAGGAATTAGATGCAATGTATTTGTCCCTTGAGGGGAGAACCAAGGGTGGAGGTTGCAGAGAGGGAAATTTAGCTATTATAAGGGAAATTTATCTTAGCCATCTAAGATATTCCAAATGCTTTGGAATGTTTCAGGAAGACTGTATGGATTTAGGTCATCATTTGAATTGTAACTGGATGGGTTTGTTTCAGAGAGTTGCTTACAGTGGGATGGATTTGACTAAATGGCTACCAAAATTCTTCTCTTTCTGATTGATTGTTTTTAGGTTGTTAGCAAAGGCAGCTCTTAAGGGTGTGAGTTGTGGAAAAGTCATTAGTTCATTCAGCCCCAAATCAGACCTATTTCACATAAAGTTGTATCTCACTGGCAGGAGAGTTCTATACACAAATTGGCATTTGTCTTAGGAATTTAAGAAGATGGAAACATTTTTCCTCCAAAGTAACTAAAGATTTTCCTCCTAAGATAACTGTGCCTTGAAGAAGACATTATTTGTTCTTCAGGCAAAAGAAAAGACAGTTTAAGTTTTCTCGAGATTATGCAAAAGCACAGATTTGACCCTTTGCAGAAAGAGTAAGATATATGTGAAAACAATACATCTCTTAAGTCTAGGTACTCTGAATGTTGTCCCTTCTCAGATGGTTAACTTTTAAAGCCTGGCTCAGCTTCTGTCAATTGTTACTTTCCCAGAAGGCATTTCAGATCTTTTTGGTTTTCACATGCTAGCTATCTCTGGACCTTCACGACAATTGAATTGCATATTCTGAGCAGGTGTTAAAATACCCATTTTATGGGGCGGCCAGGTGGCACAGTGGATAGAGCACCAGCCCTGGAGTCAGGAGGACCAGAGTTCAAATCCAGCCTCAGACACTTAATGACCTAGCTGTGAGGTCTTGGGCAAGTCACTTAACCCCATTTGCCTTGCAAAAACTAAAAAAGAAAAACAGAAAACACCCATTTTACAGGTAGAAAAAGTGAGACTCAGAGAAGTTAGTTGAATGATTTTCTCAGAGTCACACTGCTATTGAGAGGCTGAGTAAGGGCTATAAATAGTGCTGTGGTTATTATTCATCCATTTCAGTTATATTCAATACTTCATGAACCCATTTGAAGAGTTTTCTTGGTGAATAACGAAATGGTTTGTCATTTTGATTTTGCAGACGAAGAAACTAAGGCAAAAAGGGGTTAAGTGACTTGCCCAGGGTCACTAGGCTAGTCACTATTTGAGGCTGGATTTAAACTCAGGTCTTCCTGATTCCAAACTCCGTGTTTCATCCACTGCACACCTAGTTATAGCATCTCTCTGCAGCTAGTTTGTTAGGGGTGAAGGAATACTGTAATAGGTCAACATTCCATCAGCCTGTATGCCTTTCAAGGGATCATTTCCACCATAATATTGAAGGCAAGCTATTACTGCCTCCAATTTACCCCATACATCTCTTGTGTAGACCATGATCTTCTGTATGTTGTCTCTCCCTCATTAGAACATAAGCTCCTTGAGGGCAGTGTTTGCCTTTCTTTGTATCCCAACTCTTAGCACTGGCACACAGGAGGCACTTAATATATGCTCATGGACTGGCTAATAGTTGCAGTTCACTCTTAGAATCATAGACATAGAACCTAAAAGAATCTTTTCAGAAATCCTCAAGTCCAGTCTTCTCATTTTACAGATGAGGAATTTCACCACCAGGCCAAATTCATTTATTTCACCTTTCCATTTAGATTCTATTTTCCACTCCTTTTTTAATTTATTGTTTTAAAATAAATGCTCTTCTTTTTATTCCCTCACCACTGGAGGGAGGAGAGGGAGCACACATTTAATTAAATGCCTACTCTAAATCCTGTATTATCCTAAGCACATTACAAATGTTATCTCATTTGATCTCACAACAATCCTAAGAGGCAGATGCCATGATTATCCCCATTTAACAGAGGAAGCAGAGGCAAAAAGAGGTTAAGTGACTTGCTCAAGATGCATAGTAAGTGTATGAGCCCTGATTTGAACCCAAGTGATCCTCATTCCTGGCTCAGTGCTCCATCCATTAGGCTACCAACTGCCTTTATTAAGGTTCCATACTTAAAAAAGCAAAATTCTAGGATGGTGTCAACTATACTGAAGGGATAACTTTAGGCTGGAGCATAGTCTCCATTTCAGGATCAGATTCTGTTTTTAAAGAACATTATATTGTCAAGACAGTCAAGGTCTGGGTGGATAACTGACAAGTATATCCAGTATCACCCACCACCCCACCTCCATTGCTTCCTGTCCTTGGTTTGGTGATGGCTATCCTGCAGTGGAAGGTGCTTTGTTTCATTCCCTCAGAATTATTTAATAAACACACACACACACACACACACACACACACACACACACACACACACATTGCTCAGCAGTTTCTAGGGTTGGAAGATAGAGACCTTAGAGATCATCCAGGCTACTCATTGATCCATTGATCTTACAGATGAGGAAAGTTCTGTCCATCCACCCTCACTCCCACCTTGACCAGGAAATGACTTGGCCAAGACCCTATGGTAGTAAACCATGGTTAACTGAAACAGAGAGGACATAGAAAGACGAGGAAATTTTAGTGTCTTACCCCATAAGAAAAGATATTTGTATATTCTTCTCTTGGACATAGCTCTTTAACCTCCTCACTTATTATAGAGAATACAATCCATCAACTTGATCTACTATTTCTTTAGTTTTTTGTTTCCAGTAGAACCTTGGACCTGGAGTTGGGAAAAAATCTATGTTCAAATCTTGGCTTAGGTATTTATTAGCTTTGTGACTTGTTATCAGTATTATTAGTGTTATCTCAAAAAGACTTCACCAAAGATGAGCTCATCTCCAAATTGTTTCATTCAATTACAGTAAGCAGTAATTTGATCCTCCTATATACAGTAGTCCATAGAACAGAAAAGATAATGGAAAGAAATAGCCAGAGAGCAATTTGTCCTTGGGCAACTCTCTATCAACTCCAATAAGAAAAAGAGAAGAGTGATGATGATGATGATAATAATAATAAAAATAATAATACCTGACATTTTATGGTTCTTTAACTAAAATTTTCCACATTCTTTCCATGTATTAATCTCATTTGAGCTTGATGATAATCCTGTAGAACCCCCAAAATTCTTTGAATTAAGGCATCAAAGCTAAAAAAATGCATAAAGACTTTTGGGACACTCTCTATCTGTTTTCACTATTTTTCAATTCTAGATTAGGTACAAGTCCTCCCTCTGATACACTTGACAGTATGTCCTGGAGACATAAATTAGAGAAGTCTTGTTTCCATACTGAGAATCCCCCATATAGATAACATCACCAATCTGGACTGAAAACACCCACCCAAACAAACAAAAACTAATAACCAGATGGGGAAACCAAGTTTCATAGAAGTGAAATGTGAACATACTATGTTGGAGTAACTCTTCTACTATAGAATATAATGAGGAAAATGATAATAATAATAATGGTATTAATAACAATGATTTATATGACTTTATAAGATTTGCTAAGTGCTTAACATGTATTATTTTGTTAAATTCTTACAATGACTCACCCCTATGAGCAGTAGCTATTCTTATTTCATTCATTTACAGATGAAGAAACTGAGGCACAGAAGATTTATATACTTGCCTAAGATCACATAGCTAGGAGGTGTTGTATAGGGCAAATATTAGAATTAGGGTTATCATGACTCCAAATTCAGTGCTCCTATCCATTATGTCACCTTTTGAGGTAGGAAATTTTGCTAGCAAAAATTTCAGCCAAAAATAATTTCCCCTCAATTTAAATTATATCACCACTGAAGCATTTTTTGCACTCTACAGAATGTGAGATCGTCCCTTCTCAAAGGTGATCTATTTATTCCTATTAAGTATTTTATTATGTGTGCACATATCTTCACTGAAAAGGCATCCTATGATTTATTCTTGATGTAGATTGCAGGCTGAGCACTGCTAATAGTACAATATCATATTTCTTGTTCAGTTTGGAGGAGATAACTAGGCAAATTCTAGCAGAGCCAGAAATGAAACTTCCAATACCATTTTTATATCCCTGAACTCCTTGAGATATTGAACTATTCATTCAATAGACTGAAGTCACAGGGGCACTGAAGTCACAATTAGCTCCTCCTGGAAGAAGGGAGGAGAAAAGGGTCCTGATAGTTAATATTAATTAAATCAAACCAAAACAAGATCTGGGGCTCATATCTCAAAAATTAGCCCACAAACCTCTTTATCTAGATCATCTTCCATGACTTCCTTTTCCCCATGTTATCAGTTATCACCTGTCCAAATGCTGAGTCTCTTATTGATAATGGGGATGCTATCAATTGGTCCAATTAATAAGATTCTAGGATCATAATTTTAAATCTACAAGGCCATCAAGTTTCTAAAGTTATCGGTGATCTCTTAGTTACCAAATTCAATGACTTTTCTCAATCCTCTTTTCTCCTTGACCTCTCTGCAGTCTTTGAAACTGTTGATCATCCTCTCTTCCCTCTAACTTTTTGAGACATCACTCTCTCCTGGTTCTCCTATCTGACCATTCCTACTGAGTCTGTTCATTTAAATCATTAAAATGTAACCTTAGGTGGTCCACAAGACTTTGAAATGGACCCCTCCTCTCCTCTCCCCTATCAACTTCACTTGGTGATCTCATCAGCACTCTTGGATTTAACTATTATCTTTAAGCTGATGATTCTCAAACCTACTTGTTCTACCCCAACTTCTCTGCTGACCTCCATTTTCACATCTCCTTTCAGAGAACTTTTCTTGAATTCTTTCAGACATCTCAATTTGGATGTCCAATGTTCATCCTAAAATTTGCCCTAAACAGAACTCATTATCATTCCCCCAAATTACTTCCCCATCTTCCCTTTGATTGTAAAAGACAACATCATCTTCTCATCACCTCAGGCTGGTAACCTAGTGTTATCCTTGGCTCCTCCCAATCTCTCTCTCCCATAGCCAGTCTATTGTGAAAACTTATTTTACCTATGCAACATCTCCCGAATATATTCACTTCTTTAATATTGCCATCCCCCTGGTACAGGACATCATTACCTCACATCTGAAATATTGCAATGGGTCTGCTCTCCCTCAGATGTCTCCCCAGACAATCCAATCTCCATTCAGCCACTAAGGTGATTCTTTTTTTTTTTTTGTAAAATGCAGGTCTGCTACTGTCACCTATCTACTCAGTACGCTCTGTGATCCCCAGATGCCTCCAGGACCAAATTCAAAATTCTCTTTTAGGTGTTTAAAGCTCTACATTTCTTACCTAGCCTCTCCCTCCACATTTCCTGTCTTCTTGCACCTTACTCCTCACCACACACTCTCCTTTCCTCCCCCCGCCTTTTCCTGTTTATTTTTAAGTTTGGGGCACCCTCTTTTTTAATATGAAAAAAAAAGCAGCAAGTTCAACAGTAAACAGAAACCTAGGAAATGGGAGGATGAATAGCCTAAGAAAGAAATTACAGAAGTGGATAGGATGATGGAAAATGAGGAAAGATTTGGGAATGGGAAGGGAAGTGTCCTGCTGCCCCTGTTCCCTTCTTTTGGAGAGAATTGATTTTTGGAGTATGGAAGCAAATTGAAATCTTCCCCAAATAAGGGACTTTTCTAAAGTCTTGGGGAGTCACTTCTTAGACTGGGGAAGGGTGAGTAGATTCCAAAATGTGGGGAGGAAAAAAGCTGAGGTGGGAAGTCCACCTCACCACATTGCTGCTGCTGTTTTGTTGGTCTTCCTGGAGAAGACCATTATATCTGGGTGGGCTTGTCATGGTATGCCACATACTCTACTAACCAATGTCTTTGGCATCCTGTATATTTCACTAAAAAAAAGACTTCATCTCTCAGCAACAGGCATTTTCTCTGGCTGTCTCCTCTAAGAATACCCTCCTTCCTCATTTCCATCTACTGCCTTCCATGGCTTCCCTACCCTCCTTCCTCATTTCCATCTACTGCCTTCCATGGCTTCCCAACTAAAATCTACATTTATTATTTATTGTAATTATGTTCATTATTAATATTTAATAGCATTGATTCATTTATTAAATATTATTTACTATTAATAAAATTCCAACAAATCTACATGTATATACACACATATTCTACAAAAAGTCTTTCCCAACCTCTCTTAATTATAATGCCTTTCTTAATTATTTCATATTTGCCTTGTACATATTTATTTTATGTTGCCAATCCTCTCTTAAATTATTAGCAGCTTGAATTTGTATTTGCCAGTGCTTAGTACATAATAGATGCTTAAATGCTTTTTGGCTACTCTGGCACCCCCATTTTACATGTGGAAGCTAAACAGCTTGCCCAATGTCACCTATCTATACATGAAAAGAATCAGAATTCAAAAGCATCCTTCCCTTTACATCCCTCTGCTGCTTCCCCTCTCCTTATTTGGGCCAGTAGAGGAGGGAGAAAAGTGAATGAGAGAGGGTGAAATGAAAAGAATACAGTCCTTGCCTTCAAGGAGTTTTCAGTTGAATTCAGGAAGGGGTTACAGAACAACAGAGTTCAGTCTTAGGCTATTGAGGGATGAATAGTCAAAAATATTTGCTCCCAAGGAGGCAGAGCTAGGGGGGGAAAAGCCTGGAACATACAAAGAAGTAAATTTAGATTTGAGGGGGGTGTGCGGAAAAGGAAAACAAAACAAATCTAAACTTCCTGGCAATTAGAGCTTTCTACAAAGTTAATGGTGGCTCACTGGTTAGAGTGCTGGTTCTGGAGACAGGAAGACCTGGGATGAAATGTGACCCTAGACATTTGCTAGGTGACTCTGGACAAGTCACCCTCTGTCTCAATTTATTCATCTGTAAAATGGGGATTAATAATAATAATAATAGGGGCAGCTAGGTAGCACAGTGGATAGAGCACTGACCCTGGAATCAGAAGGACCTGAGTTCAAATTTTGTCTCAGATACTTGCTAGTTACTAGTTATGTGACCTTGGGCAAGTCACTTAACCCCACTGCCTTCCAAAAATCAATATTATAATAAGAAGAATAGTGTCTACCTTGCAAGGTTATTACAAAGATCAAGAGTTAATAATTGGAAAACAGCACAATGTCTAGCTCATAGTTGGTGTTCGCTATTATTAATCTATTCTTTTTTATGGCAATGGAGTTAAGTGACTTGCCCAAGGTCACACAGCTAGGTAATTATTAAGTGTCTGGAGCTGGCTTTGAACTTAGGCCCTCCTGACCCCAGGGCTAGTGCTCTATCCATTGTGACTGAGCTACCCTATTAATCCATTCTTATAAGAGGAATGAGCTGTCTGGGACAATGATAAGTTCTTCCTCTCTGGAGGTCTCCAGAAAAAGAATGGATGACCACTTAGTGGAGATGTCCAAGAGAGAAATCTAATTAGGTATGGGTTTGACTGGAGATCACTGATGGTCCTTCCAGGTCTGAGTTTCTATGTCTCAGCAAAATCATATCTATTCATTTTTGTGAATAAAAGAAATTGGCACACCTGTGACATCATCTCCATTGTGGATCCCCATAGTGAAGCCAGTCCCCACTGGTTGTGACCAAAAATTCTTATTTCTATGTCATATTGGCAATAGTATTTTATATTATACAAGAAGATATGTTTGAAGTGAAGGATAATACCCTAAATTTGACGTCTGGGCTTTGGTACTCAATGGGCACCACTCACATTGTTACTAAGTTGTCACATTAAACTTTCTGAACCATCATCAGTTTTCTTATCAGCAAAATGATCATGATAAATCTATGTCCCACTTTATGGAGCTGGATTAGGTAAATCTGAAAGTAAGAATTCTTAACCTGGAGTCTTCAAACTTTTTGAAAAATATACATTTTGATGCCTATCTCAGAATAATTGTTTTCCTTGATAATCCTATGGATTGATTATATATATATATATATATGTATATATATATGCATATATATACATATATATATATTTAAAAAGCATGATTCTGAGAAGAGGGTCCATAAGCTTCAGCAGACTTGTCTAAGGTGTCTATAGCACAAAAAAAAGGATGAGAAGGAAGGAAACAAGCATCTATTAAGTGCCTACTGTATACTCAGCACTTTACATCTATTATCTCACTAGGACAACTTCAAGAGATAGGTGCTCTTATTATTCATATTTTACAATTGAAGAAACTGAGGCAAACAGAGGTTGTGCTGCCCAAGGACACACAGCTCCTATGTGTTTTGAGGCTGGCTTTCAACCGATGTCTTCCTGACTCCAAGCCCAGTGCTTTCCCCACTGTCACTTCACTATCTCGAATTCATGTAACTGATAAATATCAAGGATGCAAGATTCGAACCCACTCTTCAAAGAAATTTCTGCTCAGATCCTGAGTTCTATTCACTATGTCTTGGAGAGGATCTGTAATCTATCTTCTCAATCCCAAATTCTATGAGGAGCTATACTCAGGGATGACAAGGGGGGGATTCTAGTATCTGACTTTGGGTAAGTAGCTTAAAGATCTCTCTAGACCCTCAGTGTCTTAATCTGTAAAATAGGAGATTGGCTTAGGCTGACCTCTAAGATAGCTCTAATTCTGTGAATCTGTCTTTTGACACCCATTCTCTACCAAGTCCTATATGCAGTTCATTGAAATGAAGCCAAATGTTTCCCATGAGGAAGAGAAGGGCATTCGGTCCTTTCTCCTCTACTCTCTATAAAATCCATGCTCTCTGTACCAGTCTCACCTTCTCCCTAGAGGAAGAGACAGTGTGTCCTCTTGGTCTGGTGCAGTGTGATTAGATGCAGACCCAGAGCTTTCAAATCGACTTCCTACCTTGGCAGAATAAATAAATAAAGTTGAAAAATGTTTATATAACAACAGATTTGCTGAATAGACAAGATATAGCATTACAAGAGTGAAATGCCAATGTTATCTTTATTTGCCTTGGCTCTGCTTCCTAAAATTCCAAGGTTTCACCAGCCCCTCATACAATGCTGGCAGCTTGCATCTGCTCTTTCTGGCATTTTAATCGATGTATTTGAGGAGGAGGATGGAACTATGTTCTCATCTATGTGTGACTGTTGGATGTGTTGCAAATCTGCCTCATTGGTGTTAGCAACCCATACACCAGTCACACGGATCTTGGGGGGCCAGTCCACCTAATAACGAAACACTGATCAGGCATTTATTGTATGCCAGACACTGTACTAATCTCTGAAAATTCTAAGAAAAGTCCTC
Organism: Macrotis lagotis; assembly: GCF_037893015.1. Taxonomy (NCBI): domain Eukaryota; kingdom Metazoa; phylum Chordata; class Mammalia; order Peramelemorphia; family Peramelidae; genus Macrotis; species Macrotis lagotis. The sequence goes on along the minus strand of NC_133659.1, from coordinate 38,567,291 downwards.
AAGAGTTTATTCTAATGGAATACGATCACTCTGGTCTGGATAATCTAATTTTATAGGATGTTCTAGGCTGTTTGAGTTAATGTTTAAGATTGGAACCAAATGAGGCACTTACAGGTCATTCAAAAGTTTAGAGTTACCTAGCCATGAGTAGAAGAAAATTCCATAAGAATATACATGGAGGACAGGGGTGGCTGATTCAGCTGAGCTCCTTATGAGTGTCTTCTATTTGAGTGTTGAGGAAAACAATGATAATGGCCTGAGCCAATCAACTGGGATTAGAATTTTTCTTCTTCAGATTACATTATTCATTCAATTCAATAAACTCAGTTTTAGACTCTAGAAACAAAGACAGAAATGCAAGTCTGTATCCTCAAATAGTTTACATTCTATGGGGGGGCTGGGAGTACAAATATATCCAGAACACATATAAGGTAACTTTTTTAAGGTGAAAAAGGGCAGGAATTGGGAAAATATCCTTTATGGAGTAGATAGGTAGCAGTTGAATTGAGCCTAAAAGATCTCTAGGCAAATAGCTTTCCTACCTAGTCTCTAATACAGTGTTTTGCCAATTGTAATTTCATTAATTCCTCTGTCTACTCCCCAGCTGGGGCTGCTATGAGGATCAATTGAAATGTACTATATAGAATCCTTTTTCATCTTTTGACCCAGGGTCCAACATCCCCCCCCCCCCGAATCAGAGCCTCTTGCTCCCAGCACTAAAGAGGAAAATATATCTCCTGTTGTTGTTGCCACTGGGAGTGCCTCTGCTGATGAACACATCTCTGGTCAATCTGGACTCTCCAAGCAGTGAGAGACCAAAGGTCTTTACCTGGGCAGCCCTGTTGCCTTTATCATGCCAGAAGATGGATGCAGCGAGTTGAGGCTAGAGCCACATTGGCAGGTTGTCAGGAAGCTGATGCCTTCCTGGGAGTACCTACCCCAAGCCTCCTATTGAGCATGAGCATTTACAGTCCCCTGATCATTTTTTTATCCTCTCATCTTAAAGCAAAATGGAAAATTTGACAGTCAGTTCTCTCCCTGAGTCCAGAGGGATGCATATTCATTTGTTGGCTCACTTCTTTCCCCCCTTCAAAAAACCACCTTGTGAGGGGCAGCTAGGTGGCACAGTGGATGGAGCACCGGCCCTGAAGTCAGGAGTACCTGAATTCAAATCCAGCCTCAGACACTTAATAATGACCCAGCTGTGTGGCCTTGGCCAAGCCACTTAACTCCATTTGCCTTGCAAAAACCTTAAAAAAAAAGCATGTTATGGAACTGGTTGATTCCAAGAGATCATCTTATCTACCCTTTTACCACTCCCCACTGCCTGTCCTCCTCACTTTGAAGATGATAAAATAAAGGCCAGAACAAACTACAAACTTTTAAATTGTTATCTACAGCCAGGGTCACTGCATTGTTCTTAAAATATCCCCAGTCCAAAGAAGCTGCAGGACTTTTCCCCTTCCTTTATGCTGGCTTTTAAACCAGTTTTCAGATGGCAGCTTCCCTTTCTCTGCAATGGCCCACAGATAACCAATTCTCCTCTCAGATGGGCCCATGGCTCCAAGGATGGGAGCCTCCATTGTTGAGGGATGAATTATTCATCTCCAGGGTCCAATACCCCCTCCCAGAATCAGAACCTCCTGCTCCCAGCACTAAAGAGTTTGTATTCTAAATATGAAACTCCACCATCATGTGTCAAAGTCTTCCTTGGAATTGAGTTAATGCTCTTTTTGCAACACATAGGAAGTCTCTTATCTATTCTCCCAGAGGAAGGGGATAAGAACTCTAGGAAAACAATGCAAAGAAGTGTTTCTGTTTCTTTGTCAAGATGGTCTTTGTCCTCTTGTTTTTTCCTGTAAAATTACCAGCCCTAAGGAATGGGTAGAGGTCCTCCAAGGGAGGAAGTAGCAGCTTAAATTTTATAAATGATTTCCAAGTTCAACAAACTAAGCCAATCAATCATTTCTTGTAAAGGTAACATTCTCCTCTTCTTCTTCCTCCCCCACCCATTTCTTTCTGTAAATTATGCACAGAACCTTTATTGGACTTATTCAAACCTCAAGATTGTGTAATGGTTTTTCCTCCCTAGAATATTTTTATTTAATGCTTCATTTGCTCTGTGTTTTTGAATGAACCTTAAGTGGTCATTAGATAACATATTCTGAGAGTAAGAAGTTTTTTTTTAATTTTAAGGAGTTTTCCTGGCATTCAATCTGCATTATCTTATCCTAATTTTGTCCAAACATAACACTGTGGGCAGTTCCAAATAATTTCACTTCCTCCTTGAATGATCCTCTTAAGAGACTTTAATGACTCAGTTTTTTGTCCTCATTACCATTTTGAAAAACCCACAAGTTTTTCTTTTTAATGTAATTTTTTAGCCACTTGTTTTCTTCTTAGTTTTTTGATTTACTTTAACCATTTTTTTCTGATGTATCAAGAGTAGAGTGTTGAATTATTTTGTAGATTTTATTTAGAAAACCTTGGAAATTCCTTCTATCTTTGTAAACCCATTCTGTCTAGCCCTGAGTTGGGCCAGGCTAGGTAGGATAGGACCCAGGCCCAACCTAGGCTGCTTATTTGGGAGGAGGAAAGGAAGGGAAGAAGGGAAGAAAAAGGCATACGACACGCATTAATCACCTCAGCACTTTACACTTTTCATTAGGTTCTCACAACCCTGAGAAGCATGTTCTATTATTATCCCCATTTTTCTTTTTTGTTTTTAAATTTTTAAATTTAATATTTATTTATTATCATTTTGTATAAACAATGTTTTTTATACATTAATAAAATATTCTTGTTTAAGAGTAAACAAAATACCTCCTCCCCCCGAAAAATATAGACTCACTTGAGCAATAAAGTAAAGGGGAGAGAAAAATAATTAAAATTTAAATTTAAAAAAAGGATAGTAATAATTGTAGGTATGGCCAGGTGGCACAGTGGACAGAGCACCAGCCCTGGAGCCAGGAGCACCCAAGCCCATATCCAGCCCCGTACACCCAACAATTACCCAGCTGTGTGACATGCAAGCCACCTCAACCCCACTGCCCTGCAAAAACAAAAAAAAGGAAAAAAAAGGCCTAAAATAAAATAAAATAGTAATAATAGTAGGGGCGGCTGGGTGGTGGACAGAGCACTGGCCCTTGAGCCGGGAGCACTTGGGTCCAAATCCGCCCTCAGACACCCAAGGATCACCCTGCTATGCGGCCCCAGGCAGGCCACCCAGCCCCATTTGCCCCGCCCCCCCAAAATAATAATAATAAAAAAAATGTGCTTCAGTCTCTGTTCCAACACCAACAACTCTGTCACGGGTGGATCACATTCTTTATGATAAGTCCATCACAAAAGTTATTTCTATACTTTTCCACCATTTTCATTGCTGATTGCAACTCCCCCCTTTCCTGTTTCTCCACTACCATGTACTATATGTTCTCCCTCCTTTCACTCTGACTCTGCTGTAGGGTCGCTGAGTGGTGCAGCAGACAGATTCCTGGCCCTGGGGCCAAGAGGCCCTGAGCCCCCATACCACCCCTTAGGCCCAGTGTCCACCCGGCCCTATGGTCCTGGGCAGGCCTTCCAATCCTAGCCCCTTGCAAGACATAAAAAATAAATGCTTTATATCTGACAACTCTCCCCCATGCATCCTCTCCTCCTTCCTTCACATCCCCACCCCTTCCCCCTGTCCCCCCCTCCTTCTTACCCCAAATGTCTATACCCCATTGAGTACATATGCTGTTTCCTCTCCTAGCCATCTCTGATGAGAGCAAAGGTTCCCTCATTCCCCCTTGTCTACCCCCTTCCATAGCATTGCAATAGCTCATTGTAATAACGAAAAATCTTATTATATGAAATATCTTGGCCTATTCCCCCTCTCCTTTTTTGTTTTTTGGGGTTTTTTTTGTTTTTTTGTTTTTAGGTTTTTGCAAGGCAAATGGGGTTAAGTGGCTTGCCCAAGGCCACACAGCTAGGTAATTATTAAGTGTCTGAGACCGGATTTGAATCCAGGTATTCCTGACTGCAGGGCCGGTGCTTTATCCACTGTGTCACCTAGCCACCTCCCCCCTTTTTTCTTTCTCCCATTACATTTCTCTTTTTTCTACTGACTCCATTTTCACACCATATTTTATCTTCAAATTCAGCTTGCTCCTGTGCTTCAACTATAAAAGCTCCCTCTACCTGCTCTATTAAGTGAGAGGGTTCATATGAGTATTATCAGTGTAATTTTTCTATGCAGGAATACAGCAGTTCATCATCATCAAGTCCCTCATATTTTCCCCTTCTACTTCAATCTCCATGCTTCACCTGAGTCCTGTCTCTGAAGATCAAACCTTCTGTTCAGCTCTGGCCATTCCAACAGGAACATCTGAAATTCCCCTGGTTCATTGAAAGTCCATCTTTTTCCCTGGAAGAGGACGTTCAGTTTTGCTGGGTAGTTGATTCTCGGTTGTATTCTAAGCTCTTTTGCCTTCCAGTATGTTATATTCCAGGCCCTACGAGCTTTTTAATGTAGTTGCTGCTAAGTCCTGTGTAAACCTGATTGCAGCTCCATGGTATTTGTGTCCTTCTGGCTGCTTGTAATATTTTCTCTTTGACTTGGGAGTTCTGGAACTTGGCTATAATTTTCCTAGGGGTTGGTTTTTTGGGATCTCTGTCTTGGGGAGGATTGGTGGATTCTCTCCATTTCTATGTTGCCCTCTGCTTCTAGGATATCAGGGCAATTTTCCTGTAGTAATTCTTTGAAAATGATGTCAAGGCTCTTTTCCTGATCATGACTTTTAGGTATTCCAATAATTTTTAAATTATCTTTCCTAAATCTGTTTCTTTCCTAAATCTGTTTTCCATATCAGTTTTTTCAATAAGATGTTTCACATTTTCTTCTAATTTTTCATTCTTTTGGTTTTGAAGTATTGAGTCCTGATTTCTTGTAAATTCATCATTCTCCTTGTGTTCTATTCTTTGTCTGAAGGATTTGTTTTCCTCAGAGAGCTTTCTTATCTCTTTTTCCATCTGGCCAATTCTGCTTTTTAAAGCATTCTTCTCAATAACTTTTTGAACTGTTTTATCTGTTTGATCTAAGCTGGCTTTTAGCATTTTATTTTATTCAGCATTTTTTTGGATTTCCTTGACTAAGCTGCTGACTTCATTTTCATGGTTTTCCTGCATGTCTCTCATTTCTTTTCCTAGTTTTTGTTCTAACTCCCTCATTTGATTTTCAAAGTCTTTTTTGAGCTCCGTCATAGCCTGAGCCCAATTTCTGTTTTTCTTGGAGTCTTTAGATTCAGGAGCTTGTGCTTCCTCATCTTCAGACTGAGTATTTTGATCCTTCTTGGGCTCACAGATAATGTATTTCTCAATGGTGTTCCTCTTGTTTCTCAGCTTGCTCATTTTCCCAGCCTAAGCCTGGTTTGGGGTGCTTCCTGAGCTTTTGGGACACTCCCACAAGCGTCTCAGTGTGTGAGGTTCTGTCCTCCCTCCTGGTCTGTGAATGACCATAAGCGCCCCCCTCTGCCACGGTGCTGATGTGTGGGGGGTCCCTGCTGTTCTATGGGGGACCTAGACTGCGATCAGGATCTGAATGTGGTCAGAGCCCCAGAGTTCTGTTCCAGGGGCAGAGTACAGAGCTTGGCAGTCTCTCTCTCTCTCTCTCTCTTCACTCCCCTCCCTAGGTTCAATGGGCTCATGCCCTGGGGCTCCTGCTTTGATGGGGTTTAGATGAAAAACAGTGGGGCGTGTTTGGGGAATAGCAGGTAATCTCTTTTGGCTAGAGTAGAGAAGAACGGAGGCCATAAGTTAGCATGTGGTGAGATAAAATGGCTCAGGCACTGAAATTTAAAATAAAATGAATAGTATTAAAGCTTTAGTGCTAGAAAGCTCTATTTTAGTTTCCTTATTTGGATCCCAAACCCCCTCAGTTTAGTAAATGGGAGGAATTTGAACCTCTTCCTCTGATTTCAAATCCAGGGCTCTTTCCTCTGTACTTTGCTGATCTGAAAAAAAAAAAATGAAAGATTCTAAGGGGACTGGCATGAATGGAATAAAATGTTATACAATAAAAGGGAAAAAATGGAGGGGAAAATCCAAGCAGTTGCTATTAATTTAATGTATTGTTGTTTTAACTTTTTCTTTACTTTTCTATTAGTTTAGGCAACTCTTTGTTTTAAGGTTTTTGCAAGGCAAATGGGGTTAAGTGGTTTGCCCAAGGCCACATAGCCAGGTAATTATTAAGGGTCTGAGACTGGATTTGAAACCAGGTACTCCTGATTCCAGGGCTGGTGCTCTATCCACTGCACCAACTAGCCACCCCTAGGCAACTCTTGATAATTAACTTCTTTATGAATTAATATGGAACTTCTATTTTCATCCAATAGTTTTAGAAAATAGTCTAGATTAGACCTAATAGTCTTGTTTCAGAGAGTCAAACATGAAATCCTCAGGGCTAAACCAAATTAATATGTAATTAGAAAATATTTAACAGAATATGCAGTAAAACATAGATAATAGTCATAAGTAGTATTGTAAATCAATTGTGGATTTTTATGGACAGTCATTTTTCAGCTGTGTCTTGACTCTTCAGTTTTCTTGTCAGAGATACTGGAGTGCTTTGTCATTTCCTTCTCCAACTCACATTACAGATAAGGAAACTGAGGCAGACAGGGTGAAATGACTTGCCCAGGGACACAGCTGGTCAGTGTCTGTAGCCAGATTTGAATGCTGGAAGAGCAGTCTTCCTGACTCCATTCCCAGGGTTCTATCCACTATGTCACCTATTTGCCCTTAAGTACAGTTTTTTTTTCCTATTTGTTTGACAATCGACTTGCCTAGGGTCACACAAGCCACACACTCACTGTGTGTCAGAACAGATAAGACTCGAACTCAGACCCTATCCACTGCCCCATCTCTTTATCCCATGATTATTAGACACTACCCAGAACTTGTACCTGAATTTGAACAATTAGATTTTTGTAGGTAAGGAATCAACCTTGGCTGTGGGTTTGTATATTCATTTTTCAAACCCAAAGCTTTCTGGCTTTGATTTTATAAAGGAAGATGAGACTTAAAGGATGAACAATCCTGAGCAAATTAAGGTTAGTTTTGACATTTCAAAGACTAGGAAGCTTTATGGGACATCACAGGATGCAATGAAAAGCTTAGCAGTTCCAGAAGCAGTCTTCCTTAAGCAGTTATCTTGAGTTGACTGACAGTCATCTATAAAGAGACTTTTAGGAAAGTTTGGGATCATTTAATGGGTTTTTGAGAAACTGCTCAGCTAATCTGCCCTTGGTTCCCTTCTTTTGATTTTTTTTCTGCCTGTCTCATTGTAAATTTTCCCGTAACAAGCTGAAGCATTAGAGATTCATTTGTTGGTCTTTCTGAATTTGATAAAAGGATCTTTTTTTCCGAGCTGCAGTCTATAAATTAATTTCTTCCAGAACCATTGATTGACCTTAAGTATACTTGATCCCGGCAAAGTGCTTCTTTTACTTTGCTTTGTCATAATAAAATAAGGCAGGAACAAAACCCAAACCCAATCCTTACTTTTTCCCACCCCAAGGCTTCTTCCCAAGACTTTTCAAAGGGTTTCTTTTCCACCATCAAAAAGTTTTCCTTTAAATTCTAAATTTTCTTTTTTTGTCTGGTTTTCAAAGATCCTTTTCTTTTTAAATTTTAGCAGAGTTCTGCCCAGTTTTCCAATCTTTTCAGGTGACTTTTCACTTTTAAGAAATTGCTATTAAGTGTATTTGACACCTCCCAAAATAATACATTTCACACATCCCCATAGTTACCCCTTGGTGCATTTCCTCATCTGCCAACTTATTGATGAAATTCTCAAATAAAGCTAAATAAAATAAAGCCAAAATGACAATTTTTGGAGTATCTGGATACTACTTTCAAGTCTACATTTATATTAGATATGAAAACTTGATTTTATAGTCACATAAAACTTCTATGAATAAAAAGTGATATATAGTTATCTATACATATATATCATGAATTTTTAGAAATATGTATCAAATATGTGGTATATCATAAATTATGCAATCATAAACATGTATTTGTATAATACATGTATATATACTTATATGTTATTTAAAATCACTGCTTTCATTTATTTAATCCATTTAACAAGTATAAAAGCCTATGGGAAGTACCTGGTAGTCCCAGCCAATCTTCTAAGTCCCAGTATAAGGAAGGAACTTGTAAATCTTAAAGGTTAATTGGTGCAATTGGGTTTAGTAGGTCATTAGACTTAGAAAGACTGTGTTCTAATCCTATTTTAAATATTTACTAGCTTCATGACCTTGGGCAAGTCACTTAATTTCTCAGTGACTCAGTTTCCCCATCCATAAAATAAGGGAATTGGACTAGATGTCTTCATCACTTCTAAATCTCTCAGTCTTTGGCTACTACTTCTAGAAGCTTCTTCTAGGAAATGCATCTGCTCTATTACTAATAAATGAGCCAATTTGTCTTGTAGTTTTATTACTGTCACTGAACTTTTCCCTTTGTTTTATTATATGGTTATGAATTCCATTTTGACCATTAATTCCTCATCCATTCACCTTCCTGTTAGAGATTGTTATTAATAAGTTGGCACCTTGACCTGTCCCTCTCACTTAGTCCTTTCCTCTCCCTTTCCCTAGTAACTTTTCAGATTCTAAAACATCTCATTTTTGCCATGCCCCTAATAGCTTGCAGTTTAAGAAAACCACTTCCTGATGATGAGATACTCAAATCTCCAGGCTCTAATCTCTGTTCTAGGGCACTGAAAGAGCCAGCAACGAAATCAGCAGGTTATCAAAAAAGATGACAAAAGATGGGAATCACCAGTGTTGGAAGGGTTCTGGGAAACACTGGAGAAGTTGTTAGGAAATCATACTACCATTTAGGAAAGCAATTTGGAATTATGCAAATAGAATTCCTAGCTATGCTCTTTGACCCAGAAATTCCACTTAATTTGTCATTGAAAAAAGTAACTAAATATATATACCAAAATATGTATAGCAACACTTCTTGGGGTTGCGCTGATTTGAAGCAAAGTGGATGCCCACAGATTGGGAAAAGAAACAGATTGTGGTCCATGAATGCAAAGGAAAATTACTTTGCTATGAAATGGCAATACAGAAAATCATGGAAAGGTTTACATGAAATAGGACCATCTGAAATAAACAGAGCCAAGAAAAAGTACAGGAAATGAATAAAAGTATGTAAATGAAAAGAACAAATACCATAAAACTGAGTGCATGTTGCAAAGTTACAAAGCACAGCTTGACTCCAGAGAAGAGAGATGGAAAGATGATTCCACTTTTTGCAAAAAGATGGGAAGTCCATAGGTTTGGAACACTGGCTGTTTTTTGAGACTTTTCTGTTATATTAATTGATTATTTCTTCCCCTTCCTCTTTGATTAATAATATTCTTTGTTGGGGTGGCTAAGTGGTGCAGTGGATAGAGTACCGGCCCTAGAATCAGGAGTCCCTGAGTTCAAATCTGGTCTCAGACACTTAATAATTACCTAGTTGTGTGGCCTTGGGCAAGCCACTTAACCCCATTGCCTTGCAAAAACTAAAAAAAAAAATATTCTTTGTTAAGTGGAATGGCTGTCTAGAAGGATGAGGAATACTGGGAGAAATTTAGATGATATAAAAATAAAAATTAACAATAAAATCTATAATTTTTTTAAGTGAGAAAGACTGGGGGAATAAAGAACCAACTCATGGTTATTATAAGGATCGAATGAAATATTGGTGAAGTGCTTAGAACAAGGTCTGGTATGGTATTAACAGCCTATGATGTGTAAGGGAGCTGGTGACTCAAGGAGAGAGCACTGGGATCATGAATTCAAATCCTACCTTAGATACTTAAGTCCCTTCATTTTGTTTGCTTAAATTTCTCATATACAAAATGAACTGAAAAAGAAATGACAAACCACTCCACTGTTTTTGCCAAGAAAATCCCCCAAAAGGAGGCATCAAGAGTCAGACACTAAAAATGATCCAACAATAATATATCATTATGTAACTATAAACTATATCACTAGCACAGGGGTTCTTAATCTGGGGTTGGTGAACTTGCTGTCTTTTTCAATCCTAGAGATTTTATTTTATGCATTTAAAATTATCCTGAGAAGTGGTCTATAGGTTTGCCCAGACTACCAACAGGACTTGTGATACAAATAAAAAAAAAAATTAAGTAGCCTGAGCTAGAGGAACCAGAAGCTATCATGTCTTCCTCAAGTATAAAATGTCTGTCTAACCTTTTTTTTTTTTCCATTTTGAAGAGGGTTGTTTATCCACAATCTACGCTATAGCTGTAGCTTAACTAATTTTAGGAAAGTAGTTGACCTGTCATTCATATCATTCTTTTGGAAGCACAGACTAATGTGGTGAGGTGGGTTTGAAACTGGTCAAATGGTGATGCATAAATGGTTTTTTGTTCTTTTTCTTTTTTTTTGATATTTTATTTTTCCAATTATCTGTAAAATTAATTTTATCATTCATTTTTAAAAAATTGACTTCTAAATTCTCCCCCCCAAGACACTAAGCATTTTTACATATGTTATACATGTGTAATCATGCAAAAAATGTTACCATACTGGTAGATGATGCCTGTTGAAAGGTTGACGTTATACATGGCTTATCATTTAAAGGATCATTTGTTCCTGTGCTTCCTAGTGGTTTTTTTAAATAGGAATGGGTATTATACTTTGTCAAAAACTTTTTCTACATCTATTGAGACAATTCACATTTAAATGATGTGCTCAGTTATGCTTGTTGATGTCCTTTTTCTAAGGTAGGGTTATTTAAGTTATTCTTATTAACTCTTCTATTTATCTGGGCAATTTATATTTTTATAAGTATGCATCCATTTCACTTAGATTTTGAGATATTGGCATATAATTGGGCAAAATAGCTCCTAATTGCATTGGTGGTGAATTTACCTTTTTTCATTTTTGATACTGGTAATTTGGTTTTCTTTTTTTAAAAATCAAATTAATCAGTAGTTGTCTACTCAATTGCTTTTTTCTTGGAAAGCTGCTCATACTTTTTTATTTTAGTTCAGTGGTTTTCTTACAATTTTATTAATCTGTCTTGATTTTCAGGATTCAAATTTGGTATTTAATTGGGAATTTTTAATTTATTCTTTTCCAAGTTCTTTTTTTAATTGCATTTCATTGCAATACAATTCATTGATCTGCTCTTTCTCTATTTTATTGATGTGAGTATCTGGAGATATACATTTTCCCTAAGTACTGTTTTGGCTGCATCCCATAAATTTTGATATGTTGTCTCATGGTTGTCATTTTCTTTAATGAAATTATTGATTGTTTCTATGATTTGTTCTTTGATCTACTCATTCTTTAGGATTAGATTATTTAGTTTCACATTAATTTTTAATTTCTAGTTCTAAGGCCCTTTATTGAATGCAATTTTTATTGCATTATGAGGCAGAGGATGCATTTAATATTTCTGCTTTTCTGCATTTGGTTGTGAGGTTTACATGCCCTAATATATGGTCAATTTTGTGTGGGTGCTATGTACTACTGAGAAAAAAAGTATATTCCTTTCTATTTTCCCATTTTCTTTTTTAAATTATTTTCAGTTTCAAATTCTCTCCCTTCTTCCGCCCCCTCCCTCAACCCTTGAGAAGGCATGAAAATTAGAAGCCATTACAAAGATTCATAGTCATGCAAAACAAATCTTTACATTAGCCAGATACCAAAATAATATTAAAGGGTTTTTTTTGTCAATTCTTCAGTGGCATGCCCCAGGGATCAGCACTTAGTCCTTTGCCATTTAACATATCTATCCCCACCTTCATTAAAAGTACAGTAGTATGCTCCCCAAATGTGTAGACCACAGAACTAGAAAGGATAGCTAAAACTAACTTCTATAGAGAGCTTTAAGGTTTGTAAAGTCACTTTATAAATATCTGTTTTTAATCCTTCCAGTATACCTGGGAGGGTAGGTATTATCTCCATTTTACAGATTTCTGAGACAAAGCATCTTGCCCAGGATCGCACGACTAGTTAATGTCTTGGATCGGATATAATTCGGGATCCAAAAGATTTTGACAGACCATATGTTAGGCTGAATCTATTAAAAGAAATCTGAGACTTCCATATATGAAGCTGATTTTGTGAATCCAAATGACTAGATGGAAATTTCTGAAAAACATCTAGGAACTTGTAAGTGAATGGTCAGTTTTAACGTGAGTCTTCGGTGCAATCTATCTGTGGACACTGAAGCTGATGTAATTTTAGTGTCCAGGCCTGGTATACTCTGCCCTTGGCAGTCATTCATTCAGTAATTGGTATCTGGAGCTCAGTGTTGGCTTCCAGGTGCCAGATATCAGGAAGGACAATGAGGAGCTGGGTCATGTGCAGAGAAGGGTGACAAGGATGGTTATGGACAGTAATGGAAACCTGTGGTGTGAAATGAACTCAACACCTATTTATTAAGAACCTAATCTTTTATAAACACTGTGCTAAGTGAGTGTGTGGCAAAGAAAGGCAAATGACAGTCCTGTTCTCAAGGATCTCGGCTTAATGAGGGAGACAACATGCAAACACCGATGTTCAAGCTAGATATGTAGAGAATATATTAGTGGTGGCCAACAGAGGGGAGTATGAAGGACCATCAGGAAAGGTGAAGAAAACCAGAAGGTGGTATGGGGAGGGAGACCCTCCCCCCAGCATGAAACTTGAAGGAATCTGGGATTTTTTGACTATAGGAAAGGAAAAAAATGCTCAGTGAGGCAACAATAGAATTTATTTATCTTCAATATTTGAAGGGCTAATCAGTGAGGGATACAAATCATTCTTCTTGGCCCAGGGGACAAAGTCAGGATCTGCAAATTGCAAAGAAGTTGGTTTAGTAACCATAGAAATATCCAAAAATGGAGGCTATCGTGGGGTCCCTCATTGGAGACCTTGAGCTGGAGACTGGATGATCACATGGATGAGTGATGTAAAGAGAATATGAAGAGCAGATTTCCATAAGGAATTGGGCCTCTGAGGTCTCTCTTACCAAGGAAATTGGATATTTTCAGATAATGAGTACAGCACTCCCCAAAGGGGGCCATTTGACTTCCTCCGACACCAGTCCCTGGGTGAATCATTTGATATAAGCACCAGATGTGATTAAAATGTATTCAACTTCATAATTACAAAATAATGATTTGAGGAAATCAAATCTTGCCATATAATGACTCATTTGAAAGAAAGATTCTATTAAATTAATATCAGGTTTAGAACCTATCTTGGATTTTTGTTTTTGCTTCTCCAAGATAATTTCTTGAATAAATATAAATTCTGAGAGTCTTGTTTTTTTTTCCTTTGTTCCACCCAAATGAGGAAGTGGTAATACATGATAGGGAGAGAAAAGAAATGCTTATTATTTTAAAATTGTTATCTAAAAACAAAAAATGACAAGGTTTCCTGATGTTTCTTTTATAACATCAGGGTTCCCTATAAAAGGAGAACCAGGTGTCAGTGATTTTCTCATTATCTCTAATTGGGGGAAACAATGAGCTAGAGCCAAAGCATCCTCATTGCTTTTATCATATCCAAAAGAATAAAATCTAGAGCCAAAAATGTTTCTTATGGCAACATTTTCTTTGACTTCCCTTATAAAAGTACAAAGCAATTTTTTCACTGCTTCCAATTTCTGTTCCTTTTAAGAGTTCTAATAACACAAGTCTATTGCTCTTGGGTCCTAATATTAAACTGAGAAATTAACAAGTTACCATTGAGGCTGGTTTGATAAGGAAGAGAACAAAATAACTCTACTTTAAAACATATTAGCCTTTCAATCTCATGACAATTGTAATGATTCTTGCATGCACTGCAATCATGTTAGGTTTTTCCCCCCAATTCACCTTTGCTTATCTGAATCATTCTCATTATTTATTCTCTCAATTATTTGTGTTTAGCTGAATGGTCATCCCCCCCCCCCCCAACTTTCTTTTATGTTTGCTTAATATAGAAGAAATGTGTTCCTTGAAGAGAAGATTTAATAGCAGGATATGTTTCATTCGTGAGTTTCAGATGCTTGAGAAACAAAGCCACATTCTGGAATTTTTTGGATAAATCACATATAAAACAAACCAGGTTTCCTAGGGGAAAGAGAAGATACAAACCAGTTTTCCTAGGGGAAAGAGAAGATAAAGCTTTTTCCTTTGGAAACAGCAGATATTGGCATTGTGCTCTTTTTTGGTTCCTTTTTTTTCCCCCTTTCCTAAGAGTTCTATCACCCAGAAATTGTGAATAATTTCAGAGTGATACTCGTGGTTCTTTCCATCTCTTCCTTTTCCTCAGTGATCTGCTTACTGCCTCTGGCAGTAACCAGCCATGACTGCCCAGTCTTTCAAATCTCCTCCAGAGTTTCCTATAAGTTTTTTACAGGGGACCCATCCAATGTGCCAGGGGACCTTCTTTTCATTCTCTTGAAATTGTAGGAATTCAAATAAACATGAGGGTTGACTTATCACTTCTCTTGCACTCTCATTACATAATAGACCCATTTTTCAGTTACATACTTTTTTCACCTCTGTATTTAGTTCTGTTTTTCCTATGTACTTAGTACTATGGATAAAATACTGACTCTGTTTCAGTCATACCTCTGATGGTAGATAAGAGTACTAGACCTGGGGACAGGAAGACTTGATTTCAAATTTAATCTCAGACACGTAACTGTGTTACTCTGGGTAAGTCACTTTACCTCAGCCTGCCTCAGTTTCCTTATCTATAAAATGGGACTAATAATAGCATCTGCATCCCAGGATTGTTAAGATAATAATTCTAGCACAGTGTCTAGTTCACAGAAGGGAAAGTTAAAAGCATCCCATTAGTATAGTTTTACTTTATATATTTCTTCCTGAAACTCATTTCACTTCTCCTTTTAAGTATTTGAATGCTCTAATTTGGAACTGTGTCCAAAGGACTATAAAACTGTATATATTTTTTGATCTAGTAATACCATTCTAGGTCTATATCTCAAAGAAATCATAAAAATGGGGAAGATCCACATATGTAAAAATATTTATAACAGTTCTTTTTGTGGTGGCAAAGAATTGGATATTGAGGGATGCCCATCAATTGGGGGAATGGCTGAACAAATTGTGGTATATATGAAAGTAATGGAATACTAATGGTCTGTAAGAAATCATAAGCTGGTGGAGTTCAGAAAAACCTGGAAAGACTTAAATGAACTGATGCTGAGTGAAGTGAGCAGAACCAAGAGAACACTGTACACATTAACAGCAATATTGTGTGATGATCTATGATAAACTTAGCTCTTCTCAGCAGTACAGTGATAAAAGATGGTTCTAAAAGAATTGTGATGCCATCCACATTCAAAGAAAGAACAATGGAGACTTGTAGAGCAAAGTATACTGTTTTTGCTTTTTTAAGTGTGTTTCTTTCTCATGGTTTTTCCCCCCTTTTGTTCTGATTCTTCTTTTACAACATGAGTAAAATGGAAATATGTTTAACATAGTTGTACATGTATAAGCTATATCATGTTACTTGCTGTCAAGGGGAAGGGGGAAGGAAGAGAGGAAGGAGAAAAATGTGGAACTCAAAATCTAAAAAAATGAATGTTGAAAACTATCTTTACATGTAATTCAAAAAAATTTTTTAAATAAATTTTAAAAGACAATTTGAATGCTCTGCCATTTGGTGCATGTGTCTAATATTGATATTTCTTCATTGTCTATGATATTACTTTATTGTTTTTTAGCAAAATGTAGTATCCCTGATTGTCATTTTAATGTAGTCTTTTTTCTTTTGCTGAGATCATAATTGCTAGTCCTGTCTTTTTTTTTTTAGCTCAGCTAAATCATCATAGTTTCTGTTCAGCTCCTGATTTTAACTCTGCTTCAGATATGTTTTTTTTTTTTTTGGCAAGGCAATGGGGTTAAGTGGCTTGCCCAAGGCCACACAGCTAGGTAATTATTAAGTGTCTGAGGCTGGATTTGAACTCAGGTACTCCTGACTCCAGGGCCAGTGTTCCATCCACTGCGCCACCTAGCCACCCCAAGATAGTTTCTTGCTAACAACATGTTGTATTCTGATTTCTAATCCATTCTGCTAAGCTCTTCTGTTTTGTGGGTGAATTCATCTGACTCACATTGACAATTATGATTACTAATTGTGTATTTCCTTTGATTCTATTTTTCCTATTTATCCTTCTCTCTTTTTTCACCCTGTCCCTTCTCAAAAACTGCCCTATCCCTCCTCAAAAAGGATATATATTCTAAACTATATGTGGACAAGGGATCATGCCTCATTTACTTATTCATTTTAACATCTTTACCAGTAAAATTTTTCTAGGCACTAAATTGAACTTGGACACTAATTCATAAAAGGAATTCTAAGAACAAGTAAAAAAAAAGGGAAAATAAAGAATATGAGGGCATGATCCTTTTTATTTGAAAAATGTTTGTATCAAATTAGACAAATAGGAAGTGACTTAAATTCATCTTACTGTTCCTTCTGAATCCAAATGAGAGAAGCTGTCATCTTACATAAAGGATCCAGGATGAAGGTACAATATTTGTAGGAATGGAGCCATGCATAGTGTTGAAGCTTTTTATACAGAAAAAAACCTTTTCTGACCTCTCACCATATTCAAAAAAAAGAATCATCCCTGCCCATTACCTTGTATATAATACTTTAATTTTTGAATCTGTTTTCTGTCCATCACTTCATAATAGGTTATTGCTTCTGACCTGGGAAATAGTTATAATTTGTCTTTTCTCCTTATTTCCTGAGCTGAGACATAAAACATGATATTGATCAGCAGTCTTTTTCGTGAATGTTGTACAATGCTTTGTTTCAAAATATCAGTGAACCTGAAAATTGAAACAACAAGTTATTCCTGATCTTCCATCTATTCCTCACCCACTTTGGGGGGATGTTGTTTGTATTGTCATAAAGAATCACTGATGAGCTGCAACAGAATAAATTATTTGATTTTGTTTGTCATTGTCAAGAAATGGAGAATTACTAGCTAGTAAGGAACATTTGGGGTCTCTGACTACTTGTATCTTTTGTATTTTGTATCTTAAAGCTTATTTTTTCTTGCTTCTTTTAAAAAGCAAACCATTATTCATTTATGAATCCCTCAACTGGTTTTTCAAACAAATATTGGTGATGTTCAGAAAGAAGTATCATGTTCTCCTAAAAGATTTTGAAAGTGTTTGAAGGAAATGCTATGATAAATATTCTTCCAAAAAGTTTGAAGGGTAATAGGGAAGAAAATGAGATGAAGAAAGCTAATATAACAAACTAGTTGATGGATTCACTGAAGGATGACCAGACTGAAAAGGCTTATGAAAGCCCCATTCTCCTCAGTTGATGAATCTGAGGACAGTAAACGCTAAAGAGGTATGCATTCAATCAAATATTAAATTAGAAGAAATTTCATATATTTGAAGAAGAAAAAAGAAATGTGTGGTCCAGTGGGCAGAATGAGAACCCAAGACAGTCATGGGTGGCAGATTGTAGCTCAGTTTAGCTTAAGAAAGAATATTCTAATCCTAAAAGTGTGAAACAGTGTAAATAGGTTGTTTTGTAGGTAGTGCCTCCCATGTTATTGGATGTATACAAGGGATATATATCTGTGAGGTTCCTCATCACACTTTGCTCATCATCTCTTAAGAAAGATAATAGAAGATTAAGTTTGATGACCTCAAAATTATTCTTTTCAGGGTTATTAAGGTTATTTATTATGCCTTAAGAGTCATTTAAATCTGATGGTAGCTTACTGAAAACAGTGTACTCTCAGGGCAGCTAGGTGGCACAGTGGATAGAATATTGGCCTTGTTATCTGGAGGACCTGAGTTCAAATTCAGCCTAACACTTAATAATGACCTAGCTGTGTGACCTTGGCCAAGTCATTTAACCCCATTACCTTGCCAAAAAAAAAAACCAAAACAAAAAAGTGTACTCTTCCTCTAAACATAATAAAATAGCCATGAAGATACATAATTTGAGGTGACTGTTTTTGTAGATCTGAAATGTCTGAGTATATATTATCATGACATAGTTAAATGAGACTATAGAGTCAGGCGACCAGGCAATAGACCTGACTGTGCTGTTACCTAGATGTGTGGCCTTGCGTCAGATTCGATATTCTCTGAGCTTGAGTTTGCCTCATCTATCCAGTGGTAGAATTAGATGGTTATCTCTGGGTCCTTTCCAGTTATAAAACGCCTCTGTGATCTGTTCACCATTTTCTCTTTTAATGCAATGATTAATAAGATTTCAGGAAGATTTCAAAAAAATAACTGTCATATAAATCACATACAAATTCAAGTATGTATTTGCATATGCAAATATTTACACTTTCAGAGAGTCCCATGATTCCAGGGATGTGAACATTCCTTGAACTCACATGAATTATTACCCTCCACAATTTCCTTAGTAGCTACTCTTCACAGGTTGTGATATAATTAGAAACGTAGACTGATGTATTTGTTGGCTGGTAGCCAGCCTCCTGGAGAGGGAGCATCCATGAATTTAGCTTAGATGGTTATCTGGCCACTGGACCCAGATGGCTGGGCAGGAGAAAGTGAGGCTGGTGACTTTGCAAAACACTCCCTCACTTAAATACAATTCACTTGCAAATCAGGGCATCACCTTCCTGATGTCATGGTCCTCTCTGAGCAGGATGGACATACAACAGCTAAGCTGGTCCCTCCTCAGATGACCAGAATATGATCTGACATGGTGGCAAATATTTAAAACTTTTCTAGAGGGGCAGCTATGTGGCACAATGGATAGGGCACCTGGAGTCAGGAGGACCTGAGTTCAAATGCAGCCTCAGACACTTACTAATTTGCCTAGCTGTGTGACTGGACAAGTCACTTAAACCCCATTGCCTTAAATAAAATTAAAAAAAAAACTTTTCTAGCTCAGAAATCACCGCAGAGTTAGGGCTTAATGATGGAGTAGCCCTTAAGAGTCCTGGCAGAGCTCCACACCAGAATGGAAGTGCTGGATGACTTGTTAATTACATATTAATGTGGGCTTTTTTGTAATTATGATAAGATAGAGGTATTTCTGTTTTCTTCAAATGAGGGTAGTTTGTTCTTAAGTAAAGCAATTTGTGTCTAGAAAGGCAGTATGGCATAAGGGATAGACAGTTGCCCTCAAAGCTGGGAAGACTCATGTCTGGCCTCTCATATTTATCGGCTGTGACCCTCACTATGGCTGTTAAATTGAAGAGAAGGGGCCAGCCTGCATTGGTGGAAGGGGAGTGAGTTACCTCATCTGGGGGTTCCAAAATCATTGGCAACCATAGGTCCAAATTCCCTGTCCCTCTTGTTGGTGAACTGGAAGTGATATTTGTCTCCTTTTGTAAATAAACATATTTTGTGTCTGTCTTTAGGATTGCCTTCTGATTGATGGAGTCTCTGGGGGAAAAAGCAGTCACTTCTTCAGTCTCTCCTTTCCACTCTGTTCCCCATTCCTGTAACCCCCCCAATTTTGGCTTTAGGACTTGAAATAACCTCATTAGATCCCCCCCTTTTTGCTGAGGTTCACAGAGGTGGTGGGAGGTCAGTGTGTCCTGCCTGGGTGGGTAGTGCTGTCTCCTTGGGTGAAATATGGTAGCAGAGCTTCTCCAGAATTGTTAAATTCTGATAGCTACTAATGACATAGTGGATGTTCACATGAATGTTAAGATGTTTTGCAAATTTTAAAGTACTCTCTGAATGTCAGTACTTCTTTTATTATTAGTACTATTGATCAACCAACCTCTGAACCGGCAAGACCCAAGTTCAGATCTTTTAAGGGGTGATATGGGGGGAAAGGACCCTGACTCAGCTATATAATCTCTCTCTCTTTTTTCCCTTTTTTTTCTTTTTTTTCTTTTTTTGTTTTGTTTTTGCAAGGCAATGTGATTAAGTGATTTACCCAAGGCCACACAGCTAGGTAATTATTAAGTGCCTGAGGCTGGATTTGAACTCAAGTGCTCCTGACTCCAGGGCTGGTGTTCTGTCCACTGTGCCACCTAGTTGCCCCTATATAATCTCTCAGTGGCCCCAGCAACTCCCTAAGACTATGGTGTGGCATTTTAGTAGATAATGAAAGAAAGAACAAGTCTAGTCCCCAAAAGAACACACCACCTACTGCTATCTATGGCTGGGGATCCTTTAGTTGGAATAGAATGACCCAGTTAAAAGAACCTGGATTTAAATCCTAATACTTCAGTTTGTAGGTTTAAAATTGGAAGGAATTTTTAGATGCCATTTAAATCTAGTTCCTCTCCTTCAAATGAGGAAACCGAGGCAGAAGTTGAAAAGTAAAGTGATTTGCTTAAGGTCATTCAGTCAGGAACTGCTAAAATTCAACCTGAGACCCTCTCCTAGACTCAAACCCCCTTTACCCCATGTTTCCGCCTTAGGTTCAACACCCACCTTGAAACATTGAGACACTGGCAAATGACTTGTCCAAGGTCAAATGAGCAGAGCTAAGATTTGAATTCAGAACTGTTGGTTCCAAATTCAGTGATAGTTATTTTACCTCTCACATCCAATCAGATCTCATTGATCCCATCTGCAGCCTCACATCTGTCTCATTATATCATTAGATGAAGTCTCAATGCCAGCGATTTAGACTTTTATAAATGACTCTTTAAAAGTCCTCTTGCCTCCATTCTCTGCCTCCTCCAGTCTACCTTCCCACTACTAAAAAAATTTGGCTTATTTTATAGATCTAATGGTTATTTTACATAATTATGTTACCTTTATTATGTATATATGATATGTTATATATCATTATGTTACATTTATATATTTAATTTACTTAAAGATTTATAGATCTAATTGCTTCTCTGCTCCAAAATCTTCAGTGAATCCTTACTGGCTCCTGATTAAGGGGCATATGCCTTCACAGACTTCCCCAATCTGACATTCCTCCACACTTTACAAACATTTCTCACATTATCCACATGCCCTGTGGTCTGGCAGAAGCATCTTACACGTTGCCCTGGCACATGCTCTATGCTCTCCTACCCAGAGAAATTCAATAGAGTTCAGTCACACATTTGAATTCAGGATCTCCCTTGCCCTCTCTGTCCCCAAATAGATGGGGAAGACCTGTCTTACCTAGTCTATAAGTTTGGGCTTCTTGCCTATGGAAGCCCAATTCCATATGCCTATAGGCTTTTCTACATTCTATTTTATTTTCTGTAATCAATACTTATTGGTCACTTTCATTAAGAAAGTTCTCATGTAGGGAGCAGCTAGGTGTCCCTGGAATCAGGAGGAACTGAGTTCAAATCCTGCCTCAGACACATAATAATTACCTAGCTGTATGACCTTGGACAAGTCACATCCACTGCCTTGCAAAAAGAAAGTTCTCATGTACAGGTCCCTTGACCTATATTTTGATGTTTGAGTTATAAAAATAGCAACAACAACATCATTTATATACTTTTTTAAGGTTTGAAAAGAATATTACATTTATTATCTCATTTGATGCTCACAACAACCTTGTGATGTGGGTGTTATTATTAACCCCACTTTACAGATGAGGAAACTGAGGCTGAGAGTGGTTAAGTGATTTTCTCAGAGTTCACACAACTAATTCAAACTCAGCTCTCCCTGACTCCAAGACCAGTGCTATATCCACTGCATTGCCTCATTGTATAATGGCACTGGTAAACAGCAAAATATGGGAAACTTCTTGCAAATGGATGGGGAAAATCATTCCTAGATAAGTTAAAAGTTCAGAGATGTAAGAGGCTGGCCCAAGTCACCACCCCACCACCACCATGAAGCTCTGCTCTCAATTTAGCATAGCATTAGTATGGAAAGTGATGCTTAGAAACTCCAAGCAAAAAGGGGGTGAAAGTCTTAATGTTATAGGATAGTAGAAATTTTATAAAGGAGATCTATAATGGGGAAAGAACTTAAATGATGACCTTAGCTCTTACTAGTTTCCGTAACACAATATTATTACTTGTTTACCTCTGAGAGGCTGAGATTTGTTATGCATAATAGAAGAAAATGAGTTGTATACACATAATGATATTTTGTAGTGGCAAACAGTTTAGATTGCAAGAGGAAATGAGTTTCATTTCCTTTCTGGGAAAGTTTAGTGGGAACAGAAAAAAAGAGAAGACTGAATAATTATTTCTCATTGATCTTAATTACACGCCTTTTGTTGGCCTTTTGAAATGCCCCCTTTCTAAGAGCCCCCACAGAATCCCATTATTATTGAAAACTCTGCAAGAGGGAGGGAAAACTTCCTAAAAAGGGAGCTGGACAAAGCTAATTAGGAAATGCACATCTCCAGGTTGGTCCAGCGTGATAAAAGTTTTGTCCAGAGCAATTCTCAGGCACCAATCAATCAATAAGCTTGTATACGAAGGTGCTTTGTTAGATCCTGGGAATACACAGAAAAAAAATTAAAGTCTGCCCTCAGAGAGCTTATATCCTATCAGGAAAAACAAGTCCATAAATATATATGGGGTGGCTAGGTGGTGCAGTGGATAGAGCACGGGCCCTGCAGTTAGGAGTCCCTGAGTTCAAATTCGACATCAGACACTTAATAATGACCTAGCTGTGTGGCCTTGGGCAAACCACTTAACCCCATTGCCTTGCAAAAATCCTTAAAAAAACCAAAACAAAATTATATACAGATTTAAAACAAACATTAATAATAGGCTTATCATTAAATTAATCAAGCATTTATTATGTATCTACTATACACTTATTATGAATTTATAATGTACCTACTACATTGCACACCTATTACATTGTGATTACAAAAACTAAAAATGAACCAGTTGTTACTCAATTCAGTCTATCTGGAGAGATAACACGCATATAAAGGTTCATCCTTTAACAGATGTGAAGTCATCTAGGGAGAGATCCAGGAGGCCATGCTTACTGTCTGTCTGGAGAGATAACATGCACACAAATAAGTAAATATAGGCTAGATATTAAGAAATGAAAGATTCATCCTTTAATGTCATAGATTTGAAATCATCTAGGGAGAGATCCTAGAAGCCATGCTTACCATCTATCTGGAGAGAGAATGTGCACCAAAAAAGTAAATCTAGACTAAATATCAAGAAATGAAAGGGTTAGCTCTGAAGATCATAAGGGAGAGACCCTAGAAGCCATGATTTGCAGTTGAGGAAAGTTAGGGAGGGGTAAAGGAAAGTATTAGCAACTGGGGCAGTCAGGAAAGGCTTACATAACCTCTTTTTGGCAGTCTGTTAAAGCCTATGGTCATCTTCTCAGAATAATGTTTTGAAATGCATAAAATACAAATGATTGTAATGGAAAACAGTTACACTAAAAATCAAGTTTAAAATCTGATGGTTAAGAATTCTCAATATAGGGGCGGCTAGGTGGCATAGTGGATAAAGCACCGGCCTTGGAGTCAGGAATACCTGGGTTCAAATCCGGTCTCAGACACTTAATAATTACCTAACTGTATGGCCTTGGGCAAGCCACTTAACCCCATTTGCCTTGCAAAAAAAAAAAAAGAATTCTTAATATAAGGAAGGTGATATTTGAGCTGATTCGTGAAGGAAATGAGGGATTCTAAGAGGTGGAGGTAAGGATGGGAGGGCATCCTATCCCCATGGAAGGTCTGGAGGATGTTATCTGTGTCTGGGGAGGGAATTCCTAGGCATGTAAAATTACAGGAGTGTAAAGTATTTAATATTTCTCAGAAAGCATTGGGTAAATGAGGCCGAGTCTTTTTTTAAAAAGGGAAAAACTGACATACTTATAAAGAAGGGAAATTTTCAAAAAAGTATAAAACCTGAAGTGGGGGGGGGGGAGACTATTTAATAGATCTTACCGTTAATTCAAAATAGTTCCCTCTTAACTTGAAATGATGATCCAAAACTGAACTAAATCATTTTCTTCCCACTGAGTAGTGATTAAAAAACAATCAAGTATAAAAGTGTTAGACTTATGAATATTTTCTACATGTTCTACATGTTCTACATTGGTCAATGGAACACATTATTTGTACTATCTGCTGAGCACTTTTATGAATATATAGAAAACTGCTCAGGAGATAGTACAAATAATGTGTTCCATTGAACAAAAGACAACTAGAAGGCACAGTCGTTAGAGCACTGGCCTTGGAGCCAGGAGGACAGGAGTTTGAATCCAGCCTCAGACACTTGGTACTCACCAGCTGTGTGACCTTGGGCAAGTCACTTATGCCTGGCATCCAGGTCCGGTCATATTCATATCTGATCACTGGATCCAGATGGCTCTAGAGGAGAAATTGAGGCTGGTGGCTTAGCACAGCCCCTATCTCTTTCAAGTCTAATTCATGTGCTCATCATGGCATCATCTCCCAGATGTCATGGCCTTTTTCGAGAATGAAGGACATATATCATTATCATGGAACAAATAGATTCCATCTTCCACCTAGGTCTTCTGGGTTGGCTGACGTTTTTGCAGTCTTGGGCTTTGTTTTTGTTTCTGTCTTTCTCCTTCCCAGTCTACTTAAACACTGATAAACGATAATAGTCCTTACCATGTTGTGGGAAAGGACTATAAATACCTAACAAAGGAGTTTTCATTTTCTCTTAGTGGTCATCAAAGAGCCAGTGGATTTTCTTGGGCAGAAAGTGACATAGTTGTCCATTATTTCTTCCTGAAGACTGATATAAACTCAAGAGAAACACAGTGTTAGGGAAATTTAGAATGACTTTGATTCTCTTCTATCAGCTGAGTATAAACACTTGCTCAAATAGGTAGTCTCAGGACTTTGAGACAAGCAAAAATTTATAACCTTAGTGGTTGGTTTCAAGACTCACTAAGTTTTAATTATTTCCTCGTTTTAGAGGGTAGTCCTTAAAGTTACTGCTGTTCAATTGTTATCTAACTCTTAATGTCCTCATGGATCATACAGTCCAAGGGGTTTTCTTGGCAAAGATACTGAAGTGGTTTGGCATTTCTTTCTCCAACCCTTGGAGCACAACTCAATTGCCCTACAATTTCCAGCTAATGTAGCTAATATAGGAAAAACATCAGATTTACCTAGTGTTTTTTAGTCATTCAGTCTGTCCAATTCTTTGTAACCCCATAGACTAGCACTCTAGACCCTTCTATTCTCCATATCACTCAATGTCTGTCCAAGTTCATGTTCATTGCCTCCATGAAATTGTCTATCCATCATATCCTCTGCCATTCCTTTTCCTTTTATCCTAATCTTTCCCAAATGCCAGGATCCATTCCAATGATGTGGCCAAAGTGCTTTAATTATGTGGCCAAAGTACTTTTTTCCCCCCAAGCTGATTTCCTTTGGCTCACACTGCTCTGTGAAATGTTTTCTGAAATGTGGTAGCTCATTGTTTCTTGGGAGGCAACCAGGTGTGAACTCCCCAACAGAGCTTCTTGAGTCCTCTGTTCTGTTTGCACAGCCTGTGTCTCTCCCTGATGATGATGATGATGATGATGGTGGTGGTGGTGGTGGTGGTGATGATGTTTGTCCATGGCATCAGGGGGAGGTGATGCCATGACATGGATTTGAGTGAGGGGGTACTGTACTAAATGATGAGCTTCATGCCTAACTTTCTTCTCCCGAGCATGCAGTGGATAAAGCACTGGTTTTGAGATCAAGAGGACGGGAAAATCCGGCCTCAGATATCTACTAGCCATGCGACTTTGGGCACAATATTAGGGAAAGTCACTAACCTTAACTACCTCACATCTAGAACTATCTCTAGTTGTCCTGATTCATATCTGGCCACTGGATTCAGATGGCTCTGGAGGAGAAAATGAGGCTGGTGATTTAACATAGCTGCCATCCCCTTCACTCAAATCCAATTCTCATGCTTGCCATGGCATCAGCTCCCTGCTGTCATGGTCTTCTTTGAGAATGAAGGACAAACATTATTGTTATTGACCAAAGTATTGAAGCTTTATCTTCAGAATTTGATCTTCCAATGATCAGCCTGAATTAATTCCTTTTAAGTATCAACCAATTTGTTTTCTTGCTGGCCAAGGGACTGTCAAAAATCTGCTCCCAAGAGCACAGTTTATAAGGGTGAATTGTGAGACATTCAGCTTTCTTTACCTATATGGAAATGGATTTGGTTAAACTCATCTGTATTTTTCCTTCTTTTTCAGAATCATGATTCCGGTAACGGAATTCAGGCAGTTTTCTGAACAGCAGCCTGCATTCAGAGTACTGAAACCTTGGTGGGATGTGTTTACAGAATATCTCTCTGTAGTCATGCTAATGATTGGTGTGTTTGGCTGTACCTTACAAGTAAGTAAATAAAATGCTAGCATAAATCCAGGGCTGGGAGATGTGGGAATAAAGGAAACCTTTTCTTTTAAATAAGTTTTATTGGTTAAATATTTTTAGATATCATTTTCAGAAATATTATCTCTTTCCTACTCTCTCCCTCCATCAAAATCAAACTCTTCCTTTGAACAAAACTCAACACAGTGACCGCAATTCACAATGAAATGGCAGCACTGTGCCTCAGTAGTTCTCCCTCCCCTCTACTGACTCCTCTCCAAGTGCTTTGCTTTCTTATGACACTGGCCTCCCTGCTCTTATTCACATGCCACACACATCTCCTGGCTGAGTGTTTTTCATCCTCCTCTCTGGCTCCTGGCTTCCTTCAAGTTTCAGCTAAATTTCTGCCCGCTACAAGAAGACCTTTCCAATGATGGCACCTCCTCCCTCAGACTACACTCTAATTATCTTGTACATAAGTATTTTGTTTGTATATAGTTATCAGCATGTTGTCTCCCCCCTTTTGACTGGGAGTGGGCTCCTTGTGAGCAGTCTCTATTTGCCTTTCTCTGTATGTCCAATATTTAGCACATAGGAGGTACTTAATGCTAGCTGACTGACTTAAAGAAGGGAAAGTATGATTCATAACCTGCTCTCCAGAATCATCTTTAGTTTTCCATTGACTTTCGTTGATCCTTCGCATTTTTGTTGTCATTTTGTTTATGTTATTCTTTGAGTTCTGCTTAGGTTACCTTGTTATCTGCCCATATTCCTCTGAAAAGAAATCACCAGAGTTCTATTTTACTGCATCCTGTTGCAATTCTTGCTGTGGCATAGCAGGGAACCGAGCCTTTTTGGACGAGCTTCCTTGGAGCTCAAACACTGCAGTCATTCATAAATGTTCTGATATACTTTCACTGAAACTTAAAGGCAGTCGACTGATGGGCAAGCAGGTTATTGTTGTTGAGTCTTTTGGTTTTATTTTGCTTGTAAAAAAGTATTGAAAATATCCCTGACTTTAAGAATTGTTGAATAATGAAATAAAAAAAATTCAGTTCCTGAATTTAGGATCACAAGATCATAAATTTAGAGCTGAGAACAATCTTAGGTGTCATCTAGTACAACCACCCTTCTCAACCCATTCTGTTGGTGAGGAGCTGAGGGCCAAAATGGATAAGTGACTTGACTTGTCCAAGGTCTCATAGGTAGTAACAGAGCAAGGATTTGAACTCATGCCTGTTGACTTCAAAGCCAGTCACTTTCTCCTATGCCACACTACCACTTTCAAATGAAATATTTTTCTTTTTTTAAGACACTCAGGGTTAAATGACTTTCCCAGGGTCACACAGTTTATAAGTGTCTGGGGCTAGATTTAAGGACCAATGTTAGCTTCTTGGATATTTTTCCTCAGGTGAATGTCTTTTGGCACAATGTTAATTCTAAGCTCTAACTAAAAATTAACCTTCTGTGTTATATCACAATACTAATTGGAGTACTTCCCTCTTCAATGTGTAGTCACTTCCTCTGGCAGTGAGAGTGACTCTTGTCCACTCCTTTTAAAAAGGAATCTTATGTTCTTGTCCTCCTATGAAGCAAAAAGGACCCCAAACACCATCTAGTCTAATTGCCCTCATAAATGAGGAAGCATCAGAGAGGTTGTCACTTGCCCAGCGTCATACATCAAATCAATAAGGCATTTCCAATCTTTCCCCTTTATAACACCTACATAGAGGGATGGGAGTGGGTGGGATAAAGGGCTTCCTTTCCTTCTTGAATATTCCTTGGATGCCAGTTCAAAAGTGGACCTTGTTAAGTGCCAGTGAAATATAAAGACAAAAAAGGATGCATCTCTGCCCCCAGAGGCTTCCATACCATTCCCATGCTAATAGCATACCTGTCTCTGGGTTACTCCACCATGGTTACATGTCTCCCCACTGAACTTGCTTAGAATGTGATGCAGTCATCAAATTTTAGATGTAAGAATCTTAGCAGTCATCTCCTCTAGATCTCTACTTTTACAGATGAGGATACCGAGGTCCAGATATGGTTAAATTCAAGGTCCAAGGTCAGGTGGTTATGAGAGAGTTTGGGGTTAGAAAGCAAGTCTCACATCTCAAGTCCAGGGTTCTTTCCAATCATCCCTATTGTTTGTATTTCCTATGGTAGAATGAAATGGGAGCCTAGGGAAGCTCTGGAGAAACCCTAATAGATAAGAAAGAATTAGTTTATTTGGGGAAAAAATGTGAAATTCAAGATCACCTAGAAAAATGGTCATATTGAGCACTCCTAACACCAACACAAGGTCAACTAGGTGGCACAATGGATAGAATGTCAGGGTCTGGAGTCAAGAAGACCCATCTTCATGAGTTCAAATTCAGCCTCAAGATGCTGACCAGCTGTGTGACCCTGGACAAGTCCCTTAACCCTGTTTGCTTCAATTTCTTCATCTGTAAAATGAGCTGGAGAAGAAAATGGCAAACTCTTCTGGTATCTCTGCCAAGAAGAGCCCAAATGGGATCACAGAACAGTTGAACCACTGTCAAACATGAAGTAGCTTTTGCCCTCAAAACTCCCCATGGTAGCAGAACTCAATTAGAACTTCATTGGAAAAATGTTTGACAAAATTTTTTTTAAATACAATAAAATTTGGATAATGTTACATTTTAAAAGTAAGTCAATGTGTACCCTCAAGCATGCTTATGTATGGGCCTGTTTCTATTTGAGGTTGAGAGCATTGATTGGGAGGCCACATATCCCTTAGGTCCAGGAGTACGTTCAAATGTTTCCTGCAAATTTGGTCTCATTAAACATTCTCCTAATTATCCATACTACCATAGAGAAAAGGAGAAGGAGAGGGAGACTCTACAGACTATGCAAGTCCCTTCTCTCATATGGAAGGACTTCTAATGTGTTCTGAACTTGTCTGATTTCTATTTGGCAATGGCAGGCTTCTGAAGATGGTCTTAAGGAATCAAACAGTCATTAGATATTTGTTGAGTTGAAAGCACTGTGATAGAAACAAATGTGATAAGGGAGCAGTATAGGCGACACCTGTTAAAAATAGGAAGAGGGCTGGGCATTAAAAGGTCTCAAAGTACAATAGTATTGGAGTTGGACCATGAAGGATGTAGAGATGCCATACAAGTGGGAAAGGGTGTTAACACTGTGGGAGATCATTATGCAAAAAGAACATGGTAGCCAACATAAGTCTTTGTGGAAGGATAGTGACCCAGAATGAAGGGTTTCTTTTGGATTCCCAATGGGATAAAATGTTGAATAGCCGAGCCAAGACCATCTTGTTAAGGACTTGGAGAGAGGTTAAGGGCTAGGACTATAGTCAGTGGGAGCCACTGAAGAAGTTTGGGTGGAGAAGTGATAAGGTGAGAATTGTAGATCACTTTGGATAAGTATGAGAGTCTAGTTATGAGTCTGACTTCAGAGAAGTGAATAGTGAAGTACACTCTCAAATACTAAAATGTGATCAACAGTGGGGAGGGGTTTGGGCTAGGGCCTGAATCTCTGGGACATAGGATAATGAGCTCCCTGAATAGAATATACCTTCCTCCAACCCAGATCAGCCTCTTTTCGGAAACTTAGTCTTAAGTGTACTGAAGTATACTGAAAAGATCACTGAATTGCCCAGGGTCCCTCAGCCAGTATGTGGTAGAGCCCAGATGAACCTGGCTCCTAAGCAGCTTTCTCTCCCCCTTGCAGTGTTATCATCTATAAAACAACAGAAACAGCCCTGCCCCTATGGAGGCCACCTTCTGCTAACTTCTATGTAAGCACTTGTGCGTAGTGCTTGGGGTGTTAAGGGAGGATGAGTGCCTTTGGCATGAGGGCTGCCAGGCTGCTCATCCATACCTTTGGTGACCACCTTTATCCAACACCCAAGAAGCTGTAGCATGTGCAATGGCCACACACTGGTAAAAATGTCTCATTGCAAATCTCAAAATGCTAGCTACTCTATTTTTATTTTAGTCGCCTGGCTAATTAGTATTTAATATAAGATCTGAACCTAGGTTTTCCAATTTCCAAAACCAGTGCTCTTCCCACTCCAACATGCTGCTTTTCTAAGAAGACTTGATTTCAAATCTAGCCTCAGACTCTAGCTGTCTGACCTTGGGCAAGTCACTTTACCTTTATCTGCCTCAGTTCCCTCATCTGAAAAATGGGGATAATGATAGTTTCCATCTCTGAGTTATTGTGAGGATCAAATGAGAAAATAATTGGTAAAGTACCTAGCAGAGTGTCAGATACATTGTTAGCATTATATAAGCATTAATTATTATTATTAAATAATAAAACTTAATAATAAGTATGGGAGAGGAACAGAAGACACCACTCATGAAATAATAATTGGTCAAATACTTAGCATATTGTTAGCATTACATAAACATTAGTTGTTATTACTAAAAATAGTATTTAATAATAAATATGGGAAGGGAGAGGGTAGGACTCACAAAAGTGACACTAATATTTTAACTTTGCTAAATGAGAGACTGTTATATGCAATAAAGATATTAAGAAGCCAAGGTCTTTGTGAAGAACGAGAAGATAAGATAATAAATCCAATTAGCCTTTCCTGAGTCTTATTATCTGTTATATGCTATATTTCCTGAGGGGAAGCACTTTTATTTTTTGGCTTTCTTTGATCATTGCTTGCTTTTTTTTTTTTTGATGATATTGTTTGTCCTTCATTCTCAAAGAAGAAAGGTGATGTCATGACAAACAAGAGAATTGGATTTGAGTGAGGGGAAGCTTTGCTAAGTCACTAGCCTCGCTTTCTCCTCTGGAGTCATCTGTCCAGTGGCCAGATAGGAATCAGGATGACTGGAGATGGCTCTGGATTGAAGGGTGAGTGACTTGTCCAAGGTCACACAGCTAGTCTGTCAAATGTTTGAGATCACATTTGAACTCAGGTTCTCCTGACTCCAGGGCTGGTGCTCTCTCCACCATACCACTTAGAGATGCAGGAATAAGATATCTTACTGGAAGAGTCAGTTTTTGCTAATTAGTTTCATGGGGTTGCTATGGAGAGCCTGGAAGTGGGAACTCAAAAGCGTCCTTGCTTGCCCTTCCCCCCTCTTTCCAGACAACTGGGAAGTTGTCAGATGTTCACAAAAGGAGCTCCTTAACGATAAAAGGGATCAGCTGGAACTGCGTTCACAGTTCTCATTGGTTCTTTTGGGTCTTGCCCAGGGTTATGTCAGAGTGTTGTCCTGTCCGAGTATTTACTGACATTGTCTTCTTCTCTGTGCTCTGTTCCAACTCAACAGACCAGCTCCCGGCATTTTTCTCCTAAGAATGGAGCTTGTTTATAGAAACCAACAAATGTTGACAACAGCATGCTGCTTTGGACCAATATACATGCATGCTCTATTAGAATGAAGCTGCAGAGGACTCAACAAAACTTTAAGGGTGGTCCTAGGGGTATATTGGGTCACACATGTTAGGCTGGATTCATAGCATGATGGCAAAGAGCATTTAATATTGGGAATGGCCTTTGGCTAATTCATACTACACCCTAGCCATGAAAGCTTGATGATGGGACCGAGAAGGTGGGGATAGCTTTCCAATGATAGCTAGATAAGTAAATAAAGTCAAAATGACTCTATTCATTTTCACAATATTATTCAGTTATTCAAAATACAAAATTACTAACAAAGCTACCAAAAATGCTTGCAAAGGGAAGCAGTACCACATGGGGAGATATTTAATAGAGGCTTTTAATTTTAGATCTGCCAAATCATCCGATAATATTGGGCTTAATGAATACCTTCCTAGTCAACAGAGAGTCCTTTCTAAAACTATAACTTGGACTTCTGTTCACATTTCTGGATTAACTTTTACTGAACAAGTCAGTGCTATTCTCTGGACCTCAATTTTTAAGATCTGTTAAATTAGAAATACCAAAAGAATTTCAGGATTTATCTGTTAAGGTAAAGAGTTAAGTAGCATAGTGAATAGAATACTGGATTTGATTATGAAGTCTTTGGTTGAGATAAGCCCTCTGAAACTTACCTATATGACCCTGGGCAAACTCCTTAGTTTCTACAAAACTCAGTCTCCTCTCTGTAGAGTTGGGATAATAATACATAATGTCATTCTTTAATAATATTTATTGAACCTGTTTCATTGGGGTATTGTGAATACTGGTGAGAATAATGTATGTAAAATGATTTTGAAACATTAAAGCACTATGTTAATATCAATTATTATTATTATTAAGTTTATCAAATAGAAGCTTGGTAAAACTGCTTAATTATTGATTGGCAAAATGTTTCAGTAATGAAATGATCACCTGCTAATTCATAGAATAACTAATGTGATAATTTATACCTCTCAGGGTTGATAAATCATTGATTAATAATAGCTAGTAATAATAATAGTAACAATACTAATAATACTAGCAGTCAACATTTTTGTAGGTCTTTACGATTTGCAGTGCACCTTACATGCATCAAGTCATTAAAGGCTCAAAGCCCTGTGAACACCCTATTTTATGTGTGCAAACATTTGCCTTGTTTATACATACATGTTTATGTACATTTATATTCTTTCCAGAAAGTAGGCTTCTGGGGCAGCTGGGTGACGCAGTGGATAGAGCAGCAGCCCTGGAGTCTGGAGGACCTGAGTTCAAATCCAACCTCAGACACATAATAATGACCTAGCTGTGTGGCCTTGGGCAAGCCACTTAACCCCATTTGCCTTGCAAAAGCCTTTTAACAAAAGAAAAGAAAGTAGGCTTTCTATGAGTAGGTACTGGGTCCTTGTGTTTTGTTTTTACCATCCTCACTACTTGCACAGTAGCTAGAATATGATGATACATGTTTTATGATAACATTAGAATGTTCTGATGTTTTATGATAGCATTAGAATATTATAAAAACACATGTTTTATTACATCAGAAAATTATAATAATGTTTTATGATGGCATCAGAATATTATAATAATTATATAATAATGTAATAATGATAAGGATTAGAATATTATAAAACATTTTATAATGTCAGGAAATTATGTTTTCTGATAGCATTAGAATATTATTATATAATTAATAGATCAGATGTAATTGATTGAGGTGGTAGCATCCAAGAGATGACCTACCTTCATTATTATATCTTTCAAGTGTCAGAGCTATAACTACCATTTAGATGGCTTTAAAGCCATCTAACATTCTTTATACAGTAACAGCCAGCCCTTCACACACTCATCACTTATTGACTTCACTTTACTACTCCTTTCTTGGTTTACGTGTGGAGCATTTTTAATTTGTCAAGATTTACTGTTGAATGGTCTTAATAAAAGAAGGTGAAAAGGCCTCTCAGGTTTCCCCATTAAAAGTTACCTCCTGCTTTCTTTCTTACTTGCTTATTTGTTTGTCAGAAGTAACAAACTAAAAATCCTCAAATTTCTTTATTCATACAGAGTGAATTAATATAACATCCCAATGAGGCAGGTTCAACTGACACCATTAAAGAACAAAACAATATTATTACCCAATTTTTACAGAGGAAACTGAGTCTCAGAGAGGCTAATGGGCTTGTCCATGGTCACATAGCTAAGTTTCTGAAGTCTGATTTGAGTGTAAAATCTTAGAATTTAAAGCTGGGAAGCAACTCAGAAGTCACCAAGTCTAACCTGATTGCTTTGTAAGTGAGGAAACTGAAGACCAGAGAGGTTGAGTGACTCTGAAGTCCTGTAGGTAGGAAAATCAGAAAAGAGATTCAAACCATTGAACCTCTAAGGATGACCTCCCCACTTCCCTTGCTCTGTTCCATGTCAATCCATTTTGGAGTCTGTCTGCAAATATCTCTACCCACTTCTTCATCATTCCTTTTAAGATGTAGTAAGGAGTAGTTTAATGAAGATTTAAAATTCACATCTAAGTCAGATTTCTTTTAAAGGTGGGTGGTAGTTATAGCCGTGACCCTTAAAGATTTATGTAATTTATTAATGGTTCTTTAGAGTTTTAGTTTTTAACCAGCTGAGGAACTTTCGGATCTAGAGTTCAAAGACCATCCAGTCCAACCTTCCATGTACAAGAGACCTTCTACAATGCACTCAACAATGGGTCGCATCTTTGTTAGAGGACCTCCAATAAGGTGGAGTTCACGATCTCCTGAGGCAACTCATTCTAGCTGTTAACGTCAAGTATAAATTGACTTCCTAGAAACCTCCACTCACAGCTCCTAAACCTGCTCTCTGGAGGCCCAGCAGAAAAGTCTAAACCCTTTGCCTCTGATTTATTTCTAGACAAATGATTCTTTTCAAAGCTATTGGAGAAAACACTATTCCTAGGATCTCGCTAATTTTGTCAAAAAGTTATTATTCATTTAAAAGTAGACCAACACACAACATTCTAGGGAGGCTGCATATGCCCAAGAGATCAATAGGGTAAACACTCAGTTTTGTGATGTAAACGTTATTCAAAAACTAACCACAGTCCATGTTTTAAACCTAGTCCTAAGCCTGTTTATAAACTCTTCACCTATCCATAAGTCTGTTAGGTAATATGTTCCATGTTCTTCAAATTTTCACAAATATCTCCCTTTATATCTGGGTCATGTATCCATTTTGATCATATATTGGTAAATTATAGGATTGATCTATGCCCAATTTCTGTCAGATTGCTTTCCCAACAATTTTTACCAAATAATGAATATAAAGATTAAGTTTGGTAAAATTGTCATTTTTATTATATTGTCCCTGTCTGCCCATGAACAATTAATATTTCTCTGTTTATTTTAATATTTAATTATTAATTAATTAATTTAATTAATATTTAATGTTAATAAGGGAATGAAGTTAAATGACTTGCCCAAGGGCACACAGCTAGGCAATTATTGCATATCTGAGTCTCCATTTGAACTCAGGTCCTCCTGACTCCAGGGCTGGTGCTCTATCCACTGGGCCACCTAGCTGTCCCTGTTTATTTAAATTTATTTATTTATTTAAATTAAATTTATTTAAATTTTGATTTTATTTGTGTATAAAGTTGTTTTATGATTTTTGTTCATATGGATCCTGGGTTTGTTTTGATAGGTATTTCGTAATATCTAAAGTTATTTTTAAATGTAGTCTCTCTCTCTCTCTCTCTCTCTCTCTCTCTCTCTCTCTCTCTCTCTCTCTCTCCCTCCCTCCCTTCCTCCCTCCCCTGTAGGATTTTGCTGCTGATAAAGGAATAGGGATGATTTATGTGGGTTTAATTTACTGATAAAGGAATAGGGATGATTTATGTGGGTTTAATTTATATCCTGCCATCTTGCTGAAATTATTATTTCTAGTTTACTTCTTACAATTACTTCCCTATTCCACACCCTTTTAAGGAAACTTTCTCTTAAACCTCCTTTTCTTTGTTCTACCTATTTCTCTAAGGATTCCTCCCTTTTTTCTCTATCTCACACTCCTAAATTTTAATCTACATATACTTCTTAGAAAACTCCCCCTTAACCAATTTCATCACCTTTTTTCTTTATAAATTTAGAAGACTTTTATACCCTTCTAGAGTATATGTAGTTCCCTCTTTAACCTGATTCTGCAGTATCAGTTCTTCCTCTTCTGCCTCATTTATATGAAATAATTGTTCTTTTTACCTTTTCCTGCACATGTTGCTTTTTTAGAATCATCATAAAATACTTGGCTTATCCCCAATCTTTCTTTCAAATTATTCAATAACTAATGGCAGTCTTAAGAAAACTGTTTACATTTCCATGAATAAAAAATAAACAATATGACTTTATGAAATCCCTTGCACTTGGCCTTTCATATTTACTTATATTTCTGCTGGATCTCACACATCAAATTTCCCATTAAATTCTAGTGCTTTTAAGACAAAAACCTGATCTGTCAATTCATTGAATGTCAATTTTTTGTTGTTGTTCAGGAACAAACTTAACTTTGCTGGCTCAGTTATTTTTGGCTACAACTCCAGTTCTTTTGCTCTTTGATATGTAATGTTCCAAGACCTGCAGTCTTTTAGTGTAGCAGAGGTTAAGTCTTGTGTAATTCTAATTGTGACTCCCCAGTATTTGAATTGTTTTTTTTGTTGTTGTTGTTGCACACAATATTTTTAACCTGGGGGTTCTGAAATTTGGCTATGATGGCCCAACAAATTTTCATTCTGGGATATACTTTCAAGTGTATTTTTTCTATTTCTACTTTCCACCACTGTTTAAAACTTCAGGCCAATTTTCTTTATTTCTTGTATCAAGATTTTAGGTAGTCTGATGATTCTTATATTTTCTTGATCTTTTCTCCAGATCAGTTTGTGTATATTATGAGATAATTCACATTCTCTTTTTGTTTGTTTCATTATTTCTTAATATCTTGTATTTGCTTCCCCATGCTTAATTTTAGTTTTTAAGATGTTGTTTTCTTCCTTAAGATTCTGGATCTCTTTTTCTACTTCTTTGACTTTCTTTTCATAATTTTCTTGGTTTTCTTGATCTGTTCTTATTTATTTTTCTAATTTTTTTCTCAATATCTCTTATTTCTTGTTTCTACTTCTTTTTTAAGTTCTTCTAAGAACTCTTTTTGGGCACATGACCATTTGACATTACTCTTTTGGGGTAGAAGAGGCCTTTTTTTGTTTTGGTATCCTCCTCTGAAAATGAGCCCAGGTCCTCTCTATCACCATAGTAGCTATCTATGGTTGACTTTTTTCTGGTTTTCTTACTCATTTTAAATTTTTATTTGTAGCAGTTTATTGCTATTATCACCTGGAAGATGGTGTCTCTGACCTCAGGTCATTCTTAATTGTTCTTTTCCAAGCTTTGTTTAGGATCCGACCTTAGCACTTCTTTTCACCCCCCAAGTCACAGCTAGGGACCCCAACCACACTATTCTGGAAATGCTCTTGTTCCTTGAGGGCACTCCAGTGTCTGTAACCTTCAGTTATCCCCTCTGGCCTGGAACCTAAACCAGGAACTCAACTCTCCTGTAAGTATCCTGTAAGTACAGTCAGCATTCCTACCTCATTGCTTCTACACTCCAGGAGTTTGTGCTGCTTCCTTCTCACCTACAGCAGCAGTAAAACCCTCTT
Source organism: Macrotis lagotis (assembly GCF_037893015.1). Classification (NCBI taxonomy): domain Eukaryota; kingdom Metazoa; phylum Chordata; class Mammalia; order Peramelemorphia; family Peramelidae; genus Macrotis; species Macrotis lagotis. The sequence continues at coordinate 38,530,006 of NC_133659.1, read as the reverse complement.
ATCGGTGGCAAATCTGGATCTGGTATAGCCTAGCAGCAGAGGGTCCTTCCCTTGCTCAGATGTCACCCCCACATACACTATCTGTGACTGAGGCTGAAGCTACATCCCAGCCCAGCTGGCCCCCTTCTCCCCCTTGTAGTTTGCTGTTTCATTGGACATAGCCTGAAGTGGTTTGCACTTCACTCAGGCAAAACCTTGATCCCTAGGGTCATTCCAAGGGTCTTTATCCCAGGAGAACCAGTGCTCTGCCCCAACTCTTGTTTATTTTTCTCAACATTCACTTTGAAGCAGCAATTTTGTCTTATTTGTGGAAGAAATTGGGAAAGCTTGGAATTTTCTGACCTATTCCAACATCTTCCCAGAATCCCCCCCCCCCCCATATTCACTTTATATCCTTGTTCAGAGATGTCAGGTCATCTTCTTATAACCAAATTCAAAACAAGCCAGACTCTTACCAAATATAGCCAAATGTTCTAAAATGGAAACAGGAACTAGGAGTCGTCCACCCCTATGAAGTCCCAAAGGGCCTGCCCTTGTGAATTGGACAGAAGAAAGGTATTTCCTGCTCTCTTTATTTTTTTAATGCCATTGAAAATAGCTCAAGGTTATCATAGATGGTTTGCCCGAATCAAGTTTCTCATTTCTCATTGCTGTTCGTTCTAGGAAGTTTGTGACTTCCAAGATTCTGATTCCCAACAAATAGAGAGATTCTCATGCAAATCTAGTTCATCTCCTACATCTCTGTCAGAGAAGGTGACATGGGGACCCCTCAGAAACCCTGGGATCTAAATCCTTGGGATCTGGAAGTGAGAACAATATTCTTGGTTATCTGATCAAGCCATTGGTGAACTCTTGAGTAGTTCAGAAGAGATGATGTTAGAAACTAGTGCTGCTCTCTGAAGATAGTTGGCTCTCCCATTCTACCAACTGTTGATGCTTCTTTTTCCCCCCTTCTTCCAAATCACATTTTGCCTTGTGAAAAGAGGCTCAGAAATTTTCACTTCATGAGCATATTTTATTCTTAGGAATTCAGAGTGAATAAAATTGCATAGGGTGCTAATGGGGATGCTTAAAATAAAACCTGAATTAGGACAGGTTTATACATATGCTGATAAAACCTCTCTGGGGTCAGGATAATTTAGTATTCTGCTCAAGTCTTGGGAAAGAAGTAGGTTAGGACATTTTAATAGAAATGTTATGAGAAGTAAAATTTTAAAAAATTTTATTAACATCTCTGAATATACCTACAGGTAGGACCTGGGCTGTGATACGCAATTACTTTTTTGTTTTTTAGATTTTTGCAAGGCAAATAGGTTAAGTGGCTTGCCCAAGGCCACACAGCTAGGAAATTATTAAGTGTCTGAGTTCAGATTTGAACTCAGGTCCTACTGACTCCAGGACTGGTGCTCTATCCACTGCACCACCTAGCCGCCCCAGGCAATTACTTCTTGTGGAATGGTGGATAAGAACCAAACTGTGAATGATAATACTCTATGTATATTTTCAGCTCATAGAGCTGGAAGGAAGTTCAGAAGTACTTGAAGACTTCATTAACTTACAGATGAGGAAACTGAGTCCAGAGAAGTGAAGTCAGGGTCTTGCAGGTGATGTCAAAGACAAAATCTGAACCTACTTTCTCTAACTCAAGAACCAATGTTCTTCCCATTTTATGCTGTTGATTATACAATTTTATACTGTAAAAACCCTATACAAGATCAATACCATTATTTTCATGTACTATTACTCAATTTTTTTTGGATAGATCTATGATTTCAGCCATATGGGAACTCTTTCTACTGATGTGTATGAGCAGTCCTCTGTAACCTAGAGCAGGGTTTCTCAATTTTATTTTATTTTAGGACACCATCACACTCTTAAAAATCATTGATGATTATCCAAAGTGCTTTTGTTTATGTAGTTTAACCAATATTTACTATATTAGAAGCTAAAATGTCTTAGTATTATTATGAAAATAGGACTGCACTTTGAGAAGCACTGACTGAGAATTGCCAGGGACTTTGGATAATTAAATTACTTGCCCAGGATTACATGGCTACTCTAGGACCCAACCTTCTATCCATAATATCACTAAACTACCATTAAGAAAGCTAGGTGGTAGGGCAGCTAGGTGGCACAGTGGTTAGAGCACTGGCCCTGGAATCAGGAGGACCTGAGTTCAAATACAACCTCTGATACTTAATAATTGCCTAGCTGTGTGACTTTGGGCAAGTCACTTAACATCACTGTCTTAAATTTTTAAAACAAGCTATGTGGTTGGATAAGGCAGTGGGCCTGGATTAAGAAGACTTTAGTTCAGAAGTGGCTGCAGATACTTAGTAGGTATGTCCCTTCACCTTTTGCTTCAGTTTCCTCATCTATAAGACAGGGACAATAACACTAGTGCCTACCTCCCAGAGTTATTGTGAAGACCAAATAAATCTTAAATTGCTATTTAAATGGTAGCTGTTATTAACTGTAATCAATAAATAACATTATTCGTATGGTGATGTCTCAACCAAACCATTTACTTTTCACCTTCCTACAACTTTTCATTATGGTTAATCATTCTTTGGACTGTTTCCATGTAGAGAATGGCAGATCTTGAAGAGAATAAATTACCTTTTCTTTTTTTTCCTCCAATCTCTTCAATATGGTTCTGAAGAGATTTCTCTTAAATCATCAAATGACACCATTTCAACACTATGGGTCATTAACAAGAAACATTGATTCTTTCAGATCATTATAATGGATTATTGCCCTACTTTTGTTGAAGTTAGAGATTTCAGCAACATATAGTTCCCCTTCAAATCAATAACATAAGACACTGTTGTAAATTATCGCAAATTTTCTTTGTCAATTCAATGAGATTTCTCTGCTTCATCAACTCCACTGGATAAAAGAGTGTGAACACTTCAAAATTTTTTCTATGGCCCCTAAATACCAAGTTCATGGATTTTATATACAATTATAGCTCCTTATCTTGAATATTTCCTTCATGCCCAGGAAAGGCTAAATAAATTATGGTAAATGAGTATAATGGAATATAATTGAAATGAATATGATGAATACAGAGAAGTACAAACTGATGCAGAGTGAAATAAACAGAGCCCAGAAAACAATATATAAAGTAATGTCAGCAATGTAAGTGGAATAAAAATCACACACAGAAACATCAAAAGTGAATTTTGCAAACTTAAAAAGATAAGCAACACTTAAAAGAAGATAGATGAGAAGATTCTCCCAAATCGTATCATTTTGCCAAAGTGGAAGGTTCCTAAGTATTATGCATTGCCCATATTTTTAGATTTTTAAAAATTTTTATATAGTTATTATAAAAATAATTTTTTTCTTTTTTCCCTTAAAAATATGATTTGTTATATGGGAGAACTCTCTGGAAATGGGAAGAGGAGAGGGGATAGACTAATGATATTTAAAAAATGTATTGGCAATAAAAAGAATACCTGCCTAGACTGTTAAGAAATTCTTATGAGATAAAAGTAAGCCATGCCTTCTTTTCTCCTTCACATTGCTCATGCTTCTACCTGTCTCCTAACAACTTAAAGTCCAAACTCTTTGATACCACACCACACTTATGTGTGGAGAAATGCATAATAAAGTGATTAGAATTCTAGACAGAAAAAAACAGGAGCAGCCCTGACTTGTCTGGGTTAGGATAATGTATTTAACTTTTGGATGCTTCTCCTTATAATTTGCAGGGCAGCTAGGTGGTGCAATGGATCTCTAGCCAGGAGTCAGAATGACCTGAGTTTAAATTCAGCCTCACAAATTTAGTAGCTGTTTAACCCTGGACAAGTCACTTAATCCAGTTTCCCTCAGTTTCCTAATTTGTAAAATAAACTGGACAAGGAAATGACAAATCACTCCAGTACCTTTGCCAAGAAAATCCCATGGACAATACTCTTGGATCACAAAGAGTTAAACATGATTGAACAATTGAACAATAACGACAACCCATAGAGGAAGCATTGCAAAAACTACACTGATATAAACAATCATATAGCTAAGGGAGGGGAACCAAAACCAATATGCCAATTGAGGAATAATGCTGAGGATGCTTCCTAAACATAATACATACTTAATGGCTGTTGAAACAAATCATTTTCTATAATTCAAGTTAGCAATGTCAGCAACTGGATTTGTTTGTAGTACTGTAGAAAAAATACCAATCCTAAAGCCTAAGTTCAAAGCCCAATTTTACCACTTAGGGAATTACTTGACTGTCCTGCCTCAGTTTCCTCATTTATAAAATGAGTCTGACTAAATAAGCTCCAAATGCTCTCTCATCTCAAAATCTATGGTTTCCCCATGTCAGCTGATACAGCTAGAAGTGGGAAATTATATGGTAAAATCTCAGTTAGCCTGTAATAAACTGAACAATGGAATTCTTCTGCTCATTGAAATTTTTACCTCTTTCTTGATTCATCAAGCTACCGATATCTCCCTCCCTCTCAAAATTGCTTTATATTGATTTTTGTCCATATCTTGTATTTACTTATGTGTGAACTTATCCTACCCTTCTGCTTCCAACAGCCTTCTTGCATATAAGCTTCTCTATCATGCTTTTTCTCTGTTTACTCAGTCCTCAGCATACAGTAGATGCTTAATAAATGCTTCCTGAATTGAATTTTTTGAATCATATAATTTGAGAATTAGAAGGTGCCCCTGGTGCCTTCCACTGAATCTAATCCAAACCTGGAAGGAATAGTCAGGTAAACAACCCCAAAGAAAGGGAATCCCAGCCTCAATGAACCTGCTGTCCCCACACAGCATCAAGCAATAAGTTCCCTTTAAACATCTCTCCTGCCCACAACTGCAGTGAGCCCTATGGAAGATAAAAAAGAATTTAATATTTGGACTCTATCTCTAAGATGTCGACATTTCATCTGGGGAGAGAAGACTGATACATAGGGAAATAATTAAGAATTAAACCATGAGGTGGTGAAGCTGCCTAATTTTCCTGTATCTGTGAGGAGCACCAACATTCTTAGTCACCCAGCTTTGTAACTTCAGAGTCACCCTTAATTCTTCCTTCTTCCTCATCCTCACACCCACATCTGCACCTCATCAGTTGCCAAGTCTTTTCAAATCTACCTCAACCCTGTCTTTCCTTTCCATTCCCTCAGCTGCCACTCTAATTCAAACCCTTGTCACCTCTTGTCTGAACTATTAGGAAAACTGAGTAGTTGATCTCATGGCCAACATGATATCTCTAAAGCATGGATCTGACCACCACCCACATCCCTTTTTCAAGGCAGACACCTATGTCTGGAATGTTCTCTCTCCTTAAATTTGCTGTTTAGATTCCCTAGATTCCTTTAAAACATAGCTGCCTTCTGGTCTCCATTCCATACCCCCAAATCTATGCCCACCCTTGATGCTAATGCTAATGCCTTCTTCTTGCATCCACTTTATATGTAATGTGTAAATAAATTTTTAATAGATTTTCTCCCCCATTAAAATATAGATTACTTGCATCCATTTTGCTTTTCTTTGTATCTTCAGAGCTTAGGATGATGGCTACTTCAGAGAAGGTGTCTCATAGATTGGGTAATAATTTTTGTAAATGATTTGTATTGCATAAATATTAACTATTCTTTAAAATCTTGATTGAATCTCCTGTAAACAACTTCAGTTGGGAATTTTGCCTTTTGTATTTCCTTTATATTAATTCAATCAATTTGCATTGAGTTATTTATGATTTGTATATAGCGTTCTGTTAGTTAAGGCATTCTAGAAGTAGAAAATCCTCTGTTTCTTCTCAATTCTGATTTGTTATAAATATCTGTGCATGATAGTTGGTTATGATTCTTCCTACATTTCTTCTGTTGTGGAGTTGACTTTGATAAAGCATTGTGCCCAACCACAAATGAATATATTGTGCAGATGGATGGCAACACCCATTTGTATTATCCATAAAATTTGCTTTGTTCCCTTTTCCTAAGATGATCACCACTTAACATCCCTGTGACTTTGGTTTTTGGGAGCCTTAGTTTTTTTCATCCATAAAATTAAGTGACTAAACTTAGATGACTTCTGAGTTTTCTTAATCTCTAATCCCATTAACTCTTTTGCTTTAAAACTTTAGGCAAGGGCAGCTAGGTGGTGCAGTGGATAGAGCACCAGCCCTGGAGTCAGGAGGACCTGAGTTCAAATCCAACCTCAGACACTTAATAATTACCTAGCTGTGTGACCTTGGGCCCCATTGCCTGGCAAAAACCTAAAAAAAAAACTTTAGGCAAGCTCATTGGGTTATATTCATTGTCATAGATGTTTAGTAGATGAATGTTGAATTGGAGATCAGTAAAGAAATGAATAGGTTTGAGGGTCATCTGCCCAAGACCATTAGTGGAACTTGAATTGGTTGAGGAGATAGATCACTGACCATAATCTAACCCAGCCTTTGCTTCATCCTTCCAAATTTGCTTGGGTACATGCTGTTTAGGTTTAAATATGGGGTAATACAATACAACTAAATATTCTCAGGAAATTCTACTCTAACAATAGACTCTTTTCATGTATTTGGCTATGGGAGAAGGGAATTTTATAATGACTTTTTAATAGATTAATTAAGAGGACAATATGTTGGTGGCCAGAGCATTACTGCCCTGGAAATGAGAAGACCTGGCTCTGACATGGGTACTGAAGGAGAGATCCCTCAAACTCACTGAATCTCATATTCTTCACCCCCACAAAATTAGGTAAAATAATATAATACCACCTACCACCCAGTTTTATGAGGAAAGTGTTCAGAATATTTTAAAAAGTTATCTGAGTTTTTATAATATGATACCATTTCATAATATTGATCCTAGAAGGCATAGGTACTTCACACTATTAAATATTTATTAATTGCTGCTAAATATTTAAAAGTTCTCTCTGCTAAAAAACAAAACAACATTTCCTGAGTCTGCCACATCATTCTGTTACTTTACCATTTCCTGTCTGCCATGAACTTCTCGTCAGAACATGGTGGTTTGAAAGGGAAATGGGTCACCTGGACAAATAGTGTGCTCCCCTCCTTGGAGGGTGTGTTTTTTTAGGGATTCCTTTTGGGTATAGATTGAATTCAGTGGCCACAGGGGTGGCCAATTCTCAAATTATATGATTCAATAAAAATTCAATTAATATGCATTTATTAAGTGACTACTGAGTGCTGGGACCAAGAAAACAGAAACAAAAAAACATGATAGAGAAGCTTACATCCAGAGGATGTGGGAAGCAGAAGTGTATGACATGTATACACATAAGTAAATAAAAGTTATAGACAAAAATCAATATAAAGTCATTTTGAGAGGGGGAGACACCAGTAGCTTAATGAATCAGGAAAGGGGATTTCAAGGAGTTGAGGGGAGGAGGAAATGACCTGAGGACACAGGTAGGAGATGACTGTGACTCAGAACAGCAAGTAGACCTATCTATAAAATGTGTGTTCAGAGAGAGAAGTAATTTGTTATTACCCTAGAAAGGTTTGTAACTGGTTAGTGAATTTTTAAATATCAAAAAAATGAGTTTACATTTTAATCTAGAGGCAAGAGGTAGCCAATAAAGTTTCTGAGGCAGTGAGGTGGTGCACCTGGTATCAGGAAGAGCTAGAGTCAGAAAATCCAGAGTTCAAATCTGACTCCAGACACTGACTAGTTGTGTGACTCTGGGCAGGTCATTTAATCTCTGGATGCCTCAGTTTCCTCATCTGTAAAATGGGGATAATAAATTGAGCCTAACTCCTAGGATTGTGATAATAAAACGAGATTTATTTTTAGAGTACTCAATATGTTTGCTTCTTTCCTTCACAGCACAGTGACTTAGTCAGATTTGGTTTTTAGAAATATCATTTGAGGGGTGGCTAGGTGGCACAGTAGATAGAGCACCAGCCCTGGAGTTAGGAGTACCTGGGTTCAAATCCAGCCTCAGACACTTAATAATTACCTAGTTGTGTGGCCTTGGACAAGCCACTTAACCTCATTTATAAAAAAAAAATAGTCAAAATGTCTTGTGTAGTGTAGTTCACCCATCACAATTCCCATTGAACCATTCAAACAGTGTGGGAAAACAGTTATTGCAGATATTATAGGGGACAGGTGGTAAGAGTCATCCCTTAGGTAGGAATGAGTTCACCAATTCAATGGTTCTATGATTCTGTGACAAAGCTGTTAGCTATAGGCTGGGACTGCAGTGGCCAGAAACTCCATGCAGGAAGGGTGGCCTCCATTTTCAATAGAGTTTAGAGTTGGGGAGAACATCTGTACCAACTCCCCTCATAATATGTGCCAAACACATAGTAAGCGATTAATAACTTACTTGTTGATTGAGTTAATTGATTTCTTCTTTTGCTCTTTCTGCCTTCAGTTTCTCGTCACCCCTTTAACCCCCCAAAGCCAAACATCTTCCTTTCTTGGCTTTCTCTATAGTGGGGAATGGCCAAAAGTAGCAGATCACTGTTTGGAACTGGGGCAGGGGGAAGAAAATAAAATAAATACAAATGATAAATCTATTCATATTCAGTTCTCAAGACCCCCCTCCCCCAAAGTCAAGGTGCTAAAATTCATTTTGACAAGGGAAGGAGTAAAGATAGAATGGCTGGATGTCCCTTTCAGTAGATATGGCTATTATTTTATCTTTCTTTGGAATCCAAAGGCAACCCTCCCAGTGACAAGGACCTTCCCTTTTCCTGCTTCTGTGTCTCTTGTGAGTCAGTGCTCTGTTTTCTGTTTGAGGAATTATCAGGGTTCTTTCACTTGGGCAGATGGGAGTTGAGGACAGAGAATGAGAATTAAAAGAAAAGAATTTGCTTTATCTTCTGGGAAGCTGAAGTGACCAGAGACAAATTGTTGGCCAAGTCATGCTGACATCTGTGTGCACTGGCCAAGTCTGTGTTTTTGATTTTAAAATATTCTTTAACTCTGAACAACTTGAAAGATTTACTTGTGGAAACTACATTAAATAACTGATGAACTACCTTGAAGCTTTCTGCCTACCTTCTGCCAATGTGGCTGTTGTAATCTATCTGAAGTTTTTTCAATTACTCTAAAACATGGGAGTACTTGTGGCTCTTCTGGGCCTCGTTGCCCAGCAAAAACTTGTCAAGTACCATACATGCAAATTAATAATTATTTATGACTACAATGTAACCCATATTAGCAATGAATATAATAATAAAATGTAATCATGCTGCTTGAATAGGTTTTGAGAGCTGTATCCCCCCAGACCATGGGTTGTACACACCTGTGCCTGAAATAAAAAAATTAGGAAATTAATCTTATTAAGATGAACAAAAAACCACATTAGTGCTTCATTTTAAAAAATCATGGATTCTCTTAAGCTGTTTTAACTTGGTGATGGTTGAAATCAATCTTATTAAAATGGACAAAATAACCACAATGATAGGGCCTTATTTTAAAAAAATCATTGTTCCCTCAGTTAACTTGTAGAACAGAGGATCGTAACCTGGAATCCATGAACTTGGTGATTGTTGATTTTTTGTTTTTGTTTTCTGACTAATTTGCATTTTAATATAGCTGATTTCTTTTGTAATCTTATTTATGGTATTGAAAAGCATTCTGAGAAATGGTCCTCATTTCCCCCCTGAGAATTATACTTGTAACAGTTTGCTTTGATGGGGTTGGGGGGATTGTTGAGGGGCAGGTGTTTCAAAATTTGTTAAAAAAAATTATCGTTTTAAAAAACTCTGCCCACAACAGACAAGAAACAATGCTAATAACAACATTTTGTAGGAGAACATTTCCTTCCCCACAGAAGGCAAGGTCTTTGTTTGCACCATAATGAATAAAGCGGCTTGTAGGTCAGAATGGTTCAATCTTTGCCATAGCATGGTAGCAGCCATCGTACTCAGATGAGCAGAGATACAAGCACTGGTTCTGGTGAAACAGGACTCATTTACCAAAAGTAAAATAAGGATATGCAGCTCCCCCTGTATACTATCTTTGCCATATCCTTTTACAGCTTCATTTCTTGCCCAAAAGTTTTATTAAATCTGAACAGGACTGACAGTGTTGAAGTGGAAACAAAACCTGTATTTACTGGGGCTCATCCTACCATCCAAGAAAAATTTCTAATCTACTGAAGTTCCATGGATCTAAGGATCTTAGATTCAGAAATCTGATTTAGACTGAGCACAGCAGGCTTATTTTCTAGATGAGGAACCTAAGGCCCAGAGGCTTGCTCAAAGTTATACACTTACAAAACAGGGTTGGAGTTTGAACTCAAGTCTTTTATCTCCAAAACCCCATGGTTCAAAAGCTAAGACTAGAAAATAAGAATTGAAGATGAAGAATTGGGGGTCAGCTGCCTAGAGATTATGGTTGTCATGGCTCATTCTATTGTTAAAGAAAAAGAGGATGAGAGAGAGAGAGTCTTGGAGCCCACCTACCATGAAGGGTTTGATAGATGGATGGGCTAATGAAGCAAAGAAGGAAGGATCAAAGAAGTATGAGCACCAGGAGAATAGGGCACGATTTGGGTCTAGTTGTTAGAGTAGGCGATGTTTGCCTGAATCCTAGCGTCCTTTCTAGCTTCAATCTGTAGTCCTAGAATAGCCACGTTACTATTTTAAACCACTGTTCTTGCCTTTGTGTTATTCTATAAACAAGGCAGTTTTCCTCCCAGATATCGTTTCCAGATAATAACTCATAAATCTGTGTTGGAAGAACCCAACTGGGACCTTGCTCATAACTGTCCCTTCTGCCCTTAATAGTTCTAATGACTCATATTTCTAAAACCTTTATTTTTTACAAAGAGTTTCTATCACAGTACTGTGAAGGTAGTTATCATAAACATTCCCAAGAATACAAATGAGGAAACTGAGGATCAGAGGAATTAGTGACTTAATCAGGCAGAATTGAATCTGGGTCTACTAACTACAAGCCTAGGATTTTTTCATCACACACACACACACACACACACACACACACACACACTAAGTTATGTAATTGTCCCATCATCAAATGGGACATGCTTAACTGATTATGCTACACAAAAAGTTGGTGAGCTTCAAAACATAAATGGAAGTGTTCCCATAGAGAACGCTTCCATATCTCATATCCACTTCCATATCCACTCCCATAAAGAGTTGTTATTAGCACTATTTCCTGTTTGTTGTGGGCAGTTTTTTTCTTTTTTCCTGCATTAAAAAATAACACAGAGGGCGTGAGCAGAGGAATTGTAGGCTAAACATTGAAAAACATAGCCCCAATAATCCCTCCCAGCTCCGTCAAAGCAAACTGCTACAATTCCCAAAGAGAAGGAACAAATAACTAAAAGGGAAAGCAAGGGGAAAACCACACTTTCCACAGTTGTCTCCAAATCTCCCAGAGACTTTGTCTGACTGTTCTCTGAAGGAACAATCAGACCTTGCTTGTCTTCCCTTCCCTTCCCTCCCAAGTCCTGACCTAGGGTACTGTATCTCTGGTATATAACCAGATAAGTTGACATCATTTTTTGGGTTTTTTTTTTTTGTAAGGCAGTGGGGTTAAGTGACTTGACCAAGGTCACACAGTTAGGTAATTATTAAGTGTCTGAGGTCAGATTTGAACTCAGGACCTCCTGATTCAGGGCTGGTGCTCTACCTACTGTACACCTAGCTGCCCCAGTTGACATATGTTGTCACAGTCTATATTTCAAGCTGTTCCTCTGACTTCTCTTTTTGCTTTTAGCACAGCCCATTCATATCTCCCTTGAGCAAATTTCTTGTCTTTTTTGCTTGCTATTTATAGTCAACTCCTACCTTGTTGTTCAGATGTTTTCCTGGAAAGCACAACATAAAGGAGATTTTATTTTGGATTGTAGTAACTGAGCCTCTTATTATTGCCCAAAGGAAGCATAGACTAAATGGGTCATAATAATAATATCATTTTCCACGGTACTTTAAGAACTGCAAAATACTTTATAAATATTCTCATTTTAACTGTCTCAACAACCCTAGGAGTTGGCAGGAATTATTATTATTATTCTCACCTTGCAACTGAAGAAACTGAGACAGAGGTTAAGTGACCCACCCAGGGTGTCACAGCTTGTCAGCCTCTGAGGTCAGATTTGAACTCAGATATTTCCTGACCTAACTTTCTATACCCTCACCATAACACCTAAAGACTCCTAATAAGATGTAGATTGAGGATTGGCAAGAGACCCAGTCTGGAGAAAATACAGATCTTTGATGCATCATGGCATATGACTAAAAGAGATATGCCTCCCTCTCTTCATTGCTGAGATGGATGGGGGCTAGGAGTGGATCTGGCCCACTGTACTTATTTTCAGCCCATGTTGGCTCATTTTGTTGTGTCTCTGGTATGTAGCCAGATATGTTTCCTCCTTTTTCCATCTCCTCTATTGGTTCAGGGTAACTTTCTTGATAAGGGAAGAGGACATGAGATATTTAGAAATGTCAGTGTTATAAAAATAAAAGCTACCAATCAAAATTTAAGAATTTTTAAATACAAAGGTAAGAGGAAAAAAAGTATAATTTCATATAACAAAAAACAAATTTGCAGCTATAGATCACAGTAAGTGCTCAGAGGTCTACAAACTACACATACTTGTATTGCTGCTCTCCTACAAGGTGTCCCCATTTATTAGACAAAAATAGAGCATCCTTCAGTATTTTAGTGATCTGGAATCTTAACAGTATAGATTCTTCCTTCTGGGTTACAGATCTTAATGCCTCAGTGCTATGGAAGATAGTCTTCAGAAGTTATAATGTAAAAACAAACTTCCTCTTCCTACTATTCCATATTTCTACTTCCACATTGCTGAGGGCAACACCATTCTCCTTGTTATTCAGACCTACGGGCTAGATGATATCCTGGACTCCTCACTGTCTTTCACTGATCTCCCCATCTACCCTCACTCAGTTCCATCCTATCTGTTGCCAAGTCCTATGGATTCTGACTTCATCACATCCCCCATATACATCCCCTCTTGTCTTCTGATTCTATCCTGATGCAGATCCTCATCACTTTAAACATCAGCATTGTTCTTCCCAACTCAAATCCCTCTCCTCTCCAGGCCACCCTTCATTCAGCTGTCAAATGACAGGGCTGACCATGTTGCTCCCCTTATTAAGAAATCTCAGTGGTTCCCCATTACCTCCAGAATCAAATCTCAAATTCCTACTTTTCCAAGCCTGGTATATCTTCTTCCTTCACATGTACCCTTTGATCCAGGGACATTGGCTTCCATGCTGATCTTTGAACAAGACCCTCCCTCTTCAGACTTCATTCATTTTCTTTTTTCTGTTTTTTTGGTTTTTGCAAGGCAGTGGGGTTAAGTGATTTGCCCAAGATCACACAGCTAGGTAAGTATTAAGTGTCTGAGATCAAATTTGAACTCAGGTCCTCCTGACTCCAGGGCCGGTGCTCTATCCACTGCATCACCTAGCTGCTCCCCTTCATTTATTTTCACTGAGTACCTCCCATACCTGGAATTCTCTCCCCCTTCAACAACTTATTTTTGCTTCTCTGTCTTCTTTCAGGTCCCAGCAAAAATCCAGTTCCTAAAACCTTTCCTGATTCCACTTTTCTCTATGGAAACTATCCATTTCTTCTTGTATATAGCTTGTTTGTACATAATCATTACCTATGAACACTTTGAAAGTAGCAAAGTAGGAACTTTTGTTCTTTTTCTTTTGAGAAGGGTAAAGGACCAGCATGGAGAAGTGTTTTTTGTTCTTTATATCATGGTGGTTATTCATTAGCTTCAGTTGTGTTCAATTCTTTGTGATCCCATTTGAGGTTTTCTCAGCAAAGATACTGAAGTGGTTTGCCATTTCCTTCTCCAATTCACTTTACAGATGAGGAAACTGAGCAAACAGGGTTAAGTGATTTGCCTAGGGTAACCTAGCTAGGAAGTGTTTGAAGCTGGATTTGAACTCATGTTCTTGTCCAAGGCCACACAGGTAGGTAATTATTAAGTGTCTGAGGTCAGATTTGAACTCAGGACTTCCTGACTCCAGGGCAGGTGCTCTATCTACTGTACAACTAGCTGGTGTACAGTAGGCTCTAACTCTGGCACTCTAACCACTATACCCCACTCTTTATATCACCAGCACTTAATAAAGAGCTAAATAAAATTTTGTCTGCTTGACTTGATACTCAGTGATAATAAAGATGAACCTATCTGAGCTCAGATCCTGAAACAGCACATGTGTCCCTCCATTGTCATAGTCATTTCAATTTTGCAGGGCCCTCTAAGGTTTGTGATCTGAGCTTTGAGAATATGGGACCTAACATTTCCAGAGCATGAAGGAAGAGACATCAGGGTAGGACTTTGGTGTGGAATTAAATATTCAAAGAGCCCCTTAAAAATAATTGCTGTATCACTGCTCTGGTCTAACTGTAACAGACCTTCATTGACCATTTTGCTTTTTTTTTCTTAGAATTGTTAGAGAGGCTGTATGGACTAGTAGATAGAGTACTGGCCTTGGAGTCAGAAAGACCTGAGTTCAGGTCCCACCTTGGCAACACAGACTGACTGTGTGACCCTAAGCAAATCACCAAAATTCTCAGGGTTCAAGGCAATCCTGTAAGAGTCTCAGTTGCAACAATGATGCCAACTGCCATTGATAGTATAGCTTCTTTATCCAGAAGTCCCCTATGCCTGTGAAATCTTGGGTCTAATCCCTATTCTTTCCCCTCCTTGAAATTTAAATTGCTTATGTATGAATACATATAAGACAGGGAGAGACGTATACAATGATCTCCCTTTAAAAAATTATTCAGGTAAGGTCCCATTCATTTTTTTTAATTCAATTAAAAAAAAGTTTTTGTAATTGCTGAAATAAACCTTCCTGGGGTTGAAAAATTTGTTGAAATGACATATATGCATGTTTTTATCTATAATTATATCGGAAGCACATCTTTAGACTCTACCTTGAGGCTTAAAGACCCCAAAATGGGCTGGGACTCACTATTAAATAGAGAAGTATATCCTACAAACAGGTAGAAGGCTTTGCATTGACCCTACGGTTTACATTCAACTGAACTTGTACAAGTTGGTGTGAGAACCACAAGAGGTTTCAGAATTTAAAAGAGATAAATTCAGTCCCAAATAGAAATTGATGTTATAAACAAGTTGTGGGGGCCCCGAGGCTGAAAGATGCCCAATTGACCAGAACACAGGAACTGAAGAAATCTAGTTTAAAAAAGAAAAAGATTAGAGGGTCCAACAAATCAGACTTGATTCAGGCATATTTGCCTAAATAGAAAACAGGAGATAAGAAAAGAAACACTCAATGGTCTGAGCTTGGAGATCCTAGAGTAAAGCCCCACAGATAACTGCTTAAGGCCTAAAATCTGAAGTAAGGGGTTATCTGTGGGGTCCTGTAGAGAAAAGTCATCTTGGACTAGAGCTGGTTGATGGGGGTGACACGAAGGACACTTCCAAATTGTGGCCAACAGGATACGGTTGTGAGATATGGCTGAGCTGGGGGTGGGGAAGAAAATAGAGACCCTGGCCCAGCCCAGCTTTCCCACACCCCAACTTTAGATCAAGAGACACAGACACAAGAGGAGGAGGAGGAGAAAAGTAGATTCCTAAAGGCTAAGACAATAGCCAGCTAGCTGGAAAAATCAGTGACGAAGGAAATAGAACTGAGTTACTATTGAGGAGGAGATTAAAGCCAGAGGCCTAACATTCTTTATTTGGTGCTTCCTTAAACTTTAAGAAATATGACAGGCATTTCCTTTTACCTCTCCCATTGTCTACTCCACACTCTCTCTATCCTTTGTGTGCTTCCTGTGGAGCATGTTTTGAAGTTAACATTTCCTTTTAAAATGTATGGAGTAGCACATGTGTTCTTATCAGGGACAGTCAAAAACCACAAAGGTAGAAGTTACTCTTTTAATAGGTTCTATTCTAGAGATTTATTTTAAAAAGTGGGAGGCTAAAGGTATATAAAGGTCAAGGCAAGGTGGCATAGCAGATAGGGAGGGGCATGTTATTATTCAGTCATGTCCAGCTCTTCATGAACCCCTTATGGGGTAAAGATACTAGAGTGATTTTTCCATTTCCTTCTCCAGGGGATTAAGGTAAAAAGTGGTTAAGTGACTTGTCCAGGGTCACACAGCTAATAAGTGTCTGAGACAGGATGGAAACTCAAGGAGTCCTGACTCCAGGCCCAACACTATCTACTGAGCAATCTGTCAAGGCGATCAAATTCCACTATACTGGCTATATGACGCAGGGCAGTTTTCATCTTACTGCTCCAGGCAACAAAGACCATAAAGTACAGAATAGTTGAAAGAGGAATTTTCATCATCAGAAACTCTCCAGATTTATTAAATCACTTAGTCTCCCCAAAAGATGGGAGAAGTCAAGGAAATCCTTCCACACACACACACACACACACACACCCTCCCCCACATATGGATTGTAGACATACATGTTTGCACACAAATATACAATGTTCAGGGATCGAACAAATGGAAAAAGGGTAAATCATAATAGCATATTTTGTATTATAAAATTATTATAAATAAAAGGAAAATGGTCAGTTATAACATAGGTTCTTACCATCCTCTCCTTCCTCATTCTGACTGAATCATATTGTACTATTCCTTCCTAATTGGCCTATCTTTGATGTTGAAATCATCTTTCTCCAATGCATCTGACTCCATGGATTGACCAAAGAGTCAGCAATCATTTTGTAAGCCTACTGTGTCCTAAGTTCTGGGGAGACAAAGAAAGGCAAAAGAAACCCTGCCCTCAAGAAACTTGCATTCTAATAGGGATAACAATTTGAAAACACCAATATATTAAATAAGAAGCCTAACCACTCTGCACTTCGGTTTCCCCATCTTTCAAATGAGGGATTTTTTCTTGATAGCTTCTCTAAGGTTCCTTCTAGGTTGAAATCTGTGATTCTTTAAGAGGTTTTGTGTGATGATTTTTCCAGCTTCAGCAACACAGACATGTCCTTGGGAAAGTAAAATTTCAAAATATCATTTCTATATTTCAGGTAATGCAAGACAAGATAATCTGTCTCCCCAAAACCACACAGCCTTCTCAGAACCACTCTTCCTTTCCTAACACATCTCACACCATGAACACGTCAACACCACTGCCTCCACCACCTCCACCATCTGCCAGCCCAGCAACTGTGGAAATGAAGGGGCGAAAGACTGATCTGGACCTTCAGCAGTATAGTTTTATAAATCAGATATGTTATGAGAAGGCCCTCCACTGGTATGCCAAGTACTTTCCTTACCTTGTCCTCATCCATACCCTCATCTTCATGCTTTGCAGTAATTTTTGGTTCAAGTTCCCTGGCTCCAGCTCAAAGATTGAACACTTCATTTCCATCCTGGGGAAGTGTTTTGACTCCCCTTGGACCACCAGGGCTTTATCTGAGGTGTCTGGGGAGGATTCTGAAGAAAAAGACAACAGGAAGAACAATTTACAAAAACCTCATCCCACCCAGATGAGTACCGATAACAACTTGGTCAAATCTCAGTCCTTAAAGTCCATACCCGAGAAGTTTGTTGTAGACAAGACCTCTGCTGGGGCACTGGATAAAAAAGAAGGTGAGCAAGCTAAGGCCCTATTTGAAAAGGTAAAGAAGTTCAGAATGCATGTTGAAGAGGGTGACATCCTATATAGCATGTACGTCCGCCAGACTGTCCTCAAAGTGCTCAAATTCCTAATCATCATTGGCTATAATAGTGCCCTGGTTCCCCAAGTCCAGTTCACAGTCAGTTGTGACATCGATATTCAGGACATGACTGGCTATAAACACTTCTCTTGTAATCATACTATGGCACATTTATTCTCAAAACTTTCCTTTTGCTACTTATGTTTTGTAAGCATCTATGGACTAACGTGCCTTTACACTTTATATTGGCTGTTCTACCGATCCCTAAAGGAATATTCTTTTGAGTATGTTAGGCAGGAGACGGGAATTGATGATATACCAGATGTGAAAAATGACTTTGCTTTTTTGCTCCACATGATCGATCAATATGACCCTCTCTACTCTAAGAGGTTTGCCGTGTTCCTGTCCGAAGTCAGCGAAAACAAACTGAAGCAGTTGAACTTAAATAATGAGTGGACAGTGGATAAACTGAGGCAGAAGCTGCAGATGAATGCCCAGAACCGCCTGGAGTTGCCGTTGATCATGCTCTCTGGCCTTCCGGACACGGTCTTTGATATCACCGAACTTCAGTCTTTAAAACTCGAAATAATCCAGAATGTAATGATCCCAGCCACCATTGCCCAGCTCAGCAATCTCCAGGAGCTGTCTT
The DNA here is from genome assembly GCF_037893015.1 of Macrotis lagotis. Lineage (NCBI taxonomy): Eukaryota > Metazoa > Chordata > Mammalia > Peramelemorphia > Peramelidae > Macrotis > Macrotis lagotis. The sequence continues at coordinate 38,511,737 of NC_133659.1, read as the reverse complement.
TGCACCAGTGCTCTGTCAAAATCCACAGTTCCGCATTGAGCTTCCTGAAGGAAAACCTGAAGATCTTGAGCGTCAAATTCGATGACTACCGAGAACTGCCCCCCTGGATGTATGGTCTCAGGAATCTGGAAGAGCTTTACTTATATGGTTCTCTGGGTCATGATATCTCCAGGAACATCACTCTAGAATCTCTGCGGGAACTTAAGAACCTGAAGGTTCTCTTACTCAAAAGCAACATCTCCAAAATCCCACAAGCTGTTGTGGATGTTTCCAGCCACCTCCAAAAGATGTACATCCATAACAATGGTACCAAACTGGTCATGCTCAACAACCTGAAGAAAATGACCAACCTTACAGAGTTGGAGCTGGTCCACTGTGATCTAGAGCGCATCCCCCACGCCATCTTCAGTCTGCTCAGCCTCCAGGAGTTGGACTTGAAGGAAAACAACCTGAAATCCATAGAAGAGATTATGAGCTTTCAACATTTACGAAAGTTGACTGTGCTCAAACTCTGGCATAATAGTATCACCTACATCCCAGAGCACATCAAAAAGCTCACCAGCCTGGAGCGTCTGACTTTTAGTTACAATAAAATAGAGGTGTTGCCTTCTCACCTCTTTCTATGCAACAAAATCAGACACCTAGATCTGTCTTTCAATGACATCCGGTTTATCCCACCAGAAATAGGAGTGCTACAGAGTTTACAGTATTTTTCCATCACTTCTAACAAAGTGGAGAGCCTCCCCGATGAACTGTACTTCTGTAAGAAACTGAAAACTTTGAAGATTGGTAAAAATAACTTATCAGTCCTTTCACCAAAAATTGGGAACTTGGGACTCCTTACCTCTTTGGAAGTCAAAGGCAATCAATTAGAGGTCCTCCCTCCAGAACTTGGTGATTGCCGGGCCCTTAAGCGATCTGGCTTTATGGTGGAAGATGCACTGTTTGAAACGCTACCTTCTGATATTCGGGAGCAAATGAAAGCAGAATAACTTATTTTTCTTCAAAGTTTGACTGAAACATGCTTCTACCAAATACATTATAAATAATTAGGTAGTCTAATGCCTTTACTATTTTTTCTTTTTCACACAAAACAAAATGTACAGACAGATTTAAAGTAAGGAGTACATATATTTTTAATAAAAATTTACTTGTATTTTTTCAATGTTAATATTTTAAAATTTTATTTGTTCTAGAAACTAATGTCCCTTTATTATTGTTTTGTACGGGCAAAAACAAATGGTTCCATCTGCTGTTTTGTTGGGTTTTTTTTAATTTTTGGTTTTAGTTTAAGTTCAAGGAAAAGTGGAAGTTTGGAAATGCACTGTGTTTTTGATTATTTGTAACAGATAAGGATATTTTGCTAAGAGCAAATAGAGTACCAAGGTCTTTCTGTTGTTTGTTGAACCAAGCAGTCTTGCAAGGGATACAAATCATTTTCCTCTTACCATCTGACTTTTCCATTGACAGAATTCCTTGGTTATCCTCCTTTAAAGAATTAGAATTAAATTTAATTAGAATTCAAAAACCAGATTCATTGCTGCTCAGATGAAGCTGAAGTCAGTGAGTGTACTAACAAGTAGCATACAGATAGGTAGATATAAAGTCACCATTAAGTTCTCACAGTACCCCACTCCCCAAACAGGGTTGTTAGGATTACAAGAGAGTTGCAGTTGCTTTTTCAATGGCGGAGGGTTGATAGTGAAAGAAAGTCATCTTCATTTATAGGGGTGAATAGGGTGAATAGAGTTGAACGGATTTGTACTTTTTTGATAATTTTTTTTTAAATCAGATTTTCCAATGAAATTCTCAGTGGTTCCTGTTTATCCATTGGATCTTGATATTGCTGTGTAGTACTGGTAAACAACCTTTGGTGAACTCAATTTATTTTAATATTCTAACTGGTAATGGAATTAAAAATCATAAAATTAGAAGCCTGCTTTTTCCAGTAACTCAATCATCTGCAAAATCTTAATATGTGGGTTCAGTAGATAGGAAATTTTACCTACTAAAACTATGTTCTATAGCTGGTGAACTCCACTGGGTTTTTTTTTCCTTCCTTTTTTGGGCTGTGTGGCAGTTGTAATCTAGTTAAATTTTGCCTCTTGCCTCTAAACAAATGAAAGGCTATAAAATAATCTGTTTAGGTATTAATCAGTTTCCCTCCAAGCCTTTCCTCCCTATGAACGTTCTATTGGCTGCTGATTATTCGGGCACAGGAAACCTATCTGCTATGTTGGACTTAAAGTAGGATCTTGTCCTAAATGATTGTTACTTTCTTTCCTTTGAGTGTGAATAAATTGTTAAGTGCTTTTTACTTAGCAGATTTTACCTGATGGTGTCAATAATATTGACCCTCTCTATTTTTGCACTTAGAAATGCAGAAATATTTGGATCTCTGTGCAAAAAGTGCTGATGGACTCTTAAATGTTTGTAATAAGAAGATACAAAAATGGTGTTTGCATATATTGTGATTGGTCATAAGACCGTTGTCATAGTACCAAATTTTCATTGCACTGAGTTCTCACTAGTTCAATGGAGCTTCTCCAACAAACATCAAAGTCAAAGAAGAAGGTGGTGAATGGCCTCAAAAGCCTTGCTCTAAAAACTTTTATTGTTCAACAAATAATCCAGTAACAATGTTAATCTACTGTGGACTGCATGGATAGGAACTGTTCAGTATGCATATGCATTACTGTATCCACTTTCCAAAAAGGTGCCATATTGAAGAAACACTTTGCATTGTACTATTTACCTAATGATGTAACCAAAGTGTTGTTATAGGACTTGCTTGAACATTTAGTGTCTTTGAGTGCCAACTCACTTACATGAAGTGGAGAGTGAGGGTTTCAAATCTTGTGTGTTTGAAGTGGTCTTGTGTTTACATTTTCTCTCCAATTAACCATTCACTTTCAGAATGTTGTTGTGATCCCTGTAGACACTGGTCGTGACGATTCTGTGTTGTATTTAGGAAATGTAGTATACTCAGTAATTTGAATGTTTTTAAACTTCCAGGGAAGATTTTTTTGGCCACCAAGAAGAACAAACCGATCCTATTCCAGAAGTCAGAACCCCAGTGGAACCCGGGAAAGGGGTGCTGTATTTTTCTGAATTATAGGCATAGGTTTGTTTGTTTATTGCAGTCCTTTCTCCAAAAAAAGTGCCATCAAACTTAAAAACTTATTTAAAAAACAATTCCGCTTTCTAGGTCTATAAGCATTTATTAAACACCTGCCATATGCGTGAGGCATTTCCATCACTTATTCCAATTTTGACAGAATTCTGATGTCAAATCAGCCTAGCTTATTTTTCCATTTGTAAGGGAGCAATTACCAACTCGTTTACCTGACAAAACGTGTCTGATCAAATGAAACAGCATAAAGCCTTTCAGCTTTGACTTAAAAAATAAATATAGACATTTCTATGAGAGCTGGGGAGGGGCCTGCCCCACCTGAAGACATACAATACACAGACCTAGATATTACTTAATTTTCTCTTTTGTAGCTTTCTAGTTTCCCTAATCATATTTGTTAATTAAAAAAAAGTTTGGCCTTTATTACAGAAAACTCAGGTAAGTAAGTAGCTTGGCTTTCCTAAGGCCATTTTAGTCATCTGCGGGGTTCATTTATGCCCCCCATTTTCAGCATTTTAAAAGTGCTCTTGTTAGAAATGAATATAATAAATTGTATTTCCCCTCAATAGGACCTCTAGAAGGCTACCTATATAAATATATAGGCACTCTCTGCTTTCAGCTGCTTAGACCTTGAGCATCAAAATGAGGAAACATTTTTGTTATGCAGAGTAATTCTCTAAGAACAGGTGTTCCTTTCATTGATGAACTAATGGAATAGTGTGCATGCTGTATCTGCAAATGAAGCCTGTCTATGAATTAGCTCAGCAATGGCTCTGAAGAAGTTAGATGTTCTTGATCCCATGGTTTCTTGACTACAAGATTTTGAGGATAATAAAACTTTTGGATCACATGAACACAGTTTTCACTTCTGCCATTTGCAACATGGTTCATAGCCCATTAAATCACCTATGGTGCTAATCTAGACTGGCCTTCACAATTCGTGCTGTTATACACTCCTTATAAAGAAAAAAAAATATGTTAATGTAAATATCTCCTCTGCTAATTCCTAGATGGGAAGTATGATTCAGTGGAAAGAACCCTGGCTGGTCAATCAAAGGACTTATATTCAAATGACATCCCTGTAGTTAATACCTGGACAGCCTGGAACAAATCATTTTACCTTCCTGGTTCTCAGGACCATTTTCTGGAAAAGGAGGGGATTGGACTAGATGTCCTCAGAGGTTGTGACCTTCCAGACCTAGATCTATGAACTCTTGAGTATAGAGGAACAGCCTTGGAGTAATCAAGTCCTTCCTCTGATAACACCCTAGCTTGGCAGCTACTGACAAGTCAGCTTAACATCTCAGGGCCTCCAAGTTACTCTTAGAAGATAAGTTAGGATGAGTTGCTAAAAGGTACTGGGGTTAGAGGGAGGCAAGGAGAGAAGATGGGAAGTCTCCATACTGAGAGTGTCTGACCAGGAAAGAAAAAATCCCCAAAGTGACCTTTTTTAATACCTCTTTGGTCAGACCCCTAAATAACACAAGAAATGGGTAAGAAATATCCCAGAAGACTAAGCTCAAAAAAGAGATGCCCACAGTGGAAAATCAAGGTTGCCATTAAGGACTGTCATACAAGAGAGATTAGGCTGACTCTTCCTGGGCCCAAAAGACAGAATTAGGAACAATGGGTAGAGTTGCCTAGGAATAAATTTAGGTTTTTGTGTAAATAAGGAAAAAATTTGTTCACAATCAGCTCTCTAAAAATATAATGGGTCACCTCAATTGGTAGTGAGTGAATGAACACTTTCTCCTTGAAGATCTTCAGACAGAAGTTGTAAGACCACTTGTTGGGAGTGGTATCAAGGGGATTCTTGTTCATGGATTAGATGGTCTCCAGAGTCCCTTCCAACAGTGAGAGTCTGTGACTCTTAGTTTGTGTATCTCTTGGGATAAGGCAAATAGAGAAGGACCACTTGACTCTTGTCATACCCCTAGGATTTGTCATTATTACAAATAAGAAAGAATCAGAAATAGCTTGGCTGATTTTGGGATGTCCATTTAGCAACATTTTCCTTCATCCTCTAAAAAAAAGGCACAAGATGGGTATCACTATACTTCATTTAGTCAAAAAGGCAAGAAAATACAGGCTTTAAAATAGCTTCCTTCCATGGAAATGATTTCTCCTGAACAGATCTCTGAATTTATCATCTTATTGAATTCAACAACCATTTATTAATATAAGCCACACATCAGACACTGTCAAGGTAAAAACAAGAATGAAATATTTCCTGACCTCAAGGAGCTTACTTTCTACTGAAATGATGTCACCAATCAGGATCTACCAATATAAATCATCAACAAACCATACATTCTTACAAAGAATTTTACCAACACTCTGGAGCAGTCAATAGGAGAATATATTTTTGCATAAATGCATGCTTTTAAAAGCCCCATTTAAAAGTTCATCATTACAGATCTGAAATGTCATTGCTCATCCATGATCTTATTTATGAATGGCAAAATTTGACCTCTCAGATTAATAATCCATAAGGGGATTGTCAAATTAGCATCACAATGCAATTTAATGGCTAGACCTAGAGTCCCAGGTCCTTGCTGCTGGGGATTCATTTCCACTCAAGGAAACTGGGGAAGAACTGTTAAGCAAACAGACTGGATCTCCCTTTGACTCTTCAGAGTGCATAGATCTCACTGGTAGAAGGTGAGTATCTCTTTAGATTGTGAATACCTTTAAGATAAGGACTATCTTTTACATCTTTGTATCCTTAGCACTTAGCATAGTGTCTGACAGGTAAGTAGGTGCTTAATAAATATTGACTGACTCTGGAAACTTAAGGATACCACATCTGCCCAGTAACATCACCTTTTCCCCAGTGGTCCCTAGGCACCAATGTCCATTGGTGCATGGTCATCCCAGGAAATTTCATTTGACAATACTTGGCAGGATAAAAGAATAAACCTCTTATATTTTAAGAAGGATTTTTTAAATGTCAAATCTCTGTAAAAGAATAAAAGAAAATGGAGATTGGTGTGGTCTTAGTTTTATTTTATTGGCAGCTATTTGAGAAGTAATGTCCTGTGGATTCACCTGCTTCCTCTGTATCCATCTTCTCCCATCCAGTCTTCTTTAAGGGAATATTTTTGTTGTTAAAGTTCTGTATCTGGTGAACCCAGTCCTTCGTTGCATTCTCCAGACATCAATGTGTGTGTGTGCTCAAATTGTCAAATTCTACCAAGATCTTTAAGACTGTCAAAAGTTGGAAAATAGACATGATGGAGAATCATCTTAAACCTATGGCAAAAGTGTCTTAATATCATAGGCTGTGTTGTATTATATTGCAGTACATTTCCAACAATGTAAGTGAAATAAAACTTTTTTCTAATTTAAAATGGAGATCTGCTTTTTTTTCAGTTTGGGGGTTGAAGAAAGATAAGGGGAAGATTTGTATTTTCTACATCTGAGGTAGATATAGAAATAAGTCAAATTTAAATGATGCAAAGTTTCATGAAGGTAATCCTCACTCTCTTCCAGTCATTGGAGTACAGCGGTGAGATCTGTGGCCATTGCCAGTCCCCTTGACTTTTGTCTCACCGTGAGAAGAGGGTGAGAAGAGGGGAACAATGTGCTTGTCAATAATTTAAGTAAATCTGAGGTGGAGAAGGAACAATAACTTGTGACTGGATCACAAGGAGCCATTTTCTGAAAATTTTGTAGCAAGAGGAAATGTAATATAGTGTAAAGAACCTTGGACTAAAGTCCGAAGAGACTTGGATTCCAGGGATTGCCAAATTTCAGAGCTAGAAGAGCCTCAGCAGCCATGCAGCACAATGCAGATCTGAAGACAGAATCCTCACTGTGGTATACCCAACAGGGGATTATCTAGCTTCTACTGAAGAAAATCTTTCCAGGAAGCTGCTTCCATTTTGAAAGATTCTAATCTTCAGCTTTACCTAACATCAAGTCAAAATCTGTCCCTTGGCCACTTCTATCAATTGTTCCTTGTTATACCTTCAAGGGCTAGATAGAACAAACTCTAATTCCACTCCAAATTGATGACAATTATCATGCATATCCCCCATGAGCCTTCTTTTCTCCAGGCTAAACATGTCCAGTTTGTTTGTTTTTTTTTAACTGATCCTCATATGACATGAATTTGATGTACCATTCTATTTTGGATGCTTTTTTATCTATATCTGGATGCTTTCCAGATCAACCATGTCCTTCCTAATCCCAAGAAATAACATATATTAAAGATGTAATTCAACTAGAGTACAGCAGAACTATCACCACTTCATTCCTGAAAACGATATTTTTTAAAAAATACAGCCCCAAGTTTGCATTTTTTAATCCTACAATTGACATACTATATTTGCAGCAAAAAACTGTCTAAAATCCATGGGCTTATATAGCCAGTGTTTAAACTTAGAGGCTTACCCCTAAACTGTCTCTTTGGCTTGCTTTGTTCTAGTTCAGAATTGCCTCTGGGAACTTTCTGAATATAGCTCAGATCTAGGTCTTCACAGATGTTCATCTTAATCTTTTTTTTTAACACATAATTCAGATTTAAATAATACAAAGGTTCATGAAGGTCAGCCTCACTGTCTTCCAGAGTCATTGTAATACAGTGGTGAGACAAAAGTTAAGATGTAGTAGATGACCTTTTCAATGTCTAACCAAGGTCTAAGAATTCCAAAGTGCCTGCTTCTCCCTCCTTCATGGTCTGTTGGAACAAATTGTTCACATCTGCCTATTCCCCTGGGAATTCTTCACATGCTTAGGGTAAACACACTCCCCAACTCATCTAAGGGTTTGAGGCTTGCCGATTACCCTCAATGGTTTAGCCCGGTCTGTCAAGATGGGTTTACTGGGGTGTGGCTGCTGCCCAAACTACAACTTCTTGAAACCACAGTTGAGTGTTGGTTGGCATGTAGACACCAAAGATGTAAAGCAGTCCTGAAGAGGGTTTAGTAGCCCTCACACCAGAGGTACTAGTCTCTGAATACCTGTACACATAGATGTTGATAAAAGAATCTCTTAGATCCCATATAACCATTCAAGGTAACAATGCATATGCTCAGCAAAAGACAGCCTTTATCTTGACTCTCACACCAAACTACAGAAAACATATAAAGAACCCATTGTGGCCAGTGAACCATCATACTTATTCTCCCTCTCAAAAACCTCTCCAGAGTCCAATATAAGCATCCACCCTTATGACAGAACCCTGAGGGTTTGAATTTCCTCCAAAGAGAATTCAAAATTTTCTATTAAGGCAATTTTTAACATTCTAGTGAATTCCTTTTTGCTCTAAAGACCCCTCTATTCACCAAACCTTGGTATATATTGCTGAGGGTTTGGACTTCCACAGAACAGCAATGAACAAGAAAGGCTACCTTCTGCCCTCAGATCTGCACTTAAATAACAATAGTGGAGGGCAAAATCTAGGTATTTTACTTAACTATATTGTGACTTTTCATCAGACAAGGGAGGAGAGGGAAAGTAGGAAGAAATGTGATGTGTGTGATCATCCTTCCTTTCCAAGAAGTTGATGATGATGATTGAGATTACTCTTCTCTCTGTAGAAGTTTGAATTCCAGGATTCTTATATTAGGGGGATACTGCTTAGAACATCCCCTTTCTCTTTCTAGAAGACTGGATTCTGAGATCGAGCCACCCTGAAAGTGCCCAGTTCTTTATCCAGGAGAATGAAGTTCATTCGTTCTCATCATTCAGTCCACACAGTTCCAATTTCCTTGAGCATAAATATCTCAATCAATGCCTCTCCTGGGCTTGAGCCCTAGTCCCTTGGTCCCCAAGGACTACTGATTCAGGGGCTATATCCTGGATTGAGGGTGGATAAGAACTCATGAAACTCTATTATTGGCTGTGTAGTACGGAGAGGGGTTGAGAAGGGGATCCTTGGAGTTCAGGTCCATCCTCATTTCCACTGTCTCTAGTCCTACAAAAAAAGAAGCAAAAATGGACCATATGCACTTATTTACATGCACTTCCTATATTTAGCCACCTATTACAATAGGGAAATATTTTTGTTATGTCTGTCTACCAAGAGGAGAAGCTTCTTTGGTTGTTGATCTAGTTGTAATGGCATACAGATTTCAATTTCAATTGAATCCTGACTTAGAAGCACACCAGCTGCTTCACAGATGTTTGACGTTTATGACGAGTAGGGTCCTCAATGCAACTTTTAAAAATTTGGTTAAAAAACTTGTTCACATGAATTCAAATTTCTTGGCCCATTATATTTCCTATGGTGATAATGTCTAATTTGTTCTGCATTTTGTACTCATTCTTCAGAAAAATGTTAATAAATATCTCATCTTTGGCAATGAGTCACTTTTTATAGGTCAGTACAGAGATGTGGTTTCTGATACAACAAAAGCACCAAAAGTTTCCTGAAACCCATTCTTCAGGAGAGGCCTGGACCTTTCAAAGAAAGATACAAGGTGCCAAAAAGAGGTTGACCTCCTTGGAAGCACCACAGGCTGCAGAAAACTCCTCTATTCATCTCTCCACTCCTAAGATTTTTTTGGAGACAAACTTCTCTCTGCTACATAAACTATTACTTCGGGGTTGACTTTTTTTTTAACCCCGAAGTAATAGTCTATGTTTATTCTTACTATATTTCATCTTATTCTATTCAACCTAAAATCCTAAGTTTGTCAAAAATAATTTTGGATCCTGACTATTGTCCACTTAGCTATCCCTCCTAGTTCTAAGTTATCTGAAAAATTGATGATGCTCTCTGTGTCTTTAATTCAGGTCATTGGTTAAAAAAAAATGTTACACAGCACTGTCCTCATGCAACTGTCTAAGACATTCAAAAGGGAATTTTCCAAATTAGTATTAAACTATTAATAGCATTTCTTTGAGTTCATCACATAACTATGATCAAATCCACCTAATTGTCCAATTAGCTCTATCTTTTCCACAAGAATCTAATGAAAGGTTTTATCAAATGTTTTACTTAAAATTTAAGTATGTTGTCATTTTCCATCATGTCTGACTCTTTGTGATCTCATTTGGGGTTTTCTTGGCAAAGATACTGGAATTCTTTGCCATATTCTTCTCCAATTCATTTTATTGATAAAGAAATTAAGGCAAAGAGGGTTAAGTCCTAGATCATGTAAACAATAAATGTCTGAGACCATATTTGAGCTTAGGAAAATGTATCTTCCTGACTCTATTTTATTGTTTCACCCAGCTATCACATATGTATATGTGTGTATTTCTATATTTATCTATATCTAACATATATATATATACCACTTCTTTGATCTCACAGCTAATTAACTGTGTCAAAAAAGATTAAAATTTAGTTTGGTCTGACCTATTCTTGAAGACATAAAACTAACTCTTTCAAGGCACTCCTCTCCTTTTTTCTAGATACCATTAACTATCTCTTTAATAATAAATTCTAGAGAAAAGCAATCTAAATTGAGCTAAAAAACCCAAATGACTGAAATATCCATACTTTCAATTCAAGTATTTCACTGATAGATGTATGATATACCTCAGAGAAGTCATTTTTCAAAAAGGTCTCATAGACACCAAAATATTTATAGCAATGCTGTTTTTTGGAGTAGCAAAGAACTAGAAATTAAGAAAAAGTCCTTTAATTGAAAAATAACTGAAAAAAGTTTTATCAGGAGGCAGCTAAGTGACACAGTGGATAGAATACCAGCCCTGGAGTCAGGAAGACCTAAGTTCAAGTCCAGGCTCAAACACTTAATACTCAGCTGTGTGATCTTGGACAAGTCAATTCAACCAATTGTCTTTCAAAAATAAAATTTTTTAAAAAAGTTTTATCACATACGTGTCACATTTCTGTGCTATAAGAAATTCTGAATATGATGAATTCAGAGAATCTTGAGAAGATTTAGATAAACCAATACAAAGTGAATTAGGCTGAATCAGGAAAACAACATACCTGATGATAACAACAATGTCAATGGAAAGAATAACATAAAACAATTGAAACTGAATACTGTGAGATGATAATGATAAATCTAGGTCCCAAAGGGGGAAAAAAGTCATTTCCTTCCCTTTTTTGAAAAGATGGAATGCTATGGATGTGGAATTGCAATTAATGCCAGACTTTTCCAATTTGTTATTCAGTCTACAAGCATCATGTTTATTATATTTTTCATTTATTAAATTAATTGGTTTTTCACAACTGGTTCCTTCCCCACCCAATACCATAGGGATAGGGGCAGGAATACACCGAGAAATGTAAATGGTGTAAAAGTAAAATATATCAATAAATATAGAACCAGGACCATTTATACAATGACTTCAATCTTCTAAAGAAAAGACTTAACAACTATGATCAGCACGGTGACCATTTATGACTCTAAAATAGGGATGTTAAATAAATAGAAATGGAGAGTCACTCATCTAATAATGTTATCTAGATTTTATTGTATTTTATTTAATTTGTTAAATATTTCCAATTACATTTTAATTTCCTTTATTGCACTTGGGTGTGTTGTCAGATTGACTCCTTTGACCCTTCTTCTCTAGAAGACTGATGCTGTTGAATCATGCTTCCTAGCTCTTGCAAATGAATCAAAAGTAAATTAGGTGACAGATTCCCAGATGAAATCAAATGTATAAAGTGTTTTATATAACTATGCTTATTTGTTATAAGGAAGGACTTTTCTTTTTTAATTTTTTTTGGGGGGATGAATTGGGGGAATAATAGTGATAATAAGAAAGTCAAGAAAAGAATACCATGAGGCAACTAGGTGGCGCAGTGCATAAAACACTGGCCCTGGAGTCAGGAGTACCTGAGTTCAAATCGATCCTCAGACACCTAGCTGTGTGGCCTTGGGCAAGCCACTTAACCCCATTGTGTTGCAAAAACCTAAGAAAAAAAAAAAGAATACCAATAAATCATTAAAATAAACAAAAGAGAGAAGGAAATCCAGGAGCCATAGACATGTAAGACAATATTAGAACTCTGTTAATTTTTAATTATAAACCCAAAACTGCGTGTCTAAGAGGGATGGGTTTTCCTAGTCTCTGAAGTTAGCATTAAGGTCATGTTCCTTGGAGAACAAAATGAAGGACTCTGAATTTAGGTTATTCAAATGTAGTAATAACTCATAGTGCAACCACAATTAAATAATGAAATAACTACCACTGCTGTACCTCACAGTACAAGAAGAGCTATCAGGTAGAGATTCAACATATTTTATCTGACCCTAGGGGTAGAACCAGGAGCCGTGGATTTACACAGAGCTGAATTTAGCCTTGATGACAGGAAAATGCTCCCTATCCATCAGAGCTATCCAAGGATAGAAAGGGTATTGCTATGCCTCTTCTCTCCCCAAATCCATGCCTCCATATGAGATATCAGGAAGAAAGAAGACTTCCCTTTACATATATTGTATTGGGGATTTGAAGGAGGACTGGGAAGGGAGCACAAATGTAGATTGAACTAGATGGTTACAGAGTTCCCTTTGAGCTGACATTCTGTCATTCTATTCCCCCAAATCCCAAGATACAGGGTATTATAAGTTCACAGTTACATATACAATACATTATTCTTTGTATACGGAAATGTTCATTTTATTGCTGTTTATACATAAAAATTCATAGGTTCATAAAAAGTTCTTAATAAATTCATAATTTTCTTTAAAAAAAGGTTTAAGAAAATGTGTAAGTATGTACAATATAATGCATGTTAAATGAAAGCCTTGGATAAGATTTCCTTAGAGATTGCTCCCTACCCTTTTTCATCCATCCTAATCTTTCTTCTTTTCTTCTTTGTTTCCTCCTTTGTCCTTTCCCTGCTCTCCCATCTCCCATCTTCTTTCTCAGCTTTGCCTGCTAACAAGGAATGTGCCAACCACCAAGTCCATAATTCCTGTTCCTCACTGTAAGAGGAGTCTTAGTATTTGTAATCATAGAAGTTACAGGGCATATAACAAAAGCAATGAAGTGCTCATATATTAACCAAGGGAAAAGTCATTTTCATACCTTATCATCCTTTTATTAAGTATGAAATGACATCATCCAAAAGCAAATATAAATTGTGTCTACCTTTCTCTCTCTAATAGCAAAATATGAATCTTCCCCCATTGTATCAACAGTCATATCCTGGAGGTGGAAGATTCCAGTACTTTTATGGAAGTCTTTAACAAAACTGATAAGACACAACGGCTAATAGAATTCTTGATTTTGAACTCTCTGCCCCTGGTAAATAGGATATGAAGCACATGCTGAGTTGAGGGCCACTCTCTTCATGGACAAGTGCAGTAGAAACGTTATCAGATCCTATTTTCTGATTGTGCAATTGTATGAATATGCTTCCCAAAAATCCCATTGGAGGTTCATTTTTCTAACTAGACACCACACACAATACAAGCTTAGAGAAACTAATAAATGAGTACGTTAACCTAATTCTGTTCTTTAAGATTAAACGCTGAATTAGGCTAACTAATGCCTGTTGGCCCAATTCTGTTTGTCTCTTATTAGCACAAACTCTAGAGGTTAACAGGTGTTAGTTTTAATTCTTTATTAAGGACAAATTCATGAAGGATGACAGAAAATTCCCTAGATTGAATGGGAGGGAGTACCATGATTGATTGAAGATTAGTGAGCTCTTGAAAAGTTGAGCCTGCTAATACGGAAATGTTCTGCATGACTACACATGGATAACCTATATCAAATTGCTTGCCTTCTCGATGGGGTTGGGTTGGAGGGGGAGGAAGGGAGACAATTTGAAACAAAGTTTTAAAAATGAACATTATAAATTGTTTTTATGTGTAGCTGGGGAAAAGTAAAATACTTAGAAAAGCCAAGCCAGAGAGTTGGGAGTAGGACCTCTAGCATCAAGGAAGAAAGGTGACTATGGATTTGGAGAGAGAACTAATCCTGGCTATCAAGAGTCAAACTACAGAGAGCTCTGGATTCAAATCTTATTTCTAATTGACTGACGTTAAAAAAGTCATTTAAACTCTGTGTCCTTTGTTCCCTCTTCTTAACCTGATGGGGTAAGATGAAATGACCTCTAAGGTCTTTTCTAGATCTTAACCCTTCCCACTTAATGCTAAAATCTTCTGAGAATAATTCCAATTTATCTTGAATATATCTTGTGTGTACACAGTAGAGTTTGCATGTTGTCTCCTCCTTTAGATTGTAAGCTCCATGAGGATAAGAAGTTTTTACCTTTCTTTAGATTCCCAGTGTTTATCAAATAGCACCTGGCATTGAATAAATTAATATTAAATGCTTATGATCTTAATTTTATATAGATATACTATAAGGCAGTAGATGTTTCTAGAGATGACTACGAGGCAGTTAGCAGCAGCAGTCACCTACTGTTAAAGCTATCGCTAAGATGAAACTCTGAATACACTTTCCCATAGTGTATTTATTATAGAATACCCTTTTTAATTAACAGTTCATCATTAATTCATACTATCAGACAACTGACCAGGGTACTGGGAGTTGAAATAACTTACCCAGGACTACAGAGCAAATTTGTCAAAATAGAACCTCGGTCCTCCTGAATGCAAAGCGAGGTTTCTCTCCATTATTCCAGATTACCTCCCTTAGAGTATTCTTAGTACCTAACTATATCATATGTTGGATAGCTAGGTGGTGTAGTGGGTAGGGCCTGGAGACAAGAAGGCATCTTTCTGAGTCCACATCTGGCCTCAGACACTTACAACTGTGTGCTCCTGGGTAAGTCACTTAACCCTGTTTGCCTCAGTTTCCTCATCTGCAGAATGAAACTGGAAACCACTTCAGTATCTTTGCCAAGAAAATCCCAAATGAGGTCATGAAGAGTTGGACATGACTTAAACAATTCAACAATATCATGTGTTTTCTAGGCTGAATAGGCTTTTGTGAGGAGGCCTAGGAACCTAATTCCCTGTAAGTACTATTGTTTCTTTGGGAGTTCCAGGTTACAAAGAACTTCTTTTAAAATGAACCCTTGAAACATAAACTCAACTGAGCAGCATATGCAAATTCATGTGACATAATTGTGGCACATAAGCTGATACACTGGGTTCCCTTTTGGTTTATTCTGCACCTGAAGGGCAGAGGGCAGTTACACAGATCATGAGAAGTTGAACTTGAGAAGTCCTTCCTTATAACAAGGAACCTGGTGATGATGATGTTTGTCCTTTGTTCTAGGAGAAGACCATGACATCAGTGAATTTGAGAGAAGGAGGGCTTCTCTTCTAGAGCCATCTGGGTCCAGTGGTAAGATATGAGTCAGGATGACTGGAGATGTCCCTGGATGTGAGGCAGTCAGGGTTAAGTGACTTGTCCAAGGTCACACAGATAGTAGTGTCAAGAGTCTGAGGTCAGATTTGAACTCTGATCTTCCTAAATCCAAGGTCACGGTTCTATCCACGGTAAAGGAGCCAGCAGCCACCATTGATGAATTCTAGATGAACAGAAAACTACATTTTGTATTTCTATCCTGTTACCTTTTACACATACATACACAGAGTAGTGTATTATACATAGGAGGCAATTAATAAATATAGAATTAATTGAAGTAACTTGTCAAAAAACTGGGAGAGCTGCTGCAGGGTTAAGAAAACTCATATATTCCTTTTTTAAAGAGGAAAAAAAGGAAGGAAGGACTGAAGATGGAACCTGTACCTATGGGTTTATGAGCTTGATTTATATCCCAGGCAAGAAGAATATTAAAAAGGGATGGTTAGTCAACTTTTAGAAGAGGAAGTGGTGATCACAAAGAGACTGTCCGGCTTTATCAAGTTCTGAGCGTGCCAGATGGACTTCATTTCCTTTTTTTGACAGGATTACTGATCAAGGGAGTTTGGAAGATACAGTTTCACTTGAATTCAACAAAACATTTGACAGAGCATTTCATGCAATTTATTGTTAGGCAGAAGAAGATATGTTAGGGAGATAACAGTATGGTTAGGGAGCATTTAGAACTATTTAAGTGGCCAAAATCAAAGAATAATTTAATATGCTAATATCAGTCTGGTGAGAGTACAAAACAATGTGCCCAAGGGATCTGGACTTGGCTCTAACCTGATGAATAGTTTGGGTACAGCCTAAATGATGTGTTTATTGAGTTCACAAATGATGCGAAATTAAACCCTCAAATGACAGCTTCCTAAAAATAAATCTTGACAGGCTAAAACACTGCACAGAATCTTACAAATGAAAATTTAACAGTGATTAATTTTTAATAGTATTTTATTTGTGCAGATGTGACTGGAGAGGCATCCATATTAAAAGATCAGGGAGTTTTAGTGGATTATAATCTCAACTAATCAATCAACAAGCATTAATTAGGCATCCAGTATGAAGATGAAAATGAAACAGGCCCTGTACTCAAAGAGTTATTATGCTATGACAGCATTTGTAATAGTTCTTATGACAAGACTTGGACTGGCTGACTCACAAGGGGCCCTAAGTCATGAAGGACTCTAGAAGTTGTATTTTATCACAATGCAGGAAAAGAGAAAGCTAATTAGATTTTTTTTTAGAAAATATTTATTTAAGGCAATGGGGTAATAAAGTAACTTGCCCAAGGTCACACAACTAGGCAATTATTAACTGTCTCAGGTTGAATTTGAACTCAGGTCCTCCTGACTCCAGGGCTGGTGCTCTATTCATTGTACCACCTAACTGTCCCCAAGAAAGCTAATTTGAAACCAGAGAATGGGATCTAAACCTTAAAGTGAATTTTAGCACTCTATCGAGAGAGAAGGTCAAAACTTGGAGAAAAGGGAGATAGCAGGCTTTCCCAGTACACAACTGTGGGAGCAGCCTAGTGCCATTACCCATTGGACGATCAGAAAGGCAAAAAGTAAAGTGGGAAGACATGTAAAACAGTGGGGGTTGTTTTGTTTTTAATTTCCAGCACTCAGGAGGCTGGAGTGCTAAGGGATAAAAAGTAGATATGCAAGAACTGGCTGGTCTTGTTCTCCCTCAACTAAGATAGGTGCAGCTGGCATCCATCTTAGGTATGTTCCCATTTGTAGGCAAATTCTCTTATTCTATAAAGACTATATCTGATGAATCTAATTGCTCATTAACACCCATGATTGAAACTATTCTTTACTGTTCCATATATCTCTTTGTTCATGGAATGAGGAAGGGTGATCTTTCCTAGTGAAAAATTGAGATCACAACTCCTCATCCATTATTTGGATTATATATCAACACTTTATAACTGTATTTTCAAGGACAGAATTACTTCAAAGTTGAGTCTTTTTGGACCATAAAAGCCTGCTGTAGAGTTATATAAATATATATATATATATATATATATATATATATATATGTGTGTGTGTGTGTGTGTGTGTATATATATACATATGTATATGTATGTGTGTGTATATATATATATATATATATATATATATATATATATATATATGGCAATTTAGAGAGAGAGCATTAGAAAATTAGGGGAAGGCACAAAGGAACCATCCTTGATTATCATGAGTCAACACTATGCTATGTCAGTCAATGAAACTAATGAAGTTTGGACCAGGTAAGAGCAGGATAGGATTCAGAATTTGACTACTTATGGGTCCTCCATCATCTTGTCTTCCTTCTCTTGGAACCTTGTGATGATGTTTTTTGTGTTTAGTTCTGCCTTCCATATTATAAGACATATATTAAACTGTGGTATATGTGTGTGATAGAACACTACTGTTCTATTAGAAATCAGGAGGGATGGGAATTCAGGGAAGCCTGGAGGGATTTGCATGAACTGATGCTGAGTGAGATGAGCAGAACCAGAAAAACACTGTACACCCTAACAGCAACATGGGAATGATGATCAACCTTGATGGACTCGCTCATTCCATCAGGGCAACAATCAGGGACAATTTGGGGCTGTCTGCAAACAAGAATATCATCTGTATCCAGAGAAAGAACTATGGAGTTTGAACAAAGACCAAAGACCTTTAATTTAAAAAAAAACCCATTATCTTATGTAATTTTTCTATCACTTGTACTTTATTTTTCTTCCTTAAGGATATGACTTCTCTCTCATCACATTCAACTTGGATCAATGTATACCATGGAAACAATGTAAAGACTAACAGAATGTCTTCTGTGGGGGGGGGGGGGAAGGAGGGAAGCAAGATGGGGGGGGGAATTGTAAAATTCAAAATAAATAAATTTTTTAAAAAGAAAGATATTGATAAATTCCCCTAAAAAGTCCTCTTTTGCTGTCTCATTGTGGCAAGGAAATGAGCTTGACCTCTCAAAGACTATACAAGGAAAGTGTAAGTTCTACAGAGCTGAGAAGTATGATTCCCAGCAACATAGACTGCTTGCGGAGAACCACTTGAACTAAATATGTTACCACTCATTACCAGTGCACTGGCTTCATGGTGATGAATTTCTTTAACTATAGCAACCCACAAAACAAAAATACAAGATGGTCTTCATGAAGCTCCCTTTCATTTCTGCAGTCACTAGAGCTGAGGATACTATAAATGCTGACATTTTTAGGCAGCAGCAATAATAGCTGTTGGTATTCCAGATCCTTGTCCTAGGGACCAAAGAATAGACATAATATAGAAAGAGTTGAATCAGATCAAATTTGACATTGTTCTTTTGAAAAGATTGGTTTGGGGCAGCTAGGTGGTGCAGTGGATAGAGCACCAGCCCTGGAGTCAGGAGTACCTGAGTTCAAATCCAGCCTCAGACACTTAATAATTACCTAGCTGTGTAGTCTTGGGCAAGCCACTTAACCCCATTTGCCTTTCAAAAACCTAAAATAAATAAATAAATAAAAATTGCTGTTACTGGTTGGGCCTGCTCATATCAGTTCATAGAAATCTTCCCAACAAAATTGGCATTCTTTCTAGAAATAAATAAAACCAGAAAACAAATGGAATTTGCAATTAAAAGGAATGCTAGAACACATATTTTCTTTGTAAGAAAATAAGAGTTGGCTGAATTGATTTTAGTAGGTAACCAAAGGCAATACAAAACATCATTTCTCAACTACTGAACTGGTTTTGATGCGTTTTTATGCAGACCACCATGAAGATAATTGTGTCTTACATACTGACATCTGTTGCAAAGAATTTAAAGGTAGATAAATCATGCAAAGAACATACTTGATAAGATCCTCAAAATTAAATCAACATGTATTTTAATGACTTAGTGAAAAAATGAACATAGGGAAGAATATTGAGAAATGCGTAGAAAAGTTTTGTCATAGGAATAAAAACGAGAGGACAAAAGTTTATAGATAATATAAAAGTCTCACACCTATAAATCACAAAAACATTTTTTTCAATACATGGGGAAAAATAAATAGCATCTTTAAATAACAGGAAATGACAGTTTAGTCAGATGAGTGTTCTCTTCGAATCAACTGCCTGCATGTAGTCAGATTAACATAAACATGTTAGAGATCAAAATCAATACCAGGTTAGAAAAAAAATTAAAAGAGGATGAAAAGGTGCACATTTGAGACAATTCCAACTGATTTCTCCTACCTAAAAACCAAAAAAGGGAAGCTGTTAAAGAACAGAGATTTTCACAGATTGTCTCCATTTCTTAAGGAGTTTTAATGAATATAAACTTATGATACAATGACATAACCAAAAAAACTAGAAACCAGCTCAGTCAGCCATCACTTGATCTCCTTGCCAAATAGAGTGATATTATAGCCAAGGTTACCACTGGTTTGAAATATAAACTGGTTTGTAAAATCTTACAGTAATTGCTGAACAAGTATGAGCAGCAGCATCTCATAAAATAATAAACAATGGAGAGAATAACATTGTAGAATACCTGGTGAGAGATCCATCTCAGCTGAATTATTCTAAGGATATTTAAAGATGAAACTTGAGAGGTTAACTAAAGGATAAAAAAAAAAGGTAAAGAATTCCTTAAGATTCATATAGCGGGGCATCTAGTGGCACAGTGGATAGTGTACCAGCCTTGGAGTCAGGAGTACCTGAGTTCAAATCCAGCCTCAGACACTTAATAATTGCCTAGCTGTGTGGCCTTGGGCAAGCCATTTAACCCCATTTGCCTTGAAAAAAAAACTTAAAAAAAAGATTCCTATAGCAAAAAAAATTTTTTTTTATCAACTATGACAATGAAATCACCCATATTAGGACTCTAACATCACAATCTCTAATATGCTGCAAATTGACATTATACTAAAGAAAACAAAGGTGGGAAGAATAATAGGACTAGACCCAGTACCCCAGAAGAAGTATGTGCTGGAAGCAATACAATTTTCAGGGTGTGGAGGGATTTTTTTCAAGATATCTAAAAGGAGCAACTAGGTGGCACAGTGGATAGGGCATCATCTTTGGAGTCAGGAGGACCTGAGTTCAAATATGACCCCAGATACTTAATAATTACCTAGCTGTGTGATCTTGGGAACAGTCACTTAATTCCATTGCCTTGCAAAAAAAAAAACAGAAACAAAAGATATCTAATAGGGTGAGGATGCCAAACATTTGGGAACAAATAATGAAACCTATTGCAAAGTGAAAAAGATTATTGTGAAAATATCACCTTGTGACTAATAACATGTACCCCTCCATGAAGCACATCCTTGATGAATATGGTAGCCCCTCTTTCACAGACGATTTTATGCAGCAAACCACATTTTGATAGATTCACAATTGACTGAAACATATAGAGGACCCAAGACAAATTGTGTTTATAATGGTGATCACAAGAAGCCAACCAACCTCATGATGATCAGATCATGGCAGGCTAATTTCATTTCCTTTTATGAAAGGGTTATTAAACTAATACATTAAGGGGATATCATAGGTATAATTCACTTTGGTTTTAGCAAAGTGTTTGAAAAACAGCCTCATGCTATTTTTATGGAAATGATGTGGGCTAAATAATACTAATCAGATGGTTTCAAGCTGATTAAATGGGCAAACAACTTGGAAGGCTGTCTCCATTGGAGTGTTCCAGTAATCACCCTTTTGTCCTGTGCTGCCTAATGTTTTAAAGATGAAGAACTTGTTAAATTTGTAGATAATACAGATCTTAGAGGAATAGCTACCTTGGTGAATGACAATCAGGATCTAATGGATCTCAACAGGGTGCATGATCTTGAATCCAAAAAGATAAATTTTCACCAGAATACATGAAAAGTTATACACTTGGCTTTGATAAATCAGATTCATATATGGTTAGGCAGCTGCTTTTTTTGACAAAGATTGAAAGCTTTAGTGAATTATAAATTCAGTATGAGTCAGTATGATATCAAAAAAGCTAATGTAATCTTGGGTAGCATTAAAAAAGTCATAGATCCTAGAACTAGGGATATCATCCCCTCTGGATTCTGCCCCAGATTCAACCATATCTTGTGTTCAGTTCTGGACACCACATTTTAAAAGGACACTGATAAATGGAAGTGTTCTGTTGGATACGATGGGAAGAGAACTAGCTCTAAAATTGGAAGACCTGGGTTCAAATCCTATTTCTCATGCTTACTACCCATGTGACCTTGGGCAAATCTCTTAACCTCTGAACCTCAGTTTCCTCATCTGTAAAATGGGGGACTGATTAGATGAGATGTGAGAGCCCTTCTAACTCTAAACACTGTGATATTATGATTAAAGTTCCTTCTCATGCTAAAATTCTACAACTGAGTGAAACTTTCAGGGAATTCCATTCATAGCTATTCATTTTTTATCTCCATACAAAACTTTTATTGTTGAGTTATTTCAGTCCTGTCCAACTCTTTTTGACCCCACTTGGGGTTTTCTTGGCAAAGATACAGGATTGGTTTACCCATTTCCTTCTCCATGTCTCATTTTACAGATGAGGAAACTGAGACAAAGACGATTAAGCGACTTGTCCGGGGTCACACAGTTAGCATCTGAGGCTGGATTTGAACTCAGGAAGATGAGTTTTCCTGTCTCTATCCACTGTACCACCTAGCTGCCCTGCTTATAAGACTTTAGTGCTTGGCTATTCAGAATGATTTACTTTGTTCAAGTTGCAGTTCAACTTGAACCACCTTTAATTTGGATGTAAATTTGTAAAGGTCACGGGCAGCCTGGATCTGAAATGAGATACCGTGCTTTGTTCTCTGAAAAGGGAGTGGGGGAGGGACTGGTGTCAAAGCACAAAATGGTCATTTGTTTTACATTAGAAAAATAAATATTTATTTCTTAACTTCACCAGGTCCTTGCCTCTGGCATACCCAAGGATGATTCATGGCTTCCCCGTGTTTACTTTCCAAGTTCCCAATTTAATGATAGGAGCATGCTAATATGGTTACTGTGCAATCTTAAGCAACCAGAAAGAAAGGGATGTTGTTAGTCATGGCTTTCGTGAGAGAATTTTTAGCATGCTTAGATAAGAACTCTGTAAAACCCAGTGTACTCCACTTCAATCTAAACACTCAATCTAAACATCTCATCACTAAAAAGGAAAAAGATAATCGCTTTTCTCTTTTTTATCTCATCTACTCTTCTACAGGTAGAGGTCAAGGACACTGTGTTAGATGTCAACAGCAGATAGGAAGAAGGCTGAAAACCAGATACCTGGGACCTGCAGTAGTAACCAGGATTGATTTTCCTATTGGGCAAATAGAGCAATTATTCCTACATAATAGGAACGCCCCCCCCCCAAGGATGACTTCAATCTACAATAAATTTGCTTGATTTTTCATAATCTTATAAACACTGCCAAGAACAACCAAATTCTTCCTTCAATGTATAATGTTCAGATAATTCTTGAAGTAGAGACAACTATGTGGCATAGTGGGCAAACAGACCTGGGATTAGAAAGATCTGAGTTCAAATCCAGGATCAGATTCTTGGGGAATAACTGAGCAAGTTATTTAACTTCTGTCTGCTTTGGTTTCCTCATCCATAAAATGGGCATAATAATAGCAGCCACCTCTCAGGATTATTGTGAAGAACAGATGTGTTAGTATGGTGAAAGTGCTTTGTAAATCTTAAGGCACGCCACATTCCTTTTATTGGTGTTCGGTGGTTTCGCTTGTCTCTGATTCTTCTGGACCCCATTCGGGACTTTCTTGGCAAAGAGACTGAAATGATTTGCCATTTTCTTCTCCAGTTCATTTTACAAATGAAGAAACTGAGAGAGGAAGTTACTCACTTTATGCTAGTTAGCATCAATTCAGTTATGTTTCACAGAATCTCAAAGTTAGAAGACTAAGTAGTCATTGAGTACAATACAATTCCCACAAAAAAAGATCCTCCAAAGTGGTCATCCAGCTTCTGTTTGAAAAACCTTTAATAGAAGGGAAGTAACTACCTTCTAAGTCAGCTCACTTCAATTTTGAATGAATAACTAATTTTTAGAAGTTTTTCTTTACATTGAGACCAAACTTATCTTTTTGCCACATCCATCCATTATTGAACATAAAATATCGGGTTCTGATTTTGGACACAGGTCCTCTGGCACCACCTGGGGGAATGGGCATATCTAAAGAAGAATAGGCTTATCGAGGAACAGATGAGATGTCTTCCAGAATCTAAAAGGCTACCAAATGAATGAGTGAAAGGGTTCGGTCAGTTTGGTCATACAAGGAAGAAGCAGGAACAATGGAAAGAAGCTGCAGAGTGATGAGTTTTGGTTTGACTTGTAGAAAAACTTCCAGATAATTATTGTTATACAAAACTCTCCAATGGAGACAGCCTTCCAAATCGTTTGTCCATTTGATCAGTTAGAAACCATCTAATTAGTATTTTTAGGCCACTTCTTTTCCATAAAAACAGCATGAGGCTGTTTTTCAAACACTTTGCCACCTTTTGGAAGGTAGTGGGTTCCCCATCACTGATGGATGACTACATATCAGAGATGCTGCAAGGGAGTCTGACTCAAGTACACGTTGGACCTGGTGATCTCCTGAGGTTCCGTTCAGTCTGAAGCTTCTGTGACCGCAACCCTAATGCTCTTTTCATTATGCCATGTAACCTATCTATCATAATCTAATTCAATAATCTTTGTTAGACACTATAGGAGATAAGTTTAAATAAGACATTGTCCCTGACTTCATGGAACTTAGTCTAGTAAGGGAATAAGATACATTATAATACATGATAAATACATTAGAGAAATGCAAAGAAAAATAATGTGTAAGGGAGAAAGGTCAACTTACATTCATGATCACCTGAGGTTTTTTTTTAAGGAAAAAAGAATTGATCATGTTGGAGAAGCTGTGGAAAGAAAGGCACACAGATGCACTATTGATGGAACTGTGAATGGTCTGGTCATTCAGGATATCAATTAGGAATTATGCAAAAAAACCCAAAATTAACTCTTTGTTTCCTTAATCCCACTATTGAGCATATGCTCCCAAATAAGTAAAAGAAAGAAAATGTTTATAGAAGGACTCATTGTGATAGAAAAGACTGGAAAATACAGGGAATGCTTATCAACCAGGAAAATGACTGATGATGTAGACAAAATATAAATATGTGGGATATTACTGAGCTGCTACGTGGCACTGTGGATAGAGCACCAGACCTGGAGTCAGTTCAAATCCTGTCTCAAATACTTACTAACGTGGTGACCTTGGGCAAGTCACTTAACTCTGGATCTTTGCCCCAAAACATCACCAACAAAAATCCCTCACATCAGAGGTAGTGGTTCTCCTTGAACAACCAGGTTGAGTCTGAGTCTGAGGCAGGATGGGATCATCACCCCTATTCCAGCAATCAATTCATTATGCTCCAATAAATTATATACGACGTCACTCTCTCTAATTGGTTGATCAAGTGGCAAAAGCTAGACGTTCATTCAGTTTTTGACAGCTGTAATTTTTAGGAAATTTTGACTCATTGAGTTGAAAGATGCTCACCCGCTCATTGCTCATAGCTCTCCCCTGCAGGACTACAAAATTGTTTCTTCACTCTTCTTCACCAAATACATGAAACCATTTTTAATCATCATTATTATTTTGGTTTTCCTTTTGGTTTTTGCAAGGCAATGGGGTTAAGTGACTTGCTCAAGGTCATATAGGTAATTATTAAGTGTCTCGGGCTAGATTTGAATTCAGGTCCTCCTGACTCCAGGGTCGGTGCACTACTTAGCTGCCCCTAGTTTTAATCTTCAAAACACAAAATGACCCTTCTACATACGAGCTGAACACCCCACATTTTCTTCGCCTATCCTGGTTTGTTATGGTTATGAGCCTCTTCAAATTTTGGTCACTCTCCTTGGAGCTTACTTTAGTTGAGAATGAGCTCCCTAAAGTCAGCAGATCAGAACTGGACACGATATTCTATAATAGAAGGAAGCTTCTATTATAATCAACAAGTATGTTTGGGATTTTTTGCATGGCATCATCATATTACTGACTCACACTGAACTTGTAACCAATTAAATTCTCTGGCCTCGTCTTTCTCATGTGGACGGGTATCAAATAACATATATCCAATCTTGTACTTGGTTTCTTTTTTCAAAAAAAAAATTCATTGTATGATATTACACTTACCTCAATTATATCTCATCTTGTCTAGTGAACTGCCTATCCCCTCTCCCATCATACTTCAATGGATAAATGTGTCATCCAAGTCCATGGGGAAAAGAAAATATTGAACAAAACAAAAACTGAGATCGGAAGCCAGCAGCACAATTTCCCTCCAGGTTGACAGTGACATGAAATTCTTCCTACTTCCTGGTTCTGTGCCTCCAGACTCAAAACATCCTTCTAACCACTGCCTGACTCAGTTTCCTCATCTGTAACACAGGGATAAAAATAACACCCATCTCATGGACTTGTGTGAGATATTATAACCAAATGAGATCATATAAGAAAAGTATTTTTGCTTTAAATGATATATTAGTTATAACATAGTATACATGGTCCTATATAAATATGGGCAATTATTATTCCCCTCCCTGCACAGTAGAGTTAGCCCTGTCTACTCTGCATTGTCTTGCTATCACCTTGTCCCTTTGTTTATTACCACTCGGATTTTGCCAAACTCCAACCCCTGATTTACCCTCACTACTCACATTTTCCCTTTCTACTCTAATGTTGCTAAACCTTTGGAGAAACTCGCCCTACACTGCTACCTGGGTCCATAGGAAATTCATGTTATTAGATCTCAACTGGGCTCTCACTAGTGTACAACAATGTCTTCCACCTTTCCTCATGGACTCCCTGTAGCTCCCTATAGAGGGATGGGTCATATTGGTGCGGCATTGCCAAAATCAATAAATCAGTAGCTTTTTAAGGGTGAATTATTTAAATGTTTGACCAAATATAGCAGGTGAATGATACTACAAATATCTAAATGACCCATGTCAGACCCATGACCCTATCCGTTCCCTACAGCATCTACTACTCCAAGACTTCTTTTCTCTCCCTTTATCTCTTTAGGAAACACACATATGCACAGCTTCACCTCTCCTCCTCCTCCTCTCAGACAGGCAACCATCTTCTTGACTAAGAACACAGAGGCTATCCCAAGCTCCCTCTCCTCCTCTGTTCCACATTAGAAAATCTTTCCAACCTTCTTGCACCTTACTCTCCTACAACTTCAAGAATTTCACTACCCCAGCCTCCTTGCAATGCTTTGGATATAGCCCTCCATCCTGTACTCCCCATGCCTTTTCACTGCTTTACTTCATAGACAGGAATCTCGGTCCTCTCACCTCCAACTCTTAGTTGCCATGGACTCCTTCAAGACTGAATTCAAATCCTACCTTCTTTTGTTGTTGGGTCTTTTTTTTCTTTTTCCTTTTTAATTTTTGCTAGGTAATGGGGTTAACTGACTTGCCCAAGGTCACACAGCTAAGAAAGTATTAAATGTCTGAAGTCTGATTTGAGCTCAGGTCCTCCTGACTCCAGAGCTGTTGAGTCATTTTTTTTCAATCATGTCCTACTCTTTGTGACTGCATTTAGGATTTTCTTGGTGAAGGTACTGGAATGGCTTGCCATTTCCTCCTCCAGCTCATTTTACAGATAAGGAAACCAAGGCAAACCAAGTTAAATGACTTGCCCAGGATCACACAGCCAGTAAGTGTTTGAGGCCAGATTTGAAGTCAGGAAGAAAGTGTTCCTGGCTTCAGACCCAGCACTAAGGCACTTCCTAACCACTTCACCAGGAGTGTTTCCCCGTCCCTCCAGCTGCTAGTACCTTCCTCTTTTAGATTAACTTCATATATTCTCTCTGCATCTGCTACATATTTAAATATTTACATTTGCTATGGGCTTGTTTGTAGCTTTACGTTTCTTTATATCTGCAGCACGTTTCACAAAGTAAGCTTTTTGTTTGTTTGTTGAGTAACTGAATGTCCATTCTCTCTTCCTTTGCTCCCACTTCTGATGAGGAGAAGACCCTTTTCACCAAACTCCAACCATCCCATGTATGCCCCCTTAATCCAATCCCCTTCCGGCTATCTTTTGTTTCTGTGTGTCCCCTTCTCCCCACTTTCCTTGATAAGGGTATTGTTCATAACTGGCACTTTACTATGCCCTCAGCTCCTCCCATCCTTGTAATGCCCTGGTTGGGAGTTGCAACATCCTGACTGCTGGGGAGGTAGTGAGTTAACTTTCCCCTACAACCTCTTAGTTCCTGCCATCCAGTGAGATACAGGATAGAGGAGGTAGCTTTCTATCACACAGCATCCTTTCAATTGGATATTGTGGACAGCAACAGAGGAAATGCCCCTATGAACTCTTCCGACCACCTTTCTATTTGCTCTTCTCCCCTTGGTTTTGCTTCCAAACTTCCTTTATTTCCATTCTTTCTGCCTCACCCAGATTAAGCAGAAAAGTAAAGATAAGGCACTGTTTTTCTCATGCTCTTCTTACTCTCTCTCTCTCTCTCTCTCTCTCTCTCTGTCTGTCTGTCTGTCTGTCTGTCTCTCTGGCTCCCTGTTTCTGGCTCTGGCTCTGGCTCTCTCTCTCTCTCTGGCTCTCTCTCTGTCTCTCTCTTCTCAAGTTGTCTGTCTCTCTCTTTCTCTGTCTGTCTCTGTGTCTCTGTCTCTGTCTTTCTCTGTGTCTCTCTGTGTCCCTGTCTTTCTCTGACTCTGTCTCTCTCTCTCATCCAACCAGGCCCCTGTGGTGTCAGATAACCCTTTTTAAATACCAATTCAAGATTTACAAAGCAGCATCCATACATCAAGGTTTCTATCTCTGCTGCAGAGAACTGCTATCAACAAATTCATATACTGTGGACTAATGATTCCCTGGATGGTCCATGTGCTCCAAAGTTCAATTTTTCTCCGACTGACATGTTCCCAACTGAGCTAAGTTCCCAATAATCTATATTCTGATGATTTGAATTAATTACCTCTCTAGAGAAAAGTGTGAAGTTATTTTATGGGATTTATCTTTGCAAGTATTCTAAGACCAAGGTCCCAAATTCCAGAAATGCTAACATCACAATATATTTCAGGGTTCAATTCAGTTGCTGAGAGAATTTGGGGAGCCTGCCTTCTCCTTGCAGTGCTGTTAACATTCTCTAGGACCTTTTCCTTGAATTATTCCCTGTTTCATCTTTAATCTTTCCTTGTCTCCTGGATCCTTGCCCCTGCCAACAAATAGGCCCCAGTGTATACCCTTCACTTGACTTTGGCATTTCCTCAAGCTAACTCTTTTCTCTTTTACAATCTAACTCCTAGGGAAAAATCAACTATTATTGTTGGCTCCATTTCTCCACCTCCCACTCACCACTTGACCCCATTTAGTGTGTCTTCCAAATTCCACCCACAACTCATTGGTTACTCCAACATCATTTTGATTTAACTGCTAATCCCAATGTCTTTATTCAGTCCTCATCTTTTTTAACTTTTCTGTGGTTTTTGACAATGTATGCACCATCTACCACCCCAGTGTAATACAACTCTTCTCCCTTCATTCTCCTGGGGAAGGGAACAAGCATCTATTTTTTTAGTTTTTTGTTTTGTTTTGTTTTGGGTTTTTTGCAAGGCAATGGGGTTAAGTGGCTTGCCCAAGGCCATTAAGTGTCTGAGGCCAGATTTGAACTCAGGTACTCCTGACTCCAGGGCCAGTACTCTATCCACTGTGCCACCTAGCCACCCCAGAACAAACATCTATTTAAAAACCTACCATGATCTGGGGATGGCACTAAACAACTTACCCCTATGGTCTCATTTTATTTTGGTGCCTTCTCCATCTTGTTGCAGGATTATTACCCATAAAGACTCCCCTAGCAATTAACATCCCCAAGAATCTAGTCTTGGACCTTCCTGCCTTCTCTTTCCTATATTCTCTTGACATTCTCATGGGTTCAATTATCAGCTCTATGCCAATGATTCTTGGTCGTAAAGGAAAGATTCCATGTTGGGACTTTTCATTTCCTTTTTCTATATTCTCTTAGCATTCTCATTGGCTCCCACATGTCCAATTACCAATTGGGTGCCAGTGATTCCCAGGCTTATAGATACAGTGCTTATCTCTCTCCTGAGCTACAGTTTGGTACTGGCAACTATGCCTACTGAACATCTCTATCTGGATGCCCCATTATCATTTAAAAATTAGGTTTCTGGGGTAGCTAGGTGGTGCAGTGGAAAGAGCACTGACCCTGAAGACAGGAGGACCTCAATTCAAATCAGACCTCAGACACTTAATAATTGCCTAGCTATGTGACCTTGAGCAAGTCACTTAACCCCATTGCCTTAAATAATTTTTTAAATGAGATTTCTTTTCTTCCCCCCAAACACCCCCTTCTCCCAAACTTCTACCATCTTTTTCACTCAAATGATCACCACACTCTTTCATACCCTTAGTATCTCTCACCCACCCTATTTGCAAAAGCCTCCTGATTGATCTTTCTACTTCCAATTTCTTCCTTCTCCAATCCATGGTCCACACAACTATACAATTCATCTTTCCACAGCATAGAACAACCAAGTAAAGCTTCTTCCAGAATGTGGTATTTTAAGGAAACCATGAAATAAAGATGATGAAGGAGAAAAATCCAAGGTTGGCTAGGAGAAGGGAAGAGAAGTCTTTGAAAAATCCCAGAGACAGATGAAAAAGGTTCCCTAGAGTCTGGCCTTAACAAAAGACAAACAGAGTAATGTCCCCATGTTCATTGTTCACTTGGGCCTGCAGGCAATCACACAGGAAAAGGGAGTTCACTACAACTGTACTCAGAAAACCTTTTTGGGGAGATACATTGGCACTGTGAAAAGTTGGGGTCTTCGGTAGACGGAACTTTCAAGAATTGTCCATTAAAGGAATTCCCTAATATATTTCGAGTTAAGTCATCAAGGGTGGAAGGCTTGTTCTTAATAATTTCATTAACTTTATAATCAGAGATGGAGCTCAACTCTGTCTCACCTGCCTCCCCATCACTGAACATCCCTGGCTCAGATCTGTGTTTAAAGATCACTTTGAAGAGATAGGGAAGAGACTTGAGATAGGGAGACCTAATGTCTCCAGTGTCAGAGAACTGAAGTGGACATATATTAGATAGAGTATAAAGAGAGAAAAATTGAGACTTTGAAATTAACTGGATATGTAAGATGAGAGAGATTGAAGGTCAAAGATGAGACCTTGGTTGGGACTCTGGATTATAGGAAAGATGGCACTATCATCCACAATAGTGGGAAAATTGAGAAGAGGACAGAGTTTGGAGGGAAAAATAATGAGCTCAATATTAGACATGTTGAATTTAAGATGTCTATAAGATATTCAGGCATTTGGAGATGCCTGACTAAGGTCAGCATAGAAGTTAGAGTTGGACAAATAAATCTGAGAATCATCTATATAGAAATGATCATTGAATTCAAAGGAGTTGTTCAAATCATCAAGTGAAATAGTATAGCAGGAGAAAAGGACCTACCAGAGTCTTGGGGTCCCACACAGTTAAGAGGTATAACCTGGATAAAGATCCAACAAAGAAGACTGAGACGGAGCGGGTAGAAGGAAAACCAGGAGGATGTCAAGAAAATCTAAATAGACAAGATTATCAAAGAGAAAAGGGGGATCAGTAGTGTCAAAGGCTGCAGTGAGGTCAAGAAGGGTGCAGATTAGGATCACTGGGTTTGGCAGTTAAGAAATCATTAGTAGAGTCAGTAGATCGTGAACCAACCCTGGAGTCCGAAGGATCTGAGTTTAAATCCAACCTTAGACATTAGCTGTGTGACCCTGCACATAGCACCTAACCCTGATTGAAAAAAGTGAGAGAATGAGAATGAGAAAGAGTATGGGGGGAAGGAAGGAAGGAAGGAAGGAAGGAAGGAAGGAAGGAAGGAAGGAAGGAAGGAAGGAAGGAAGGAAGGGAGGGAGGGAGGAAAGAAGGAAGGAAGGAAGGAAGGAAGGAAGGAAGGAAGGAAGGAAGGAAGGAAGGAAGGGAGAGAGGAAGGAAGGAAGGAAGGAAGGAAGGAAGGAAGGAAGGAAGGAAGGAAGGGAGGGAGGGAGGGAGGGAGGGAGGGAGAGGGAGGGAAGTAAGAAGTAAAATCATTGATAACTTGAAAGAAAGCAATTTCAGCTGAATGATCTCATTGGAAGCCAAATCAAAAAGAGAGTTAATAAGACGATGAAAGGAAAGAAAGTAGAGGCAGTCATTGTAGATACTCTAAGAGTATAGTTACAAAAAAAAAAAAGAAATTATTGAAAGACTTTCCAAGTCTTTCTATTGCCTCCCGAAGAAAGTATTAACTTCTCAGCCAGTCACAAAAGTCTGCTCCAATCTGCTTCCCCATACCTTCCCTGATGTATCTCACACTGGTCCCCTCCACCTACATTGTAATCCAGCCTTCCCAACTCTGGATCCCTTCTGCCATCATAATGACGCATACTCACAATGCATTGCCTCCTCTTAGAATCTGTGACTTCCTTCTAGGCTCCTCTTGGAAGCCCCTAAATCTTTTGAATTCCTGCCCTACTGGTGTTATCATGCAGTTCTTTGTGTGCCCATCCTGTATAGCGCCAGTACTCCAGTATTTTGGGGTTACCTCTCTGAATTCCCAACAGAGCACAAGGCATAGCAGGTGCTTAAAACAGATGTTTGTTGAATGGAATTGAATTGACACCCTCAAATTCCTCCTTCTCTTCTTGTTTCCTGTCAGCTTATTTTCTAGTTAACTGAAGTAGCCATATCATCTTTACTTTTCTGGTGGGCTTAGTCAGCCAGGTGGTTCAGTGGATAGCGTGCTGGGTTTGGAGTCAAAAAGATCTGAGTTCAAATGTGGCTTCAGACACAAGGCAAGTCATTTAATCACTGTTGGCCTTGGTTTCTAAAAATATAGAATGGAATTGCCTCAACCTCCCAGGGTTGATTTGAAGATCAAATGAGCTCATATTTGTAAAGGCCAAAGTTCCTGACATAGTGGCAAAAGCGACAGCAAAGTGGAGTTGGGGGGGGGGGGGAAGAAAAGGAGGTTCAGAGTCCTCACTTCTCCAAAGTCTTTGTCCTCTCCTCTCACCACAACCCTTAGAGAGCTCCTTGGTAATGCACAAGGGAAGTTCCCCCATGTCATCGTTTGTCTGCTCTCAGATGCAGGTGCAGGCTGGTGGAGGCCACTCCTTAAATCACCCATGCACCCTCTATAGGGGCGTCCTCACCAGGTTCTATTAAGATAGACCAACATTGGTCAGGGCTACAGGGAGCCAGCTAATCTTTGTTGAAGACAGAAGTGTGCTTCCTATAAAAACAGGAGGAAAACCTCACAACTTTAAAACATCCGGTGACTGTGGCTTTCACTGAGCATCAGGGGACTGGTGAAGGTTCACAGCTTCACCCTCCTTTGCTTGTTCTATGTCACCTCCTGCTAGTCCTTCCTGATGGCGCCTACATTGCTGAGATGCCAACATCTCCATGGCTGGCACAGCCGGTCCCAGAGACTCTCATGTTCCCCCTGAAACACACATTCACACACACTCAAACACATAAACATACACACATTCACACACAAAACACTCACACATTCACTCACTGTCTCTCTCTCTGTCTCTCTGTCTCCCTCTCTTTCTCTCTCTGTCTCTCTCTGTCTCTCTGTCTCTCTGTCTCTCTCTGTCTCTCTGTCTCTGTCTCTCTCTGTCTCTCTCTGTCTCTCTCTGTCTCTCTCTCTCTCTCTCTCTCTCTCTCTCTCTCTCTCTCTCTCTCTCTCTCTCTCTCTCTCTCTCTCTCTCTCTCTCCCCCCATCCCCAACCTCTCTGACAAACAGCTGCCCTCCCCCTGCTCCCAAACAGAGGACCAGGGCTTCCGGCCTCTGGGGTCTGAGTCAGAGCAGGGTACAGACCCTACAGACAGAGGAAATGCTGCTCAGCCTAGCTTGGTGTCCTTGTCTGACCTCCTGATTCTCTTCATCCCCAGAGGAAAGGTGGGCCTTTCCTCCTGCTGGACCTTTTGGGGTCTCACTTCCTTTTCTTGCTAATGACTTCATTCCTTTGCCAACATAGTGAGCAGGGGGACCTTCAGATTTCTTCCAGGCTGAATTGTGCAACAAGTCCTTTGTTCTCTGCTCTCGGACTCCTGGGGACAGACAGCAGCCCTCAGCTGGAAAGGCCTGGCATGACCAGCCTTTGATGGCACAGTTACTGAAACGGAATTTATGAAGCCAGCCAAGCCTCCGGCTCCCCACGAGGTCTGGCTTACTTAGCAGAGGCTTGAACTTTTAACCCATCAAGGCAGAGGGAGAAGGAAGCTGATCTAGTCCAATCTCCTTGCTAACATTTATTTTACAGATGAAGAAACTGAGGCAAAGGGAGAGTAAAGGATGTGTCCAAGGGCACACAGGCATCAGATGGCAAAATAAGGTTTGGAACCCAGAGCCTTGGCAATCCAGTATTCTTTCCTTTCTCCCATGCTGACCCCTTGGGACAGCTCAGAAGCCTGGGACATCTTTTGTCCTACAAACTAACAAGTCAAAAAGTATTTATTAAGAGCTTATGCCAGGCAAAACAAAGGCAGAAAACAATCCCTGCTCCCTAGAAACCCATGATCTAATGGGAGAGACAACAAGCAAATAATTATGTAAGAATATGACCACTGTGGGGTAAATTGGAAGAAATCTCAGAGGGAAAACCTAGCATTAGAGATGAAAGCTGAGGGGTTCCCAGTCTGCCAAGGACTAATAGACAGTAAGAGGTATTCACCTTGTAGTCAGGAGCCCTGAGTTTAATTCTGGCTCTGACATTTGCTGTGAGGGTCTTAGCCAGTCACATCTCCTTACTGAATCGGTTTCTTCATCTGTAAATCAGGAAAACACTTGCATTATCTTGCAGGGTTGCCATGAGGAAAATACTTTTACTTAGTAGTATTTTTTTTCCAAGTACATATAATGGTAGTTTTCCACCATTCATTTCTATTCT
Source organism: Macrotis lagotis (assembly GCF_037893015.1). Taxonomy (NCBI): domain Eukaryota; kingdom Metazoa; phylum Chordata; class Mammalia; order Peramelemorphia; family Peramelidae; genus Macrotis; species Macrotis lagotis. The sequence goes on along the minus strand of NC_133659.1, from coordinate 38,477,394 downwards.
ATTTTCTGACACCACACAAAGATCATTTTCCATATTCATTTTTATTTATTTTCCAACAGCATGCAAAGATAGTTCTCAACATTCATTTTTATCTATTTTTCCAACATGAAAAGGATAGTCTTCAACATTCATTTTTATTTATGTTTCCAGCAACATGCAAAGATCATTTTCTACATTCATCTTTTTATTTCCTGTCAACATACAAAGCTAGTGTTCAATATTCATATTTACTTATTTTTCCAAGAACATGGAAAGATCCTTTTCAGCATTCATTTTTCTGTAAAGTTTTGGGTTTCACTTTCCCCCTCTTCCCTCTCCCCTCCCTTTGACATCAAGTCATCTAATATAGGTAACATATATATGACTGTGTTAACCATAATTCCATATTAATCACGTTGTTAAAGAAGAATCAGAACAAAAAGGGAAAAATATAAAACATAAAATAAATTTTAAAAACTAAAAATAATTAACTTTGGCTACATTTAGACTCCATAGTTCTAGTTATAGATGGTATTTTCCATCACAAGTCCTTTAGAATTGTCTTTGACTATTTGGAACTACATCCAAAGGGCAACAAAAATGTGCAGACCCTTTGATCCAGCAATACCACTACTGGGTCTATACCCTGAAGAGATGAGGAAAAAGGATAAAAACATCACTGCACAAAAATATTCATAGCAGCCCTGTTTGTGGTGGCAAAGAATTGGAAATCAAGTAAATGTCCTTCAATTGGGGAATGGCTTGGCAAACTGTGGTATATGTATGTCATGGAACACTATTGTTCTATTAGAAACCAGGAGGGATGGGATTTCAGGGAAGCCTGGAGGGATTTGCATGAACTGATGCTGAGTGAGATGAGCAGAACCAGAAAAACACTGTACATCCTAACAGCAACATAGGGTGATGATCAACCTTGATGGACTCACTCATTCCATCAGTGCAACAATCGGGGAACAATTTTGGGCTGTCTGCAAAGGAGAGTGCCATCTGTATCCAGAGAAAGAACTATGGAGTTTGAACAAAGACCAAGGACTATTACCTTAAATTAAAAAAAAAAAACACTGTTATCTTCTTATGTAATTTTGCTATCTCATACTTTATTTTTTTCCCTTAAGGATATGATTTCTCTCTCATCACATTCAATCCGGATCAATGTATACCATGGAAACAATGTAAAGACTGGCAAATTGCCTTCTGTGGGGTGGGGGGGAGGGAAGTAAGATTAGGGGAAAAATTGTAAAACTCAAAATAAAATCTAAGTACAAAAAAAAGAATTGTCTTTGATAATTGTACTGCTGAGATGAGCAAGTCTATCACAGTTAATCATCACAGAATGCTGCTGTTAACGTGTACTATCAAAATTCATTTGTGTAGGATTTTGAGTTCCAAATTTTCCCCCTCACTCTCTCCCCCCCAAGATAGCAATCTCATATAGGTCATATATATGCACAATCATATTAAATATATTTCTGTATTAGTCATATTGTGAAAGAAGAGTCAGAACAAAAAGGGGAAACCATGAAAAAGAAAAACAAATTTTAAAAAACGAAGTCTGTTTTAATCTACATTCAGATTCCACAGTTCTTTCTCTTTTAGAATTTTCCTTTATCACTGTATTGTTAAGATGAGCTAAGTCTATAGTAACTGATCACTGCACAAATATTGCTGATACCATTCACAATGTTCTCCTGGTTCTGTTCACTTCACTCAGCTTCGTGTAAGTACTTCCAGCTTGGAAAGTACTTTTTCAATCTCAAAACTATAGGCAAGAAGTCCTTGCAAAAAGCAGTAGGTAGGGGTGGCTAGGTGGCACAGTAGATAGAGCACCAGCCCTGGAGTCAGGAGGACCTGAATTCAAATCCAGCCTCACACATTTAATAATTACCTAGCTGTGTGGCCTTGGGCAAGCCACTTAACCCCAAATACCTTGCAAAACCCTAAAAAAAAAGCAGTAGGTAGAAAAATAGCCTTGGTCCTTGGTGTCAGGAAAACCATGTTCAAATCCCTCTGCAGAATGCTGCTTAGGTGACCCTGGGCAAGTCACCCCACCTCTTGGTGTCCCAGCTGACTTTCTAAGATTGAAAAACATAGAGCAGTTACTCATCTTCACTGGTGGACACAATTTCTTCACTGGGTAAGGAATTCTGACAGAAGTAAAAAGTTGGTGCAGCCATAGACCTTAATTGTGACCTTAATGAAATTTCTTTTTAATGTCTTTTTCCTGGAAGCCCAGAGTTAAATGTGCTTCACCTCCAATATCCAGAATTATTTAGTCAATTATCCTTGAAAATAAACCTTAGTTGCCTTTAGAACTTCATCTTCATCTTCATTCTTCACTAACCACCATGTAACCAAGAAAGAAGAAAGAAGTCACATGGTCAGAAGTGACTGCAAGTAAGACCACTTGAACCGTTACCTTCTTTGATACCTAATTTCAGAATCTACACCTGAGCTGTTAGAGATCGGGGAAAAAAAAACCAAACAAACCAGAAAATGGCAAACAGCAGAACTAAGGAGAACAATTGATGAATTATCATTCAAGATTTATACACACACACAAACACACACACACACATATTTGTTTGTGGGCTATTATTCATGTTTGTCCTAATGTAATTTTTATTGATTAATAGCAGAAATCTCTATATGTGGATGTGTTCATGTATATACACGTATGTGGACAGTTGATCTTCACTCAAACACTTACTATGTGATCCTAAGGAAGTGATTTCATATTGTTGGTCTCAATTTCCTCTTCTATATAAAATGAACTGGAGAAGGAAATGACAAACCACTCTAGTATGTCTGCCAAGAAAACCTCAAATTGGGTCCCTGATAGTCAGATATGGTTGAAATGATTGATTAATAATAATAATAACATGTGCATACATGTTTGTAAATAGATGCATCCATGTATACAAACCTATATATCCACATATGTATATATATATATATATACGTATATATATAAATATATATATATATATATATATATATATATATATATATATATATATATATATATATGTATGTATGTATATGTATTGGAGTTTTTGTTCCATGCTGTGGGTGGTCAAAGAATTCTCTACCCTGGGGTCAGTCTGATGGTGATAAACAACTCCATACTCAGCTAGACTGATCCTGGGACCAAAACAAAAACATCCAATTGAGGTCTTTCCAACTTGACAGAAACTGGCAGACCTTCCAGAGGCTGAAGTTTCCCATTGCTTCCATGTCATGATAGGTATGGGTGGTGAACTCTCCTGGCCCTCAGTCCTCTGTGACCCCATTGGCTTCCAAAGCCAGTGTGATTAGACAGAGAGAATCCAGAGGTGGAAGACAGGGTTGGTGAAGATCTCCGATCACCACACTAGGAGGACAGGTGGATAGAAATGGGAATGTTTCACCCAGGGAGAGAATGATAGCAGACTCCTAGCACCATCAGAGGAAAGAGGCCCTGGAGGGTAGAACTAAAACGGAAGTTTCAGAGAAGGATATTTAGGTTCCAAGTCAAGATGTCCCTAGGACCTAGAACTACCCCAAGGTAGCTTGGAATCAAAGATTCTCCTAGAGATCCTCCAGCAAAGAATCAGTGACACTTGGGTTTGTTACAGAAAGGATTCTTATTCAGGTATGAGGTCCCTTTCAATGCCGATGACATTGCACTGATTACTGAAGACCCCCTAGCTCTGTACTTCAGAGGCCTTCCCCCATGACTAGAAGTCACTTCCTCTTCACATCTGACCCCCAGAATCAGTACAAGCCTGAATTTTTAATTGAAATTTTTTCCTTATCCCCTCCAACTATTATTATCTTCCCTCCTAAGCTAACCTGTCTTTATTTTCTTCATATTTATTGTTTCTATATTTTACATATGCTATTGTCTCCCTCAGAATTTTCATTGTCTTTTCATCCAAATCGCCTGGAACATATTAATAATTACTTGTTGTTTGGTCAACAGATAAAACCCTGGAAAAGTATGAAACCTGGAATACTATGAATTCCACAACTGTGTAAAAGCTTCAAGTCACATCTGGTTATAATGGTTTTCTTTCACTGATGGGTAATTACCGTTCTCAGGATCTGCCTTCCAAGTCACAAGAGGACTGACTTCTGTTCTCCATATTGGGCTGAATGGAGCTTCTGGTCAAAGGCTCTAGTAAATGAGGACAGGAGAGCTCTTCAAATGAAGAAGACTCTCCAGAAAGATAATAATGGCAAAAGTGATTGAATTATTCAGGATAATCTCTTCTTAACCAAAGAAAATTACATAAATGAGGACAAGCTTGCCTCAGAGCCAGAGAGCAGGCATTTCCAACTTGGTTTAAAGAAATTAGATTTCCTACCCCCCCCCCTTCATCAGATTCCCCTTAATTAACTTCTTTTTAGTGGACCACCTGCTGATGACGCTGATGGAAGAGACAGAATCTCAAAAAGAAAAAGGAAAAAGTGGGCAACATTATTGTAAGGAGACCTAGCAGAGTTGAAGAAGGTCTGAAATAATCATTCTAACTCGCACAGCCAGGTAGAATATTGGAGAGATTGCTGGGCCTGGAGTCAGGAAGACGAGTTCAAAAATCAGTCATAGGTCCTTGCTGTGTGACCCTGAGTAAATCATTTGACTCTACCTCAATCTCTCCATCTTGCCTCACAAGATTATTGTGAGCATCAAATGGAATAATAAATGTCAACTGTGGTTGAGTTTTCTTTTTTAAAGAATAAACAAATTATTTTATAACACTTCTAAAGAAAGCAAAATACCACTTAATACAGCTTCACACTGCTATAAATCTAATCTGGCTTTAAAACCATAAATAAAGCCAATAAGCAAAAACAAAACCAAACAAAATAATGATAACCAAAAAAAAAAATTCAACACAGTGCTTCTATTCATACATATGCATATATTTTAGGTGGTAGTATTATTATATAATGTTTTTAAGTTTGCAAAATGCTTTCTGGATGATGTCCATGGAAAAGATTGATGGTAGAAGTCCTATTATCCCATGTTACAGATGAAGAGACTAAGGCACAAGACAGGACTTGTCTTTTAGCATTTAGGACACGTTTACAATAAAGTTTGAACCTAAGTCTCTTTTGTTCCCAAACTAAAGTCATTTTTACTCTCTCATGCTGATTATTTTTCATTATATTACCAAATATATAATCAATACATAATCAAAAAAAATTTTCCCCAGTATTTGGAGCCCCAATAACTAGAACTTTCAATTATTCAGAATTTTTCTGGATTCAATTTTTAAGAAAATCCTAAGAAAATAAGTCCTCATCAAGGATTTATTTGATCAAAACTGATTTCTAAGATTTGCCTTGAAATCTATAGAAATTCATTTCTTCATAGAAAGAGCTATTAAGGGCATTCTATAGGTCTTCCTATAACACATAGGCCCTAGGGGAGACACAAAGATAAATCAGAGAATCTCAGAGTGGGAAAAGATCTCAGATATCATCTAGTGCAATTTGAATCTCAAGGTGCCAGGGTTGTAGTCAGGAAAAGTCATCTTCCTGAGCTCAAATTTAACCTCAGACACTTACTAGGTATGAGCCCCTGGGCAAGTCACTTAACTCTGTTTGCCTTAGAATTCTCATCTGTAAAATGAACTGGAGGAGGAAATGGCAAAACACTCCAGGATCTTTGCTAAAAAAAAAAAATGATAAAAAACAGAAGTGGGGTCACAAAGAGTCAATTGAAAACAGCTGGATAAATCAAACCCCTCTATAATATAAGGACCAATGTTCATTTATCCTTTACATGAAGCTTTCTAGCAATAACGAGTTTACCACAAAAATAGATAGTATTTTTAAAGGTCTGCTCTATATAGAATACCAAGCTATGTTCTAGGTAACATCAAAATTTAAAATGACAGGAGCACCTAGGTGGTATAGTGGATAATACACCGGCCCTGGAGTCAGGAGGACCTGAGTTCAAATACAGCCTCAGACATTTAATAGTTATTGCCTAGCTGTGTGACCTTGGGCAAGTGATTTAACCCCATTGCCATGCAAAAAGCAAAAACAAAAGCAATTTAAAATGACATTCTATTCAATAGATCTCTCTTAAGAATCTACCAGATAGATTGAACTGTATTAGGCACTGGGGATAAAAAGTCAGAACAATCATTATTCCTTAGGGACTTATGACTAGAGGTCAGTAGTAATTGGATATAATAGAGAAACATAGATAGATGATAGATAGATAGATAGATAGATAGATAGATAGATAGATAGATAGATAGATAGATAGATAGACAGATACGGAAGCTAGGTGGCACAGAGGATAGAGGACTGGTGTTGGGGTCAGAAGGATGAGAGTTGGAATCCAGCCTCAGACTCTTGCCACTTACTATATGACCTTGGTTAAGTCACTTTACCCTGATTGCCTCCCATCCAGGGCCACCTCTAGTCATCCTGATTCATATCTGGCCACTGGACTCAGATGGCTCCAGAGGAGAAAGTGACTCTGGTGACTTAGCACAGCCTCCTCACTCAAATCCAATTCTCATGTTTGTCATGGCATCACTTCCCTAATGTGGTCTTCTTTGAAAATGAAGGACAAACATTATTAGATGGATGGATGGATGGATGGATGGAGAGATGGAGAGGAATAAATGTTGATATATTGATACAAATATATGTATGTATTATGTATCTGCATAATTTGAACATAAGAACCCAGGTTGGTCTACATGTAAAATAGATTTATTTACAAAAATAAGGCAGGGAATTCCCCATTTTGTATTTCCAAGGAAGATTCTAATTTCTATTTTTATATAGAGCAGAAGTAAATATGTGGCTGGAAGTTTACTCTTCCACACTTCCAACTTGAATTGGACTGGAATTATATTTATTATACAGCTGATGTTTGTAGTGTAAAGATATAATATTTTATTTTGGTGGTTTAGAGTAAAAGCCACTTTCCCTAATTACTCCACAAGGGAAAGTAACAGATTACTCTCAGCCCACTAGAATTCCACTAACCAAATACATGAAAAAATAAAAGAAAATCAGAAATCTCAAGCCAGTCATAAATCAGAAAGGTGGAAAAGTTTAATGGGTAGAGTAGGAAATAAAATCCACAAGAATAAAAAAAATGCCTCTGCTCTATCAAGGAAAGAATGACCTCACCAGGGGAGTCTGTCTTTGGTAATCTTGGTGAAGGGTTGGGGGAAGATAATCAGACTCTGGAACACACAAAAGTTCATGGTTTGGGGGTTCAAGCTTTCTTCACAAATCTGTCTCCAGAACCCTCTTTTAGTGCCTTTTCCCTCTGTCTTCACCTCTAGAGAACTTCATTTTGCCATGCTTCTCTCTCCACACAGTGGATCTGACAAAGATTTTCTCCAGGCAGAATTTGATCAAAAAGGGGTTTAGTTGTAACCCAAAACTTGACCAGAACTTCTTGTCCTCTGAACACCCTGATTTAAGCAATGATTTCATGGCTAACAAGAGCTTACCAAACAGACAATTGGGTGCCTTGGAAATTCCCTGCTTTCAAAGACTTAGTAGAGATGATATCAGGACGTGGGAACTTGTTATCAAGTAACTAGGTTGTCAGGGAGACTATTTGGCCTGAAAAACAAGGAGAGTATTTTTTTGAGGAGGGAATAGTAAAAAATGACTCTTAAGTGTACTTTGGAAAGCTACCAGCACATAGTAGGTACCAAAAAAAGTTTGTTGGATTGAATGAAATTTGAAAAAAAGGTTATTTCACCTTCCCCATGCTTTTCCCAGGGAAAGATGGGAGAAAAACTTTCTAATCTTCTGTGTAAATAGTGGAGGAGGCTTTGGTTCACTCCAGAATTTGTTAGTAGACAAGATAAATGTCACAAAGACAGGAGCTTATTTGTCTCAATAATTAAGGTTCAGTCTTCCTAAAATAACTTATCTTCCCAGGGAAAAATAAAGTCATCAGTCAGCCAATAAACATTTATGAATGACACTATGTCCTAGGAATGATGATGATGATGATGATAACATTTGTCCTTCATTCTAGAAGAAGACCACAAGATCAGGGAGATGATGCCATAACCAGCAAGTGAATTGGATTTGAATGAGGGGTACTTTGCTAAGTGCCCAGCCTCACTTTCTCCTCCAGAGTCATCTGGATCCATTGACCAGAAAAGGAACAAGATGACTGAAGATGGCCTGGTTGTGAGGCTATTAGGATTAAGTGACTTGCCCAAGGTCACACAGCTAGTAAATGTCTGAGGTTGGAATTGAATTCAGGTCCTTCTGACTTCAGGGTCAGTGTTCTATATATTGTGCCACCTAGCTGCCCCACTAGAAATATAAAGAAAGGAAAAAGCCAGTCCCTGCTCCCAAAAAGTTGACATGGGAGAGATATTATGAATCTTTGTGGCTCAGGGATATGCAAAGACCATAGATTGGGAGGCCATTAATTTTTGTACTAGTTCTTCTCTGTCGCCAGCCAGATGTAGGACTTCAAATAAATCAGGGTCACTCTAGCCCTCATATTCATCTGCAAAAAGAGGCCCTATGGTGATTCATGAAAGAAACAAGAACTCAGAGCTGATTTACTGACTGGTGGGAGTTTGGGAAGCAGCTTCCAGCATCTATAATTCAAGCACAAAGAACTTGACCCTAAGATAATATTGAGTCTCCATATTGGCTTCAGAGTCAGAGAAACTAATTTTTTGGTCTAATGGTCAATATCCATTTATTAAGAGCCCACTACATACCGACTCTGCCTGGGTTCAGCTCCATGGAAGACATCCCTGTACTGGGTACCCCCTAATGTTCACCACCCCTTTCCTGTCTCCTTTTGTATGTCTGTAAACTCCTTGAGGGCAGGAACTGTCTTTCTGTTTATTAACTATAACCCCAGCACAGTATTTGGCACACAGAGATTACCTAATAAATCTTTGATCAGCTAGGTAAGGGAGTGGATAGAGTGTTGAACTTGGAGCCAGGAAGACCCATGTTTAAATCTGTCCTCAGACCCTGATCAGCTGTGTGACCCTGTGCAAGTCACTTAACCCTGTCTCAATTTCCTTATCTTTAAAATGAGTTGGTAGGGCAGCTAGTTGACACAGTGGATAGAACATCAGCCCTGGAGTCAGGAGGACCTGAGTTCAAATCTGACCTCAAACACTTAACACTTCCTTAGCTGTGTTACCATGAGCAAGTCACTTAATCCCATTGCCTTGCAAAAACAAAAAACAAAAAAAAAAAGAGCTGGAGAAGGAAATGGTAGATAACTCCAGTGGTTTTGCCAAGAAAATATCAACTGGGGTCACAAAGAGTTAAACTGAAATAATAGAATCACAAAAACTATTATATTAGATTTATTGATTTGATTCTAAATCCTCGGGATACAAAGAAAGATAAAGAAGTCTCTGTTCTCAGGGGGCATATAGTCTAATGAATGAGATAATATGCAAGCAAGGGTGTACAGATAAAATATATTGATATTGATGGGTCATTTCAGTTGTGTCTAACTCTTTATGATTCCATGGTAGAGGTGAGGGAGTCCTGGTAAAGTCTTTTTTTTTGTTTATTTATTTTATATTATTATTACAATAATCTTGTTGTGAGAGTAAACATAGACCCTCACCTCCCCTCCCCGTCCCCTCTCCAAAATGATGAAAAACCTCAAGGATACAAAAAGAATGTACTTCAGTCTGTGTTCAGATTCCAATGGCTCTGTCTCTGGGATGAATTGCCTTCTTTATCATGAGTCTACCAAAGAAGTTGCTTCAATATTTTTCCCATAGTTGCTATTTACTAGCTGTATTTCCCTCCACTCTATTCCTCTCTACTCTCATCTATTCCATTCTCCCTCTTTTCACTGTCCCTGTTCAAATGTGTGTCGTTCTAAATACCCTCTCCCACAGTCTTCCCTCTCTTCTATAACCTATTCCCCCTTCCCTCCCCCATTCCCCTTTTCTCATCCCTTTCCTCTCATTTTTCTCTAAAGTAAGATAGATTTCTATACTCCATTAAGTGTGTATGTTATTTCCTCTCTGAAGCATTTCTGATGAGAATGAAAGCTCACTCATTCCCCCTCGCCTTCCCTGTTCCACTCCATTGAAAAAGCTTTTTCTTGACACTTATGTGAAATATCTTAGTCCCTTTCTTCCTCTTTTCTCTTCCTCCCAGTACTTTCCTTTATCACCTATTAACTCTTCTATTTACTATATTATACCATTATATTCAGCTTCTTCCTGTGCCTTGTCTGTATATGCTCCTTCTAACTGCTCTTATAAATGACTTATCAGTATCTTCTTCCCATGCTCTTATAAATGAGAAAGTTCGTATATATTCTTCCCATGCAGGAATACAAACAGTTCAACATTAAGTTCCTCATGATTAGTCCTTCTTGTCCACCTTCTCTATAGTTCACCTGAGTCCTGTACTTGGAGATCAAACTTTCTGTTCAGCACTGGTTGTTTCAACAGGAAAGTCTGAAAGTCCCCCTTTTCATTGAAAGTCCATCTTTTCCCCTGAAAGAGGATGCTCAGTTTTGCTGAGCAGTTGATTCTCAGTTGTACACCAAGATCTTTTGCCTTCCAGAATATCATATTCCAAACCCTATGAGTCCTTAATGTAGATGCCGCCAGATCCTGTTTATTCCTGACTATAGAGTCACAGCAGTTGAATTGTTTGTTTCTGGCAGTTTTTAGTATTTTCTCTTTGACTTCGGAGTTTGGGAATTTGGCTATAATATTCCTGGAAGTTTTTCTTTTGGGATCTTTTTAAGGAGGGGTTTGGTGAATTCCCTCAATTTCTATTTTACCCTCTGCTTCTAGGATCTCAGGGCAATTTTGCTATATTATTTCTTTCAGGTAGCCCAATAATTTTTAAATTTTCTCTTCTTGATCTGTTTTCGAGTTCAATTGTTTTTCCAATGAGATATTTCACATTCTCTTCTAATTTTGGGGTTTTGGGCAAAGTTTTATTTCTTCTTGATTTCTTGCAAAGTCATCAGTTTCCTTTAGATCCATTCTGCATTTGAAGGAATTATTTTCTTCAGAGAGCTTTTTCATCTCCTTTTCCAGCTGGCCAATTATGCTTTTTAAGACATTCTTTTCTTTATTTACTTTTTGTGTTGCTTTTTCCATTTAGCCTAAGGTGGTTTTTAACATTATTTTCTTCAGTATTTTTTTTTGTATTACTTTCACCAAGCTGCTGATTTGGTTTTCATTATTTATCTGCATCACTCTCATTTCTTTCAGTTTTTCCTCTACCTCCCTTAAATGCTTTTCAAAATTTTTTTGAGCTCATCCATAGCCTGAGCCCTTTTCTATTTCTCTTGGAGGTTTTGAGTATAGAAGCTTTGATTTTTTTCATCTTCTGAATCTTCCATGGGACCAAAGTAATTTTCTATGGCCAGATTCTTTTTCTTTTGTTTGGCCATTCCCTTGGCCTAAGACTGATTTACCACACTTCCAGGCTTTTATTGGGGGGGGGGCAGGAGGTTGGGACAACTACAGGGACCTCAAGTCTTCCAAGGTCTTATGAGAGGCTTTGACTGCTCTCTTGACTATGCTTTGGTATGTGGATGACACAGCTCTGCCCTGGAGCTGTGAGGAGGATCCTTGCTCAGTTATGGTGGTTTGGGGGCCCAGCCTGCAGACTGGATTTAGGTATGGGCAAACAGCAGAGTCCTGCCCCCAGGGAGAGCAGAGAGACCTCTGCAGTCTCCCCTGACCCCATTACCATCTGTGGGCTGTGCTCTGGAGGTGTATGCTGGCTTCCCCAATTCCTGCTGCAGGTTCTCACCACAGGGCTGTATTTCCCTCTACTGTATTCCTCTCCACTCTCATCTATTCCATTCTCCCTCTCCTTTTACCCTGTCCCTGTTCAAAAGTGTGTTGTTCTGAGTACTCTCTCCCTGGATCTTCCCTCTCTTCAATCACCTATTCCCCCTTCCCTCCCCCCATTCCCCCACTCACTCTGGTGTGGGTAGAGCTCTCTTACTACCCCTTCAAGCTGTTCCCAGTGATCCCGGGGCCAGGAGGTCTGGAAACTACCCCCTCTGCCATGGACCTAGGCACCCAGCCAGCTGCACTGTGGCTGTGGCTGCTCTTGCAGCAGCTTTTTCCAACCCCTGGTCTTGGTGAAACAGACCTTTCCCATGGAACTTCTAAGTTGTCTTGGACTGGGAAACTGTATAACTCAATCTTTCTGTGGGTTCAGCCCCTCTAAGTCACAATTTGACGGCTTTTGGAGTTTTGGGGGGGGAACAAGTTTCAGGTAATTCCTGCCTTCATGCCACCATCTTGGCTCCTCCCTCAGTCCTGGTAAAGTCTGCAGTGGTTTGCCATTTTCTTCTTCACCTTATTTAAGAATTGAGAAACTGATACAGACTGAGAAACTGAGGCAAACATGATCACACAGCTAATAAGTGTCTGAGGTTGGATTTGAACTCATGAAGATAAGTCTTCCAGTTTCCAAATCTAATGTACTGTGCCACCTCACTGTACCACAAACAAGATTTAGACAAGATAAATTGGAGATAATCAACAGAGGAACCATGCTAGCATTAAGGGAGACCAGCAAAGGCTTCTTATAGAAGAAGGGTTTTTCACTAGGATCTACTTTTTTCAACAGAGCTTTTGAGGGAGAGATATCTTCCAGCTGAGCCCCTCTAAGCTAAGACTCTTAATGTGATTCCTTGCAACTCCAGTGAGTGATGCAAAAGGATGAATCTTTCTTCATCCCAATATTCTGATGGCTCTTCCCATGAGCAGCAAGAACTCAGGTGGATGAACTTGAACCTGGGGCTCTGGTAGCCTCTGCCTATTTTGTGCTTCCTTTTACTGAGTAGATGCCTTCATGCATGAGGTCAAACTTAATATGGATTCATTCTCATCAAGTTCACTCCCAAATTTGACCAATAGATGAATTGATGAGTAGATGACGGAGCAAGAAACTCCCAGATCAGGTTTTGAAGGGAGAATAAGAGTGTAATGGCAGTGATTGGAATGGCCAAGAAGCCTAGTCTTATGTGAATGAGCAGTAGTCAATCTAATGAAATTCTTATATGTATCTGCATGCACAGATGTTCCGTAATTGATTCTGATCCATTGACCATGTAGTAAAAAAAAAAGATAATTTTTTTATTGCTTCCTCAGCTGGAACTGGGATACATTTAAGGAGCCATAAGTGGCCAAGGCAGAATTCTTACTTTTACCTTCCTAGCTGTTGGGAACTAAGACATGCTATAAGCCTCTAGATGGGGAGAAGCCTTGAGCCCTCCCCTACTGAGGTCAGCATTTGGCCCATGAACAAAAGCTTTGGTTTTTACCTCTATTTTTACTTTTTTTCTGAGTTTAAGTGGAGTGATGTTGACATCCACTATCTTGGGAGTTTTAAAGGTTGGAATGATGAGCTGTGGGAGGTCTGGGAACTGTGACCAGCCATAAGGAACAAAGTCCTTTATGACCTATTTGATCCAGTATAGATCAAAGACAGCCAAGAGGGAATGAGAGCAATTCATCTTGGTCAAATTTGGAAGTAAACTTGATGAGAATGAAGCTGTATTAAGATTGACCTCATGCATTCATGATGAAAAATGTTTCTACGTCCAGATAGAGAACTGTTGGACTCAGGGCCTACTGAGACATTTTTTTCTCTATTTTCCTTGTTTCTTCCCCCCCACCCCCACAACATAGCTAAGTGGAAATGTGTTTTGCATGACTTCATATTTACAATGGGTACTTTATTTCTTGCCTTCTCAATGAATCTGGGGGGGGGGGAGAAGAGAATTTGGAATTGAAAATAAAAATTAAAAAACATAATTAAAAGGTTTGACCTAAAGTACTCCAAGGAGAAAGGTGGTATAAAGGAAGGTGTTCCCCTAAATTAGGGAAAAACAATTCCAAAGATTTCTGTTGTTGTAATATCTTCTCAATCAATATCCCTTTTAAAAACACTAATTGTTAAATAAAATAGATGTTAATCCCTGGTGGTTAACATTGGGCAGAACACACTGAAATGGAGATTCAAATCAATACCTTTAGATTTAGCATTCCTAACTTTCAAAAACCTTTTTAGTTTTAAGAGAAAAGTCATTATAGACAGGGATACTGAGGAAGACATCCCAGAAGAGGAAGACTTTCAGAGGTACCCCTAAGATCCTGAGGAGGAAAATATCTAGTCTTTCTATGGGGATCTGACTCATCAGTTTGAATATGAGCTGGAATAAGAAGCTAAAACAGCTTTATAAAGGTTATGTAAGTTGGAAAGGTCTATAAGAATATTAGCTACAGGGGCGGCTAGGTGGTGCAGTGGATAGATCACCGGCCCTGGAGCCAGGAGAACCTGAGTTCAAATCTGACCTCACACACTTAATAATTACCTAGCTGTGTGACCTTGGGCAAGTCACTTAACCCCACTATCTTGCAAAAAAAAAAAGAATATTAGCTACAGTTTCCACAGGAATAGCAGTGGCAATATAGACTCTGGTTGTAGTTATCAAATACAGAGGAAGTTGACTATGACAGCAATAAAGTTCAGGAAAGGTCCCTAACAGGAATGAAGTGATAATGAGAGTCAAAATGAAATGAAAACTACCTGATTATCAATATTGCAAAACTGCTTTATGAACTGCTGAATTTTAGGTTTTAGTTTCCCACTAGTTTCTAACAACAGTGAAAAGTTGTTACTGAAACCTTTTCTAATCATTCTATTGATGCCTATGGCGATTCAATTCCTTTTTTTGTGTGTGTGTAGGAATGTTACCTGGTCCATATCTTTATTCATATTGTTTACTAAATTTTTACTAAATCTTTTACTTGCCCCTCTTTTGGGGAACTTAGAATTTATGAGTTATAATTTATTAACATTTAAATCATCCCTGAGAGACCAGAAGGGGACTTAAGGGTCTGAAAGGGAGTCTAAACTCCCTAATTAGAGTGTTGACTTTCCACAGGGCTGGACTTTGTCTAAACCATTTGCCTGGACATAGATCAGGGGATAGCATGGTATTCTACCCCCAGTGTGTCCAGTGGTGATCTCCCAATGCCAGATCTGCATCTCTAATGTGTTGTTATTCAGTGGATTTAACACAAAATGCCTTCTAGGTTATTTCCAAAGCCAGCAGAATGGATATGAATTTTACTTTTTTATCTAACAATGATTTTTCTCCTGCCATGATCCAGAATAAGACCAAGGTCATTATAGATAGGAATATTGGGGAAGACATCCCAGAAAAAGGAAGCCTTTGAAGTGAGATTTAAAAGGTGGGGGAGAATTCAGGGAAAGGAGGTTCCAACATTTGAGGCAGAGGAGAAGCAAAAGACTGAAAATGAGGAGTAAAAGGCAGACCAGATTTGAGCATCTTAGGGAGAAGACGAATGTACACAGAAGAATAACATTACAAGTCCTATGCATAAGGAAGAATAGTTGGGTATTAATGTGAAAGATGGATTGGAATGGTAGCGAGAAGACCTTTTAGTAGAATATTGGAATAATTGATAGTAAATCCCTAATTGATGCCCTATCTTGAAGCATTGGACATCAAGAATATAGGAAAGGGTAATTGGAAATGACCTTCAGAAATAGGAAAGAGATTCATAGAGAAAGTCCTGGATTGAGTGACTGAGATCCGTCATTCCATTTCCTTCTTTGTTTACAACTTGCTATTTTTCACTGGGAGAATGACTTATCCTCTCTGAGCTCCATGGTAAAAATGAATAAATGGTTTTTTATTTAAGAACCTTTGGGGATAATTTGCTTAAAATTTTGGTGATGTAGAATAAAAGGCACCAAACAGGACTCAAGAGACCTGGTTATAGATAATTTGGTCAAATTTTAACAAAGCATTCGACACACTGTGTAAGAGAAGAGACATACTTGAAAACAGGTTAATTTGGTGAGTTCAACACTGTTTGAATGGCTGGCTCTAAGCAGCAGTCATTAACAGATGGATGAAAACTCTAAAGTAGGTCTCTAGTCACAGACCCCAGAGATCTAGGTTTGTTCCAGAGCTGCTTATCATTCTTATTGATGACTCAGATTAAGACTCAAATGTGGTGCAGGTGACAGAAAGCTGACAAAGTTAGACATGAACCAAGGGTAAATTCCCTAATGACAAAAGCTATCCAAAAGACCAGGTTAGTGGATCCCCCCCCAGAACAGAACAGAGCCTGGATGACCACTTGTCTGCTGTGTTTCCTGTTCCAATAAAGACTGGGACCAGATGACTTCTCAGATCCCTTCCAAATCTGAAACTCTGTGATTCCTCTGTCAAAGAAAGATTAAAATTCTTCCCCTACTGAAGTCATAAGTAATGTTTCATCCAGAGAGGATGTATTATCCACATTGTGTATTAGAGCTCCACTAATTTGGATTTTTGCTAAGGGGCAAAAACTACTTTGATGGCATTTTTTTAGATGTTTTCTCACCTGAAGTCATCTGTGCTATGGAAATCACAGACTTAATCCTTATTCCTAATTGATATCTACAAAATACTCTTCTGTCAAAATACAAATCTGTCAAGTAGATAGGGAAAATATGTTTGTCCCCATTTTAGAGGTGAAACAACTGATGCCCCTAAAGGGTAGGTGACTTGCTTAGGATCACACTTGTAAGTGTCAGTGCTGGACTTCAAAGCCCAGACTTCTAACTCTTAAGTATCCTTTCCACTATACAGTGTCAATTGTGTTGATAGCAGCCAACAGAGACCCTGGACCCTGTACAAGGAAGCCACCATGTTCCCTAATTAATCATTATAGATGGATTCTGACTCCAGAATTAGGGTTTCTCCATTGTTCCACATGCCATTCCTGAAAAAGGGAATCTTCAGGATCATTCCAAAAGGCAGGATTCTGAGACTATAACTATTAGAATGGCCTGGATGTGAGGGAAAATGGGGCAAAAAGTCCAGTGAAAGAGTCTCCTTGAAGCCAACTGGCCTGTAGCAACAGCCAATACATCATGCACATGTCTAGGGGGAAAAATGTTGACTAAAGTCTATAATAAAGGCCATGAATACCACAGACCAGCTGAGGAATTGGCCAATTAATGTTGTGCTGGCCTAGCCAAGCAGAAAGAACGATTGCAGATGAAGGAAGTGGTAACACAACCTGCCCTGCAGAAATGGGGACCGATCACTGGCATCTGCATCCCTCAGCTGGGTAATTGAGATGCCCAAGGGCACAGAGCAATGTCTAGATCTCTCATGCTTGGTAGACTAAGGGAAAGAAATCCTTAGAAGGGTAAATAGAGTTAGGAGAACAGGTATGGGCATCTGTGTCTGCAATTTCCTCCCACACAGAGGCTTCCCACAGCCAGAGGTTTCAAAAAAAAAGAAGCTTGTTTTTGTAGTTTATTGCCTTTTTTTTTTTTGCTTGTTTGCCAGACTATGTAAGACTAGCCACAAAGGCCTATTGTTCTTGGGCAACAACTCCTCAAGAGTGAGAGTCAGGTTGAGACTCCAGAGCTCGACAGAGAAAATGGCAGAGGGCACCTTGCCAGCAGTGGTACTTTTCCCCATTGGTGTCGTGTGCATTCAGATAGTGTGCTAACTCCCTAAGAAGAGGGGTGGCTCCATCTGTTTTCCCATTTCTTGGATGTCTTGGGTCTTGCATCCAACCTGGTTCTTGACAACCAAGTATACATCTGAAGGGAGCCTGAGATGGGTTTCCAATCTGATTCAGCTACTTTCTGCTGATCTGATTAAGTACCTTTGACGAGGGCATGAGTGATTTGTTCTCAGGTATGACACTCATTCTCCTGAAGTTTTGAATAATGAGGTGTCATTCTCCACTCTTCCAGGAACCTGTTTACTGACCTCTGAATATCTTTTTTGACTCCTCACGAATTGCTCTGTTGGTTCCAGGGCACCATCAACTTTATCATCCTTAGCCCAACTAACATTTAGATTGTAATGTGTGCCACAGACTAGGCTAAAAGCTTTAAAATTATCTCATTTGATGTACGCAATTCTGGGATGGGCTATTATTGCTCTCATTTTACAGATGAAGAAACTGAGGCACAAAGGGATTAAGTGACTTGCACATAATCATCCATATAGTTACCTGTTTGAGGCCAAATTTGAACTCAGATCGTCCTGACTTCAAGCCCACTGTAGCACCTAGTGCAATTTTCAGTTCCCCAACTGATAACCTGCTCAGTTTCTCCAGCTCCTCCTCACCTGCAAGGCCCAAAGGTCCTTTGTCATTCCTACTTGCCTTCTCTATATCTTCTCCCCCTTGTTATTGTCCCAAGACTTGAGAGATAAAGCAACTCGCCCAAGGTCACACAGGGAAATAATCACAGTTATTTCATTAATCCAATATGCCTCATGGTTTTTTGAGCTTTAGTGGGGAAATGTAATTATAATTTAGTATATTTACATGTAACAATAATGTCACATTTGTATTGTACTTTACATATTACGCCACTTGGTTGAATCTTGTCCTTCACTATCGAAGAAGACCAAATGACATCATTATGTTTGAGACAAATGACAGTGTGTCCGACTGTGGCTGATCAGACCAGACGAGCTCGGAATGCTCTACCACAAGTCGGGCCCAAATAGTCCATTTTGTGGTTTATATCAGAGCTTTCTTTCCAACAGCCCTTCGAGGTGAGGTGATGCAAGCATTACCTTTGCCTCCATTTTACAGATAAGCAAACTCAGAATCAGAGAGGTTAGGGAACTTGTCCCAGACCACACAGCTAGTGTGGAATTTCAGAACTACTGTATCTGATCCTAAGGCCAAGATTCTTTCAGCTCCTTTTCATTAGTGCTAGAAATTTGCCATCTCAGCTTCCTGGGAGGATTCAAGGAAACTCAGATACATATCAAAGGTTCAGAAGTGACTAAGATTTCAGATTTAATTCACCCCTGAGGAGGATCCTGCTGGCAGAGACAGAGAACAGCAAAGCAAGTTCTCCCTGATAAATTGACTTAAAAGTATTTTTTAAATCCAGTAAACATTCTCATTTTTCCCTCTTTCCTTCATCCCTTACCATCATGTGACAGAGGAATCTGCCATCACAGGACCTGGGCACAAAGTTTAGCTCTGCTATATCTATTTGTGTGGCTTTGAACAAGTGACTAAATGTCCCTTGGGTGCCTCAGTTTCCCTCAGTTATAAAATGAGGTCAGACTAGAGGGCTGCTGAAGTCACTTCCAGCCTCTATGAATGATCCCCTGACCCCAACATATCATCATCTTGACTTCAAAGCAGGAAAAAATCCCAGCTGCTGACTCTCTGTTGGCAGGATTTCTGGGGCTTGCTGTCTGACGGGCCTGGATAAGGCAGCTCTGAGCAGACTTAGCTTCCTGTCATTGGTGAGTTGATTAAACTGTTTGTTTTCTCTTTGGGAAACTTTGTTAATAAATAGGCACTTCCCTTCCTTCTCCCATTGGGATTGACTGAGACTTTCAGGAGAAGGGAAACAAAATAAATCTTTCCTCCCTTTCTAAACCGGCTGGAGGAGAGGGACAATTTGATTCAGTTTAACTCCACAAACATCTATGAAACTTTGGATCTATGTAATCTATGCCCCTGGGGCATAGCTGGGGATACATAGGGGAAAAAAGAGGAGTTAGTCCTTCCCCTTGAAGGATTTTATATTCCATTGGTTTGGAATTTAAACAGGGAAGCAAGAAGCATTTATTAATAAATTATTTATTATTAATAAATTTATTAGTATGAAAATCAGCTACTGACACAAGCCCTAAGCCAGACACTGAGGTTGGGAGAGGGTAAATTGGTTCCCTATTCCCAGGTAATTACTTCCCCCCAGGTAATCAATATAATAACAGAAACTAAGGGTCAGTAACAGAGCTTATGAGATATGAATGGGCTTTGTTCTTTTTAAAGGTACAAAGGAAATCTCCAATCAAATTTCAAGCACAGCTGCCCCTTGTCTTGGTGAGATTAACTCTATTTCTAGGAGGAGACAGATTAAATAAACTAAATCTATCAAGTCCTGTGAGGATGTCCAGTTGGATAATTCAAGAATTTGAGGCAGGAGAGATGAGTTTAGCAAGGAACAGGGATAGATTTATTTTCCATGGAGAAAGAACAGATGCTAAATAGGCAGCAGCTTCAAGAAGCCTGACCTTTGGCACCAGAGAAGAGATAATCATGAATCCAAGAGCCGGTTAGTTCTTGTAATCAAGATTCAAGTGTAGAGAAGAGGAACCCAGCTGAGCGATCTGCCCAACAGAGATATCGCTTCAAGAGGAGCCATCTAAGGACACCATAAGGATGCCATATTCCTCATCCTCATTATACTCAAAGTTTTCCCACTTCTCGATTTTAGGGTATCCAAATTTAGAGAGGGGTAATATTTTATAGCTTCTTTTCTTCCTATGACATATTTTAGTAAATGCCTTTAATTTTAATTAATTATAGCTATTGGCTGACTACTAAAGGTAAGCTTCCCAATGGGGACTCCTGAATTATATATGTGGGATATCAGAATCCATAGAATAATGCCTTTGAACCAAAAATGAGCATTGTATCCCCCCCCCCCCAGATCCAACTTGAAAATCTTTGAATTCTGAGCTGGGGAAGTAAATCAATATATTAATGACAGACCCCATAGGCAGAGGCAATGTATAAAGTGAATGTTTTATTTTTCTGCTATTGAGAGATAATCTCAGTACTTCAGCTCTTAACTCATTTAGAGACAGAGTTTACCAAGAGATCTTTAGTCTTCCTCTGATTATAATCAGCACTTGTAGGTTCAGACTCAGCTATACCTCCCAATGAATATATACCAGGATAAAGAGCAAACACACTATTTCTGTCTCTCATCATATCAGGATGAACATGGACAACCAGTAAAATGCTATAAATAGGGGAATAGTGTGCTGTGTATGAGGAAAAGTACAAGGAAGCCAGTGTCATCAGATAACAAACTAGATGGAGGGGAATCAAGTGTTAAGAAAACTGTAAAGTAGAAAGGGGCCAAATTACAAAGACTTTTAAAAACCAAACAGAAGATATGATATTTGATATTGGAGTCAATAGAAAGGTACTGGATTTTACTGAATTGGTGAGGTGGGACATGGAATGATGTGGTCAGAACTGCATTTTAGGAAGATCCTTTGACAAGTTACATGGAGAGAGATTGGAGTGAGGCAGGGGGACTGACTGGCAGGTTATTCAATAGCACAGGCATGAGGTGAGGAAGGCCTGAACCAGATTGGTTGCAGTGTCAGAGGAATGAAGGAAGAATCTATGAGAGATGTTACAAAGGTAACAATGCAGGCCTTGATAACTGATTGGATATGGGGAGAGAGAGGGACTAAGAAATCAAGAATAACATTTAGATTGATAGAGATGTGGCACCTTAAACGACAAGAAAGTTAGGAAGGTGAGAAGGATCTGGGGAGATGAGGTGGGGCAGCAGATAATGAGTCCAGCTTCGAACTTAAGTTTGAGATACCAATGGACCATCCAGTTCTTGGTATCTGTTGTTGGTGGTGATGGTGGTGGTCCTTTATTCTCAGAGAGGTCCATAACATCAGGGAGGTGATGCCATGACATGTAAGTGAAGGGAAGCTATGCAGAATCACTTTCTCCTCTGGAGCCATCTGGGTCCAATGACCCAGATATGGATCAGGATGATTGGAGATGGCCCTGGGATGCTGAAGTCATTGATCTTTTTAAGCCAAGGTATTAACAGTTTCCAGTTGATACTTCACAGGCAGTCAGAAATGTGAAACTGGACTTTAAGAGAGAGGTTAGGGCTAGACAAGTAGACATGACAATCATGTGCACGTAGAGATGATCATTGACACCACAGGAGGCTGATCAGATCACCAAGTGAAATAGGTTAGAAGAAGAAGAGATCCCTAGGAGACTCTCCCTATTAATAGGCATGACCTGGATAAGATCCAGCAAAGGAGATTGAAAAGGAGCAATCTCACAGGTAGGAGGAGAACCAGGAGAGAGCAGGATCATGAAAATCTTGAGAGAAGAACATAAGGGATGATAAACACATGAACTGACTGAAGCTGCCAGAGATTGTTACTCCTAGCCTCTGATTATTTTCTAAATCTCCTTAGAGTACTCAAGTCATCCTATTACATTCCATTTTCTCCAGTTGCTCCCTCTGAGATCATCCCTACACTCTCACTAAGTACCTGGATAGAGTTGGAGGCTTTCCAATAGCATACAACCATCCTCACATGATTCATCCATCTCTATTATCTATTGCCACAGATTTCTCCTCCTTTTATGGCTAAAGTCTACAGTAGGTGCCTCTACTTCCTTTCCTCTCACTCTTTTCTTAACTCTTTGTAGGCTGGCTTCTGACCTTATCATTCAACTGACACTATTTTCCCCACTCTTAGTTGCTCAATCTACATAAGGTATGGAGGTAGGGGGACTGGCTGACCTGCAGGTGAGTGAGATAGGGCAGAGGGACTGGCTGAGTTGTGGTTTGGTAAGGAGAAGAGCAACCCCCTCAGGAAAAAGGAAAGGTCTCGAAGAACACTACAACATCAGGGAGGTGATGCCATGACAAAGCACATGAATTGGATTTGAGTGGGGGGGGGGCTGTGCTACACCACCAGCCTCACTTTCTCCTCCAGAGCCATCTGGAACCAGCTGTCAGATATGAATCAAGACAACTGGGGGTGGCCCTGGATACTACACAGATCACGGTTAAATGACTTGCCCAAGTTCACACAGTATTGAGTGTTCTGAGGCCAAACTCCTGCCAGTGCTCTTTCCACTGCACCATCTGGCTGCCCACCCAATCCCCCCAATCCCCAGGGCTGAATGAGCTTCTCCTGACACTTCCCTTTCTTTGCCCTCAAACTAGCAGACACATGATGTCATTCTCTGTCTGCACACCTCCTCCTGCTACCCCACCCTCTCACTTGACTAGTCCATGACATATTCCCCTCAGGTTCCACTTCTTGGTAATCATTTTTCAGGAAAGTGTGGGTGTCCCAGGCAGGAGAAGAATTCTCTCAGCCCTCAGGGCAACTCTACATGTCTGGAAGGAGACTGGAAGCCAGGGATGAGAGAACCCTGTGACTCAACTGGATATTTGTGGATATTCTTTCACCAGACACCATATATCACTTCCCTAAGTTTGAAGGAAGCCAGGAGGGCCCTATGAAGAAACTAAAAATAAGAGCAGTGATTGTGGGTGGAAGGAAGGTGGGTGAGTATGGGTGTTGAAGGACAGAAATGGGTGGGTTTAAGTACATAAAACAAAATAATTTATGCATTGAGAGAAAGTTGCAAGGATGAATGTGGTTAGGAATTTGTACGCTGAGGGACAGTCCTCTTCTTAAAACACAGGATAGTTTTGTCACACCAGTGAGGAAGCCACCTAATATCCTGGCCAACCTTGATGTTGGACTGGAGGGATTCACAGACTCATTCATGGAAAGTTGGTAAGAATTCCCATCATGGTTCATCTTCCCATACAAAAATGTATGAATAGGAACCTTGAGAGTGGGGTACATCATAGGTTGTAGAGGTGCTCACCTTTGACCTTTGCTACAGAGGGGAAGAGAATGGGGAAATTGCTTTCCACACTGTCAGTCACAAACAAGCTAAATTCCTGAAATCAGGGGGCCATTACATTGCCTAAGACAAGGTGAACCAACTCAGGTCAGAAAGGAAGCAAATCAAAGATTCCATAATGATCAACAGTAGGGTTGGGTTTAAGAGTGGTCACTGTGCTTCTAGTCCAGATGAAAGACAGACACACAGAAAGACAGAAATGGGAAGAAAAGGGGAGAAGGAAAGAGGGGGAGAGGAAGGAGAGAAAAGGTCATCCTTTTTTTTTTTCAAAACTTGGCACTCAGTAAGTTTTCGATGTTTCATCTACCTGTCATCTTTCAATCTAAAAGATAAAATCTACTACTCACATCTTATGTCATGATAGATAGAGAGTTAGACCTAAAGATCTTCATGAGTTCAAATCCTGCTTCAAACATTGATTAACTGTGTGACCCTGGGCAAGACACTTAACCCTGTTTGCCTCAGTTTCCTTATCTGTCAATTGAGTGGGAGAAGGAAATTGCAAACCACTCCAGTATCATTGTCAAGAAACCCCCAAATGCTGTCATGAAAAGTCACACGTGACTGAAAAATATCTCAAAAATAAAACTAGGGGCGGCTAGGTGGTGCAGTGGATAGGGCACCAGTCCTGGAGTCAGGAGTACCTGGGTTCAAGTCTGGTCTCAGACACTTAATAATGACCTAGCTGTGTGGCCTTGGGCATGTCACTTAACCCCATTTGCCTTGAAAAAACTAAAAAAATAAAACTAATAATGGGTAGTATTTATATAATAATAACTATGCAGAGATGTGTGCTGATCACTTTTCAAAAATTAGCTCATTTGAACTTTACAATGATTCCATGAGTCAGATATCATTATTATCCTTATTTTATAGATGAGGAAACTGAGGCAAACAGGTTAATAATAATGTTTCTCTTTCATTTTTTAAGAAGATCTTGACATCAGAGAGATGATGTCATGACAGGTACATGAATTAGATTTGAGTAAGGGGAACTGTGCTAAGTCACCAATCTCATTTTCTCTTCCAAAGTCATCTGAGTTCAGTGGCCAGATATGGCTCAGAACAACTGAGATGGCCCTGGATGCCAGGCAGTCAAAGTTAGTAAGAGTCTGAGGTTAGGTTTGAACTCTGGTCCTTCTGACTTTAGGATCAGTGCTCTACACACTGCATCATCTAGGTGCCTCCAAAAAAGAGGTTAAGTAACTTATCCAAGGTCACATAGCTAGCAAGAGTCTGAGGCAGAATTGAAGCTCTAGTCTTCCCTACTCTAGGAAAGACTTTCTAGAAAGAAGAATTAGAAAAGAATAATGCCTGCTCTGATGTCAAGTAAAAAATTTAACATAGTGACTCCTATCTACTCCCCAACTTAGCCACAATGAGCAAAAAAGGCTCAAATACAAATACCCCCCCCCCGAAAAGGGGAATACATTAATTCGAATTCACATTAATGCATTTCCCCATTATCAGATTGAAAAGAGACAACACAATGGGGGGAAAAGGAGTGAAAAGAGGAACATATCTTGAAGACTTGTCCCATTCCATGGGGCTGATCCTATAGGCCAGAAAATATAGATGGTTTTATGTAATTTTTCAACCACTAAAAGTGGATGTCACAAAAGGGCTAGGAATACTTATCATTTCAGAAAAAGAAATTATAATAATATCTCACATTTATATAGTACTATAAGGTTTGCAAGAAAGGAAAGAAGGAAGGAAGGAAGGAAGGAAGGAAGGAAGAAGGAAAGAAAGAAAGAAAGAAAGAAAGAAAGAAAGAAAGAAAGAAAGAAAGAAAGAAAGAAAGAGAAGAATTTAAAAAGAATAATGCTACAGACACTTGATATTGAAGCAAACAGATTAAATGACTTGCCTGAGGTTGCACAGACAGCAAGTGGCTGAGGTCAGATTCAAACCCAGCTCTTTGTAAATCTAACCACATCACTTTATCCACTTACACCACTGCCTCCAGATAATTAGAAAGTAAATCATATATGCATTTTCAGTAAATTACTTCCCGTTTCTTTTCAGAACCTTAGAGAGAAAGCTGTTGGGGTGAAGAGGTCAGTTTTAGCTCCATTGTTATTTTTTTTACCAAAACACATTAAGAATTCTCAGTAATTTAATTCCCATTTGAAAGGAAATTTATGAGAAATTAATTGGCAAAATTTCAACCTCTATTAACTTTCCTGCAAAAAAAAAAACACCACCAGGAAAATACTGAAGATACAACAGCCAAAGGCAAAGATGAAACTGAAGGAAGCCTGCCCAGGGATGAAAACCCAGATGGATCTGTAAACCCTGGCAGCCTTGGCACCTGGAGATGACCCATCAGAGGAAGCTTGGCATAGCAGGAGGAGGAGAAGAAGACTTGGTGCTGTCCACACAGGCCAAAGAAAAGAAATCTCTAAATTAACAAGCAAACACCAAGCCATCTGAGCTCTGGGAAAAAGTTCCATCTTCTAGCTCTAAACCTATGATCCCAGGATCCCTTGGAGTCCAAAATCAACTCTTTCTTTCATCTTCTTTGAGGTTGTTCAGCAGGAATTGTGTATTTTCCTCCCCTCCCAAGGGAAACCAGTGTCCATATCACAGAATTCTCCACTCTGACTGGGGGCCAAGGCCTCATCACTCCTGACTGAACATTCTAGGGACCCTGAGGAGAAGGTTCAGTGGAGTCACCATGTGAAATTTTTTACTTGACATCAGAGCAAACATTATGCTTTTTAATTTTCTTTCTTTCCTTTCTTCCTTTTTTCATTCTTCCTTCCTTCTTTCTTCCTTCCTTTTTTCTTCCTTCCTTCCTCTCTTCCTCTCTTCCTCTCTTTCTTTCATGGATGGACGGATGAATGACTGGCTGGCTGGCTGGCTGAACAAATGGACAGATGGATGGACAGATAGGTAGATAGTAGATAGATAGATGACAGATAGAAGAATAGATGATAAATGGAGAGATAGATGATAGATAAATGGATGGATGATTGGATGGATGGATGGTATTATGTGGATGGCAGTTTCTCATACCTCAGATGAAGAAAGTATAATTTTATATTTTATTTTCAGATAAATAAGTTTGTGAAAGGGTTTCATTCTCTCTTGTTGCTGTTCACTCATCTGATTCTTCTCTTTCTTCATCTGCAAAATGCAAAACTTGGACAAAATTTGTCAGGCAAGTTCTCTTTCAGTTTAAAATGATATCATATTGCAATCGGCTATTGTACAGTGCTCTTGAGGTCATATTGTATTTATATCCCTTAGAATACCGGTTTTGGTTGTTGTCTTTCAGCCATGTCCAACTCTTTGTGACCCTACTTGAGGTTTTCTTGGCAAAAAATACTAGAATGGTTTGTCATTTCTTGTTCTAGTTTAATTTACAGATGAAAAAAACTGAATCATATAACTACAAAGTGTCTAAGGCCACATTTGAACTCAGAAAGATGAGTCTACCTGATTCCAGGTCTATCATTCTATCCACTGTGTCATCTGGCTGCCCTCCATCCTTTGCAGTGGTACAGAAATTAATGTGTTTGTCTGACAATAAAATAAACTAAACTATTTAAAAAACAAATAAATAGAGGCTGGATCACCACTTCTCAGGTGCAGCTGTAAAACACATTCTTGATCAGAGGTAGGATGGTGGAGATGGCCCCTGAGTTCCCTCCCTTCATTCTTCAATTCTCTGCAGCTGAAGTTGAGAACAGCTGGGAGGCGATTGTGTTTAGTTCTCTTGTAGTCTAGTCTATTCAGATGTCCTAAAACATTCACAATTAGCCCACACCTCCTTGATGAAAGAGATCAAAAAGAAAGGTTGGCCTCATCTGAAAACACTGAAAGAGAAAAGAAGACCAAGTCCCATTGACTTCCCACCTGACTGATCTTGGGATGAAGAAGATCCAGTTTTAAATCTTGCCTCATATTTATGTGACACTTATGTGCCTCAGTTTCCTCATCTGCAAAATGTAGTAGGACTCAACTGCTAAGATCCCTTCCACTTTCAATGTCCAAGTGTTCCACATGTGCACCAGTCCAGGTTCCATGATGAAGACTGATGCTAATTAAGAGGACTGAGGACAGCTGAGATTTGGTTCCGCCCTTCCTCTTTGACTTGGCTTTGACCATGCAAATGGCAGTGGAAGAGCGGGTCAAGAACAATGAGGCTTCCTGGATGTTCTGAAGAGCTTTAGTCTTCCCCTCCCAAACTCAGGGAGGTTATTTATATTTTTTCTGTTGCCAAGAACCAATGATTCCAGTTATAGAATTTAAACTTGAGATCTTGAATTGTAGAGGAGAGAGGAGGGCAGAAAGGGCCCAGAATACTCTGGAGATGGTGGAGGAGAAAGAAGAAACAACTGTTAATGAAGCCAACATCATCAATGCTTTCCTCCTGTCCTCCGCATCCCATTGGGGTCTTTCATGGCACAGCTCTAGGTCAAACAGCACAGGGCTTATTGGACCTCGTTTCTTCCTTTGGAATTGAAGGGATGACTTCTGATGACCCTTTGATCTTTGGTCTAATACACCTAGGTACTATTCACCAGTTTGGTGGTAGAAAAGCCAAAAACAGTCATGATATGAGAAGGGGACTTGTCAGCTGGAAAGGTATCCACAGATGTGCAGAGTAAGAACCTGGGAAATGATGGCAACCAGCTATGGAGAGATTTGGTTTCTTGGTAAGTGATTCTCCCAACTCCTGGCTACAGCTTATCATCAGCCTTCACAGACACACAAAGACACACACACACACACACAAAGAGACACACACATGCACACAAAGACACACACATACACACAAAGACACACATACACACACACACACACAAAGACACACACACACAAAACCACTAACAACTGAGGATCGGGAATGCCTTCATCCAGAAGATAGAGCTTGAACTCTATTTTAAATGAAGAGAGACTCAGACAGAAGTAAGGAGAGAATTCAGTCCATTCATAGGGAACCTTTTCCACATTTGATCTAGAAAAAAGATCAGTGATGATAAAATAAAAATCTAGCTAAGAATCTCTTTAATGGGGGGCAGCTAGGTGGAGCAATGGATAGAGCACCTAACCTGGAGACAGAAGAACCTGAGCTCAAATCTGACCTCAGACACTTAATAATTGCCTAGCTGTCTGACCTTGGGCAAGTTGCTCCTAACCCCATTGCTTTAAATAAATATTTTTTTTCAAAATCTCTGTAATGGCTAAAAATTCCTGATTAATTCCAAATCAATTATGACATGGTTTGGGGTGTATATCCTTGAAGAAACATATTCTCTTCTTACTAAATGTATCCATAAGACTTTATTTCAGTTTATAACAATTGATCTCTGTGAATCAGGATTCTCAGTTCTGTTCTTAATCAAATCCAAAGCGCTAGAGGCATTAATACAGGAGCATCTCTTTGAAAACTATACTGAGAATGAAACTACGGGCAAACAACATCAGAAAGTTCTTGCTGATTAATTTGACTATATTTTGCTAAACACTGAACACTTTTATTTTACTAAAAATGTATTGTACCAAAGTTTTCTCTATGAAAAAATAATTTCTACTTTATTTCCAATGTTTCATGAAAAAAATATAGAATTTATTTTCTTTCATATTTGAAAGGGGATATGAGGAAACCAAAGCACCTACCTCCTGTACCAAAAATGAAGGTTCAAAGAACTAGCCATCACAACTGCCATCTATGCCATGTGGCCTCCATCCTGTTTCACCCAAAGCTCCAACTATAAAGTGGGGCATTGGATTCAGGCTCTGGAGAGAAAACAGCAGGCATTGACTTGGAACTGGCAGCTATGAGTTGGTGGGGGTGAGCCCTCCATGACCTTCAAAGAGGCACAATTGGGCAAATGGAAAGCTCTTGCAACTGCAAGACTTGTGAGAAAGCAATTGGAGACTTTTAATGAAACCTGTGGTTCTACTGCTCTTTGTCACTCTGAAATGATTGTTTAAATGAAGTTCTCTTTTTATCTTTTTTTTTTTAAAATTTAGTTTCAGGGTGATTTAAAACCCAAGAACTCTCTTGACCAGGTGTTCAGTTTTTTTTAGTTGTCTTTTTTTTGTTTTTTTGTTAAATCTACTGAAAGGCAGCTTTTATGGAATTCATTTCTAGTTTATTATTAATACTCCTGATTATAATTGTGTAGGCTTTAATTGGGAAAGATCAATGTGAGATTAATAAGAGGTAATAATCTATTCATTTGGGTATTTCTGGCAAATTATTTCATCACAACAAATGTGATTTTTTAAAATTTATTTTCCTCTTACAAGTAGCATATACATCATCTGATTTTAAATGTATCTGATAAAAATAAATTTAAAGACTTAGTTTCCAGGCCTTGCTCTTTGATTTCTCTTTTTTTCCTTTGTTCAAACTATTTGCCTCTGAATGAAACACGATCTCTGATTTGCTTAAAGAAGTTAAAATTTAAAAAGTTAAAGAAGTTGCAAATTGTCAGTTCAAATGTCATTGTAGCATTTGAGACAATCAGAATAAAAATGGTAAAATAAAAACCTAACGTGGAGGAAAAGGATTCTCTATTTGACATGAACTGTAAAGCAGTTTGGCAGAAATTAGGTACTAACCATATCGCCAAATACCACAGTAAGCCCAAAACCCTTTACATCTGAAAGATTACGTCCAACATTATATGTACTACACCACATAGCTAGAGAAGAATGCTGAGAAGGATGTTACATATATTGCTCAAAGTCCCAGTGGGTTTTACCTGTTTTTCTATGTTGGAAGGAAAGATTGCCTCCTAGAATGAATCAGCATAAATAACAGGCTTAAATATACTCATATACATTTGAAAAAGTAGAGAAAAACCATTATTCTTCAGAGCAGTAGCACTGTCCTAGGCAGAGTGAAACAAATTCATTCATCCTTTCATAAAGTATTAAAATAAAGAAGACAGTATCTTTACTACAAAAGCTTTAGCTGTGGATGAGTTTAAAAGTTAGTTTTATTTATTTCTTGTTACATTTTAAGTTTTGATCTATATCCCTCCTTCCCTCCCTCTCCACACCACACCTAGAGAAAGTCATCATTTCACCCACATACAGACACACACAGCCCTATTTATCAGTTCTTTCTCTGGAAGTAAACAGTTCTTTCTTCTTCAACAGTCCTTTGTAGTTGATTTATTAGTTCAGTTATTTTTTTTGAACAATATTGCTATTACTGTGTTCAATGTTCTCTTGGTTTTCCTCATGTCAATCTTTCCACGTTTATCTAAAATCAACCTTATCTTCATTATCTTAGGGCAGGGAGAGAGAGAAAACTGCAAAAATGAATGTTGAAAACTATCATTACATATAAACAGAAAAATTAATTAATTAAAAAATAAAATAAAATCAATCTTACTCATTATTTCTTGCAACACAATCATATTCCATCACTATCATACCACAACTTGTTTAGCCATTTCCAAACTGATAAGCATCCCCTCAATTTCCAGTTCTTTGCCAACTAAGAGTTTCTGTCAATATTTTTGAATGATTAAGTTCTTCCCCTGCCACCCCACCACTCCAGTTTGGGAAATAGACCTAGTATTGGTATTGTATCAGAGAGTATACACAGTTGAATAATTCTTTGGACATAATTCCAGATTGTTCTCCAAAATAGTTGGATCAGTTCACAATTCCATCAAGAGTATATTAGTGGAGGCAGCTTGGGCAACAACACCATGTGCCTTGCAGAAACCTAAAAAAAAAACCTAAAAAAAAAGAATATATTAGTGGGGTGTCTAGGTGGTACAGTGGATAGAGCACCGAACCTGGAGTCAGGAGTACCTGAGTTCAAATCCAGCCTCAGACATTTAATAATTACCTAGCTGTGTGGCCTTGGGCAAGCCACTTAACCCCATTGCCTTGCAAAAAAAAAAAAAACAAACAAACAAACCTAAAAAAATGAGTATATTAGTGCCCCAGTTTTTGCATATCTTCTCCAATATTTGTCATCTTTCCCATTCTATTATTTTAGCAAATTGGATAAGTGTGAGATGATATGTCAAAATTGGTTTAATTTGTATTTCTCTAATCAATAATGACTTAGAGCATTTTTTCATATTACTATATATAGTTTTGATTTTTTTCCATCAAAAATTTATCTGTTCATATCCTCTAGTCATTTGTCAGTTGGGGATGAGAAAGAATGATTGTAAAATCATTTTAATCAATGATTATAACATCATCCATGGTAAGTCCCAAGTGGCATAAGTAGTAGTTTCTCTAGATGGTAGTTCTTAACCTGGAGTCTGTGATTTCCAAAAAATATTTTGATAACTATTTCCATATGATTGGTTTCCTTTGTAATATTAAGTATCTTATTACATTCATATAGCTTGTGTCTTCTGGTTCCATTATTTCTGGGCTGGGCTAGCTTCATTATTCTTCAGGATTCCACAGGGGACCCAGAAGGGTTTGTGTTTGTTTGGATGGAGCTCTCCTAAATTGTGTTCTCTGCCTCACTGTTAGGGGACCCAGTAGCCGGCATCCCAGCTCCACTTCACATCAGATTAACTTGTATAAAGAGATATTTACTTCAAAGATAAAGCAAGATCAACCATGCAATCATGCTTTACCTTCCAATGCCTGGAGTCATGGCTTTCCAAATAACTAACTTGGCCTTTGTAGGGAGGTGGGGGAAGGGGGGAGGTGGGGAAAGGGGGAGGTGGGGAAAGGGGGAGGTGGGGGAAGGGGGGAGGTAGATTCAAAACAGTTCATTCCCACATAGCATTCATCTCACTAAATTCATGTCCAAATGCTCCATGACTGCTAGGTGAACCTGTGACTCAGACTTTGTTTGACTAGTGTCCTAAAGGTCATTATCATAGGTGACTTCTTCCTCAGGGAATCAATGCTGTGTTGGCCACAAAATCCAGACTCTATAATGGCAGGATGCTGAGGAACCCTCTGAACCTTTGAAAGTCATAGAGTCAGAGGAGACACTAGTTGCCATGTTCCTCCAAGAGTACCGATACAAAAACTGAAGCTGTTAAGCCCTTTTGAATAACCCTCTAGTCAACCAGCAACTCCTTGCCCTCTTATTGCAATTTGAATTTACAGAATACCTATGGTTCCATCTCTTCAAAGCATTTCCTTTCTACATCATCACAATTCCCCCAGAAACAACTCCCTACTATCCTCCATGTAGAGAGACTCCCATTACTTGCATCTAAAAGCATTATTTTGAGTTGAATTCTGAAGACTTCCCTAGACAAAGGGAATCTATGACACGAAAAATGATTTAAGACCCTCTACTCTAAGAGTCAGTCTAAGGCACAATAAACACTTGTGCCTACTATGTAACATGAACCATGATAATCATTACACATTGTGGACATCAGAGAAAAGGGAATCAGAGAAAACAATAGGGCATGAGAAACCTAGCTCTGACTCATGCAATACTTAAAATATGAAGATATTAAAACAACCACCAGAAACTTCAATCTGACGTCTTCTCTCTACGAGTCCAACCTAGAACATTTGGAATGGTCAAGTGTTAGAGAGGTTGAAATTAAAATTAGCCAGTTAGACCCAACAGTTATGGTAATCCGCAAAGGGCAAAGGAGGGAGAGAGTAACTTGTTTCATCTCCATTTGGAGTCAGAAATATGAAAAAATCTGACTCAGATTGGAAATAGATTATCAACTGATTATGATGACAGTAATAGGGGGAAGTGGCCTGCACAGGCATCAGGTTTCAGTAAGGAAGAAGGCATAGGAAGTAGTGGTCAATAGACATGAAGATATGCACGGATGGCTAGGGGCACAGCTCTGGCAACCAATGGAGAATGATGGTGGTAAAGAGGAATTTTGATGAGGTTGTTCAACAGACCAAGACTGAGAACAAGTAAATATCAAACACTTGCTTCCTGAGGCAGGAGTCCTAAAACTGATACAAACGGTTTGAACCAAGAATCACTCATGGACTTCTCCCAGGAGGGACTTCAAAGATGCTTTGAACTTTACTAGGGCCAACCTTGAGCTGCCAATATTTGAAATTAGGAGGAGAGCTAATGCTAGTTTGGGTTAGGTATTAACTATAACAAAGGATAGGATAAAATATCTAACATCTGCATGAAATCCAGAAGGCACACAACTGTGAAATAACAGTATTTGGGGAACTAAAGAAAATGCTTAACAGGAAGTGAACATAATATTATAAAAATAGTAGTACTCATTTTTTAAACCTCAAGGCAAGGATTTTTAAACTTTTCCATGCAACAGTTTTTTTTGGCAATTTGTTGGATGCCTGTGGACCCCTTCTCAGAATAATGTTTTTATTTATTCATTCACCCATCCATACATTTATTCATTCATATTTGAGAATGGGTTTCCCTATATCACTGTGGTTCAAAGTAAAAACACTCATGAGTCTACCCTTACTAATACTGGGCAAAAGACTAGTCCTTTTCCCATTGTGAGCCCTGTTTGCTTTTTCTTGGGCAGCCTCATGCCACCATACTACTTCTCTCCTTCTGGGGGATTTGCCATAGTGCCAAATGTAGTTCAGCAACTCAGTTGACTTTAATCCAATACAGCTCAGCATCCCAAACTCAAACAATCTACCAGTCTCAAACTTCCCAGAAACTGATGAATTTTAAATAAAGTTGTAAAAATATTTTTGAAAATCAACTTCACATATACCAGGTTAATAACTCATGCCCTAAGGGTTCTTAAAATATTTTAAAAGATTTAATTTTTAGTTAACAAATTACACATTTATTAATTAAAATATTTAGATACTTTTCATCAAAAGTGTAACATTATAGCCAAAAAAGTAAGTATGATCAGTTATTTATAAATGTCACATCTGACTGATCAAAACCCTCTGGTGATGGAGAAACGTTCCATTTTCTGATGGTTTCCATTCTACTTTGGACCAACTCAAATGATTAGAAAGGTTTCCTTACATCTTATCAAAATCACCTTCCCTGTTGCTTCTACCCATTACTTCTAGTTCTGCTCTTGGGAGCCAAATAAAACCAATCTAATTGTTTGCTAGAGACAGAAGAGACCTTTGGGATCATTTAACTCAATCTCTCCATTTTGCATATAAGAAAATTAAGACCCGAATAGCTTAGTCAGTCGATTTGACCACATGCCTAGAATTAGTATCAAAAGAATACATTATTCTATTGCTCAAAAAACTTAATTAATATACTGCTTAAATCCAAGTTTATGAGATGAGAGGTTCTTTGCACCCAGATTCTTACCTGACCTCAGTGACTATCTAGGACTGTAGGAATTTTGAGTTCCCCCAGGTCCTGGAGTCAACCAAAATATTCTTGTTTTTGGTTCACCCAGGCCCGTGTTTTGGGATCCTTTCAGGTGATTCATTGCAGAAACCTTTGTCAAAATTCTGTATGATGTAAACTTGGGGAGGTAGCTACCCCTTCTTTCCAGCTCTCTCCTCTACTAAATGACCTAATCAGTTTCTTTCCAAAACTATTACAGGTGTTGGGATTTGTTCTCACAAACAGCAAAAGTTAATGGCAGACTGTGCAGTCTTGATTGTTTGTTATGCTGCCCATGCTTAAAGCTGGGCAACTGTAAGAAAAGTCTTTTAAAGTCTGGCATGGGGGAGGCTAGGTGGCACAGTGGATAGAGTACTGGCCTTGGAGTCAGGAGCACCTGAGTTCAAATCCGGCCTCATAATTACCTAGCCTTGTGGCCTTGGGTAAGCCACTTAACCCCATTGCCTTGCAAAAAAACCCTAAAAAAATAAAATAAAATAAAAAGTCTGGCACGTCAGAGAGTTTGTTCTTTCTACCAGATAGTAAATGGGTAACTTTTAGAAGAAAAGAATCAAGACTATTATCAAAGAGAGAACAAGAGGAAGTCCCGTTTTGTTTAATAGAAGTGAGCAATGAAATATGATTCACATCTGGTGTCATTGAAACCAGTTGAAGTGAAAGGCTGAAGGCAGAAAAACCTAAGGAAAGAGGAAGAAGCCTATACTTTCTACTCATAGCATCGGTGGGAGGACACTATCCCCCCTAAGGAAAGACACACAGAATTTTGGAATTGGAGGAAAAAATGACAATGTTTGAGAGCAGAGATCTTTCAAGGGTCACACATTTCAGAGCTTAGAAATCATCTGGTCCCATCCCTCACCCCCATTTCAGAGGTGAAGAAACTAAAAGGAAGTCATATTTGCCCTCTGCCATAATGAAACTCTATGTTCCCTTTGGGGCACCATAGTTTTAAAAGGTGTTAAAAATCAAAGAGCATCTGGTAGAAGGCAGAGCAGTAAAAGGCCTTGATGACCAGTTGGAGGAGCTCAACACTCTTTTGCCTTGAGAAAAAAAGATTTAAGGGTGACATGATAGTTGTGGATCAAGATCCTGAAAAGTCATCACTTGGAAGAAGGATGGACTTAGATTCTTTGGCAATAAATGGCTGGTGCAAAGAAGGAAATGTTGATATGACAACGGGAAACATTTCCTAACAACAAGAGTTGACCAAAAGTGGAATTGATGGCTTCAGGAAACGGCAGCTTCCTCCTCATTAGAGAATGTGAAACAGAAGCTGTAGGACCACTTATTGAGTGCATATGTTATCATGGGTGTTTCTTTTTCCAAAACCAGCCTGGCTAGATCATGGCTCAGGTCATTTGTAATTCTGATTTCTATCATTCAGTTGATGAAGATAGCAAGGTACAGCCACATATCCAGGGGGGAAAGAGGGAAGAGACAGACCTTACCCTCAAAGATCTTAGTCTAATGAAAGAAACAAGTAAATATAGACAACTATATACAGGAAAAATAGGAAATAATTAATCCTAGAATGGCAAGAGGCTAGGAAAAGCTTCCCATAGAGGATAAATTTTAGTTGAGATTTGAAGGAAGTTAGATAATCCAGTAGACAGAGTTAAAGAAGGAGATGATTCTTGGAATAGCAGACAGGGTCTCTGGAAGGAAGTGTATATGTGAGGATTAAAGTATAAAAAGACTAGGAGGGAGGTTAGGTTAAGGGGTGCTTTGAATGCCAAAAAGAGCATTTTTGTATTTGATACTAGAGGCAATAGGGAGCCACTGTAATTTATTCAGAAGAGGGATGATATGGTTAGACCTACACTTAAGGAAAATCACTCTGATGACTGGATGGAGGATACATTAGAATCTAATCATTAGACTGAGGAGAGATTTGAGACAGGAAGACTCTCCCCCACTCCCCAAAACAGGCTAATCTAATAATCCAGGAATGAGGTGATGAGGGATTGTACCAGACTGGGAACATGGCAGGGGAGAGGGGGGGGGGGGCTAGAGATATTGCAAATGTGAAATCAATAGGTCTTACCAGCAAATTGGATAGGGAGATGAAGATGGTGAGTGGATAACAGATAATAAGGAATCAAGGACAACATCTAAGTTTTGAACCTGAGGGATTGGGATAATGTTGTTGGTTAGCAAATTGGGGCTCACAGAAGTTAAGTGACTTGCCTAGGATAATATAGCCACTAAAATGAAAGTCTAGGGTTCTCCTGACTCCAAAT
Source organism: Macrotis lagotis (assembly GCF_037893015.1). Taxonomy (NCBI): domain Eukaryota; kingdom Metazoa; phylum Chordata; class Mammalia; order Peramelemorphia; family Peramelidae; genus Macrotis; species Macrotis lagotis. The sequence continues at coordinate 38,440,399 of NC_133659.1, read as the reverse complement.
CCCAGCATCCTTTCTACTACATGCCATCATCCACATAGAATATATACAAAGTCAATGCTAGAGGGTCAAAAAATTACCCAAACACAGGTAGAAATTAGGTCAAATCATAGGACTAAAGAGAGAAGAGGCAAGACAAAGGGTGGGAGCCAATCTCAATAAATGAGAGGCATTTCCTTTTTGTCTATTGTGTTTAAACAGACTGTGCAGTAAATTATCAAAAAGTGAGAGCAGGGTAGGAAGAGTAGTAAGGTAGATATTTGACTGGCCTTCAACAAACGGGCTCACTGAACGTTAAAGTCAGAATCAAAGAATCTTAAACTTAGGTCTGAATGGAATCTCCAAATATTACCTAAACCAAACGGCTCATTTGACAGAAAAGAAAATTGAGGTGCAGGAACTTTAAATGACTTTTTGTGCAGTTAAGAATTATAATAGTAGGGGCAGCTAGGTGACACAGAGAATAGAGTACTAGCCCTGGAATCAGGAGGACCTGAGTGCAAATCTGGCCTCAGACACTTAATAATGACCTAGTTGTGTGACCTTGGTCAAGTCACTTAACCCCATTACCCTACTCCCCCCCCCCAAAAGACTATAATAGTAAAAAAATATATAATTGTAGCTGACATGATATTTTTCTATATTGACTGCTCCCCACACCTGGAATATATTCCCACTTAACCTCTACCTCATAAAATCCTTTGTTTCCTTCAAAACTCTACTCATGACCCCTTCTATATGAAACATGTCTGCTCCCTACAAATTGTGCCCCAGATTTATTTTTGTCTCCATTATCTCTACCAAAAAAAATGTAAGCTCCCTGAGGGCAGGGTCTCTAGCATGCTGGCTGACTCACAATAGATGACTTAACAAATGGTTGTTCATTGTTTCTTTGAAAGAATATACTACCCTCTCTATAGAATAGTCTATACAATTCTTTACATAATTATTTCATTTGAGTCTTACAAAGCCAAAAGAGGGAGGAACAATTGGAATTTCTCTTTTATCATGATTTCCTTGGAGCATATTCCTGAACATATTTGAAGGAACTCCTTTGTGACGAAAAGCCCTCAACAGATCACCCACTGCCCTGCAACTCACATTCATAGTTACCTGGGTCAGTTATTAGAATAAATGCATTTCCCACAGGCATACAGTCAGTAGGTCAGGAGCAGGTTTTTAACAGTGTTTTTCCTGACCTAGAGGGTGCTAATACTTCCTCTGTAATTACCAAGTATTTTTCCCCATCTTACAGATGGAGAAATTGAGTGTAGGAAAGGTAAAATGATTTACCCAAAATCATACATTAAGTAAATGTGTGAAACAGGATGTGAAGCCAAAGCTTCTTTCCTAAGCCCTCTAACCACTCCACTGTGATGTATTAGGTAGTAAACCTAAGGTCATTCCGGTTTATCAAAATACATCAAGAACCTCTTCTCCTCCTCCAGTATCTGGGCTTCTACTATTCTCACCCTGTGAGTAAAATGAACCTTCTTATTCCTTGGTCAAACTACCCTCCTTCTCTGAATGACCTGCTCTTTTTCTTCCCCTTATAGGTTATCTTCTTGTCAAAATCAATATAGCAGCTTCAGTAGCAGTGAAAGACCAGAGCTATCATCCCTTTTCTGAATAAAGTCCAAAGGCTCCCTATTGCCTCTAGTATCTGAATAAACTCCAAAGGCTTCCTGTTGCCTCTAGTATCACACCCTCCAACCCTCCTTTTCTTAGTCAAAAACCAAGCACAAGCAAGAAAACATCCCTATTCATAGTTCTCTCTCCTCAGCTTAGTCAAAGATCTTACTTTACTAAAAGAGGCCACCTGGTGGTGCTTTCCATGGCCATATTTCCTGGCCTTTCTCAGTTCTCATCCTTCTTGATCTTTCTACAATGTGGGACATTATTTTTCTTCCTGAATCCTCTTTCCTCTCTAGGTTTTCATGACCTTGCTTTCCCTTGGTTCCTCTACTGCTTATCTCTCTGGTTTGTCTCATTCTCCTTTGCTGGGTCATTTATTATCTCTATATAGATGACTTCCAATCCTCATCTATAGCTTGGGCACCATTCTACCATCACCAGAGGCCTATCAGACATTTTGAACTGGATATCTCAAACTCACATGCCCAAAATACAACTCATCATTTGCCCAAACTCACCCCTCTTCTTCATTTCCAATTTCTGTCAATCAGGTCACTATACTTTCAATCACTAAATTTGTGCATCCATCTTCTCTATTCTCCCTCACCCACTATATATTCAATCGATTTGTCAATTTTTCTTCCAGACTGTGTCTTGTGTATCTTACCTCCTTTCTACCACCTTACTTCTTCTCTTCATCACCTCTTTCCTAGAGAAATATGATGATAATGATGATGAAGACGATTATGATGTTTGTCCTTCATTCTTGAAGAAGACCATGGTGGTGGTGATGCCATATTTGGATTTGAGTGAGGGGGTACTGTTCCAAATCACCAGCCTCACTTTTTCCTCCAGAACCATCTGGGTCCAGTGACTGGAGATGTCCTTGAATGGGAGGCAATCAGGGTTAAGTGACTTGCCCAAGGTCACACAGCTAATATGTGTCAAGTGTCTGAGAACAAATTTGAACTCTTCCTCCTCCTGACTCCAAGACCATCTAGTTGCCCCTTTAGGCTAATGTAAGAACCTCTTAATTGTTGCCCCTCCCTCTGATTTCTCACCTTTCCACACCTTGACCAAAATGAAATTCCAAAATCACAAATCTGAACACATCACCCTCCTCTCCTCAGGAAATTCCAGTAGCTCCCAATTGTCTGTAGAATCAAATACAAACTCTTTGGCAAGGATTCTCTCTCACAAACTCTTAAGTAACAATCAAATTGGTCTAGTGATTTTTTGAACATTACATTCTATTCCCCATCTTTTTTACAATTACATAGGCTGTCTGTTACTTGGAATATACTCCCTCCTTACCCCAGCTCCTTGGAATTCCAAGCTTCCTTCAAAATTCAGGTTAAGGGCTACTTCTATCACAGGACCCTCCTGATCCTCCCAGCTGTAGTTCCCCCTTGCTGAAATTACTTCATATGTGCTTACTGGTTAATTTGCTTTTTTATTTATTTATCCCTCCAATAGAATGTTAACCTCAAGAGCTAGGACAAGAGTCTCTTTGTATTCCTGGTGGTTGGCACACAGTAGACACTTATTAAATGTTTGTTCATCATTTCCTGTTTCTGGTAATTACTAGCTGTGTGACCTTGGGCAAGTCACTTAAATTCCCTAGTGTCAACATCCACATGTGAAATCAAAATAATATGAATACAATACTAACCTCACATGTTTATTTTGAGGGTTGAATCAGATAATCCATGAAATCAACAAACAAGCGTTTATTATACCATAATTACCATGTGTCCAACCTTGTATCGCCATATATGTAATGTGTTGTTAAGTAGGGAGTGACAGGATTGCTGCACAAGCCCATCCATGCAGTGACCACCGATCTCATAACAGACCCCTCTTTGATGGACAGAGCCTGAGTTGGGGACTCCTGCAGTCCTGACTATCCAATCACAGGGACCAGAAACACACAGAAATGGTCTACTGTCTTTTCCATTCTTCAGTCCTTTGGGGCTATCTTCCATTTGCTCATGTGGAAGCTTTGTTTTTCTTTACAGGCAGTTATTTCCTCTTCCCTCCAATCTCTCCTCCTCCCCTAATGGCCTGGCCTCACCATAGCTCCCTTCTCTGCTTCTGTTTGCCAGCTTACTCCTTCATTTTGCTATCCAAGGCCCTGTTCCCAACTATTAAGAGGTGATCCAAGTTTTCCCTCAACCCTGAGGATCAGGCATTCTAAATAATAACAGGCTACTCTTGCTGGCTTCAATAGATCAGTCCTCATAACAATCCTGATTAGTTTTGGTCAATTCTAGAAATTGTTTTTCATCCAAATGGAGCAGTGTTGCTCTCTAGTGGTCATAAACTAATCTGCAGGACAAGCTCTGGGGTTTCATTATCTTTGACTTCTCCCTTTATCTCTTTCTCTTTCCCCACCATATTGGCTTATCAGTCACCAAATCCTGTCAGTTCTTCCTAATGCATCTCAAGCCTATCCCATCCTTACCAATTTCCCTTCTCCCAATTGAGTCCAAACTCTTGTCAACAGGTCTGGGGCTACTAGTTTGGGTGATTTGGGGGGAACTCTGGATTTGAAAACAGAAGACCTGAATTTTAATCTTTTAGCATTTCCTCCTGTGTGACCCAAGGCCAATCACCCAACCTTCCTGGATCTCAATTTCTTGATCTGTAAAATAAGGAAGTGTTTCTAACTGGAGTCTAAGACCCTTTCCAGCCCTAAATGGATGACTCTAGGAACATTTGACTACTGAAATATCCCCCTAATAATTAGATTCCTTGGTTCTATGATCTTATCTCTGATCCATTCTTTGTCATTATTTGGTCATTTGAATCATGTCCAACGTTTTGGAACCCCATTTGGGGTGTTCTAAGAATAGATACTGGAATGGTTTGTCGTTTCCTTCTCCAGTTCATTTTACAGATGAGGAATTGAGGCAAACAGGGTGAAGTGACTTGCCCAAGTCACATAGCTAATAAGTCTAAGGCCAGATTTGAACTCATGAAGATGAATCTTCCCAACCCTCAGATCCAGCAGCACTCTAATTAGTCACCTAACTACCCTCCAATCTGTTCCACATGATCCTAAAAAACACAGTCTGATCATGTCAGCTTCCTACTCAAAAATCTTCATCATCTTCCATTGACTTCAGCATAAAGTCCAAAATCAAGATACAATATGATATGTCCCCATTAAATCTTTCCAGTTTGTGATATTTTTTAAATTTATTTTTATTAAAGATATTGAGTTTTACAATTTTCCCCTCAATGTTACTTCCCTCCCCCCACCCCCCACAGAAAGCACTCTGTCAGTCATTACTTTGTTTCCATGTTGTACTTGATCCAAATTGGGTGTGATGAGAGAGAAATCATATCCTTAGAGAAGAGACAAGAAGTCTAAGAGGTAACAAGATCAGACAATAAGATATCTGTTTTTTTCTAAATTAAAGGGAATAGTCCTTGCACTTGGTTCAAACTCCACAGCTCCTTATCTGGATACAGCTGGCACTCTCCTTTGCAGACAGCCCAAACTTGCTCCCGATTGTTGCACTGATGGAATGAGTGAGTCCTTCTAGGTTGATCATCACCCCCATGTTGCTGTTAGGGTGTACAGTGTTTTTCTGGTTCTGTTTATCTCACTCAGCATCAGTTCATGCAGATCCCTCCAGGATTCCCTGAAATTCCGTCCCTCCTGGTTTCTAATAGAACAATAGTGTTCCATGACATACATAGACCACAGTTTGCTAAGCCATTCCCCAATTGAAGGACATTTACCTGATTTCCAATTCTTTGCCGCCACAAACAGGGCTGCTATAAATATTTTTGTACAAGTAATGTTTTTACCCTTTTTCATCATCTCCTCAGGATATAGACCCAGTAGTGGTATTGCTGGGTCAAAGGGTATGCACATTTTTGTTGCCCTTTGGGTGTAGTTTAGTTTGGGATATTTTTAAGGACATTCAGGAGCTATATTTGGCCAAATGTTTAATTAATTCACCCTGAAAAGTTTCTAGATTTATTAACTTTTGAGTCCTGCCTATGGTTGTCTTAGCAACTGCCACACCAATACAGCCTGTGGACTTGGAGATTCCCCACCCCTGGTTAAGGACAAATAAACATAGAGCAATAGTCACTGAAGGAAATCAAGATTAGGAAACATGGCCCAACGTGGCAAAGAAAAGTGCTGTCTTAGGATTTTAGAAGCCCAACAGAGAGAAAATTCTAAGGCGACAACTCTATGAAAGAGGAAAAGATGAAAGATAAGTTAAAACTGAAATAGAATTAATTAAAAAAAGAAAACTAGGGAACCTACACCTTATTCCAATATTGGTTTAAACTATTTAAAATTAGATAGCATAAGGTAGAAATATGGCTGTGGTGAAGAAAATGATTAGCTGTGGATTTAGAGAAATATGGGAAGACTTGGACTTAAGAAAGAAAAGACGCTATCCACTAACAGAGAAGCAGAGAAGTAGAAATAAGCTGAGTATGGTCTTACATATATATGTAATTACATGTGTCATGTGTGAATATTATAGATATCTATGAATATGTGTGCATTTGTATGTGTGGACATGCAGGTTTGTGTGAATGTATACAACAGATATACATTCATTAAAATATATGCCTTTATACATGTGTATGTGTGTGCATGCACACACACATATATATGTATATATATATATATATGCACACACAGTTAGTTAGATAGATATCCATGCTTAATTATAGCCCAAGAGAGATAAAGTAAAAAGAGCATAGAAGAGAGCAGAAGAAAGCCTCAAGGAAGCAAAAACAAAAGATGAACAAATTTGAACACAAAATGTAATATTTATTATATAGGTTTTCTTGAAATGGAAATGTATTGCTTTATATTTTGAATCCTCTCCTGATCTGTTGTATGCTTGACAATTTTTTCTTTTCTTATTTTTCATTTAAATTCAAAATTAAAAAAGAACTATAAAAAGGAGGAAAGAGGGGAGGGAGGGAGGGAGGGAGGAGGGAAGGAAGGAAGGAAGGAAGGAAGGAAGGAAGGAAGGAAGGAAGGAAGGAAGGAAGGAAGGAAGGAAGGAAGGAAGGAAGGAAGGAAGGAAGGAAGGAAGGAAAAGATTTTCAGATAGAGGAGATGGGATGTAGTCCTTCACCATGAATGTTCCCTACATGCTGTGTCCTCATTAGAGAGGGTGCTGCACTCTGAGTAAGGCAGAATTTCAAAGGAAATATGAGATACATAACTTTAGAGAAAATACCCTAAGTGTTCACTGGACTATTTGTGCCTGACCTGTGCTAATGCATTCTGAGCTAGTATTAGTCTGCTCAGCCACAGTCGGACACACTGTCATTTATCTCTAACATAGTGCTATCATTTTAGTCTTCTATGAAAGTGAAGGACAAGAACCAACCAAACAATCCTTATATGTGGACCTCCCTATCACTGTTCTTGATGTTTGAGCCCACTCTCCCTATGGACATGGTGTTTATTTGTGGGAGAATATATATCCTATTTTTTTGCAGAAATTATTTGTACCAACTGTTCTTACTATAGCCATAACTATAGCAAAATACTTTTTCTAAAAGCTAATGAAATCTAGTTAGCTGATTGTTAATGGGGAGCACATTAATACCATCTCTGAAAGAGCAGTACCAAAAACACAGCCTTTCAGGGTTTCCCCTAGAACCCAAAGATCAAGTAGCTGCCACTTTCTAGAAACCTATCCTGCAAGTCCAATTGTGAGTTGGGAAATGCCCTGAGGATTGTATATTTGCATCACCAGCACTTAGGACAGCTCCTGGCTCCTCATACTCTTCACACTTTGTTAATTTTTTTAGGTTTTTTTGCAAGGTAATGGGGTTAAGTGACTTGCCCAAGGCCACACAGCTAGGTAATTATTAAGTGTCTGAGGCCGGATTTGAACTCAGGTACTCCTGACTCCAGGGCCTGTGCTCTATCCACTGTGCCACCTAGCCACCCCCTCATCATACTTTATAAATGCAAAGATCAACTGATTGACAAATAGTCTTACAATCTTCTTGATTTTGATGACATGAAAAAGTTATTTAAAGTAAAAATGAGCAAATGCAATATGTATATTAGGGTTTGAGTGAGAAAGGACTGGACTTTGACATAGGAACTTATGAGTTCTGTCATTTCTGTCAATGACATTTACTCTGTGTGACCATGAAGAAATTGTTAACCTGAGACTCAGATAATCAATAAATATTGATAAGTGCTAAGCACTTTTGATTAAGGTCACATAGCTCTTCAGAGGCTGATGTGAGACTCAAACCCAGGTCTTCTGTCTACATGCTCAGTGCTCGTTTCACTGTCGAATCCTTGAAATCAGGAGGATGAGAGTTCAAATCCACCTTCAAACACTTGCCACTTACTAGCTTTGTGACCTTGGGCAAGTCACTTAATTCTGATTACTTCTCATCCAGGGCCATCTCTAGTCATTCTGACTCATATCTGGCTACTAGATCCAGATGGCTCAGAAGGAGAAAGTAAGACTGGGGTCTTAGCACAGCCCCCCTCTCCCTCAAATCTATTTCATGTGCTTGTCATGGCATCACCTCCCTGATGTCATGATCTTCTTTGAGAATGAAGGACAAGGGGTGGCTAGGTGGCGCAGTGGATAGAGCACCGGCCCTGGAGTCAGGAGTACCTGGGTTCAAATCCGACCTCAGACACTTAATAATTACCTAGCTGTGTGGCCTTGGGCAAGCCACTTTAACCCCATTTGCCTTGCAAAAACCTAAAAAAAAAAGAGAATGAAGGACAGACATCATCATCATCATCATCTAATCCTAAACATAAAAATGAAGTCTGAGAGTATATGTTCTAATGATTACAAAGGTACTACCAGGAGGCTGTAGGTTCAGACTTAGACATACTTTTTATGGTTTTGGTTTTTGCAAGGCAATGGGGTTAAAGTGGCTTGCCCAAGGCCACACAGCTAGGTAATTATTGAGTGTCTGAGGTCAGAATTGAACTCAGGTCCTCCTGTCTCCAGGACCGGTACTCTATGCACTGAGCCACCTAGCTGCCCTCCAGACTCAGACACACTTAAAAGAAGAGGGAAGGCCACAGAAATCATTGTCCCTGTCTTGGTACAGAGCATCCATCACCACTGGCCTCTTGGGGTGTACTTTACCTATGACCTCTCAGATTTACAGTATAGCTTTCCCCACTTTGTGGGCCACCAGGCTCTATATTGACAGAGTCAGGAACAGGGTACCTATATTTTAAGCACAATTAGTGAAAAGAACTCAAGAAGTGCAAAATAGCCTTTCTTCATTTTTCCTCTTGCCCTTTAATTTAAGTTCTATTTTTTCCTGTTTCCCTTCTCTTCCTTCCTCCTTCCTGTCTCTCTCCTCATTGTCTTCTTCTCTTTCCTTTTTATAAAAGGTTCCCTTTCAAAGAAACTTCAGCAAGAAGAGAAAGCAGAAGGATTCTGGGTCTGGCAGAGGTAGAAGGAACAAACTGTCTCATGGGCCTGATGCTTTCATCTCATTTGTTCTCAGCAGATTTCTTTTCCTTTGTCTACTAGAAATACTTAATTAAAAGGATTCAAGAGGCAGCTAGGTGGCACAGTGGATAGAGCACCGGCCCTGGAGTCAGGAGGACCTGAGTTCAAATCCGACCTCAGACACTCAATAATTACCTAGCTGTGTGGCCTTGGGCAAGCCACTTAACCCCATTGCCTTGCAAAGGCTCAAAAAAAAAACCAAAGATTCATAAATTAGATTTCACTTGGATTCAACTGATTTTTTAAAACCTATGATTTAGCCTGATGTCCCAACTGTTAAGTCTTGGCTTCAGATTACAAAGGCCCAAAGGTGATGGACCCAAGCTGTTTATTTACAAACCTAGAAGTGTTTATGGAAGAAAATTATGGGATCAGATAGAAATCAGATCCCTTTTCTAGTCATTTCCACTAGCTCAAACAGCCCCATTCCATACAGTGGCCCAGTTTCCTTCTCTAAAGCAAGCCTTGGTTTTCTCCAGTCAAAGGTCTATGTTAATCATCCTTTGTTTTCAAAGAGGACCAATGACATCACAGAGTCATGTCTTGATTGACATGTGAGTTGAAGTGAGATAGTTATGCAATATCCTCAATCTCATTCTCTCTTCCAGAGTCATTAAAATTCAGTGATAAGGAGGCATCTAGTTGGCACAGTGGATAGAGCACTGGCCCTGGGGTCAGGAGAACCTGAGTTCAAATCTGACCTCAGGGACTTAATGGTTACCTAGCTGTGTGGCCTTGGGCAAGTCACTTAACCCCACTGCCTTTCAAAAAAACAAAGCAAAGCAAAACAATTCAGTGATGGGGCAAAGCTCAAGAGGACTGGTGATGGCCCTGGATTCAATGGGTGACTTTGATGTCTTCAGTGTCTGAGCAAGCTCCAAGTGCTTTACAGAGCTTGCCTCAGTCACCTTCATGGCTATGGGGGACTACTTCAAGCATTACTGACCCATAGAGTCTCTCAGAGGAAAGGTTTTTATATCCCAAAAGAAGGACAGATGGAATAATGATGGCTGTAGCCTCAAAGTTTTTCCTAGGATGGTTTTGTGCAAGGTACCCCCACAAAAAGGCAGAAGATGAGGGGAAATTCATGACATAAGGGATATAGCATATTATCTCTGGAAAGGGACTGCTAAGATTGAGGACAAATGACCCATGCCTTCCCATTCTGGAAATTATAGCTCAGACCTTTTGAATCAGTCAATAGATACACTCTTTAGCATCTGGGAATAATACAACATTATCTATTGGCAGAGGAACAGCTATAATGATTTCAGCCCACATCTCTTCTTCTCTAACTCTACAATTTGGAATTGGAATGCTTACACAGCTTAACTATTATGTCCTTGATTATTTGGTCATCTGACAACTCTCTTTTGCATCTGGCCTAGGCTGGAACATTTATGAATCAAAATTTGGGACAGTGAGGTCCTATTAATTGGGGCAGGGGGAGGGAAGGGAAGGATCTGTGCTTAAAATGCACAGCCCAGACCCGGATTAGCAAAAGCAATGCTGAAATGGAGAGATGGAGAGAATCTCATACTGAAATTCTGGGTGGGGAAGGCAGCTATGTGGAACAGTTGATAGAGTACCCCAACTTGGGCAAGTCACTTAACCCCACTACCTTGCAAAAACCAAAAAACCAACCCCCCAAAAAATTCTGGGAACTAGAATTCTAATCCTTTGTCTTCCATTAACTAGCTTTGTGACCTTCAGTAAATGCCTTCACCCCAACCCAAGACTCAATTTGCTCTTCTGTAAAACAAGAAAATTGAACTAAATGATGTCTAATCCAATTAGAAAGTGTCTTCTAGTTCCAGCATCAACTGATTATTCAAAATCTGTAGATTTAAAAATAAAATCCAATCCAACAATAAAAATATATCCTTCTTTTCTGAATTCAGTGATGGGGGGGAGTTGCAAGGCAGTGGAGTTAAGTGACTTGCCCAAGGTCACACAGCTAGGTAATTATTAAGTGTCTGAAGTCAGATTTGAACTCGGGTACTCCTGATTCCAGGGCCTGTGCTCCTCCCCCAATTAATAGCCCCCTAGCTCCCCCTCAATATGGAAATATTTCACACAATTTTACAAGTAGGATTGATATCATGTTGTTTGATTTATCTACAGGTAAGGAGGAGTTGTAGAGAGGGAGATAATTTGAAACTCAGAATTTCAAAGGGACAGGATTCAGGTTGATAATATAAGCTCACTTTGTATTATTAGACTTTTATTGTATGTAGATAAGTTTCAAGTAAGACTGAATGCAGAGACACTGTAGAAATGAGACCTTGAAAATATTTGTGGGGACATTAATATAGTATTAGGAAATCACTTCTCCCTTTTTTTCCACCAATATCAATAGCCAACTGAGTTATTAATCAGCATCAACACCAGAAGAAATGATACCACATTTGAAATGCTATTATTGGGTGACCTGATTCTGATTGACAGGAGAGACAGAAATCCAAGAAAATGTTGGTTGGATACATTCTCCTTCCCATCTGCCTTCCACTGTTTATGAACAAGAAAGTCTATGTAAATGGCAGCAGCTCCAGAAATTAGTCTGGCAGAAAAGACCAACACTAGCATCTGGGTATTCTTTTTTTTTTTAGGTTTTTGCAAGGCAAATGGGGTTAAGTGGCTTGCCCAAGGCCACACAGCTAGGTAATTATTAAGTGTCTGAGACCAGATTTGAATCCATGTACTCCTGACTCCAAGGCCGGTGCTTTATCCACTACGCCACCTAGCCGCCCCAATGGGTATTCTTAAATGAGAAAATTACCCCTTCTCCCATTCTGTTTATCACCCTGGTACTATATAGTAAGGCTCATCTGCTTTTATTGTCCAGGAAATGGAGTTGAAAAATATGAAACAATTTATAAAAACACACACACACACATACACCCCAATAAATGAAAATGTTAAATTTGAGGCATTGTAGAATAGTGAAGCCAGAAATAACTAAGTTTAAGGCCTGCCTCAAACACATACTGATTGTATGTGATCAAGTGACAACCTTTCAGTGTTCTAGGCAAATCTCCAATCAATCAATCATAAATAAATAATCATTTATTAAATTATTACTATACCTAGATAGGAATTGCTAGACTACTGGGCCTGGGGTCAGGAATTACTGAATTCGATTCCAGCCTCAGATACCTGTTACTTGTGTGACCTTGGACAAGTCACTGAATTCCTGTTTGTCTTAGTTCCTCATCTGTGAAATGGGGACATACTGGAAAAAGGAAATAACAAACCACTCCAGTATCTTTACCAAGAAAACCCACAGACAAAGTCTATGGGGTCAGGTAGAGTCAGACATGCCTGAACAACAGCAACAATGCCTAGTCACTTTGTGTATAAATAAAGAATGTCAGTGCCAGGATTCTTTGGGTTGGGGCTGTCATGATAGACATGACCCTGAGAGCATTGGGAAATAAAACCTTGGATTTAGGATTGGAAGGCCTGGGTCCAAATCTATTACCTGGGACTCACTAGCTGCCTAACCTTGAGCAAAACACTTTGATCTTTCTGTTTATCAGTTTCCTCATCTGTAAAACAAAGGATCTTCATTAGAGGATTTCTAAGGCCCCTACAGCCCAAAACAGGAATAGTACAAAATCCTGGAACTGTTGGCCTTGGAAGGCAGCATCTGGAGTCAATATCCCTACCATGGCCCACCAGCTTCCTTCTCATCTTGAGGCTGCCTTGCGGCAAACAGATAAAATCAGAGGCAGAGCCAACCTCTAAGTTGGTATTTGTTAGACGTTAGCTCATAATGCTGTGTTGGTGGAACTAATTGTCTTAGAAGAAAGAATTCAAAAGTCAAATGGAGGAGCTGGAGCTATGTGTCTCTAGGTATTTGCTGTTACTAGATGGTTTTCCCTGTTACCTCTATGTTTTTCTGTGTCTTGCATGTTTCTTGGGATGTCACATCCTAGACTTTAAGTTGCCTTTGGTTTTGGAATAGGGAAAACTAAAGGTTTATGTGATGATAGCTTCATGTCACAAGGTCAATGTTAGCTGTATATTGGACACCACCCTCTGATCCTTTCCCTAGTCTTTTTAAATTTTTTTTTGCAAGCCAGTGGGGTAAAGTGACTTGCCAAAGGGCACACAGTTAAGGAAGAATTAAGTGTCTGAGGTTGCGTTTGAACTCAGGTCCTCCTGACTCTAAGACCACTGTTCTATACTACCCAGCTGCCCCCCACTTCCCTAGTCTTTTCAGTTAATCTGTTTCATAGGTTGTAGAAGAGTCAGTTTATGAGATTTTGATATTAAAAAATGACATGTTATAGGATAGATAGCATTGAATTTAAGGTCCTTCCTTAAGAAAAAATTCCAAATGTTTGCAAAGCAATTCGAAGTATAATGTTAATAACTTCAAAATTATAATTCTAGCATTTCCAGTGGACTGTTTCATGAGACACCACAGTCAATGACTTCAACACCAAATGTTTCACCAGGCTAGTCTTCAGAAAGCACACTTGGTCTGTTGCAAAGACAACAAATGAAAGAAAAAATGGAAAAGAGTTCCATAACTTTAAAAATGGTAAATTGTTTTTTTCTGTCAGGGACAGTAGATCACCACATTTGAACACTGGGACCGTAGTCCCAGTTGTGCTAATAGAAGAAATAGAAATATCACCGAAGGTAATACAGAGATAGAAAAGGCACCCAGATGGTAGAGGAAAACTATGCTAAGGTTAAAAAAAATTGTGATGCCATTGAAGAATCAGTTTACAAGGTATTTAAATGAGGAATTGGGGCAGGTAGTGTAGTAGTTAGAGCACTGGCCTTAGAATCAGGAGGACCAGAGTTCAAATTCAGCCTCAGGCACTTGACATTTGCTAACTGTGTGACCTTGGGCAAGTCACTCCACCCTGATTACCTCACATCCAGGGCCATCTCCAGTTGTCCTGATCCATATCTGGCCTCTGGACCCAGGTGACTCCAGAAGAGAAAGTAAAGCTGATGATTTAGTCCAGCACCCCCCTTACTGAAATCCAGTTCTTGTGCTTATCATGGCAACACCTCCCTTGACGTCATGGTCTTATTCAGGAAGAAAGGAAAGACATCATCATCAAATGAGGGGAAGATACAAACTATATGACAAAAAATCTTGGATATTATTAATAGCAACATATAAAAATGCATGAGAGAATAACTACCCATACATATGTCTAGTTGACTCTCCATACATTTCTGTAAAAATCACTCTACATTCATCAATAGCATCCATGATAAACATAGGGAACAGGAAGTTTTTGCAAATGATATTCCACAGTGGAGCTTTGCCATTATATGATTCACTGAAAAATTCAAAGAATATGGAAACCGGTTGCCCTTGATTATAAAAAAGCATTCATTTCATTAGAGCAAAACTTCAAAAGCTCTCTACCAGTGATGTGTCTCCCATCCATGCATCAAATTCACTCAAGATTTCTTGGAAGATATTACAATAGAGACAGCCTTTTTCAAAAAACCCTCTCATTATAAATGTTTGGAAAGACATAAAAAAGGAAGAGGTATACTCACCAAAGGTGTTCACAGATGCAATGGAGGAAACCCAATGAAGAGCAAATGTTAAAAAGAAATTCCCCAAGAATAGTAAGATCCTGCCAATGTACTGATTTGTGGATAACATTGTGATAGTTGCATCAAGTCCTAGAATATGGAAAAAACCTCCTAAAAAATCCATAATCATTCAAAAGTATTGTCTAGATCATCTACACAAGACAGACCAAGCGGAGGAATAATATCTATCTAGCAGATTGGAAAATTTGTCTGTCTACTTGTCTATCTGTGACAGATAATATAAAGGGTCAAAGGGTTGAGAGAACGGATTATATTCCCTCCAGAAAATTGCAACATATCTTTGTTAACAAACTTTTTTCAAAACCAACACTCAACCAGTATTATTGTATGAATTTAAAAATGTAACTTTACAGTTTCCAAAGGTTGAAAAGAAAAGGAGAATGTCCAGTGCAAATCAGTCTGAGCTATCAGGAATGAACTTTCCTTGGCCAATTGCTTGCTGCACCTGTGAAGTCAGTAATTGTAGAAATCATGTTCACCAAAGTGGACCTCAATCAATCCATAATTTCTCATTCAGGGTGAATCATGGAAAAGCATGTCCTTCTATACATCCACATAATATTTACCCAACATCCTAGATACCTTCCTCTGGTCTTTTGGCATTTAATAGATACCAGCCTAATTCCCAGGCTGTCCCTCCATTACTCTTCAGCCTTGCTCCATAACTGACAAGCTTCCTTTTCCAGCCATACATATGCTTGATGATGTCTTTTAGACCACCTCTCTGTGTGGGTGTGCATGTATGTATGTATGTGTGTCTGTACAAGCCATACTTGGACCACCTGTGAATTTTGCATTCCACAGTTCTCAGCCAAATATTGACTTTTGTGGCAGGAATCAGTTTAGAATCATTCAACTCCCCAAATGCAATAAATTCTACTCTCCTCCTCTCTGGAACTCATTTATTCACAATACTTGCAGTTTCACAAATCCTTTTCTCTACAACAGAACAAATTACACAAATATAATTATGCTAATTTTCCAGAAAAAGGAAGGGCTTGGAAAAGTTCAGTGACTTGACCATGATTACATTACTGGAAAATACTGGAATTCGAACCCACATCTATTGACTCCAAATTTAATTTTCTTTTCACTACACTTGGCTGCCTTTTTGGAAAAAAAAAATTCTCTTTTTATAGATTAACAATTGCCATCCAGAGATGTTAAGCAATTTCCCCAAAGTCATATAGTTGAAATAGCTAGAAAGAAAACAGAACTCTTGACCCCAGGAACTCAACCAATTAAATTTGATGAAACTTTGCTGACATTTCAAAAATGATCCCAGTGGGAATTTTGATTTCTTTGTGTGAAAAAAAATCTCAATGATTTGTCTGACGATACCTTTAACAATCACTGAGTGATGTTTTTATTTTATTGGTGACATTCTAATGAAGACTTCACATTCCTAGAGCACCTTTGAAACAGGAGTTTCTGGTTACTTTCCTTAAGTTGGAAAAAAAATTGCAAACATGTACATAATTAGTAAGCTAAATATTAGGAGTAAAACTGTCATCCATCATTGTGGTTAAGTGGCCCCATGAATCAAAGCATCAATACGAATCAATAATTTAGGCATGGGTCCCAGACGTCATTTTTGGGTGCAGAAAAAGAGCTGGCTATTCTATTGCAAATACTGGGAATTGTCCATACTACAACATCAAAGGTCTTTTGAATCAGTTATTGGAGAAAGAAGAGGTCAGAGTTCACTTTCAAGTGACCTGGATTCATACCAGGGTTCTTTGCTAGAATAGACCCATTCCATTCTCTGGTGACCTTACAGTCACAGGCCCCCCCTCCTCCCATAGCATCTATGCAGCCCATTACTGATCAGCATGCCAGGACTTTCTAAGTTATAAAGGCTGCCTCTCTGTTGAAGGCAAAGCACAGCACAAGCTGTGTTTATTGCCCTCTTTGAACAGTGTTGATGGAGCTACGGCCTGTAAAGGCAAGTGTGGTCAGAATCTTACCACTGCTGTCCACAGGCTAACACTGACCTTTGATTCCTAATGAAGGCTACTATTGGCAGAAATGTCAATTTGGGAGAAATTTTCCCTCTGGGTAAGATGATGGGCCAGTAATTAGTATCTTGACTGCTGAGCAAACAAGAGCAGTAACACCAAAAGCACCTGCAATTCAACTTTATAATTCATTATATAAAAATAATTAAGACAAATTCATTAGGGTTACTCATAGGATCATCAGTTCAGAGGTAGCAGTCAAAACGTTGAACCTGGTCCGCTAATTCAAAAGAATGGATATGCTAGTAAATGTTTAACAACCAGAGTATCAAATCTCTCGAGATAGAAATATAACATATGGGGCGGCTAGGTGGCACAGTGGATAGAGCACCAGCCCTGGAGTCAGAAATTACCTGGGTTCAAATCTGGCCTCAGGCACTTAATAACAGTTGTCTAGCTGTGTGGCCTTGGGCAAGCCACTTAACCCCATTTGCCTTGCAAAAACCTAAAAAAAAAAAAGAAAGAAATATAACATATTTTGAAGTTTAATCTTCAGACATTGAAGATGCCGAGATCATCCATTACATCCCAGGCCATCACCAGTCCTCCTCATCTTTATCTTCCCAATAGACTTTGACGTCTCTATAAAAAAAGAGTGAGGTTGATGACTTTGTGCAACTCTACCTCACTTAATCCAATTCACACTGGAGTTGATACACTATTTTACCATTTCAACCCACCATCATGAAGTCAATGGTCCTCTTTGAAAACAAGTATTAACATTGCAAACATTTTCTCTATCACTTTTGAAGTCTAGATGAAATTATCAGCAAAACAGCATATCAGTTCCTGATTCATAGCATTTGCTAGTTTCCAAGTATAAACCCTCAGAATGAAAATTTAAACATCAGCTCTGAGAAGCCTGGTTGGGCAGGCTCTATCACACTTCACGGAATCCAAAGACACAGTGTAACCTACTGTTCTTCACTGCTTCCCAAGATAAGAGAGGTTCTGTGACAGTCCCTATGGGTGGGAGAAGTCTGGATATTCTAAGGCTACTGAGACTGCTTCTGGGGAAGCTATGAATAAATGAATGCATAAAGGGTACCTACTCAGGCAAATTAGGTGGCACAGTGGATAGTGCACTGGCCCTGGAGTCAGGAGGACCTGAGTTCAAATCCAACCTCAGACACTTCACACTTACTAGCTGTATGACTCTGGGCAATCATTTAATCCTGATTGCTTCTCATACACACACACACACACACACACACACACACACACACACACACAGAAACGCAAAAAAGAAAAGAATAATGGAATAGCCTTACAGAGAATATTGAATGTTCTAAAATTTTTTTAAAGAATTTGTTCCAAGGGAATCATATGTTGATGTTTTTAAGTAACCAGGAAGAAAGATTCAAAAAGGTAATGTGTGCCAGACAGAAGATCTCCTAGTACCTCATTAAGCCTAAGCAGCTGCTCCATTAAATTGAAAATTAAATTCTCAAACAGCAGTTGAGAAAGTATGAAGCAACTATTCAATTTAATTAAATCTAAAAAACTTTTATATATCCCTGATAGGGATATATATACATATATATATGTGTATATATATGTGTACATATATATATATTATATATATATATATGTGTGTGTGTGTGTGTGTGTGTGTTGTATATATATGTGTGTGTGTGTGTGTGTATGTGTGTTTTATATATATATATATATATATATATATGTATGTATATATATATATACATCCCTGATAGCATCCTTACCACTAGGCAAAGGAATTTAGATCTGTGGTTTCAATGATATAAAGAAGAGCAGGGGAACGACATGGTACAGTCACAAAAAATTGAATCATACTATCCTGGGTTTGGAACCTAGTTCCAATTATTACTACGTAAGACCAAAAATGATTGTCTTAAACTTTTACAAACCTCAGTTTCTTTATCTAAAAAATGGAAATGACAGTTGCAATCTCCGCCTTGCAGAATTATTGTAAGTTAAGTGTTTAGCCCTAATCTCCAGCAATGGGAACTATAATATTAGGTTGCTGGTTAGTTGTTATTATCGTTCAGTCATTGCTTGTGTCTGACTCTTTGGGACCCATGTTTGAGGTTTTCTTGGCAAAGATACTGAAATGGTTTGCCATTTCCTTCTCCAGCTTATTTTATAGATGAGGACACTGAGGCAAATGAGGTTAAGTGACTTGTCCAGGGTCACAGCTAGTGTCTGAGGTTCAAATTTGAACTCAGGGCTTTTATTCATTGTGCCATGTAGCTGCCAAAAGAAGTGACTGTGAACTTTCAATTTCTAGACATATTAAAAATAGATTGATGGTCATCTGTCTTTAATGGTTAATATCTTATAAGTGCTTCTCTGTTTCTAGGATTTGCCTAAACTCTTATGTTTGATTGCATGATGCCAAGAGAAAGAACAGCCTTAGACTCAAGTGCTTTTAATCTAAATTGCAACATAACCAACAGGGGGCAGAATTGGAATAAACAAGGAAGTTCTAGATCACAATGGGACTGTCTCTCATTTGACAAAACTGGAGTTGGGGCAGCTAGGTGGCACAGTGGATAAAGCACTGGCCCTGGAGTCAGGAGTACCTGGGTTCAAATCCATTCTCAGACACTTAATAATTACCTAGCTGTGTGGCCTTGGGCAAGCCATTTAACCCCATTTGCCTTGCAAAAACCTAAAAAAGAAAAAAATGGAGTTTATTTTCTCTAGGAATGAGGACTTGAACAACACCCATCAGATCTCCTACCCATGAATAAAACTCAAGGCAAATTTCTCAGTTGTGTGTGTGTGTGTGTGTGTGTGTGTGTGTCTGTCTGTCTGTCTGTCTGTCTGTCTGTCTGTCTGTCTCTCCTAAACCTCCAAACCTTTTGAACCATGGATCTCACTGCTAGGGGTCTCCCCAAGAAGGTCAAGCACAAAAAAAAGAAATCCCATAAATATCAAAATGTTTATAGCAATAATTGTGTGTGTCATCTGAATGACCTAAAAATGAAGTCAGTGCCCAGGAATTGGGAGATGGATAAACAAAATGAGGTACATGGATGCAACTACCTTTGGATGTTGTGTAACTATAAGCAGCCTTGAACCAGGAGGGGAGTGAGAGTTGAGAATTGCACTTCTTTCCCATCCTTGTAGAATATTGCCTATTATGTCAGATGTCAGATTCCACGTGTTAGTTGATTTGGCTAAGCTGATATGTTTTTCCTTTTTAAATCTTTGTAAGGGCATAGAGCTCTGGGGGAAGAGGAGAAGTAAGGATATACTAGGAAGTGAATGTAATGGAAAGAAAAAAGCACCCTTTTTTAAGTTGTCATTTTGAGAGTCTCGGATAAAACTGAAGGGGGGGGGGGGACCAATATAAAATAAGCCAGAATAGGAGGCCACTATAGTGGTCATGTGGAATAAAGCATCCTGAGGACCCTCTCACCTTTAGGAGGACCTCAGGAGGACCCACAGTGAAGTCAGGGCTCCCTCTCCATGGACATCTAGTACTAATCAGTTCTGCTTCCAAGGTTTTCCAATGTACTAGCAGACAAATAGCTTTCCACAAGATGGCCCTGTTCTCTCTCTAATGTGAGAGTCCTGGTCTGAACAGCAAGACTGATGAATTAGTACAAAGAGAACCATACAGAACTATTGGAAGGGGTAAATAACTGCCTTTTATAGAGCACTTTAACATTTTTTAAATGCTTTGCATATATCATCTCTGTAGTCTCACTAAAACCTTGTGAGATAGTCAATTCAATTCCATAAGCCTTTATTAAGTGCCTGTATTCTATGAATTTACTATGTCCTAGGGATTCAAATAGGAAAAAAAAAAAGACATTCCCTGCCCTCAAGGAATTTACAGGTCAATGGGAGTG
Source organism: Macrotis lagotis (assembly GCF_037893015.1). Taxonomy (NCBI): domain Eukaryota; kingdom Metazoa; phylum Chordata; class Mammalia; order Peramelemorphia; family Peramelidae; genus Macrotis; species Macrotis lagotis. The sequence continues at coordinate 38,419,813 of NC_133659.1, read as the reverse complement.
GAGACAATATACAAAAAGAAAAATTCTGAAAAGGGGGTGAAAGAGAATCACTGCGGGGTAGCTGGCAAAATGGTGTCACAGCATAGAATCCAAACCAAATAGAGCCATGATGGAAAAGGGAGCTGCCAGGAAACTTCCATAAAGGAAAGCTTTGGGATGGGTTTAGTGTGTGTGTTTGTGTGTGTGTGTGCGCGCGTAAGCTGAATCAGTTTGCTTGGTGATGAGATTTCAGGGGATTAGTCAATCCTGGGGAGGCCTAATGTTTGTACAGTCTAAACAGTCAAAGCTGTTGATGGAAAAAGGAGACATAGGCACCAGATGTCTTATCTCCTCATATTACACAGAGGGAAACTAAGACTCAGAGACAATTATTTCTCTCTTGGTCACAGAGAATGTATCAGTTTCAGGATTTGAACCCAGGGCTTTCCCACTCCAAGTCTAATGCTCAGAGAACCCACATAACAGAATGCATAGTCAAAGACTTAGATCCAGTTTCACTTCGTGAGAGCCATTTACCATGAATCAACATGAAATAAATTCACCTGGAGCTCTTGGACTCATGTTTCAGTGTACCACTGCATTATAATCTCCATTACACAGTAATCGCCAGTGCCCCTGCAATCTGGAAAATCCTTTCATACCAGAAAAGATGTGGGATTTTTTCTTTTTCCTTTATAAGGTATTTATGGTATTAAAAGATGAAATGTGTTAATACTATATGATACTATACATTACTTTATGCATTTTTTAATTTCTAAACCTTTTCTATGTTATCTAGTGGCTTTCGTATGTCACCTGGGGCTTCCACAAAATTCCTTCCAAAATCCCATTTAATATCTTATGTTAATCCACAGTATATCAACACCACAATGGGAAAAGTCACTATGTGGAAGAGATAACTGTAATATCTTAGTCACACCTTTGATGTTTTTAAGTCTGTGCAAGACTCTACCTGCCCTAGAGGTGGGCACTTAGTTACCAGTCCCAGGACCTAGTTATGAGACCCAGGACCCTATACAGTTATTGCTGCTTTTGTTGCTGTTGTTCAGTCATTTCAATTGGGTCTGACTCTTTATGATGCTATTTGAGATTTTCTTGACAAATATATTTGCATTTCCTTTTCCAGTTGATTTGACAGATGAGGAAACTAAGGCAAATAAAATTAAGTGACTTGACCAGGGTCACACAACTGTCTGAAGCTGAATTTGAATTCATGTCTCATTGACTCCAAGTTCAACACTCAATCTACTGTGCCAATAATTGCCCCACTCTATTCATTACTTGCTATTAAATAATTTTTCAGATTCAAATGGAGGCATTGGGAGTGCTATTTCCCCTACATTGGAGGGGACTGGACTGGACTGGAAATTGGATATTTCTGGACTGGAAATCCATTTATCAGAATTTTAAAAGAATAAACACCCTCGGGGCAGCTAGATGGCAGAGTGGATAGAGCACCAGCCCTGGAGTCAGGAGTACCTGGGTTCAAATGTGACCTCTGACACTTAATAATTACCTAGCTGTGTGGTCTTGGGCAAGCCACTTAACTCCATTTCCTCGCAAAAGTAAATAAATAAATAAATAAACACCCTCCACAATTGAACTCTTACATGAAAATGCAGAGTTTAACTATAGCCAGGAAAATAAATCAAGTGATTTATAACCCTCTGGACATGAATGATGACCAAACCAATATCTTACCCCATTTACCAAGATAAAATCAAAATTAATACATGACCTAGACATAGAGACATTACAAGAAAATTAAAAGAACATGGAATATATTAAATATCACTTATAGATAGATAAGCAATTTATGCAAACAAGAAGTAGAGAGCATTGTGAGATATAAAATCAGTAATTTCAATTATATTAAATTAAAAAGACTTTGTACAAATAAAACCATATATTGCCAAGGTCAGAAGGAAAGCAGAGGGGCGGCTAAGTGGTGCAGTGGATAAAGCACCAGCCCTGGAGTCAGGAGTACCTGGGTTCAAATCCAGTCTCAGACACTTAATAATTGCCTAGCTGTGTGGCTGTGGGCAAGCCACTTAACCCCGTTTGCCTTGGGGGAAAAAAACCTAAAAAAAAATCAGGAAAGCAGAAAACTGGGAGGAATGGGGGAAGGAATTTATAGATATTTCTTCAGATAAAGTTCTCATGTCTCAAATATATAAAGAACTTTGTCAAATCTATAAGAATCTGAATCATTCCCAATTAATAAATGATCAAAGGAAATGAATGGTTTTTCAATGAAGAAATCAAAGCATTTTATAGTCAAATAAAAGTGCTCTAAATCATTATTGATTAGAGAAATGCAAATTAAAACAACTTGAGTTATCATTTATACCTATCAGACTGACTAAAATGATAAAAAGAGGAAAGTGACAAATATTGAAAGGAATGTAGAAAAATAGGAATCTTAATTCATTGCTGTTGGTTCTGTGAGCTGAACCAACCATTTTGGAAAGAACTTTGGAATTATGCCCCAAGAGTTATTAAGCTGCCTCTACCCTCTAACCCAGCAATACCACTCTTAGGTCTGTTTCTCAAGGTGATGAGGGAAAAAGAAAAAGAACCTCTATGTTCTAAAATATTTGTAGTTGCTCTCTTTGTGTTGGCAAAGAACTGGAAATTACAGGAATGCCCATCACTTGGGGATTGGATAAACAAGTTGTGTTATATGTTCACAGTAGAATATTACTCAGCTATAAGAAATGATGATTGATGATTTTAGAAAAGCATGGAATGACATCCACAAAGTAATGAGTGAATTGAACAGAACCAAAAGCCCACTGTATACAGTAACAGCAATATTGTTTTAAAAATAACTTTTAGGAGCAGCTAGGTGGTACAATGGCTAGAGCACCAGACCTGGAGACAGGAGGACTTGAGTTCAAATGTGACCTCAGACATTTAATAATTACCTAGCTGTGTGACCTTGGGCAAGTTACTTAACCTCATTGCCTGAAATAAAAAAAAATAAATACAAGAATAACTTATAGCAACCATATAATTCCATTATAAAAAATTCAAATTAACTGCAAGATCCTAAGAAGAAAGAGGCTATTTGAATCTGGAAAAAAAGAATTGATATATATACAAATATTACACATGTAGATATTATATATTATACACATACATATAAAATATATACATATCCTTGCAATAACTTTGAAAGCAAAATTGAAAATTTTTCAAGATATAAGATTCCTCATTTATTTTATAATTCATGAACAGCAGAAATAGAGCCCTCAGGTCAAAGGATTCTTCTTTGAATTCAGTTCAACTCAGTGTCTAACATCTACTAACCAATACCAGAAGGAAAAGGACATGTCACCAGTACCCCAGATCTGGAATGCTCTCCCTCTCTAACTTCCATTTCTTGGAATCTCTAGCTCCCTCTAAAACATAGCTCTGGGTAGGTAGCTAGAGGAGGTCTTTCTTTAGGAGATCAATTATTAATACTCTCTCCAGCCTTGTAATTACTTTGTAGAGAAAGTTTCCTTTTCCCAAGTTTCTCCTGCCAAAGAAGTCACAAGTGAAGTCATTAGTCCTTTCCCCATACATATTATATTTGAAAAATAGTAGGGGGTAATTGTAGTAGATAAAGAACTGATCTCAGATACAGAAAGGTACATTTTCAATCCCTGACTGTGTGACCTTACTCAAGTCTTTTAACCTTTCAATGTTCTGCTGTGGGCAGTAGCCTAAGATTACAAATTGCAGGGAAAATTCTGACATGAGTTCATAAAGAGTTTCCTATATCAAGAAATCATAGGCTCCATTCTCTCCCTATACTTCCTAAAGAGAATTTTCTATTCCTAAGAAATCATAGGTCCATCTTCTCCCTACATTTCATATTTATTCATTTTTGCACATAAAACCTACAAATTTCTTGATAGGAATTATTTCCTTTTCTGTTTGTGAACACTCAGTATATGCTCAATAATTCCTTGTTGAATTGAATTGATTAAAATAATTCTTTGAAAAATATATTTTGTTTAGGCAATATATATATATGTATATATATACACCACATTCACAAGATATAATAGCTGATAACATAATAAAATTCTAAATTAGACATGGTGAATTATTAGAATTTAAATGAGACAGTGGGAAAGGAGATGATCCGTCTAATTAAGGGCAGTGGCTTAGAAAAGGGGCAGGAGAAGATGGCTCCTTGGAAGAAATAAGTTAATCAATCAGTTGCCTAGGATTGGCCTTGATCTGTGGAAATAAATGGCTGCAGATGATTAATATCAAGAGCAACCATATTTAAATTCAAGTTGGGGAGATAGCTCCTCTTGCCCCAGTTTCCCAGGGTAGTCAGACCAAAATACAATAGCAGCTGGTATAAACGATGGCTGGAGAAGACAAGGTGGGACTAAATTGGTAGGCCATAGTCGCGACTCCAAACACTAAGAAACTCATTTCCAACTTTGGTCCCAAGACCACTGGCTGCTTGGGCTTAATCTTAGATCAGGAAAATGAGCTGTGTGAGTCTATCTAAGTCTCTAACTGCTTTTCCCTAACTGTTCAAATCACACATTTTCTACAAAACTGAGAACCTGTCCATAGCAGACTCAGAGAACATCCAGTCACAAAAGACAAAGTCCACAGTAAAGGAAGGTCCAGGCATCTGGATGCTTGAGTTTTCAGAAGACCTCAAAGCAGTTTGCTGATCCATAGTTTCCCCACACGGAAGGAAGAAGTCAGGGAACAGAAACCCTCTTTCTGTTTCTCCCATCTCTAATTCTTTTGCCTGTTTACAAACTATTTAGAATAGAATACGGGTTAGAGCTATCAGCCCTGGAGTCAGGAGGACCGGAGTTCAAATCTAACCTCAGACACTTGATATTTACTAGCTATGTGACCTTAGGCAAGTCACTTAACCCCATTGCTTCACACAAAAAAAAAACAAAGAAGGAAGAAAAAGAAAAGAAGAAATAGGAAGAAAAACGAGGCCTAGATTTAACTAGGAATTATTTTCCTTGGAGTAAAAGGAATTGTGTGAAGGAGTGGATGCCTGCCCAAAGGACAGTCCAACTTGGGGTAGGAGGAGAATCTTCAGAGCAAAGGACAATTTTGAAAACCAGGGACCGTTTTACCCCATTGCTAGGTGGGTGGGGTGAAGCCTAAGATGCTGGGAGGAAAATCATCCTTCAGAATAATGCATATGAAACATTCAGTGATTCAGGAGTCAGTCAATATACATTTTAAATGTACCTACTATGTTCCAGGCCTTGTGCTAAGTGCTAAAAAAACCAAATACAAAAAAGAAAAACACAGAAGATATAAACTAATGGGAACAACAGCTAATTGGCACAGTGGATACAGCACCAGTCCTCAAGTCAGGAGTACCTGCATTCAAATCCAGCCTCAAACACAACAATTACCTAGCATACCTAGTAAGACCTTGGGTAAGTCACTTGACCCCCTACTACCTTGCAATAAATAAGTAAATAAACTAATGGGGGAAGACAGCACACAAAAGAAAGCTCAAAACTGGAGTGGGGGTAGAATCCCTGGTATAATGGAGGCCAATCAAAAAGAATTGCAGCTGGTAGATGGCTGGCCTGAATGGCTGGCCCTTTAAAAATGAACATTTGGGGAATTCATTGCTCTGCTCTCCAGTTCTCCCATTGGAGAGGCAGATGGCATTGCAGATGCAGATGAGGTGTGAGTATCAAACGCACTTGTATAGGGTGGTGAAGTTACTAGAGCCATATTGGAGTCCAGCCCCAAATTATAGCTGGTGGGAAATAGCTTCTCAGATATTTATACCCTGGGGCAAAACCCTATTTACCCCTTCCTAGTTACACTTCTGTTCCTAGGTACCTTTAAGCCCCTCTCTGGACTTTGATTGTCTTTTGTATTTAATGTGATAATTTGAAGAAAATAAGAATCAATTCCTTTCAACTATAATAGTCTGCATAAAGCACCACCCCCTTTCCCTTTATTTTGCTATAGCAAGCATCTGGGGGAGGAAAGAATATGAACCCCTTCTTTATGGGACTTCCTTTTGCTTTTATTATTATTATTTCTTCAAACACCATTCTCCCTCTACCAAGATGAGGGAGGGAAGGGAAGGGAAGGGAAGCAAACCACACATCAGGATATAGAACCAAGAGACATTTTTGGACTAGTTGCAACAATATCCTGAGATCAGTAAGAAAATAGTACTTAGTGAGGGTCTTGCCTTATAGGAGCTGGAAAACTCAAGGAACTGAGTTCAAATCCTCACTCCTCTGTTCATTCTGCTTGGTCAAATGACTTTATCTTTCTGGGCCTCCATTTTTTGATTGAAATATGAAGAAGTGAGACAAGGTGAGCTCTCTGTCCCCTTCCAGCCCTAAATCTGTATTGCATTTCCCCTTGTTTAATCTGATTGCTTTTCTACCACCCAACACTAAAAATGGGTGCAGGGAGAAGAAGAGAGAAGGCATATACTTTGTCACTCTGAAGAATAGGACAGGCCCATATAGGCAACAAAATGGAGGGTCTTTGACCAATTAGAGGAAACTGAGTGTTTTAGGACTATACCAAGTTAGGAAGCTACAACAGGGAAGGCATGGACAGAACAGGAAGAAGATGGAAGTTTTAAAGAAAAACTGCCATTCTTAAATTGCCTGAGGCTGGTCCTTCCTTCTCTTTGCTATTTCAAGCCCGCAACCTCCTTGAGTGTGGCCTTTCGGGAAAGAGAGGGAGGAAAAAAGGAGTGAGAAGCAGTTGGCTCTATAATGATGCTTCCCTGGAATGGGGCAGGGTTCAATATGGATGACAAACAAATGGTCTGAGACAAAGAGGACCCTGCCATTGGTCTCATGGATAAGGGAAGGGGCTGGGAGGAGGCTGGGGAATGTGGCTGATACTATGGAGGTAGAGAGATGGAGATGGGCTAAAGAATTAGACTGTATCAAGAAACAAGAATGATTAAATTACATCTCTCTCAGGAGTATAAATACTTGATGGTAAAGAATTTGAGTCTCTTATTGTTATGCTAAAGAGGTCACAAGGAGAGAGGAAAGAAAAGGAGAGGAGAGAGATTGATTTCAGTAGTCTCTAGCCTGAAGCTGACTGGATGCCTAAACCAGAATGGACCAGAATGACTGGAAAGCTCCATCTTTGCAAGTTCAGAAACTGAACTTGATCTGTTCACCTCCTTACACCTCTGTCTGTCTCCTGTACCCGAGTTCCAATCTCTAAGGAAAAGATAATCCTCCTCCTTGTCAAGATAAACTCTTCTATTTCCTACCTCTGAATAGGGACTGTCAGCAATGATGGTGAAGATAAAAGCATTCATATGGTGTTATGAGGTTTGCAGAGCACTTGAGAAATATTGGCTTATTTTACATTTCTTTGGATTCCTGGTGGTCAGTGCCTGTGTGGTAAACATTTAATAAATGATGATGTTTTTGTCCTTCGTTCTCGAAGAAGACCATGACAACAGGGAGGTGATGCCATGACAAGTACATGGACTGGATTTGAGTGAGGGGGAGATATGCTGAGTCACCAGCCTCACTTTCTCTTCCAGAGTTATCTGGGTCCAGTGACCAGATATGGATCAGGATGACTGGAGATGGTCCTGGATAAGAGGCAGAGTTAAGTGACTTGCCCAAGGTCACATAGCTGAGACTGGATTCAAACTCCCCTCCTCCTGACTCTAAGGCCATGCTCTACTCACTGATTCACCTTGTGACCCTGGCATTTTGTAAATGCTTCTTAACTGAATGACTAATTGATCCATTGATCCATCTTTCTAGTACCTCTAAGAAATTGGCCCATGGATCATTCTCTGCATGTTTCTCTTTCTTTGCCTCTGTCTCTGTCTTTAGCTTTCAGTTTCTTTGACTCTGCTGCTTCTCTCTCTTTCTCTAACTCTCTCAGACACACACACACACACACACAATCCTTGTAGCAACAGTGTATAAATATGGACTAAATGATATTATAAGAAAATTGATTATTAATGACTTAATTACCAAAGAATGGCCATTAAGATTTCATGTTAAGTTGGAAGGAGGTCTCCAGGAAAATGCTTTAGGTATCTGTGAATGAACTTGTGTTAATATTTTTATCAATGACAGATAAAAGCAAGAATTATAACAATAATAATCATAATAACTAGCATTTCTAAAACACATAAAACTTCACGAAGTATTTTACATATCTCATCTCATTTTATCCTCATAACAACACTGTTGGAAGGTGCTATTGTTATCACTGCCATCTTACAAGTGAGGAAACTAAAGCAGATAGGGCTTGAATGACTTACTCAGGGTTACCCAGCTAATTAGTGTCCCAGGCCATATTTGGTCCCTGTTCTTCCTGACTCCAGGTCTAAGAGATGACTTGTTTGACAGATTTGCAGATGGCAAAAAGTTGGGTCCATGCTAACTTTTCAGGAATGTACTCAGAACATTTAAATGTTTAAAAATCAGCTGGGAGGAGATGTTTGCACAACATAGTTCAAATTTGATCTCCATTATTAACATGCTCTCCATCACTTACATAGGACTAGACAATCAAGAAAACAATAAATCAAGTTCTGAATTGTAGTGTTTGCCAGTTTATGGAAGGTGTAAAAGCCCACACTAAAAATTTGACTACCAGATCTCATAAGGCAGTTAGAGGTGACTCTAGCAAACTCCTTTAGATCTCCCTCTCTGCTTTTTGTCATCTGCAGTCTTGATAGCCATACCATCTATACTTTTATCTGTCATCTTAGCTAACTGCCAGTTATAATAATCTAGTGATATAGAATAATATAATATAATAATATAAATTTCTAAAGATGATAACAAATAATAGGACTAAGAATAAATGAATAACTTCCTAGTGGAGTCTAATAAAAACTTGCTTTAAAATTCACATCGGGCGGCTAGGTGGCACAGTAGATAGAGCACTGGCCCTGGAGTCAGGAGGACCTGAGTTCAAATCCAGCTCAAACACTTAATAATTATCTAGCTGTGTGAACTTTAACAAGTCACTTAACCCCATTGCCTTTCAAAAACTAAAAAAAAATTGATATCAAGGGGCAGCTAGGTGGTGAAGTAGATAGAGGACCCACCCTGGAGTCAGGAGAACTTGAGTTCAAATATGACTTTAGACCCTTAATACTTATTTAACTGTGCGACCTTGGGCAAGTCACTTAGTCCCATTGCCTTGCAAACCCCGCCCCCCAAAGCAAAACCAAAAACAAACAAAAAATGGACCTGAAGCCATTACTAATGGCCAACCCATAAGGTTAGCCATTTAACCAATTCCAAATTCACTTAACTGTCTTCTTGTGGAACCTACATCTGTTAACCTGAGAATAGTATATAGAAGCATCAAGTTCCTTACTAAAATTTGAATAAACCATACAAACAACATCCCCTTGATCTACCAGTTCAATGATCCTGTTAAAACATGAAATGAGTTTTCTCTAGTGTGTCTGGTTCTTAAGAAAACTATGCTAGCTCCTTTAGGTAATTGCTTCCTTTTCTAGATGCCATCTAGCTCATCCTGCTAAAAGAATATACTGTCTCAAAGACCCAAGATTGTGTTCAGTGAGCATCAAATGAATTTACTTGAGTAATCTTGATAAAGAATCATAATGTAATGCCAATTCACCAAGTCAGTGGTATATCACTAACATTAATGGGGCAAGAAATAGAGATGAAGCATGTGGCAATAGACAGTTCCCCAATTTATGGTTTAAAAGGCTCTCATTAGATGTTTAGTCTACTTAATTTTCTGGTATTCCCCTCAATTTTGGTCTACTGAGCAGCTAAAACTGACAACATGAGAAAATCATTACAATTTATAATTTATACATAGTTGATAAGATATAACCAGTGAACTGATATCATGACTTTTAGTCAACAAATCAACATTTATTAAGTATTAACTACACTCCAGGCAGACCCTATGTTAAGTATTGGAAATATAAACTGAAGCAAAAAGACTGTCCTTCAAGTCATTACATTCTGTTAAGGAAGACTATACATCAAAAAGAACTGAAAAGCAGGCCTAGAGGGAGTATCTGCTTGGAGGAATGAACTTGGCTGACCTAAACACTTAACTTCTGGTGGAGCTTCTAAGAGAAACTGAGGAATCAGAAGGTGCTACAAGATAGAAGGATCTTCCAAGAAGAGAAGGCCAGAGAGGAATAATTAACTTACAGCTATATTTTGGGTGTGTGTCCCTTCCTCTAGATTTGTTTAAGGACCTGCTTGGATCTGAATGTCACCTGATGCTGGTGTTTGGTGTTTTCCTGTAAGACAATGGTAATTTGTTCTTTCCTGAGTAACAAGAAGGAGTAGTCAGTATATCTTTTTGGTTGTTGCAAACATAATTTCCAAATACAAGGTTTTGGTCTTAAGAGTCAGCGTGATAGAGTACTTTAGATTTGGAGTCAGGGGAGATCTGGGTTCAAATTATATTTCTGAAGCTTACAAGTCAGAGCAACCTGGATAAGTCATTTATTTAATTTCTCTGTGAAAAATCTTTCTCATCAATAAAATGGAGGTGATAACCTCCATTATTATATAATCAAAAAGATAATTAGTTGATGGGCATTATCACATTTGTTCATTGTTCAGTCATGTCCTACTCTACGTGGCTCCATTTACAGAGATACTAGAGTAGTTTGCCATTTTCTTCTCTATCTCATTTTATAGATGAGGAAACTGAGGATCAAAGTATCAAAGGAATTTGCCTGTGAGCAATCAGATGGATAGTATCACAAGTGAGATTTGAACCCAAGTCCAGTATTTTATCTCCTACACTAAAACCACACCAAATTGTTTTTAGAATCATATATCATTTGAAATGTTCTCAGGATTAGATAATCTAGATTAAGAATTTACAAAAGATGGATATACATTTTACGTAAATCTAGATGATTTTCCTCTAAGAAGACACAGAATCCCATTGATCTTTTAGAGAAGTCAGTTTCAAAATTTCAAAGTCATACAATCACAAAATCAAAAGGCCACTAGTTTTCCTAAAAAGATATCCTCGGGGCAGCTAGGTGGCATAGTGGATAGAGCACTAGCCCTGGAGTCAAGAGGACCTGAGTTGGAATTCTGCCTCAGATAATAATTACCTAATTGTGTGATCTTGGGCAAGTCACTTAACCCCATTGCCTTGTCCCCCCCCCCCAAAAAAAAAGATATCCTCATACTCTGGACCATGGTCCATTAAAAACCCAACCACTTTAACATTAAAAGAAAATGATGCAAAATTGCTATATCTCCCATATGTGTATCTATCTCTATTCCACAACAAATGAAACATAACAAAGAATGGAGGGCTGGGCCTGCAGTCACAAAGACTCATCTTTCTGAGTGCCAATCCAGTCTCATACACTAGTTGTGTAAGTCTGGGCAAGTCACTTAACCCTATTTGATTCTGTTTCCTCATCTGTCAAATGAGCTGAGAAGAAAATGTCCAACCGATATCTTTGCCAAGAAAATCCCAAATAGGGTCAATCATAATTGAAACAACTCAATAACAACAAGATAATCTATGAGGAGCTAGATCTTTGTATTTGTTTACAAAATAACAGAAGTGAAAATACATTCTAGAAACTACTTCCATCTGCCGTTATTTTCACCAAGTCGTCCCAAGAGTTATGTGAAAGCTATGTTGTACAAATTATAATATGTAATTATAACCTATGTATCTCAACATCACAAGCTTCCTCCAACAATCCAAGCCATAACCACAAAGATGGCATCATTCAGGCCTTGCCTTCGGGTTCCTGATGTATGCAGGGCAGCATTTTTACCAACTAAAAGAATGAGGAATAGAAAGAAAACACATGGCAAAGATGATTTTTCAACTTTAGGTCCAGAGTAGCAGTAATTATATTTGATTCTTCTAATCAATTAATGGTCCCCATTAAGTGAAAGAAGAAAATTATCCTTTTAGGATTGAGAGATATATCTGAAAAGCCATTCCTAACACAATGTTTTGTTTCTATCTAGAAGTCATCTTTACTAAGTTCTTCCCTGTAAGAGTGGGAATTTAAATTTTCTAGTAAGATATGTAAGTCTCCATTTACTCTGATGAGAAGATAGACTCGAAAATCACACATCCATAAAGGAAATCAAAGCAATCAATGATTGGGGAGTATGGCTGAACCAAATGGTGAAACATAATGAAATGGAATGTCAGTGGGTCAAGAAGAAAAGAAATAGCAAATATGAAGAAAGACCCTGTGCAGTGATTCGAAGGAAAGACTAATAAACTCACCAACTACTATTATTATTTTAAACTACATTGGAGGTAAAAAGGATCACATGGAACCTTGAAGTAAACACATTTGGGTGTTTGTTTTTATTCCTGTCTTATTCAAGTTAATATCATATATATATATATATATATATATTTATTTATTTATATATTTATTTTAGACCAATGTCTATGTAAGAGTTTACAAGTTTGTGTACAATAAAGGCTTGAAAAATATGTTATCTCATATGGACCTGACAACACACTGAGGAAGATGCTATTATCAACTCCATATTAAAGATGAGGAAACTGAGTCTGAGAGATGACCTATTTATTTGCCTGCAGTCATATTTTGCCTGCAGTAATTATTTTAGTTTTATCTATTTATGTGATTCTAGTCTTTTTGTTGGCAAATTAGAATAAATCAAAATTTTAAAATAACAAATGCATCAAAAAATTTTCTAATTACCATTTCTTTTAAAATATATTTTACACAATATAGATAGATAGATGATAGATAGATAGATAGATAGATAGATAGATAGATAGATAGATAGATAGATAGATATTATTTTACATAGGGCAGCTAGGTGGTTAGAATACCAGACCTGTAGTCAGGAAAATCTGAGTTCAAATTCAGCTTCAGGCACTTAAAACTTACTGAGATGTGTGACCTTAAACAAGTCATTTAACTCCATTGCCTTGCCAAAAAAAAAAAAGAAAGAAAAACTCTACAAAATAAAATATATTTTACACAAGCAATAAAATCTTTCAAATTCATTAGGGCAAATTTTATAGCTATTCCAGTGAGTTGTAAAAGATTGCCAAGTGTCAGACCAAAATCCCTTAACCACTTTAAAAAACAAAATTTATGTTTGTAAATGACAGTGAATTTCACTTACATTTCCCATCTTAGCATTTTTAAGCTATAGTTATGTTTTTCCTCATAACCATTCCCAAATGGTTAAGAAACATTCACAATAATATTTCTCTGAACATTAATCTTCAAGTAATACATATTTAGTCAAAGCCAAAAGGGGAAATCTTGAAATTATTTCAACTGCCTAAAGCATAAAATTAATTCATCCACAATTAGAATTATACTGCTTGGGGCAGCTAGGTGGCGCAGTGGATAGAGCACCGGCCCTGGAGTCAGGAATACCTGAGTTCAAATCCATTCTCAGACACTTAATAATTACCTGGCTGTGTGGCCTTGGGCAAGCCACTTAACCCCATTTGCCTTGCAAAAAAAACAAAAAAAAGAATTATGCTGCTCTTGCCTTTCCTTGGCTTCAAGTGTTTTGAACTCATCAGTCTTCATGTTGCATTTCTTCATGAAGCTTATATTCTAGCAAAGAGATGGTTAAATAACACATATTACATATAATGTATAATATTATATGGTATATTTTATATATAACATGTATATGTAATAAAGCCACCCCTACTGGAGTAAAGAAGGAGAAAGAAAAAGATGGAAAAGGGGAGGAGGGGAGAGAAAGACAAGGGGGAGGGGGAGGAGAGAGAGAGAGAGACAGAGAGAGAGAATTACATATATTTACATATATCATATATAATGTATATAATATTATGTAATTTATAGCATGCATTTGTAATAAAGACCACCTCTGATGGAGTAAAGAAGAGGGAAAAGAAAGAGAAAATTACATCTATCTTAAATAATGTATATAATATTATGCAACATATTATTACGTGTATATGTAATAAAGGTCACCTCTACTGGAGTAAAGGAGTTTAAGAGAGGAGAAAGGGGAGTTGAGAGAGACAGAGATAGACAGAGAGACAGAGACAGAGAGAGACAGAAAGACAGAGAGAGACACAGAGACAGAGAGAGAGAGAGAGAGACAGACAGAGACAGAGAGATAGAGCCGGAGAGACAGAAAAAGAAAGAGAGACAGACAGAGAGAATTACATACCATACCAGAACTCAGAGAAAAGACTAGGCAGAGAACAAAGGCATTCCTTTTAAAGGTTACTGTGGGTGGCTCTTCCTAGTTCAGGGGTTAATCTCTCATTCAGTCACAGGGTGGGTGGAATCAAGGGATAGTCCAGGGTTTGCTGCCTCATTTCAGAGCTTTCAAGCTCCCAGTCCTTTAGACACTGAGCATGTATCACTGGAAGTGTCCAGGGCCCCAATCTATCTTCCCACATGCTCCATGGAAATACCATGGTGACACTTCAGTATATACAAAATAAATAAAAGGTCAATTAGAGGGGGGGAAGGCACTAGCCTCTGGGTGATCAGGAAACACTCCATAAAGATGATGCTTGGGCTGTTTCTTGAAGGAATAGAAAAATCCTTGGGGTGGGGAGACATGAGGGAGGGTAGCAGTGGGTATTCCAAATATGAGGGACAACCTATACAAATACACAGAGATGAGAGACAGAGTGGCATGAATGAAAAAACTGTAAAAAAAGACAATTTGGCTAGCTTGCAGATTGTATAAAGGCAGTAAGTCTTAAAAGGAAGGCAGAGGCATTCCTATTGGAGCCCAGAGGTAATAAGGTACCCCTGGAGTTTTTACTGAGGGGTGTGGTGGCATGGTGAGATCTATAATTTGGGAAATCACCTAAGTTGTTATATGAAGAACAGATTGACTTAGGGAAAGGCTTGAGACAGGGAGACCAAATAAGAGACTATTGCAGAAGTCATAAAAGCCTGAACTAGGGTGGTGGTTATACGAGTAGAGAGAATGAAATTTAAGAAAGAGATGTCATGAAGATAGAAATGATGACCTGAAAAATGATCAGATAATAGATATGAGGAAAATGAGATGTGTCTGTCCTTTCCAAATGTTCCTTTTACATGTCCCTTCCATACATTTCCTACATGCAAATCCACATGTCTCTCTATATGTGTTCTTACATGTCCATAGGCTTTCCAATGAAGATATGTTTGTAGAAGATTATATTTCAGATTTGAGGGGTAAATGCTTTATCATTAACTTTCTTGCTATTCTATTTCATGAAATAACTTTACTTTTCTCTTCTGACCGATGAGTAGAGGAAAATACATCATTGGGGTTTTGTTTTGAGTGGATATAGACTCATAGAGTTGTTTGAATTTAGAGCAGCTGAGGGTCCAGGAAATAGATTGTGGGTCCTGGAGTCAGGAAGACCTGAGTTCTATATGACCTAAGACTCTTACTAATTGTGTGTCAATGAGCAAATCACTTAACTTCTGTCTACCTTAGTTTCCTCAACTGTAAAATACAAAATAGCAACATCTACTTGCCAATGTGATTGTGAGAATCAAATGAGATAATATTTGTAGAGTTTAGTACAATGCTTTTCATATAGTATGCACTATATAAATGTTAGTTGTGATGATGAAGATGATGATGATGATGATACTGTATGATAGCAGCATTGGCTGATTTTATTTAGGGAGAAGGGATGCTCCCAGGTGTTTGGTATTTACTTTGTAATTGTTTCATATTAACTGATCTGAATATAAGTTTTGACAACTCCTCCCTACCACTACAACCTCTCCTTCCCCCATCCCAGAAATGTGTACTTTTTGAGAGGAGGAATTATTTTTTGAATTCCCATGCTTTGTACAGTCACTGAAAATTGTAGGCATTTTGTGGGTGCTTACTGACCTCCCTGATTTCTTTTAAGTTCCAACTAAAATCCCACCTTCCCCTGAAAGCCTTCCCCAACCCCTTTTAATTTCAGTGCCTTCCTTCTGTTATTTATCCCTATATAATATACAGGCTTACATCTGGGGCTTACAATCTACTGGAGGAAACAATAGAAGAGGAGAGGAGGGGCAGTTCCTTGGGGTTTACAATCTAATGGAAGAAACAGTAGGAGAGGAGGGGGAGGGAAAGGAGAGAAGGCCCATAAGCTTGGGTTTATAGTCTAAAGAAGGAAATAATAGGGGGGAGGGGGAAAGAGAGGAGAGAAGGGGACAACTCTTTGGGGCTTGCAAACAAAGGGAAGAAACCACAGGAGAGGAGAGAAAGGAAGAGGAAAAGATGGGACTTAAATCTAATGGAGGAAGGAGGATGTTAGTCCATCATTTTCAAAGAAGATCACAACATCAGAGAGGTGATGCCATGACGAGCACATGAATTGGACTTGAGTGAGGGGGTGCCGTGCTAAGTCACCAGCCTCCCTTTCTCCTCTGGAGCTTCAGGATGACGGGAGATGGCCCCAGGTGTGAGGCAATCAGGGTTCAGTGACTTGCCCAAGGGTGGCACAACTAGTAAGAGTCAAGTGTCTGAGGCTAAATTCAAACGCCTTTCCTCCTGACTCCAAGATCAGTGCTCTATCCACTTCCTCCCTGGAGGAAACCATAGGAGGGGAGGGGAAGGGAGAGGAGAAGGAGGGGAACAGCTCCTTGAGGTTTACAGTCTAATGGAGGAAACAGTAGGAGACAAGGGGAAAGGAGCAGGAGAAGAGGGGACAATTCCTTGTTAGAATTTAATGGGGGAAACTGCAGGAAGAGAGGGGAAAGGAGAGGAAAGAAAGGGACAGCTCTTTGCGACCTACAATCTAAAGGAGGGGACAATAGGAGGGGAGGGGAGGGGAATAGAAGGGAGGAGAGGGAATGGAAGGAAGCAGCATAATAAACTCCTGTCCAATTCTCTTTCAAGATTCCTTCTCAATCACAACTAAGGCTTTCACCACACATCTCCTTGTAACAGATCCATCCTGCTTCCCAAGATCACAATTTATCTTTCATTAGTTATATTTTAGATCAATGCCTTCCCCTTGGGAAGTTCCCTAGTGGAAGCATCATAACCAGTGGCACAGGGCAGTCATGGCTTGTAGGTACAAGACCCATTGGGACCTCCCTAGGCCTTCACTTCATCTGCAAAATGAAAGGAGTCAGACCAGATGTTGCCTCTTCCAGATCTATCACCTGGGTTCAAAATCTAGGTGTACCATTTAATACCTACATGAGAGAAGGAGAGAATGTATGGCTTTAAGAAGCTTACATTCAAATGGGGGAACCCAAGGGAGAAAAGGGAAATGAAAGGGAGAAGAGTATGGGATGGATCGGGAGTACCCACTGCAGAATACTGAATGGAAGACTGCTTTCAAGAAAGATAAACTGAAAATTAACCTACCAAAGCTAGGGAATAGAAATTGGGAGAGATGAGGATGATGACAAGAAGTAACAATCCTTTAACCATTTGAGATCTCAGTTTCCTTCATCTCTCAGATGGAACAGATGACCTCTAATGTTCTTTCCAATTCTAAATATATAATCTAGCATACACTCAGATATTTCCTAGGAAAATTGCTAACCTCATCAACTTTCTCAGTTTGTCAATTTTAATTTTAGGCTTTTCTGACCTTGTCCCCAAATTTTAAGGGTGCACCATATTTTAGTCTTGCATTTACTACAAATATCCACTCCTGTTCTTCCAGGTTGCTATCTGATGGACAAGTCACAAAATAGGTGGGTAAAAGGAGAAACCTGGTTCAATGGAGAGATTGCTAAGTCAGGGTCAGAGGACCTGGATTCAGATCTTTTGTCTGCTTCTTGCTAATTATATCTCTGTGAGCAAATTCCTAACCTTGGGGTTCTCTTCTATAAAATGATGGAGTTGAACCTTTAAAGTTTAACTTCCAACCTAAATCTCAGATCCTCTGGGCCAAAGTAGGAAGGGAAAAGAGAAGCAAAGGATCTAAGTAACTTATAAAATAATCAACCTCTAGGGTATTCAGATCTCATTACACTTAGAAATGCTAGTAATGTCTCAGAAGAATGTCAAAGAAGACTCTTCCCAGGTGACTCTTTATCCTCTTTAGGGAAAAGGTTATTTCTAAGCATCCTTTAAAAGCTTCCTCAGAAAGTTAGAGCTAAAGGTTCCCTACTGACTTTAGTTTATAAATCATTTTAATTGGAGTGTTGTCTACAGAGCAGCATGTAAGCAGGACCAACCATTGGGTGGAAGAGATGATGAGTATATGTATGATCACCCCCAATTCCTAGCAAAATTGTCAGATATTTTCTTACACATCAAACAATATGACCATGTGAACCCTAAAACTGTAAACCTTAAAAATACATAATTAAAATAAAATAATAGAAAATATAGGTCAGATATGAAGTTTTATGCTCTGGAATTTACCATTAACCTAGGTGGAGGTCATCTGTCCAAGATGTACACCTGAGATCAGGATGCTTATATAGCAGCAAGGGAGAGGGAGCTAGGATAATAACGTTTGCCCTTCATCCTTGAAGAAGACTATGACACCAGGGAGGTGATGCCATGATAAGTTGAGTGAGGGAGTGCTGGGCTAAGTCACCAGCCTCACTTTCTCCTCCAGAGTCATCCAGATATTTATCAGGACAACTAGAGATGGCCCCTGGATACACAGCAATAAGGCTTAAGTGACTTGCCCAAGGTCATACAGCTAAGTAAATGTCTCAAACTGGATTCCAACTCTCACCCTCCGGACTCCGAGACCAGTGCTCTATTCACTGCACCACCTGGCTGCCCTGGGAACTGAGATATACATTAAAAGAATAGACAAAAAAGTTAAACCTCTTTGGAGGCTTCCTATTCAGTTGATCATCTTTATATAATACTGTCTTGTCTAAAGGAGGAAACCTTTCCTGTATTGGAAATACAGGGAGAGTAGGACAGGTAATCCTCTACAATTCTAAAGGACACATTCCATTCCTCTCAGTAGCTAAGGAAATCAGCCTTTACCCAGGAATATAGTTGTGGAAAAAATTATTACTAGGGGCAGCTAGGTGGTGCAGAGGATAGACCAACGGCCCTGGAGTGAGGAGTCCCTGAGTTTAAATCCAGCCTCAGACACTTAATAAGTGCCTAGTTGTATGACCTTGTAACCCCCATTGCCTTGCAAAAACAAAAACAAACCAAAAAACTTATTACTATCATTATTATATTATGCTTCAAAAATTGATACAGTTAAAAAAAACCCATTGCCTTTAACCTCCGAAACAGTATCTAGGATGGTGGGTCCAGTGCTTTTGCTCAGAGCACCAACATTTAGAGGTTGCAACGATTTTAAGTTATAATTTTAAAAGACTGTGCAATTTAAAAATTCATTACATGATTATTTTGACAGGACTTTAAAAATCTTATTTTAATGATATCTTATTTTTATATCCCCTTAATTTTCAAACATATCCTCCTCCTTCCCCCACCCAGCAAGTCATTTCTTGTCACAAAGATTAAAAAGGAGAAAATTAATAATGCAGTCAAACCAACCAGTACATTGAGTTTAACGATACATGCAATATTATTTCACATATAGACCTCCCCCTACCTTTGCAAAAAATGGAGAGAAGGTTCATTTTCTCTGGGGTCAAATTTGTTGACAACATTTTTCAGTCATATAGCAGCCTAGCAAAAGAAAAACTGATCTTAGCATCTAGCTGTTCCCCATTTGTCCTAGCCATATGGCTAGGTCCAACTCTGGACCTGTGATTTCACTGGTTGAGACCAGCTCCTGATGAGAAAATTCTGTCAACCAATTCAGATGGGTAACTAAAACTATAGTTTTAGAATTTGCCTGAAACACTGTTAGATTAAGTCATTTACTCAAGGTCACAGTCATTATGAGTCAGAGATTAGATTTGAATCCTTCTGACTCTGAGGCTAGTGCCATCTCTAGCATTGTGTCATATCAACTTATCTTCATGATGTATATGTGTGTTTTTGTGGTGTGTGTGTGTGTGTGTGTGTGTGTGTGTGTGTGTGTGTGTGTAAAATCATGGTAACTCCTGTTAGTTATTTTTATATCATGGCTTGGTCTCCCATCCTCTCTCCTTTCTCTCTTTCCTCTTTCTCTCTTTTTCTCTGTTTCTCTGTCACTCCCTTTCCTTTTCTCTTTCTTTTTCTCAGTCACTCTTTCTCTTCCTTTGTCTGTCTGTCTCTTTCTATCTCTCTGTATGTCTCTGCCATTCTCTATGTGTCTCTATCTCTCTCTGTCTCTCCCTCTCATTTTCTCTTTCATCTTCACATCTTCCTTAAGGATCCTTGACTTTGGGTAGATCTCACCAACTCATTCAAAAATGTCTCCCATCCCTCTGAATTCCTCCCCCTTCCTCCACCCAGTGACCCTCTTCCAGAAATTCCTTTGGGTTAAAAAATATTGAAGAGTCTTATTAAAATTCAAGTGTTGCCTGGCAGGAGTTATACATTAAACCATAGTCATCAATCAACACAGGTTTAAATTAATTGATTAGCTAATTTCGACTCAATTTAGCAGGGTGCTAAGAGTATAGAGACTAGACACTTCACTAAAGGAAAGAGTGATGATGTTGATCAACTCCCTTCCCTTCAGTGGACTTCAGTATCTTCATCTGTAAAATGAGAGTACTAAACTAGCTGATCTCTAAGGTCCCCAACCAGCCCAATCATTGATGAAAAGCCCTATGGGTACAGCAGACTAGGAAAAGATGGATGAAAAAGGGATATGGTGTGGGTCTGAAAGGGAATTCCCAATACCACTCAAGTTACCTAGGACCAACGCTTAGCAGAAGTTCCAATTCTCTGGAACCTTTCATCCTGTCTTAAAAATTAAATAGTTCTGCAGTTTCCTGCTGGCATGTTTCATGATTACAAAGAAATTGAGTAAGCAAAGAATCATTCCAAGAGAAGGGCCTCCTTCCCCCAACTCCTCTCTTCCACAGTCCATTAGAATGTCACCAAAAGTCATAGAAAATGATACCAGAACAGAAGAAAAACATCAGTGAGGTTAGTTTAGGTATCTTTTAAAAATCGGTCCTGACTTTTGATTTTATTGATATCCCAAACCTTTGGAGAAGAAATTTCCTCCAGAGATTCAGATGACCTCAGATTTATAACCTTAGAGTTACCTTGGCCATGGAGACATTACATGACTTGCCAAACAAGAGAAAAGGCAATGGGATAGTGAATGGAGTATCAGAAGAGTAGGAACCTTGCCTCCAATACTTAACAGCTTTGAATTCCTTTGCCACATTAGGCCTCGATATCTTCATTTATAAAATGAGGAAGCTCAAGATAGAACCTACCTCATGGGACTATTGTGAGAATAATGTATGCAGATGAGATAATGTATGCAAAGTATAATATAAGCGTAAACAATTATTCTAGTCTCAACTGATATGTCAAAGTCAGGATTTGGGTCTTCTTGACTCTAGAACCTGTTTCCAAATATACAATACTATCTCTCTCCTTAACTTATATAACCATGGGTTTGGCACATGACCAGATACCCTAAAATGGAGGTATGGAGGTACCAGAACCCTGTTTCTGAGAGCTGGGAGGACTGGCACAGACATGGACCTACCATGTTATTGATAGCATAGATGAAACTTTTGCTTTTTGAACTTGATTTGGTTGCCCAGAGTTGCTCTTTCTAAGGTTCCAAGTCCTCTTTTACTACCACCTGGTGAAACCTTGGGGTAATGGGGGGTCATGTCTAAAGGTTGCCCTCTCCTCCTCCCTCCTCTCAGGCTATGTGGCCCCATGAGAAATGGTCTTGGGGGTTTGGTTTGTTTTATCCATCATTTTCAATTCTAAAGTCAAGAATAGAATTTCTATCCCTGTAACTTAAGCCATTAGGGACATAGAGTCCTAGGATTTCAGGTTAGATGGTGCAGCCAGTCCACCAGTGAAGGTCTGAGAAAGTAGGAAACCAGGTTACTAAACTAGAGAGACTTTGTTCTCAGAACATTGTAAAAAACGAGCTAAGCTGTGAGCCCAATTTTTTTCCTCCCCTTCCTCAAAGTCTGAGGAATTTTTATATGATGAAGGGCAGCTAGGTGGCACAGTGGATAGAGCACTGGCCTTAGAGTCAGGAGGGGGGCAGGGAGTTTGAATCCAGTCTCAGACCTTTCTAGCTATGTGACCTTGGGCAAGTCACTTAACCCTGATTGCCTCCCATCCAGGGCCACCTCTAGTCATCCTGATTCATATCCAGCCACTGGACTCAGATGGCTCCAGAGGAGAAAGTGAGTCTGTTGACTCAGCACAGCATCTGTCCACTTAAATCCAATTCAGGTGTTTGTCATGGTATCACCTTCCTGATGGTCTGGAGGAGAAAGTGAGGCTGGTGACTTAGCACAGCCCCACCTCACTCCAATCCAATTCACATGCTTGTCATGACATTATCTCGCTATCATGATCTTCTTCAAGGATGAATGATAGACCTTATGTGAAGATACATGTTTATATGTTTGTTCTTGATGTACTCTTGATTGATAGTTGTAAAAGTCATTCTGACTGTTAAGTGACTAAATAGAACCTGCTGATTGTACCCCCTAACAATCAGTAAGGGCTCTAGCCATTTGTAGAAAGCCAAGGACCCCCCCCCACCTCCTTAAAACTAGTGGAGAACTTTGGAGTGGTATAAAATCTAATCTAGTTCCAAGAGAATAGGGTTGGAGAGAACCCACAGTCACACTTTGGGCAATGCTGCTGGAAAAATCCATCCTGGGAGCTTTCCTTGGAGAAGAGGGGTTCTTAGAATAGCACAGTCATTGCTGGCAATGAGTGATTGACTTCACACTTGCCAGGCTATAAACTCCTGATGTCTTTCTGACCCTGATCACATCCATTCCAAGGGTTCTGCATATCAAGATAAAAATAAGGCAAACAGTAGATTTAATTTTAAAGATGAGACAAGTGTAGGTGGATCCAGTCGGCCACCATGGCACATCACAGCCCAGTTTCTCTACAGATGCTTCAGGCCTGTCTCTCAGCACCTGCTCTCCCATGTGTGGTTGCATTTGCCTCAGAGACCTCACGTGTGCTTTTCTCTTCAACCTTCAGGGAGACCAAGAAAGAAAAGAAAACTCAAATCTTCTCTGAACAGGATTATTTTGCCACTTGAGCTTTCCCTTTGGGTGACTGTGTGAGAACAAACTGTATTTTCATTTAAAAACAAAACAGCCTATGGGAAATAGCACTGATGTTAAGCCAGATCAATCCCTCTGAAGTCTCCTTCCAACACTGTGAATTGCTTTAACACAAGGTGTTCGTGGCAGTTGACCATTCTCCCCCCACCCACTCCCTGGTTATGGAGAGGAAAAATCCTTTTGGGTACATAGAGAAAAGAGAGACTACGAGAGACAAAGACAGAGAGAGAAAGAGAGACAGAGAGTGAAACAGAGAGATAAAGAGATACAGAAAGAGTGAAAGAAGGGAACATTTCCAAAAACAGTCACTAAGCATTCATTTAGTGCCTAAACTAATGGGGATACAAAAATGGCAAAAACAGTCCCTGCCCTAAAGGAACTGACAAACTAATGGGAGAAATGACATGTAAATAACTAGGCACATACAAAATTCATAGAGAATAAATGGAAGGTAAATCACAGAGAGAAAGCACTAGTAGCAAAGAGGGAAAGGCCTCTTTGAGAAGATGAGCTTTGAAATGAGTCTTAAGAGAAATCAGAGACATAGGAAGTATAGGGGAAGAAAGAGTTTCTAGGCATTCTGCCAGTACAAGGCAGGGAGTTGGGAGATAAGTGTTGTTTGCAAGAAACAGAAAGAAGATTCAGCCAGTGTGGCTGAATCACAGGCTTAGTGAAGGGGAGGGGAGTGTAAAAAACCTGCAAAGGTAAAAAGGGATCAGACTTTGAAAGGCCTTAAATGCCAAATGTTTTTCACGTCATCCTTAAATAGGGAGCCACCAAAGATTATTGGGCAGAGGGGTGGCGTGGTTAGACTAGCACTTTAGGAAAATTGTTTTGGCAGGATTTTGCCCCCAAAGCAGAGATTTGAGGCACTGAGATTAACCAGAAGGCTGCTGTAATAGTTGAGGTGAGAGGTGATAAGAGCTTATACTAGGAGAGGTGCTTTTGTGAGTGGATAGAAGGGGCCATGAAAGGAGGGAAAGGAGAAAAAAAATACAAAACATGATTTTTATCATGGATATACGGTTTGTATATGAAGTAGGAATCAAGGACAACTGTGAAGGTGAGTGTGAATGACTGGGGAAAATGAAAATGTCCTTGAGAAAAGTTAGGCGGAAAGGTGAGTTCTGTTTTGGACATAGTGTGGTTACGAGACGTTCATTTCAAGATGTCTAAAAAGTCATGTGGATCTAGAATGTAGGAGAAAAACTATTGTTCAGTTGTGGCCAACTCTCTGTGACCCTTCTTGGTATTGGCAGAGATACTGGAGTGGTTTGCCACTTTCTTCTCCAGCTTATTTGACAGATGAGGAAACTGAAGCAAGCAGGGGGTTAAGTGACTTGCTCATTCTCACAACTAGTGTCTGAGGTCAGACTTACACTCAGGTCTTCCAGACTCCAGGCCTAGATTTCTAACTACTTCACCACCTGGCAGCACCAGAGAGTGTCTCAGTTCCATTCCAGTTCTACCACTTGTGTGCCTTGAAGAAGTCACAATCTATCTGGGTCTCAGTTTCCCCATCTGTAAAATAAGAACTAGACTAGAATCTAGTCATTAGATAATGATGGGTCACCTTTCTAACTCTAAATTCATCTACCTTCTTTAGAGCAAAATGGGGATAGTCATACCAGTTATATGGAGCTCATAGGTTATTGTGAAATTCAAATGAGTTGAGGTTGACAAAGAACTCACAAACCTGAAAACAGGTATATGAATATCATTGCTTAAACCCACTTAAGGGGAACAATTTTATTATGAGTTCCTCTGTCCTTGTGTTATCCCAGAACCCCATTGATGGATCAATCTTCTATCCCCTAAGAAGGAGGGCTTGATTCTTTGGAAGTCAACTGCCCCCTCTCCCACTGAAACTACTACATACTAAAGGATCACCCTGAATTCTGGTTACCAGGTATAACTGACTGCAATCTTGGATCCAAACTGTGACTGCAGAAGCACTAGCAGATACTTCTGAAAGAAGAGGGAGAAATGAAGAGGTCCTCTAGGACAAAACATCAATAAACGTCCTTATTTTCTCATCCCCACCTTGTCTCAGCCATGCAAACTCTTAATTATAACTTTACTCATGAAACTTATTACCCAACTTGGATCTTTGTGAGACACTTTTAGAATATAGAATCCACATAGATGAATGCAAGGGAGGCATGAACATGGACTGCATGCAGAAATGTGCTAGTAAATTTTTAACTAGCTTTTTGAGAAAAAAAATGTATGCAATATACACTTTCTGATTTAATCTTCTTTATTAAACATCTCTATCACTTTCTAGACACCCAACAAAACAATAAATCAAATCCTGATTTTTAGAGATTGCCTATTTCTGAGGTTTAAATTTACCCCACTGAAAACTTAATAATTGGCCCTAGAAAGTTGATTTAAACTGGCTCCAGCATATCTCTGACTAGTTTTGAATAATATCAAAAGTTCTGTAGCTTTGTCTAGGGAATAAATCTCAGAGCAAAAAAAAAGAAGAAGAAGAAGATAGAGAGTCTAAGGAATAAGTCCTGTGCTTCCAGTAGATTGGAAAATGAAAGAAGACAAGAGAAAGTAGAACTGCTCAGTTCTTTATTTTGCTTCTGTTTTCTCACCAAGGAGAATCTCACTTGGAACTAAAATAGCTAGTAAGAGATTAATGTCAAAGATAAATAAGGAGATAAAGAGAAGTCACCTAATTACCTTTGATGAATTCTAGTTACCAGGTACAACTGAATGCAATCTTGGATCCAACCTGTGACTGCTGAAGCACTAGCAGATATCTCTGAAAGAGGAGGAAGAAATGAAGAGGTCCTCTAGGACAAAAGATCAATAAATGTCCTTATTTTCAAACAAGAGAAGAGAATAATAGACTTTAGAAAGTCTAGGCCAGGAAACCTACTTCTGAGTCCTGACAAAATCTTAGAAAATATTTTTTAAGGGATGGTTGATGAACATAGGGAAAAGGAAATAGTCATCACACAGATACACACACACACACACACACACACACACACACACACACACACACACAAAGAACTGAACCAAGAAACAGCTGGACCCTATCAGCAGTACGCCATGGTGGATTAGCTTCATTACATTTTGTTTGTTTTTTACAGAGATATAGACTGGCAACAGGGTATTAGGGATTCTAGTTAGAGTATTGGTTTCAGAGTCAGGATGCCCTGGGTTCATCTTCTGCTTCTATAACCTCCTGGCTCTTATCCCAGTAAATTATTCAATCTCTCATTGTCCCAATAAGAATGTAAATGATAGACAAGTTAGCTTTTGGGAAAGAGAATTTCTTAAACAAAGGAAATCACAAGTCCAGTATCAAAAAAAGCAAACAAACAAACAAATAACTGATAGATGAGGGGAACGCAACAGGTATAATTTCCCTAGATTTAATCAAAGCAGTTGATAAAATACAGTGTATACCTCATAACACAAAGCTATTAAACATTAAAGGCAGCACTAAGACTTTTAGGACACCATACCTCATTAGTACAGCCAGATAGGTTCAAAACTGTTTGAATATCCAGGCTCAAAAGATAGTCATTACTGGTTCCTTGATAACTTTTTCTCTAGTGGAAATTTCCTGGGCTGCAAGATCATCATCTGACCTCAGTCTCCTGGTCCTAGTGTACTCTGCTCTGATCACCTGCACTAGCTCCCACTCCCCATTGCTCTCTGCAAGAGATTCACAGTCTGCTTCCTTCTCTGAGTGCTTCTCTAGAACCCCCACTGGTCATAGTCTCTTGTGGTTGCCCTTTGACCTGGTAGCCCACTATTCCAAGTTCAAGTACCTTTTTCCCCTAGGGAACTTCATCACTCTCCTAGAAATACTTCAAACTAGAAATGGCTTCAGAAAGAAGTAGACACATTTTTTCAACCTTTTCTCCCTAGCTCCATATTGACTATCTGCTAAAAGGGTATTATATTTGGTTAAAGGCAGGGATAATATGTTCAGTAAGTCTGAAAGTGACATAAACTCAGGAGATTCAACTAATGTTTTGGGTGACAGATCTTTATAGACTAGAACATTTCAACAAATCTATTGAGATTTAAGAGGAATAAATAAAAAGCTTTACGCTGGGGTTGATTGCGGTAAATCAAACCCTACTACTGAGGAGCCTAAGGCTGATGGGTTACTTGACCTCAGGAGTTTCAGAATACACGATTCAGTTGTCTATACTAAATTCAATACCAATGTGTTGAGTCTCTGAGAATATAGGGCCACCAGACTAACTAACCCAGTCTTGTTTGAACATAGAGCAGTTAATCCTTGTGTACCAAGCAGCAGAGGGATTGGGACCGTAAATGGACACCATACTTCCAGCCTAAGTAAAATTAGGGAGATTCAATCTCAAAAAAAAAAGAAAATAAATTATTACTGAGTTGAAAATCAACTGCACAAAAAATAGATGAAGCAATGTATAGGTAGCAGTTTATTTCAAAAAGAACTAGGAGTGTTAGGGGGCTGTGAGGTCAATTTAAGACAATGGTGTGATTTTGTAATCTGCAAAGTTTATTTTTTTCCTAATTTTAGTCATTAATATATATATATATATACAGTCCAGATTAGTGGAGGAAATAGTAGCCCTCAATTCGGCTATCCTACTCAGACCACATTTACAGTTTTGTTCTCATTTCTGCAGACCACATTTTAGGAAGTACCAGATGGTAGGAACCCCTATAGGTCCTGAGATTATGGGGGGAGGATGTGACCTTGAAAATGTGGAGAAAAAAGAAAGATGTAAGGGGGGACATAATAACTCTCTTCTAGTATTTGAAGGGCTGTCATGTGATAGAAAAATTAGACTTCCTCAGTTTTGGCTCCCAGATGTTAGAACTGGGAGCAATAAGTGTCATTTCTTCCAAGAGAACCAATCCCACTTCCCTAAATCACTTCCTTATATGCCTACCAGGGATCTAGAAATTGCTCAATAAATAGTTGCTGAATATAATGTATTTAAATTATCTTTGTATTTGCTTTAGAATTCCTGAGATCTTTTTATTTAGATGTAAAAGGAAAATTCTTTCATTTTACACATGAGGAAACTGAGGTCAGAAGAAGTAAAGGGACCTTCCCAAGGTGAGAATTATGGTACATAGTCTAACATTAAAGAATTGTTTGTGGATAACCATGGTAACAATGTACCCATTCTTTGTTCCATCCCCAGGAATGTAGATGGAGTTCAGTCTTAGAAGTTCCTGTCTCTTATGAAAGGGGTTGGATTTCCATTTCTTATGTTCTTTGACTCAGTAATCTCCCCTATTCCCAGCAGACCAGAGCATGATTTTACTTATCTCATGTTTAGGGCCTCCCTCCCCAAGAAAAATATAAAAGGTATTCAACATCAGGTATGGAACAAGTCATTTATTTCTATACATGTAAGAAATGCTTAACAAAAAGGCTCACAGGGGTGGCCAGGTGGTGCAGTGGATAGAGCACCAGCCCTGGAGTCAGGAGTGCCTGAGTTCAAATCTGATCTCAGACACTTAATAATTACCTAGGTGTGTGGCCTTGGGCAAGCCACTCAACTCCATTGCCTTGCAAAAACTTAAAAAAAAAAGGCTCACAAACATACCAACTGATCAGAATTTAGTAAATGAACTTAAATCTGTTGGAGTTTTTTGCAAAGCGTTGGGGTTAAGTGGCTTGCCCAAGATCACACAGCTAGGTAATTATTAAATATCTGAGGTGGGATTTGAACTCAGGTACTCCTGACTCCAAGGCCGGTGCTCTATCCATACCACCTAGCTGCCCACGTGTAACTATAGTTATAATCAGCCAAAAGACTTAGACAACTTCATCAGAACATAAAATAAGTTTCTAGGATTTCTAATGAAGCATTTTATTTTCCACCTGTTCACTGTTCAAAGAATTCATGGTACTTATATGTTAATAAAGTGGCCAGACATGGGCCATGCTCTCCAACAACCCTGGAGTAGTTGCCCAGGAGTTCTTCCCCTATTGTAATTCAACTTGGACCCAATGAGATTCAGGATCTTCAGACTATTCCAGCTGACAGGTCACCTTCAATTCTGGATATATCCATCTCCAAACAGGTACCTCTTTCATCTTAGAAGTAAATGGAGAGGGGCAACTAGGTGACACAGTGGAGTCAGGAGTACCTGAGTTCAAATGTGACCTCAGACACTGAATAATTACCTAGCTGTGGGGCCTTGGGCAAGCTACTTAACCCCATTGTTTTGCAAAAAAACCTAAAAAAAAAAACCCTAAAAAAAAAGAAGTAAATGGAGAAAGATGGAAGCTCAAACCCAGTTAAAGGTTTAACAAGGTAAATTATATGCTTTTGCTGCTATGTATCCATGATTCAATGAAAACAAGGTGAGGAAAATGAGGTCAGTACCTTATAAAAGTTCAGTACAATTTTAGTCTGGAAAGGAAGAGAGGTAGATCACTTCCTTTAAAAAAAAACATATACTCAATCATTAACTTTTCTATCTTCTTAAAAATAATGAGAGGACTCATCATCTCCAAGAAGGAAACTCTCACTGAATGAATCACACACAGTTGGAAAGAAGCCATTCCTAAGTTTCTCATGGTCCCACATAGTAACTCTGGCTATGCTCATTGGTATGGCTCTACCATAGTGGCAAAGCCAGGATTTGGACTCAGGTCATCTGACTTCCAGTGCAGTGCTTTATTTTTCTTCAGCTAATTGATTTCTATATAGTGTTCTCCCTAAAAAGTGGTAAGCTTCGTGAAGTAGATATGTGTCTTCTCTATCTGTCAGGGTCCCTCAATCTCTGATAGAGTATGAGAAAGGACGTAGAAAGTATTATTAAATACATAGCTGTAACAGATTTGATACAGTTAGAAAGGCTCAGCTCTTCGGTTATTTTTCTGGGTCTAATTTCTGGACAGCTTGCAAATTAACACAGGACCCAAGACTTCCCTGGGGTATTCATAACACCAGGGAAAAGAAGCCCACACATGAGAAAAGTCATCTAGAAAAAGAGATCGATGGAGTGGCACTAATTGATTTCAAAGAGGCATTATCTGGTCCTTTTGCTCACCTGCCTTTAACCCTGTTTACTCATTGTACATAATGAATCATTTTATTTTTTAAAAAGTTTTTTGATTTAAAAACTCTATTTACTCTCCCTCCTATCTTTACCTCTACTAAAACAAACAAACCAAAAAGAAAACTCTTGTCACAAATATGCATAGATAAGCAATAACAAGTTCCACATCAGCAATTTCCAAAAACTGTTTCATTCCGTGTCCTGAGTCTATCACTTCTCTGTCAGGGGATGGGTAACGTGCTTCGTCAGTCCTTTGAACTTGGGGCTGATCACAGCCATGATCAGAGATTGATCAGAGAGCTGGAGTCCTTCTATGTTGTCTTTGCAGTGTATATTATTTGTTTAAGAACTTGTTTTCCTGCATTTACTCCCCTCACCCTTCATCTTCCCAGGCTTCTCTGAAACTACTTCTTTCATCTTTGTTTACAAACCAATAGTATTCCATCCCATTTATGTGCCAAGGCTTGTTTTGCCATCCCCTAATTGATGGACTCCCCTTCAGTTTCCAATTCTTTTCTATGATGAACTACTTTAAACACCAGACCACAGCTTCTACTCTCCTGGCTTTGGCATGCTGCTTACAAAAAGCCTCAGAGAAGGTAAGAGACTGTTGCCTCCTTAAGTGAATTGATCCTTGCTAATTCCTTCATCCACCCCCCCAAAAAAAAGATTATTTGTCTCATTGATGATAATGGATGAAAAAAACTTAGATAATTCCTAATCACGTATAAGGATACTCAGCAAGTTTGTTAAATGAACAATCTGGCTGGGAAGAGAAACAAGGAAGAAAAGGAAAAATACATTTAAAAAAGAAACATTCATTAACTAATGTAATATAAAGTATCTCCGAAGTCTTAATGCAGTTTTAAGCTTACTTAGCTTATATTCCAGTCCAAAATACTTAAACTCCTCCTAATTTTATATGCTGTCTACACTCATCTTCAGAGTGGATGCTAAAACTAAATTACTGTCATTGGCAGCTACTGCAGCCTTCCTGTTCTTAAAGATTATCTAACATACTTCACTGATTGGGGTAGCCAAGTCTTATCTACAAGAGACAGTGTGTGTGTGTGTGTGTGTGTGTGTGTGTGTGTGTGTGTTAGAGAGTGTGATGACTAGTGATTATCACAATGGTATTTCTAGGAAATGGTAAAATACAGCTACTGCTTCCCTGGTGGGATGACTTCCCTTCTAAAACATGTTCCAAAATGTATGATAGGCTTTAGTATTACTTATCAAATTTCTTTTCTACAAAATGATAATTATAATAAAATTACTTTATTAAGCTGTTATGAAGATCATATGAGATAATATATATAAAATGCTTTGCAAATCTTAAAAACATTATATAAATATTAGCTGCTATTATTAGTAGCAGTAGCAGCAGCAGTAAGTCAATTCCTCTCTACGTCTCAGTTTTCCTCATCTAGAAAGTGATGGGGTTGAATGGGGTAGGTAGAATAAATAACACAAATTCAAGTGGACATGATTCATATCTTGGTTCTGTTTGCTATATTTTAATGTGGCCTGTGTCATTATGATTTGATAGATAGGATGTCCTATGAATAGATGGCATTCAAGTTTTAATAGAATTAAATTAGTCATGTCAGTCATGTCCAACTCTTCGTGATCCCATTGGGGGGGGCAGAGATATAGGATTGCCATTTCCTTCTCCAGTTCATTTCACAGATGAGGAGACTAAGGCAAAGAGGGTTAAATGACTTGTCCAGGGTCACACAGCTGGTAAGTATCTGAGGCTGAATTTGAACTCAGGAAAATGAGTCTTCCTGGCTTCAGGTTCAGCATTCTACCCACTGTACCACCAGTCACCTAGTTGCCCTTCTATTAAAGAATAGATGGAACCTAGAGAGATCTAAATTTAAATCATATTTAGGACCTTTCCTTATTAGCTGTGACACACTTAGAGTCATCTTACCCGTCTGACTCTCTGTTAAAGTAGGAATAATACTGTTAATGTCTTTTACTTCTCTTCAAAGAGATAATATATTTTAAAGTTCTTTGCAACTTTTTTTTAACTTAGAAATGAACTTTTTATTGGTATAGATATAAAATGTACCAGAAATCTCATGCTATGTATCATATCATAGTTATATAGTTACACATTAAAACAAAGCAAACAGAACCAAGATATGGGTCATGATCATTTGAAAAGAAATTGTGCTATTTACCCTCAGATCACCTCATCTAACCCTTTCATTTTACTGATGTGAAAACTGAAACCCAGAGTGAGGAATTGACTTGCTGCTGCTGCTGCTACTACTACTACTACTACTACTACTACTGCTACTACTACTACTACTAGTCACTTTAATAAGTTGCAGGCCTTTGGATCTCTCCTCTGTTCCATACTCCAATATTTTTCTTTTCTGTTTTTAGTGTTTTACTTTTTATCTTCCCCAAGTTACATGTAAAAACAAATCCAGCCTCAGATACTTGATACTTACTGTGAGACCTTTTACTTTCAACATTTAGAGTTCCAAATTGTCTCCTTTCCTCCCTGCCTACTCTTCCTCATTAAGAAGGAAAACAATTCAATATGGGTTATACATGTTAAGTCTTGCAAACATTTCTATAATAGTTATATTATAAAAGAAAGCATAAACAGTGTCCCCTCTCAAAAAAGCCCCCAAGAAAAATAAAGTAAAAAGCATTATGCTTCAATCTGTATTCAGACTCCATCCTCCAGTTTCTCTGGAGATGGATAGCATTTTTTATCATAAGTCCTTCAAATTGTCTTGGGTCACTGTATTGCTGAGAAAAGCTAAGTCATTCATTCACAGTTGATCAACATATAATACTGATGTTACTTTATATTCAGTACATTTCATTTTTGCATCTGCTCATGTAAGTCTTTTCAGGTTTTTCTGAGAGTATCTTCATTATTTCTTCTAGCAGAATAATATTCCATCATAATCACATACCACAATTTGTTCAGCCATTCTCCAATTGATGGGCATCAATTTCCATTTTTTTGCCACCAAAAAGAGCTGTTATAAAACAAAAAGGAAAATGACATATATATGTCATTTTCCTTTTTATTTTTTATCTCTTTGGGATACAGACCTAATAGTGGCACTGCTAAGTCAAAAAGTAGGCATGTTTTTATAGCCCTTTTGAACATAGTACCAAATTGCTCTAAGAGATAGTTCAATCAGTTCACAACTCCACCAGTATTTCATTAATGTTTCATCTTTCCCACATCTCCTCCAACATTTGCCATCTTCCTTTTCTATCCTATTAGTCAATCTAATAGGTATGAAGTAGTACCTCAGAATTCTTTTAATTTGCATTTCTTCCCCAGTAGTCAGAACATATAGATAGCTTTGATTACTTCATCTGAAAACTGTTCATATCTTTTGATCATTTATCAAATGGAGAGTGGCTTTTAGTTTTATAAATTTTAGGGTTTTTAATAAATGTTTGAGAAGTGAGGCCTTCTAGAGAAACTTGTTTCAAAATTTTTTTCATACTCACTATTGTTAACTAGCGTTTCCCTCTATCCTATCCCCACTCTCATTTCTTCTCCTCCTCCTCCTTCTTCTTATCCTTCTCCATCTTCTTCTTCTTCCTCCTTTCTCTCTCTCTCTCTCTCTCTCTCTCTCTCTCTCTCTCTCTCTCTCTCTCTCTCTCTCTCTCTGTCTCTGTCTCTGTCTCTGTCTCTCTCCCTCCCTCCCTTCATCCTGTCCCTTCTCAAAAGTGTTTTTCTTCTGTACCCTTCCCCCAATCTGTATTTCCTTCTATCATCCCTTTCCATTTTTTTAATCCTCTTTTCCTCCTACTTTCCTATAGGGTCAGATAGATTTCTATCTTCAATTGAATATGTATTTTATTCCCTCTTTGAGTCAATTCTGATGAGAGTAGGTTTATTCATTCCCCTTCATCTCCCCCCCCCTTCCCCTCTCCTATAAAAACTTTTTCTTGCCTCTTTTATGTGAGATAATTTACCCATTTCCCTTTTTTCCCAATATATTTTTCTCTCGCCCCTTAATTTTTTTTAGCTATCCTTTCTTCATATTCAAATCACACATATGCCCTTTATCAACATATATATATATATGTATATATATATATATATATGTATATATATATACCTTCTAACTGCTCTAATAATGAAATAGTTCTTGTGATTTACCAGGATCATCATCCATGTAAGAATGTAAATAGTCTAATCTTATTAAATCTCTTATAATTTCCCCTTCCTTTTCACCTCTTTATGCTTCTCTGGAGTTGCGTATTTGAAAGTCAAATATTCTATTCAACTCTGGTCTTTTCATCAAGAATGCCTAGAAGTAGGGCAACTAGGTGACACGGTAGATTAGATCACTGATCCTGGAGTCAGTTCAAATCCAGCTTCAGATATTTGATACTGTAAGACCTTGGGCAAGTCACTTAACCCCATTGCCTTGCCCCCCCCCAAAAAAAAGAATGCCTGAAAATTCTCTTTCATTGAATATCTGTTTTCCCTAACCCTCTGGAGGATTATACCTAATTTTGCTGGCTAGGTGATTTTTGGTGGTAATCCTAGCTCCTTTGCCCTCCAGAATATCATATTCCAAGACCTCCAATCCTTAAAGTAGAAACTGCTAAATCCTATGTTATTCCCAACTGTAGCTCTACAATACTGGAATTGTTTCTATCTGGCTGCATGCAACATTTTTTCCTTGACCTGGGAGTTCTGGAACATTGCAACAATATTCCTGGGAGTTTTCCTTTCTTTCAGGAGGTTATCTGAGGATACCTTCAATTTCTATTTTCCCTCTGCTTCTAGAATACCAGGGCAACTTTCCTTTATAATTTCCTGAAAGATGATGTTTAGGTTCTTTTATTAATCACGGCCTTCAGATAGTCCCAATACTTACTTAAATTATCTCTCCTGGATCTATTTTATAAGTCAGTTCTTCCAATGAGAGATTTCACATTGTCTTATATTTTTCATTCTTTTTATTTTGTTTCTTATTGTTTCTTGATTTCTTATAAAAGCCATTAGCCTTCATTTGCTCAATTCCAATTTTAAAGCAACTATCCTTCTCATTGATCTTCTATACTACCTTTTCCATTTGGTCAATTCCATTTTTAAAGGAGGTTTTTCCTGCAGTGAATTTCTGTACCTCCTTCTCCAACTGGTCAGTGCTGCTCTTCAAAGCATTCTTCTCCTCATTGAGGAGATATTTTTGTGCCTCTTTTATCACCTGGCCTAGTCTGTTTTTTTTTCCACTATTTTGTTGTATCTCCTTTACCAAACTATCGACTCATTTTTCATGATTTTTCTGCACCACTCTCATTTCTCTTCCCAATTTCTCCTCCACCTCTTGCTTGATTTTCAAAATCCTTTTTGAGCTCTTCCATGAATTCATGAGTGCTGACACACATATTTTTCTTGGAGGCTTTGGATGCAAAAGTTTTGACTTTGCTATCTTTTCCTGAATATGTTTTTGATCTTCCCTATCATCATAGCAACTTTTTATGGTCAGAGTTTTTTGTTGTTGTTTGCTCATTTTCCCTGACTCTTAAAGGAGCTGTTTTCAGAGATACTTAGAGGGATTTGAAAGTTTTCCATTTTTCCAAGTTGGTATGCTCTAAGAAAAAGGTGTTTACTACTTTCCTAGTCTATACTCTAGTTTGTGATCAACTCCAAGCACTCTTTTCTGCCCCAGAATTATGACAAGGATTTCTGCTCCACTGTGGCTGCAGGTTCTGGTGTGTAGGTACCCCTCCTCACCATGGGACTACCACCTAAGACCGTGGCCCTGATCTGAGCATGGGCAAAGCAACAGAGTCCTTCCTCAAGACTAGCAAAGAGATGGCCGCAAGCTCCTTCTGATTAGCTTTTTGATCCCTTCTCCCTTTCCACTTCTTTGGGATGAGAGCTCCAGAAGCAACTGCTGCTGTTTCACTTTTCCAAGGCCTGCTCCTGGTTTCCTGGGCCCTAGTTAGTGCTGGCATGCAGGACTCCTCTCTCCCTGATGTAATAGCAGTTGTTATGGGCTGGAAAAATGTTCTGTGGGTTCTGCCATCCTTGAATTTGCTTAGAGTCATTATTTAAAGGTATTAGGAGGGTTTGGGAGAAGAACTCAGGCTAGTTAGTTCCTGCCTTTACTCAGCTATCTTGGCTCCACTTTCACTTTGCAATTCTTTTTTTTTTTGCTTTTTTTTTTGCAAGACAATGGGCTTAAGTGACTTGCCCAAGGTCACATAGCTAGATAATTATTAAGTGTCTGAGACTGGATTTGAAGTGCTCTATCCATTGCACCACTTTGAAATTCTTAAAGTACTCTTAAGTAGAACACCTAGGAAACTGTCTCATACCTGTATTCACAGAATAATTATCTTAGGTTTGAGAAAATCTGTGTGTCAGCACTCATGAGCCCCCACCAATGTGCTGACTTTTAACAGCCACCTAAGGAACATTATTTTAAACCATAAAACATTTAGTCAAATGGCTTAGCAAATAAACTGTCAAAAAAAGATCCCTTGTGAAGATACTGTCTTAAAAGTTATCATACCATCTGTAAGAAAAAAATAACAGATGTGATCAAGGAACATGCATGAGTGGATGAATACTGGTAACTCAAATAGTCAGGGCAAATGGGAATGGTAGCCCCCAAAGTTCCAAGACTGTTCATATTCTCTGGTGACATCATTATGCATTGTTCTCCTGAGTATCACATCCCTGTTCTCTACTTAAAATATCATCTCTGCTGGGCTCATTTTTCCTCAGCTGTGTGGCACATCTCCATTAGGCTATATGTTATATCTGTTTGCCTCCTCGGATGAACTGCTCTCTGGATCCAACTGTTGTCTTCATGCTCCCATCTTCTTCAAAGTCCTGGAAGACTCTCCCACCTACCTGCTAAATTTTTTCCAAACATAGTCATCAGGATCAAGAGTCCCTAAACCTAGTTAAGGACAGCCCCAAAAGCCATTAAACCTGGAAAAGATTTGCACCTGGTGGACCCAGAAGCTATTTGACTTAGGGTTAAAAAATTAAATATAACTATCATTTAACTCCTGGAATTCTCAACCCATTTGCTGAATTTTTCCCTCTCCCTCCCCCGAAAAAAACCCAAGAGCTACGTGGAGCCTAGGGGAAGTCTGTCTTACTTTCTTTGTAAGAAATCCTTACAACAGTCCTTTGTTGGGCAAAGTTGAATGAGAACAAATAACAAAAATAGACAAAATCATTCCTCGCCCCAAATCTCTACCCCTGTTTTATGTATGTATTTCCCACCAATTCTACTACTTCACTAGATCAAGATCTAGGAATCAGGTTTAAGTGATTTGCGCAAGGTCACACAGCTAGTAAATGTCAAGTGTCTGACCAGGGATTTGAACTCAGGTCTTTCTGAGTCTAGGATTGGTGCTCCATGTACTTTATGACCTAGCTGCCTCACATCCAGGATCATCTCCTAATTGATATGTGGCTCTGGAGGAGACAGTGAGGCTGGTGACTTAAGAAAGCACTCCCCTCCCTCAAATCCAATTCATGTGTTTGTCATGGCATCATCTCCATGGTGTCATGGTTTTCTTTGAGAATGAAGGACAAACATCACCATCAGATCTAGGAATAGGAATTGTGATTTCACTGGAATTTCCAGATAGGAAAACTCATTTACTAATATTTATCATCAGCTGCTGTAAACTGTCCAGAACACTAAGAAGTTAAATGATATACAATATCCCAGAGACATGTGTTGTAGACAGAATTTGAATCCAGGGGTTCATAATTAGAAGGTCAGTCCTTTCCTACTACATTACATTGCTTCTTTAGAGACATAAAGATAGAGATGGAAATAGAGAGAACAAGCTAGAGACCAAAATCTCTGCCAGCCACAACAGTTCCCATGTTTCTGTGTTCAGTTCTGCTTATCACAAAATAACAAAAACCTTGCTGCTAGCTATATCAGTACCTGCTATCAGTATTATTAACATAACCATGTGAATATTCTTTAAATTTTATTTATTTAAGGCAATGGGGTTAAGCGACTCGCCCAAGGTCACACAGGCAATTATTAATTATCTGAGATCAGATTTGAACTCAGGTCCCTCCTGACTCCAGGATCAGTGCTCTATCCATTGTGCCACCTAGCTGCCCCATAACCATGTGAATATTTAAGCTTTAAACTGTACTAAGACCTTTGGGACACCCTGTGTTTGTTTTTTGAGTTGTCCTTCATTCTCCAAGAAGATCATGATGTTAAGTAAATGATGTCTTGATATTCATATAATTTGAGTTAAAGTGAGTATTGTGCAAAGACACCATTCTCACTTTCTCTTCCAGAGCCATATGAATCCAGTGATCTGATATAATAGGAACAAGATGAGTGGTGTTAGTCTGGATATAATGGAAGACTTTGGTCTTTTAGATGTAGGTCTTTCCCATAACACTAAGACATCTAGGTGCTATGGTATTAAATAAGAGAAGATTCTGACTTTTGCAGAAGCTACCAAATGTCAAAATCTTGAAATAACTTAGCTGTATAGAATAGATACTATTCTTTAGTATCACAGAATTTAACTCACCACCAGTCCCTTCTCATCAGGACAGTGGTGGAATCAGTAGCTAGACT
Organism: Macrotis lagotis; assembly: GCF_037893015.1. NCBI lineage: Eukaryota > Metazoa > Chordata > Mammalia > Peramelemorphia > Peramelidae > Macrotis > Macrotis lagotis. Next base: position 38,381,089 of record NC_133659.1, on the reverse strand, counting down.
CAGAGAAGTGATTTGTCCAAGGTCACTTAGATTATGAGCGGAAGACCTGGGAGCCAAATCTTAATTTTGTATTCTTGTATTCTGGTCCCTAGATTATACAAATCAAATGACTATACTGAGAAGGTGTGACCTCAATGTCTGTACTATTGCACTGAGTTAGCACTAAGAGAGAGATACAAAAGATGAAGGAGAAGACTGTGTATGTTCCCAAGCCTAAAACTATCAAGAAGATTAAATTCTGAGATGATAGCAGATTTTTAAAAAGGAACCTGTTTTTATCACAGGATCCTGCTATTGCCTTCTCTATTGTTATCATCTACATTTTGTACCCCAGTTTTCATTACTCTCCCTAGCAACTTTCTTGATGTTGCCATGGTCCTGGTAAGACAATAGGAACCCAGACAATATTGGAGCTAGTAGGCAGAGTGGGTAGCTTGTGCTCCTGCAACTACTATTATTGCCACTACCACTACTACGACTGCTACTACTACTACTACTACTACTACTACTACTACTACTGCTACTATCACTACTGCTACTATTACTGCTACAATTACAACTACCACTATCGCTACTACTACAATTACCACCATCACCGCTACTACTACCACTATTACTACTACAACTACTACTACTACTACTACACTACCACTACTACCACTACTACCATCACTGCTACTGCTACTACTGCTATTACTACATCAAAAATCACTACTACAAATGCTACTATTGCCTCTGCTACTATTAATTATTATTATTATATTTCTATATTATATAATGTTAATAAAAATAGAGCATACATTTATAAAGTACTTTTAAGTTTTGCAAAGTGTTTTACAAATATAATCTCACTGATTCTCACAATGATCTTGGGAAGTAGATGCTATTATTATTATTCCTTTTTGAAAGACAGATAATCATGGCACTGGGCTCTAGCCCAGGAAGGGCAGGGGTACCATGAAAACAGGAGGTACCAGAGTGTCTCCTAGTCTTCCCCTATTGCCCGGGGGAAAAAAGGTTCCCTCCTGCCAACACTATTATTATTCTCTCTTTTCACAATAGAAGAAAATTTCTCCTCTAAAAAATGTGGGTATGTTTGTATATATGCAATTACTTTGACACAAGGAAAAGGAATTTGCAGATGAGATGAATTGCACTGATCTGGGAGATGCCACAGTGACTGATGCTGTTTAATGTTTGAGGGAGTCAGACACTGGGGAGAAGTGCACTCAGTTAGCTGGTACTAAAACCGGAGACCAGAGGAATATATTATAGGCAAACATCTGGTCTGTCCATCAACCCCCTTCCATTAGTATCACCAAGGTGTGGTGGCTGCATAATGGGACTTCTTTCCCTCCACAAGAATGCTCATTCTTTATGGTTTAGCCTAGTTTAAGTTGCATATAAGAAACAGTTAAATGACTCAGTCATTAGAGAATTTGGTCTGGAGGTAGAAAGACAAGTTTGAATCCAGCCTCAGGACAAGTCATTTAACCTGATTTCCTTAATCCACTGGAGAAATGGCAAGCCACTCTAGTATCTTTGCCAAGCACACACACACACACACACACACACACACACACACACACACACACACACACGAAGCCCAAAAACCATAGACACTATGGATCACAGAGTCATGAAGAGTCCTACACAACTGAAGAACAAGACTTGCATTAAAAAGTGTTGAGGGGGAGGGAAAAAAGAATGTATTTAGGGAATATTATTTTTGCCTACTTAATTCTCTTAGAAGTGACTCTAGACCTTGCCTCTAAGGATGATCTTGAGCAGAGGTAGGAGAAGTAGCAATGGTTGAAGGTACCTGGTCAATCTGTTGCATGAGGAATAATAATAATTGTGGTGGTGGTTCAGTCATTTTCGGTCATGTCCAACTCTTTATAAACCCTTTATAAACTCTTTATAAAGCATTTTACATTTATGATTTAATTTCATAGAAATACCATGGGGGTAAAAGCTATTATTAGCCCCATTTCTATTTTTAAGAAAACTGAGGCTAAGAAGCTAAGTGATTTAGCCAGGGTCACATAACTATTAAGTATCTGATGCAGAATTTGAACTCGGGTCTTCCTGACTGTGGAATCAGTACTTTGGCCACTGTACCTAACAGTCTTCTTTACAGTTTGATAGATACTTAAGGAAGCAAAAAGTTCATCTTGAGTTTTTTTAAGACTATATTGAGATTGTTCCATTTTCTTATTTTTTTTAAATATAAAAGGATCATCTAGCCAGAATGAGGCAGGCATGGATAATCACACTCTTTGTTCTCCCCTGACTTTTTGAATCCTTGACTTCTTTCACAGCTCACTCATACCCCACTTCTGAAAAAGACCTTTTCTAGAACCCTAGGTGCTAGATCCTTTACCTTTCTGGTTATCTCCCATCTATTCTATGCATCCTGTACATATCCTCCTGGGTTTCCTCTCCCTACCTGGACTACACTCCTGGATTGGACTCTAAGAGTCCAACTTCTCCTCACTTTTTCTCACCCATTCTTTTGTCTTGGTTTTCTCCCATTCCTGGGGTGCTCCTCCCCTTCCTTACCTCCTCTTTCTGAATCTTTTTACTGTCTCTTCCTCATTTTATTGGTGAGAAAATTGACATGTGAAATGACTTGCCCACGGTCACTCAGGGCAGGATCTGAGGGCAGGATCAATCAATCAGTCTATAAAAATCATTGAGTGCCTTCTATGTGTCTTGCTGTTATTCTTTCTTTTCAATTTAGTCCAACTTTTTATGACCACATATGAGGTTTTCTTGGTAAAGATAATGGCATGGCTTGCTATTTCCTTCTCCAGTTTGGTTTTTTACAGATAAGGAAATTGAGGCATACAGAATTAGTAACTTGGCCAGGGTCACATAGTACTGAGGCTGAATTTGAACTCAGGTCTTCCTAATCTCAGGTTGGACATTCAATCCTGGTTGTTAAGCATGGGATCAAGCAATGTAAATAACAATGAACAAAAACAACCAAAAAACCCACTAAAACCAGTCCCTTCCCTCAAGGAGATTACAATCTAAAATAGGAAAGGGGAGATAACAGATAAAAGCAGGGAAAGAGGAAGACTACCAAGGAGGGGAATAGTGGACAAGTAGTATATCCTGATGAGATGAAAAGTTTGTTGCCAAAATCTTTAACTTCCAGTGTCTACAGTTCTTCTCTTTCTACTTTAATTTAAATTATACATAAATATATATTGCATACTATATAAATATATTATATAATATGTATAAATTTAATATTTAAAGTTTTATATATAACATATACACTTTATATAAATTAAAATATCTATCCATCCAAATATCATCTAAAGTGAAATCCTTCCTTAAATGGAGGTTTTGGACTGCATGGTTCCATCCTTCATTCAGAAGGGCAGAGATAAAAATTTAGGTCTTCCTGTCTCTCAGACCAGCACTTTATTTCAGGATGCTTCAGATGAAGGTTAGATAGTCCCTTGCAAAGAAAATTCCTATTCATCTGGGTTCCTCTGAGATTGTTTTCCTGAGACTCTATAACCCTGGAACTAAGGTTCTAGCAGCTCTAGCATCCTTTCTGACGGTGCCTCTCCTGGCCACTGTCCCCATTTGCAGGTCCTTCTGGGGATGCAGTGCTTGGGCTCCAGGCCTGCTGGCTGAATTCTCTATCTCCTCTCTGTCCTCATCTCCTACTGTTCCAAAGCCACATTACTTTCATTACCCACACTACTTATACTTAAGCTATTTTTAGTATCCTTTCTTTTAAGAAATTAAATCAAGGGAACTTAATGAGCATAATTTTTTTAAAAAGAAAAATTCACAGCAAGTGCAGCAGAAAGCTAGAGAATTGGTTGGCGGGTCCCTCAAAACCAGCCATTTCCTTCTGCAATACAATAGTTTATTTTTGGACAGCAGCCCCCACATCTTACAAATGCTGCTCCAAAGTTCAGCATACATTAAAAAGAAAAAGAAGACTCCCCCCATCAGTGTTCAAAGAAAAGAGCCTGGTGTCTCAGAGGGAGGCTAGGAGACAGTTCCAGAGAGAGAGGCAATGGAAGATTTGCCAGGGCTAATTGCTTACAGTGCCTTAAAATGGGCCAGTTTTTCTGCCTTACACCTAATCAGCATGAAACACATAGGGGTGAGAAATTAGTTCAGCTCGCTCATCATTATTTGAGACTGATAGATAAATAGATAGATAGATAGATAGATAGATAGATAGATAGATAGATAGATGGATGAATGGATGGATAGATGGATAGATGAATGGGTGATTGAATAGGTAAATAGATATACAAATAAGTAGATATTTAGATGGACAGATATTTAATTTATATATAGTATAAAATGTATATGTTATATATAAAATTATATTTATATAGTAAATTATATAGTAAATATATAGTAAACATACTATATATTATATATTTATATAATTTGTAATATTTATTAATATATTAATTCAATTTCAAGTAGACAGAGAAAAATTGTGGACACTGGAATTTAAAGATTTTGACCACACACTTTTCAGCAGAACCTCCATCATTATTTGGGGAGGCAGGGTCAAACTAGATTATAACTGACATCAAGGAATGATTGGCTGGTATGTCCTTCAAAACCAGCCATTTCCTTCTGCAATACAAATTGTTTATCTTTGGACACCAACTTCTACCCAATATCTCACAAACGTTGTTCCAAATTTCAGCATGCATTAAAAAGAAAAGGAAGACCCCCCCACAGTCTCACCCCAGATTAGTGTTCAAGGAAAAAAGTTTGGAATGAAATTCCATAAACCTGAAGTTCTAAAATGAGGTTAAGTCACAAGTTAAGCCAGTTCCTCAGCTAACTAAGGGCTACCCCAGCAGCTAGGATCTGGTGGTTAGCTCTTCATTCTTCCTCAGGTCATAATGGAACACTTTCATCTGTTAACACTAATCCAGAAATGTTCAAAAGTCTACTGATTAATCTCCCAGGTATGGCACACATGTTCCTGAATCTTGATTCTGGAGTTAGCAATAAATCCTCACAAGGCCAAAGTCCCAAGCATGCATGACTAGACTGCTTATGAGCATGCAAAGTCTTCTTATCTAGATGATGTCTCTAGCCCAGGGAACCAGGAGAGAGTGTTGCAGCTGCTCCTTGAATTAGTGAGATTCCATGACCCATCCAACTTAGGACAACTAAGTGGCACAGTAAATAGAGCATTGGCTTTAGAGTCAGGAGGACAGGATTTCCAATCCAGCCCCAGACACTTGACTCTTATTATTTGTGTGATCTTGGTCAAGTCACTTAACCCTGACTGCCTTGTATCCAGGACCATCTTCAGTTATCCTGATTCCTATCTGACCATTGGACCCAGATGACTCTGGAGGAGAAAGTGAGACTGGTAACTTAGCATGAAAGCCCCTCACTCAAATCCAATTCAAGTGCTTGTCATGGAATCATCTTCTCAGATATTATGGTCTTCTTCGAAAATGAAGGACAAACATTATTATCAATCAGCCAATCTAAAGTGTGTTGATCCTCTAGGGATCTAGGAATATTTTCTTTAGAATTTTGCTTTAGGTCCCACCTTCTCTTAAGTGTTCATCGCCTTTCTCCATATCTTTCCACAGATTGTTCACAATGCCTAGAATGCTTTTTCTCCTCCCCACTATTTCTTGACCACCTGCTTCCATTGCAGGGTCAACTTAGAATTTCTGAACTTGGGTGCTCTCTCAGAGTGGCACAAAGCAATGTGCGAATGATCCTTTTCCCCATTTTTCCTCATTCCTCAAGGGAATGCCCACTTCCTCATTTCCTTCAAGATTCAACTCAGGATGGAGCCAAGGTGGCGGCATGAAGGCAGGAATTCCCAGAAACTCACTCCCCAAAAAACTTCAAAAGCTGTCAAATTATTACTCTAGCCAAAATTTAGAGGGACAGAACCCACAGAAAGACAGAGTGATACAATTTCCTAGTCAAGGCAACTTAGAAGTTCTGAGGGAAAGGACTGTTTCACCAGGAAAAGGCTACTGCAAGAACAGCTGCAGCACAATGCAGTTGAGCCAAGTGCCTAGATCCCTGGGGGTGCCTGGGCCTGTGGCAGAGGGGGCAGTTTCCAGACATCCTGCCCCAGGGATCACCAGGAACAGCTTGAAGGGGTGGTGAGAGAACTCTGCTACATCAGAGTGAGTGTGGAACAAGTGCTGGCCTCAGAGCAGCCCTGCAGTGAGAACCTGCAATGGGAATCAGGAAGACAGTCTGCACCTCCAGAGCACAGCCCACAGATGGTAAGGGGGTCGGGGTATACTGCAGAGGTTTCTCTGCTCTCCCTGGGGCAGGACTCTGCTGTTTGCCCACATCTGAATCCAAGTTGCAGTTTGGGCTCCCATACCACCATAGCCAAGCAGGGACTCTCCTCATAGCTGCACAGCAGCAGGGCAGAGGGGAGGGCCTGTGGTCATCTACATACCAAAACACAGGCAAGAGAGCAGTCAAAGCCTCTCATAAGGCCTTGGAGAAATTAAGGTCCCTGTGGGTTGTCCCCAAAACTCCCAAAGCCTTGGAAGTACTGTAAATCAGTCATAGGCTGAGAAAATGAGCAAACAAAAGAAAAAGAAGAATATGACTATAGAAAATTACTTTTGTCCCATGAAAGATGACAAAATCGAAGCTTCTGTCTCCAAGAGAAATAGAAAACAGACTCAGGCTATGGATGAGCTAAAAAAAAAGTCTTTAAAAAGCAATTAAGGGAGGCAGAGGAAAAAATTGGGAGGAGAAATGAGAGCAATGCAGATAAATCATGAAAGCCAAATCAGCAGTTTGGTGAAAGAAAAAAACAAACAAGCAAAAAATACAGAAGAAAATAATATGGTATAAACCAGTATAGGCAAAATGGAAAAAGCAACACAAAAGGCAAATGATGAGAAGAATGCCTTAAAAAGCATAATTGGCCAGCTGGAAAAGAAGATAGAAAAATTATCTGAAGAAAATAACTCCTTCAAATGCAGAATGGAACTAAGGGAAGCTGATGAATTTTCAAGAAATCAGGAAGAAATAATACTATTCCACCCCCCCCAAAAAAAAACCTAAATTAGAAGAAAATGTGAAATATCTCATTGGAAAACAACTGACCTCAAAAACAGAACCAGGAGAGATAATTTAAAAATTATTGGGGTTACCTGAAAGTCATGGCCAGGAAAAGAGCCTAGACTTCATTTTTCAAGAAATAACACAGCAAAATTGCCCTGAGATCCTAGCAGCAGAGGGAAAAAAATAGAAATTGAGGGAATTCATTAATTCCCTCCAGAAAGAGATTCCAAAAGAAAAACTTCCAGGAATATTATAGCCAAATTTCAAAACTCCTAAGTCAAAGAGAAAATACCAAAAGTTTCCAGAAACAAACAATTCAACTACTGTGGCTCTATACTCAGGATTACACAGGATCTGACAGCATCTCCATTAAGGGCTAGTAGGGCTTGGAATATGATATTCTGGAAGGCAAAAGATCTTGGTTTGCAACTGAGATTCAACTACCCAGCAAAACTGAACATCCTCTTTCAGGGGAAAAGATGGATTTTCAATAAAACAGGGGACTTTCAAACTTTTGTATTGAAACAACTAGAGCTGAACAAAAAGTTTGATCTCCAAGTACAGGATTCAGGTGAACAATAGAAGGGGTGGAAGAGAACGACTAACTATGAGGAACTTAATGATGTTGAAGTGTTTGTTTTCCTGCATGGGAAGAAGATATTGATGACTCATATGAACTTTCTCATTTATAAGAGCAGTTAGAAGGAGCATAAATAAACAAGGCACAGGAAGGAACTGAATATAATGATATAATATAGTAAAAAGATAGAGTCAATGAGTGATAAAGGAAAGTACTGGGAGGAAGAGAAAGTACTGGGAGGAAGAAGGGGTTAAAATATTTCACATAAGAGTCAAGAAAAAGCTTTTTCAATGGAATGGAATGGGGTAAGATGAGGGGGAATAAGTGAGCCTTCATTTTTATCAGAAATGGCTCATAGAGAAAATAACATACATACTTAATAGGGTATGGAAATCTATCTTACCCTAGAGCAAAATGAAAGGGAAGGGATGGTATAAGGGGAGATAGGGGGAGGGAAGGAGGAATAGGTGAGAGAAGAGAGGGAAGATAGTGGGAGAGGGTAAAAGGAATAAATGAGAGTGGGAAGGAATAGAGTAGAGGGAAATCCAGCTAGTAATAGCTGGGAAAAATAATGAAGCAACTTTGATGGGCATATGATAAAGAAGGTATCCCAGAGCCAGAGCCAGAGCCATTGGAATCTGAACACAGACTGAAGTACATTTTTTCTCTCTCTCTCACTATTCATGACATTTCTCATCTTTTGGGGGGGGAGGGGGTTTATGTTTATTCTCACAAGATGATTGTAGTAATATAAAATAAATAAACCAAAAAAAGACTCAACTCAGATGACCCATTTGCACACCAAAACTTTCCTTATGTCCTAAATTGTGTGACTCTGTTTTCAATCACTCTCCTTCCTAGTCCCTCTTCCCCTTGGCTGCCCAAAGCACAAGTTTCAGTGGCTCCTTATTGTTTCAAGTACCAAATACGAATTTCTCCATAAATGTAAAATCTTTTATCCTCTGGCTCCAACTTACCTTTCCATATTGAGTTCCTATCAATCCTCCTCAAATACTCAACAGTTCAGACAAACTGGTCTATCTACTGGCCTTTATTCAATATTTAATTTTCTTTCTCCATACTTTTCTACAGGTTGGTAATCCTCTCCCTAGAATGCATTCCGCCCCCCCCCCCCCAGCTTCATTCAAACCTTGGTTCTAATCAAGGCTCAGGTACCACCTTCTTACCATAATTTGATCATATTCCAATTGTCCTAAATAAAACAGGTCTGCTTGTCTGTTTCCATTCTGAATGCCTGTCATGTGGTGAATGTCTATGGAATCAGAGGAATAAAGACTGAATGTGGCTCCCCACACTGAATACAGTATTTCAGACACTATTTGGCTAGAGTAGAATACAGGGAGATTGTTGCCTAGACACAATCTGAGATACAAAGTGATAGACTGTCCTGGAAGGAAGGTAAGACTCCCAGTGGTCCTTGAGGTCCTATTTGAAGTAGCAATAAATACAGAGATCTCCCCCCAAATACTTCTTGAAACAAAATTTTAAAAAACACCAGACCTGACATTGAGTGGGATGTCTAAGGGAAAAAAAATCACAAAGAATCACTTTGTCATTCCACATTGGGTTAGGGAGACAGAGACACTGTGGTCTATGGGAATGGGCTCTATCTAAGAGTACAAGTGAAACATTGTAGAGCCATCTCACCTATTTATCATCTCCACCATGTACACTGGGAAATATATTGACTTTGTAGAGCAAGGACAGGTTAAGGAAGATCTCAGAAACCAGGAAGGAGAGTTTAGCTTCTAAGTTTTTGATCCCATCTTCTTTTCCATACTTAACATTTTATTCCTGAGTGCCTTAGCACAGGCTGACTTACATATCTGGAAGACACTTCCCTTTCATTTTTGTTTTTTGGAATCTTGGGCGGCTAGGTTGGCACAGTTGATAGAGTATCAAGCCTAGAGTCAGAAAGAATTGAGTTCAAGTCCAACCTTAGATATTTCTTAGCTGTGTGATCCTGGGTTAGTCACTTACCCCCCCATATGTTTCAGTTCTCTCAATGGAAATCCTAGCGTTACCCTTCATCACCAAGGAGAATAAGTTAATCAACATAGTCAATTAGAACACTCATTTATGATTACATTTTTTAAATTTCTATGTCACACTGCATTTTGTGACAATAAATATAAACTTATCCAAAGTTCCAGGACGTGCTTCCTCTGATTTTATGATGTTTCACTCATAAGCAGGAAAACTTCAGTTGATTGCGACTCCCATCATGCCTCCTTCATTTCTGTGTCCTGCTCCTTCCCCCACAGCTTCTCCATTCTTCCACTTCAGGCACTGGATCCTTTCAACTTGACAAGTCATATTTTCAACTCGGAACAATTTCTCTCCCCCCAAATATAAGCAAAGTTGTGAGATACTAATGTGGGGAATTAAAATAACATTCCAGGGACTCTTTTCTAGGCAAGCAGTAAAATTTCTGGTTTTCTAACAACCTTCTTTATTAATCTATTGATGCATTAGTACATAAATTCAGCTTCCTGGGGCATCGTTTTCAGTAGCTGCCCAGTTCCTATTCTTGGCATTTTTAAGGTTGTTTTATGTCTTTTGAAAGTTTCTAATGGAAAAACTATAATTAAGAGCCCCCAACTTGCTAATTTATTTTATATCTATGGGACTTTACTCTAGCCAAATTAGAATATGTTGCAGCCTCATCACAAAACAAAGCTGTTCTGAGCTAAGGGATATTTTAAGGAAAAGTGAATGTTTAATCTGCTGTAACTTTTTTTTTAAACTAGGCTATGTTAGTTTGTTTAAATATTTTCCTTAAGGGGTACATCACTTAGAACTTTGGAATCACTGTTTTGCCATTTGGGTTGCTAGTTAACACAATTCACTATTTTTCCCCCCTTAAGGGAGACTTACAAAATAGTAATATTTTCACTGAAGATTCCTTCTATGATAGCTAGCTCTTAGGAACAAAAATTATGAGAGGCACCAGACCTGGAATGCTCCCCCCACGAAAAAAAGTATCATCAAAAGGGTACAAATGGAGAACTGGACACAAAGCATTTTTCTTCTTAATTCTTGAGTGTTTGGATTTTGGGGTGGGGGTGGAAGCAGTAGTCGGGTTTGTTTGTTTGTTTTTTAGTTTTTGCAAGGCAATAGGGTTAAGTGGCTGAGAAAATTGCTTTTGAACGCTGTATTGTTGAGAGGAGCTGGGTCAGTTCTTAGTTGATCATCACACAATGTTGCTGTACCAAGTTCTGGTTCTGCTACTTCACTCAGTATCTGTTCATGTGTCTCTAGGTTTTTCTGAAATCTACCTGCTCATGATTTCTTAAAGAACGGCAGTACTCTGGGGGTGGCTAGGTGGCGTAGTGGATAAAGCACCAGCCCTGGAGTCAGGAGTACCTGGGTTCAAATCCAGTCTCAGGCACTTAATAATTACCTAGCTGTGTGGCCTTGGGCAAGCCACTTAACCCCATTTGCCTTGAAAAAACCTAAAAAAAAAAAAGAATGGTAGTACTCTGTCAAATTCATATAACATAATTTGTTCAGCCATTGAGAGGCATCCCCTCAATTTCCAATTCTTTACCAACACAAAAAGAGCTCTTTATTGTATGGATTTAGATAAATTTTGATAAGGGGTCCATCAGCTTTTGTAGAAGGAAGGAAATGGCAAACCTCTTCTGTATCTTTGCCCTAAAAACCCCAAATGGGGTAATTAAGAGTCAGTCATGATTGAAAACCATTTGAACAACAAAAATAACAGCCATTGGCTTTCCCTTTAGAGTTCTTCACTGACTCTTGATAAAGGGACAGATTTATATCCTACCTCTCATATAGAGTGACTGTGTGACACTGGCTAACTCGGTTACCCTCTCAGAACTCTAGTTAACTCTCTACTCTGTAAGGTATAGAGAAGATGTTGACCTGATGAAGAGATTTCCTCATATTTCTTATACTAATTAAATCAGAGAGCTAGTCTCTTGTATAGAACTTAGGGTTGTGTGTGTGTGTGTGTGTGTGTGTGTGTGTGTATGTGTGTGTGTGTGTGGCAAATTAAAGGTTAATCTTCCACTTTATGTGATCACCCTCCCCTTGAAACATCACTGAGATATTTTTGGAGATTCATTTCATCAAATATCTGGACATGACCTTTGAGTTTCTCTTTAGTCTTGGAACTTTTACTTCCATGTTCTTTCTGTGTTACCAGTGTATGATTGCTGGCCCTGGTCTCTATCCTTCCTCATAAGATAGATGAGTGAGGGTCAGTATCCTTTTTTTTATTTTTAAAAGAAGTTTATTGAAACCATTTGCCTTAATCATTTCTGTAAATATCCTTCTCCCGACTCTGCACTGAACTCCTTATAATAAAGAAAAAATAATTTATCAAAAAACAGTGTGCTTGAAAAAATTTGCCACATTCTGTCCTCATAGCTCTTAGCCTCTTTGCCATACAGAAGGTCAGTATTTCTTCACAATCTTAATGACTAAATTTATCAGAAAATGATTAAACTACCCGTGACAGTTGAATTCCTGCATAGTTAAGTCACTTTATAGAAAGCCTTAGATGAACTTCTGTTTTTCAGTCTCCATAGTTCATAACTTATCAAGCAAAAAGGACAAATGGGCAGACAAATGGACTTAGAAACCAAACATCCGACTGAATTTCCCTTTTGAACTTAGGATTGCCTTGCTAGTCGTTTTCCTGTGGACAGCACTGGACTTAAGCAGGTGATCTGAGTTAAGTTTTGACTCTAACAATTTGATAACATGGAGTAGAAATGTTTTAGAAAAAGATCTTGGAATATGAGTGAACTGCAAGCTCAATTTGAGCCAGTAGCATAGTCTCACAAAGCTGTGAGTCATTAAGAGATACATAGCTTCCAATAAGCTACTCTTCCCAGCAGGTATCTGGAGTTCTGTAGCCACTTTTTTTACAATCCTAGAAGGACTTAGGTCTCCTTCTAACTATGGTCATTGTCTCCTGCTCCTAGTAGTGGATTATTCCAAAGTCTACCCAAGCAATGGGCCAGAGGAATACTGGCTCCTCAGCTGAGAAAATTCCAACTCAATAATTCGAATCAGAAATCCTAAAGACCTTTTGTAATATTCTGTTCTTTTATAGCAGGGCTCCAAGTCACATCCTTTAGAAAAAGAGTGCCAGCAAGACCCAGTGATTCAGGTGAAGAGCCCCATGGGTAAAGATTTGTAAATTTGCTCCCTTATATAAACCCCCTCTGATGTTTGTCCTTCATTCTCGAAGACCATGATATTAGGGAGGTGATGCCATGACAAGCACATGAATTGGACTTGAGTGAGGGGGCAATGCTAAGTCACAGCCTCACTTTCTCCTCTAGAGAATCTGGGTCCAGTGGACAGGTGTGAATCATGACAACTGGATATGACCCTGGATGCAAGGCAATCAGGGTTAAGTGGCTTTCCCAAGGTCACACAGCTAGTAAATGTCAAGTAGTCTGAGGCTGGATTTGTATTCCTGTCCTCCTGACTCCAAGACCACTGCATCACCTAGCTGCCCTTAAACCCCTCTAAATGACAAATAAATGTTCATTCACTTAACTACATGATTTTACCTCATCATTTCATAATACAGAATAACATGTCAAAGAGGTTGTAGAATTCATGACTTTTGGTGATCTTCACATCCCCAATATATGAGAAGGCAAATGATATCTTTCCACAAAAATCTTCTTCTGTCCTTCTCTGAACTTGTCTAAAGCAGCCCAAACCTCCCCAGTTTTTCATATTTTTGGCTCTGGTGCCCTATGAAACACAAATGCTTCCTTATAGGGCTATAATCCTATGCCCTTCTGTGGAAAGCAGCCCTGAACTCCAGTGTGAATCCTCCATTGCCTCTCCATGGCTATGTAACAATGAGAGTATGATGGCATACTCTGATAAACAATATATGGTGGAATTCTGATTTTTAATCCACTTTGCTATCTGCTTCAGTTTTATGAGAGAGTTCATCCCATTCACATTCAGTTAAGATTACAAACTCGATTTCCCTCCATCCAATCTTCCTGATTCTAACTGATGCTCCCTCAATCTGTCTTCCCTTCTTTCAGACCCCTTCCCTTTTCTTCCTCCTTTCCCCTTTTACTTTTCCCCTCCCTTCCCTTCTATCAACCCCTCCTTCTCCTTCTTTTCCTTTTCCCCTCCTATTTCCCTATAGAATTGATAAATTTCTTTTTTTAATTGATATTTTATTTTTCCATTTACATTACAAAAGTTTTGCAACATTCATTCACATGTATATACATATTTTTAAGTTACAGCATTCTCCTTCCACCCTCCCTCCTCACCCCCTTTCCCTCAGTGACAATCAGGTGAATTTTGTATGTACACATGTGTTTAACATGTTTGCAGTTAGCCATTTTCTGTATGAGGAATTAGGATTAAGAGAAAAGGAAGCAAACCGTGAGATAGGAAAGAAATACATAAAAGAAATTTTTAAAAAGTGAATGTAGTGTTCATTTGATTCTGTAGGATTTTTTGTTTTGTTTTGTTTTGGGTTTTTTTCCAATGGATGGGGAATGACATTGTCCATTATCAGTCTCTGAGAGTTGTCCTAGCTCTCTGAACTTCTGAGAGGAGCTACATCCATAAATGTTTAAATCCAACTGAGATTGTATGTTCTGGAATATTCCCTTTTCAAATAGTTTATTTATTTGTCTTTCCAACTTACCAATTTTTTGCAAGGTTTTTAGTTTTACATTTTTCTTCCTCTCTTCATCCCTTCCCCCTCCCCCTGACAAAAAGCAATTTGTTATAGGCTCTACATTTATAACCATGCTAAACAATAGATCATGTTGTGAGAGAAGAAACAAATCCAAATGAAAGAAAGAAAACATTAGGAAAAAAATGACAGGGGCAACTAGGTGGCACAGTGATTAGAGCACTGGCCCTGGAGTCAGGAGGTCTTGAGTTCAAATCCAGTCTCAAACACTCTTGGGCAAGTCACTTAACCCCATTGCCTTAAAATTAAAAAAAAAAAAGAAATGACATAATACATCAGACAACTTTTAAAAATTGAAGATAAGTAGCTTTGGTCTTCATTTATACTCCACATTTCCTTCTCTGGATATGGATGGTATTTACCATCATAAGTCTTTTTAAATTGTCTTTGATTATTGTACTGCTGAAATAACAACTCCATCATAATTGATCATCACTCCATGTTATTGTTAGCATTATAATGTTCTCGTTCTGCTTGTTTCACTCCAAATCAGCTCGTTCATGATTTCTTAAAGAACAATGATGTTTATGGAATATTCTCTCTCTCTCTCTCTCTCTCTCTCTCTCTCTCTCTCTCTCTCTCTCTCTCTCTCTGCAAGGAAGTAGGGTTAAGTGACTTGCCCAGGGTCAAACATCTAGGTAATTAGTGTATTTGAGATGGGATTTGAACTTAGGTTCTCCTAACTTCAGGGCCAGTGCTCTATCCACTGCACCACCTAGCTGTCCTATGGAATACTCTCTTTAAAAAAAATCTGGTATATTCTTTTTGCCTTCACCTGAAACTTGTTCACATTTCATCATCTAGTATTCTGAAATTTTCCTTTAAGCTTATACCAGGAAATAGAAAAAAATGTAACAAATTTAGCACCATTTCTGTAGCAAATTTTTCTCATCATAAATAATGGAAGTACAATATTTATATTCTTAATATTTCACTACTAAGTGGAAATGGTACTCAAGAAGGCAGAGTCAAATCTGAACTAAAGGCAACTGGACAATTTTAAAGATAATCAAGGACACTTTAAAAAAATTTTCAAATAAAATGACAGATCAAAAAGAATAATAAATAATATATTTACCTAAAAGAAAACTGAAAAGATTTCTGTATTTGCCAACTTATGTACTTAATTTCTCATTTCAATAAAATAAATCAAGTTTCTCCTAGATGAAAATATGAAGAGGCATCTAAGTGGACAAAGTTCTGGACTTGGAATCAAAGAGAATTAAGTTTAAAACTTACCTCCAACACTTAAGAATAGTATGATTCTGAGCAAGTCATTTAACCTTTTTCAGACTCAGTCATCTGTAAAATGGGGATAACAATTGTTTTTAGGTTTTTTGCAAGGCAAAAGGGGTTAGGTGGCTTGCCCAAGGCCACACAGCTAGTAATTATTAAGTGTCTGAGGCCAGATTTGAACTTAGGTACTCCTGACTCCAGGGCAGGGGCTCTATCCACTGCGCCACCTAGCCACCCCCCAATATTTTTTTAAAATTAAAATTTATTATTTCAACTACATGCAAAGATAGTTTTCAATATTCACCTTTTTTGTAAGATTTTGAGTTCTACATTTTTCTCCCTCCATTCTTTCCCTTCCCCTTCCCCTCGACCAGTGAATACTCTGGTGCAGGTTAGGCACGTATTCATGTTAAAATAATTCCATATTATTCATGTTGTGAAAGACTCTCACTTCTTTCACATAATACATGGCCAAAATACATTTGGGATGATTTTATCACCATCTTGGCTCATATAAGTAGGGAATGTATAGATGCACTTTATCACTTTATCTCAAAGTAATACAAAGATCATTTTCCACTCGGAAGCATATAAATTCATAATACTATCAGATATTTTATGAAAAGGAGCATTCCTTTTTGTTATTGGAATAATTTGCTCTTGTGCATCCATTCATTTATTCATGATCAAAAATTCACTTTGCCTAATTGATAAGTGTGCAAAATTCTTATAATTCTTTGTAAACTTGTTGGTCATCATTCATTCTTATCTGTAAGTTATTGAATACTACTCTTGGTTATTTGCTTTTGTTTTGCGCAACCTATACTTTTGAAGCTTAGGGCTGTGAATTTGCAACTGAAGTGTATTTTGTTAATTTTAAAAACATGAATCAAAAAAGCTTTATTTTCAAAGACATGCTGTCAACATCTTATGGATAAATTAAGATAGACAAAGTAACTGCTCTCACTGTTTGACCAGAATGGAAAGCTTAATAAACACAGCACGGAAAGATTCTTAAACTAGAGTGTATCCACCTCCAGAGAAAGAGATAACAAATGGAAATATGTATAGTATGGTTTTTACATGTATGTGTATGAGTATATATGTATGTTTATAGAGATCTATGCATGTGTATCAGAATTTTTAAAATTAATCTTATTTTTCCAAATACACATTATGAAAGTCTTTCAACATTCATCCATATGCATATGTATATTTTTAAGTTACATAATTTCCTTCCACTCTTCCCTTCCCATTGCCCTCCCCTCAATGGGGAACAGTCAGATGAATATGATACATTTGTGTTTAATATGTTTACAGGGTAGTCATTTTTAGTGAGGAAAGGGAAAGCAATATACAAGAGATATTTTTTAAAAAGTGAATGTAGTGTTCGTCAGATTCTGAAAGGGATTTTTGGTTTGCTTTGTTTTGGTTTTCTTCCTCTGAATAGGGGAATCTGATCTAACAGGGCTGTCCTAGCTTCTGGATTGCTGAGAGGAACTGCATCCATCAAGATTGTATATTAGAGTTTAATTGCAGTTTTTCTAGGGCAGGAGGGAAAAAAATAAAAGAAAGTACACAGTAGAGAACTAGAATTAGAAGGAAGCAAAGAAAAGCTGGATAGTTTTGAAAACAATGTGTACTATTTATTTTATATCTTGTCTTAAAATGGAAATTTATTGTTTGAGATTGAATCCTCCCTTCTGTGTATGTGATTTTTTTTTCTTTTCTCATCTTGTATTTAAAAGATTTAAAATGAATTTAAAAATTTACAACAAAACTACTCTAGAGTGGAATTTATAGTCGAAATTTAACACCCACAGAACAGATTCATTCCTCCCAAGGATGCACAAAAGTTGTCAATCAATTTTAGTCCCTGATGATGGCATACCAATGTTCACTTTTATAATCCTGGGGGCAAGGGCAGCCAGACATGGTTTCTCCTGCAGTTCCCGCCTGCTCCCAGCAAGTGTCCTCAGGAATTGTTTTATTCTAACTCTTGGCCATGGGAGCAGTAGCCTCTCAGCATCTTTGGTCAGGCAAGTTCAAAGGGAAAAGAATTGCCCTTAAACACAATAAGGATCTTCACTATTTTCCCTTCTGACAGTTCTCCCTGAGTCACAGCTTCAGGATATCTTACATCATAGATAAAAACTTCCTCTTATGGGGGGCTATTTCTCTATTTCTCCTACTGACTTCTCCAGAAAGTTCTCAACACATCTTTATTAGGACAATTACAAAACTGATGTCCATTTTCTCTCAGATATCTGGAAAGGGAGAGGGATAACCTAAGGAAAACTCAAGTTGTAAAGAGATGCCAAAGCATCTTAAAATTTTTGAATATTTCTTCTCTTTTTTGCAATTAATGGTTCTTAACTTCTATGTGAGATGGATGACTGGCAGTCTGGGGAAATCTTAGCGACCCTTTTTCAGAATGATGCTCTACAATTCATCAAACAGAATATATGGGATTACAAAGGACATCAATTTTATTGAAAGCTACCAAAATATTAAACTAAACCTCAAGCTTTAACCACAGGTAAAAAACCCTGCCCTAAAATATTACATAAAAGAGATTATTTAAATCATACCAGGCTATTTGTGACCTCTGAGTATTATTAGATGTTAATATCATTAAGTAGAAACCTTGAACAAATCACTTAATCGGGAGGCCTCATTTTTATCCTTTCTAAAATTTGGCATTTGACTTGAGTTCTGGATTCTTCCTGCTCTAGAACTATGATTCTATGATCTAAGTCCTTCAGGTTTACTCTCAGTCTTCCGGAACTCCTGTCAAAGAGGGGGTGGAGAAAGAGACTAGGACAAGTGACAGGTCTTGAGTCTGGACCACAGATGAGCAATCTTACTTTAGGAGACTTTTGGGGAGCTGTCAGATGAAAGGAACGGCGGAATTATTGTTATGGGGGCAGCTGGGTGGGGCAGTGGCTAGAGCACAGGACCTGGAGTCGGGAGGACCTGAGTCCAAATCTGTCTTCACATTTAATGATTACCTAGCTGTGTGACCTTGGGCAAGTTACTTAACCCCATTGCCTTGCAAAAAAACCCCAAAATCAATTTCTCTCTCTCTCTCTCTCTCTCTCTCTCTATGTATATATATATATTTTTTTTTTCTGGAGGAAAAAAATAAAGTATGTCTTTTCTCTTTCTCCCCTTCACTTTTCTCCCACAATGAAGGGGAAAGGAGGTGTGCCAAGGAGCTCCAGCCGTTTCACTCAAAGATGCATCATTTGTTATGGGGTGGGGGGTGGCTAGAGCACAGGACGCCAGGAGTTGGGCTCCCACCCGGCTGGGTGGCCTCGCTCAAGCCGCTTAACCCCGACTGTCCGGGCCCGGGGCCGTGGCCCTGTGCCGCCGCACTGAGCGCCAGGGGAGGAGGCGGGGGCCGGGCCGGTGGCTCGGCGGAGCCCCTCACTCACAGCCAGCCCATGGCCTGCACCTTCCACAGAGTCGGCCCCGCTCTCCGAGGCCGCTGGATTCAGATGGGGGGGGGAGGCGAGGCAGGTGCCGGCTCGGGCCCCGCTGGGCCGGGCCCCCTGGGCCGGGCCTCTCTGCCCTTCCCCAGGATCGGGCCCGCGCGTCCCAGGGCCGGGGGCCGGGCCGGGGCCGGGGAGGCCGCGCCGCGGCTCGCAGTGTCCGGGCAGCCCGCGCCGCGCAGCGCGGGCGCCACACCGGGCCTGGGCGGGCCCCGGGGCGGGGGGCGGTCACGTGGCGGCCGCGGGCGGCCCCATTGGCTAGGCCCGGACCAGTGGCGGCGCTCTCCGGCCGCGGTTGGCCCCGGCCCCGGCCCGGCCCCGGCCCGGCCCCGGCCCCGGCCCCGCTCCGTCCGCCTCCCCCGCCGCGGAGTCATGCGCCGCTGCCGCCGCCGCCGCCGGTGCCCCGGCTTCTGCGCCGCGCGTCCGGCCGGCAGCCGCGGGAGGGGCCGCGGGGCCCAGGGCGCCCCCCGCCAGCTCGGCGCGCCCCGGCCCGCCTGAGCCCCGCGCGCCGCCGGTGGGTGCAGCCCGGCCGGGGGCGGGCCCCGGCGCTCTTCCCGCCCCGCGTCTCCTCCCCCGGCCCGGCCCGCGCCGCCTTCCCCGGGGCCCGAGGGCGGGCGGGGCCGCAGGGGAGCGGCGGCGCCCCGCCCCGCGCCGGGCAGGGGGCGGCAGGTGCGGGGCCCCTCCCGCCGGGCGCCGGTCTGAGCCGCCTCCAGCTCGCCGCCGGGCCCGGGCGCCCGCGATGCCGACTCGTCCGGCCTGAGCCCGAGCGGCCGGGGCGCACGGGGCCGCTGTCCTCGCCGCAGCCCCTCCAGGCCCCCGACCCAGCCGGAGCGGCGGCGCCCGCGGGGGACAGGTAGGTTCGGGCGGGGGCGGGCCGGGGCCCGGGGGGGGGGCGCGGAGCCGCCACGGCCCGGGCCGGCTTGGAGCCCGCCCCGACACCCGCCGAGGACTGGCCAGCCCGGCCCCGCGCCCCTCGGGGTCTGCGCCCGTGGGTAGTGGGAGAGGGGCGGGAAGCCCCGGGGCCGGGCCGGGCCCTCGCCCACTGCTTCCCGGCGCTTCTGGCAACAGCCAAGTCCGATCCCGCAGGCGCCCGAGTACTGGCCCAGATGCCCAGGAGGCGGCGGCTCAGAGCTGCCCGGACCGGCCACGGGGCCCCCGGGGGGAACATCTCCCCCCAAGGGGCCGGGCGGCCCCTCCAGAGGAAGATCCTGGTGTGCTGGCGGCCCCGGGCTGCGGGCTTCCTTCTCATTTCGTCCCTGATGTTGGAAAATCCAGGAATCCCGAACTTGAATTCTCGTGTTCTGGTTATCCAGCTGCTCGGGAATAGCCCCTAGGCTGCAGGATGTATTTTATTTTGTTTTACTTCGTGTTGTTTTTGCAAGGCACTGGGGGTTAAGTGACTTGCCCAAGGTCACACAGCTAGGGGATTAGTAAGTGTCTGAGGCCGGATTTGAAATCAAGCCCTCCCACTCCAGGCCCGGTGCTCTCCATCCATTGCACCACTTAGCCACTCCATGCAGGATTCATTTTAATGTTGTCATGGGTGATGAAAGCCTATGAATCTAGAGATTTTATTTATTTTGAGTTTTACAGTTTCCCCCCAATCTTACTTCCCTCCCCCCACCCCCACAGAGAGCAGTCTGTCAGTCTTTACATTGTTTCCATGTTGTACCTTCATCCAGATCAGAAAATCCATGATCTAGGAGTTGAACTCTAGTGTTCCAGTTGCCCAGCTATTCTGGAATGATCCCCAGGCTGTAGGATTCATTTTCATTTTGCCATTGGTGTTGGAAATCTCCCATTGGGTGACTACTTCTTATCATCTCCCCTCCCTTAACCTTAGGTGTCCTCATGTTTACTAAGTGCTACCTGTATCTTCCTGAGAGCAATCGAGTAGATTAGAAGGCTAAAGGTGCTTTACCCTGCTGAGCCATTGCCCTTGGACTCTCCGACAGGCCAGGTAGTGTGTCCTCTGACACTTACTATAATGCTCATTTAAAAAATCCTCTGATATTTGCTGGTATTTTTTCAGTTGAAACAAAACTTGGGGGCATTTCCCTCCCATCAGACTATGTTCTGTTACTAGAGGGTTTTTTTAAAAAGTGATTTCAGAAGATACTGCTTTTCTGTCTTCAGATTTAAGAAGAAACATTTCATTTAAAGGTGATATGTGTGTTTAAAATGGGCAAGGCTCAGCAGTGCCAGTAAATTGTCCCTGACTATGGAAAAACAGGTTTTAAAAAAAAATCCTAATTATACTTTAAAAAAATACAAAAAGGAACCAGTTGATATTAGAAGGATGGCAGTTGGGGATTTCTGGTGTATATGATTGTTGCAATTATGCAACATTTTCCAAGTAGCTAGTCAACAATATTTGTTCACTTGCCAGCAACTTGGGAAATGCTCTACTTGGAGTGGCCTATAAGAAATCTAAAAAGAAGCACATGGACTCTCCAGTAAGATGGTCTAGTGAGCACCTCTATAAGCAGGGACAGTCAGGGAGAATTGGTCAAGGGACATTAGCCAGGAATGTTGGAGGATCTTGGGTGCTTGGGTCAAGTCAGAGACCTGGGGGATCATTAGGCAGGTTGAGTCTTGCTTCCATTTTTAAAATAGGAAAAAGATTGGGGTGAGTCTAATAGAAAAAACATTCCACAAAAAGAGAATGTCATTCACCAACCCTCCAAAGGAAACCATGTCTAAGCAACAGTAATAAGAGCCTAAATTTATAGAACACACTAAAGTTACAAAGCATCTTATGTTGTCACATGGTCCTCACAAACACCCTGGTGAGGAATGCTGAGTGGGTTATATTATTCCTTCCCTTCCCCCCAAACCCCTTTCCCATTTTATCTAAGGGGAAACTGATTTCAGAGTTAAATAGTTTGTCTAAATTCCCATAGCTAGTAAATGACAGGTCTCAGACTTAAAACTGGATTTTCTGATTAGGAATTAATTCCCCTGGCTGAAGGCCATCAAGACTTTTTCAAGCTGGGAGGAAGTCAGGTGATTAATATTTCCAAAACTGCATTATGAAGTATTTGGGAGGGTACAAAAGATAGAGCACTAGGTTTGGAATCAGGAAGACTCATCTTTATGAGTTAAATTTGGCACTTAACAGCTGTGTGACCCTGGACAAGTCACTTAATTCTGTTTGCCTCAGTTTCCTCATCTATAAAATGAGCTGGAGAAAGTAATGGCAAATCACACCATTATCTTTGCTAAGAAAACCTCAAAGAGGATCACAGGGTGTTGTTGGACAGGACTGAAACAACTGAGCAATAGTTTCTAATCTAAACGGACTCTGAGAACAATAAATATATTTGTTTGATGTATGTGGAGCATGAAAAGTGTAGGTTGTAGGATCTTTCACTGGGGTGTGGGAAATTCTCCCCAAATGCAGAGAACAGCCTATCCCTATAGCTTAATGGATATTTAGGGCTGATGGAATTCCCTAGGTCTCATAGCTAACAAGCTGGATGGCCTAGTGGAAAGAGCCGGACCTGGGCTTGGGAAGATTGGATTCAGATACATATTTGCTGGGTGAACCTGTGAATCTTCATCTCTGTCTGCCAGTCTCCTGATCTATGAAATGGAAATTCCAATAGCAATTACCTCACAAGTTTGTAATGCCATATATATATATATATATATAAAATGCTAACTAACTTCAAGGCCAGAACTCTAACAAGGCCCAGGTACACTATACTTATTTTTTTTAAATTTTAAATATATTTTAATTTATTTTTAAAAATAATTACCAGGCGGGAGGGAAGCAAGATTGAGGGGGAATTGTAAAACTCAAATAATATCTTTAATAAAAATAAATTTAAATTAAAAAAATAATAATTACCAATTACATTAAAATTTTTAATATTAAGTTTTAAAAGTCTGAGTTCCAAATTCTTTTTTCTTCAGCTCTTCCCCACCTGTTAGAAAGCAAGCAATATAATATCAATTATATATATGAAGTTGTGCAAAACACATTTCCACATTAGCCATGTTACAAAAGAAAACACAAAGGATACCCCCCCCCCCATAAAATAAGAAAAGTATGCTTTTTTTGCAGTCAGAGTTCATCAGTTCTCTCTCTGGGGGGTATTTTTCATAATGGATCCTTTGGAATTGTATTGGATCATTGTCTAGATCAGAATAGTAAAGCCTTTCATAGTTAATCATTAATACAATATGGCAGTTACTGTGTAAAATGACCTCACTTCATTTTGTGTCAGTTCATTTAAGTCTTTACAGGTTTTCCTGAAACTATCCCTCTCAGTTCTTTTTTTCTTTTTCTTTTTTGTTTTTTGCGAGGCAGTGGAATTAAGTGACTTGCCCAAGGTCACAAAGCTAACTATTAAGTGTCTGAGGTCACATTTGAACTCATATCCTCCTGACTCCAGGGCTGGTGCTCTATTCATTGTGCCATCTAGCTACCCCCCCCCTTTTCTTATGGCATAGCATATCTGTCACAGTCATTTGCAACCTGTTCATCCATCCCCCAACTGATGGCAGTCTCTCAGCATCCAGTCCTTGAGGCGTACAGTTTATCCTAGTGATTTGATTCTAGGCAGTTAAAAGGCCTTGTAGATGTTTGCAACCTAAATGACATCAAGGAGATAATGAGGGAAACAGCAAAAAGCACAATCTAGATGATTCTGGATGGCTAAGGAGCAAGAAACCTAGTCAAGAAAAGAGGCTGCTATTGGAGGGTCCAAGTTTCCTCTAGGAAATGAGATGAGTGAATTAGCTGACTCTCCTTCCCAGCCCTAGATATGACCTCCCATGACAGGAAGCTCCCTCCTTCATGGTAGCCTATTCCACTTTGGAAGAGTTATCATTTTTAGTCTGTGCTCAAAGCCACCTCCTTGTAACTTTTTCCATGGATACTAGTTCTTTCCTGTGCTGCAATGCAGAACAATTTTTTTAATGTATCAAATGCCCACTGTGTGTAGAACACTTTACTAGATGATGAGGGAAATAACTCATTTAGAGAACAGTTCTTGCCTGTGTGTGTGTGTGGGGGGGTGTTGTATATACAAATAGTTATTCTGGGAAAGTAGATGTAATATATTAAAGAGATTCAGAAAATAATTGTAATAGCTAATATTTATGTATTTAAAAGATGCAGTAGTACTCTTTTGTATAGATCTCATACATATCTTTATATATCAGATATATTTTTTATATTATATACAACTCACATTATACCTTAGCCCCAGTGTAAAATAGGATTATGGTAATATTTATCTGTGTTTAGTGCTAAACAGGTATTATTACTATTATCCCATTTTACATTGAGGATAACTGAGGCAAAATGTGGATTGTCCATCTGTGGTCATCTACTATCCAATATCAGAGATGGGATCTGAGTTCAAAGACTTCCTGATTTCATATCCAGCATCCCATATCCTATTTGATGTTTCCCTTTAAGTAAAAGTCTCTTAAGAAAAGTGCCATTTTTGGGGCGGCTAGGTGGCGCAGTGGATAGAGCACCAGCCCTGGAGTCAGGAGTACCTGAGTTCAAATCCGGTCTCAGACACTTAATGATTACCTAGCTGTGTGGCCTTGGGCAAGCCACTTAACCCCGTTTTTGCCTTGCAAAAAACAAAAACAAAAAAAGTGCCATTTCTTTGCCTCCTATTTGACAGTTAAGACCCTCGAAGATGACTATCGTGCTCAATAAATTGCCCTCCTTCCTTCACCTGAATTCTTCCCATGAACAGCCTAGTTTTCCTCTTCTGTTCACACAGATTATTTGTCTAATTCTTCTTCAATCTATGATGACTGGGATGAAAAAAAGAGACTTCCTCCTAGTCTCTTTTTGCCCCCTCCATAGCGCAGTGAGACTTACTTCCTGTGTGGTAGATGACTGTGCTAGGCTAGTGCAGCCTCAGTCTGACTTAGCTCTTCTTCTAAGCAGCTGCAATATTCTTTTGGCTCCTGGGATGCCTGCAGTGTCAACCAGGGCAGTTTTACCAAAACAACTCCCAAGCTATTCAGTTTTTGTCCTCATGTGACTTTTTTTAAGAACAAAATAAAATCATCTAACAAGATGTTAATGACAATTTGTTTTGCATCCTCTCTTTATTTCTGTCCGGTTTGTAAAATTAGATGGGATGCTGAATTTTTAAAAAATGTAGCCATAGACATTGCATATGCTTTTCTCACTTGGCAGCTTCATATAAGTCCTGCAGCATGACTTAGAATGATGGTCTTTTTTTTTCTTGCAGTATGGTAATATTCCATTTCATTGCTTTAGCACAATTTGCTCATCTACAGCCCTATTTTTAAAAATTCTGTCTATTTCCAATATTTGGGCTATTATAAATGAAGAAGCTGTGAATATTTTTGAGAGAGAGGGTTTATTTTTCTCCTAATGTTATCTTTAGGATATATGGTCCTGATAGCACACCCACTGAATCAGAAGGTAAAATTAATTTTGTCAATCAGGAAATAGTGCCTACTAAGTGCCAGACAGAAGGAATAAAAAGAAAGGCAAAAGACAATCCCTGCTCTCTAGGAGCTCAGAGTCTAATGGGGAAGATAGCATGTAAACAACTATGTATAGAAAGAATAAATTGAAGATCAGCTATAGAGAGAAAACCCTAGAATTAAGGGGGGGATCAGAAGGGCTTCTTTTAGAAAGTGGACTTCAACTGGGACTTGAAGGAAGCCAGGAGATCAAGATGCAGATGAAGAGCATTTCAGGCCAGAGAGTCAGCCAGAAAAAGTGCCCAGAGATGGGAGATGATCATTTTATTTGAAGTACAGCAGGTAGGCCAGTGTCATTGGATTGGAGAGTACATGTGAGGTCTGGAAAGGTGGTGCTGAGCAGATTATAAAAGGACTTGAATACCAAATAGGATTTTTTTGTGTGTGTATTCAAACATTTCTTCCAAAAGATCAGATGGGACCAGTTTGAGTTCTGCCAAGTGAATTTACAATTATGTGTCTTCTCCCAAACTTCATACTTTATTATTTTTGCCAATTGGACAGGTAGGAGGTATTTTTTTGTTTTCAAATTCTCTGAGTGTGTGAAAAAATGTTGAAGGATTAGGTTAATGATTAGCATTTCATTTTTATCATTATTTGTTCATAATTCTTTTGTCACTTAATTGGGATTGTTTTTTGCTACAGGAGCTCACTCAACAGTGCAGATTGGCACCTACTTGGTAACTTAAATTGGATGATTATTTAGGACACCGAGTCAATCAGTCATTATTTAGTAAACTTGGTATATGTTTGGTACTTTGTTAAATGCTGGGAATAGGAGAAAAGTCAAAACTAGGCTTTCTGTCCTCAAGGAACTTACATTGTTGTGGAGAAGACTATTCAAAAACTTATGCCCATGCAAGATGAAGTATTGTGGAGAGGAGAGATAATCCTGGAGAGAAAACACTAGGTGAGAGAGCAGGGGAAGGAACTCAGGGAACCTGGGGAAGACATCTCAGAAAAAAGTGGGATTTGAGTCGAGACTGGAAGAAAGTCCAGAAGGCAGAGATAGGACAGAAGACTTGACCCAGGTCACAAGACTTGACCAAGGTCACATAGGCAGTGTCAGAAGTGGTTTTCCCAGCTATTCGGCAAACTTTTTATTCCTTATAATGAGGTACCTTTCAGTAGAAGGGGGAGGAGGGGAAAAAGGGATTAGAATAAATTAGGAGATGGATATTGCTCTCATAAATTTTATATAGATTTTGCATTTATTTTAGATGTCTGGTTTTTTTTACCTGTCAAAGATTTTTTCCCAAAAACTTTAAAATTTATTTTCAGTGAACAAAATCGTTATCTTTCTGCCATCTAATCAATCTATTTTGTCTCCCACAATTTCATCCACTTTTTTCCAAAAGTTAAACCCTTTTCTTTATATTTGTGATAAATGTTCTTACCTTCAATTTTGTGTGTTTGGATTGGAATTTATTGTAGTATCAAGTGAGGTATAGGGCTGACCTCAACTTTTTTGCACTACCATCCAATTTTCCCAGCTGGTTTTTATTGATTTTTTTCCCCCTTAATGTTTTAGAAGCTTGGGTTTACTAAGAACTCATTTCTTAGACACTTTTATTTCTTGATTCTCTGTTCTGTTCTATTATCTATTTTCCTCTAATTTACTGTGTTTTAGATAAAGGGATTCTTGTTTAAGAATGAAAGTTCTTGGTTTCTGAGTTTCTGTGATTATGTGAGGGAATTTTAGTAATTATTATATACATTTTGAAATTTGATCAGGTGATTTTTTCCAAATCTTTTACAAAGTTAACCTGAATATAGGATTTCAAAACATTTTAACCTGATAAATGTCATCATTTTGGTTTTCTTAGATCCACAGAATTGAAAGATCAGAGTCCAGCTAATCCAGCCATTCCCTAAACAAGGATCTGTTATTATTCATTTGTGTCTGACTCTTGGTGACCACTTTTGGGATTTCCTTGGCAGAGATACTTGACTGATGTACCATTTCCTTCTCCAGCTTATTTTACAGATGAGGAAACTGAGATTAAGTGACTTGCTTAGGGTCACAGAGCTAGTAAGTATCTGATGCCAGATTAAAAACAATCCAAGATAAGTCTTCTTGACTTCAGGCGTTTATCTACCCACTGTGCTACCAGATTGCCCCAAAGATCCCCTCTAGAATACACCTAAAAGGTGGTAAATATCTTCAATTTTGCCCTTGTTGAAAAACTTTTTGTGTTTTTTATAAAAAATTTTTTATCTGTGTTGTATCCTTGAGCTCTCCCATAGAAAGAGAAGGGATTTTAAGAGCTGGAAGAGACCTTAGGAATTCTTCCTAGTCTAATCTCCTTCTTTTATAGACTAGGAAACAAGACCCGGAAACTTGAAGTGATTTGCTCAAGGTCATGAAGGAAACCCAGATACTCTTAACTTAAGATCCGGAATATCTGTGCTAGTCTGCCTCCATTTACTATTATAGTGGTTTCTTGAGAAGAGGTGTTTTTTTTTTTAAAGGTTTTCAAAAGGCAAATGGAATTAAGTGGCCCCACAGCTAGGTAATTATTAAGTGTCTGAGGCTAGATTTGAACTCAGGTACTCCTGACTCCAGGCACCACCTCGCTGCCCCAGAGGTTCTTTTTAAAGAGAGCTTTGTTAATAACTTTTCAGAACTATAGGTGTTCCTGGGTTTTATGCAAATCTGATGAGGTTTTCCTTGTTAATGAAAAACTCAAGTGTTGCAGAGACCGTCACTAGCAGAATATGCAATGCTTGGCCACTTTCAATCTCGGGCTTCTCTGAGGAAAGGAGACCAATGTCTTCATCATCTTCTTCCAGGACCAAGATTGGTCCAGTGGCACCTCTGCAAGAAACAGTTGGATACATTGTTTTCCTGGTCCTGCTAAGCGTTAGTTCAGGCAAATCTTCTTAGGTTTCTCCCTCTCTTTTAATACTTATTATCATTCAATAATACTCCATTTTATGGATATACAACTAGCCATTCCCCAGTAGAAGGATATTCACATTATTTCTAGGGGTTTTTTCCCTCCTATACAAAATCATATTCAGATTTGTATATTTTATTATATAGTGTTTTTTTGTCTTGGGGAACCAATTAGCAGAACCAATGACTGTGAGTTGTTTTGATTTGTGTATTCTTATTAGTGATGGAAAAAATCTGTTATGAGGAATGACTCAATGGTATTAATTTGTGTTCACCCCTTATAGAATTTTGTCATAGCAGACTTTCACTGGGTATATTTGACAAAAATTCCCTTCCCTTCCCTCCCCCATTGACAGTTTTCCCTTATAATCCTAGCTACGTTGATTTGGGGGGGGGGAAAAGCTTTTTAATTCTGTTGTTGATATTGTCTATTTTCTCTGATATTTTAGTTTGAGTTTTTCTTCAGACATAGTTAGAAAAGATTTCTCCTTTTTATCTTCTCTCATCTCCGTACTCCCCCTCCTCTTATAGTTAGACCATCAGTATCTGGATGCTTTAATAGATATTGTCCCTCAGTTATAGGATTAACTCTTTGAAAGCAGTGACTATCTTGTTCTTATTTTTCCTATTTGTATTCTCAGCACTGAGCCATTGGTCCAGTGTAGGCAATAATTGAAAGCTGTTTCATTCATTCGTATCATAGACTTTAATGTGATATCTAGTGTGTGATACTAAGCTGTTTTCTGCTGAGTTTGTTTTTAACATCATGCTGAACTTGCTTACCAAAATGCCTTCTCCTGACCTTATTTTGGGGGACTCACTGGATGGGGTATTGAAGGCAGCCTCTGTCCTCTAGGACCCTTGTGATTCAGTTCAGGTATCTTGAAGAGAAGTATTTTTTGTTTGTTTTTATGAACTTTTCAAAGCTGCCTGATCGGATTATTTTTGGGATTTGTAAAAAAATAGTTGAGACAATGAATGTAGGACAAGGCTAGACTTGGGTCTGGTCTTCATTCAGATAAATCTTCCTTTTCTTTTCCTTGTTCCTCTCTACAGTCTGAACCCTCAGAGAGCCAGGGTTTTGGTTTTTTAAGGATGATCATGATGGAGTTGAGGAAAAAAATTCTTTGTAGAGAGTCATGGATTCTTGCTTAATTCAAAGATGAATGTATTTTCTGGCTAATACTTGTTCTCCTGAAGGTAAGGGACATCCCCCTCTGATAGTCCTCTTTCAGATATGTGGGGATATTGATTTGGACACCACATTTTTTAATTTCCAAAACTTGAATGATAAGACCCAGGGTTTCAGTGTATAAGACCCATATTATTCTAATTTATGTGATCTCTAGTGCTTTATAGTGTTATCCATTTATATCTGGCCCCTGCCCTGGAACTCTTTACTTTAGATAATATCTCTCTGTATTTATCTCTGGGATAAAGGAGAGAGAGCCAACAGAGCGTGTCAGGAGGTATGTAAACTTAGGAAAGTTTTAAGGCCAAGGAATAATTGGAGAAGTGTCTCAAAGAAGACTCTAATACCTCAGAGAGTAGATTTCAGGTTGAGAATTAGTTAGACCCCATAATTGTGCAAAAGATGAATCAAGAAAAGAAAAAGAGTTAGTAGAGAGACGATAATTTCTTTTTCTTTTACCTTGATATTTGCCTGGAAATATATTAGTGAAGTTCCTCTTAGAAAGCTATCTTTTGAAACACAGGGGTCAGAAGTACAAGGGAAAAAATAGCAGTAAATCAATAGAATGTCTTAAATGTAATCAGCAAATGAGATGGGGCTAAATCACTGAGATCAAGTGGCATCTGTCCAAGACTTTTGAAGAAAGTCGAGAGCGAAATTCTGGAACTTTGGGCCAAAATGTGTAGCCATTTATAAACAGTCACTCTGTTAGAAGGATGGCCATTTGCCAGTGTGATAGACATCCTTGAGAAGGGTTTCATGGAAGACAATGAGAACTACAAATTTGTGAGTCTCACTTCCTCACTGACAGTACTAGTGAAATCACCAAGCATTTCAGGTAAATACTTTTTGGGGAGGGAAAGATAATTTTTCTGTGAGAAGTAATGTGTTTGAATTTACAAGCAGAAATTCTTGGGAAAATTCTTTTGAGATTGTGAAAAACTTTTTTTAAGGCACTGGAGTTAGTGGCTTGCCTGAGGCCACACAGCTAGGTAATTATCAAGTGTCTGAGGTTGGATTTGAATTTAGGTCCTGCTGACTCCAGGGCCTGTGCTCTATCCCCTGAGCCACCTAGCTGCCCCATGATAAACATTTTTACACACCAATAGCTAGGAAATTTTGATCACAGGAACTATTGAGGACACTAGAGTTGGAAGTCAACTCTCTCATTACAAATATGGAGAATCTGAGGCCCAGAGCAGATTCATGATTTTTGTCAAGACAACTCAGCATGGCAGCTGTAGTGAAGAGAGAGCAGCCCTTGGATTTAGGAAGACCTGGATCATTGGATTATTGAAATTTATATTTGGAAGGGACCTTAGAAGACATTTAGTTAAACCTTTTTGGGTTTTTTTATTGAAATTTTATTCTATTTTTCAATTACATTCAATGGTAGTTTTTTAGCAGTCATCCATTTGTAAATTTGTGAGTTCCACATTTTTCTACCACCCTTCCTCCCCATGGTGGCAAATAGTCCAGTAGAGGTTGTGCATGTACTTTCATATTTAAGATATTTCCATATCAATCATGTTGTGAAAGAGGAATTAGAACTAAAGGGAAAGGGGGAAAAAGAATGAGAAAGGAAGGAAAACATAAAAGAAGTTTAAAAAAATGAACATAGTATGCATTTAGACTTTTCCTCTGGATGTGGATGATATTGTCCATAGCATGTCTCCCAGGGTTGTTCTTTATCTCTGAACTGCTGAGAGGTGCTGCATTCATCTTGAGCATCTCACAATGGTCTCTTGGATCTGCTCACTTCACTTAACCTCATCATTTTTCAAGGTGGGAAAAGGGAAGTGAGGCGACATGCCCAAGATCCCTCAAGTACTAATAGAGGAGTCTTGATTTGAACCCAGGTTGGAACTCTTGATCTTGTAGACATAGAAGGAAACAGCATCACAAAATGGTAGAGCTCAGAAGGACTTTAAGCTTCATAGAGTCCAACTCCCTCATTTAAATGTAAGGAAACTGAAGTCTAGGATTTCAGTTCAAATTTATAAATAAACTTACATTAAGTACCTATTATGTGACAAGCACTATGGATATGGAAAGAGGCAAAAGACAGTCCTTGACTTCAGGGACCTTACATTTTAATAAAAGGTGAGGTGACAACATCACATGGGTAGTAAAGTAACAGGGAGGATTCAAGATACACCTTATGATTTCATGGGAATGTCACTTTGCATTTTACCATTTAAGGTGACTTTCAAGGACTAAGTTAAGGTGAATTGCCTGTTATGAATAGTAGAGGAGTTTACATGGGAGGAATTCCCAATATGCACAAAGTCAGGGGCCCAGAAAATATCCCTGCCCTAAAGGAGCTCACAGTCTAATGTTGAAGACAACACATTAACACCTATGTACAGAGAAGATATATATTGGTGAAATTGGGGACAATCACCAAGAAAGATCAATCTCCTATAAAATCTCCTATAAAAGGTAAGTTTTTAACTAATGTTTGAGAGAAGCCCAAGAATTGGAGATGAATGAGGAGGGAGAGAATTCCAGGCCTGGGGAACAGGTTTAGAAGGCTGGAGATAATTATCTCATGGAAGGCTAGTATCTAGATTGTAGAAGAACCGGAGGAGAGTTTGTAAGAATCCTGGAAAGGTAGGAAGGGACTGGATTATAAAGGACTTGTTCACCAGATAGAGCATTTGATGGTGGAGGGAGCCTCTGGAGAGGATTGAAAATTGGGCAATGACATAAGCAGGGCTGCACTTTTTTTTTTGACACAATTGGAGGTTAAGTGACTTGCCCAAGGTTACACAGCTACTAGGTATTTGAGGCTGGATTTGAACTCAGGTCTTCTTGACTCCAGAGCCAATACTTCCCTGGAACTGACCGCCTACCTACCCATCACTTAAGGAAGATCAATTTGACAGCTAAGTAGAGCTAAAATCTGGGAATGCCGCCATATCTGTAGCATTGTATTTGTTCTCCAATTTATCTCCAAAATCTTTAGTATTTCTGTCATACTAGGCTAACTTTATTGAAATGATCTGAAGGAGGGCAAGTGCAACAATGAAATCTTCAAGTTTTCAAGTAAACTTCAGCCCTTCCGTATCATAATATGTCCAGCCAAGAGTCATAAACTTTAGGAAAATAGCTCCAGGCCATCAGTGTGCAGAAATGTCACAGAGGTCTTCTAGTGGAAACAATATAAAGGTCATATGTTTGGGGAATAAAAACAATCATTACTGAGGAACAAGATGGAAAGTCAACATTGGCTGTTTCTTGAGGATGTTGCTGTTTGTTACAGGCCGGACTGGTACCAAGGATTATTAGCAGGAAGAGTGTTGGTGACAGAACAGAGTGTGTCCATTTTGAATCAGATTAAGAAGCATTGGTTGGCCCTCCCAGAGCCATGGCCAGTGTCTGACCGCTACACTATATTAAAGATAGGATGAAGATGGAGAAGGGCAATAATTAATCAGAATGATTAAAAGGGAAATAAAATTGCCCCTTGTACATAGAAAGCCAAGGTATTCTCTGATGGTTTCATCTGCTCTTCCCCTGCCATGCATACCAGGCTTCATGAAATTCTTAAGGACAGAGACTTCCTATAAATAGATTATATTCTCTTTTGTATTCAATGCAGTTCCAAAGTGTGTTATAGATGTGAATTTGGCATCTGGTAGATTAAGGTTCAGATTATGCCTCTTGCATTTACTAGCAGTATGACCTTGGATAAATCCTTTCAGCCTTAGTTTTCTCTTCTGTAAAAGGGAGACAACAATCCCTGTGATGCCTGCCTCCCGAGGTTGTTAAAAGCTCAAATGAAATGGTGTATGTAAAACACTTTGTGGAACTTTGAACTTCTATATAAATGTCAGTGACTATTACATGTAGAAATTAAAAAAGATAAGATGATTCAGTAAGAGGAAAGGAAGGCTAAGAGGGGAATGTAACAATAATAATCCTAGACAGAGCAGCTAAGTGGCTCAGTAAGTGGAACATTGAACTTGGAATCAGGAAGACTCATCTTCCTGAGTTCAGATTCAGCC
Organism: Macrotis lagotis; assembly: GCF_037893015.1. Taxonomy (NCBI): domain Eukaryota; kingdom Metazoa; phylum Chordata; class Mammalia; order Peramelemorphia; family Peramelidae; genus Macrotis; species Macrotis lagotis. The sequence continues at coordinate 38,347,379 of NC_133659.1, read as the reverse complement.
TCAGACACTTACTAGCTGTGAGATCCTGGGCAAGTCACTTAACCCTATTTGCCTTAGTTGCTCCTCTTTAAAATGAGCTGGAGCAGGAAATCAAATACTGTGATATCTCTACCAAGAAAAAGTAAAAAAGTAAAAGTAAAAGTTGGACGAGACTGAAAGTGACTAGAAAACAACAAAAAGCATTCATACAATATTTTAAGATTTGCAAAATGCTTTATATATACATATGTGTGTGTGTGTGTGTATGTGTGTGTGTACACACACACCTGTATCTTTTTCTGTCTATGTGCCTGTCTGTATCTTGCCCAGGGTAACATACCAAGTGTCTAAGTCAGTATTTGGACCCAGATATGGTTGACTTCCAAGTCCACCATGGTAACATGGGCACCACCTAGTTGCCTCTGGTTTAAGTCTGGAAAATCACAAACTATGAATGCTTTTAAACTTGACAGGGACCAGAGTTAGGAGAAGTCAAATCCTTATGCATTAGGGAAAATGAAGTTAATAAGCCTTTATATAATCTGTACTGCTTGTCAGACATTGTGCCATGAGCTTTTTACAAATATTATCTCATTTGATCTTCATAACAATCTTGGGAAATAGGTAGTTATTAGCCCTATTTTTACAGTTGAGAAAACAGTGTATTCATGATATTAAGAATTTTTTTAAAGTTAGGGCGTGTGTGTGTGTGTGTGTGTGTGTGTGTGTGTGTGTGTGTGTGTGAGAGAGAGAGAGAGAGAGAGAGAGAGAGAGAGAGAGAGAGAGAGAGAGTGTATATCTGTGGATGTCTGAGACATTTACTCAGGTCTTCCTCACTCCAGACCCAATACTCTGATAAAGAGCCACCTAGCTGCCCAAATTGCACATAGTCTTAATAAAGACTTGTTAAGTACTTCACTCCTTCCCAGGCCTTACGGTTCCTAGGTCTTTATTCTACCATCAAGTCTATCAAATAGAGGGAGAAGGCACCCCTGTAATTGGTGGATCAATACAAAAGATTTCAGAGGGATTTGGGTTATTCCCATTCTCCTTTAATTTAGGCAGCCTCATGGTATCCCATTTATTAAATAACAGTGTTCCATGAGAACCCTAGCTATGTGGCAGAAGGTGCTGGAGACATGAGAAAGTTTCCTCTCAGATTCCTATTGGGCCTTATTCAGGGCTGGACCTTAAGGAGGTTCTCAAATGTTTATTGAAGAAAACTCAATATATGCAAATAGAAACAAATAGTTCTGAGCCTTATCCTTGGAGCATACAATTCCATTGAGTAAATATTTATATTGTCCTAAGTGCCTTATAATTTTAGTGAATTGAAACCCATGCTATTGCAGGGGTGTCTCTACTTTAAAATTTTTATTTTCATTTGATCCCAGCATATGCAAGGCACTTGATAAATTCTTGTTTGGTTTTCATCATTAATTCAACATAATGAAATATTATGATTATGATTATTATAGTTGTTTATATTGGCAGCTAGTTTGGCCCAGTGGATAGAGTGCTGGGCTTGGAAGCAGGAGGACTTGAGTTCAAATCCTGCCTCAGATAGTTAATAGCTGCCTGACCCTGGGCAAGTCACTTAATCCTGTTTGCCTCAGTTTTCTCATTTGTCAAATGAACTAGAGAAGGAAGTGACAAATCACTCTAGTATCTTGGTCCAAAAAAATCCCAGTCATGAAGAGTCAGATCTACCAAATTACAATAACTGTGTGGTTAAAACACATTTTATATTCTTCATTGAAATGGTGATGATGATAATAATGATAAACAGAATCAACATTTATATGACATACTATGTACAAGGCACTGTACTTTAGAATTATTGTCTCATTTTATACTCATAACAACTCTGGGAGGTAGTTGCTATAAATATTCCTATTTTACAGATGAGAAAACTGAGGCAAACAGATTGACTCTTTGTATTTTTTTCATCACAGCAACCCTTTCAGATAGATAATAAAAATATTACCTCCATTTTACAAATAAAGAAACCAAGAAAAAAATGAAATTATTTTTGGCAAGGTCACCATTTCAAAATGAAGAAACCAGAGGTGGAAGAGACCTCAGAGAAAAGAGAATCTTAGCATCTTAGGAAAGGAACTCAAAAATCATCTAATTCAACTGATGCCTGAATGAGAGATCCTCTTTACAAAATCCTTGGTGACTGGCTATCAACTTCTACCTTCAGACCTTCAGGGGTGGGGATCTCATTCCCTCCCAAGCCTATTCTTTTGTGGGATTGGTGCCCTTTTTGTATCATTGTCCTCTGATTTCCTACCCTTGGCAGTTTCTGTCTAATGGTCTTAATTATGCCCCCTAAGGACAAGCACAAAACTATTTTCTTGATTACTAGCCCTTCAAATATTGGAAGCCAGTTTCCAATCTCTACCCCTGAGGAGTATCCTCAGAACAACCTAGGAAGCAGTATTATCCCTATTTTAGAGTTGAGTTAATAAGCAGACAAAAGTTAAGTGACTTGTCTAAGGTCACATAGCTAATGTGTCTGAGATTAAATTTGAACTCAGGTCTTCCTGACTCATGATCCTGAACTCTATCCACCATACTAATTAACTTCCAAATATAAACAGCTGTCTGAGAATGGATTTGAACCCACAGTTTCCTGTCTCTAGGCCCAGTGTTACTATCTCACCTAGCTTCCATCTACCTTCAGGGTAAAACAGTAGCTGTTGAGGAACCTAGAAATTGAGAATCAGATTTCCTTAGTTTGAAAGGCATTCTTTCCCTTTATGGCTGTGGCACTGGTTTGCCTAATGCTCTTAAATGATTCTGTGAAAATTAGGTGAGGTATAACAAGAGTATCCAGGGCTATTAGTGATTGAGCTATGATGGTCTAAATTATACATGGGCTACTGCTAATGGAGGCTCTGTAATGTTACATGAGGTTGAATTACAGTGTATTCATGATATTAAGAATTTTTTTAAAATTAGGGTGTGTGTGTGTGTGTGTGTGTATCAGAGAGAGAGAGACAGACAGACAGACAGACAGACAGACACAGAGAGTGAGACAGAGAGAGTGTATCTGTGTGTGGGGAATCATCTATGTTTTTAGTTTGCTACAATCATAATGATAATGGGCCCTCTATATGTGAGCTCCTTCCCAAATCTGAACTGTCTATCCAGGATGCCTCCTCTTCTACATCCTTCTGTAAACTCCCAGCCGAATTTCTCACTCAGCCTCACAGACCATGTGAACTGATCAAGAACTGTGGCTCGGGCTGCAAGTTCTAACAACAATTAGAATGATTTCCTTCCTAAGCTAGCTAAATAAAAGAATGAGGATGAATGAAAGTTCAATTAACTTCCCTAGCAGCTGGAGGCTCTGCTAGTGCTCTAATTCTGTTGTAAGGAAAACAAAGAAAAGGACTCCCTTCGGTAATGGTAACAGTGGTTGGCTTCTAATGTTGGTAATTCCCAATTCCACTGAGGGTGGATAGAGGTTGGAAGGCTTGTGGGTGATGGGGAGAGGGAAGCAGCCAATGGGAGAAGGTGTGTTTGGTGGGGAGTCGCTTGGGTGGAGCTGCCTTTAGCTCCAGGAATAGAGAAACAGGAAAATATCACCTGGTTAAAAAGAGAGAGGGAGAGAGAGGAGAGAATGAATGAGAATGAATATCATCCATGTCAGGAAATAGCAGGAAAAGCATGTTTTAAGGTTGGAGGTAGAGTAGAAGGAGGCTTTGTTCTAGAATCAGGGGATCTGGTTTCAAATTTAGCTCCCTGATGTGCCCTACCTAGGTGACCTTGCACAAGTTACTTGACCTTTAAAAGGAGTGTGGAATGCAATAGCCTTTACAATCTGTTTCTGCTCTAAATATCAGATCCTATTATTCTGTGTCCTTACTGGGCCTCAGTTTCTTTTCTGTAAAATGAGTGTATTGAAATAGAAAGTCTGGGGAGGCTTTCCCACCTCTAGATCCATGATCGTCTAGCTGCTCCACCAGCTAAAAGTGGGTGATAAAGGGAAGGAAAGGCATGAAAATGAAGGTGAAGGAAAAGCACTGTAAGGAGGAGGGAGCTAAGAAAAGTTGGGAAATTATCATTTCTTGGGACACTTACCATTGCAAGAGTCCAGATATGTTTGTATTTGGGTGAGTAAACCAGGGAATACTTTGCAAGAGAGGAATATTCCTGATAGTCCCCAATGATTGAGGAACATGTCTGAGAACTGCCAACTTCTTTGGATTTTAGGGGGCTTTTGTGTTTTTACATGACTTTGACTCTTGGGCAGAATGGGTAGCAGAGTATTTTAAATATAATGTTTATGTTTGAAAGAAAGGAAGGCTGTGATATTTTCAATTTTAATTTGATCTGATATGATTACTAGATTCTAGACAGTGGAGAGAGTGTTTTATTTTCACCCCTCCCCCAGTCATCCTTAAATATAGGAAGTTTCTCCCTACATTGACAGTTTCTCTTGCATTTCTCAATATTTTTCTTCTTTCCTCCTTAAGAATTCCTTCTCCGTTTTACTTAGAAACAACTGTGGCTGCCACAAGTAATTGCTCTTGAAACTATATGCGTGTTTTTAAGATAGTAGTTTAAAAAATATATTGAGAAACTTATCCCAAACTATTGAGCTTTTTATTATAATTAATTATCAAGTTATCTAGGATTTTCATACCCGACACTCCATCTTAGTTGGATCAGGAAAATCCCTGCAAGTTTCCTGGAGCTCCTACATAGGTAAATTCCCCCAATTCCTGAAATACTGGTTTATCAAGGACTCTAGTCCCATTGTTTGAAATCTGGGGACAACATAGCTCAATAAAACATTTTCATAATATGATAAATTTAGATTTATAGTAGAACTCATCCAGGCTGTCTAACACCATTCCATTTTACAGATGAGCAACTGAGGCCTAAAGAATTTTGACAGTTTGCTCAAGATCAAACCTGTAAGTCATCAAGACAAGATTGGAACCCATGCCTTCTAATTTCAACTTATCTCTCTTTACTTTCCTTTTCAGAACCTCATAAACCTAAATTAATAATATGTTTTCAACTTTTGAGCTGATGTGAATGATTTTGATTCATTTTATTTCTGGGAAGAAGTAGTCTGGTAAGCAAAACCAAATTCACCCTGAAAATTCTTCTTTCTCTCTATTATTTCAGTCCTCAGAGAAGGAAGGTCAGGGTTCACTCAGAGAGAAATATCATGGAAGAAGTTCAGAGGGAAAGGATCAAAACCATCCTCCCTTAAAATACAGTCATCAGGAATGAATTTGTCACTATGGAGTTAGATCTATCTGGTGTCCTATGGGGAAATACTGGATGACCATTAGCAGTGTTGTTATTAAACACCAGTTGTATACCCAGAACTATCCTCGCTCTCTCCCCCCACCCCCCTCATTAGAGTATAAGCTCTTTGAGAGTGGGGACTGTGTTTTTGCCTTTTTTTGTTGCCTGCATAGTAGACAGTAATTGCTTACTGACAGTGACTGACTGGTAAACCACTGGTCTGGGAGAAATCCAGATATTGATAGAGTCCTTGCCCTTTGCCCTGTCATGATACTTTTATGGTAGAAGGGGATATGAGTACAAAGATAACCAAAATGCAGAACAATGTATATATTAAGTATAGAGGAGCAGAACAAAGTGCTTCTCAAATTCCAATGAAAGATTATTCAAACCTGGGAGTTCAAGAAAAGATTCTTGAGCCCATGTGCCCATTTCAGCCTGGGCTTCAGAAAATAAATATAATTTTAGCAGGTTTAGATTACTGAAAGCCAGGCACAGGGAACAGTAGTACTCTGTTGAAGTAGGTAGGATGATGGTTATGAAGTCAGGAAGATACAGGTTAATATTCTGCCTTGTAAGCTATATTACCCTAGATAAGTCACTGATTCTCTCTCTGGATTTCAGTTTCCTTATCTGTAAAATGAGGAGGCTGGACCTGAATTCTAAGGTGTTTTTTTTTCCCCTAGCTCTGCATCTATGTGTACAAAGGTACCAAAAAGTTCATTTTGAGTAGTTCATAATGCAAGTATGGGGAAGAGACTAAAAGATTGTTAGTGCAAATTGGAAAGATCCTTGAATGCTAGGCCAGAATAAGTTTGAACTTTAGTCTGTTCAGTAAGCATCTGTTAAGCATCTACTCTAAGTGAAGGAATATAAAGTCAAAATTGAAACACTCCTTCCTTGAAAGCAAAATAGCTTACATTTTACTGGAGGTAACACCAGGTACACAGAGAAATAAAAATATGTTCAAAATAAACTGTGATTCCCACTTCCTGGGCTCTCCCAGTTACTTACACTTACTATTCCCCTAGCCATATTGTGTGTTCTGGTAAAATTGGACTACTCAGCATTTCCCTTTTTCTTTAACTTTGTTCTCTTTACTGTCCCTTATGCCTAGATAGATCCCCATCCCCTGCTTAATTTCTTTTTAAATTTTTTTATTTATTTAACTTGCCGAAGGCCACACAGCTAGGTAATTCTTAAGTGTCTGAGGCTGGATTTGGACTCAGGTACTCCTAACTCCAGGGTTAGTGCTCTATCCACTGCATCACCTAGCCACCCCTCCTGGTTACATTTTAATTTGGATCAGTGGCCCACAATCCCAAGGCTGCAGGCCTTGTGTTAAGATACCTCTGGTCTAGGGTGGTGGTAATGAAGGCCTCTGAGGCTACAGTTTTATCCCACAGTGTGGCAGTGGGAATGAAGAAGAGAAGATGGATTTCAGAAGTAGTGAGGTGGGGGGGGGGGCTGATGGGGGTTTATGATTGAGTGTGCTAGATGAGAAGCACCAAAAGCAAAGATAATGTCTGGATTTTGAACATGGATTAAAGCTGATGCTTTTGTCAAAATCAGAAGTAAGAGCAAGTTTGAGGCTAAAGATGACCCATCTCTGGGAGGCAGTAAGTGGGTTCCCCGTTATATGAAGGCTTTAAATAAAGGTTGGAAGATCATTTGTTGGGATCTTAAAGAGGGCGATTCCCTTTTAGGCACAAGTTAAATGAGATGGCCTCTTGAGCCCTTACTAATTCTGAGATCTTGGGACAGGAATCCTAGTTTGGCCTTCTTTATTTGGATGTATTAAGACTTTGCAGAAATGTTGGATAACTCATCTGAGATATGGATCTTGTGTTCAAAAGCTTTATACACAATGTTATGGGGGGGGAGGCAGAGAGAGGAGAAGAAAAGAGAGCAGAAAGAAAAAGATTAAAGAAGTAGAGGGGAAAGAGACAGGAGAGAAGAAAAAGATAAGAGAAAAAGGGAGGAAGGAGAGAAGAAAAAAGGAGAGAGGAGAAAAAAGAGGGAGTGGAGAAGAAAAGAGAAAAGAGATTAAAGAAGTTAAGGGGAAAAAGAGAAGAGAAGAAAAGGATAAAGAAGAGAGAAAAGGGGAGGGAGGAGAGAAGAAAAAGAGGAAGAGAGAGGGGAAGGGAGGGAGGAAGGGAGTGTTAGGAAAGAAAAACTTATAACCTTGAATAATAAAGCTATTTCTTATTGGGGGTGGGGGAAACTTCCGGTTTTGTTCCCCCCCACCCCTTGTTTTTGTCAGATTAGCTAAATTTCTAAAGACATTCTTGAAAACTTCCCTGAGAATTAGACAGCCTGTACCAGCTGAGGAGTTTGGTGGGGAAGGAGGGATCTTTGCAAGTAGCTTGGAAGAGGGGCGATAAAATATGTTATTCTTTTTCTTCCAAACTGCTCTAATTTTCTCACCTCCCCCTACCTGCAGAATGATATTGGTCTTTGCATGGAAGTGAACTCTGTATGCAGGCCTGGGATTCTTTCTTACCATCCCCCCTCTCCCCCACTCCCATTTCAGGCCTACCTCCAATTTGCCAACAAAGTGCTGTTTGTTATAGGGTAAAGCAGGCAATTATCTGGGCAGTGACTGTGGCTGCAAACAGTCACTTCAGTTCAAAACATGAGGGTTCTGGAGGAGGCAGGAGGGACTCTGACCCAGGCTGCTTAGTTTCGGTTTATTCCCTTAACTTTTAAGACAACTGAGGAGACACAGCAGATCATGTTCTAAAGGTGTTGGCTAGAGAAAGTCCCTCTCCAGAAAAAACAAATGCTGAGCAGAGAGTAACCTTTCCCTTATTTCATCATCGTCCTTGTCCTTGCCTTGTGCAAGGGAAATTGAGTTCAGCTAGCATTTAAAGGCACTCTGTTTTCAGTCACCGAGACCCCAAAGATAAAATGAAAAATAGTCCCTGCCTTCGAGGGGCTCCCATTCTTCCTTTGGTGCATAGGTTAGGAGTTGGCAAGAGGTAAATGCAATATCATTTAAGGGAGCATAGAACATTAGGATGATCAGAAGACAAAAGGTAACATTTGGGTTGAACCTTAAAGAGAGAAAGGATTCCAAGAGGCAGAGATAAGAAGGGAGTGCTTTCCAGGAACCCCCATCCCCACCCTAGCCCCCTAGCTTGTGGCATAAGCAGTTAAACACCAAATTCAAGGAAGAGTAACAGTAGAACAGTTGGGCTATAACCTAATGGATATGCAGAAAGTCTGGAAAGGTAGACTGGATCCAAATTAGGAAGATCTTTAAATACCAGATCATATGAAAGAAGTAGGGAGCCACTGAAGATTGGTGAGGAGAGTGCTATGGTCAGACTTCCACTTGAGGTAGTCTATTTACAACAGAATGGAGGATGATTAGAGAGGGGAAAAATTGGAAGCAGAGAATCCAGTTAGGAGACTGTTAGATTGTTGAGAAGTCAATCACTCATTCAACTAGAATTTATTGATAGCCTATTGAATGCCAGATAATGAGTTAAGAATCAGATGACAAGGGGTGGCTAGGTGGTGTAGTGGATAAAGCATCGGCCTTCGAGTCTGGTGTACCTGGGTTCAAATCCGGTCTCAGACACTTAATAATTACCTAGCTGTGTGGCTTTGGGAAAGCCACTTAACCCCATCTGCCTTGAAACCCCCCCCCCCCAAAAAAAAAAGAATTAGATGACAGTCAATGAACCAGGGTGGATGGCTATGTGGAGTGGAGAGAAAGAGGGATGGATGGGAAAGGCCAATTAAATGAGGGTAGAATAAGAGATGACTTCATTTCAAAGTTGTGATTGAAAAAATGGTGGAGCCATGCATGGAAATAAGGAAATTTGGAGGATAGGCAGGTTTAAGTGGGAAGATGATAGATTCTTTTTTTTTTTTGCAAAGAAATGGAGTTAAGTGACTTGCCCAAGGTCACACAGCTAAGGAGTTATTAAGTGGCTGAGACCAAAAATTATAGGTCCTACCTGGGAAAGTAATGAGAATGGCCTTCTTGTAGTTTGCTGAGATGTTACTTTCAAGCTGACTGAAGTTTGTTTTCCCCTATGTTGGTCACTAAGATATTTGCCCTTGAATAGACCAAATGTATTCGAAGAACCCTTCTAGTTCTGAAAGTTTGTTGAGATGAAAGTTTTAGGATTCTTGAGAAAGTGTTTAATTGTTTAATGGTCTAGGCATTTATGGTTAACTCATCTATTCTGATGTGCTGTGTGTGTGTGTGTGTGTGTGTGTGTGTGTGTGTGTGTGTGTGTGTGGTCTTTTGACTGAAGCAGTTCACGGGGTTACCCTTCTAAGGTATGGATAGTTTGTGGCCCAGGTCAGTAGGAGAACCCAGTTTATGGGAATTATATGTCTTGAATTTATTCTTGCAAAAAATTATTGATTTATTTTATATCTCTTTCATTTCTCAATGTATTTCCTATGCACACAGTCCAGTCTTGTAGGCAAAGGATAAGAAAAATGGAGGGGAAAGGAAGGGTGGTTGGTCTGTCAGCTAGATCTGATCACATATTCAGTGTTTCGAATCCCTAGTTCTCTACAGAAAAGGAGGGAAGGGCATTTTCTCATGTCTTCTTCCAAGTGCACTGTGGTCATTGTTTGGATTTTTTGCTTTGTTTCCATTTCAGACTGTGTAGCAAATATAAGATTGGTTCTCCTGCTTGGACCAACTTCACTTTGTATTAGTTGATGTAAGTCTCCCCATGTAAATCTCTCATGCAAATATCCATATTCAGTCAAACATCTATTTAGTGTCTACAAAAAGCAAGAACCATTCTAGGTGCTGGCATAGAAGGGGGGGGGGGAGCAAAATGACTTCTGCTCTCAAGGAGTCTGTACTTTAATGGAACTGCCTCACATCCAGGGCCCTCTCCAGTCTTCCTGATTCATATCTGGCCATTGGACATAGATGACTCTGAAGGAGAAAGTGAGGCTGGTGACTTAGCATAGCTCCCCCTCACTCCAATCTAATCATGTGCCTGTCGTGGCATCACTTCCCTAATGTCATGTGGTCTTCGAGAATGAAGGACAAACACCATCACTCTGGTGGGGAAGACCATCAGTAGACTGGGATATACAAAATTCATATCAATCAGATAGAAGATTTCCTTGGAGGAAAAGGCACTACTAGATAGGGGAGGGAAGTAAAGTTCTCTAGAAGAAGGAGATACTCTTTTTTAGTGTTAAAGGAGATCAGGGTTTCAAGAAATGAAGGTGAGGGAAGGGAAGACGGAGGAGAGAAAAGTATTCTGGCAATGGAAGAAAGCCAAAGGAAATACTTAGAAAATGGGAGGTTGAGTTTTGTGTGTGAATAAGAACATTAATATATAAGAAGGTTGAAAAAGGTAGGAGAGGACCAGGTTGTGGAGAATTTCAAATTCCACAAAGAAGGTTTGGCTTTGATCATCAAGGTAAAAGGGAGCCACTGGTGTTTGTTGAGTTGAAGACATAGGAATATCCCTTTGATGATTATAATCAGAGGGGATGTAGGTCTGGAGGTAGGTTATAGAAACGATATGGTAGAAATAGAAATGACAAGATGAGGTAACTGTATTCTTCTTACTCATTGTTTCTTTTGGGATAGTAAAATTACATTTTCTTTTCAATGCCAATGGGTGCTTAGCTGTTCACCAGTTCTATCAGTGCCTGCAAGTGTGCCCCCCCCCCCACAATACTGCTATAAAACTTTTGGTGGAAGGGGGGGAATCTTGCTTTTTATAGTCAGCTTCCTAGGAGTATATAGTTAGATAGTTGTTAATGTGAGTTTGAATAATATCTAATATTTATATAATAGCTACTATATTGAGTCAGGAAAGGTACTAAGCATTTTACAGATGTTATCTCATGTGATCCTTAAAACAACCTGGGTAGGTAGGTACTTTTATCCTCATTTTATAAATAAAGAACCAGAGGCAAAGAGGTGAGGTGACTTTCCTAGAGTCACATAGCTAGGACATGTTTAAGGTTCAGTTTGAGCTCGGGTCTTTCTGATGTAGACCCAGCACTCTATCCACTGTGCTACCTACTGTGACTACAGGATTTATTATTTGCATTAATCAGGACTTCATTTTTGCCTAGCATTGGGATCTTTGGGTCAAGTAGTATGGGAATGATAATCGAAGAACATGTGCTCCACCCTACTCTTGCAACAGCTCTCTTTTTTTTGGGAGGGGGGCGTTGTGGTATGTGGTTTGCAAGGCAATGGGATTAAGTGACTTGCCCAAGGTCGAACCGCTAGGCAAGTGTCTGAGGCCAGATTTGTACTCCTGACTCCATGGTCAGTGCTCTATCCACTGCACCACCTAGCTGCCCCAACAACTATCTTTATATCGACTTGAACTTTCCTTTTCTCCTCACAGTGTCTTCCCTGAAAAGCAAATAAGGTATTTAGGATTTCATGGATCTCCTTGCCTTACCCTCCTGGGATCAGTGGGATAGAAGTACAGATTCCTTCTCTTCTCATCCTCTGCTCTAAATACATGTATGTAAAGATGTTGGTGACAGCTGATGTCACTGCTAATGTGTACTTATTGAATCTCCACAACTGTCTTGTGAGTGAGTGCCTTAGCTAGGAGTAGTATTCCCATTTTTATAACTGAGAACACTAGGTTTTGACTGTTCTGCCCTACAACTTGTAAGGGACCAAGGTAGCTTGGAATCCATTCTCTTCTGACTACAGTGCCAAAGTTTTTGGGTTATCTGCTGAGGCCTCAGAATCTGGGGGAAGAAAACTTGGGAAGATTTCTGAAAGCATTTATTTTTGCCTACTTGGAAATATCAGCATGCATGGGAACTTTTAAAATGGCGATGAACCTAGTAAAATGAAGCTTTTGAAAAGGCAGATTAAATAACTTTATGTGCCTTCCAGGCTTTTATAACTTCATTTTTCATTATGAAATGTATCCCTGAGAAAGTAACCATCATGGGGGTTTGCTATTGACCTAGAACTAGAAGAAAAAAGGCTGGCAAAGAACTTCTCTCTCTCTCTCTCTCTCTCTCTCTCTCTCTCTCTCTCTCTCTCTCTCTCTCTCTCTCTCTGTCTAATGGGGTCTTTCTTTATTTTTCTTTCTTCCTTCTTTCCTCCCTCCCTTCCCCCCATTCCTTCCTTCCTTTGCCTGCCTTCCTTCCTGCTTTTTCTCTTTCTGATTTTCTTTCCTTTCCTTTCTTTCCTTTCTTTGCTTTTTTTCATTCCTTTTCACCTTCCTCCCTCCCTCCTTTTTCATGCAGGTTGAGAGAAGAAAAACATTTTTTGTATAACTGTATGGCTCTTTTGTTGAAGCTTTTAGGAATTGGTTGGATAATTGAGGCCTTGCATTGCTATAACCCAACTACATTTTAGCCAGGGAAATGACATTTTAAGAACCTGTTAGCTTATTCACATTCTCTGATTTAAGCCAGCCACTAACTTTTAACATATAATTTTCCTGGGAAGGATAGGCAGCCAACTAGAGAAGTAATTTGGCATAGTGGATGTCATTGGCCTTGGTGTCACAGAGACCCTGGGATCATCCTGTCTTGCTCACTGAGCTATGCAATCTGAACAAGTCACTTAACCTGTGTAGGCCTCAATTTCTTCATCTATGAAATGAAGGAAGGTTGAATTCCTTGATCTCTAAAGTCTTAACTGGTACAATAAATGGTGCCTCTCTTAGCCTCCATTTCTCCATTTGTAGCATAGGAATAATACCTTAGTATTCATTTAGGGTCAAATGAGATAATAAACGTGGTGCTTTACTGATTTTGAAGTGCTATTTAAATAAATGTTGGATTACTGTTAGTCTACCTTTCAGAGTGGTGTTTTTTTTTTTTACCCTAAAGTACCAGACAGAAAACTTAGACTAAACTAAATCAGGTCCATCTAAATGTTGCCTTCTTGTCTAAGCTTTTCTTCTCTCTCCTCCCTCCATACTCTTCTTCCTATATTTTAAAACTGTTCTCCTAATCTTCTGGCCAGGCAGCAGGTTTGTAGCACAGCCAGATGACACATAGGGACAGTCAGAGGATTAGCTAAATCCCTGTTTGGTTCTTTCCCAACCCCTTTCCCTTGGTCAATATTTTTTCTTCACGAAATCTCCATAGGCCAAGCATTATCATCATCTGAATGACTTGGCCAGTGACAGACAGTAGAACAGACTTTCTCACTCAGTTCACCCCTTCACTCTCCCCCATCTCCCATTTCCCCTCTCCCCTGCCTTTTTTAGTTTGCTCTGTGTAGCTTGAAATGTTAGGATCCTCAAATCCAATTAGTCAACTCACTGTTGCTATGGAGGTCTCTTTTGTCAGATCAACGTTAGAATTGCCTACCACCTGTTGAAGGTATGTAGGAATTGAGTTTTCTTTTTCTTTTGGATTTGTCCCTGAAAACAAAGAGAAGCCTAAATGCTCCTTTCCAATCCAACAACTTTTCAATCCAACAAGCAGTTATTAAGTGCCAACTGTATGCCAGATATAGTCGCTAGAGGTTGGAGAGACAAGACAAATTGAGAAATAAGAAATCACATTCTCCTGGGTGTGAATCTAACTTTTCTGTTTGGGTACTGTTATTGGCCACTGGGATATGGGAACTCTAAACTCAGAAACAACTCCTGATTTTAAAGAACTTACTTGCTAATTGAGAAAAGCTTGCCAATAAATAATTTTTTAAATATAAAAATAGAAATAAAAAATACACACAAAGTAACTTTTTTCGGGGCGGGGGTTGACTTAATAGTGGTGCAGTCTGGATAAACCTTTTGCAGTGAAATCACACCTCATCTGAGCCTTGAAATAATGAGTGTTTTCTGGAAAGATTTGCTTTCCAATCTGCTCTTGTCTATACTTGAGTCCATGTAAGGGCTAGTTAAGTGCCATTTGCTGATTGGACCAACTTGGCTCAAATCAATTTTCTTTTAGCTATTTTGAAAGATAATACATTGAGTTAAACTAGCTCATTTACTATCATTTCAGTAGTTTGTTCTTCATCACTGTCCTTGGGTTTCCTGTCTTTAAGCTACTTTCTATCTTCATGATGGCACTTGTGGCCACATGAGTTTTAGGTAGTTTTAGTGAGTATAATTTTATGAGACACTAACAAATGCTTCCCCAAGATCAAAGGACCCTGGGTTCACGGTACATGTCTACTATTAGAGCCAGGAAATCTTTGATCAAGGTTGGCTGGAAGCAAGAATCAGGTCTCTGATTCTCCCCTCCCCCATTCCTCCCCCTTCCTTTCCCTCCCCTTCATTCTACTTTCCCTTCCCCTCCTCTTTTCTTTTTTCTTTTTTCTTCTTTGTCACCCTCACCTCCTTAATGTTGTACTGTGTAAGGTAGCTGTAAATAGAGCTTTGACCTTGGAGTCAGCCACTTGCCACTTACTAGCTGTGTGACCTTGGGCAAGTCACTTAACCCGGATTACCTTGCATCCAGGGCTGTCTCCAGTCATCCTGATCTTTATCTGTCCACGGGACTCGGATGACTCCGGAGAAGAAAGTGGGCCTGGTGACATAGTACAACCTCCCTCTCTCAAATCCAGTTCATGTGCTTGTCATGCATTACCCCCTGATGTCATGGTCTTCTTTGAGAAGGAGGGACAAAACACCAACATTGTTACCATGGTACTGTGTGTAGGGTCCAGTCTGGAAGAACATCTACCCACTTCATCTCTCTTGGCAACTTTCCTTCTGTGCCTAATTGACTATGCCATCCCTACATGGTGATTGTATTCTTGAGATTTTAGGATTGATATGGAATGATATATGGAATGAGACCCTTCTTATAATGAAACAGAAAGCCTTGGAAACCCATGCCCATATATACATATATATATATATATATATATATATATATATATATATATACACACACACACACACATACACACACACATATACATGTATATTTATTTATTTGTTTGTTTGCTTATTTATTTGTTTATTTATTTATTTATTTATTTTAGGTTTTTGCTAAGCAATGGAATTAAGTGGCTTGCCCAAGGCCACACAGCTAGGGAATTATTAAGTGTCTGAGACCGGATTTGAACCCAGGTACTCCTGACTCCAGGGCTGGTGCTTTATCCACTACGTCACCTTGCTGCCGCCCCCCCATCTCTTCATTCTTAGATTACACTTGGCTGTTTGTTTTTTTCCTCTACCCATGTCTTATATTTCAGAGTTTGCACACAAATCTTGGTAGCATTTCTGTTATCAATGCCCAATGATTCCAGGGCTGACCATGTAGTTGAATTCTCAGACCCTTGGGTTCTACTTTTATTTATCTCAGCCATTTACCAGAAAATGGAAAAGCAAAGAAAATCAGTCAAATTAGTCTATTTTTCTGAACTTAAACTACTCATGAGTTAAATTTTTCCATGTATTCCCTGAACCTTAATATGGATTATTGAAAATCAATTGTCTAGAAAAACCAATTTACAGGATGTGATTTATTCTTTTAACATTCTGTGTTTCTTTATACTTCCTGCTCTTTCATCTTCTAAGTCAGTGGTTCTCTGGACAGCTAGATGGTACAGTAGATAGAGAGAGGGCCTTGAAATCTGGAAGACCCAAGTTCAAATGCAGCCTCAGACATTTCCTAACTAGGTGACCTTAGGAAGTCACATAACCCTGATTGCCTTGCATCCAGGGCCATCTCCTGTTGTCCTGATTCCTAATTGGCCACTGGATCCTGATGGCTCTGGAGGAGAAAGTGAGGATGATTACTTTGCACAGACCCCCCCCCCCCCCTCAAATCTAGTTCAAATACATGTCCTGGCCTCACCCCTATGAATGTCATGGGATTCTCAAAGTGTGGTCCTGGAACCACTGGGGATCTCAATGCCCTTTTAAGGGATGTATGAGGTCAAAATATTTTCAAAATTAAAAAAAAATATTCTTAACACAATAAGCATCTATAGCTATAACCCATATTAACAAAAGGACATTCTGAAACAGCTTGGTGACACAATGATAGAACACCAGCCCTGGAGTCAGGATGACCTGAGTTTAAATCTGACCTCAGACATTTAATATTTACTTAGCTAGGTGACCTTGGGCAAGTCACCTAACCCCTTGCTTTGTAAAAAAATAAAAGACATTCTCAGTGTTTTTTAAGAATGCGTCTCCTGAGGCTAACTATTGCTTTAAATAATGACATCCTAATCTTCTTTTCAAAAATAGAAAACAAAACTTGAATGGTTTTCTAGGTAATCGGAGTTTGTCTTGTCTGAAAATATTTTAGAACCACTCCTATTAAATATTTTTTTTTCTTTACTGTCCTTTGATTCAGACAATGGCAATGTGGATTTTTTCCTCTTTTTTTTGAATTTTTCCTCTTTTTTTAAAAAAGAAAAGAATGCTTTAAAAAATTCTCTTTGAAAGGTGAACCTACATCACCCAGGTAATCTCAAAGTGGCCTCAGGTTGTGTCCAAAGAATGTCTTTGACCCTTTTAAGGAATCTTGTTTTACTGGCATTGCAATCAACAACAAATAAATCAAAGGAAATCCCTTCTATTCTTGGGCTGTTCCTACTACAGGCATCTAGATGGCCTAACCTGCCCAGCTCTGTTATTTGCATTTATTTAAACTTTGTAGTAATCTGCAATTCTCAGTAAATCCTTCATAATTATATTTATGTAAATTCCCTATGGTCTGGCAGCCCAACCCATCTTGCTTGGAAGGGATTTTGTCCATTTTGTGGACAACCAAAGCTATGAGCTGCAGATGATAAGAGAAAGAAACCTTATGGATAGAAAGATTTGTTTATGGAATTTTATGTCAGGTACATTGTTTGACAAAATGATCTAAGAAATATGTGTTTACATTTGTATATATTTATGTGTGTGTGTGTGTGTGTGTGTGTGTGTGTGTGTGTGCGCGCGCGCGCATCTATGCCTATGCATAGGTGTCTACTTCTATGGTTTGGAGTTAAGTGAAATAGATAACTAAACATATATAGGCACATATACATGGTAAACACACATATTTTTATATGTATGTTTATAGCCAGCTAGGTGGCAATGGATAGAGGGCAGGTCCTGAAGTCAAGAAGACTCATCATTCCTGTGTTCAAAATACTAGTTGTACAATCATGAGCAACTCTTATAACCTCCTTGGCCTCAGTTTCCTCATCTGTCAAATGAACTGGAGAAGGATATAGCAAATCATTTCAGTATTTCTGCCAAGAAAACACCAAATGGGGCAGTTAGGTAGCATAGTGGATAGAGCCCTTGCCCTGGACTCAGGAGGACCTGAATTCAAATCCAGTCTCAAACAATAATTACCTAGCTGGGTGACCTTGGGCAAGTCACTTAACCCTATTGCCTTGCAAAAACAAACAAATAAAAGAAATTTGAACTTCCTTCATAAGCACTATAGAGCTAGTATAGACAAATCTCAGCATTAGGAAGGATGGATATACATGAAAGAGATAGAATACTGACCAGTGGAGAGGCTATAGGAGTAATCCAGTAGTAATGAGGACCTGTATTAGGGTACTTGCAGCAGGAATAGAGTATCAGAACAAAGAAATTTGACTGACAGACCAAGAAAAGAAGAAAAATATAAGAAAATACCAAATGGGGTCACCAAGAGTAATACAACTGAACAAGATATCTGTGTATGATTATGTGCATGTTTGTCTATTTTTAATGTGTCTATGTATATATTTACATTTATTCATATATGATTATTTATTACATTTATTCATGTGTGATTATGTGCATGTGTGTCTATTTTTCATGTGTCTGTGTATATATTTCCATTTACTCATATATATATGTGTGTGTGTGTACACACACACACACACACACACACGCAATCTATTTTATTGCAATTCTCCAGCTCCACTTCCTTCATTTACCCTACAACATAGAGAGGAGTTCTGGTGGTGGTCCAACTCACCAAATGTTCGTGTGTGCATTTATGCACACATCCATGTATAATATGCATAAGTATGTGTTTGTGTTCCTACATAGTATCATGTATAGAACATGTAATGGATCACATTCGTGTCTGTAGGGTAACAGATGCAGATGAGAACAACTGGGATCCAGATGGTTTAATAAGCTCTTATGAACTAATCTTATGTAGGAAAGCACTCAAAAGTATGGATGGTGGTAAAATTTTTACGTGTTTGATTTTGATGTCCCATAAAGATAAGTACTAATGCAAATTTTCAAGATTTACTATCTAATGTTCCCAATCACACTGACCTAAATTTATGCCAGATATGTTTTTAATATATAAGGTCCTTTAAAAAAATATGACAAAACTAATCAGGGAAAAATCATTTTCATTGTGTTTCTCCTTAAGGAAGAGTAGGAAAGGCAAGAAATGCAAATAAAGAACTAAAACAAAATATATATAAGGTCCTTTTTGCAAAGATCTGTTTATTCTCAGCATTACTTTGAACAGAAATGGAGTCAGGGAGGAAATGACTTGCAAAGATCCATTATATTCTTAGCCTCTTGAGCTCCCAGTCCTGTTGCTCTGCTTGCTTAGTCATGCTACTGTCTCTTGTAAATAGTGCTTTCTATCTCAGCTTGCATAAACAAAGTCAGGAAGAAGCTCACCCCGGGGGGAATGGACCCTTCACATAAGCTTGCTGGGAGATAAGACACGTGTGTGTTTCTATAAGCTCACTAGCCCCACCCCTTTCATTTACACGGACAGTATGGGGCTGGCAACTGCTGCTGATGGTGCAGTTTACTGTGGGCAGTGGCATTCACACAGGTCAATTGGTCACCTGTACAGCCCCCTTCCCTCCCCAGGACCATATTCCACTGCTCATATTCTGTGTCACGGGTGCCCTGAAATTGAAGGTGAAAAGCTCATTTGTTAGGGTGGCTGAGTTGTTAAGGAAGGAGGGAGGGAGAAAACAGAGAGAGAATGAATCTCATAGGTAACTAAGAGCTAGGTCATTTTTCTTTTCTGCTTGATGAAACCATGGACATAATTGAAAGTACACATAGAAAAAGATCATGCTCACTCACGGACAGATGTCTTTCTACAAGCAGAGGTTTAGAAACTCTTAATTATACCTTCCTTTTTCTAATGGATTCTCTTTCTCTTTGAGATTGAAGGAAAGTGAATGGGGACCATTTTGGAGTCATTTTTTAAAAAATTTCCCCCAAACTCATTCTGCCTCAAAAAAACCATCTATCCTAACATAATTTCTAGGCTAGAAAATGGTTTTTCCATTGTTGCTGCCTTCTTGTGCAGGCAGAGGTATTTAAGGAGGAAGGAAGAGCTGAAAAGCAAAGCAACCAACAGCAAACCACCAAACCTTCGAAAATCGATTTTTAGCTTTCAAAGCCAAATCATTTGTGCATGGCTGGCCACATATTTGCCTCTCCTGCTACCGAGGTCACACTTTCAGTTTTTGTTTTGTTCATCTAGTGAGAGCAGAGAATGGCAAGAAAGAAACCAGAGTGTGTGAAAAAAAGTAACTCGGTAGCAGGAGAGGCCTGCCTGTGTCAAGGAAGTGGGTCCCATGTTCCTCTGGGTTTGTGGTTACTGAGGAAACATTTTGGGAACAGAGATGTCCTCGTGGGGTCAGCAGGAAATCATCTTTTCTAAACTGATCAGAGCCAGGACACCAGTGTTTATAGGAATGGTGGTGGTGGAGAAATTGAGTAACAGGTGGATTAAGCTAGAGTGGGTGATGTAATGGAAGGAAGGATTTTGCCAGGAAATTGGGAGACATGGGTTCTAATCCCAGCTGTGTGATTGACCAGCTAGCAGTGTGACTTTGGGTAAAAAAAGGTTTAACTATTGGGAGGCTTATTTTTTTTTAATCTATAAAATGAGGCAAGTAAGTTCTCTTTCAGCTTAAAATGATATGGTTAAAGTATAATCTACTATTGAAATTCGGTTCATTAAGGCCTTGCTTGAAGGCCTCACCTAGGTGAACAAACATTTGTGTTTATGCCCCTTAGGCCCCCTCCCCCTTGTTTCTCTTGTTATCACTATATTGTTGTTTTTCAGTTATATTCAATTCTGTGTGACCCCTTTTGGTTGTTGTGTGGTTTTTTTTGGCAAAGACACTGAGTGTTTTGCTGTTTCCTTCTCCAGCTCATTTTACACATGAGGAAACTGAGACAGACAGGGTGAAGTGACTTTCTCAGGGTCACCCAGCTAGGAAGGGTCTAAGGCCAGATTGGAATTTAGATCTTCCTGAGTCCAACTCTATCTACTGAGTTATCTCACTGCTCAGGGTCCTCCTATGTGTTCTTATATGTATCCTAGTATAGAAAATACTGCTTTTTTTTTTATTATGAACCATACTTTCTACTGAACTGAATTGAGTTAAAAACTTGGGTTCCCCTATAACCAGTGGTGTTTCCCAGTCCATTCAGGACAGTCACCCATAATAAAGCCTACGTGATACGTAGCAAGATTAGGATTTTTTGGAACATTTTTTCAAGTACTTAAAGAGTTCTCACTTTTCCTTAAAGATTATCTCTTTCTTTAGGTTCTTTAGGTTCCATGCAGTGTTTTTGAAAACCCAGCTGCTTTATAAACATCCCAGCCATTTACAAATGTAGTGGTCTTCTGAGCAAATTTTAAATATGCAGAACTCTAAAAAAAGCAGGTGTAAATTGCATCTAATTATGGTCATTTATTATAATGTAAATTGATACTGTTACTTGCAAGAGGAGTGGAGAGAATGAAAAGGGAAGGTATTTGGACTAGATATCCTTGAAACTCCCCCCCCCCCCCCCAAAGGGAAGTTATCTTTCCAGAGGAAGTAGCTGTCATTGTGCCGAGGACCAAATGCTTGGTTTGGCTTGGCAAGCCAGGATAAGTGAGAAGGGGCTTTGTCATAGGAAGAGGACCGGAGTGAGCTGGATCCTTAAATGGTGATAGGGAGAAGTTTCAGGAAGGGTTGGGAGATAAGGAGAGGCCTACTAGCAGTCTGTCCATGTGCACCTCAGAGTGAAGCACACTTGGTTATTGGCCTGGGTTGGGGACAAAGTCCAGCAACAGGTAAGAGCCGTGTCCTTGCCGGGCTCAGGCCCAGAAGGTTCTTCTCAGTCACCTTTTAATTAATCCTTGGCTGGGCCCTGCCAGGAGGCCATTATCAGCAGGTGAGGGAGATCCAAGATGCAGCAGAGGCCTATGGAACAGTGATTATCATCAACTGTAGAGGGAGAGTATTGACTGCTAATCAACAGGCCAAATTACTGGGAAAAGTCAGCTGATGTTCATCTGAACTTTCCGGAACTTTGTACCTTGTAAAATGACTGTATTGGGACTTTCTGAACTTTCACCACTGAGTCATTTCTGGGAGGGGGAAGGGTGGTGGGAGCTGGATAGACCAGTAGCTGAAAATGGAAAATAGCATGCTGTCCTCTGGTGTGGTGATCAAGGTTCAGAATCTTCAGTTGGGTCCAAGCCCTAGGTAGGCCAGCAAAGGGATGAGACTGGGGCAGCTCACAGGACCACCCAGAGATGACTCTGCTGAACTCTGATCTTCATCTGACTCATTTTCCCCCAGGGATAAGTGCTCTCTTTGTTCTCTTGGAGCTAGCTATATACTTGAGCGAACACTCTTCGTGTTCTCTGGGTTCATTTGATGAGTTCTAAAAAACACCGGTGTCTGCTCCCAATCTAAGAGGTTGTTTTGTCTTTGGCGGCCTCTGGGTAACCTTGTAAAATCCAGTGTGTTTGTACATGCTTGTTCAGGCCGATGGTCAGGTCTTGTGGCAGGGGCTGAAGGGCTGCATGGGAGAAGTGATGATTGATGGGCAGTGAATACGGGTGAGGATTCACTAGGCAATTACTAACTTGGGCATCTTCCAACTCAGATCTACTACTGTGGAATTACCTTTATTATTATTGTCATTATTATTGTTTTTGTTGTTGCTATCATTGACAATGAACAGCAAAAATACCAAAAAGCTCCATGAGTGAATACACGTAAGTATTCCCCAGTCATAATAACTCGGGCTTCTTCCAACTCCAATCCACTACTGTGGGATTACCAGTATCATCATTATTATTAACCATTTACAACAATACCAGAAAGCTCAGTGAATAAATGTACATGAGGATTCACTATAACTTGGCTTCTTCCAACTTAAATCCACTCCGGTGGAATACCGTTATTATTATTACTAATAGTATCATTATAATTATTATCATTAACAACAATACCAGAAAGCTCCATGAATGAATATACATGAGGATTCACTGGCAATTAATACTTTGGCATCTTCCAGTTCCAATCCACTACTGTGGAATTACTATTGCCATTATTATTATCATTATCATTAACAATTAACAATAATACCAAAAAACTCAGTGAATGAATATCCAGGAGCATTTACCAGACAATTAATAACTTGACATCTTTTGCCTCAAATGCACTATTGTGGAATGCCATTTTTTGTCATCATCATATTTATTATCATAAACAATTAACAACAAAACACAAAAAACTTGGTGAATGAATACACATGAAGATGCACCAGGCAATTAATAACGCACATCTTCCAACTCAAATCCACTATGGTACGATACCATTATTATATTATCATTAATTGTATTATAATGCTGTTAACAATTAACAACAATACCCAAAACTCAGTGAATAAATATACGTGAGAATTCAGTAGGCAATTAATGTCTTGGCATCGGGGTAGCTGGGTGGTGCAGTGGATAGAGCACTAGCCCTGGAGTCAGAAGTCCCCGAGTTCAAATTTGGATTCAGCCACTTAATAATTATCTAACTGTATGGCCATGGGCAAGCCACTTAACCCTATCGCCTTGCAAAAATTGAAAAAAAAAATATCTTGGCATCTTCCAACTCGAACCCACTACTGTGTAATACCATCATCATCATCATCATCATATTATTATTATTATTATTATTATTATACATATCATTAATAATTAACAACAAAATACCCAAAAGCTTAGGAATGAATATATATGAGGATTCATTAGACAATGAATGACTGGGATCTTCCAGCTCTAGTCCGCTACGGTGGAATATCAGTATCGACATCATATTATCATTATACTTGCTACCATTAGCAGTTAACAACAAAATACTGAAAATCCCAGGACAGAATATACATGAGAGTTCACTAGGCAGTTAATAATTTGGCATCTTCCAAGTCAAGCCCACTACTGCTGAATATGAGTCTCATCGTCATTTATCATAATATTATTATTATACTTCTCATCATTAACAAATAATAGCAAAATACCAGAAAGCTCAGCGAATGACTTATACATGAGGATTCACCAGCCGTTAATAATTTGGCATCTTCATTAACAATAATACCAAAAAGCTCGGTGAATGAATATCTGTGAGGATTCACCAGGCAGTTAAGAACTTGACATCTTTTGACTCACATTTATTACTGGGGAATATCATTTTTATTATCATCTTCATCTTCATTATCATCATATTATTATGCTTATTATCATTAGCAAATAATAACAAAATACCAAAAAGTTTAGTGAATGAATATCCATGAGGTTCACTAGGCAATTAATGACCCGGCATCTTCCGACTCTGATCCACTCCTGTGGAATATTATTATTACTATTATCATCATCATCATCATCATCACAATTATTGTCACTAACAATTAACAGCAAAATACCGAAAAGCTTACCGAATGAATACACAGGCGTATTGGTCAGGCAGTCCGCCACGGGCATCTTCCCGCCGAGTGCCCTCGCTGCCAGCAGCAGCAGTTGGACTAGAACAACTCACCTTGGCGGGGACCGGGCCGTGGGCCGGGAGGGGTCAGAGGCCCCGCGTGTTCGCGGCTCATCACGGCTGCGTCCCCGTGTGGGTGGGGAGCGGGCGGGCTGGGCAGGGGCGGCCTCGCCGGTGCCCCCCAAGTGTGCAAGATGTGAGTGGCACCCCGTAACTTGCTGCGTTATCTTGGGGGCCAGGGCTCGCCCCCTCCCCGCCCCGGGCCGTGGGCGCCTCCTCTGCCGCGGGGGCCGTGGGACGGAGCGGGGTCCGGGGGCTCCCCGCTGGGGCCCGGAGCGGGGTCCGGGGGCTCCCCGCGTGGGGCTCGGAGCGGGGTCCGGGGGGCGGCCCCGCGTGGGGCTCGGAGCGGGGTCCCGGGGGGCCCCCCGCGTGGGGCTCGGAGCGGGGTCCCTGGGGCTCCCCGCGTGGGGCTCGGAGCGGGGTCCCGGGGGCCCCCCGCGTGGGGCTCGGAGCGGGGTCCCGGGGGCCCCCCGCGTGGGGCTCGGAGCGGGGTCCCGGGGGCCCCCCGCGTGGGGCTCGGAGCGGGGTCCGGGGGGCGGCCCCGCGTGGGGCTCGGAGCGGGGTCCTGGGGGCTCCCCGCGTGGGGCTCGGAGCGGGGTCCGGGGGGCCCCCCACGTGGGGCTCGGAGCGGGGTCCCTGGGGCCCCCCGCGTGGGGCCCGGAGCGGGGTCCCGGGGGCCCCCCACGTGGGGCTCGGAGCGGGGTCCCGGGGGCCCCCCGCGTGGGGCCCGGACCGGGGTCCCTGGGGCTCCCCCGCGTGGGGCTCGGAGCGGGGTCCGGGGGGGCTCCCCGCGTGGGGCTCGGAGCGGGGTCCCTGGGGCTCCCCGCGTGGGGCTCGGAGCGGGGTCCCGGGGGCTCCCCGCGTGGGGCTCGGAGCGGGGTCCCGGGGTCCCCCGCGTGGGGCCCGCAGCCGGGCCCGGGGGCGCCGTGCGGCGTGGCCGCCAGCAGGGGGAAGAGCGCGCCGGCCAGGCCGCTCGGGGTGCGGGTGGGGGCGGGGCGCGCCCCGCGGCTGACAATGGGGCGCAGGGGGAGCCCCTCTCCCCCCGGCCCGCCCCTCCGCCAGCCCCGCCGCATCTCCTCTCCCTTGTGTTTCAGACAGGAAGTGCCCGGTGCCGCCGGCCCAGAATGAGGGAGTGAGGGCTGCCCGCCCCGTGCCCGCGCCGTGCCCGCGCCGTGCCCGCACCCGGAGCTTCCCGACAGCACCCTGGGCCGCGCAGGGTAGCCGCCTGCTCCAGGTAAGGGGGCGCCCCTGGGGCGTGGGGAGGGGGCGGCCCTGGTGGGCAGACATCGCCCGTGGTGCCCCTCGCGGCCCGTGCCCCCTCGCCCCCGGGGCCGGCTTCTCCCCTTTGCCCCAGACTCATCCCCGGCGGGTGGGCGGCGTGTGCCCACCCTGGGCTCTGCGCCCAAGCTCCTGCCCCTGGCGGCGATGCCGCCTCTGCCGCCTCCTCCCCTCCGCTGCCACTGATGTTCCGGCAGCTCTTTGTTCCTTGCCCAGGACCATCCTCACCGGTTATTTTCTGGGTTGTGCCGATTGGGATTGGGTGTGAGGATGAAGGAAAGAAAGAGGGGCTGGGGACTGGAGGGGAGGAGCGGAGGGAGAGTCTTGAGCTCTCCCTTTACCTCCCAAGAAAAAGCTCCTTCTTTGGTCCATGGAGTAAGAAGTAGTAGGCGCCTTCCTTTCTGGGCCAGGAGAACCGGATCCTAAGGTAAAAGGGAGATACACGGGCAGGGGATCTTAGGTAAGAGAGAGAACGGGGTACAGACAGAGGAGAGAGATGGCAGAGAGCTCGGGGCTGAGTTATTTAGTCTGCTGTCTGGTCTGTGAGTTCCCTGTCTGGTTCTTGGTCGGGCTCCCTTTGCCTAGACAGAAGCTACTTTTGAAAGTAGAAGCCAGACATCCTTGGTTTGTTAAATGTTGTTCGTCACCCAGTTACTGTCGCCTCCCGCTTTTCTTGGCTACGATGGGCTCACTGGTACCTCACTGGTACCTCGTGGGGATGTCTTGTTCCGTCTTAGCAAAGATGTCACCAAATGTCAGAGAAAAGTGACTTTTGTGCCCGACTCCATCCTCGGATCATCTTTCTGGTCGTTCTCTTCCCCTGTGGATCCATCCCTAAGTCGGTTGGAGTTTTTCACCATTACTGGCAGCTGGCATGTAATGGACATTTTAAGATTTGCAAAGCACTTTGTATTCATCATTCACTCGCTCATTCGGCAAGCACTGATGTAGAGCCTACTGGGTGCCAGGCAGACTTTGGGGGGGCAGGCAGACTTTAGGGGGCCAGGCAGAATTCGAGCTTCCAGGGCTTGAAAGGAAAGGTATTTCCCCACTGATAAATACTATCTGTCTTGAAGCGGCGAGGATAGAAAACCAGTTTGTTATGAAGCTATTTGGGATTTTAAGTTGCCCATTTGAGTCCTATAAATACCTGATTCATTTTTTAAACTAATTTTCATATACAGTAGTGAAGAAAGAAATAATTAATGTGCAGAAATATTCCCTCCTATGGAGCATCATTGCTAGGGGGGACCAGGGAAGAGTAGTAGTCTCCCTGCAGCTCTTTCAAGAAAGGATGGAATTCTGTTGCTACATGTACCATTATTCCCTGTATTGGGCAACCAGGGTTTACCCAGCACCAGTTAGTTGTGGATTTTTTTTTTAAGAGCATGATATGGATTCCTGCCAGGAACACTAGATGATGAAAGATTAATTGTGATTTCTTTAGTAGGCAGTTCATTTTGTTTCTATGGAAGAGTAACTGATGGATAGTGGTAAAATGACCTCAGAGTCAAATGGAGAGATCTCTGGCTCCAGAGGTAGAAGACCTGGGTTCAGTACCATCTTGGACAGTTTCTAGGTGTGTATGACCTTGGGAAATGAACTAAACCTTCCTGCACTTCAGTTTCCTCATAGGTGAAATAAGTTTACCTAAGTCGTATGTCTGAGATCTTCCCCAGGATTCAAGACAGGCTTAGAGCTAGAAAAAGACCTTGCAAGTCTTATAATCCAACCCTTTCACGTCAAGATAGTGTCCAAGATCACATAAGTAATAAATGGCAAGATTAAGAATCTCAGGATGTCACCCTTCCCATTACATTAAACTGCCTTTGATCCTACCATCCCTTCTCTTGAATAGGAATAGGGATCCTATCTATGATTTCATAGTTTTAGGGAACTCCCAGATGAGGAAATTCTCTATATTGGTTCAGTTTGCCATCCTCTCTACAATTTACAATCTTGGTTGTCCAAAACACCAAGGGGTTAAATGATTTGCCACCTCAACCAGTAAGTGTCATAGAAGAATCTTGAACCCAGGTCAAAACTGGTTTCCTGTCCAAGCTACCATACTGCTTTGGTGATAATAGTAATAAAGTAACACCTTTTATTTGTGTTGCTATATGAATTTCAACCTCTAATTCAATTCTAATGCAATTTGAACCTCAAATATATCCTATTTATGGTTAAAATTATAGTAAAATGGTCATAGAATCCTATATTTATAGTAAGAGATACATTATAGGTCATCTGGTCTGTCATTTTATTGATGAACAGACCGAGACCATAAGAGGTCAAGTGACTTTGTGAATTCATAAGAAAACATGTTGCAAAGGCATGATTTGAACCCACACCCTCAAACTCCAAACGTCACTCTGGTTTTAGTAGCAAATATTCAAAATATACCTTAAGGAATAAAAAATTAATTTTATACTTTTGTTTTAGAAGAAACATAGGAAGTAAAACTAGGCTTTTCTTGGTCAAGAGCTTAAGAGTATCTATGATATCTGCCAGAGCTAGGGAAAAGAAGGAATCTTACAAAAGCAGGTAACTTCCTCTTTTTTTTTTTTTAGGAAAAAATTTAATGGAGGGATCAGAGTTTGTGATTTTTCAAAAAAGGTATCAGGGGATGAGAAGGATGAATTTCAGAGAAACTTGAAAAGTACAGGCTCAATCTAGGAGTCACTATGTTTTTTTTTTCAGGCAGTATGTTTCAGGATTGAGTCTTCAGTCTGTCTGTCTCTTCCTTGGCATTCACCCAAGAGGAGGATGGAGAATGGCTGTTTTATCTTAGTGTATTACCTTTGCAATTCTTCGCAGGTGATTTACTTGGGGGGCAGTTAGGTGGCACAGTGGATAGAACACTGGCCCTGGAGTCAGGAAGACCTGAGTTCAAATGCAACCTCAGACACTAAATAATTACCTAGCTGTGTGGCCTTGGGCAAGTCACTTAATACCACTGCCTTGCAGGAAAACAAACCAAAAACAGGTGATTACTTGTGATGTAGGGGGCATCCTGAGCATCATTTCAGAATGTCTTTAGCCACCCAACAAGAGACTGAACCCTAAAATTACTCTGATTTAGTGTTGTTTGGTTTGACAGATCAACTCCTACTTTCCCCAATAATGATACTAAGAACAATATTAAATAGTGGCAGTGTGATGTCATAGGAAGAAGACCAGTCTGGATTCAAGTCTGGTGTGTATTGGTTGAATGGCCCGGGGCAAATATCTCCATCTCTCAGGGTTCCAGACAACTCTCTGAAGTTCCGAGTTAAAGGGGAGTTCATTGAAGATTTGCCATCTGTGAAGGGAGTTTCCACCCAGATGAAATGATTGTTCTGAATGAATAATAACAACAATGATAATTAACTGACATTCATTCATAAAGCGGGTGAAAGCTGGCAAAGGGCTTTACTTTCCTGATCTCGTTGGTCCTTCCCCAAAGCCCTGTGAGATAAGTACTAGAGGTGTTATTAGCCTCATTTGATAGATGAAGAAACAAAAGCTGGGACAGAGAGAAGGAGGGAGGGTGAGAAGGGGGGGGGACAGACCAACAAAAGGGAATATCAATACAGGGATAGGGCAGGAGGAAGGAAGAGAGTCCTCAGAGACATGGACACTGAGGTTAAGATTAAATGACTAGGTGGTGCAGTGGATAGAGCACTGGCCCTAGTGTCAGGAGGATCTGAGTTCAAATCCAGCCTCAGACACCTAATAATTACCTAGCTGTGTGACCTTGGGCAAGTCACTTAACCCTATTGCCTTGCAAAAAAAAGATTAAGTGATTGAGGCAGGGTCACACAGCTGTGAAGAATTGGAGTTGGGGTCTTAACCCTGGCCTTCCCAACTCCAGGACTATCCTGTCTCCTGTGATGATTTGTCATAAACCAGGCTTTGTCTTGTTAGAACTTAATGCTTCCTTGACTAGATACCTTTTATTCCTACTTCCTCTCCAAGACTGGATTTATCCAGATTTCATCAGCATAGTTTGTGCAGTTGTTGCCAACCCCCTTGAGGCATGCTCATGCCAGTCTTTTAAATTGACCTTAAATCATGTTCTGGGATTAAGACTTTGCTCCCTTGAATGGTGAAGTTGGCACATTTTAATGTTTTGAAACAATAACAGTTGTGAGGTATTGGAAATGAATTGACTTTCCCTAAGATTGTAAGGCTTCTTCGCCATCATCATTGATTTGTAACTGAAAGGGACCTTGGAAGTCATCTGAAGAAACTCCTTTGTTTGCCACAGAAGACCCAGAAAGATTAAAGAATTTTCCCTAGGTAGTAAGGACAGTCAGAATTTGAATTCAGGCCCCCTGACTTCATGTACCAACAAAAATAACTTATTTAATATGGGTTAATGAGAGGAAGATGGGAGATTACATTTTGGCATTTGCGTGATAAGGTGAACCTGATAAATGATTTGGGAATGAAAGGCAGTACTTTACGACAGCTCTTCCCAACTCCACACCAGATCTCTACATCACCCTGCCTCCAGGTTTCAGCTCTGTATTCTGAGGACCTTGGCTCCCCCTGCCAATAAAGGAGGGCTCAGTCTTCTAAGACAACAGCAGCTGCTAACTCAGCCAGAACAGATCTGGCATCTACTGGAAAAAGCCAGTCCATGTAAAATCTTGATTTTGGCTGCAATCTTGTGTCCATATTGAAGTCTCCATAATGGGGAGATTTGAGGTCCTCCAACATTTAGTAACTCTTAGTCACTGTATCTCTTACAATTATCTTTGCTGGAATATTTTCCCACAGTATTTGCTATTTTAGAAAACTTTAATCACCTCCTATTGATACAGTTGGTGCCATGACACCAAACTAGCATAAGAGAGTATGACTAGAGTCCATTGTTATCCCAAGAAAGGTGTGTGGTCTGGTGGAAAGACATCTGACCTTAGAGCAAGGAAGACCTGGATTCTAGTCCTGAGTCAGACACGTACTGTCTGTGTGACCTTAGGAAAGTCATTTGACCTCTCATTGTCCCTAGAGATTCTCTAAGATTATAAATTGCAGAGAAGGTGCCCTTCTTGTCTAAAGGAAGTTTCCTTATCTAAGGGCTCCTTGAATTTTTACAGCAGGACCAGTCCCTATCTTAATTATCCCAATCACTACTAGCATCAATGTTAGCATCTTGATCAGATGGTGGCTATATTTATCAATTCCCCAATTTATAAGTAATGATGGCTATAACATCTGGATCAGGAAGGCAACAAAGAAGCTAGATAGGAGCAGCCCATATTCTGAATGTTAAAGGGGTTTCTGGTCTATACCAGGATCTATTGAAGCAGCTGAGGATGTCTGGTCTAGAGACATACTGTAGCTGTATTCAAGCTTTTGAAAGGCTACCTTGTCCCAAAGGATTGGACTTTTTCTTTGGGGGGTGGGGTGGAATTATGTTGGAAACTTAGGCATTTGTAAGGAAAAACTTCCTATTAAAGCTATTCCAATATGAGAGTCCTCCTTATTGGAAGAGACCAAGCAAATGCTAACTGCCCCTTGTCTGGTATGTGGCTGGAGTATTTGAGGCTTTTCTCTAGCCTCAGTTGTACTTGATAAAGACTGCTTAGAACCTTTCTGACTCAGAGATTTGCTGGAGAAATGCTTTTAAGGGAATTGCAAATGTGAAAGATCATTCTTTAATAGATTGATGATTTAGGATAATTATTTTTCAAGTTGGGACTTGACAAGTTCATTTTGACTATTTTTTCCCATGTCTCCATTGATTTTTTTTCTTTTCACTAGAGTCTAATCATTTATATCTCTAAGGAAATCTTACTACCTTTATGATATAGACTATACTTTGGATTTCATTATGGAATCCAGAAGTGAATCATTACAATGTTTCCTTGTTATGTTGTTTTGAATATATCTGAAGTCAAACCATGTCTCTATGAAGACCAAATGACTTGATATTTTGTAAGTATGATTTTCCTATTAAATGGATGTTAATCTCATTCTAAAATTTTGTTGTTGTTTTGTTGGTCACTCATCTAATTCTTTTTTTAAACCTCATTTAGTATTTTCTTGGAAAAGTTACTGAAATAGCTTGCTATGTCTTCTCTGGCTTATTTTTTAACATATGGGGAAGCTGAGGTATATGAGATTAAGTGACCTGCCCGGGGTCATATAACTAATGTGACATATAAAAAGTTTGAGAGACATAATTTCTGGGTAATTAATCATGTTAATTACGGCTACCAAATAATTAATAAAAGGATGATCATTTTGTTTTCTAAACCCAAGAACCCTTAAAGAATCTATTCAATGCTTATAGGCCCTTGGAAGAGTGGGTATTTCTGAATGTTGAAATCTCTAATGAGAGAATGAATATTATAATGAGAGGTGGATCTATTCTAATAACAGACTGGGGCAGGGGGGAACTTGATTGATTATGTCACCTTTATTCACAACCTATTTACCTCAACCCAAATCTGAGTAGAACTCAGTGGGTTTCTTCATTTGGGATCTGAACAAGAGTGAGGAGAAAGTTAATCCAAGCTCATTTTCAGTAGTGACCTTCAGATACTAACTGAATAACCTACCAAGGACTGATTTCTGAATGAGGAAATAGAAAAGGGAAAAACTTTAGTTCCAATTCAATATTTGGTTATTCATATAAGAAAAAATAATCATTTCTCTCATTAGTCAGTATCTGAGGCTAGATTTGAACCCTGATCTTGCTGCTGCTAAACCTGGTGCTTCCTACACTGTGCCACCAAGTTGTCCTATCCTAAGTGACGATTTCATATATAGATTTGGTGGCTACTTGATGTCTTGTTAAAAAGCAAGTCTTCCTGTTAGGAGTTTGGGTTGGACTGGGTTTGATGGGCTCCAAAATCTTTCCCAACTCTTAAATTCTCTGATTCTGTAATCATGCAGAAGTTTCTTCAGAGATTGAGCTAAAAAAAATTGTCTTCTGCCCATTGTTCATCACCTACAGGGTCAGGAAGAATAAATTCGATGCATTTTCTCTTGGAAAATCTTTTGAGTGAAGACCTTGTTCCTGTCCCCTCCTAATTTGAAGCTAGCCATGGTCTTTCTCTCTAATTGATCCTCATAACACAGTTTCAAATCCCTGTCATTCACTACCATCCTCAATCCTTTCCAACTCATTAATGTCCCTTTGAAAATGGAATTCCCAGAACAACAAGCAAGCCAAGTATATTGTGATGGTGTCAAACGTGGACAGAAACAAGGACCACTAAAGAAGGATCTTTGTGGGCTGCAGGTTGATTGATAAAAGGACTTTATCTGTGTTTTATTGTATTCTGTATTTTGTTAAAGACTTCTCAGTTACATCTTAATCTAATTCTTGGGTCTATATGTGACACCTCTGGGCAGTAGAAAGAGTGCTAGTTACACTAGTTTGGAGAGACCCTAGTTCAAATCCTCCCTTTTTCACTTTCTAGCTCTGTGACCATGGGCATACATCTTGACCTTTCTGATCATCTGCTTCCTTATCTGAAGTTTAATACTTCACAGGTATCACAGAGTTCTATCCTATGTAAAATATTTTTCAGACTTTAAGGAGCTATATAACTCTTGGTTCTTATTATGATTCAGGATAGAGTGACAGGTCTGGAATCAGAAAGATGAGTTCAAATCCAGCCTGAGATACTTATTAGCTGTCTGACCCTGGGCAAGCCACTTACCCTTATTTGCCTCATCTTTAAAATGAACTGGAGAAGAAAATGGCAAACCTCTTCAGTATCTCTACCAAAAAAAAACCCCAAATGGGTTCATGAAGAGTCAGACATGATAGAAAATGACTACAACAAAGGTATGGACTTTGTACTTTTGTATTTTGAAAATTAAAGCCAAAATCCTCTTTTTGGGGGGTGGAGGTAGAGTCTGACATCTAAGATAGTTCAGCTTTAACAAACACCTAAGTTTCTTCTGAATCCATCGTACTGTGTGTAGAACACTCAACAGTCTGGTAAGAGGATGCAGCAGCCTTACAAATAGCTGTATGGTACATTATTGATGTGTAAGATGTACAAACTCTTTGAGATCCAAGGAGGGAAGGAGGAGACCGTTCTCACTCTTAAATAAAAGATCACTAGAATTTTAGCCTTATGCCAAGGCAAGACAACCAAAGTACAGCCAGTGGAACGGAGGTTCCTCCAGGACCGGGACTGATTCATGTTTGTCTTTCATGTATCCTCAGGACCTGAAACAAAGTTGATTTTTGAAAGCTGTTGAAGGAAGAGGAGATTTTTACCTGGGGAGAATTTTGAAAGGCTTTGTACTCTATCCTTGGTTGTAATCACCTCCAGGGCAGGGATGGCCCCAGAACCTAGCATAGTGCTGACAACATAATAGATGCTTAATTAAGATTTGTTGAGTCACTTTGAAAAAAGGATGGTGTTTAAAGTTTGGGGGTTTTGGTTATTGTTGTCCTTGTTGTTATTTTTGTCGTTTTGCCAGATTGTCTCCTTTACCTGGTGTGAATTTTATAAAGGCAGCTGTCTCCTTCTCTAGGGGTACCTGTACCATCCATTTAATGATTGCTATTAGAATTTGGCCAGAGTTTCTTCAGATGACTCACAAATTCATCCCTAGGCACCATTGTTTCTTTTTTATTAAGGAGAATTGTGAAGTGGGGACAATTAGGTGGCATAGGAGTCAGGAAGACCTGAGTTCAAATATGACCTCAGACACTTAGTAATTACCTAGCGGTGTGACCTTGGGCAAGTCATTTAACACCACTTGCCGAGAGAGAGAGAGAGAGAGAGAGAGAGAGAGAGAGAGAGAGAGAGAGAGAGAGAGAGAGAATTGTGTAAGTGGAGTACCTTTACAAAGTCATATAAAATTTGGTCAGTATTAGAATTTAAGTACAGTTGTTTGGGATCCTGAGTCATGTTTACATAGGCATGCCAGAGGACATAAGCTGTTTTAATCATTCCTAAGCTCAAAAGAAGACGACTCCACTCTTCCTTTAACTATCTCCTTCCTTCTATTAAATCAGTATCAATGAGGCTCTACAGGTAGAAGAGTGTATGGAGAAGATGCTTGGCTTCTAGTTTAAAGACCACATTCATTACTCCTGACCCTGGACCCCTCAGCCTCCTTTGGTACAAAATGAGAATAATGATATTTAGCACTCCATCACACAAGTTATTGTCAAGGTCAAATGAAATACTATAAAAAAAACTTTTAACAGCATGGAGTCATAGATGAGTATGTTGAAACTATTTTTATACTTTTCTTATGTGTTGGGATATTTTTTCCAAGATATGAATTTGGACCAATGTTTTTCAACCACAATGGATAGAGGGCCAGACCTCCTGTCTCTAGGGCTGTGCTCTATCCACCATTCACTAGCTGTGTGACCTTAGCCTAGTCACTTACCTACTCCCTGAGGAGAGGTGAGGCTGGGGCAAGTTGAGCTAGTTTAGATATTTTTATCCTGCAATCTATGATCTTGATTTTTTAAATTTAATGTTTTGATAATTACATTTCAATATTAATGGCTTCCTTCATAATCTGCCACATTTTATTTTATACATTTAAAAATATTATTCTGGGAAGGCATCTCTAGTCTGCCCAAGGAGAGGTCCATAAGAGGCTAATTCACTCCAAGTTTCAGTTCTATAAAGTTGTGGCTATGTTTTTGTTGCCTAAGGCCCAGAGTCTCCTGGACAATTGGTGATTGATTTGGATTACCTTCTGACTGGTAGCTTGATGAGGTTGAGATGTTTCTCTGAAGTTAGGACTGTGATCTGTGACCTGGGAACTGAACAGAGTTAACCGACTTGCCCGGAAGTGACTATGTCCCATTTTGTAGTCAAGGATCGAGGGAAAGACACAGTGGGCTGGAATCAGGATACTCTGGTGGAGGGAAGGAGGATGAGCCTGTATGGTGTGTGTCTCTGCTTTTTCATATTGTGAAGGAGGCTGAATAATCCGAATGAGTCATAAATCAAAACACTGAGACTCCATCCTTCCCAAGAGGCAGTTCTGTGAGTTAGCAAGAACACTGAACTTGGCTCCCAAAAAAGGAACATTGAACTTTGGTTCTGGAAAGAACACTTGCATCTCAGAATGACTTGGATCTTCTAGGCTTACCTCTGACATGATCCAATATGGACAAGTCATTTATTTAAGGTCTCTGAGCCTTACTCTGACCTGGCAAGAAACCCAAGATGGGGATAATCATACCTCTAGAGCCTACCTACCAATCAGCATTGTTTTGAGAGCTGGCTGAGATATACCGTAGGCAGGGCACTTTGTAAATCTTAATAGGCTGAGTAAATGTCAGCCTTCATTATTGTTGTAGATGTTGTTTTTCTCATCATACTAACAGGTGGCTTGGATGAGAGAGTGAACCATCTTAATAAAACTCACCTCATACTGATATACATTTAAATTTTTTTATTAAGAATTTAACAGTAATCAAAAATATTCCAATTTACAAGGAACACAAAAGAGGATTGTCAAATAAACTTTGCATCCCATTTTAAAGCATATATTAAATTGAACAAAATTCAATTAAAATTCTATTTAATAAAATTATCCTATTTGTCTATCCTTTGATTGTTTTCTTAATATTTCAGTGTGAAAAATACTCATTTCTTTTTAATATTTTTTTGCAAATCTGTCATTAATCCACTAATCTACTCCCCGATAAAGACCCCCACCCTTGTAACACAAATATATTCAAGCAACAAATCAAACTGGCCATTTCTAGAATTGTCAGTTTGTCTTTCTTATTCTTCACCTCTTTTCTTCACTCCCATACCACAAAGACACAGATAGCCAATTCCTCATCATCATGCTTCTAAAGTCATGATTTGGTCATTCCTTGGATCAAAATTTTGAGGTGTTTCAGAGTTGATTTTCTGTCTATAGGGTAGGGGATTCTAGTGTCAGTGGAATTTTAAACTTTAATTTTTAACTATTTAAATCATTCTCCTAGTTCTGCTCAGATCTTCCTAAATTTCTCTTCTATCATTTTGATCAGTTTTAGAGCACAATAACATCCCATTACATTTACATGTCACAGTTTGTTCAACCCCACTGATGGGTATCCATTTTGCTTCTAATTCTTTGCTACAGTTAAAAAATGCCGTTTTGTGTGCGTATACTTACACACATAGACACACATGTGTATATTTGATCTATTTGATTCCCTTCCTTCTACTTTACATCTCTTTGCGGTCTACCTAGTACTGCCATATACATTCTTCCAGTGGCAGATTCACTTTGCTTTGAAAGTCAATGACATAGTACATGGACAGCTGTCTGAGAATAGATTTTCTATGTATCTTCTGTTGTGTCTGATATTGGGACAGGGAAGAATGTAGATCAGAGACAAAAAGGAAATGAGCAAGGATCATGTTTTAGTGACAGGAGATCAATGGTTGGGTAACTTCTCTTTGTCCCTCTTTCCATGTTTTGTGATTCCCCAAAGGACAACAGGGTAGCAGATGGTTGGTGCTGTTGCTGGTTGGGATGTGGTTTTCCCCTCTCTGGATTTCTTTTTCTTATACTATTTTCTTTCTTTCATCTCTTTCCCAACCCATCACACATCCCTTCTAGTAGGACTTGGGATGATAATGATAATAATAATAATAATAATAATAATAATAAATACTAAGAAGAAGAAGAAGAAGAAAGGAAGAAAGTTTGGGCATATTTACAGCCACTTTTAGCCACGATTGAGCTCTCCTATTTCCCATACGTAATGTTCACCAACAGGATGAATTGTATCAGAAAGAATTTTAAATACATTATTTCCTTGTTATTTGGGAAGAATCTGAGGTCTAATCAGAGAAAATTAAGATGTGTCCTATTTTGCATTGGGAAGATGCTTTCAGACTTATAGAATATTTCCTTTTGTTAACTTTAGGGGCCAGAAATCAGAAGTACTCTTGTTTTATAGATGAGGAAACTGAGACTTGAGCTAAAAGATTGAATTCGAGTTGATAATCAAACCCAGATCTTCTCTCTACATCATCCTTCCTTCAGATCATTCTGGATTTAATTCTAAGCCTAATTCTTTTGTCTAACCCTGCTTTCTAATTCCAGTTCTTATCTTAATTCCTTCCTAATCTCAGCTCTATCATTTACTAGCCCTCTACTGTTGGGCATCATTTCCTCAAATTTAAAATGCTACAAGAAGCAGCATGGTAGATTCAGAAAAGACCTGGCCTTAACTGTCAGAAAGACCTAGGTTCAAATTCTGCCCCTGACATACAGGAGGTGGGTTCGGTTCCAGTCTCTTAACCTTTCAGTACACTCAGACAACTCTTAAGTTGAAGAAGAGCAACTGAGGAAGAAGGAATTTCCACATTGGGACTACTCTTTACAGATAATATCATGGGCTTTTGACCAAAATAATGATGCACTGATGACCTCATAAGATTGTTAGAAATGCTTTGTCATTTGTAGAGCCCTACATAAAATAGGGATCCATTTTAGAGGGGGATTAAATGCTTTGGACTCCCAAAGCTGCTCTCCTTTGAGGGTGAAGCTTTCAAAGATGATGAGTCTAGATCAGAAATCTGTCTCCACCATGAGAAGAATCCAGGGAGCTTAAGCAAGTGATGAGATGCTTGAAAAATAAAAGATCAGTGAGATCTGGGGGGGCCAGGGTAGGGGGTGAGGAGGTAGAAGAGACATAATGGGTTCTCCAGTCCCTTTTCTATTGCTATTCCATGCCAGATAAGAACCTGGACACTTTCATTTTTCCCAATTAAATTTTTACACAACTTGTTAAATGCCTGAAAATCCTTTATAGGGCTGAAACATGGTACAACAGGTTTTATAATCTACTTAAAAAGAAATTCACCCTTTCAAAGAAAGGTAACCTGGCCTTTTTTCTGTATTTCTTTCTGAAAGTCTCAATTGTTCCTACTAATTAATAATTCTTCAAAGTGAAATGTACTTAGTATTTTTTTTAAAGTAAGTGAAAGCAGAATATAAAAACCACCCTAAGTGTGTACTTCCTTTTCCTGAGAGACAGCAGGAAGGATTTGATTTCTTAAAAATAGCCCCAATAACTTGACTATAAACTCAAAACATTAGTGATCAAAGATCTTAGGATCACAAAGATGGAAAATTATTGTCATTTTTCTAATCTCAGAGGACCTTGCAGTATATTGGGTTTGGGGTTTTTTTGGGGGGGGGCACCCAGGACAACAGGATGTAAATGTGCAACATAGGGAAATGTACAATTTGGCATTGCAGAAATTCCCTTATCTAAAGTGCTGATTCTCTTAGTGGCCAATATAGTTCATTTTCTGGCCAGGCCAGATTTACTTAGTCAAAAGCATATATCACAACCAATTTGGGCACATGGTCACAAACAATGGCCTGGAAAGGAAAGGGAATGACCCAATATTTGCTTTTCCTCTAACCTGACCCTACAGACACATTTCCTTGAAGTTAAATTTGCTATATTCCTGAATTCTTTTTAATCATGGGCTCAAATTTTTTTCCAGTAGAGTAACCAAGAATGGCCAAATAAAGAGCATGTTTTGATTATTGAACTGTATGAGAGGATGAATTGACCATAAAATTAATAGGAACTTATCGTGCTATCAAATGCAACCTTTAGTTCTAAAAGCCCTTGAGGTAGGCAATACAAACATATTATTGTCATTTTATAAATAAGTAGCATATATATATATATATGTCATTATGGCAAATAACTATTTTTGTTGTTGAGTTATTTCAGTCTTGTACAACTCTTGATGACCCCATTTATAGTTTTCTTGGCAAAGATACTGGAATAGTTCGCCATTTCCTTCTCCAACGTATATTACAAAAGAATCTGAGGCAATAAGGACCCACAAACAATTAGTAAAGTGTCTGAGGCTGGATTTGAACTTTCCAAAAATAAGTCTTCCTGGCTCCAGCACCAGCACTCTACACTATGACACCATTGAGCTAATTGTGCAGATACAATGCAAATGGAAATTTAAAGAGTAGTTAAGTAGGTTGCACTCTGGTGAACACTCTGGATTCAAATCCAGTTCTTTTGAGTCTTGAGTCCAAGACTTTTTTCTACTCTCCCATTCTTTTAATTGGATCAGTGAAATAACCAGAAAGAAGCAGCACACCTGTTAACTTCTTTCCAGAAAGGAGAGAAATAATTTTTTTCAGGCTGCCAGATTTAGTTTTAGAGACATTCAAAATACACTTTCGTCATTCAATCACGAAACATTTATTAACCACTTTTTTATATTAATAGTATTTTTAATTCCATTCATTTTTGTAAAATTTCCTTCCTCCCTCTCTTCCCTTCACCCTCTCTAAGACATCAAGTATTCTTATATACATAACTATCTTAAATTTATTTCCATATTAGTCATGTTATGAAAGAAAAATCAGAATAAAAGGCAAAACCATGAAAAGGAAAAATCAAAAAAACACATTTTAAAGAGTGAAAATAGTCTGCTTTGATCTGTATTCAGATTCCATAATTCTTGCTCTGAATGTGGATTACATTTTCCCTCACAAATCTTATAGAATTGTCTTTGTCACCATATTGCTGAGAAAAACTAAGTTTATCATAGTTGATCATCACACAGTGATGTATCAGGCACTGGAGACTCAAAGAAAGGCAAAAGATTGCCCCTGACCTCAAGGAGTAACAACTCATGAGGTCAACAGCATGCAACACAACTTTGTACAAAGAGGCTAAATGCAGGTGAAATTGAATATTATTTGGAAGTTTTTTATCAGTATCTAGATATAAATATAAGGTAACTGTTATACATTCAAAAATAAGAAGTCAGGGCTTAAGAATTGCAGTTTATCAGTTTATTTCAGTTAAGGTTTAAACAAGAGAATTTGTGGTATTTTGTATAGAACTGTAGATTTTGCAATCTGGAAGACCTTGGGTTCAAATCCCACAGCAGACACTTAATAACTATGTGATGTTAGCTATATTGGTTAATTCCATATACAGTAAAACATCTTTTCTTGGAATACAATTAACTTTAATGTTTTTGCACTGGACTTAGAGGATAAAGAATCAATTCAAAATAAAATGCAACAGGAATTCAGTGTAAAATTGACAAACCACCTCCCACGACCCAGATGTCTTGTTTTTAGCATCCATACAGTTGGATCTTCTTCAGCATCAGGAATGGACAAATTTTGCCACCCATGCCAGAGATCTAGGTGTATTTCCATTGAAACTTGATTCCCTCGGTTTGATCACACATACCTTCATTGCCTTCTCTCTACCTCTCTCTTGGCATCTTGGCACACCTCCTTTTAAATTTAACTTGTATTGATGCCTTTGGTTTTTTAAGACACCAGTTTGTTCACATTTCCCAACCCACCTATTGTACTCTGTTGTAACAAAAAACTGATAGGCAAAGTTGAAGAGAGAAAAAAATGTGGAAGAACTTGCTTCATTGAGCTATCCTGAATTCCAGGGGCTTTCTTGGGAGGGTGCAACGTCTCCCAACTGGAGCAAAGGCTGTTAGACTCAGATTCCTTGCACAAGTATGAGGATCCTTCCACCTTAAAAATTCTGTGACTCAAACTGGCAATATAGACCATTTCTTATGTTCCCTCAAGGGAAACATTCTTGGTCAGGAGCAAGGTTGGGTTTTGAAATTACACTGTGAGTGAGGGGAGCGGCTAGGTGGTGCGCAGTAGGGGTGGCTAGATGGCGCAGTGGCTAGGTGGCGCAGTGGATAAAGCACTGGCCCTGGAGTCAGGAGTACCTGAGTAAAAAATTACACTGGGGTTGATGGTCCTAGGATATTACCTCTTTTAAGGGGGTACTATATATTACTAAATTGCTATCTATCTATCTATCTATCTATCTATCTATCTATCTACCTATCTATATATATATATATATGTGTATATATATATATATATATATATACACATATATATATATAATATAATTTGTTTTCCAGACCTTCTACACTAAGAGCCAGGATTCTTAACTATATTATCCAC
The DNA here is from genome assembly GCF_037893015.1 of Macrotis lagotis. NCBI lineage: Eukaryota > Metazoa > Chordata > Mammalia > Peramelemorphia > Peramelidae > Macrotis > Macrotis lagotis. The sequence goes on along the minus strand of NC_133659.1, from coordinate 38,306,200 downwards.
CCCTTTTCCAGTGTGGTGAATCCTCTGGGACCCTTTCCAGAATAATAGTTTTATTTGTTTTTAAATCATAAGTTACTAAAGCGTATATCCCATAATAACACACACACATATACATTCTCCTCATTTAATTCAAGTGGTACCTTAATGCCTCCAGATCAAATTTAAAGTGCTCTGTTTTGACATCTTACAAAATCAAGCCCCTTCTTAACCTTTCTAGTTTTCTTACACTTTACTCCCCAACACCTACCCTTAGATCCAATGAACCTGGCCCCTTGTTATTTGACAAATAAGTCACTTCATCTCTAGCTACTTGTATTTTCTCTGGCTAGAATGCCCCCCCTCATCCCCTCCCTGCTCTCGACATCTCCACCTACTATCTTTTTGCCTCTTTTTATACTGTATATTATACAGTTCTTAATACAGTGTCTGGTGCTTAATAAATGTTTATCAGTTGATAATTGAAGGAAATCTACATTTCATTTAGAAGTGAGTAAAGATGAAGGAGTAAAGCTTTTGAGGGACTTAAGGCTAAGAACACTTGATCTAAAAGAATATACAATGACAGTTCAGCTTTAGACTTATTGATGTGAAAAATGAAGGTTGAAACATGAAGGGATTGCACTCTGGTAACCAGAGTGGCTCTGTTTGCTGAGCATCATGGTTAAGAATCAGCCTTTTTCAGAGTGCCAGTTCTGGACTATACATGGGGCCCCATTGCTAAAGCAATGACTATTATTCTTGCTATAACATCAATTACTGCAGTTGTGTGTTGCATCATTTTTAATAATAATAATAATGGATCCAGGGAGGTTTGAAGAAGCCAGAGAGTTTAGTGAAGAGAAGAAACTAAGCTATGAAATCTAGGTTTTAGAGCAGGCCATTAACTTCTCTACCTGGGTGATTTAAGGCAAGTCGCTTAATTTCCAAATGTCTCAGGGGCATAACATTACCTGCTATTTGCTTACCTTACAGGGTTATAAACATGATGCATGTGACATGCTTTTTAGCTTTTTGAAAGGAAGGGTTCTACAGAATGGCATAAGAACATTTTTGAAATATTTCTGTTTTTTTCCCATTGAAGAATCAGATATCTCCATTTTAATTTATATCATCAATAAAGTGATTACATCTAGAGGATGAAGCAAAACTGAAAAATTATATTAAAAATAACCTTTAACAGCATGGTTATTAAAACAAGTTGAAAGTATATCCTCAAATGTATTCTCTATGGTTTAAAGAAGAGCCCTTAATTTGGAATCAGAAGACCTGAGGTCTGTTCTAGGTCTAAAGCTAGATCCTAAATCTTTGTTCCTTGGGAAACCTTGGGTTTTGTTTTGAGTTTTTTCTTGTTGAATTGGTGGGGGAGGTTAGGGGGCAGTAAGACTTGTTGAGCAGAATAACTAAATTGATTCCTATTTCTAAATAAGAGAGCATTTTGATTTAGATTCTTACTCTCTAATTGGGAGGTGATCTTGGATTTGTGTTGACCATGCCAACAGATCCTAAGTCTGGAAGCTCCTTCAGAAGGTTTTAAGTCTGGGCTCAGTAATGGATTGTAGGTCTGACATCTGACTCAGAGACTCAGGACTCAGAGAATTTCATTATCAAGTTGACTTGAAAAAGAAAAACAATTTTGGGGTCATGGCCACTCTCGAAAATCTGCCAGACTATAGCATGATTGCCATCTTAGTTGGTGGAAAGAGGACCCACTGAAACTATGGTTCCTGGAAGTGTTAAGCTTTGGGGTTTTTTTTGTTGTTGGGGGGAGGTCCTCATAAAAATGTTAGGGTTTGCTTGTCTTTTTTGATTATTCTCAGCATTTGCCTCAATGCCTGGGGTTCAGTGGCTCTGATTTTACTTCAACCCAAAGACATAATCTTTCCTCTTTCCTTTCCATACCTCATTTAAAGCTGTGAAAATGATTTAGAAAGTCAACTTAGAATGTGGCCAGAAATACACTTAAAAGTGAATGGAGAAAGAAAATATTCCTGCCATTAATGGAAATTTGGGGCAAGATGGGACATAGTGAACCAGTATGATAAACTTATTGAGCTTTTCATCCCTAAACAATAGACATCCTAATAGGTCATCTTTCCTTTTATGAATGTTTTCTTTAATACTTTAATGTCCCCTTTTAGTGCAAGGTGGGTAGAAATAAATTAGGCTCCCCCCCAATGAATCTTGTACTTATTTGTTGCCTTATCACATGTCCTGATGAAAAAACTCAGAGCTTGTGATTAGTCCTATGGTGAATACCCAATGGGAGGCCATGATGTTGGAGAATAGAATCGTCAAGGAAACTAGTTTCCATTCCTGGCTTTCAAGAGGTGATTATAAGCTGTGAAGAGATAATTTTCCTCAATTTTAATAATTCCATCTTGACAGTGCCCCTTTTAAGTGATTGAGGACTAAAATGACTATTTCCCAGATGCTGGCTTACTAATTTGTTTTTCTTTTCTTGCATCCAAAAAAAAAAAGAGACTTGGTCTGCAAGTAGTCTGTTTTGATGGTAAAAACACGAAGGGGAACAAAAAACAACTCAGACTGGGGAAAGACAAATATCAAATAGTTATGTGATCTCTTTGAGTCACTACAATAAACATGGTTTTTAATCAGTCCAAGATTGACATTGAGTAGTGCTGACCTGCAGAAGTTTCTAATTTTTCCCAAGAACATACTAATCATTGGTAAAGGTCATGACTACATATTGACAGACAGGTTCATCTATAAATTTGGGTGCCATAATTTCATATGTTATTCTGAAAAGTGGACTTTCTTGGCCCTAATAAGAGTTATTCAATCATGAATGATTCTTGGTGACCCCGTGGGGTTTGTCTTAGCAAGGATACTCAAGTGATTTGGCATTTCCTTCTCTAGCTCATTTTACAGATGAGGAAACTGAGACAAACAGTTAAGTGACTTATCCTGGGTCACAAAGCTAATAAATGACTGAAGGTAGATATGAACTTTGGTAAGAGGAGTCTTCCTTACTCTAGGGCCCTTCACTCCATCCACTGTGCCACCTAGCCACATTCATAGGAGTACTATGGACAAGTCACTTAACATCTCACAGCCTTGAGTTCCTAGGCTTTCTTGTCAGTACAGAAGGAAAAATGATAGCCATGAAATTCCTGAGACTATTTGGAGGCCCAAAGTAGATAATATATGAACAGTAAATTTAAAACCCTAAATAAAGATCAGTTTTTAATCTAATAAAATAATTCCATCCTTAATTATAATCCCTAATTATAATATATAGACTTCAAAATGATATCTTTATAATAATAATCAATATTTTCATGATTATAGAAGAGCTAATATGGCATTTAAATATTTAATAACTTAAGTTTTACAAAACATTTTAAGTCTTATTTTATGGAGAACTCACACAGGGTAAGTGCTCACCGAGGAAATCAGAAGAAATAATACAAGGACACTCTGAAGATTTTTTTCTTAAGAACTTTGTAATTGGTTGTGTAGCATGGAAGACACTGGCACAGCACCAGCCAGCATGGCATGCCCTCATCAGGTGCTGTCTTCTATGAGCAAGGCAAATGGAAACAATTCAAAGGAAATGTGGGATGTGCAAATTTAGAAAACATACCCCAGGTGTTTGTGCCTACCTGTGGGAGGGTATGAGTTTGTATTGGTCTGATCAGCCACAGCTGAACTTGTCTCTGACATAGTGAAATTGTTTTGGTCATCTTCTATAAAAGGACAAGAACCAACTGATGAAATAGGTGGTGATTATCCACATTTTCATATATGAACTTAAAGAAGTCATTTGCCTGGGGTCACAAAGTTAGTTGTCAGTTTTTTTGGAGAAAAATTTTAAGTCAGGTCTTCAGACTCCTAGCCCAGCACTCTCAACCATCACCTTGAAACCTCCAGTGAAAACATCCAGATGTGCACACATACGCATATACATACACCTAGAAGACAGAAAAATTATAGCACGTATAGGTTATATTCAAATTTTATATAAACCAAGTTTGGAAGATAAATTGTGGTATTTATTCAGAGCAGTATAGCACTCTGATTCACTTCACAAATGACTTGTGAGCTAAATATGTTATTAAGAAAGCCATGCTTGATGGGGGGGGCGCAAAAAGAAAAATATAGCCACCATAAAAAAATTTTAAAGCACTTCTCTGCACTTTGCCCCTCCCCCTTTATCCCTGCATTAGGATAGGGGGGAAAGACCAAATTTTGGTAGAGGGAAAGCCCTGATAATGAAATTCCCTCTCCCAATGAGATTGGCAGTTGACTAGAATACTGAGAATTGTCAGATGACTTTCCTAGGACCCTGTGACCACACAGCCAATTTTTGAAAGTGAAAAAAATGCTATTAGATTAATATATTAAAGTTGCCTTTTATTTATGAATTGCTTTCTATCAGTCTTGGCAAAAACTCAGATTGTGGCCTATCACTTTTTAAATTCCTTGCTATGTCCCTTTGTTTTTGTTTTTATTTTTATTTTTTGGCAAGGCAATGGGGTTAAGTGACTTGCCCAAGGTCACACAACTAAGTTATTATTACATGTCTGAGACCAGATTTGAACTCAGGTCCTCCTGGCTCCAGGGCTGGTGCTCTATCCACTGCCCCAGCTAGCTGCCCGGTCCCTTTGATTTTAATGTTTGCAGAAGATCACTGGTCTCACACCATAGCATGTGAGAAAAGGATTTGCCCATTTGGTGGACTGTGAATGGACTTTTGGCATTCTCATTCAGACCGCTGCTTTGGATAGGGCTACGAATGAGCTATCTCAAATCAAATGCAGTTGACTTTCTAAAAAGAATCTCTAGGCAATTTCTTTCCTCTTCTTCTAGGGTTTCTTAGGATCAGTCTCCAAGCCTTTAGGGAGCTTGGGCACTTGACTAAAAATGGCCCTTTCCAGAGGACCGATGAATGTAGGTCTTTAAGCCCAACCTCAAAATCATAAAATTTCAGAACAGTAAAGTTTGTCAGTGACTCTTCAGTCTACTCTGTACCCAAATAGAAACCCTCTTCACAGCCTAGCTGACAATTCAGCAAGCTGATTTGCTTGAAGATCTCCAAGGAGGGAGAACTCACTAATTCTTTTTTCCCTTCAGATTTTTCTCCTACGTCTCCCCATGGCTTCTGATTCTGACCTGAGAGGTCTGGCAGAACCTCTACCTACTACATACCATATTGAAGAAGAGTCAACAAACTCAGTCCAATTCAATAAGAACTGACATTTATTTAGTGTTTTTAGTTTACTTTTTGAATATTATCTCCTTTTGAGCCTTCAAACATTAATTGAAGGCTTATTACCTTGCTATACATGGCAATGGGCTAGGGGCTATGTAAAATAGCTAAGTGAAAATGCCTTTCCCTTAGGGAGTTTACAGTTTAATATTGGAGGGAAAGGGAGAATGAAAGATCTGTTCAAAAAGGATCATAAAATTAGGAGGATGTGGATTTAATTTTAGCCAAGTTGCAACCTGTGCTGAGAATGATGTAGAGAGTGTGTGTGTCTGTGTGTGTGTGTGTGTTTACACATTCACACATACATGCATATATATAATAGTGGCATATTTATACATTTTAGTCCAAAAACATTTCTAATAGCACATTACTTGTCAACCACAATAAACCCCTAAGTCGTTCCCTCTGCTGCTGCCATCTTGTTTTTTGTAAATGTCTTTTTTTGTATATTATCCCATGAACTTATTCTTACTAAATCTAAGTTCTTATGTCTTTCCACTGTCTAGTTTCTTATTTCCCTTAAACTTTTTTAAACCCTTCAAGGTGATAAATACCTTTCCTACCTCAAGGAGCATCAAACTGACTTCCTAAGGGTCTAGTTCAGAACTTCAAACATAAAAGGGACTCATTTTTAAAAAATTCTCTTTTATCTTCCAAAGAGATTGATAGAAGTGTTTTGGTAGCATTGGCCCAAAGACCATTCATTTTCTGTGGGTCACCACTTCTTCTATTCCTGCTCCCTAACTGACATTTAGCTCCTGATAACTGAGTAAGTATGACTCTCCACTAGACCTAGATTGAGAGAATAACTGTCCAGTGGACTGGCTTAATCTCCCATGCTTGTTGATTCTTCACAAGAGTACTAATGAATGGCGCTGGAAATACAAGTTAGAATCATTCTGATTTTATCCATTCCAGATCCCTATCTCTTTTTAAAATTATAACTCCATTCCTTTTCTTTTCCCTTGCCCTATAACTCAATTCAACATCCCCAAGACTTCCCAGATTTAAACACTTCTTCACTTCATAATAACTCGCATCTCTGTTTTGGCTTCTCCTATTGAGGGCAGTGACCTGCTCACTTTTCTATTTAGATTTCTAGAATTTAGTAGAATTCTTGGAGCAAAGCAAATATTCAGTAAACACTTTTCACTCATTCTTGCCTTTCACTCTTCTCCTCCTCCCTTACCTTCATGTTCTTCCGTCACCTCTGACAACACTTTATATCTGCCGGCAGCAGTTATTGACACCTGGCCTTTGGGGCTATAAGGCTGCTCATCTCTGGGAGGACCTTCCTTGCATCAGTTCCAGTTCACTCAGTTTTCCTCTTAAAATGGGACCCCAGAGCTGAAACTTAGTATTCTAGATGTGGTCTGCCCAGTGTGAAGTTCAGTGGGACTGTCAGGTGGCCCTACCTTGTCCTTTTGAATCCCTCCCAAGCTTTATAGATGAAGAAACTGAGACCAGGAGAGGTTCACTGACCTCATGTTCTTTGAACTGGAGCTCCATCCCATCAAAGCCCTATAACTCAGCACACTGCGGGGAGGATATACAACTTCATTAAATCAAGGAGGCTAGATCTGGAGATTTGTTCAGGGAGTCTCCTTTCTTACCTTTGATTGGATTTAGTAATCTGACCATTTCCTATAGAGAAGAACACAATTCATTTGGATTGCTTAGGCTGAGGAGCCATCCAGTCATTCTTAAACTTCTTAAACTTAAAAACTGTAACCCCCTCTCCTTCCTCCCCCTGCAAAAAAACATCTCTAATAACCTGGAAGTCTTGATAAAGGCCTCTTGTATCTCATTATCTAGGATTCTAAAAATGAAAAGCATTTTTCTCTGTACTCCTTGACCCAGGAAAAGTGTATGTCATTTTTATAAAGTGGATATTAGCTGATTATGGGGCATAATTGAGGCCCAAGATACATTTCCTTTCTTAGTGTTTTTTTTTTCCTCTAGGCTTTGTGAATCTAGCCCTTCCTCCTGCCCCAGTCATTTGATGTAAGGAAGATAGCTTCTTTATTCTCGGAGCTTGATCCCTTTTATGTATAATATATACTCAGACTCTTCATTCCTATCTCTCTGGCCCTTGGAGATTTTTAAATCACTCTATTCCATTTTAAACTCTTTTTAGGAGTTTTAAAATGTGTCACTGGGGCCAGGAAAAAATTTCTCAGAGCTATTTGTTCTCAGAAGTCTTACATTTGGGGTTGTATGCTGTGCACAGGATGGAAAAATCACCCTTAAGTGACCAAACTGAATGCTGTTTCACAGTCTTTCTCCATAATGGGTTGTTTGTGGCCTCTGAAGAGCAGAGCCCTATCCAAGGTTCTGTTGAGCTGCTTGCTGTAGAGAAGTATCCTTAACCATTCTTTGGTTTGAATTCAGAGGCACCATGTCAGGATAAGGGACTAGGGATTGGAATAGGGTTTTATTTTTTCTCCTTTTTAAATAAGACATTGAACAAGGATCAGTTAGTGTTTTGAATATTGCCACCATTTAACCTTCGCCATGAGGGAAGTTCCAGGAAGTTGGGCAGGAAAATAAAGTCTCTGGGATAGATATAGAGGATCAAGGGGTTCTTATTCTTTTTTTTGTGTATTATGGATTGTTTTGACAGACTCAAAACGTCTTTGGACTACTTCACAGAATAATGTTCAATGTATAAAATAAAATGCATAGGATTAGGTTACAAAGGAAATGAGTTATATTGAAATTTAGTTAACAAAATTAGAAAAAAGAAGAAAGTGCTCACAAACACCAGGTTAACAAGTCCAGGTATAGATGAACTAAAGTGCTTCAAGTTTTTTTTCAAATTCCTTGCCCAAAGCAGAATATAAATGTTAGATCTAGAACATCCTGCTTAGATTTTGAGCATTTCCCATTAAGAATATTTGACTATTAGCTCTCTCTGATTTATGGAACACTTTACACATGATCAATCTCATTTGATCCTTACAAAAACTCTATGAAGAAAATGATATTTTTATCCATATTTTATCAATGAGGAAACTAAGGCTGAAATTTATTCAATGATTTGCACAAGATCACATCACAGCATTTAAGTTCAGGTGGTATTGGACCCCATGCTCATCACTTCCTTCACTACATCTCTGCTTTTAAAGTTGACAAAGTATTTTCCATACAGTTTTTCATTTTTACCCCATAATAGCCCTGAGAAGTAGGCATTAACCCTGTTTTACAGAGAAGGAAAATCAGGTTCCAAGAGTTTTGAAGTGACTTGACCATGTTCCAATTAGTGAGGATCAGACAGGGATTCCTGTCTCCCAGTCTGATTTCCTATTTACCATGCCAGGCCAGTCTACAAACAGAATTCTTCTATCTATTAGCTCTCTTATATACATAAGGGTCTGTTCCTTTGGTTCCCAACTGTGAACCTTTGCCTTCAGATGTTGGATGTCAAGAAATTTTTCCACCTAGCCTGGGTCCTAAGGTCTAGAATTTGGGATAAGGGATAACTGCCTTTTTTGTAGCAGGAGTATGCATTTAGTTATTTTTTTTTTAAAAGCATCTCAAAAGTTCTGATGGTTGCTCTGAGAAGTTTTCTTTTGCCTACCGTGTATTGATTTTGATTAGGTCCCATACATCAATTAATTTGTTAAGCAACCATTATATACCATTCGCCATGTTAAGTATACTTCATTGTTAGTAACCATTATTATTCATAATTAATGATAATATCTTAAATATTTAATAAGTGGCACTAGAATATAGCCATTATCTAATCAAATATGATGGCTATACTAATTGGAAACCATGTTTACCTTCCTTGCTTTAAGAAGGGACATGGCTGTAATTGTTGTTCAGTTGAGACCAGTTCAGTTGAATGCAATGAGATTTGGCATTTTCTTGGCAAAGATATTAGTTTGCCATTTCCTTCTCCAGATCACTTTACAGATGAGATAACTGAGGCAAATAGGATAAAGTGACTTTCCCAGAGTCACACAGCTAGTAATATCTGAGGCCAGATTTGAACTCAGGAAGATAAGGCTTCCTGACTTTACACCCAGGCTATCCACTGAGCTACTAGCTAGCTACCCCCCAAATCTATAATAGAATGCACTAAATAGGTGGGACAAAGGGGCACTTGGAATATAGGTATTAATTAATAAGGTTGGTTTATTAACTGAATGAACCTTTTCCCATCTCTCCCCTTCCTATCTATCTATCTATCTATCTATATCCCTCAAAAATTAATTGCCAGTTTTACTTCCCTTCCTTTCTGTCCCATGAAAGTCCAGTTGATGCAATGGCTTATGGTGGTAGGGAAATTAACATTGTCATGATGAGAAAGGTCAATGGCTATAGGATATCTCTATATGCCTTTTAAAAAATCCTCCAAACCCTTGAATGCCATTTAAATAGCTGACCCCCAACCAACCCCACACCCCCAATCTTATTTTTGAGATTGGTTGGCTGTTTAATAATATGCATTTGAAGTGGGAGATGATAAAGTACTCTTAGGAGGAAAACAGCATCCTTGCCTGCCTCAAGGTTGGTGAGTTATGTAAGTTGTTTACTGCACTAGTGATGAAAAGTTCATTTGCTTCTGTTGTTGGAAACTACGGACCCCAAATGTTCATTGAGATGAATATCATTTGTCTTTTCTTACAGATGACAGATGTTTACAAAGGGAGCTCAGCTATCTTGTATACATCTAGGGTTAAATGTCACAGACTTCAGGGTAATCTAATTTAACTGAATAGTTGTCGGTTTTCACTTTGTTAATGAAAATGAGTTGCAGGTTATAGAAGACCTGACTAACAAACAGGTTCATTAATGATTAATTACAGATACAAGTGGTTTTCTCCACAGGGCTACTACATGGCTGTCTTCTAGACATAAAGATTCAAGAACCTCTCCATTCACCATCCCCACCTCGGCCTAAAAATTTAATATTTACTTTTGGAATGAAAACTCATTTGTCCAAATCTCAAAACATCTTATTCCTACTCTTAGACTGTTTTGTTTGCATTAATTTGTATGGGGCATAATTATCGTCAGATCTCTTGTGACAAAGATGGTGTTGCATACTTTATTCATTAGCATACTTGTTTCATTCTCCACTGGTTGGAATGCTAACAAGACACTTAAATTATTAACTCTTTGGAAATGATAGATGTGTATGTGCATGAAAGTACTTCATTATCCATATTTGAGGTAGTTTGTAATTTGAGAAAGACCAAATTTCCTGGATTTGGTGTGGGACTTCAGAGAGAAGAAATTCATAGAATGTCTTGTTGTTGTTGTTGTTGTTGTTTTTGCAAGGCAGTGGGGTTAAGGGACTTGCCCAAGGTTGTACCACTAGGTAATTACTAACACTCTGAGGTTGGATTTGAACTCAGGTCCTCTTGACTTCAGGGCCGGTGCTCTATCCACTGTACCACCTAGCTGCCCTATAGAATGACATTAAAAAAAAAGTAAAGCAGTATAGAGGAGGAGGGGAGAATCCTAGTGTGAACCATTTTCTTCCAAAATGCTGAAAGTTTTAGCATTTTTCTTTTAAATGTCAACTGACATTTCTCTCAGTTTAGTTATTTTTGATTTAAGCAAGGGCTTGGCAAATCTCAGGTGCCTAATCCTTTGAATCGTCAACTCTTCAAGATATAAGGCATCTAATCAGCCCTTCAACAGATGGCAGGATTTTCTCTAAGAAATCTCTGCTAGTGAGTAAATAAACATTTATTGAGCCCCTACTATATAACAGAACTTAGCACTGGAGTTATAAGAAAGGTTAAAGACCACCGATTGTTGGAAAAGACAGCATGTAAACTACATAAACAAGTTATGTACAGGATAAATTGGAAATAATCAACAGAAGGAAAGCACTGTCATTAAGCACCATGAAAGAAAAGCTTCTTGTAGAAGGTAGAATTTTAGTTGGAACTCAAAGAAGGACAGGGGCAGAGGTGAGGAAGGAGAACATTTTTGTACCTGAGCAACAGTTAATGAAAATACTATTAGGAGATGGATTAACCTATTTGAGGAACATCAAGTAGGTCCAGTGACACTGGATGGATAGCAGAATCTAAGGAAAGATATAAAGTAAAAGGATCCTGGAAATGTGGGAGTAGCTACTCAAAGCTAGTAAATATCTGAGGGTAGGATTTAAACCCATCTTTCTTGACTCAACCCTATCCACTCAGCTCTACCATGAAAAATTGCTTTATAAAGCAACTCATTCCATATGGAGCCAACTGATTCCTAGCAAGTTAAGCCTCAAGCGACTTCCTTTCTACTATGGTGCTTACCTTATTCAGTTGAGAGAGCCTTTTAGTTGGGAAGGCCAAGGATGTATATAAATGATTATTTTAAAGTAACATGATCAGCCTAGCTTCTGTGACTCAGTAGCTATTAGATTAAGTTCTTTGTTACAGTACATGTCTCACTATATTTGAACTCTGAAAAATGATCATTCATTCATTCCTAAGATGTTCCATTCTATGGACTGGTGTCCATATCAATACCCCTGTACCTCTATACCTTGTTCTTGATTTAGACAAGTTTGGATACTCCCATGTTGATGATATTGATGTTGATGTTTGTCCTTCATTCTTGAAGAAGACTATGACATCAGGGAGGGAATGTCATGATAAGCAAGTGAATTGGATTTGAGGGAGGGGATGTTACGCTAAGTCACCAGCTTCATTTCTCCTCTGGAGAGGCGTTTAGTTCAGAGGCCAGATATGAATCCAGGTGACTGGAGAAGGTCCTGGCTGTAAAGCAATCAGAGTTAAGTATCTTGCCCAAGTTCACACAATCCCATAGTAACCCAAGGTCTGAGCAGGGATGAAATGTGTTAAGTCATTAGAGAATTCATATTGGAAGAGAGAGACCTTAGAAGTCCTCAAATCCAGTCCTCTTTTACAGGAAAACAGACTCAGAGGAAAGAGACTTGGCCATTGTCCCAAAAGTTAAAAAATGCAGAGAGATGGAAAGGTACCTTAGTAGCCCATTCCTCTGTTTTTCAAACTAAAGATCATCTAGCCTCAACTTGAAGACCTCCAATGATGAGAAAGTCACTATTAGTCTCTAGAGGCAATACATTCCGCCACTGGATAAATGTCATTGTTAGGAAATTTATCATCCACAAACTTCCACCCACCCTTTCCCGTTTTGTCCTTAGAGACCAAGCAGATCTAGCCTAACCCTGTTTTGCATGGCAGCCCTTGAAGACAGCTATCATGGCTCCCTGGAGTCATCTTTTCTCCAAGCTAAACAGCTTCAGTTCCTTTAACAGATCCTCAGGAGGCATGAACTTGAGATATTAGCAGAGGCAAGATTTGGATTAAGGTCCACTGATTTCTATTCCAGGGCTCTGTCCACTGTACCATATTGCCTTAAAAAGTACACTGTGATCCTGAAGTGAAGAGATGCAGAGAGAGTTTCTAAAACTTTATTCCTTACTTCCTTCCAGAACTTAGAACTCTTTTGAAATGTGACTCAGAAACTCTGCATTGTGTTTGCACACACATGCATTACCACTTCCAGATTTGTACTGGATTGTCAATGGCCAAGATTCAGGGAATATCAAGCTATCGATTCAACCTGTCGCCTTTTGCAAATATTTGCCCCCTAAAATTAGTGTAAAAACAAAGTTGCAAAATGGAGGAGTGAGCCTGTGAAGAGGCTAGTAAGGAAAAAAAAAACAAACTTAAAAGAATTTTTCCGCCTATAATATTTTTGAGTTCAAGGCATTCTTTTGATGACCTAAATACCATCACCCTTTCTAAGAAATTTGTACCTTGTACCTTGTAAAGGTGTTTAGCTTATCTACATTAAAACAAAACAGAACAAAACCCCAAAACACGTTGCAGCTGTCCCTGTGGATAGGTTATTAAGCCTGGTGTCCTGATTTTTTTTTTTTTTTGGTATCTATTTCATCTTGTAATGTGGTTTTATTTCTAATTTAGGCATATTAGTAAAGTCCTGATGAGATCACAGAGTCATCAAAATATTTGAAATTTCATGTAGTGTAACTGAAACCTTGATGCAAATACTAATGAGAGAGAGTTCAATCTTCTAAGGCAACCACAGCTGTTAACTAAACAGGAAGAGTTTTGACATCTTCACAAAAATCCTAGCCATGCAGGGTCCTGGACTTTGGTTATACTCTTAAGTACAAGGGAAGTTTTCTTTCTATCTTTCTTTTTTTGCTTGTTTTTTGTTGTTGTTGTTGTTGTTTTTGCAAGGCAGTGGTGTTAAGTGACTCACCCAAGGTTACACAGTTGGGTAATTCTAGCAGTCTGAGACTGGATTTGAACTCAGGTTCTCCTGACTCTGGGGCCAGTGCTCTATCCACTCCACCACCTAGCTGCCCCTGGAGAGTTTTCATAATGGTGAGCTCCATTGACATTTTGAACACATTAAAAACACTATGTATGATCTGGGACAAATTGCAGTCTCTGTTTCTTCCACTGTAAAGTGATGGAGTTTGACTTGATGACTTCTAAAGTCCCTTCCAGCTCTAAATGATCCTAAATTTTGTCATTGTATCATTTGTGATTTTCTTCTTAGAATATTTTTCCAAAGCTAGAATAACATTGCCTTGTATTTGCATAGTTTATTTCCATGACATCGGGTCCTAAAAGAGTGTTTGGATTGTCATATCTGTGATCTGTTGAAAAAATGAGGGATGTGTAACTGGAGCAGGAGGCAGTGGTAGGTGTCTCTTGAATATTGGAAAGCCTGGGATGGGGAAGAGGGATTAGACTTTTTCCTGTTTCACTCCTGAGGGCAGAATCAGGGAGCAGTGAAGAGAAGTTCTTGGGAGGACAGAATTAGACTTGATCTCCAAAATACTTTCCAACAATGAGAACTCTACAAGAGAGAAGGAATCATTTCTGGGAAATAAAGGGATCTCCTTGACTGGAGATCTTCTGGTGAAAGTTAGATGACCACTTGTTGGCTCTATTATAGTGGTGATTCCTTTATGGGTGTGGATTGGATTGGATGACCTCTGAGGTCATCTCTAACTCTAAAATCCTCAGCATGAAAAAAACGTTGATTTTTTTTTATTTGGAATGTTTGAGGTAAAGGAGATGTTATAAGACAGTTGTAAAAAAAAGACAGGTCCTTTTATGAGATTAAAACAAACTTGAAAAATAAAAGAATTTTCATTTACTTTTTGAGATAGATTAAAGATGACATTTTAGCAATTAACCTGTCAGTCTGCTATATGGACTGGGGCATGGGAGGGGAGATCAGAGGTTGGGGAAATGGGGGATACTGGGCGCCTAGGTCTGGCATTAACTTGCACTCTAGACCTTTGTTTTCTTCTCTGTAAAATGAATGAGGTGGATCAGAGTGATGGTTCTTAAGCATTTTTGTGTCCTTGATTCTGATGCCCATCTCATGAAACCTTTGAATCTGTTCTCAGGATAATGTTACTAAATGCAGCAAATAAAACATGGAAGATTACAAAGGAAACCAATTCTAGAGAAAGAGAGTTATCAAATTAGTCTTCAAACTCAAGTTTGAAATTAAGAAGCCCTGGGATGATTTCTGAGGACCCTTCCAACTCTGAAAACTTTGGGCTGCCTTACCACTTTTGACTTTTGAATTCATTTCTGTTGGTTCTGTATAATAAGTACCATATGTTTTCCATTATGCTTTTAAAACAGATTTAAATGTATACAGTGTCAGCTGTGCCCCAGCAAACTTTAAATGCCTCACCATCTTCAATGACCTCATTGTTTATTCATCTTTTCTAGGGGGTATTCCCCACCCCCGTCAGTTGGGTGAAACATTTGAAAAATTGTGTCATTTGGGAATTGCCATTCATAAGGAAATACTTACTCTGAGGTTTAAGCCAGACCACATGCATTTTGTTTATTACTATAGAAACCAAAAACTTTTAGCAAGAGGGGATGATCTGAAGCATCCTTTTCCTGAAGGAGTTATCTCTTAGTTGTATTCAGTGAGTCCAAATCTGAGGCAAAACCAAATTGATTTCAGGTTCAAAAAATGACATTTTATAAAATGTGATTTTCTTTAACATGTCGAAAGGATAAGGGAAGAGGCTGGAAAGAAAGACTTAAGTTTGATTGGGTAGCTCGGGATGTTGCCTTTTTCTTTTTAATTGAATGAGGAGTGAATTTTTTAGAAGTCTCAGAAAAAGGACAGTTATCATACTTTTGTCAGACTAACTTTTTGGCATCTTTCCTGTTGTTGGTATTTCTCCTTTATAATCTGTTTTTCAAAAGTAACTCAATTTAGTATTCCTAAATCCCACGGGCATTTTTAGCATTATTATAATGTATATCTGTATTCAGACAGTCCCTCCACTCTGTGTGAATTGATTTAGGTTGTCAGACACTACCTGGTGAGTGGTAAAGTATGATGGTGATGCTCTGTATATGGAAAGGTTGAATTTTGGATGGAACCAAAAGTTTGTATTACATGTCGTGATTGAGTTTAGGACATGGCTGTGGAGATGGCTGCCCTCGGCTTTTGTACTTGGAAGATTATGAGATTTGCTAAGGTGAAAGAAGAGGCCAATTATATATGTCCTTAATAAGCAGAACCCTGAATGGGAAAATGAGAATTTGTTGGACCACCCTGCATCTCTTTTTTTTTAAAGACGTTTTTATTGCTCTCTTTTGTGTTTATTCCAACTACATTTCCCAAGCTTCCCCTCCCTTCTCCCCCTCTTTTCAGAGAGCCACCCCCTAGAACAAAGAATTTTTTAAAAAAGGGAAAAAGACCAGTTGGTTCAGCACCAAGATCTCGAAAAGTCTGCCATTAATGTACAGTTATTCCCTCTTAATTTTTGGTTCTGTTGAAACTTTACTCTAAAATTCTTTATAACAAGAACATCTGCTTGTTATAAATGGAATTCGGATCTCTAGGCAACCAAGTCCATTGGGATGAACCATAAACTTTAGAATCAGTGGGCCTGAGGGTCTGGTCTCAGTTTCTACTACTGTAGGTTATGTGACTTCAGACAGCTCAACCTTTCATAACTTCCTTTCTCATTTTGAAAATTTGGCAGGAACTGGGGATGGGTGAGGGGAAGAGGGAATATTGTCTCATCTCTACTTCTCAGGGAAACTGTGAGGATCATTTTATACCTTTATTGACTTGGGTGTGCTAACACCCATACTGGTCAGAGGCTCAGCCTACCTGCTTACCTTGTGTAATTCTTATTTGCAACCTTCCAGAAACCCTCCGCAGGCGCTCTGTTCAGCATGCTCTGTGCCAACCTCTGGATCCTTTACTGTTTCAGTGGGATCACTGCCCCTTCTGCCCTGATGCTTATTCCACCTCACTTGATCTATATGACTGGCTTGTCATTGCAGATGATCTGCTGCTACTTGTTTATGCCTTACCATTTCCATTATCCTTTGAGTTAATTGCAATTTTGATTCTTCTTAAGCTAATGATGTGTTATGATTCACATCTCTACAGCAAGAGAATGCTTTCTAAATCTGTAATTTCACCTCTGGGTCTTAGATGCTTCTTCTCCTGGTCTAGATCTCACACAGCATGGTGAGGTGGATAGAGAAAAATCACGAAGACCTAGGTTCCATCTCTCATACAAACTGATTGTGTGACCCTGGGCCCGTCACTTAACCACTGAGTCTCACATTGTATTGTTAGGAGAAAGGATTCTGGGAGTGGGGAGGGTATTTGCCTGTGATGTGAAGAATAAAAGATATGAATAAAATTTTTTTGAAAAAGAAATTGAACCCCACATTTAGGACAAATTTCTTGTTGTTGGGTTTTCTCACTGGGAACCTGACCTCTTCCAAACTTGCTGGCCCTCACTCCTTTGCCTTTCCTTCCACTTCTGCCCCCTGTCATGCTAGCCAAAGCCAACTGTTACCTCTTCTGGATGGGTTCTCACTCACTCTCCCCGTCCTTCCGACTGTTTTATTTGCTCCTTTGAATCCTAATCTGACCTCATCCCCCTTCCTGAGTTATCATTTCAGGCAGAAACATTTGGTCTCTAGAGTTGTTGGAATAAATTCAATTTCTTATCTCTCTTTTGTTCCAGCTAATCATCAGCACCTGGAGGGAAGGGACTAGGTCTTATTTTTTTTATATCTCTGTCCCCCCTAGCCCCCAATGCCTACCCTACTCCACTTTCCAGTCACTAGTATAGTTCCTAGCATCAACAAATCTTTGGTAAATGAATGAGACTGTTTCTAAGCAACATGAAGCCAGAGACTTTATTTCAAGAACCACCAGGGAAACGGTGAGTCCCCTAGCAACATGAGATTCATGTGCTCTCCTTTGTAGGCAAGGAAAAGAAGCAAGTGGGAATAGATTAAGCCTTTTTTTAAAAAAAAATTATTTAATGAAACCAAGGGAACAGATTAGCTTGCCTTCTTAAGATGTTGTATACTTAGAGTCCAATAACTGCTTCCCTAACTGAGGAACAGCTATGTTTCTTAAACTTCCAAGGGACCCATGATTGAAGCTTCTTACTGATCCAGTCCAGTTTAGATTTCCGGACACAACAGCAATGTAACAATTCTTCCCAGTCCTCAGATCTGCCCTCCAAGGCCAAAGCAACAGAATGGTCAGCAGATAGGATGTGCTCAAACAATTGATCTCCAAGGCTCCCTTTTTCATCAGTGAGCCCATGTTGCAATGCCCCCTGATAAGCCAGTAATATATGAAGAAAACCTTGCTTGGATGGGCGGGGCTCTTCTGTTTATGAAAGTTCTGCTCAAAGCTTCTGCCCCAGAAGTAGTAGGGCATGGACAAAGAGGAGAAACTGGAGGTGATCATCAGAGAGAGGCCCTAGCATTGAGGGGTGTGAACTGACCTGTCCAGCAGCATGGTGCTAGAGAGTATCAGCTGGGAAGGATTCAGGCTCAGGTGTTTCTAACCATTAGCCTGCTCCCTCTCATCATGTGCTCGCTCCCATTTTCTCATTCTTGGTTGTGTTTGTATCCAATATGTGTCTGAGGGTGTGTATAGGATCATAATCTTTTATCCTGGAAAGGACTAAGAGGAGGAAACTGAGTTAAATGATTAGCCCAAATTCAGGTAATAAGTTTCAAAACTAAGATTTAAACTGACAAGTAACCCAGCCCTTGAGTCTCTGTCTGTCTCTGTCTCTCTGTCTCTCTGTCTCTCTGTCTCTCTGTCTCTCTCTCTTTCTCTGTCTCTCTCTTCTCTCTCTCTCCTCTCTCTCTCTGTCTCTCTGTTTCTCTCTCTCTCCTCTCTCTCTCCTCTCCCTCCCCCCTCCATACACACTCCTCTGTGTACTCATCTCTCTGTCTCTTTTCACCTTTCTTCTCCTCCTTTTCTAGATATCTGTCTATCTATTACTTATCTACCTGTATCTTTTTATCTATCTCCAACTTGTTTGTATATAGATCTATAGCTATCTTGCTTATCTGTCTATGTATCTCTCCTATTTATCTGTCTACCCATCTCTATCCTGCTTATCTATCTATCGCAAGTATAAAAACATGTATTTGTTTCTCTTTGTTTTTGTCCCACTCTGTTGCCTATTTCTATATACTTATGGGTATATGTATACACACTTCTCCCTTCTCTCTTTCTCTCCCCCAACCCCTTTCCTTCCTCCCTCCAGAATAATTGTAAGAAGGATAAGATTATTCTTAGGGAACATCACTATCTATTTGACTGAATCACAAAAAGCATAAAACTAAAGGAGAGGGGAAATAGAAATGGGTTTGTTGTGTTTCTTACTACGAGGATTGAAGGACCTTTATATGGTATGATTCTCTTCATTCATGCACACATTTCTTGCTTTCCTGTTCCACTTCATCCATCTGGGTTTGTCAGCTTGTTTACTACTGTTGTAACTTATTGCTCTACTGGTCTTGGGTCTTAATTTTTCAATTGGCCATTGGAACCCATTGATATTACTTGACGCAATGAGGAGACACCAATAAAAGTTTTCTGAAGCTAAAATCAGAATTCTTTTCCTTTCCCCCCCCTCCCTTTATATGGTAATCCTTTTCCAAAGAAGAGGTAGTGATGATAGCTAACATTTATAAGTACTTTAATTTTTGCAAAGCTTTTTACAAATAATATCTCATTTTATCCCCACAAACTTCTGGCAGATAAGTGCTATTATTATTGCCACTTTACAGGTGAGGAAGCTGAGACATAAAGCAGTTAAGTGATTTACCAAGGTAATGCAGCTTGGAAGTGTCTGAATTTAGGATTTTCTGACCCCAAGTCCAAGTCCACCATGCCACCTAGCCGTTCCATATATGTTGCCTAGAGAATAACCACAAACTTGGGGGAAGAAGATAAATTTCAACAGGAGTCAAGTTGGCTGTTAACTAATAATGATATTTTTAGGGATTAAGTATTGAAGCTTTTTTCTTTTTGTCAGGATTCCATTTTTTGGTCTTTGTCAGACCCATTTATCAGATGTTATCGCATGTATTAGATCTAATTGTACATATGTGTGTATAACTTTCTTGAATCTTGAAAGTTATATTTCAGTCACATACACATTTATGAAGTCAATCAGTTAGCTAGCATTTGCTGTGTTTTAGGTCCTTTTAAGCCCTAAAGATACAGATAAAGAACTCACATGGAAGACAACATATATATCCATATAAAGTATACATACACAATAGATGGGAGGTGATCTCTGAGGAAAGACTTTAGCACTGTGCTGGATGGGAAAAGGCCCTTCTAGATGAGTTAAGATTTGTTCTTAATCTTGCAGGAAGCCAAGAGGTGAGAACAAGCATTGTAGGCATAAGAATCAGCCAATGAAAGGAATTGGAAAATGAATGTCATCTGCAAGGAGAAGCAAGAATCCAAGGTAGTTGGATTCCATGTTATGTAGAAGGGAGGAAAGTCTAGGTCATGAATCACTTTAAAGATCAAACAACATTTTGGTCCTGGGAATAATCAGAAACCACTGAAGTATATTGATTAGGGACCAGCATGTTCAAACCTGTGCTGTAGGAGAATCCTTTTGGCAGCTGAGTGGAAGAAGGCAGAAAGCCAACTTGCAAGCCATTGCAGTATCCTAGTCACTAGGTGATGAGAGCCTGTACCAGGGTGACAGCAATGGGAATTTAGAGAAGAGGATAAAGATGAGAGATGTTTTGAAGGTTAAAAACAGGACTTAACAATAGATTGGCTAAGTGGGTTAAGTGTGAATGAGGTTTGGAGATTGTGTGTGTGTGTGTGTGTGTGTGTGTGTGTGTGTGTGTGTGTGTGTGTAGCAGGAAGATGGCAATGCCTTCATCAGTATTAGGAAATCTGGAAGAAGGGAGGATTTTGGAGCAAAGGTATTGAATTTGACTTGGCCATTTTGGATTTGAGATGCCTACAGGGGAGCTATTTTTAAGTGTTCAAAAGGCAATTAGTAATGTGGAACTGTAGCTCAAGGCAAAGATTAGCTCAAGGGAAAGATGGATTTATAGATCTATGAATCATCTGGGTAGAAGTGTTCATTGAACACAATGGGGACTGATGAGTTCATCATGTGAGATAATATAGAGAGGGAAGATGGTCCAAGACAGAACCTTAGGGATCATTTATGATCGGACAGCATGACCTCAATGAAGACCCAACAAAGAAGGTGACTTTGGAGAGAACAGTTGAATGGTAAGGTCAAAAACCAAACTAGAGAGGATTTGGAATACAGTGAGAAGAAAAATAAGGGAAAACTTGCTCAAGGAATTTAGTTGAGAAGGGGAGCAGAACTTGAGGTTATTCACCAATTATGATTTATGAGACAAGCCCTGTTTATACAAAAACAAAGCAAGATATAGTCTTTTATGTATTTGTGTGCCAACCATACCCCATCTTTAAATGTAATCACCTCTTCATCATTTTCTCTTCATTTGAAGAATTCATTAGAAGGGGGTGGTCACTTGGAACAGGATATATGCATTTCAATCACAGCATTCAGATGTCCCTAAAATAACATGTAATAACAATGAATTGTGAGACTTTGACCATATTAGGATTTCGCCTTTGGTTTTGGGACTTAAAGATCTCACACCAAGAGTGGTGTAGGAGTAACAGAAGAAGGAACAATAGGTAGAAGCTACAGAGTTGGCAGATTTGGCTTTGATGCAGAGGAAAATTGATTGTTTTTATTGAAAAAATGTCATTATTTGTATATAAATTAAATTTGTTATTATTTTTTAATTTGTTCAAGTGACTTCTCAGTTAGGTATTGGCTGGACCAGATAGTCGCCTTCCAGCGCTGCTCTTCTTGGAAAAGACTGATAACAGTCCACAGCCAAGCCTAAGTTCTGTAGTGTCACAGTGACTGTGTAGCTCTGGGGCTGAATGATGGGAAAGGAAACAATTAGAAGTTCAGTGAAGGCTTGTTTAGAGTCAACAACTGAAGAATCTGACTGATGATAGGTGCTTGAAAATGATCCTGCCCTCAGCAGAAACTCATGTCCCATCATTTATGAGGTGGCAGTTGTATATGCAATGAATGTATTGCGTCAGAGAGTCTGCAGGGCCTGATACCATACATTGTCAAGATGATGCAATGGCGGTGCCTGCAGCGGTCTCCTGATGCTGGCTTTGGGTTTCATCTCCATCCATCTCTACAAGAGCATAGCAGTGCAGCTCTCTAAAGGAAAGGAAAATAGTAAGGAATATAGGATGGATGCCATCTGTCTTACAGAGAGTCCAGAGTATACTATATACTTTATGGCTCCAAAAGGTCCATGGCCTCTAGAACAGTGATTTTTCTATATGAGAATTCATCATTCATATTAGGGTTCTTAACCTTTTTTTGTTCTATGAACCTCTTTGGATATCTGATAAAGTCTATGAAATTTTCCAGAATAATGTTTTTAAATGCATATTACAAAAGAAACCAATCACTTTGGTTATCTTTCTATCTCTTTATATAAACAGATATATATATATATATATATGTATTATATATGTACATATTTTATTTTTTTAAAAGTTCACAGACCTGAGGTTAGGATTATATGTTTTATGTAGAGTTTTTATTGTTGATTTTTGAGGCAGTCTGTATTAGGTGAATTGCCCAAGGTCAAAAATCTGAGACCTGATTTGAACTCAGTCTTCTTGACTTCAGAACTGGTGCCCTCGCCTAGCTTCCCCTGCATTATTTTTGAAATACATTTTTTTTTTACATCACAGTCGTTTATTTGTGCACATGTGTGGGAAGGCGGGAAATGGCTCTCTCTGACATTGAATTCTCCCTTGTGACAAAGAAAAATAAGTAAAAACATCTGATACAGTGGCCATATACAATATTCTGTCCTAGCAACTTTCTTCTATCCTTTATATGATTTAGTTAGGAAAACAAGATTTATCATCAGCAATGTGGTTATGGATTTGAAAACTGGTAATGCAAAGTGCTTACCCCCACGGTCCCTAATTTGATCAGAATTCTGGCTAAGATTCCACCAAAGGTAAGACTCCAACCTGAGTTGGACCCTCTCCTAGAATAAGGACTTTTCCCATGTATATGAGAATTAATTGGAGTGAGAGTTGACATAGAAAGATTGGAGTTCAGGAGTGATTGTCACCATTGCCTAGGTAAGAAATGACATGTGCTCCTCTACGAGGGTAGCAGTAATGAGAATAAGCATCATAATTATTGACATTTGTCTGGTGCTTTCAGTTTTGATGCTTTGTATTAAAACAATTCCAAGAGATTGATGCTATGGATGTTAAATCTCATTTTCTCAATGAAGAATGGGGAAGTTCAGAAATGTGGTTTGACTTGTTGTGTCATCTGGGATTCAAACCCAGATATTCCTGGCTCCAGATCTTAATGAACCTGAAGGAGTGATACTTTGCAGAAAAAAATTATTAGGTGGCAGGGTATGGAGGGAAAGGAGGAATGGACAAAGGAGGGGAAGGAAAGGACGAATGAAAGACAACGTAGAAGCTGTGAAACTTGTAGTTCCTTCCCTGGAGGAAATTCTAATCTTGGAGAATCCTGTGCCCATGAAATAATTTTAGAGAGGACATAACCAAGGATAACTTGTGCAGTGAAGGTTTTGTGCTGTAGAAGTTCAAAGAAGAGGCCCGTGAGCAATGACAGCATGCTGTCCAGTGTTTAACAGATAAGCCTCTATCTCCTGGTACACCAGCTTCAGTTGTCAGAAGTTTTGTTTGAAGTTTCTGCTTTGTGTTGAAGCTTTAACCCTGAACTGTTTGGTCTTATTTTATTTTTAGACTTTGCTTTTCATTTCCTAATTGAGGGCTGGGGTGAAGATGGTCATTGGCTTGATGACATTTGGCCCACAGTTGCAAGACCATGTTATTGGGGTGGACATTGTGTTTATGGATAGGGGTTGGAGTAGAAAGATCCTGAAAAACCTCAGTTATAAATGCTTTAGAAGCAACCCTCTCTGGCTACAAACTCTTATCCTTCCATATTTTCCCTTTCTCTTAATCCTTCCATCTGCCATTCATTCTTATCTGGACCTTAAGTCTCAAGATACTCACTTCATAGTCTCTCAGTGTGTTGACTGTTCTGGCTTGCCTCTCTGGCTATTCACTATAACTTTCCCAGTGTGCTTTCCTCTTCCCATAAATCTTTTGATTCTTTTGTTTTATTTTTTTAATGATATTGTTTCTCGTAGCCTCCCCACATAGAAGTCCAACTAAATAAGCCTGTTTATTGACCATGCCTAACCCTGCTTCAACAAAGTACATGATTCATTTCACCCTCCCCATTCCACCAATTATCTATCACAAGAAAGGAGGTATTTCCATTGGTCATCAGGAATCAAAAATGGACCATTGAGTTAATTTGAGTTCTGGTGACTTTTAACATAGTTTTCCCCTGAAACCTGTGAAATTATTTCTTTTAATATCTTGATAACTATTTCAGCATAATTGACTCCTTTGTAATTTTATCTGGTTTATTATTATTATTATCAAGTAAGAACATTATTCTAAGAAAGGCTCCTTAGATTTCCCCACTTTTTTTTAGCATTCCATTGCTATGACATGCTTTTGCACTTGTATGCTTACAGTTGGTTTAGCCATTCCCCAAATCAATGGAGACACACTTCTTTTTATGGGTTTTAGTGGACTACAGACTCATTCTGCAAAGTGATATGCCAACCAGATTATTCACTGTCAGGAGAAGCAGGGAGGGAAGGGACGGAGGGAAGAAAATGTGAAACTTTCAAAGTCTTATGAAAAATAAATCTTGAGAACTATCTTTACATTTAATTGGGAAAAAAATTAAAATAAAAAAGTGATGCCCTAACTTTTAAAAAAAGACTAAGGTAGATGTACAGTTTCACATATAATTTCATCCTCATCTTTGTAAGATAATTGTTTCTGGAATGGAAGAGGGGAAGTAGGATGGCAATGGTCCCCATTATATTTTCCCCTGCTCAGAACTAATCTGAATTACTCTGTTCAATTCTGGGTTGCCACCATTTAAGAAAGACATTGATCTTTTGGAGGATATTTACCAAATCCCACATTTAATAAAGAATAGTTTTGGAGGTCAGTTGAAGGAATTGTACAAGTTTTAAACTAGAGAAGATTTGGGGAGGGAAAACATGAAAGCTACCTTCAAGTATTTGAAGGAAGCATCATGTAAAGAGGGATGTAGCTTGTCAGATGTGAGCCAACAGAACAAGAAAGAGGAGGGAGAAGTTGCAAAGAGACAGATTTGGCCCTGAAGTCAGGGAAATTCAAAACCAATTAGAATGGTCTCAGAGTGGAATAGGGTGTCCCAAGACATGGAGGACTTGCCCTCCTTGGAGGGGTTCAAGCAAACACTGGATGATCACTTATTAATATGCTATGTTGGAGATTATTTTTGATGTAATGGATGGAATTAGATGGGGAATGATGTTGAATCTGAGATTACTTATCATTAAGTAATTATATTAAGTAAAATACTATTTTTTTCAAACCTTTAGTTTCATCTATACCCTAAATCTCTTCCTCTCTAATATCAATTAATCATCTTGTTTCCCTCCCCCCCTTTTAAAACTGGATCCTTCTTTTCAGTCTAAGACATGCTCCCTTTTCCCAGATAAAATCTTTTCCTTCACCTTGGTAAACTCTCAAGCTATTATCCTGTTTCTCTGAGTCTTTTCACTGCCAAACTTGTAGAAAGTATGAGTAGGGTGTACTGTTTGACATTTTTATCAGTGACTTAGATGAAGGCATAGATAGCAACTGTGAGCAAATTTGAGATGTCTAAATCAGGAATAAGAAAAATCTTGATGAGTGAGATGAATTGAATGAGACTAAATTGAATAGGAATCCTGAACAGAGAGAATTCCTCTGAATAACTCAGAGGGGTTTTAGAGAATGGGAAGAGAAATACCAATCAGTGGTACAATGTGATCTAATAGTCTCCTTATCAGAAAAAGCCCAAAGGCCTTTTGTCTATCTTTGTTCTCTTTGATTTCTCTGTGACTATTGGAACTGTGAACTACTCCCTTCTTGATGCCTTCTTTACTCAAGATTCTCTTGGGGTACTGGGTGGTTTTTTGCCTGCTTCTCATTCTTCTCCCACCCATTAAGACCTCATTACCATCATGGTTCCATTCTTAGCGTCTTTTCTTTTTCTATACAGTCTTACATGACAATATCTTCTACTTCCATAGCTTCAGTTTATCAGTGTTATGTAACCAGACCTCAAATATAAATCTCAATCTCAACCTCTTGCATGGAGGTTACTGGATTCCAGTCCACCTTTACTTTAATCTTGCACTTCCCTCACCTCTCTCTTTTTCTCCATTTTCTCACCTGCAAAATTGGGAAGTTAAACTAGGTGACCTCTGAAGTCCTTTCTAAGTCAAAATCTGTGATTTTTCTCCCCTATTTCCAACAGCTTCAGAACCCCTTTTTCAGTACCACCAATTCAACATTTCTAACACTAAATTCATTGTCTTCTCCCCAAAGTTTTCTCCTCCTCATAATTCCTCAATTGCCGCTTCTCTGTTTCCCAGAGCAACCTTGTTCCATCTCATAGAACCCTTTGGCAAACTGATGAAGACTTCTCAGAACACTGTTTTTCGTTCTATACAATAAAATACATGGAATTACAGAAGAAATAAATTTTATTGAAAGATAATTATTACAATCCTTCTTTTATAAACCAAATGCAAGGACCCCAGCTTGGGTACTTAATCTTTCATCAAAGTCATCCTCCCTCACCCACCATATTTCATTATCTGCCAGGTCGTATTTATTTCATTTCTACCCTATCTCTACTGCTTTATATCCCAGAGCTATTATGAGGATCAAAAGAGATATTATTTGTAAAGTGCTCAAAAGTAGATGCTCAATAAATGCTGATTCTTTCCCCCCTCCCTACCCTGAATCTATAGTAACTTACCTTTGCCTAATGAATAAACTCTTGATTCTATCTTTCACGAGTTTCATTGAGCTATATTCTAGCCAAAACGAACTGTCCTCAGTTTCCTTTTATTGCTTTTTACCTTTTTATTTTTCTTCTGAAATAAGCTTTTCCCTGACCCCCTCCATCTGGGCTCATCTTTGTATCCTTGCCACTTAGCCCACTGCCTCACTCATGGTGGCTGATAATGTTTGTTGAGTTAACCATCATTTAACAAAGATTTAGTCATTGCCCCATATGTGGTAAATACTATGAAGAGATACCTTAAAGTCCACAGGAATTATGACCTCTGAGAGAGGGCTGTGGGTGTGGATTGATGCCTATGTTGCTAGTCATAGTCACTGTGTGGGGTTTGTTTGGTTTGTTTTCCATTTTGTTTTTGTTTTCCTCTTTTTTCATTATTATGAAAAAAAGTTTGTATAGGGAGTAGAGCTGGAGAGTGATAGTTGAAGTCAATTGATGGGGGATGCTAGGTGATACAGTCATTAGAGCTTGGACCTAGATTCTTCCTGAATCACAAAGACCTGAGTTCACATTTTAGCTGTGTGATTAGATACAAGTCATTTCATCTGTCTGCCTCAGTGTCATCAGCTGTAAAATGGAAATTAAAATAGTAACTTCCTCCCAGGGTGGTGGTGACAATCAGCTGAAATATTTATAAGGCACTTAGCACAGTGATTCAAATAATAGGTGTTTCAAAGATTTCCATGTGATCTTTCCAGTGAGATTCCAAATTACAGTCATGGTAATAGATATGGAAAGGTGGATAAGCCTTTTGAAGGAAATATGCATACATGTGTATGTTTGTGTGTATGTATATGTATATATATATTTTCTAATATATATATATATATATATACATATATATATTCATATTCATCGGTTTCAATTGTATCCTATTCTTCATGACCCCAATTGGAGGTTTTGGGACAGAGATACTGGGAGTGGTTTGCCATTTCCTTCTCCAGATCATTTGACAATGAGGAAACAGAGGCAGGCAGGGTGAAGTGACTTGCCCAAGATCACATACTAATTTTGAAATCAGTAAGATAAGTCTTCCTGACTCCAAACTTAGCACTCTATCCACTGTGCCACCTAAAAATCCATCATTTAACCTCCCCCAGTTCGTTCTCGTGTTCTCTCTCTCTCTCTCTCTCCCCCAAAATTCTGTGTGCGTGTGTGTGTGTGTGTGTGTGTGTGTGTGTATCATTCTGTGGGGAATTAAGGACTAGGAGCAATTACAAACATTTCCAGGTTTTCCTGAGAGATGAGATGAGTATTGGCACCATTAACAAAAATATCAACTTCTAGAAGCACAACTTGATTCTGTGGGCAGGAAATATCCATTTTGAAGAAGTTGAGATCAGGGAGCCTGCTGTGGGCCATATGAGTGGAGATATTTGGCTGGAGATACAGATTTTTGCATTGAGGGGGGATGCTTCAAGCAACAGAATCAGATTTGCTTTGCTGGGCAGAGTATAGAGAAAGCAAAGAATAGAGAGTGTAAGGACAGAATAAGGGTAAATGCCTAAACTAGTCAGTCATTAAAGGAGACAGAAGGACAAGCAATGAGGTGGAAATTAAGGGAAAGAGAAGTTGAAGGTCCTTAATGTTTTCAGATGATGCAAAGAGAGGTCAGAGAAGATGAAAACCATTGGATTTGTAGTGTAGTCTGTGCTCATTGACCTTTGAGTTCCATTGGAATGGTTGGGGCAGGAGCCAGATTGCAAGGGGGTGAGGAATGTGTGGGAAGTGAGAGAGTGAAGGTCTTCTGTTTTTTGAAAAATTGGGCAATGAAATGAAGAGCTGAGGAATTGAAAGAGAATGGGATTTTTTTTTTCTTTTTAGGATGGCAGAACCAGAACATCTCTTTAGGTTTAACATGATAAGAAGGAATCAGTGGAAAGGATTTGGTTGAGGATGGTAGATCAATGAGATAATGGATAGAGCAAAACAAAAATATTTTTTGAAGATATTAATCTTGAAAAAGAGAAAAGGGATAGACCTTTCTTCAGTACAGAAACCTAAGAGAAGTAAAGCAAACAGAGAAATATTGTGGTGGAAAAGAGGGCAATTGAGGCAGCTTATGCTAAGTTAGCTATGACTTTCATAAAATATAAAACTTTCCCATATGCAGAGAGTGGTAGGGCAGAAGTACAGTTAAGATCTTAGGTATCCTTATTTTTTTTTATCATTTATAGTGGGAACTATAAAGATTTGATATGAAAGTTTGAATTTAAGAGATAATTTTGAAAAAAAAGATTAGGGGGCAGTTAGATGGTGTAGTGGATAAAGCACCAGCCCTAGAGTCAGGAGTACCTGGGTTCAAATCCAGCCTCAGACACTTAATAATTACCTAGCTGTGTGGCCCTGGGCAAGCCACTTAACCCCATTTGCCTTACAAAAACCTAAAAAAACAAAATGATTACCCAAAGCAATGAGACCCTAACCCAGATTAAATAGCATGAATGAATGGTAGTGAACTCATCCAGCATTTTCATGTCCTTTTTTTCTAAAAAATAACCAGCAGCCTAGAACCAGGCAGGGAGTAGTGAGATTAGTTAGAGGTTCAGGATTGACCAGGAGGGTCCTATAGGAAGGTTTCTGGGACTAGAGGTTGTGGGGAGGGAAGGGACAGGGAGGTAAGCATCATTGGAACAGCCTACCATGGCTTGTGGAAGGAGACTGGGCAAGCCAGAAGAGGCTTTTAAGTCATATGAACCAATGTTGCAAAATGTAGTGGGGGCTGAGCTCAGAGTCAGGAAAACCTGGGTTCAGATGCTGCCTGTGACCTCTTTGAGATTCAAACATTCTTTCTACTGTAAGTTATAGACAAGTTGTTGCCAAGGCTAGGAGTTTTCATAGGAATGAAATCACAGGTCTTTGAAGAATTGACTTACTTCATTTGGGTAGTACAAACCCATCAATATGTGTTGGTTGCTTTTCTTAGGTAAACACCATGGTTGAATAAAAGGAGGAGGAGAAAAGAGTGCCTCCCTATAAATGACTCAAGCTTTGGATAATTGCAGTTTCTACTGTGGTCCCAGCCCAGAGATGGCAGATCAAAGTGACCTGGGGTGGAGATGGCTACTACCCCTTCCTTTCCCTGTCTTATTCGTCATTAGCAACACTTGCACTTTGGTGAAAAACACAGCAGCTATTTTAAGAATGAACTTCAGGGGTGGCTAGGTGGCGCAGTGGATAAAGCACTGGCCCTGGAGTCAGGAGTACCTGGGTTCAAATCCGGTCTCAAACAATAATTACCTAGCTGTGTGGCCTTGGGCAAGCCACTTAACTCCATTTGCCTTGCAAAAACATAAAAGAAAAAAGAAAAAAAAAGAATGAACTTCATAGGAAGACTTTTTTTTCTCATCAACCCACAAAGTGTGGTGCAAGCTGTTTGAACGATATCAGACCAAGGGAGGATATATTCACAAAGGCATCAGGCTTTCTATAAAAACAGCAAATGGATCAATGGAGATTTATCATACAGTCTGGAGTCTTTACTACAAAGGAAAATGAGTTCAGTATAAATTGTTAAAAAAAAATTAATGTCTAGGCACAGCTAAGTGGCGCAGTGGATAGAGTACTGGCCCTGGAGTCAGGAGTACCTGAGTTCAAATCCGACCTCAGACACATAATAATTACCTAGCTGTGTGGTCTTGGGCAAGCCACTTAACCCCATTGCCTTGCAGAAACCTAAAAAAAAAAAAACTGATGTCTAGTGGGAGCAAAGAAGCTGGGTCATACATGGAACAGATAGTTTGTTTTATTTGATTTGTTACTATAAGAAAATTTGTGACAAGTCAGTCTGTTAGCTAACATTTATTAAGCTCCTTCTGAGTACCAGATACTATACTAAGAACACAATGAAATGCAACAATAACAAAAACAGCAAAATCCAACCCTGAACAAAACAAAACCAAAAACCAGTCCCTCCTCCCAGGGAGGAGCTCACAGTCCAAAGGGGAAAACAATGTGCAGACAGCTTTGACATACAAGTTATGGGCAGGAAAAAATTGGGGGTTGTCTCAGGGAGAACGCACTGAGATTGAGGAGGAGAGGGAAGGGCTTCTTGGAAAAGGCAGGGCTTCAGCTGAGACTGGAAGGGAGTCAGGGAAGTCTGGAAGTGGAGGTGAGGAGGGAGAGGCATGGGGGACAGGCAGGGAAGCCACTCACTTGAGAAATGGGGTGTCATGTGGGAGGAACAGCAAGGAATCCACTAGAACCCAGAATACCTGGATGAGCCCTGTGAGTTGGCCCATAGCAAATTGGACAAATTGATATTCTTTACTGCTATAGAGTTCCTAACCTGGGAGGGGGGGTCATGAATTTGAGTTTATTAGGGTTTTTTGCTGTTTTTTGGTAGGATTGATTTCCTTTGTGAACCTCTGTATTTCATTTTGTTCATTTAAAATTATTCTTTTGGAAAGGAGTCCAAACCGTCAAAGAGAAAGGCCATGACATACAGAAAAGCCCCAGGATATAGAAAATCACTGAATCTGAGTTGAACGAGACCTCCCTCATCTTTACAAGATATCCAACAAGCCTTTCCTGGAAAATCTCCAGTGAGGTTGAATGTCATTGCCTCCTGAGGCAGCAAGTCTAATCTTGGGTAATACTCTTAGGAAATATTTCTTTATATTCAAGCTTAACTTCCCCTATGCATTACCCCACCCTTTGCTCTTGGTATAGCCATCTGAGGTCACCCATAATATATTTAATCCTTCTTTTCCTGGCAACTCAAAACATACTTGAATATGGCCATCAAGCCCTTCTCCCTAAGGATGTCTTCCTATACTTCTCCCACATTGTATCTTTTTTCTTTGGGCTTAAATATGCCCAAGCCTTTCCTTCAATCCTCATATGGAATGAACTTGGGGTCCTTCACCATCTTGGCTACCCTGTAGATACTGATACTTATCAGTATCTTCCTTAAAATGGTGCCCAGAATTGCCAAGACTCCAGATGTGATCTAACCCAGGCAAAATGCAATGGATCCAGACTTTCTGTTTTCCTCAGGAAGCCTGAGTTCACGATAACTTTTTGGTAACCGCATCTCACCACTGGAGTCTGAGAAGGCTTCCATAGGTTTACAGACTGCCAAAGAGTACCATGACACAGGGCTGTAGAGAATATTGCTATTACAGATTACTGTGGAGATAGGAATTGGGTTGAAAAGAGAGATACCTTTTCAGCATAGGTCAACATGCCCCTCTAACAGTTACTGTATACATGATTGCCCTGTGATCCACACTGACCTGTGTATGGACTCTCGTGGCTCATTTTTATTTTTAGAACCTCGACACTGATTCCAAAAAGCCTTCATTTTTAAAGGACTCCTCCAAATTTATTGATTTCAACCCTACCTAAGCGGACATCCTCAGCCACTTTACTTAGGACTTTGTTGAACTTTGAGATTTTTGTTTCTCATAGTGCCTTTTAAAACTTCAACTGGTGGTCCCTTCTTTTCATCTTCTCATTCTACTATGTGCAAAGAATTGTGTGGTGATGCATGCAACATAAATGTTGTTGAATTTCCCTTTTGACTTTGGGAGTGTTTCTTAATCTGTGGGATACCTAAGAATCTTGTCTTCCCAGTTTGATTTTTTTTTGACGAAGTAAAAGTGGTCATTTTTTGGCCTCTTTTTGCCTCATTTCTCTTTTTGTCTTAATCTTAATCATTGAATAGGCATTGCCTTAATCATACCAAGACCTCAGAAATGTCTAGCTTTAACACAAAGTTTTCCACTGCATTCAGGGTCATCTCCAGTTATGTAGATCCATATCTGGCCCCTGGATCCAGATAGTTCCAGAAGAGAAAGTGAGACTGGTAACTTTGCACAGCAACCTCTTACTCAAATCCAGTTCTCTTGCTTATCATGGTATCACTTTCCTGATGTCATGGTCTTCTTCAAGAAAGAAGAACTAACAACAATCTTTAGAGTCTACTAAAGTCTCTCAGCTCTTTCATAGGAGCTGCTGTCTTTCATGGGAGCATGCCTTCCCCATTTTATATTTATAAATTCATTTTTTGAACTCTAACAGAAGACTTCATATTTTTCTCTAATGAATTTCATCTTTTTAAATATTATTATTATTAGCTAACAATTCATATTTGTTCTCATTCAGTCTTGTCCAACTCACATTGAGCTCTTCTGTCTTCTGTTTCTCAAAATCCATCTTGAGCTCATGTTCATTGCTTCCATGAAACTATCATTCTCATCCTCTGCCATTCCCTCTTTCTTTTGTCTTCAATTTTTCCCAACATCAGGGTCTTTTTCAATGAATCTGATCTTTTCATTATGCGACCAAAGTAATTAATATTGGACCTCCCAGTGAATATCCTGAATTAATTTCTTATTGCCTGATTTGATATTGCTCAAAAATCTTCTCCAATTCCACACTTCAAAAGGGTTGATTCTGCAACACTCAATTTTCCTTATGTGAGAGTCCAACTCTCACAACCATACATTGCTCCTAGAAACATTTTGCATATATGATATCAGTTGATTCTTTAGTAACCCTCTTAGGTAGATGTTTTTATTATCCCCATTTTGCAGATGAGGGAACTAAGGCTAAGAGAATTTAAATGACTTGCCCAAGGTCACAAGGATAGAAAGTGTTGTGACTTCAGTTCTGGCAATCTGGCCATCTTACCCCCGTACTCCCTAAAAGCTGAGCTAGAAGAGGGGCCATATCTGGTAAGGAAAATTTTCTTTCTGGTTTTTTTTCTTTGAAAATGGTATTTATTTCTTCTCCCCTCCTGCCACACTTGTACCAACAGTCATTACTTCTTCTTCAGTGGGAAAAACCCTAGACTCACAGTATGAGTAACTTTGAGAGTTTGAGATTGGCTCTGTTGTTGCCCTCAGTTTCCTCATCCAGAAAGGAAGGAAGGAGACCCCAGATGCCTTTGGGTCCCTTCCTGCTCTAAGTCTAAGGTCTTGTAATGATTCTTTTGATCCAGTCTCCTCTCCCTTAAAGCTTTGCAATAAGATTCCCAATATGCACCTTCCTCTCTTTTCTGGAACACCTTAAATCACAGTTTAGCACTTAATTATTCTTTTATTGTAACTCCCTCTCCCCAATTAAATACTAAGTTCTCTAAGAGCTTGGATTCCCTTCCCCCCTTTTTAGGCTGCTTTTGCTTCCCCTCATTGAATATAGATTGGTCCACAGTTTTGATCTCAAAGTCTCTCTCACTTAGAGAAGTCACTTCCTCTTCCTACATCAAGATCTGTAATAATATCCTTAGTGTTAGAAATGCTAAGTGTGTGCCCTCCAACCAGTAATTCCACTGTAACTTCCAGTCTTAGAGAATTGGAAATGCTGAAGAGATTAGGGAAATCAATAGATCAATAACAGGTCATATGAAAAAAGGTTCTAAGAAGAGTCACTCACAAACATATCTACATATTTAGAATGTCCCCAAAGTATGTTATTACATATAATTGTGCAAGCATGTGCATGTTTACACATACACACACAAATATATATTTATATGAATATATGTGTCATAGAAACACCCAGAGACTGTGTCTCCAGCCAGTATCTGAACTCCAACATTCGGCTCCCAGAGAGGCCATCCATGATTGAAGCTCTTGGCTGACCCTCTGACCCTGCCCCCTTCCCCCAATACAAACACAAAGCACCCTATTCCCCACATGGATAATGATCATTCTAAAAAAAACTCTTTACCCTAGGTGGAAATCTACCTCTCTCCTATTGGTTAACAGAATTTTTCCCTTGATTACACTAAGAAGCATCTACTCTCTTTCACAACACATAATTTCCCATGGTTTCCAAGGCTGAAGTATACCTTAGAGAGATGGGGGTGGGTTGGGGTACAGCATTCTGGGGAGAGGCCTAGAACACCTCTTTGTGAGAGTGTCACAGCAAAAAAAAGGAGACAGAAAAATGTTGGCTTTTTCTGAGTTGCCAGGAGACCGGTTGTCCCAAGTGAACAACTATTCCCTTGATTAGCTACAAAGATATTTCAGCAGTGAAAACACAGTTGCATTGTCACGGGGCATTTCTTCTTGTTTTGGATGGGTCATTACCTAGTGTAAAATCCTGCCTTGAGATCTGACTTGGAATGCAAGTTCTCAGACGGAGGCCCTTTTGATGATTGCAGGCTTGGAGTAAATCAGATGATCTGGCTTGGGTTTTGTTGGTCTTTTCAATAGAGCATGACTATAAACAAGAGTCTTAATAGATGAATCTCAAGAGGAATTCCGTTCTTACTTTGGGAATGCCAAAATCAAAAAAATCCCAATACAGGTTTCACATAGCCACATCTTTGATTATTTCTTTGAATCCAGGATTGTTATTTTTTTCCCCTCTTATTTCAGATTAACTTCATGTGAATCTGGCAATAGCAAAGCTTGCTCAGGGAGACTTTCCACATATCCTTGGCATGTCAGAATTCCAGGCTACAGTTCCCCACATAGGTCAAGTGGATAGCATTCTTGTCTGCTACAGTCAAGACTAGAAGAGGAAAATTTTTAGGGACCAAGTAGAATATAGAACAGAGGAAGAATCTGACCCATTTTCCCTTTTATATTCACTTTTGGAACACAAATTTCAGAAATTTGAACATTCTTATGGATGGCAGTTCAGACCCAAGACAGTGAACTCTGCCCTCTAATTTTGCTATATAGCTTGTGTGGAAGTGACAGGGAAGTAGTCTGGGTAGGTGACATGGATTACCTTGAGGTGAGATGAGGACAAAGCAGCCAGCTCAGTACTGACGCCAATACATGTTAGCCTGGCACATTCGCACGTTCCTGGTGAGCTCCCAGTGACTGTCAGTTTTTAATCCTCTTGGATGATGGTCCAAAAGGCAATAATGATGATTCCTATTAGATCAGATGCTGCTCAGGGGCACAGGCAAAATGAGGTGACAATTTTTATTTAGACTTTGGAGAAACATCACATAAACTCCTTGGGGGAGGTGGTGCAGCACAAGTGGAGTTGTGATTTGCTCTGAGTCCCACAGTTAGTAAGTGTCTGAGGTCACATTTGAACTTAGGTCCTTCCATCAGGGCCAGTGTTGTATTCGTAGTGCCACCTAACTGCCCCTGTTCTTTTTCATTGTTTTTCATTTCTTTGTTCTTTTCTTTTAATTTGTTTTCTTTTTTGACAATAATTGGGGAAAACTCTTCTAGCTCTGTTTCCATATTAATAGTCCTTGAAAAATTAACAGACGCTTTTATTTCACTATTTTCTAAATGGGTTCATGGATCCATAGATCCAAGAAGCTATTGGTTTCAATATTTTATAAAGGCAAATTCAGGAAGAATTATGTGATTGTGCTCCCTAGGAAGTTGCCAACTCCCCTTTTCAGTTGCTGCTCAGTCTCAAAGGTGCCATCAAATCAAGTCTTTTCTCCCTGGCCTAAGCCAGAGGATCAGGGAACTAGAAATTAGTGACAAGGGACAGTGATGGCTCACTCCTGTCCTTGATTCTTTGAGAGATGAGCCACCTGCATATCCAACACATTGCAAAAACATCCATCACCAATGGTTTTGAGAGAACCAGGCTTGTCATTAGATGTTCCTAAAAAGCATGACTAGAAACTGAAAATGTATGCAGGTGGATGGCTTCAGGGTTTTTTGAATACTACGAAAGAGTCTAGTGTTCCATGGAACATCTGTTTGGGAGGTAAGATTAAATACAAATTCCCCCTTCCCTTTCTTTTGTTGTATTGTTTAACCCTTATTAGCCTCTGCTTGGAGTATTGTCTTTGCTAATTTTCTTTTGTTTTGTCCCTAAACTCTTGCAGCTTAGTAAAAATTTGTCAGCTTTGGTATGTGATCTATATACTCAAATAATTATTCTAAAAACTCTAAGGAACCAAGTAAAAAGCACAAGGGAAACTTTCCCCTAGGAAATGCTGCCCAGAAAATCTACTGGACTTCAAAGGCAAGCATGCCCTACTACTAAGGCAAACCAGAAGACTCCATCCAGACACTGTAGGAATGGCATAATTAAGAAACATTCTGCATGTTGAAATGAAAACCATGTGTCTAAATGGGTTCTGTGTTCAGTTGAGTCCTAGCCATAATGATGGACTCATTCCAGCCTCTAGGCTCTCTTGTCTGTTCACATGAGCACACTTAGGTTTATACATATATATATATGTTCCTAAAAAGTTGTAAATTGAATTTTTCTTTTAGTTTTTGCAAGGCAATGGGGTTAAATGAGGTGTCCAAGGTCACACAGCTCATAAGTATCAAGTCTCTGAGACTGGATTTGAACTCAGGTCTTCCTGACTCCAGAACCAAACCACTTATTAAATTGCCCTAGTAAATTGGGTTCTTGTAAGCAAAATCATTTTAAATGCCCTGTAGGACTGGCCATTGAATGGAAATCTATGATGAGGCCTTTATAACATTAATGAATACCCCTAATTTGTTTATTTTTTTATTTTTACTTTTGTTTTTGTATATTATATTCTGAAGCAATTGGTGATCTGTAGAAACCTATGGTCCTCTCCCTGCATTCCAAAAGAAAACACCATAGTGTGAGGAGATAACAAATGTTCATTAAATGTCTCACCAAATTTATGTACATTTCAAATAGAAAACTTTTGGAATGTTAGTGACTCAAGCCAGTTCATAATAGAATTGGCCTCCACTTCCCCAACTGGCTGTGCTCCCAAAGTTTATTTATAAGTTTCTTAATTAGTCCTCAAAGAATTTAGAGTCTCCAAAGGAAATAAGACACACACACACACACACACACACACACACACAGCCATACATGCATACACGTGTATGTCCACATGCATGTACATGTGCCATACCTGCATATATGCATACACTCATGTGTCTACGTGTTTGTGTGTAGTAAGTATATAAAAGTATGTGATCCATGCCATACAAAAAAGTCAGAAGCACTGCTTCTGTCTCAGAGAATGAAATAAGCTAACATCTTGGCCAAGTGAAAACTCCCATCTCCACATGTCTTCTCCACGCCTTTATACCTTATCATCATTCCTTTGTTCATCTTCAGTCTTTCCCCATCTACTGACTCTTTTATTGCTGCCTACATTAATTTAATGTGTGTATGTGTATGTATGTGTGTGTGAGAGAAAGAGAACTAGAGACATTCTCTTTCTCTTGTCAATCTTTTATATTGTTGTTCTATATTTCTCCATCTCTAAGAAATTAGACTTTCAGAAAAGATTTTACTTATCTATCATATGTTCAATCAGACCCCTATAGTCCTCACTATTCACTCAGACTACTCTCTCTTAGATAACTGCAACTTCTCTTAAGTCTTCTCTCCTTTTGTTTTTCTTATCTTCAGCTGCAGCTCCTTCTGTTCCCCCCCCCCCCCCCCATCTCTCCTGATCTCTCTTCTTTCCTTGGATTTCTGACAGGGAGCTCTCCCAGTCTCCTCCTGTATACCCAGCTGCCCCTGCTTGGTGTATCCTTCATTAGGGTGTATTGTGTGTTTGTGTGTGTGTCTTCATAGATATGATCATTTAAACTGTGGAACATAGATGGAAAATGTGAAGGTCAATGACAAAGCCTTGGAGAGCACCCACACCCAGAGGACTGAAGTCAGGTGGCTCAGTGAGGGAGATATAGTGTGTATGTGGAGGTGTGTGTATATGTATCCATACACACACACATGTACAAATGCATGCCTATATATTCCTGTGTTTTTGTGTGGAGAGGCGTGGCTATGTATATAGCTATATTTACATAGATATAGGTCTATAGATACATGCATACATGCATATATAAATGCATGCCTCTCTATATATTATATATTATGTATAATATATATTCCTGTGTCTTTGTGTGTAGATGCATGTCTGTGCATGTATCTGTATCTATATAGATCTATACATACATGCATACACATATATAAATGCATGCCTGTATATACCTCTGTCTTTGTGTGTAGAGAGAGAAAATATAAATGAAAAGAGTGTATATATATATGTATATATATACATATATATGTGTATATATATATATATATATATATAGAGAGAGAGAGAGAGAGAGAGAGAGAGAGAGAGAGAGAGAACATATATATGTATGAGAAAGAGAATCAGAAAGAGAGGAAATACCACCAGATTGAATGCACTGACCCAGATTCAAGAGCAAGTTCACCTCATCTTCTTTCCTAATTCTGCCTCTCCTCTTTAACTTCCTCCCAAGTACCAAGCCTTGAAATCTCAGCGTCATCCTTGACCCTTCCTCCCAGTCAGTTTCCAGAACTTGTCCATTTGGTCTCTACAATCTCTCGAGTGTCTGTCTCCTTTCCAGTCACGGGGACCACCATCTTGATTCAGGTCTTCCTGCTGGCTTTACTGTGGTAGTTTCCAAACTGGACTCTCCACCTCCAGTCCCTCCCCTCTCCAATATAACTTTCACACAGCAGCCAGAGTAATAGATTTGACTATGTCTCTCCCCTGCTTTTGAGTTGCTTATAGCTTAACTGTAGAGACTGGGTTCAGTCTCCCTTTCCATCCTTCTTTCATAGTTTTCTTCTTCATAAACCTAGCATTTCAACCAAATTGAACAAAAATGATAAGCACATTAATGGAACAAAATAAGATAACAAAAACTGTTGACTCAGGTGGTGAACCTTAAAAAAAAGGGACAGGAGCGGCTGGGTGATGCAGTGGATAGAGCAAAGGCCCTGAAATCAGGAGGACATGAGTTCAAATCCGGCCTCAGACACTTAATAATTACCAAGCTGTGTGGCCTTGGGCAAGCCACTTAACCCCATTGCATTGTAAATAACAAAAAAACAGAGAGGCAACATTAGATATGATCTGTGTCCTCTTTTCACTCCACTGACTCATTTGACCATAGGCAAATCTCTTGAACTCTTAGGTCCTCAGTTTACTCATCTGGGAAATGGATTGATAATCTTTTGAGGAAAAAAGATTTTGATGATTTTTATTCCCCATTCAGGTAGATATATCTCAATCTCAAATTAGAATAATTGAATGAAACATACAGCATATTTAATGATATTGTTCTTTCCAGAGGGACATAAAGCCTTATAAACTGATTTTTAGTATGTAAAGGTGTATAGAGTTCTTTGCAAATATTATCAATTTTATCATCACAATAACGCTTATAAATAAGTACTATTAATTGTTATCCCTATTTTACAACTAAGGAAACTGAGGCTAATAAGTTAACTGTCTTGTTCAGGGTCATATAGTAAATGAATAGAGTTAGGTATTATTAATTATTATCCCTATTTTGCAGCTGAGGAAACTGAGACTGAGAAGTAAATTGACTTGCCCAGGGTAATGCAGTTAATGAATAAGGGTGATTTTGAACTCAGTTCTTCTATGTTCCTGAATGGAACTTATTCCACAAATCCTAGGCAGTTACATGTTGCAGTAGATGAAGCTCTTGTCCCAAGTTCATATCTGCCTTCAGAAAAACTCATTAGCTATGTGATTCTGGTAAAGGTAGTTGACCTCATCTGTCTTGGTTTCCTCTAAATTGATGATAGCTATCATACCTACCTCACCAGGGGTATTTTGAGGACCAAATGAGGTGAGATTTGCAGAGCACTTTGCAAACTTAAAGTTATTTTTTAAATGCCAGCTGTTATTACCTATTGTACCCCCTGGCTACCTCAATTGCCTTATGATGCAATATCCAGAGTAAATAGATTTGCATTTTTAGAGGTGAACAGAAAGTCAAGAAAATGCCAACAAAAATGAGTCTACCACCCTCATTTTTGCTTCCATTTGTCCGCATAATTCTTTACAGGCATTTGAGGAAGTGGAACATGAGTAAAGGTTGAGTGATTTAGACACGTCATCCAAAACCCATGACTGTAAAAGAGCCCTTTGTACAGGTAAGGGCGTAGTCAATTAATAATACCTGAAGGTAGATCCTGAGGCTCGCCATGCTAACAGACCCTTAAATCACTTACCTTCACGTAATCGAGTCTTATGTAGACATGAAGGCATCACCATCTAACAAGAGTGACTAGTTGTTAAAGTTGTTCACAGTGCTTGCTCCAGAACTAGCCATGATACCAAAATACCCCAACCCCTTCCCAGCGCTATTTTCTGAGAACTTGATCAGCAACATGATCCCTTCCAACCATCCTTAAGATTGTGGCCTGAGGTGAGGTTTTTTGGTTTGTTTGTTTTTAAACTTAAACACTGCAGTGGTTCATCACCACATAGCACATATCAGACCTCCGCAAAAATGTATATTTTAATTTGGCAGCTCTGTGGTTCTGCCATGCTCAGGCAGGAGCCAACAGTGGTGGCAATTATCCCACAAGGGATGGGGTGAGGCTGTTCAGGAACACCATCCCAAGGGTGTGTGGCCTGTGGTGGTGAACTGCTCAAGCCACAACAGGGAGGGGTTCTTGGATGTGACCAGTTTGTGGGTCATCCACAATGGGCTGGTGTTGTGTTTTGGCCACAGGCAACCCTATAATCCTACTCGTCTCCACTCATCTAGATCTTCCTTAACTGCTGCCTCCTCTGAGGATTAAAGTTAGTAAAGTCAAAATTAAATGCCTACTACTTACCAGATACTCTACTAAGTTATCAAGATACAAAAAAAGAGGAACAAATAGTCCCTGCCCTCAGGGAGCTTACATTCCAATGGAGGAGATAAAATGGGAATAACTAGGAACTTCTAGAATAGATGGCAGATACTCTGGGAAGGGAGGAGGCAAGGTGGCACCATATTGCACAGGAGTCAGGAAGATTCATCTTCCCGAGTTCAAATCCGACTTCAGACACTTAGTATCTGTGTGACCCTGGGCAAGTTGTTTAACCTTCTTTGCCTCAGTTTCTTCATCTGTAAAATGAACTAGAGAGGGAAATGGCAAGCTACTTTAGTATCTTTGCCCAGGAAATCCCAGAAAGGGTTATGAAAAGTCAAACAGGACTGGAAAAACTAAAACAAACAAAATACTCTGAGAGAATAAGGCATTAGCAGCTAAGTGGCTCTAAAATCTTAGGGATGGGGCAGCTAGGTGGAGAGCAATGGCCCTGGAGTCA
The DNA here is from genome assembly GCF_037893015.1 of Macrotis lagotis. Classification (NCBI taxonomy): domain Eukaryota; kingdom Metazoa; phylum Chordata; class Mammalia; order Peramelemorphia; family Peramelidae; genus Macrotis; species Macrotis lagotis. The sequence goes on along the minus strand of NC_133659.1, from coordinate 38,264,623 downwards.
GGAGGACCTGAGTTCAAATGTGGCCTCAGGCACTTAGTAATTACCTAGCTGTGTAACATTGGACAAATCAGTTAACCCCATTGCCTTGCAGAAAAAAAAAAAAAACATTTTTTAAAGTCTTTGGGATTTGATAGAAAGTTGGAAGAAAGGGCTTTAATCCCTCCATCATCCAGCATTTATTAGAAACCTGCTGTGTACCAAACACTGTACTAAATGACAGTCATTCAGTGGGGGAAAAAATGAAGCTGCTCCTGTCTTCAAGGAGCTAGAGTACTTAAAGGTGAAACAGCAACACCTCTTAAGTAAATACAGAGTAAACCAAGGTAACTTCAGTGGGGAGGCACTAGCATCTGGGGGGTGATCAGGCATAGAGCTGAAGTAGGATTAGAGCTTGAGCTGATCTTTGAAGGAAGACAAAGATTCTAAAGGCACAGATAGGAAGAGGAAGTCTTCCACGTGTGAGGTTTTACCTGGGGGAAGGCATTGATATCTGCACACACATGTTCATGGGTTTGTTTGTGTTTGATCAGATCATAAAGTCAATGGAAGTTAGGCTATAAACAGTTGTAAGTGTGTGTGTGTGTGTGTGTGTGTGTGTGTGTGTGTGTGTGTGAGAGAGAGAGAGAGAGAGAGAGAGAGAGAGAGAGAGAGAGAGAATTTGACTTTTAATGTAGGACAATGGAACTTTTTTTAAGGTTTTTTGTTGTTGTTGGGGTTTTTTTGCAAGGCAAATGGGGTTAAGTGGCTTGCCCGAGGCCACACAGCTAGGTAATTATTAAGTGTCTGAGGACAGATTTGAACTCAGGTCCTCCTGACTCCAGGGCCGGTGCTCTATCCACTGTGCTACCTAACTGCCCCTACAATGGAACTTTTTAATCAGGGGAGTGACTTGTGTAAAAAATACTACTTGGGTAACTGTGTATGGATTGGAAAGGCAAAAGTTTTGTGGCAAGGAAACAGATGAAGAGACTATCTTGAACTGGGTTGTTTAGCAAGTATGATTGGTAATAAGAGGAATATTTAAGAGATTTGTAGTATCCAAGACCAGAAAAACATAATTCTTATTGTCCTCTGCCCACATCTGTAATATCCTAAGCAGTAGATTTGGTCTTTACATGAAAAACCTGGAAATTATCTACATCCTTTAGGTAAGTCATTATGGGAGAACAGGTTGAAGAAACTGGGAAAAAAAGGAGACGTAGAATGCAAAAGGGAGAATAGATTCATTTGGTTTGACCCTAGAAGACAGACCGAGCCACAGTGGTTGGAGGGTACAAAGAGACCATTTTCAGCCCCTGGGAAATCGTGGGTTCTAGTCTTCTTTGGAAATCTTCAAGTGAAGCCATTTTACCCCATACAGAAGAACTTCTAGGTGAAACACTGATTGAACTGCTGAGATTGTATAGTTGTGTTGGTCATTTTGCTACATGTCATCTCAGACATTCTCCTGTGCTGCCCTTTAGGTCAGAGATACCTTCTTTTCCCCCAAAAAAATTGAAATCCTGCCTTTTTAAAGCAGAGGAATCACTCCTACTCAATCTCACACTTGTACATGTGAACTATTATTATTATCTATTAATATCTAGTATTACATATAATATATTACATAAAATAAAATATTATTATTATATTATTATCATCATCTATATTTGATCTTTTAAAAGATCTCTAGCTTTTATTAATGTGCTTGTTTGACAATATAATCTCAAATTTCGAAAGACCCCCACAGGTGTCCAATCCATTACCCTGTTCTGTTCCACATAGTAACCCTCCCTACAGTTTTCCTCACAAGCATCTTCTCAGTATGAAACATCATGATCAGCACTGAGGAAATACAAAGACAAAGATGTGATGCCTTCTCTTCCCAGTATTGCATCTAGTAAAGCATCTAAAAAATAAAACTTAAGAGGAGGGAGCAGCATCACTCTTGGCTACAAGGAGGAAAGAGATCACAGAGCAGCCCAGTTTCAAACATCTCTAAATGTTAGTTCTTCTAGTTTGGCCAGATATGTCTTCTAGAAACTTCTAGTAACTTGACTGTGTTGCATTTTGGAGTTTTATGAGGTCTAATCTCTCTTCCCAATGACAGTCCTTCAATATAGCTATCATTACAGAGGCAACTAGGTGGCGCAGTGGATAAAGCACCAGCCCTGGAGTCAGGAGTACCTAAGTTCAAATTCAGCCTCAGACACTCAATTATTGCCTAGCTATGTGACCTTGGGCAAGTCACTTAACCCCATTCCCTTAAATAAAATTTTAAAAAAGATAGCTATCATTTCTTCTCTCTTTCTCCCTGGTATAAACATCCCCAATCCCTTTGACTATTCTCTTCTGACTCAGTTTTGAATCTCCTGACTCTCTCAGTAATCCTCCTGGATGGGCTCCTGATCTGTTAGTAATGTCTCATACAAAATGGGGAACCCAACTCTAAGCACAATTTTCTAGATGTGATCTGATCCCTTCAGAGTAAAATGGGAAGGTTATCTTCTTTATAAGCACTCTAAGATTGCTTTGTCATCAAGGTTAGATTCCACTGTCATCAAGGGACTTATTGAACTTACGATTAACTAAAACCCAGAGACTTAAGTAATTGATTTTTTGAACCTAAATAGAGGATGTTATATTTACTTCTTATATGACACCTGATTTGATTTGGCTCTATTTTTGAATCTTTCTCTGTCATGCATTAACCATTCCCACAGCTTTGTATTAATCAATTAAGAGGCAATTAATTATTAAACACCTATTGGGTGGTACTAGGGAATACAAAGACAAATATGAACAACCCCTGCCTTCAAAGAACTTCTTGAAGTCTTACTATGTTGTCATCAGGACCATTGATGAAAATCCAGTCGAACAGGACTTATCAGAGCACAGAACCCATATCAACATGAACCCATTGATCAATAGTTTTTGAGTATGGTCCTTCGATCATCTGAGAATCTCTTTAACACTTACCAAATTCTGATTTCTCCATCTTATTGCCAAGAATGTCTTGAGGAACTTGCTCATATTCCTTTCTGAAATCCAGATCTAAGGCATGTGCCCATTTTCCTAACGGGTGAATTTAGAAGAAATTTCCCAAAAGGATATTTGCCTATTTTCCAGACTCCTGTCAACTCCTATTCTCTGAAATTCCTCAAAGATCACCAATACCTGTTCAATAATCTTAGTTCACTTGGTAACATGCCATGTAATTCATCAGAGTTAGAATACCCAAACTCATTTAATATATCCTAGGTCTCATAACATCTTTGCTATCAGTTATCTCCTCTAAGCCATATTTCGTCAACCACTTCTAGTTTTCCAGTGAGGTCTTTTTACTTGGTAAAAGGAGTGGGAGCAAAATAACAATTGAATAATGTACTGTTTCCTCTCTATAATTTGCTAATATTTACACCATCTGCTCCCAAGCAGTGAGCTTAGAAACTTACACAGCCCTTATTCTTCTTGCTCCAAGTATAACGCCTCCAAAAAACAAAAACCTTTTAGTTGTTCCCTTCTATCACCACCACCACTACCACAATCACTCTCCAACCACGTTATTCTGTATCATAGCTTCTTGAAATTATTCCTACCAATCTATGTCACTTGTAAATCTGTACTTGGTGGTATGTCTTCTCTTTTTTGCATATCTTTTTTTTCAGCTTCTTGGTTGATTTAGATTCAGTTCAGAAAGCACTTTGCTTAAAAAAATGTTAGTTGAATTCATTTGAGGGCTGGGTGCAGAGAATCTGAAGGCAAAATAAAAAATAATATAATTCTTGCCCCCAAGATGCTTTTAGTATCATAGAAAGGCTAAGATGTACACTAAGTAAGTATGAGAATAGTACAATAATAGTAAATTGTAAATTTATATTGTGCCTGGCCTACAGTAGGTGCTTATATTAGTTTTTCTTCTAAGTCAAGGGTGAAAGATTTATCAACAAAATGGGGTTTTGGTCAGTGATTTCAAATGCTGGGGAAAGGTCATTGGATTTGTTAACTAAGTGGTCATTATTGACTGGGGAGAGAAGAATTTGAGTTAGATGAAACCAGATTTTAGGGGATCAAAGAGAGAATCAGATGATTGGAAGATGGAAATGATCAGTCTTGTGTCTTCTTTCTTCAGATTTAGTGACAAAAGGAAGTGGGGAGAGAGAGAGGGTGGGAGAGGGAGAGAATAAGGTAAAGGGAGAGTGGGAAGGAGGGAGATATTGAGTTTTGAGAGAGTCCAGAAGCAATACCCAAGAGGGAATGGGAAGAGAAATACTGAAGAAGAAGGAAATGCAGACCACTAGACTTTGGTGTCGTGATCATCATTTCTCTGAACTTTTTGAAATCCTAACGCCCATCTTGTACACCTGTCTGTACTCAGCATTCCCTTCCTAGGGGTTATCCACTCCTCATCTCCCATGAGTTCTACTCATTTCACCAACCACTTCTTTTTTGTCTTTCTTTTACCTTTGAAAGAGGAATTTGTCACTAAGACCAGTCATGTAGCAGAAGAGCCCAGATTTAGCACTTGATCTCAAAGATTATCTGGTTCAGCTCTCTGTTTCACAGAAGAGAACAACAAAGGTGTTGAAGCCACTTTTCCAAGCTCAGGAAGGGAAATAGGAATAGAGCAGGAATTGAAACCCACATCTTTCTACATACTCTCATGGTTCTATATACTTCCATCCTTCTAAGTTTTTTTTTAAGGTTTTTGCAAGGCAATGGGGTTAAGTGGCTTGCCCAAGGCCACACAGCTAGGTGATTATTAAGTGTCTGAGACCGGATTTGAACCCAGGTACTCCTGACTCCAGGGCCGGTGCTTTATACACTGTGCCACCTAGCCACCCCTTTTTTTTGTTTTTTTAAAAGATCCACCAGATACTCAGTTTTTTATGAAATGAGATTTCCAGTAGATACCCAGTCTTAAAGCCCCTCATAATTATATATCTTGCCTTTGCCAGGCTTTGAGATCTCTATTGAGAAAGCACCTGTCATACTCTCTTCTCTTATATTGTCTGGCTCAGTGGTGACAAACTCAAATAGAAGAAGAACCACTGAGCCATATGTAAGAATCCCTGCTGGCTGTCTATTGATTGAGAAAGCCATATATTACTTATCCATGTTCTAGTATATTTTTATTATTTTTATTCAATATTTTCCAATTTCAGTTTGATATGGCTTCCCCAGGGTATATGTTTAACATTCATTTATCCAAAAAACATTTATGAAATACCTATCACATCAGACTTTGACTGGATGAAGCACTGGGGCTATCCCTCCAGTCTATAGTATATAACTTGGTATATCTTTCTGAACATCACTGAAGTTGTAAAAAGATAAATAAGATTATAAGAAAGCAATCTTTCCCTGCAAGAGCATTTAGTTGATTTGGGGAGATGGCAAATACATTTGAAATGTTTAAATAATAAAATAGAAAGAGAGTGGGAAAAAGTAGATGTGCATGTTTAAGTTCCAAAATATGATAGTCTGTTGTTTCATTGGTGTGGGAGCCCACCCCTTCCCCAATATAGATCACAACCTGTATGTAATTTGTGGTCTTAAAGTATATGCAATATTTTGTTGTTGTACAGTCCTTTTATCCATGTCTGGTTCTTTTTAACTCCATTTGAGTTTTCTTAGCAAAAATACAAGAGTAATTTACCATTTCTTTGTCCATGGCATTTTATAGCCAAGGAAACTGAGGCGGATACGGTTAAGTGACTTGCCCAGAGTCACACAAGCAGTGAGTCTCTGAAGCCAGATGTGAACTCAAGATGAGTCTTCTGACTCCAGATTTGAAACTCTTACCTACTTCTCTACCTAGCTACCCCTGTATACAAAAGAAGTGTTTAAAGTTCCAAGGTTAATGACTTCCCCATGATTGCATAGCTGATGTGCCCTTTCAGTTCATCATAGGTCACAAGCATTCATTTAAATGCTCCCTCTATATTATCAATATGCTGATATTGCTAAGTACTAAGTAGACAAAGACAAGTGATTGGGCCAGCTAGGTGGCGCAGTGGATAAAGCACCAACCTTGGAGTCAGGAGTACCTGGGTTCAAATCCGGTCTCAGACACTTAATAATCACCTAGCTGTGTGGCCTTGGGCAAGCCACTTAACCCCATTTGCCTTGCAAAAAGAAACCTAAAAAAATAAAAAATAAAACAAAGACAAGTGATTCATCAAAGAGCTTACCCAAAGAGTTGGGTTTTGGAGGTAGAATTTGAACCTGCATCTAGCATCATCCCCACTACTTGATTGTCTCTCCATAGACCTTGCCAGCAAAAGAAATTCAAAGGCCTGATTAATATTGATAGTATGTGGTATAATTGGAAGATCACTGGATTTGGAATCAACAGAAATCCAAATTGAGATTCTGCCTATAATACCTGCTTAATTCAATGATCCTGACCAAGTTACTAAGACCCTAAACCTTCTTAAGATTGGACTAATAAAACCTGTAATAACTATGTCCTAAGATTTGGGGGCAACTCAAATAACAGAGAATGATGGTGGGTTGGTTCTTACCTATGATGTCTTTGGGAAGGCTACTTGGAGGGATTTGAGTTTCAGTAGTCTTGAAGAAGATGGTAATAAGTTGGATTACATTCATCAAATGTATATATAAATGAATGTGGGATTTGGGCTAAATGTCCTCTTCTGGTTCTAAATTTTGGGCAATTGTGAGCCATCCAGGGGTGCCTAAGCTGGAGCACTGGAAGCTTTAAAGACTACACACCCTTCTTTGGGCTCCCCTTATACTCTCTTTTTCTTTCCTTTTTTTTTTAATGCAAGGCAATGGAGTTAAGTGAGTTGTCCAAGTTCACACAACTAGGTAATTATTAAATGTCTGAGATCAAATTTGAACTCAGGTCCTCCTGACTCCAGGGCCTTTGCTCTATCCACTGTGTCACCTAGTTGCCCCCCGCCCCATTCTCTCTTGATTCCCAAATCTTCATGTTTTAAAACCCTGTTCCTTTGGGAAAGAGAGTGTAGAAATGATTCTGTGTCACAGGCAGAAACATTCCTTGTACTGCTTACTAGGACAGCTAAAGCAGAGTCAGTTCAACTCCTAAGAATAAGAATTTATTTCAAAATCAGCTAGCTCAACTCTCTTATTTTATAGCATAGGAAACTGGGACCTGAAAAAGTAGCAGACCTGGAATTAGTACTCAGGTTTTCTGATTCTCAGTTCAAAAGCAAAATCTGTTTTTAAAGTTGACTTAGTAATCTCATTGTTATAAAGTTTCCAATTACTAAAATGGTGAGTGAAGTTGTGGGAGACCAAATGAACCCTCAGATTTCCATGGACTCTTGCATAGAGACATGACCTCTAGCAATTTATTTGTCATTTTTATTGACCCTGGGGTGGGGAGAGAAATAAAGAGGAAGAGTGATAGGTTCTGAATATTAGACAAAGAGAAAAGGAAGTGGGCAGGAGGGGCAGAGGAATGAATCTAGCAATTTCCCCTTTTGGGGTGGAGGGGGTGGAATAGATTTTGAGTTTCTCTTGGACATTTCTCTAAACCATGGTGAGAGCAAATTAGATTATTGACACTAAGAAATTCCGAAGCACCCCTCCCACTGGACTTGTAAAATTTCTGTCTTTTAGTTCATCTTTATGCTTTTCCACATTAACCAGATTCATCATTTTCCTTAGGCATCTCTCATTCTCAAGTTTCTAAGAGCACCAGATCATTTACTTAAAGATGAAAGGGGTTTTCATTAATTCTAAACTCTTCCTTTTAGGATGAAGAAACTGAAGAGGTCACGGAGATAGTGGGTAGCCTTTGAACCTGTATCTTTTGACACCTTCCCCCACTACCACTGTATTTTCTCAACATTTTTTCTCCCTTTTTAAAAAAAAATGTTTAATTTTATTTAAGGCAGTGGAGTTAAGTGACTTGCCCAAGGTCACACAACTAGGCAATTATTAAGCATCTAAGATCAAACAAGAGTTAGGCAAAAGTGGTTCACTTTTGAGGGATTTATTGGCTGGTATGTCATAGTTTCTATAATATTGTAGTATTTTCACTTCTGAGAAAAGAACAACAGCATTTTAAACGACCTTATAAACAAAATCCTTCTCTCCCCCCTCACCATCTTCCCCCGCCCCAGATCTTCTTGATTTTCTTTTCTTTCCATGGGAAATAACATGTTAGAGTAAGGAACTCCTTGACCTAATGTGCTCTTTGGGGTGTTTGCCATGATTTATGCCTGGAATGGTGATGGTGATTCATGCAGAGGAATCTTATCTGTGATAAGTGTCTCAGAATCTGTGCCTATTCCATCCATGATTATTCCAAGATGGGCCAGTAATCACAAGTTGTGTTTCATATAGGAAACATCTAGTTACTTCATGATTTTGGTTTAGTCTTTTTTGTTTTTAAATATGTTGTGGTCCATGGTGTATCTCTTGAAGAAACTGTGTAGGTCTTGGTAAAAGACATGTTTATCAAGATAGACTGATCATCTATACTGGAAGATTGTTGAGAGGATGAACATTTTCCAAGATGACTTCTGTTGTGGTTACAACACAGTTAAGTAGGTTCCCTAAATGTTTTTACTAAACTATATTATCTGCCTAAGCATTCAAATAATGTTTTGCTGACTCATTTGGTTTTGCATAGTATGTCCCTGCATTATTGGACATGACATGGACACGTGAAATTCACCAATTTCACTTTGCCATGTGGTAGCCTCAATCCAGAATCAAAGTTGGAAGCGTGTCTAGTGTGGTTGGTCACACATTCTCTGTTCCAGTCAAACTGGTGATCTCCATTCTTCAAACCTGTGCAAAGATCATCCTTAGACTTGGGATGCTCTCCATTTTCACTTCTACCTCTTAGAACCCCTGACTCCCTTCAGGACTCAGCTCAAGTGCCAACTTCTTCAGTGTGCCTCTCTGATTTCCCCAGTTGTTGTTAGAACCTCTCTCCTTCCACTAAATTATTTCATATTTATTGTGCATATCTTTCACATTTGCTTATTTATGGTTAAGTTATTCCCCTCACCTCCCCCCCCCCCAATAGATTGTAAACTCTTCAAAGATAGGACCTTTTTTGATGTTTTTCTTTCTGTCCCCATCACTTAGACTAGCCATTGGTAGGTGCCTAATAAATGCTCATTAGTTGAGCCTGAACCCAAAGATGGCTCTCTTACGTGTAATACTCAATAAGTAATCTGCTAACCTCCACCGAAGGCCTCCAGTGAAGGGAACAAAGCATCTCCTCTCCCAAAGAGCCCATTCCACCTTGGGTTATCTCTTCTTGTGAGAAGTGTTTACTTCAAAGACTGAAGTTTGTCTCCCAGTCAGCTTTCTTCACTCTGCTCTTCAAGGGGGGATGTGGGGAGGGGAAGTAGAACAACTCTAATTCCTATTTCATGTGACTGTCCTTCACATATTTAAAAGCAGCTTCTAGTTCCCATCTGACTATCCCATTACCAACCCAAGGGTTCTTCCATCTTACTCTTCCAGGTGTCTTCAAAAGGAGTGAATAAATAGAAAAGACCCATTGCGCTCTTTAAATTGAAACTTATCAGGGCAATTAAGTGGCTCAGTGGATAGAGCAAAGGCCCTGGAGTCAGGAGAACCTGAGTTCAAATCCGGCCTCAGACACTTAATAATTACCTAACTGTGTGACCTTGGGCAAGTCACTTAACCCCATTGTCTTACAAAAACAAAACAAAATCGAAACTGAGAAAAGAAAGGGTCTCTCCCACCAAGCATACCCATCCCCTCTTGTGCTTTCACTTCACTGTGGACTCTCTTGCCTCCTGTCCTCTTAGCCCTCTTCCCTGGGAGCTCTACTGACCTTCAGGGCAAGGAGTACCCGACAGGGAAGAACCAGCTAATTCAACCCTCAAGTGGCTAGTTATCTCTCAGTAGGTACTTTGTTTGTAATTAGAGTAAGCTGCCATGAGAGAGCCCAAAGGGAGGTTTGAGAGAAATCTCTGGGGAATTGCCTCATTGGTAAGTTTTTAAAGAACCATGAAACAGTGGAGATGTCAGATAGAAGTAGACAGTTACACCTAGGAAAGAAACTAGCTGCTATCAACTTTACAGAATCAGAGATTTAGAGGTAGAAGGAAATTTCAACATCAAGTCTAGTTTGTTGGGGTTTTTTTTAATTTTACAGAGGAGGAAACTGAGGCTCCAGAAATTTTACATGAATGCCCAGGGTCACACAATAAGTTTTTGGAACAGAAATTGAATTGAATCCAGGGCTTCCTGATATCACTTCTAGCATTCTAGGCATTGTACTATGCTGTCTCCTTTACCCCTAAAATGAATGTTTTGGAGAAAAAAATTGAGAAGGCTAGAAATAATGACTAATCTTCTACAGGGTAGAACTGGGAACAGTGAGTCAAAGATGTAAAGAAACTTATTTAGACTTTGATATAAGGGAAAAGGTTTCAGGAAGTGCAATCCAGACAAGGAATGGGCAACCTTAGAAGGCAAGGGTCTTCCTTCATTGGAAGTCTCAAAAACAGGCTAAATGACCACTTGCCAGATGTGTTGGGGAGGGGATTCTCATTTAGATTAAAGGCTAGAATAAATGACCTCAGAGATTCCTACTAAACCTCGGTCAGATTCAGTTACTCCTGCTTTCTAGGTCCCCTTTGAAACTATGCAAGCAACATTTTTCTCCTGCCCAGTGATGGGCTAGTTGTTCTTTCAAATCCACTTTGCCTCTGGGCCCTAATGACACAAACCACTTCCCCATCCTCCAAGGTCCAACAGAGTCAGTCAAGTTGCCCTAAGGGGACTCATACCAGCCATGTTACCTGTGGGTCACTTTCCACTTAGCCTCCTGAAATGATGGTTAGTCAGAACAGGATAGGAGCTCTTATAGGGAAATGTTTTATCAAAAACATTTATCCAGAGCTTCTCAGAAAAAGTTCAATAATTTTTCCAAATATTGTTCTTTGACAGTGAGGTACACAGTGAGGCAGAAGAGGCTTGGTGCCGTAGTCTGTCCATCGTCCTTCATGATGTGGTTGGCAACAGAACCAAAGAGGAGGGTGCCCTTGATTGATTCAAGTTTGCAAACATTTACAATCTGCCATCTGACGCATAACCTTTGGGAGACCAGTTTCCCTGTGGATCTCCTGACTAATGAGCACCCTGTTTAGCCTCTGTATAGTCAACAAAGAGCTTCTCTCCCCCACCTTGGTTCCCCTTTTCCTTTAAGTGCAGATAAACAGCTTCCCTCTGAGTAATGACATTGGATCAGGCACCTCTTAAATCTCCTACTCCTTTAAAGTGCCTTCTTAAGAATTTGGTGAAAAAGGATGTGGTTAGATTATCTACACCCACAACCACACAAGTAAAGGCCACATTTTTTTCTTGAGATTTCTCTTCACCCTATTTTTGCTTGGATGCATAGTGTACCCATGGTTGCTTCCCCTGAGACTCCAGGGATTTGGAGACAGGATTTGTTTACCTTGGGGGTCCTCTTTTGCCTTCAGCCCCTTCTGATCTCTCACCCACAATCCTGCTTCTTCTGGTCTTCCTCATTATACCTGTAACCAACAAAAAGATCCTTTCTGAAAAACCCAGGAGGGAGTGGAGAGCTCTTTAAAGTAGCAGGTGGCTCAGTCTTCCAAATTTTGTAACCATTTTTTCATTGATATTTTTTATTTTTTCACTTAATATATCCTTTCCTTTATACACACACACACACACACACACACACACATATATATCCTCTCCTTTATTACAGAAGTTTAAAAAATCATAAAAAGGGAGAAAAAGCATATCAAGGGGCACCTAAGTGGTGCAGTGAATAGAGTATCCTGGAGTCAGGAGGACTCAGACACTTAATTATTACCTAGCTGTGTGACCGTGGGCAAGTCCTTTAACCTCATTGCCTTGCCAAAAAAAACCCAAAACAGAAAAAAGCATATCAGCAAAATTAGTCAACACCTTAGTCTGACCATATGTGTGTGTGCATGTGTATGTGTGCGTGTGTGTGTGTGTGTGTGTGTGTATTATTCCACATCTGTAGCCCCCCATCTCTGCAATGAAGGTACATTTTCTGAAATCTTCCCAAAGCAAATCCTGCTCATTGTAATTACAGTATATGCAACTTGGACTCTACCACTGGGGAAAACTCAACCCTGAATGCTTGCAGGGCAATGTGCCAGCTCAAACATAAATCACAACGTCCTCACAGACCTAAAAGAACAGTAAAAAGGTGGGGTTGTTTTCATCTCTGAAGGGAATTTTTCAGTTTTGTCATCTGGGAAATAGAATTGTGGCAGTTCCCTGAAAGTATCCTCTATAGTTAAACACCCAAGATTCCTTTCCTCTTTTTCTTTTCCTTTCTCCCCTATTTGAGCTTTCTCACTAATGGACAGACCCATCTCAGTGAGTTTCCTAAGGTCCTATTCCCTGCCTCCATGACCTTTTCTCTAGTGTTCTTGGCCAAGCTTTTTTTTTCATGGGGGAGGGATAAGGGTTGTTGGTCAGCTATGTCCTGAGTTCCTCTTTTCCTCAGCAAAGCCCACTTGCTGTTCATACCACATCTAGGTGGCATTTGAGAGGCAGAACTCAGAGAGGATGAGTAGGGAGTCAAAGCAATTTGGCCACATTTGTGTCAGACCCAGGTGAAACTCCAAACAAAGGATAAGGGTGTAAGGTTAAGGTCCTTAACCTCTCTGTGAGGACCATGCTACTGGAGACCTGATGTGAGAGCTCACTGTAGCTTAACAGGCCCTCATCCCACAAATATTCTTCACCTCCATCTTTTTAGCAATTCACAGCACAGGAAAACCAAATGCCCATCCATCCACAGTAACCAAAAGGACATTATTGCTTCTGGAAAGGTTGTGTATCCCTAATTATCCTATAGCTTAACTCACCATCCCTGCAACTTCCCAGACCATTATTCCAGAGTATAGGTAATCTCCCCTCACATATTAGAATGGAAGCTCCTTGACAGCAGAAACTGGCTGGCTTTCTTAATATGTATCTCCAGTCATTTGGTACCTGACCCTTAAGAAACTGTGTTTACATTTATTTTGTTTCTGATAGTTATTTAAAACCCCCACTGTTGAAAATAAGGTTGGTGCAACCAAGAGAACTACACACCAAGGAAACAATGGAAAAATACCAGTCGTAAAGGAAAAGCCATTGCTCCCTCCTCTCAGACAAGAGGCAGGGGTTTGCTGGGGGAGGAACACTACATACATTGGAAGAGCCAGTCTCCACCCTGGTTGTTCATCCATGCCTTTGCTCATTCATTCAGCAAGCATTTAGAAATGATTACTTTGTACTGAACACCAAGAAAACAAAAACAAAACAAGTCCCTGCTGTCAAGGAACTTAAGTAGTATAGTTTCAAAATAACATGTACAGATTGGTAGAAACTTCCATTGTATGTAATTGGAAAACAAATAAAATATTTATGTAATAAAAAATAGCATGTATATAGATATTGTAATAGTAAATATATATAAAGTAAATAAAAGACAATAATAATAGTTAACATTTATATAGTGCCTACTATGTGCTAGGTATTATGCTGAGCCTTATTTGAACTGCAAAACAACCTTGGGAGGTAGGTGCTATTACCCCCATTTTTACAAATGGAGAAACCAAGGCATGCAACTGTGAAATAACTAACCTGAGGTCATACAACTAGTCAGTGTCTGAGGTCAGATTCAAACTTGAGTCTTCCTGGCTCCAGGCTGGAGGATAAGACACTAGCCATTGGACTTGTTGGTCATAGAATTTAAAAAAAACTGACTTCTATAGAAAGTGATGCTTGAACTGAGCCTTGAAAAAAGCCAAGAGTTCTTGGAGGGAGGAAATATAGAGAAGGGTGAACCAGGTTTCAGGTACAACTTATACAAAAACATGGAAAAGGGAAATGAGTTGTTATGTTTTTGTTTATCAGTTTTTTCTATTATATAGGAGGGCTCCATATAGGGGAGAGAGAGGGTTACCCAGAAATTGCTGGGGTGTAAAAACTAATAACACAAATTCAGATTCCTTTCAAAACCAACATGAAAGCAGTGAGAAAAGTCCTCTTAACTCAAGTGTCTTTGTATTTATTAATTTGTGTTCAAAGAGGCCGGTTTGGTTCGTCAAGGCTGAAAACTTTCATGTTCGACTTTCCATCATTCCAGAGGGCCTTTCTACTTTGGTACCTCCCTTCATTTTGTCCCTGAGTGCTAGAGATGTGAATGAACAAGAAAAATAAATAGCAGAAAGCAGGCAAGTCCTACATGAAACTCAGACAGGTTTGGAACCCGAAAGCTAAACAGATTCAAGCCAAAAACCATATATCTGTACTCCTTTTATTTCCCCTCCTTGGCCTGGCATAACCTCGCCACCGACTTACTCCACCCTGTCTTAACAGTCTTGTCGTGTCTCAGTTTCTGGGCTTCTTTCTTCCCTCTCCCTGCTCTCAAGTATTCCACCTTCTTCCCCATCTGAACTGGCCACATTGGGCCCATTAGCATTTCCTCTGCTCACGAATTCAGTTTTGTCAACAAAAAAATATTTTCTTTTCTTTCTGAATGGTTGAATCACCAGAAACAAGAAGTGTGGGATAATGGGATTGACAGCTGGAAAGACCTGATGTGAGAGCTCACTGTAGCTTAACAGGCCCTCATCCCACAAATATTCTTCACCTCCATCTTTTTAGCAATTCACAGTACAGGAAAACCAAATGCCCATCCATCCACAGTAACCAAAAGGACATTATTGCTTCTGGAAAGGTTGTGTATCCCTAATTATCCTATAGCTTAACTCACCATCCCTGCAACTTCCCAGACCATTATTCCAGAGTATAGGTAATCTCCCCTCACATATTAGAATGGAAGCTCCTTGACAGCAGAAACTGGCTGGCTTTCTTAATATGTATCTCCAGTCATTTGGTACCTGACCCTTAAGAAACTGTGTTTACATTTATTTTGTTTCTGATAGTTATTTAAAACCCCCACTGTTGAAAATAAGGTTGGTGTAACCAAGAGAACTACACACCAAGGAAACCTTAAAGGAAACCTTAAAATCCAAAAAAAATCCCTCAATTTACAGATCAGGAAACTGAAATAAATGCTGGTCACCTCCCAAAGCTGTCCAGATGTCAGAGTCAGAATTCAAACCCAAGACCTTTGGGTAGAAATCCAATATTCTTTCCATTGTATTCTGGAAGAGGAAAAAGGATAGAAAAGGCAAGTCAGGTTAGGTTTAGAATTTAATCACCACGGATTTTAGTGGAAGAGACCTTTGAGATTGATTGTGCCCTGAGCAGCCCTTCTTGTCTGAACCATCCATTTGAAGATGGCATAATCTAGCTTTTGTCACACACACCCCCCCCTTTTCTATTCACTACTGACTCTCCACTTAGGTTAAAGTTTGTTTAAGAACAAAACTAGTGTATATATATTTTGATAGCTTTTGTCCCCTCCCATCTACCCACCTTGGTCTCCTGCCTTTGATAGTTATTAGTTGGGGGTGGCATGGAAACAGGACCAACCCGCTTGAAATCTAAGGTCCTATGGCCAGTAGGAAATACTTGGCTGCTCCAGTTACCTCCTGTTTGAGCAAAACCCTTTGCTTTTCTGGGACTCAGTTTACCTCTCTGCCAAAACTAAGGTGATTGATCTAGATGACCTCTCAAGTCACTTCCAACTTTGAATCTATGATCCTGTAAGTCAAAAAGTCTTAGAACAATGATGAAAATTAGAATAAACAAGTAAATCAATCAATAAATAAATAAATGAATGAATGAATGAATGAATGAATGAATGGTCCTTTTACACTGTTCATGTCTTCCCAGCTCCAGGTCCAATATTCTTTCCTTTGAACTATGTAGTTAACCTTAGGACTTAATTGAAGGTACTCATTTCTGATTTTCCAGATTAAAAAGGTCAGACATCAAGATCCTAAGTGATTTGAGTTGAGGGATCACATAGATCTAGCTAGAATTAAAATCTTCTCACTACTGTTACAGTATTTTCTCCACTGAAGTGATGCACCTTGGGAATTGGATCTTCTTTGACTAGACTGATATCAGCTTTAAGGACTTTCCTTTTCCTTGGCTTTTAAGTTACTTCACAAAGGGTGTCCCCAAAGTCTTAGTTCATTGGTAAGCACTGGGACCCCCTTTCTGACCATTTTAGATAAAATGTTGCCTCAGCCAGCCCTAATCTTATTTACTCTCCTTGCTTACAGGGCTATTAAGTTGGCCTTCCAACAGTCCCAGTGATAATTAACATTTCAGCTCCACCTTACCAGGCTTAATAACTTGTTAACTGGAGTCATTCATGGCTCACAAATAATTTTAGCATTTTGAACTATTGCATAAAGTTTGCCAGTGTGACAAATTCTGCCCCCTCAGAGCAGGGAGGGGACCAAAGGTTGATTGGCTGGGGGGGCCGGGGGAGGAATGACAGACTATTTTATAGGAGTGTCTTTCCAGGAAAAAATGCTAATGTACCCTGTTGGATTTTTTTTTGCATATGTATTTTTTATATTTGTATTTTTTTTAGTTTGTATTTTGAAATTTCCAGACTATGAACCCTGATGAAAAGACAATTAACTTGATCCTTTAAGCTTCCCAGAGCCCTGGAAATTTCCAGTACTGCCAGATTGTCGAAATTCATGAATACCATTTCTGTAAAATTCCTATAGAAATTTGATTTTTATCCTGGTGTTGTGGTTAAAAGTTTCTTTAATTTCATATAACAATTTTGGATTTCTTTTGTCATCATTTATTGAAGGGCCTATGATGTGTAGGGTACTATTATCCTTGAGAAACCTTTTTTTTTTCTTCCTTCTATAGATAGTTTTTGCACAAATGCTTAGCATGGAACAAAATAGCCAAGTAATAATAACTCCTTTTACAGAATACTTTAAGGTTTACAAAGAACTTAAAAATATATGATTTTATCCTCTTGATAACTTTGGAAGGTAGATGCTGTTATTCCCATTTTCTAGATGAGAGAACAGGTTAAGTGGTTTGTCTAATGTTTGTACATGTAGCTAGTATTTTTTGAGGTCAGATGTGAATTAGGTCTTCCTGACCCTGGGTCAGCCCTTAATGCACTGTATCACTCTAACTGCCCCTAGTTCTGGATGCCTCAAAAATCAAGACAAGTGGGGAAACTGAGACCTGAGGAGGCTCAATTGCTTATATTTTGTGATGAGTATTTGTTACTTAGAACAGTGTTGTTGTTTGGGGGTCAGGTTCTTCACTCCAACCTCATTTCTCTCATTGGATTTTTTGGGTTTTTTGGTTGAGACTTGAGTTGTAATTTTTTTCTGTAGTCACAAGTGTCAAATTAATTCAAGATTTATGATCTGTTCTTAAATCCATAGAACTAGAAGTTTCCACTCCTACTCAACTTCATGGAATCCAACATCCTGGTTTTGTAGATAATGAAACCGAGGAGATGTTAAAAGGTCTTGCTGTTGTCATCTCTGTGATTCATTTTGAGGTTTTCTTGGTAGAGATACTGGAATGGTTTGCCATTTCTTTCTCCAGCTCATTTTAAAAATGAGGAAACTGAGACAAACAAGATGAAGTGATTTGTCCAGGGTCACACAAGTGTCTAAGGCTGGATTTGAGCTCAAGAAAATGATTACAAGCCCAGTGCCCTATCCACTGTCTACCCAGCTGCCCAAAGTTAAATAGATATGTACTTAAAGAGTCATGTCAGATAGGATTTTAAACTAGGTCCTCCATCTCCAAAGTCTGAAATTTCCATAATATTTTGCTTCCTGATTACTGGTATTACTGTCCAGAGTAAAACTCTTAAGTCTTAAGGGGTTGGAAAAAATGGCATTGGTTCCAAGCCTTTGGATGGATGGTGTCCACCATAGGCTGTATTGAAAAGAAAATCAATGACTTTGGTACATGCTGATGCCACAAAGTAAAGCATCCCACATAGGTGTCCGAAGGTTAATTTTACACGTGTCTTTGCTTTCACATTAAATTACTGGGCTAAAACAACCAAAGTTAGCTCGTGATTAACAGTCCGATTAATTATCTAAAATTCTGCCAGCAATAAGAGAATGGAAGCGATGATAAATAAGTTGACATGCTTGTCAGCTTAAAGTTACATCTTTAATGTTACATAAAATTGTTACAGTTTGTAATTTTAAAAATACTGCTATTCACTTTACTCTTGCCAGGAGTATAAGGACATAGGAAGAGGAGATCCTAACTGTTGCTGCTCTTCAAAATTATGTTTACAGAATTGTATAAAGACTATTTGCAGAACAAAATTCCTAATTTTGAAGAATTAAAAATAGAAATGATCATGTCCCTAGAAAATTTGCCATTGGATATAAGACTTTGAAATTATGTGTCCTTTACAATAGTGGTGAGCAATCACAAATGAGCAATATGACAAGATTTTTGATTTGAAGATCAAAGACCTGGAGTTAAATCTTGACTACCACTAATTACCTGATTAACCTTAGGGTTCATCTCAATTTCCTAATTGTAAAATAAAGGGGTTAGACTGGACCTGAGATTCTTATCCTTTTTTTTTAATTGTCATTCCAATTTGACTATCTGGCTAAACCACATCCCTTCAGAGAAAATTTTTAAATGCACAAAAGAAAGGACCTAGAATTACAGAAGAATAATTTGTATAATCAATACTGTATGCTTACTTTTAATTATATTCAAATAAATTACAGCAATATGGCATATATTATAACAAAAGAACATAATATTATATTGAAACAGTTATCAATTTTTTTTTTGAAAATCCAAGTTCCCAGAACCTCAGATAAGAACCTCTATTCTAACTAAAAGACTTGATTAGAATTATAGAATTTGAGACCTGGAAGAAATATTAAAGATCAGCTAAGTCAACCCTTTTAATTTTACAGGTAGGGAACTAAAGGCCAAAGTAGATAAGAGACTTCCCCTGTGCGATACAGCTTGCTGTTGTTGAGTCATTTCAGTCATGTCTGACTCTACATGACACTTCTTTTGGCAAAGATGCTGGAGTAGTTTGACGTTTCCTTTTCCAGATCATTTTACAGTTGAGGAAACTGAGGCCAACAGGGCAAAATGACTTACCCAGATCACACAGCTAGGTAGTGTTGGATTTGAATTCAGGTCTTTCTGCTTTGTGGCCTGCACCACCAAACTATCTTGGTTAGTGATGAAGTTGAGATTTGAATCTAAATGCTAGCTTCCAGTCCAGGCTCCTTCCACTTGTCAACAAGCAATCATTCCCCCACCAAAATAATATGTGTGTGTGTGTGTGTGTGTGTGTGTGTGTGTGTGTGCGCACGCGTGTATAGGGATGATTGCTTGTATATATATATTATATATATATATGTATATAAATTATTGGCCATCCTTTACCTTGCTATAAGAATCAGCAAATCCAATGTAAATAATAGCAAGAAAAAGGTGAGAAGGTGGGAGATGAGATAGAGAAGGCAATGAGAGATCAGAGAAATGGAGAAAAGAGTGTGAGAGAAGAGAGAAAGATAAAGAAAAGTGAGAGGGAGGAAAGGAGAAGGAAAGAAAATGTGAGTGAGGCTGGTGAAGTAACATGGGGGAAAGCCTTACTAATCTCTCTCTGTTCTTGCCTGTGAATTTTTCATAAAGTCCTCTCAGAGGAAATAAAGGATGATAAATCCAGCTGTTGCTTCCTGTTCCTATGATTCTTAGATTTATTTTTTATGAGGAGCATGTTTTATTTTTAAACCAGTGGAAAATACCCCCAACCTGTCCCTGTTAGTATTTCCTTAAAAGCTCTGTGTGTGTACACTTAGTCTCTGTGTGTGTGTGTGTGTGTGTGTGTGTCTCAGAAATTCCCATGGTGCTTTTCTCTGTGTGTGGGTCTCAGGAGGCAGTACTAATACGAGGCTTTTCAGCAACAACAAATAACAATTAAGGAGAATCTTATTGGACAGGAAACATTATGTGAGATTATGACAGTCTCAGATTCAGAGGAAGTTTGTAGTTTAGATCCGGGGGGGGGGGGGTGAAGTGGCGGGGGGCATATTTCATTCTGTGCCTGGCTGATATAGGTCCAGTTTCTGTTCTGCTTCTGAGCCTCTCCATTGGTAAGTAAATGGCTAGATCATTTAAGAAGTCAGTTACCTTAATCATCACAATCCTAAAAACTTTCTTAAATTGAAGGAAAATATTCATTCTTAGTCAATGAATAGGATCTGATTTAGTAGACTTAGCTGCCTAACTTGCCACTCTGAAATAAAAGTAACATGTTTTATTGCTTTATTTAAATTCATGAAGTCCATTTCACAACCTAAAAGAAAACATGTGCTTAGGACTTCAATTGTGTAACTTTCCTAAAAAACGTAAGCAAAGTTTGAAAAATGGGGGTGGGGAAGTGATATATTGTTTAGTTAACTATACATGTTCTCTTCACCTTGAATGAAAACCATCTAGAGATATAGTATTAAAGTAATTTTTTTTTTTTGGTGAGGCAGTTGGGGGGTAAGTGACTTGCCTAAGGTCACAGCTAGAAAATATCAAATGGGGGTGGCTAGGTGGTGCAGTGGATAAAGTATTGGCCCTGGAGTCAGGAGTACCTGGGTTCAAATCCGGTCTCAGACACTTGATAATTACCTAGTTGTGTGGCCTTGGGCAAGCCACTTAACCCCATTTGCCTTGAAAAAACCTAAAAAAAAAATCAAGTGTCTGAGACTGGAATTGAACTCAGGTTCTCCTGATTGCAAGGCCAGTGCTCTATCTACTGCACTACCTAGCTGCCCCTTTAGCAATAAAGTATGAGGGGTTTTTTAAGCTACAAGATATTTTAGAGGGCATCTTGTCTACCGTTCTCACTTTACAAAAGAAGATACTGATTTAAAAGAATTTAAGGGACTCATCCAAGAGCTTTAGAGTACTGCCTTTTACATATATCATAAATGTTCCTAGTGCCAATCTGAGTGGATCATAGACCTAGAATTGGAAGATGCCTCAGAAATCATCTTATTCAATTCCCTCATTTTTACAGAAGAGGAAACTGAGGTCAAGATCAGTCAGGGGACTTGCTAAATGACTACAAATGAATAGCAGAACCAAGATTTGAACCTTCTTCCTCTGGTTCCAGAGCCAATGTTCATTCCTCTGCACAGAGCTAACTCCAGGAATGGACATTGAACACATATTGCCCTGATTAATTGGCCAATATTCGAGTTGGTAATGATTTAGCTGAAGTAGATTAGACCGTTATACAGAAGGGAGAAGTTGGTTCTTTAGGAACAAGAGCCTGTATTGGGATATTCACAGATCCATTGGGGTATTGAAATGTAATTTAATTCAACAAGCACTCATTAAATGGGCACTAGATACTGGCAATATCAACCCCAAAACTGCATAGTCCTTGCCCTAGGTATGCTCATGTAGAGAGTGTACTTTTAATAGATAGATAGATAGACAGACAAACAGACAGACGGCCAGCCTGAAAGACAGATGATAGATAGACAACCAGAAAGCAGACAGTAGATAGATAACCAGAAAGACAGACAGACAATAGATAGATAGACAGACAGACAACCAGAAAGACAAACAATAGATAGATAGATAGATAGATAGATAGATGATAGATGTGTGTATAACATATAAGTAATTCTATAATATAGAATAATACATAGTATTTCTATATATATACATACATATAAAATAGTGATACAAAGTAATTTTTATTCATATGTATATATGTATATGTAACATGTTACAGTACATAATTATATGCTATATAGAATGATACAAAGTAATTATATAAAATACATATGTAATGCTTATATTTTTCCTATTCATAATAAAGCAATTTTATACATATATGTATATATAACAGATATATAATATATACAGAGTGATCCAAAGTCATTTTAAGAAGGAGAGTGTTCTAATAGGGACCAGGGAAGAAATTAGGTATAGGGGGGAGGAGTCTATTCCTCTACCTCTCGTGAAGATTCATATGTTATGTATCAAGACTTTCAGTTTTACTCAGTTACATTTTGAGCTTTATTTACCCCAAAGTGAAGAGTCCACTCCATAAAGTTGTTATAGATCTTCTGGGACCTCCCACATTTAAAAACTTGCCTTCTTTCCTTGAAGAATGTTCATTTGTGGAACTGGAAGCCAGAAGTCCTGGGTTTCCCTCAGGTTGAGATTCTTTCTAACTGTGGGGATTTCATTGAACTGAATGAACTCTTTGTGCCTTAGTTTCCTCATCTGTAAAACAGGTGTTTGTGCTTGTCCTATTTTTATACTTTATGAAACTTGTGAAATACCAGACATCACTATCTCTTTGGAAAGTAGAAAATGCAATTTGAATTTTGTATGACATAGCCATTAAATTGGTTACTGCCTACTCCTCCCTGGGTATTTTCTGTCAGGCCTCCTATGCCCATGTAGAATGACCATGATGCAGAAACACCCACCAAGGGCTGTGAATGGCTAGAACACACCCACAGCCCAGGACCTTTATGTGCCCCTGTCTTTTCATTACCCTAGAACCAGAGAGAAAGAAAATTGAGTTCTTTTGATTCCCAAAGCTGTCTTGAGGAATAATAAGCATTTGTCTTTCCACCTCCCTTGCTTTTAGCCTAGTCAGCTGCATTTTTTTTAAAAAAGAACCTCCCTTAGTGAATGATTTACAATGGATATTTCAGCTGGGCAGTATGAAGTGGGGGCTATCATTCTAGCCTTCAAAGGGACTACTAGTAAGGAGGCATGCAAATTGGTAGCATTGCCATCTACTTATCCATGGAGTGAAAAAATGTACTGTATACCAGATATGGAGGGTCATTGGTTTTTACAGTTTGTAGAAGAGGCTTGCATGATTAAGCATGCTTTTATGCTGACCAGAACAAAGAGAAAAGCAAACCACACACACACACACACACACACACACACACACACACACACACACACACAAACACACTCCCTTCCCAATTTCCTTTTTTTGTGAGTGAGGTAATGGGGTTAAGTGACTTGTCTAAGGTCACACAGCTAAATATCAAATGTCTGAGGCTTAATGTTTGTCACTTCTTTATCCACTGCACCACTTAACTGCTTCCCCAATTCCCTTTTAGACTTACAGTAATAGGTTTTCTTGGGTTCAAACCAAAGATTATATTGGTATCAGAGAAAACTCCCCCTTCTAGGGCATATCTACAACCATTTTGCTATAGTGTACATAAATATGTGTCTCCTTTCTATAAGTTGCAGACCAGTTATAAATCTGCAATGAGATAAGATACTTTTTGATTTGAGTGTTTCCCTATGTCAATGAAAGAAAAAAATCCAGTCCAAATAATAGACATATCTGTATTCATTTTTCATGTAACTTCAGATTTACTCTTGCATTCAGATAAGAGAAAGCTGACTCATTTATTTGCATGAATTTCACTCTTGAGTGATAAAAGCTAGTAGAAATGAGTGCTTACTATATCAGATACTATTCAAGATGATGGTGATAATCCAATGCAAAAATTTTAGAGTCTCTGCCTTCAAGGAACTTACCTTCTAATGGGGGGAGATAACATGAATGCATTACACACAAAATGAATGCAATTTGTAGCCTGTTGCTAAAGGTGTTTTGACTCTGCAATTGAGATTAAAAATACATATGTACATACATATATACATACAGGACCACACAAAGAAATCTGGGCTACATGATTTTCTTTCCTTTTTTTTTTCTTTTTTGGATTTTTGCCAGGCAATGGCATTAAATGACTTGCCCAAAGTCACACAGCTGGGTAATTGTTAAGTGTCTAATACCAGATTTGAACTCAGGTCCTCCTGGCTCCAGGGCTGATGTTCTATCCACTGTGCACCACCTTGCTGCCCCACTACATGATTTTCTTATATTGGTCCACATACCTGATGACCAATTGTGCTGTTTACAAGGCCAGATTATTGTAAAAGGATTCAGAGATCTTTGTTTATGGTTTAATTAACTTTAGTAAAAAGCCTTCAGATAAGGGCATGTCTATTACAGAATATTAAAAATTTTTTAAAGTTTGAAAATAGTTGAAATTGATAACTAGGTCTTTATGAGCCACGAAGTGGTCTTAAAGGTTTGTGTGTCTACTTCAAGGTATCTTTCTGATTCCAATCCTGAGAAATTAAAACAATCATAAGGAATTTGATTTGGGATGGAAAGATGTGGTCAGGGGTTTTTGTTTTGTTTTGTTTCTACAAATCGGATCATAGATTTGAAACTGGAAGGATACTTAGGAACTCTTAAGTCCACCCTTCTTATTTTACAGATGAGGAAACATCTGGAAGTGACATGCCCAAAGATACATAACTAGTAAGTGACAAAGAGGGATTTTAACCCCATTATTCAGCCTCTAGCTAATAAATCTTGGCAAGTCAAGTATTTCTAAGTATTTATTGGCCTATGGTAATCACACCTGTATCCTGTAAAGTTTATATCCCTAAGCCTTTATTATTTAATAATAATGAACTGTGATAAGAACTACTTAACACAGAGCTAAGTCCCCTGTCTTGACCTTTACTTAGAAAGACATATTTCTTTGAGTTCTGCTAGAAAATTGGTCCTGCCTGTGCTCAGTAGGAAGGAAACATTAACATTAAGAATGATCATAATTTCTCTGAAGAGGATATCCTTCTCAGAACATCACAGATGACTCATTTCTGATACTTTGATAAGATTTTTAAAGCTACAAAAAGAATCATTTAAATTCACCATCACCTAATTATCTAACTATTTCTAGGCTCTCCTTATATTTAAACTATTAAGGCATTTTGAGGCATCAGTACTTGATATATTTAACACATTAAAGCAAATTGGAAAAGGTACTCCTTGGGGGTTTTTTGTGTTTTTGTGTTTTTTTGCTTTTTTAAAAGCCCCATCACAGGTTTAAACTTTAATCAGGAATGAAATATTTAAAATTTCTTGAGGAAAAGATAATGGGAATTCACAAAGACAAAGTAAATATATGGAAAAGAACAGTAGAAAGAACCTGGATTAGGAAGCAGAGATACCTCTTAGTACCTATATAACCTTGGCCAAGCCCCGTCGTCATGCTGAGCCTCAGTTTCCTCACTTGTAAAATGAGGAAGATTGAACTAGATGACCTGTAAGCTCCCTTTCACTTCTAAATCTAGAATTCTGTGATCTTTGTCTAAAAAAAATTCTTCTGTGAACAGCCATTCACCCAAAGCAAATAACTATCAATTTTAAGATAAAAGCATATTTTTATTTATTTTGTTATATATTCATACCTTTATGTATGGCATGTCACAGTTCACACACACCTCCGCATATTAGGGAACTGTTGTCTATGTTGTGCCAGAAATACTCCACAGGTAGTCCTCACACCATAATAGAGGCCTGCTTTTTGGCCTCAATATTATCTGGTTCCATGACTAATCCCCTTTTTTAAAATTATATATCTCAGTGCGGCTAGGTGGTGTAGTGGATAAAGCACCAGCCTTGGAGTCAGGAGTACCTAGGTTCAAATCTGGTCTCAAGACACCTAATAATTACCTAGCTGTGTGGCCTTGGGCAAGCCACTTAACCCCATTTGCCTTGCAAAAACCTAAAAATAAAAGTTATATATCTCCTTGATGATATCTTCAATGATGTGTGGGCAATTTTTCTTTAGTAAAGTGCCTTCTTCTATCCACAGTTAATTTTGGAAAGTGTAAAATTTGGGGTTTAATTAGTTTTTGTTTCCAACCTTTTTAAAGGAATTTGGGCTGGTAAATTTGGTTCTTCACTAATTCATACTAGTTGGAAGAAGGATAAAATTTAAGTTGTAGACTATCTTAAAAGAAGTATCATTTTATTCTTTTCTTAGTACATACCTTTCCCTTTCTCTGTCACTAATATCACCTTTCTCAGCATCCTGGAGACAACTTTGACTCTTCCTTCTTCATCCCAGATGTCTCTCTGCCCTACTCAGACCACCACATCTTGGAGTCATACATTTTTTATTAAAAGGTCCCATGGAACTTATCCTGGAGACCTGTGCTCAATTAAAAATACCATAGTGTAGGGAAGACATAGACAAGTTGGACCTTATCTAGTAGAAAAATTGGAAGGCTAGAAAGAAAATTGGAAAATACAACATAGGAGACTGTTGGAAAAAAATTGAAGACATTTGGTCTAGAGGAGAGATGTCTTGAATATTCTCATGGTCTCCCTGTGGACCACCTGGGCTAGCAGGGAATCACATTTGTACTGAATGAAAGGAAACTTCTAAATCATTGCAAAGTAAACTGAATTATCTCAGAGTAATGGATTCCTCTTCACTGGTACTCAACCTGGAAAACCACTTACTGGGGATATAGTTGAAGCAATTTTTGGTCAGGCATGAGTTTGACTAAATGGCTTCTGAAGTTTCTTAAAATTCAGTGCTTCAGTAATATCCCAAAATTGCTCAGCCCTGGAGATTTATCATTTCAGTGGTTTTCATTTCTATTGCTGCCATCCCATCACTTTATGTTTGGACTGCCACAGCAATAATACTCCCTGCTGATCTTCTATGCCAAGTTTACACATCTCTTATAACTTTTGCAAGATTTATCTTTTCCTTTCATCATATCACTCTCTAGCTAAAGAACTTTCGATGGCTCCTCATTGCCTACTGCCTTTGTTTTTTCAAGACCTCTCCTCTTCAAGCTCCACTCTTCTTATTCAACTTTATTTCCTACTAATTCAAAAATGCTCTGCTCTGAGTAGCCAGGTCTTCTGCCATATATATCATAGTTCCCCTTCATGCTTTGCTTACACTTTTCCCCCTGCATAAAGTATTTACTTTCCCTTTTCTTTAAAGGCCAGTTAAACTTTCATTTTTTTTCTGTGAATTATTCCAATGGCATCAATCTACAATGATCACTGTTAACCTCTAAATTCCTACAACATTGAGTTTTGGAACCAGAGAACCTGTCAATTATATTCGCAATTATTCCTTGTGGGTCTCCTCAGTTGACCCCAGAAAAGCACTTTTAACTGGAGAAATATAAATTATTTTTGCTTTCACATGGAGAGCATAATCAGGAAGTTAAATATGTTGTGGGGGTCCCTCAGTAAAAAAAAATTCAGTTTTTGAAATATTTCTTTTGTAATATATTTACATCCTTAAAATAGTAGGCATTTGCATAGCTCTTTAAGGTTTGCAAAGCATTTTAGATAACTTCTTCATTTGATCATCGGATAAACCCTTAGAGGTAGCTGTAGTAATGTCCTAGTGTTACAGATAAAGAAATTTTCTAAGAAAAGTTTAAAGGGGGGCAACTTGGTGGCACAGTGGATAGAGCACCGACCCTGGAGTCAGAAGGACCTGAGTTCAAATGCAGCCTCAGACACTTAAAAATTACCTAGCTGTATGACCTTGAGCAAGTCACTTAATCCCCGCCCCCCCACCTTAAAAAAAAGGTTAAAAGACTTGCCTAGGGTCTCATAACTAGTGTTTGCTGAGAGTTTTGAATGCAGGTCTTCTTGAATCCATATCTTGTGCTCTGTCCATTGCACCACCCAACTCCTCTCCAAAGATTAAATGAATTGACTGTTGGAATGCTCTTGACATGAAATGAAGCCATGTTCAATATGGACACTACAACCAAGAACATATCTGGCCACCCAGGTGGGCACTCCATGGCAAAGTGAAAGAAGTTGCAAAAATCATTTTTGTGATGGGCTCTCCCTGGAAGAGCTCTGCAGGTTTTGAATGTATTGCAGTGAGACATGGACTTTGGTCAGAAATCATTTCTCTTCAAAGTGACTTCCCTGCTGGAATGGCAGTTGTTGGAACAAAGAACTACTAAGCTCTTTGGGAGGGATCACTGGGAGGGATTGGGGAGATGACTGCAGGGAGGAATAGCTGGAGGAATAGGTTTCACCAAGCCTAATGTCTTTTTGGTCCTTTCCAGAAGTTGGTTGAGAACCTCCCAACTGGCTCAGGAAACTATCATCCACAGTTGATCTGAGGTACCCTGGGGCTGTTGACTCAATGGGTTCCATTGTCTATTCCCTTGACTCTTTGCACCACCAGAGATCAGTTAACACTCTTCATCCAAGATAGCATTAGTTCCAGTGGAGGCTTCAACCTGACTAGACTGTCAAATATTTTTTGAGTGGTCATCTCTGGACATGGTTCTGGAAACTTCCTTCAGAAGTGCTGAATAGGTTTTGAATATGGGGCAGGTAGGGTGGAGAGCAGCCATGACTGAGGGGTCAAAATGAGCTGGATGTGAACCCTCTAAGCAGCCCTAAATATGCTGTTTTCCACTTTCTGAGGTTATGAACTTCATGTCATAGTTACTTCCACATCTGGAAATCCTAAGACCTGAGTTCATATTAGGTACTGCTTGTGGGACATGGAATCATAAGACTTAAGAGAGCAAAAAGCTACATGAAGGTCATCTAATCCAGTCACTTTATTTTACAGATGAGAGAATTGAGGCCCAGAGAGCTGAGTAGTTTGTTCTAAGGATACACAGGTCAGAAATATCAGAACCACAGGCAACTAGGTGGTACAGTGGATAGAGCACCAGCCCTGGAGTCGGGAGGACTCAAGTTCAAAACAGGTCTCAGATAATTAATACTTACCTAGCCATATGACCTTGGGCAAGTCACTTAACCCCGTTACCTTGCAAAAAATTTAAAAAAAAAAGAATTATTAGAACCAGAATTTAAAACCCTGATCACAGGACCATAGATTTAGAGCTGGGAGAGGGAGAGGGAAGCTTAGCTGTTTTGCCCACATCTTTCCTTTTCCATATGAGGAAACTAAAGCCCCTTGAGCAGAAATTGCTCCCTCTCCTAATTATCATGTATTAAAATATCAGGCCAGACATGGACTTGTGTGGTCATCAGATAACTTTGACATCAGTCAAATGAACTTGCTAATGGGGGTTTGAGGAAGAAATTTTCCCATCAGGGACTGTGTGGAATGAAATTAAGAACTCTCTTTAATGGGATAGACTGTATTGTGTATGACAGCCATTTGTATCTTGTCAGAAATAGACCTTGACTTTTGGGATGGAGAGGAGGAAGGAACAGGAAAATGTCATCCATCAGTGTGTTGACACACATTTCACCCTTGAAGTAATTTAGAAAGCTCTGAGGATATTGTTCATAGACCAATTAACATTTATTTAAATTTAATATCTTGCAGTTTTCTTTCAATGTGTGCTGGTAATCTGTTTTTAAATTACCTGTTCCTGTGGTTAGTGTTAACTTGGAAAAGAAGCAAAAAATATATCCATGGAGAACCTTTTGTAAAGCCCTTTATTTCGCAGTACTCTGTCATTTTTATCATCAAGTCAACAAGTAAATTTGTTAAATGTCTGTTAAGTACTGGGCAGATACTGTGCTAAAAGCTGATACAAATAAAAGCAAACACTATCCTTGACTTTGAGGAACTCACTATCTAATGAAAAGACATTATTGATAGAACAAAACTATAGAAATATGGTTTATGTTGTTGTGGTTTTAGCTGCTCAGTTTTTCTCTTGTTTCTGACTCTGTGACCCCATTTGAAATTTTCTTGGCAAAGATACTGGAATGTTTTGCCATTTCCTTTTCTAGGTCATTTGACAGATGAGGAAACTGAGGCTTACAGGTGAAATTACTTGTCCAGGGTCACAGAATTATCTGTGGCTAGATTTAAACTGAGGATACAGGAAACAGGTTTAAGTGACTTGCTTCAGCAAGTGTCTGAGATCAGATTTGAACTAAAGTCTCCTGATTCCAGGCCAGGTACTCTTTCTTTGGTACAAATCAGTGTTATTAGGGAAATACAATTAAGTAAAGTAGGTTCTAGAAAGGATATGTTTTTCAGCTGTGAATTTTTGAGGTGTCCAAACTTGAGTATATTTACATGGGCATAGTAGTTATCAAAGAACCAAAATGTCATCTGAGGATAGGTTGGCTAAAGTACAGTGCCAATTACAACTGTACTTTCCTCTGTGATCACTAAAAATAGGAGTGATCTTTAATGTATGGGAGTGTTGGAAGGAGCCAGTCTTTTACCATGTTGTTGTTTTTTAAATTATTAGCAATCAACAAACTTTGCATTCTTCCTCTCCCTTCTGAATTTTGAGTTCCAGATTTTGATGTGGAAAGCAGATAGTGTGTATACAGTTCAGTCTTTTCTTAAATTCAGATTTCATCTCCTGGGTTTTTCTTTTAGATTGCAATGTCACATGAAAGGGAGGAAAAGTTCTTCTGAGTTTCTCCCTTGCTCTATCTTTTGGGTGGGCTCATTAAAAACCCAGTAAGAACCTATAGCTCCCAGCAGAAAAGGAGATATTACCCCCACCATGACGACTACTCCCCTCTGGGGGGAAAAAAAAGAGGTTTGTTGGATATCCTGTAAGAGAATGGGGACCTTGATATTTTGCTGTAGTTTCTGCTTTTTGCTGACCTGAAGAATGAAGTCTTCATCAATCAAATGATGGAAATTTTACCTTTTCTGTTTAATCAAAAAGATCTGTAATGTAAACTTTTATCATTAAATAAATTTAATAAACTTGACAACATTTCATTGAGCTCTAATACGGATAAACAAAACTGGTTTTTAAAGTTTGGGTAAGAAAGGAGCCTGTTTTTCTAGCTTGAGATAGAGATTTGAAACATAACTCTGGGGATTTACAAATTGTCACTGTAGATGTAGATTTTTATAGCCCTGAGTCATAAAGGGGGTTGGGGCGAGGTCCTCGAATTCTTCTCCTGGATTAGCTGGGTGTGTTTCAAGGTTTCAAGTAACTGGTATCACAGAAGATACCAGTCGCCATCCACCTGTGTTCCTAGCTCCTGAGACACAGTAGGTGCTCAGTAATTATTGTAGTTTCCTTGTTACAGACTGTATTGCAAATTCCAGAATTCTACAATTTATTGTCTCAGACTTCTCTTTTGGAAAGTTTTGTTTCTTTTTTTTAATCTTTTTTTTTTATAAGTAGGATTTATCTTTGTATAGACAACCGTGGAAAATATTCTTCACCATAAAGCCTGTTTTGAATATTGAGAAAAATTGAACCTTCCCCACAAATAAATATCATATATAAATATTAATGAGAGAAGCTTTAGGTATCTTTTGAAGTCCTTTCAAGTTAGGGGGAGGGCATAAGCTTCATTACGTTTATTATGTGCTAAATGCTTTAAAAATACTAATTCATTTATTTGATCCTCACAACAACAACCCTGGGAGGGTCAGTTCTATTATTATCCCCATTTTACAGTTGAGGAAATTGAGGCAAAAGTGTTACATGACTTGCCTTAGGTCACACTGCTAATACAGAATTTGAATTCAGATCTTCCTGACTCCAAGTGCCATGAACTACTCAGCTACCCTTGAACAAAGTAATCTTGTTTAGTAACCTGACTTGTCTAGTAAATGAGAAAGGATGATGCTGGTGTGAGGATTGTTGATGATGAGCCATCTAGCCCACTGGAAAGTTAGTGGATTTAAAGACAGGAGGACCCAAGTTCAAATCCAACCTTTGCCACTTATTAGTAGTGTGATTGTGGGCATTCATCTCTCTGAATTTCTTTGCTATGTGGAAAACTGTGATGATGCTCCCTCTGGGCATCCCACCTCCCCCCAGACTTCCCGAAAAATGTTAGTGTCTCCCCCTAATTCTGCTAGCTTGTTTGTACAAAGTCGTTTGCAAGTTGTCTCCCTCATTAGCCTGTGAGCTCCTTGAGGGCAGGGGCTGCATTTTTACCTTTCTTTGTGTCCTCAGACATTAACCCAGGGGCTGGCAGATAGTAGCTACTTTATAAATTCTTTTGGACTGGTTTAGTCACTGCCTAGGCTAGATGAGAGGTCTACATGAAAAGAACAGGTATCAAGCCCACAATAGAACTTCAAGTTTTTTTATAGCTAAATGTCATGTAAGCTATTATTTTTGCTAGCTAGGATCACAGATCTAGAGCTGGAAGGGAGCACTGAGGCTAGCTAATC
The DNA here is from genome assembly GCF_037893015.1 of Macrotis lagotis. Taxonomy (NCBI): domain Eukaryota; kingdom Metazoa; phylum Chordata; class Mammalia; order Peramelemorphia; family Peramelidae; genus Macrotis; species Macrotis lagotis. The sequence goes on along the minus strand of NC_133659.1, from coordinate 38,232,737 downwards.
TGATCCAATTTTACAGATGAGGAAACTGAGGCCCACAGAGGTGAAATGACTTCAAAGTCACAGAGCTAGCTTTATAGAAGAACTGAAATTTGAACTCGGTTCTTCTGATCTAAATCCAGTGCTCCCAGTCTTCAACCTCACAGCCTTCCCACATCTCACTGTACCACATTGCCTCTCCACTAGCCTAAGTAAGTTTTGTTGAAAACAGTTATTTTGATTGCTTAGACTGGTTTCCTATTAGTAAGAAATTCATTTGAAAGCAATAAGCATTTATTAAATACCAACTGGGGCACCAGGGAAAAAGCACAGGCTCTGGAGTTCAAGGACCTGCATCCAGATTTCCCTTCTTGATATTTATAAAGACATTGGACAAGTTGTCCAAGCTCCCTTGGTCTCAGTTTCCTCATCTGTAAAGTGAGAGGATTGCTCTAGTTGGACTCTGGGGTTTCTTCCCTGCCCCCAGCCTTTTGTGTACCGGATCTAGTATTAGCTTCTGGAGATAGAAAGGCAAAATAGGTGCAGCTAGGTGGCACAGTGAATAAAGCATCAACCCTGGAGTCAGGAGGTCCTGAGTTCAAAGATGGCCTCAGACACTTAATAATTATCCAACTGTGTGATCTTGGGCAAGCCACTTTAACCCCATTGCCTTAGAAAAAGCAAAAAAAAAAAAAAAAGCCAAAATAGTAAGCAGCTCCTGCCCTCAGGGAGCCTTACTACATGATAGGAGAGGCTATGGAAAACATGTACACAGAGAAGTCAGTATAAAACCCTGCAAAATAAATCCATAGGACTTCCAGAGGGGAGAGCTACCCATTGGAGGGGGTAGGGTTGGAACTGGTTTCCAGGTGGAGGGTTCAGGATGGGAGGGGGAAAAGTTGTGGCCTTGGTTCACTCCAGACTGGAATGTTCCAAAGTAGGTCCCACCTTGGGGAGGGCATGAGGTGGAAGAGGTAGCACTGATACTGTCCCTGTGCTGTACTGCTTTCATCATCTTTGCATTTAGCACTTAAAGGTTCTGAATCTGTTGTCTTGGAGCATGATTGTCTTCTTGTTTCTTTTTTTATTGGGGGAGGATAGGATTTTATAACTGTATTTTAATAGAACTGGTTTCTTTTGTAATCCATTGTATTTCATTTTCTGCATCTAAAAGTATTATTCTGAGAAAGATTCCACAGGCTTCAGCTAACAGTGAGAAGGGTCTGTGATTGAAAAAGGCATTTTCTTTTTATTGCCAAAATTGCAGATTAGAAAAGGGTACCAGCCCTGGAGTTGAGGACCTGAGTTCAAATCCAACCCCAGATATTTAATAATTACCTAGGTATGTGACCTTGGGCAAGTCACTTGACCACATTACCTTGCAAAAACTAAAATAAATAAATAAATTTTAAAAAAAGAAGAAAACAACAGCATGCCATAATGAATAGAGCGTTGGACTCTGGAGTCAAAAAGACCTTTGTTCAAATCCTGCCTCTGATACCCAATCACCTAACTCCTCAGTACTTCTAATTGCCTTGGATAGCAATCCTCTCCCTTTACAGATAAGGAAACTGAGACCAAGGGAGCTTGGACAACTTGTCCAATGTCTTTATAAATATCAAGAAGGGAAATCTGAATGCAAGTCCTTGAACTCCAGAACTCCAGAGCCTGTGCTTTTTCCCTGGTGCCACAGTTGGTGCTTAATAAGGACAGGACTTATGGGTTCATTGATCTGAGGAAATTTCTTCTACTGGTAGACCTTCAAAGTCAAATTTGAGAGATGCCTTAGACCACTGAGTTATATTGGCTGTGTGACCATGGTCAAGTCACATATGTCACAAGAAAAGCTTGGCAGCAAGTTAGCTCTCCAGACTCTCCAGTACAACAGCTCCTACTAAGTTATAAGCAGGTCACCAAATGCTTTGGCAGAGGGTCCCCAGTGAGGGTCCCCACTCTGAGAATTCCCAATGCAGATGAAATGTTAAGATCCTTCTTATGTCTGCATAGAAATTAGAATAAGCCCAACTCACAGTGCTGTTATCTCATTCAATCTAGTATTGAGTGCCTCTTATGTGCTCAGCACTGTGATAGACACTAGCACTATATTTAAGGATTTGAATTAAATATCTTGGGTGGAAATATGTTCAACATGATTGTACATGAATAACATATACCAGATTTCTTGTTGTCTTGAGGAGGGAAGGGAGGAAAGAAGAAAAATATGCAACTCGAAATCTTACAAAAATGAATTTCAAAAACTATATGAGAAATTAGAAAAAATGTTAAGTTAAAAAAGATACTAAAAAATAAACATCTTTCATTTTAAAAACTAGGCAGGACAAGGTTATGTTCCTGTGTATTTCTTAATAATTTATCTTTAGAGATGAAGGTTAAGCTTAGATAGCTTTTGTTTCTTTTTCGCTCTCTCTCCTCTTCTCCCCTATTTGGCTCCCAATCTTGACATTCCACCAAAATTGATGACTCGAAAATTACCAGTAAATCTAATTGCCAGATCTCTTAGCCTTTTTCCAGTTTTTGATGCTGTCAATCACCCCCTTTTCCTTGATACTCTCCTCTCTGGAGATTTCTCTGATATTGCCACCCTCAAGCCTCCTCTTCTCACTATGTTTGTAGTTGGTTGTTTATTGTCTCTCAATATGAGCTCCTTTACTGAATCTTCATCCTGTTAATGTCCACTAGGGGTGGGGATCCCAAAGAGTTCTGCCCTGTATTCTCTTCTCTTCCCCTTCTATACATTTCATGGGTTGATTTAATCAACACTCATAGATTTATTGATGATTTCTATGTCAATGATTCTCAGATCTACATATCTATCCCTAACTTTTTTTTTCAAGGCAAGGGGTTAAGTGACTTGCCTAAGGTCACATAACTAGGTGATTGTGTCTATGACCAAATTTGAACTCAGGTCCAGACTCCAAGGACTGTGCTCTACCTACTGTGCCCCCCAGCTGCCCATCCCTAACTTTTCTCCTGATCTCCAATCTCACATCTCCAAGTGTCTATTGATCATCTCTATCTGGATGACATACAGGTATGTGAAGCTCACTTATTATCTTTTCACCCCTCTTGCAAATTTCACTATTAACTAGTGAGGGTCTTTCTATACTTCCATTCAGGTTCCAAACCTAAGTATCTTCCTCAAATCCTCATTTTTTTCTTACCTCTCCCCTTTTGCAATCTGCTGCCAGATTTCTACCTTTGTAAAATCACATAAAGATGCCCCCTTCTTTCTCCAGTCACTGGCACCAACATGGTGCAGACCTTCATCTCATGTCATAACTCTTCCTGTAGCCCACTGGTCAGTCTTCCTGCTTCCAGTCTCTCTCCCACACCATTTCATCTTCCATTCAGGTACCCAGTTGGCCTTTTCTAGAGTGCTTTCTCAACACCATCAGGATCAAATAAAACAGTCCATTTCCCAACTCCAAATAGTTTTTCCTGTCTCCATGCCTAGAATTTTCTCCTTCTTCATCTTCCAATTTCTGACTTTTTCAAGTCCTGTTTAAAATACAGTTTTTCCTGATCCCTGGTACTGCTTATGCCTACCCCTTGTTGATATTCTCCATTTTATCTTAATATACAGCTTGTTTGTATATATATATATAGTAGGTTGTATATTGTCTCTCCATGTGACTTCCTTAAAAGCAGGGATTGTCTTTTAACCTTTCTATCTCCAATGCTTAGCCCAGTTCCTGATACAGGTGTCAGTAGTAGTAGCAGCAGCAGCAGCAGCAGCAGCAGCAGCAGCAGCAGCAGCTTGTTGACAGATTGACCAAATTTAAAAATTCTCATCCCAGAGAGTATAAAAATAAACTTGCATTAATCGATTTATATCACCATCTCCACCTGCAAAGCACATTAACAATTCTATCCTTAGGGTCACACTCCCTCCACCTTGGAGATGAACCTTGGACATAAGCATTTTAAAAGCATTCCGTTTCTCTTGTTCTTCATATGATCATTAGTGCTTATTCTTCTCCCTCCCCCAAGTTGGGCTGTAGCAAACATTCTTGTAATTAGGCCACAAAGATAACCTACTTTTCACAGTCCTACCTCCCTTGACAAGTCTTAGAAGACAGTGAATGCCCAGGGACTGAGACCCAAGTTCTTTGACTCATTGTTCATCTCTGGCCCAGCATTCTCATCTTGCCTGCTCTTTAGATGCAGAACTGAGACCCTTAGTTAAAATAGGGTGGTCTGTCCCTGTTGTTATCCTTAAAAAAAAGAAAGAAAAGAAAAAAGTCTCACTGGCTACTCCATTCGTCGAGCTGAAATTAGGGGGAGAAATCACCTCTTCTTTGTTCCATTCAGTAAATCTTTGTAAAACAACTATGATTTGTACAGCCTTCTCTGCAAGACCTTGGGAGAGATTCAAAAGTGTCAACAAGATGAGACTCTTTTCTCACCAAAATTACAGTCTTGCCTTATGTCATGAATACTGGAGGAATAGGTTAAAAAGATACTTACAAAAGAAGTATCTAGCAGATTTTTCTATATTCTGTCATACATAAGCATTTAATAACAACTCAACAAATATTTATTGAATTCATATAGGATGATAATTAACAGCTGGCATAACTTATGTAGTGCTTTTAGGTTTGCAAAAGTACTTTACATATTTGAACCACCCAATAACACTGTAAGGTAGCTGCCATTATTATTTCCGTTTTATAGATGAGGTGATGTTGAGACAAAGGAGGGCTAAGTGACTTGCCCAGGTTCACACATCCAGTAAGTGATTTTAATTCAAGATCTCCTGACTCCAGTCCTCTGTACCAGAACTGGCATGTAAATACAAAACCAAAAACTCTCAAGAAGTATCTATTCTATTGGAGAAGATGGAACATAGAATCTACCCATACCTCCGTCTCTTTTCTTCTCACTCCCTTCAGGCTAGTTTCTGACCCCTATCATTAAACTAAAAAAGCTGTCTTCAAAGTTACCAGACATTTCTGAAATTGCCAAATCTAATGGCCTTTTCTCAATCCTCATGAGGCTTCTTGGAAGCATTGTCCCTCTTAATTACCCTTTACTCCTGAATGTTCTTGCCTCTCTGGACTTTTGGGGACCATTCTTTCTTGGTTCTTTTCCTGCCTGACTTCTCTTCATTCTATTTTGTTGGAAAACTTTTTATAAAGACAACAGGAATGAGACTACATACATACGTAAACACATGTGGACAGATGTTAACACAAATTCGTGTGTATGTAGGTATGCTCACACATATTTGGAGGGAGAGATCCTTAGTCTTTCTCCAGATCTCTCTAGTCCTTCATCATCATCATCTATATATTGAGCATCTCAAACTAGGTGTCCAATTCTTGTCTCCAATTTAACATGTCCAAAGTAGAATTCATTATCTTTTCCCAAAAATTCTTCTCTAGTTTTGAGGACACCATCATTCTTCTAGTCACCAAGTCACCATCCCACTCCTCACTCTTACTCTCATGCCTCTGATCAGTGCCAAATCTTGTTTCTTTTTCCCCACCATATCATTCCTCTTTGATTCCTTCTTTTCATCACCTTTTATCAGGTCTTCTTCACCCTTTACCTGGAATATTGCAGTCACTTCTGATTTGATCTTCCTATCTCAAGTCTTTCTCAGTTCCAATCTATCCTCTTTAATTGTAGATCTAATCATGTAATCACTTCCACCACCCCCGACCCCCCAGCCACTTACTGAGCTGTAGTAGTTCCCTATTACCTCCAGAATTGAATACAGGATATCCCCCATCTAAAAACTGCACAAAATCTTATATATAAAGCAACCTGCTTAGTATTTGAAACTCTTTACCAACTGACCCCTTCATATCTTTGTACTTGTCTTATGTCTTCCTTCCCTCTTCACATTTCCCTTAACTTGACAGAGTACCCTAGCCCTTTATAAATGTTTATAATGACTGACTGACAGATCTACATGCTAGTGCTTGTTATATTGTAAACATTTAATAAATGCTCATTGTTTGATTAATTGAATGTCCCAACAGATGTTTGATTTCTTTTTAACTGTTTTTATTAATTTCTCTTTTTTTCAATCACTTTTTCTTCCCAAGGACTCTCTCCTAGCCACCCACAATTATATCCCCAATCCCCCCACAAACACCCTTAAAAATAGTTACAATCCAGGAAGTCAGCTCAACTCTTTAACCATGTCTGAAAATGTTTATTTATTCTACACCTCTATTCTACCATTTCTAATAAGCTAAAGGACCAGTTTAAGTCATTATTTGTCATTGCTGCATTGATCAGAATCCTTTAACTCTTTACTCTGAATTTTTCATGAGATTATTTTACTCCTTGAATTGACCTGATTACAAGTCTGTACATCTATCACATATAGAAAATAAACAAAAATTACATGTGTACATATGAGAATTTATATATGTATACATATATGAGAATTATGTATATATGTATATATAAGAGAATTGATTAAAGGGTATGGGAAGAATAAAAACATGTGTTTATATATCATATATAATAATTACAAATAATTATGTGATAATAAAGTGTATTGTGTCTATATTATAGACATGTCTTTAATATACAGCATATACTCAAACATTTTCTCATCTTTCCATATAGACATACATGTTATTATTACATATAACATATATACAAATACATATAAAATATGTCAGCAATCAGACAACAGGTTTTAAGCCTGGGTAATAAATATTTATAAATATTAAAAGATGAATTGACAAATACTTTTTGAGCCCTTTATACAAGGTCTTATACTGATAGTTACTGGTATTGATTTAAGACTTGGTCATAGCTCTGAGTGGATTTACATGATTTTAGAAGTAGGCATTCTCAGAATCTTGGTCGTCTGCCATTTTGTTTTTGTTTTGAATGACCCAGTTAGTTTTAAATAGCCATACTAGTTTCATTTTAAACAACCCTATTCTCATACTTTTTAAAATAAAGGACACCAGATACAAATATAGCTGCTAAACTGGAACTTGGAACTTCCTACGAAAGCAGGATGTGGTGACTATAGGATTTGAACAGAAAAGTTGAAATTTCCAAATTACAAGTAAAGAAATACCCAGTTGATGCAGATAATTATTAGGGAAGTGGGTTTGGAGTCCATTCATTTTACTTGCCATTTTAAATATTTGTTTCTTTAGGACAAGATTGAAGCATAATGATCTTAGTAGCTTAGTAGCTTACTTGTTGCCATAAATAAGTTTGGAGTTTCTGTCTGCCAGCTGGTGGTGAATGCTGGCCATTTTGGCTAGCCTGGTGATCATTAGAGGAATCCTCCACAGTTAGCAGGCTGGTATGATTTTTTTAAAGAAAAGATAAACAATGAAATAGGATAATTATTCTGTAGCCACCACATTGGCTCTGTAAGTAGTCTGTGGGTGTTCTGAGAAAGGCCACCACTTATTAAGGTAATTAAATTTGGAGTTGTTACTTTGGTGTAATGCTCAGTGATAATAAACCAGATGCAGGTGTTTATAGATTTTAAATTATCTTTTGTGCAGCATCAGGAGGAACTCTAATAGCAGCAAAAATCATAATCCAGGGTTTCTTTGCCTGGAATCTGCAAATTTATCTTTTAAAAATATTTTATAACTGCATTTTGATATAATTAGCTTCCTTTGTAAACTGCCCCATTTTATTTTATGCATTTTAAAAAAAATTATTGGGAGGAAGCATCCATGACAAAGAACAGTTTCAAGGTCCTGGCCCTTATACAGCCTTCCCAGTAATTCTTGGTCCACATTCCTGGGGAGACTAAAAATCTGGCTAAATGAACGCCTTTGTGGTTCCCAACTTTGAGAACACTTACTCATGATTTTTGATAAATGGAGGAAGGACTAAGTGGCATCAGGTCCCTCGATGTGATTCTGCAGTCCTAGGCCTGTGGCCCCATAGTGCAGGGTTTGCCCAGGCTGAATCTGTGGTCCATTAACGACTTCTGAGTTATCCCTTACAGAGCAATGGATGAATTTCAAGACAGGATCCAGTCCTAACTGTAATTGAAAAGTAAAATTAAAAGGAAATTAAACTCTGAGTAACTGAAGAAAGTAACATTAATCCTTTAAAACTGATCGTGAATTATGCTTTAGTTGAAAGGTGGGAACCTGCTGGACAAAATGTAGTATGCATTGATATTCAATGGATCACGCTATAGCAAATATTCTTAACTTGGACTCCATAAACTTTTTTTATATTTTGGTAATTATCTCATAATTAATTTTCCTTTCTAATACTGTGCATTTAAAAATATGATTCTGAGGAATCTAAATAAATCCAAATAATCATAGTAAGATTCTAAAACACAAAAACGTTAAGAAATCCCACTCTATGGGATTTGCTTAGTAGTTTTGCTTTTGTCACTAGAGAGAATTCCTATTTTTTGACTGGGGTAGGGGGGTGGGGAGGGTGAAGTACTTTGCAAGCTAAAACAAAAGAGATCAGTAAAATCCATCTGTTTTTTTTTAATTTGGTAAAAGGCCATTTTTCAAGATCCCTAATCTCCCCCCTTTTGATACCATTTCCTCACACAGTTTAGTGCTATACCCAGTATCCCAAAAGTAGAAGGGGCAGAAAGGCAAGGACACATTCTCCAAAAAAGCAGTTGATGGATGAATTCATTCACACTAAGGCATGTGTTTTCATAAAGTTTAATATTAACCTCTCTCAAGGGCATTTACATTTTAATAGGGGACCAAGCCCCTATTTAGCTTAAACCAACGAAATCTCTAGTTGTGAAATTTCTCTTATCATCAAGACTGAATGAGCACTTGATTGGGACTTAGGGAGCCTACTTTGGATATTGGATCTTACAATTAATACCTATATGACCTTGAGCACATCTCTTAGCTCTGGGATTCATTTTGCTCATTTATAAAATGAGGGTTGAACAAAATGTCTTCTGACATCTCATTCTTCTAACTCTCATGATCCTAAGAAGATATAGGGATTAGCAGGTGGGCTGCCTGATCCCTAGAAAATAATACTGTATTAGAAAGAGCCCCCTCCTACTGATTACAGTGATAATATCTGACATATATATAGCATTTTGTGAAGATAAAGCACAGCATTATCTCACTTGATAAAACATTTATTGCAGAATCCTACTTGTGGTGCCTTGGCCATCCTTCCTATGAACTAGGATAGTTTAGATAGATTGGTTGATAGAAAGATGTATAAGATAGGTAGACATGAGAGAGGAAAGGATGGATGGATGGATGGATGGATGGATGGATGGATGGATGGGTGGATGGATGGATGGAAACAGATATGTAGATATATACACAGGAGAGACAGGATAATAGATAAACTTTTAGATAGATAGTATAGAGGAAAGATTTATAGACAGACAGATGATAAACAGGATAGATACATGAGATAGAGATATATACATGCCTATTCAACATTTATCTAATCCTACCTTATGTTATTCATATCTTCATATATATATATATATATATATATATATATATATATATATATATATATATAAAATTTCCCCAAGTTCCTATATTTTACAGATAAGGAAAGTAAAAAATTCTTAGAGACAGAGAAAATGCCTAATATCACATTCTACTTAGCAAATAGTAGATGGTCAGGAAATACTCAGAAGATTAATAAATATTTCATTACTCATTTTCTCCTGCTTTCCATCCTACCTGCATTCTTTAGTTCCCTTCTCCTTCAAGGGGCAAAGAAAGGAAGCCAAACAGAGAACTATAATAGTTTGCTCTGCAGGTATATCCCTTGAACTCCCAGTTTATCTATCTCCCAGTTCTAGTTAGAATTATATTGAGTAAAGGGATAGATGCCAAAAGTGGTTGACTGAGTGTGAAGTTCTTTTAGAGAGAAAACTGAATGAGTTGTTTGTCTCCTTGTAGTAATGAGTTGTTGGTTTTTGTTTTTTCTAGGAATGTTCACCCTTGCAGAAGTTGCCTCTCTCAATGACATTCAGCCTACTTACCGTATCCTGAAACCATGGTGGGATGTATTTATGGATTATCTGGCTGTTGTTATGTTGATGGTCGCCATCTTTGCCGGAACCATGCAACTTACCAAAGATCAGGTGGTCTGCCTCCCAGTATTGCCATCCTCAGTAAATTCAAAAGCACACCTTGCATCAGGAAATGCTGACATGACCACCGATGTCCCGAAGTTTGAAGTCTCCACAGACCAAGACCAAGGTCGGTGGACAACCAAACCCACATCCCTGGATGAGGCAGTTGCCATCACCTCTGGCTCACCTCTCAGCAGGGCCAGCTCACCTCACACAGACTCCCCAGTCCCAAATCACGAGGTGAGAAAGGAGATCAAAGATCCTACAGGTCGGAAAACTAACTTGGATTTCCAGCAATATGTATTTATTAACCAGATGTGTTACCATCTCGCCCTTCCATGGTATTCCAAGTATTTCCCTTATCTTGCTCTAATTCATACTATTATTCTTATGGTCAGTAGCAACTTTTGGTTCAAGTATCCCAAAACATGCTCAAAAGTAGAACATTTTGTTTCTATATTAGGAAAGTGCTTTGAATCTCCTTGGACTACAAAAGCACTATCTGAAACAGCTTGTGAAGATTCAGAGGAGAATAAGCAGAGGATAACGGGGGCTCAATCTCTGCCAAAACATGTGTCCACTAGCAGTGATGAAGGGAGTCCCAGTGCTAGTACCCCCATGATCAACAAAACTGGCTTCAAGTTTTCAGCTGAGAAGCCAGTGATCGAGGTCCCTAGTATGACTATTTTAGATAAAAAAGATGGGGAACAGGCCAAAGCCCTGTTTGAAAAGGTCAGAAAGTTCCGTGCCCATGTGGAAGACAGTGACTTGATTTATAAACTCTACGTAGTCCAGACCGTTATCAAGACAGCCAAGTTCATTTTCATTCTCTGTTACACTGCTAACTTTGTCAATGCCATCAGCTTTGAGCACACTTGCAAACCCAAGGTGGAGCACCTGACTGGCTATGAGGAGTTTGAGTGTACCCACAATATGGCGTATATGTTGAAAAAACTGCTCATCAGTTACATCTCCATTATTTGTGTCTATGGTTTTATCTGTCTCTATACCCTCTTCTGGTTGTTTCGGATACCGCTGAAGGAGTATTCCTTTGAAAAGGTGAGGGAAGAGAGCAGTTTCAGTGATATTCCAGACGTCAAGAATGACTTTGCATTTCTTCTACACATGGTTGACCAGTATGACCAACTGTACTCCAAGCGTTTTGGTGTCTTCTTGTCCGAAGTCAGTGAAAATAAACTTAGGGAAATCAGCTTAAATCATGAGTGGACATTTGAAAAACTCCGGCAGCACGTGTCTCGCAATGCCCAAGACAAGCAAGAACTGCACCTTTTTATGCTCTCGGGGGTCCCTGATGCTGTGTTTGACCTCACGGACCTAGATGTGCTCAAACTGGAGCTCATCCCAGAAGCAAAGATCCCAGCCAAGATTTCCCAGATGACTAACCTGCAAGAGCTCCATCTGTGCCACTGCCCTGCCAAGGTGGAGCAAACAGCTTTTAGCTTCCTCCGAGACCACTTGAGATGCCTTCACGTCAAATTCACTGACGTGGCTGAGATTCCAGCCTGGGTGTACTTGCTCAAGAACCTTCGGGAGTTGTACTTAGTGGGCAATTTAAATTCTGAGAACAATAAGATGATAGGACTAGAGTCTCTGCGGGAGCTGAGGCACCTTAAAATCCTCCATGTGAAAAGTAACCTGACCAAAGTCCCGTCAAACATCACAGATGTGGCCCCGCATCTCACCAAGTTGGTCATTCACAATGATGGCACCAAGCTCGTAGTACTCAACAGCCTTAAGAAAATGATGAATGTAGCTGAATTGGAACTCCAGAACTGTGAGCTGGAGAGGATCCCCCACGCCATCTTCAGCCTCTCTAATTTGCAGGAGCTGGATCTCAAGTCCAATAACATACGCACAATTGAGGAAATCATCAGTTTCCAACATTTGAAAAGACTTACTTGTTTGAAGTTGTGGCATAACAAAATTGTGAACATCCCCCCCACCATCACCCATGTCAAGAATCTGGAGTCCCTTTATTTTTCCAACAATAAGCTCGAGTCCTTGCCAGGGGCAGTGTTTAGTTTACAGAAACTCCGATGCTTAGATGTGAGCTACAACAACATTTCCGTGATCCCCATTGAAATAGGATCCCTCCAGAACCTGCAGCATTTACATCTCACGGGAAACAAAGTGGACGTTCTGCCCAAACAGTTGTTTAAATGCATTAAATTGAGGACTTTGAGTCTGGGCCAAAACTGTATCACCTCCATCCCAGAAAAAATCAGCCAGTTTTCACAGCTCACCCAGTTGGAACTGAAGGGAAACTGCTTAGACCGGCTGCCGGCCCAACTAGGGCAGTGTCGACTCCTCAAGAAGAGTGGGCTGGTGGTGGAAGATCACCTCTTTGATACTTTGCCAACGGAGGTTAAAGAAGCATTGAACCAAGACACAAGTACCCCTTTCGCAAATGGGATCTGAGTAGAAATCACACATACCCGCCCCTGGGTAGAAAGACTTCTTAGTTTGCAAATACTTGTAAACAAGTTATCACAAGATGATGCATTAGGAGGAGAGACACCTTTAAAGGAGAGAGAATGGGTGAGAAAGAGGGTGCGAGAGTGAGAATGAGTAGAAGCTTGATAGGAGATGTAACAGAGTGTTCAGTGTTTGTAGTGTTTCGGGACAACATTTCCAAATCTTTTTTCTTTTTTTTTTTTGTGGGAAGGGAAGGACAAATTATAATCACTAATCTTGATTTCTTTTTAAATTGTAACTTGGATGCTGCCGCTGTTGAATGTTTACAAATTGCTTGCCTGCTAAAAGTAAATGATTAAATCCACATTTTCTTACGATATAACCCTCTCCTTAGGTGTCTGTATTTATTTGGAGCATGAGCAATAGACCAATACTTTGATTAAATAAAGCCCCTAAAAAGCCCATATGAGGGGCATTTTTGTTATCATTGCTTTCCTTCTATTTTGATCTAACGATCAAATTCTATTTCTTATAAAACGTACAGATTTAATACACATATGGCTCAGTATATCCAAGCCAAAGCTTGGTTTTATAGCTCTCACTTTTCTGGGGACTATGATATATAGAAAAGAGACAAGACCAAGGGACTACACTTGTGATTTCCTTGGTACAGGGAATTCTCAGATGAAGGGATCCCCCTGCCCTCAACAATTCAGGTCAACACTTTCTCTGCAACTAATATGCTTTAAAAAAGACTTGCCTAGAGAACTCGAATGTTAAGTGACTTGTCCAGGGTCACACAATCAGTGTATGTAAGCAGCTTAACTTGAATCCAATTCTTCCTGACTTCAAAACCAACTTGCTAAGCATTATCACATGCTGCTATGGTTTTAGGGATGTGACTTTTAAAAAATAAACATTTTTTAAAACACACACCCTCTCTAGCTGCTGCTTTTATTATCATATTTTTCAACTAATTAAAATCTGCCCCTCTTTCTTCTATATCCTCTCTCTCAATTGAAAAAGAGGAAAAAAAGGCAAAGCCTTGTAACAAACACATATAGGAAGCAGAGCAAATTTCCACATCAGTTACATTCAGAGATTATGTAAGTCTCATTCTGCCCTTCAAGTCCCCTCACCTCTCAGGAAGTGGGTAGCATGTTTCATCATGAGTTCTCTGCCATCATGATTGGTCACAAGCAGGTACTTTAACAAAGATGTTGACAATTTTCAACAATTTCTCCTCTCAACAATGTCTTACCAATAATTAGAAAGTGTGCATTATTTAGAAATGAAGATTAGTTTGGCCAAACCCAACCAAAGTAAATTAAGATTTTGTGCAGTTGATCCCACACACATTGCATTTTGCTCAAAGTAAGATACAATACTCTTTTTCAGTGATTGTGGTAATAACATGAAAAATTAAATAGTACTTTAATTCAGTCCACTTTTGAAAATATTAGCCTTTCCCATGTAATTGAGTGACAAGTGGGTGGCTAGGTGGCGCAGTGGATAAAGCACCGGCCCTGGAGTCAGGAGGACCTGAGTTCAAATCCAACCTCAGACACTTCATAATGACCTAGTTTTGTGGCCTTGGTCAAGACACTTAACCCCATTTGCCTTGCAAAAAACCTAAAAAATAATAATTGAGTGACAAGCAGTGTTTCTTGTGTTTGGCCGTATCCAAGCAAGGTCATATCTCAGGAAATGTCAACAACATTCACCTCTATAAAGGGCTGCCACAGTCACCTCTTCAAACACTCAGCAATGGTTTATAAGATCACTGTGAAATATTTTTCAGTTCCCTCTAAGCCCAATGAGCTATTTCTTAGCCCAGACTTTCAAGGTGATCTCCAGGAAATAAAGAATTCATTTGAAAGAAAATTCAAAACTGGTGGAAGGCCATGTTCAATCCATTGGAATATACTCATTTTGCATATTTTGGTAAATGTTTACTCCGGTAAACACATAGTACCCTCAGCACTTAGACTTTGCCCTTCATTTCATTTCATGGTGTTTTGTTCTCTAAGTGTATAATAATTCTTTTTCTCATGTCCTAATTTGTCATTTAGCCCTAGTGGCCTTTTAATGTTTTTTACATTGTTAATAAGATATTATAAGACCTTTTGCTATTTCCTTTTTAGATTGTCTAAAGTGCTTTTTCTTCTTCTATTTTCACTTAAAAATTTTTTTGTTTTTTTTCTTTTTTTTGTGATTTTCCCCTTTTGTCCTGATTCTTGTTTTGCAGCATGACTAATATGCTTTTGCTTGATTTTTTTATCCTCAGAATTAAAGCCAGTTTGCTTTATTATTCCTAAAAAGTTAGCTGACTCTTTACACATAAGCTGCATTCCAAATAATCATTTTATATTTGTTTTTCTTCTATATATACCTTCTGCCTCAGAGAATCCCCAGACAGAGCTTCTTTTAAAAACAGAATTCATCTAAGTATGAAGTAAAAGCATAAATATTTGACTCTTAAAAATTCCAAAATGCCCAAGTTTTGCTTTCATCAAGAACTTTAGAGATCTTTTTCTCACAACTACCTTTTCCTTTCCTTTTATTCCCACCTGCACCCCATTACCTTCCCAATCTTTGGCAGAGAAGCAACAGATCAGTGTCCAAAGGTTGACAACAAAACTAAGGTCAACCTCTGAGAAATGGCATATTTTGGTTACAGAGAGAGATTTTTTTTTTACCCTCCACTAAAGTAGTACTAATGTCTCCTTTAGCCTTAACCAACAAAAAAGGATAACTTTTATCTTTTAGGGTATGAGTGAGCACCATGAAGAATATTTTGCTTTAGACACCAAATCATATTTGGATGAATATCTGTCTGAAAGTCAGCCAAATTTGAAGGGTCAGTTGTGAAGGGTTGAACAATGTCTTCATAATTTCTTGCCACCATAGGAAAAATTGCAGAAAGAAAAGAACAAAATTAAATTCATGTCTTTCCCTGTACCTGGTAAGAACAATGATCATCAAGTGGAGTTGATCCCAAAATAGGCCCCAAATGAATTAACAGCTTTCATCCTCAGGTCATGACCTAAATTAGACTTCCCTACGTTTTACCAAAAGGAATGAGTTGAAAAGATTTTATAAAAAAAGATGGTCAAACTGTTTCAGGACCAGAATTCACACCTGAAACATCCATCTCCTACCTGTGCTTGTTGTCCTGGAAGAACAAGATGCTAAGGGTACACTAAGGTACCTCAGTTATACAAAACATGCAGCTGAGAAGTTAAGGGCTAATTTTGTATTGTGATTGCTATGGTTACATGTGGATTTCATTATTTTGTTATTTGTTTGTTCTTTCTTTAATAGTTATCTGTTTTCATGTCCTTTGAGTCCTGTGGATTGCAAAACCTCATAGATGTCCAGTTTAGGGGAGCACTGAGAAAGATTGCATGCTCTATGAGGACAGGATCTGTGTCTTAATTATCTTTTGCTCTTTAGTACTCAGCACCATCTCTGCATTTCATAAATACAAGCTTACCATAACTAGCATTCCAACAGATGCCAACCTCTTTTCACTGCACCATCAGTTATAAATCATAACCAGGCCAACATGGTCCAATGGAGTACTGACTCAGTAGCCAAATAACCTCCCTTTAGGTTAACTTTCCTGTGTGTCTTTAGACAGGTCATTGAACCTCTCTGGGCCTCAGTTTCCTCAAATGTAGAGTAAGGGCTTTGGACTAGATGGCCTTGGAAGTTCTTTCTGCTTTCAAATCATTGAACTCACCATGATGTTTCAAAACCTTGCCATTAACCATGCTCCTATCTCTCATTCATGACATCATTCCTCCAGAACTGATAACTTTCTGTAATGTTTCACATAAGATGTTTTTGTGAAACTAGTGAATAAAGTAGCATTACATTTATTCAGGTTGATGATTTTTATTTAACCCAAGGGTTCTTAACTTTGAACTTTGTTACTTTGATAACTATATTTCAATTTAATTTCAATAGAAAATATTTCAATATAATTATCTTCCTTTGTAATCCTATATATTTTATACATTTATTTAAGTTATTATTCCGAAAAGGGGTCCATAGACCTCTCCTGATGGCTTTAGCCCATTAATGGTTACTCATACTCCTGATGGCTTTAGCCATCAGTTGGTACCAGTGGTAGTTCATGCCTATGGTATGAAGAAGCTCTTGTTGACCAGCCAACTTTCTTGGTGAACAAGATGCAGAACTTCCTACTTCCCAACCTTCTCCTTGAAAGTATTAGTTGATTTCATCTAATATAAATATAGATGATAGTAGATCGTATCACCCAAACCTCCTTCCATTCTTCCATCCATGCTCTATATGTAATCTATTTCTATATCTAGCAGTAAATATGTAGAGATGGATAGAGAGATATAGATGTAGAGCTATATCCTCCCCCCATCCCCATCCATTTCCCTGATCCCTCGGACTTCATGCCTTTACCTGGCCTCCCACATTGTTAGCAGTGCTTGGTACATTGGTTTATTTAGTTAAAATGCCCCAGTATCCCTTTAACCATCTCCATGTCCAGGAATGTTGAGTCATTCCATTTAGAACTCTAAATAATGCCTTTGGATTTGGAAGTTTCTACAGTAGCAGAAATTCCAAGATTAATGGGAGGAGGTGGGAAGGATGTGGAGATTAGCATCAATACCCATTCTTCAATGTTAAAACCCTTCAGCAATGTTTATTTCTTAATCAACACTTTGGGCTTAAAAACAAATGGGTATTAGCTGTCTCCACACCGTATATACTAGAAGCAGACATAGATTGCAGAATTTCTATTAGCTTAATGGAATAAACTATTAAAATGATTTCTTTGAACTTTGCCACTTTTACATTTACTTACTTTGAATGTAGCATTCCTGACTGGTATTGCAGATGGCCAACGAGCCTCAGTTGTGTTATTAAAGTACCCTAATAAATAGAAATAAAGGAAAATTAGAGAAAATTTAGTGTGAAATAGAGGCAATTAAACCTATTTTCATAGTGCTGTATGTAATGTCTTTTTGATAATCCATATATAATTTCAAGGAAGGGGAGGGAAGGGTACCAGCACTGATACTTTCTTCTGGCATTCTGGTGATGTGCTATGAAAGAGCAGCATGACCAAAGATACATTTGGGAAGCTGCCTTGCACTGGCCCTGATCTGAAGTAGTGCACTTACTCTGTAGACAGTTTCATTGATATAGGAGTTGTCTTGAAGACGTAGGTCCTGGCTGAGCTTCCTTTCCCTCTCTGTTGGGTCCACTTGTCCTCCTTTACAATTGCCTGACTCCACAGTCATTGTCTGATAATTGCTCATAAAAATATGTTGGCAACTAAACTGATTGATGAAAAGAATTCATTGATTTGCTTCCCCATATGTGGTCCCTGGTGTACATGTCCTACTTAATGTATGTACTTTAGGTGGGGAGGGAGGAGAAAGCATCCTCTGAATTTAGCACTGAAGACCCCATTCTCTGCCGTTATGACATACTTAAGGATCCTGTACTTGAGTTCACTGCTTTGTAGTGTCTGATGAGGACAGGTTAAATTCATCAATGTAGCAGGCACCACTATGGCTGTCTATATTATTCTTTCTAAAGGTATCCTTGTGGAGGAGGGATTAGTTGTATTCTGATTAGCCCCAGAGGGCAGAACTTAAAGCTCTAGATAGAAATTGCAAAGGCTGTATGAGAGGGAAAACAAAAACATTCTAGTAATCAGAGCTGACAGAAATTGGACCAGACTTTCCCATCAGGTCTTCAAGATGGATATATACTGATCAGGTATGTTGTAATAAGGGTTCTCTGTTACGCTTGGGTTGAACTAGATCATCACTGAGGGCGCTTATGGCTTTGAGACTATAATTCTATGAAATGTGTAGTGGAAATAACACTAGGTTTGGAGTCAGGGTTTATATGTCAGCTCTGTCACCATCTGGGTGACCGTTGACAAATGACTTCATTTCTCTGGAGTTCACTTTCTGTCAAATGAGGTGAATTGGACTCAGTGGTGTTAAATGCAAATACAGCCCTCCTGGATTTTGATTTAGAAAATTTTCCATTAGTTTTATGCTTTCTTATTTTTTTTATTTATTTTGTTAAATGTTACCCTATTACATTTTAAACTGACTTGGACAGCCACTTGGCGATGTGATTGATAAGATGGAATAGATGACCTCTTTCAAGCTCTAAATCTTTGATATCATGAAATGTTGACATTAACCAATAATTTGGAATTCACTCTGGGCTTGGAATTTTCAAGGAAGTCAAGAAAGTTGTCTGTGGACATAAGCTCACCAGCCTTTCAACAATCTAGGAGCTTTGTGATGGAGTGACCCTCAGATACTACCAAAACATTCTGGTCTTTCTACAATCCATTCTTTTTTTTAGGTTTTTGCAAGACAAATGGGGTTAAGTGGCTTGCCCAAGACCACACAGCTAGGTAAATTAAGTGTCTGAGACCACATTTGAACCCAGGTACTCCTGACTCCAGGCCGGTGCTTTATCCACTACACCACCTAGCCACCCCTACTACAATCCATTCTTCAGTTAACAAATAGTAAAGGAGATTCTAGGGTTTAACCTGGTGGGTTCAGTATTGTTTTTCTGTCTTTAGGGCCCACTCTCTGTCTCTGACTAGAGCCAAACCCTCTAAATGTATAGTACAGTACAACTTTGCTATTTTCTACCTCTGTGGCCCAGGGCAAATCACTTACCTTTCTTCCCTAGGCCTGTTTTCCTTATCTATAAAATGAGAAGATGGGAGCCCTAGAAAAACCCGAAGGTCCTACATATCTGATCCAGCAAATCTATCTGAATGGATTTGAAAGATGGTTAAGAGCTCTATTTCTTGAATTTCTCTAGCAAGTTTTAACACATTCACAGGGAGTGCCAGGCCATTGGATTCAGAAAGATATGTGGAAATCACCACATACAGAGGCCAAATAATTTATCCTCAAGGATTAAGTATCCCAATGTTATACTTATGTAACTCCTGGCTCAACAAGTCTAAGGTTTGACATTCAAAACGGAAATTTATAATTGTCTTTGCTAAGACTATTCTATAGCAGTTGCTCTGTCCTATTGACCCAGTCTTTGCTACCCATGATCCACCTCCAGGCAGCCAAAGTCCAGCAAAGGTCTGCTAAGGCCTATACTCCAATGTGTCCTTGAGACCAGTGACCCACAGTTTTTAACATTCACCTCCCTGGATAAAATCCCAAGCAGCATCCTCTCAAAGATTTCCTGGCAGCTTCTATGTCATTAATTCATCCCAATAGAATAGTCCTTTTATCAACTGACTCCCAAAACAAAGACTGTATTAACAAAAAAGCTTCTTTCATGAGAAAGAAGTAATAACAAACTCTAGGAAGAGATTTTTCCCCCCCTTTGAATAAAAGAGCTCAGCTTCTCATCACAATCCATATCTAGTTCAAGCCAGTTTGGGCTTGTAGTCATTGATTTATAAGTTCATCTAGTCCAAGCACTGCATTTACTAACTTTAAAAAGATACCCCTTTCCCCCCAAGAGTGAGTAAATCACAGAGCAAATGATTTATCCATAGTCAAGACTGTCAGGGACAAAAACAGGATTTGAACCAAGATACTCTGACTACTTCTGGGGTCTTATCCTGCACTCTCCTATCATCATATATTCTTCCCCATCCCTAGAAAGGACTTTCTTTTCCCCCATCCTATATCCTCCCTTTCTGCCTGGAGCAATTCAGGTATCCTCCAATCCAAGAAACCTCTGATATTTAGATTTATTACAGTGATTAAGAAAAGTAGTATATCTACAATAGTCTGCCCATGTTAAATCTCATCTTGAATTTTGCATTCAGTCCCAATTGCCATCTCTTGGGGGGAAATAGCATAAACCAGAAGGCAGCCAGAATGGTGAAGGGTCTTAAAATCATTCATACAGGAAAAAGGGGTGAGTATTTAGCTGGGGGGGGCGGGACTAGATTTGGACTCAGAAGACCTACCCTGGAATCTTGACACTGTGACTTAGTACACGTGTGCCCTTGGGCAAGTCATAACTTCTCAAACCTTAATATCCTTCCTTATCTATAAAGGAAGGAGTTAGAGTAATTATCCTCTTAACATCCCTTCTAGCACTACATAGCTCCTATGTCATGACATGCCTTCAGATATTTAAAGGGTTGCCATATGGTAGAGGGATTAGGCTTGGTCCCAAAGGGTAGAACTAGAAACAATGGGTGGAAGTGCAAAGAGGCAGATGTAGGCACAATGGAAGGGAAAATTCAGTAGAGGTCTATAAGCAAAGACAGTTAAGTCCTATGATGTTCATGCATATCGGACAGCTCTACCTTTCTAACTTGTTTCCTTCCTAGAGATACAGTGTTGGGGAATAATGATAATAAAACTGATGTTTATGTGGCTAACTAAGGTTTGCAAAGTGTTCCTTTATTTTCTCATTAGCTCCTTCCAACGAGCCTATGAAATAACTACCAAAGATATAAGTATTCGTACTGAGACTCGGTGACTTACCCATAGTCCTATAGCTATTAAGTATCAGAGGTAGAGACACATTCCAGGCATGGTGGATGGTGAGTCCGAGATGAGAAATGAAGTCTGATCAGAGAACAGAGAGGAAACCTGTTTGCTCAAATCACAGATTATGGAGGTGGCTGGTGAATGGAGGGGAGTAATCACTAATCGAGATGGAAAACTAGACTGCAATCAGATTGAGGAGGGTTTTAAAAGCTAAACAGGAGTTTTAATTTTATCCTCTAAAAAAGTGGGAAACCACCAGAGTTGATAGGAGAGGTATACAGTCAGATCTGTGTGTATACACGATGTAGTGGTGGATAGAACAAGGAGAGACTTGAGGCAGGGAAACCAGTTAAAAGGCTGTTGGAATATTTAAGGTGAGAGAAGGTAAGGACCTGAACAAAGATGATAGGAGAGTGAGTGGGGAGGCGAAATCAGATTGTAGAGATGATGTAGAAAGAACAAGATGTGGCAACTGATTGGATATATGAGCTGAGGGTAAGTGAACAGCCCAAACTAATTCCACAATTATGAATCTGGGTTCCTACAGTGGTGGTGACTTTGACAGAAACAAGAAAATTTAGAAAAGGAGAATGTTCAGGTGGGAAAGATGATGAGTCGGGGCCATCAGGTAACTTTTTGGCTAGAGCATTGACCCTGGTTTCAGATGATGATGATGATGATATTTGTCCTTCATTCTTGAAAAAGCCCTTGACATCAGGGAAGGATACCATGACATGCACATGAATCAGATCTGAATGAGGGGGTACTGTGCTAAGTCACAAGCTTCACTTTCTCCTCCAGAGCCGTTTGGGTCCAGTGACCAGAGATGAATCAGTCCAACTGGAGATGACCCTGGATGTGGGGTGGTCAAAGTTAAGTGACTCACCCGAGGTCATACATCTAGTAAGCATCAAGTGTCTGAGACTGCATTCGAACTCCCCTCCTCTTTACTCCAATGCTCTATCCACTGCCCCATCCTAACTTCTCTGTGTCACCTGGGCAAGTCACTTAATCCTGACTATTTAAAAAAATGACTTAGTTTTGGATATTTTGTTTTTTTAATGTCTCTGGGGCATCCTGTTTGAAATGTGCAATAGAGAAGTGGTGATGCAGGGTTGAAACTTGGGAGAGGTTGGGCTGGAGAGAATAGAGATAGAACTAGAGAGATCTGTGAGTCAGCTTCAAAGAGATGATAGTTTAAACCCCTAGGGAATGATGAGTTTACAAAAGAAAAAATGTATAGAAAGAGAAGAAGGCCTAGGGCAGAACCATGGGAATACCCACATTTAGTGTGTACAATATGGATGATGGGCCAGCCAATAAGTCTGAGAAAGAGAGGTAAGACAGGTAAGGGGGTGAACCAACAGAGAAGAGTATCCAAAAAGAGCCTAGTTAAATGTATCAAATGAAGCAGATAGATCAAGAAAATATTAGAATTGAGAAGAGATAATCAAGTTAACAATTAATAGGTCACTGATAACTTCAGTAAATTTGAACTCAAGTGTTCCTGTCACAAAGTTCAGGATTGTACCCATTGGGAATCATTGCCTTGGTGTTTGAAGAGTGTTCCTTTTTTAGGTAGGAGCTGGCCTAGATGGCCCCTCAGATCCCTTCCAACTGGAATTCCCTGATTCTGAAATTTCTCATAGCATTTAATTATAGGATTAAAAAATTTTAAGTTGGAAGAGACTCTTGGGGACCATCAAGCCAATGGGGTCTTAATGTACCCTATGTAAGCTTGTTTTTAAAAAGCATTTAAATAATTGCATTTCCAGTAGTTTCCTTTGGAATCATGCTATTTTTTGCACTTGAAAACTATTCTGAGAGGGGGTTCATGACACAAAAAAAGATGTAAAACTTTTTGATAGTCTAATCTTATTTAAGAGAGAGAAGAGAGGAGAGGAAAGGAAGAATGGTGGGAGGGATAAGAGATGGGGAAGAGAAATGGGAGAGGAATAGAGGTGACAAATACAGAAACGGAAAAAGAGTGAGTCAAGAATGGGATAGAGAGAAGGGTAAATGAGACAGAATGAAAGAAGGAAGGAGGGAGGAAGAGAAAGAGATGGAAGGAGAAAGAAAGTGAGAATAGAGAGGAGGAAAAGGTTTAAGGAGAAAAAAGGAAGAAAGAAGGGGGAGAGAGAAGGAGTAAAAGAAGGATGGAGGAGATGAAAAGAGAAGGGGAGAGAGAGGGAAAAGAAAGGAGAAAGAAGGAAGGAAGGAGGGGCAGAGAGAAGAGAAAGTGGGACAGTAGGGCCAGATTGCCAAGGTCTCACCAGCTAGTAAGTAGCAGATGTGATTCAAACCCTAATTTTAAGTGACCCCCCCCCTTGCTTCACTTATCAGTCGCTTTCTTGTCTCATAATCATTTCTATAGCTGTCTTTCTCTCAGCTACCCCTTAGACTGTGCTTCTCAAGTGCAAAAGCTGGATCATATGTATCTTCAAATTCTCCAGATCAGTAACTTCTATATAATGGACACCAAAAACTAGAAAGCCAGTCTCAGAGTCAAAACAAAAATAAATAAAATCCTTGGTTAAAGTCCTTCCTCTGACATGCTGGTTGGGTGATCACTTAACCTTAGTATCCCTGGCCAACTGGCAAGTTGCCGATACCCATCTCACATGGACCAAATGAGATTTGTTCAGGTGACGTGAACTGTTTCCTTCCCATCCTGATGGATCAGAGGGAAAGGAGCCAGTCAGGTATAGTATGTGTTTTGAGGAGAAAAAACAGGTGGGGACCCCGACTACAAGTGGCTACTTCTTCCTTCAGTCACCTTTTCTTAAATCCTGATCGATGTCTAAGCAAGTCTGGGGAGTATGGTAATCCCATGAGCACTTCTTTTTAAGGAACATGGGCACTGGGGACCCTAATAACCCAATACACTGTTACACCACCTTCAGCCCAGGCCTATGTCAGGGGCCATGCTGCACTTTCTTGGAGGATGCTGGTTCCTACCCAAGATGCTTTACAAACTTTATCCCTCTCTAGCTTGCCTGCTCAGAATGCTGTCCAAGAGATGTTAAATGACTTGCCTAGGGTCACATAGCTAAAAAAAAGTGGGTGAGTCAGAATTCAGATTCTCCAAGTCCATTATTCTATCCATTATGTCACTGAGCCAGGGGAATCTAGTGAAGTTTTTTTTTCCATTTGTTTTAGCATTTTTTTTCCACACTGGCTGTTGAAAAACTATCTGGAGAGTTATCTAGAGTCACAGGCTCAAAGATTTAATCTGGAAGGGATCTCAACCCTACCCCCTTAATTTTAGAGATGAGGAAATAGGGGCTGGGGAGAGGGATTCAATGACTTGTTGAAGGCTACCCACAGGTAGTAAGTAAAAAAGTAGACTTCAAGCCCAGGGGGTGAAAAGAAGATAGGGTTTGGAGGTAGAGGATCTGAGCCTCACCTGTTTTAACTTCCTAGCTTCCTTTCAATCCATCTATACACAGGTTTAACCAAAATTTCTCCTGCAATTAGAGATGCCTGTTTGGGGAGGGGAAGACAGAGATGGTGAGATGGGTAAAGGACAGAGGAAGAGAAAGAAGGAAGGAGAGAGGAGGAAAAGGGAAGAGAGGAGGGAGGAAGAAAGAGAAGACAAAAGGAAAAAAGAATGAGGAAGAAGGGAAGAGAGAGGAGAGAGGGAAATACTTGGTTAGCATCCTTTTCATGACAACCCTTCGTCTTCTCAGAAATGAAACCATTCAACTCCACTTCCTCAGGATGGAATGAGGACATCAGTTGAGACCCAACAGCTCCTGGAAGAGAAACCCTAAATACAGTTTGTTATTGATTCATCATTTGATTCTCGGGCTGTCAGAAGACCCATCTCCAGTTCTTTGTCCTTGCCAGCCTCAGACACTGGGGGATTTTTGGTTTGTTTTTGCAAGGCAATGGGGTTAAGTGACTTGACCAAGGTCACACGGCTAAGTAAGTATTAAATATCTGAGGGTGATTTTGAACTCAGGTCCTCCTGACTCCAGGGTCAATACTCTAGCCACTTTGCCATCTGGCTGTCTCCTCTCAGACATCCTTCTGGTGTAAGATGGTATTCGAAGGCAAGTGAAAAGAATTCAAGGCCCCAGCTGCTTCTTGAAGTCAGAGAAGAAAAACAGTGCTTTTAAATCTGTATTGACATCAAATAATGCACATATGCCCCAAGCAAGGATTTTTAATTCTTTAGTATTTAAACAGAGAGTTTTGATCTTCCTGAGCATCTGTCTTCAGTATTACTCTTTGCTTCCTCCCTAGAACAGTTGGCAGACATAAAAGGGCAATGCACCCTGGGTAACTTAATTATCTTCCCACCCTAAATATTGTAGACATCCTGGTTTGGGGATTGTCCCCATCCCTATTTTCATACAGTGGTTTAATCAGAAACAAAGTGACTTCTTAGCATTTTGAGGCAAAAACTTATGGGGATACTGTATGTTAAAATCTTACAGAAACTCTCCTCTTCCCTTTATTATCCCTAAGCGTGAAGGTTAGAACCAAAATGCCACATTCAAAAGGAACATGCCCAGAAAGGTAAGTGCTCAGACACACCCTCTAACATTTGTCAGTGGCCTCAGGGGCTGTGTGACTTTTACTCCTACTGAGACATGTCAAGCCAAGATTGGTTAACCATGGCAGCCCAGCCAAAGTTGCACCATGCCCACCCC
The DNA here is from genome assembly GCF_037893015.1 of Macrotis lagotis. Taxonomy (NCBI): domain Eukaryota; kingdom Metazoa; phylum Chordata; class Mammalia; order Peramelemorphia; family Peramelidae; genus Macrotis; species Macrotis lagotis. The sequence goes on along the minus strand of NC_133659.1, from coordinate 38,207,097 downwards.
CACCCTTCATCTTGACCTTTCTTGCTACTGGCTGACTCTCTTCTTCTGTTGATGGTCCCTGGACTCCACCATCTGGGCCAGGGCATGAGTCGGAAATTTGTGGTTGGTGGTGGGGAAAGGGCAGGTTTCATTTGGAAGAAACTGGTTTGAGAATGGAAGGAACAAAGGCTGGAAAAGTTAGCATCCCCACCCCTGCCAATATATGTACACACACACACAATCTCCAGTTTTGAAATTCAAAGCCTCCAGCATGTCCTGATTTACTTCATGTCATTTCTGACCTCTGAAGCTTTTGTGGCTATGATCTGTGGACTTCCCTGAAATGAGAAACCCAGATAAGTGGAATATTATTAGACAATACACGTAACCTCAATTTCTTCGCTATATCTGCTCTTCTCCTAGGTGTCTAACCTCTTTCATTATCAAACTAAAATTGTGAAGACTTTCCCAGCACTAAGTATCTAAAAAAATGTTTCCAAAACAAAGAAAATGGTGGTCTATAGGGGAGAATATGGAACAGAAATCAAATGATTATACACATAGGACTGGAAGAGACTTAGAATCTATTTAGTCCCTACTCTCATTGTACAGGTTGAGCTATTTGTCCAAAGTCTCACAGAGAGTATCATAATTAAAATAAGGGAAAAAACTGATAATGTTTATCCTTCATCCTCAAAGAGGATTATGATATCATGGAGGTGATGCTATGACAAGCACATGAATTAGAAGTGGTGGGGGGCTGTGCTAAGTCACCAACCTCATTTTTCTCCTTCAGAGTCATCTGGATCTGGTGACCAGATACAAATCAGGATGACTGGAGATGGCCCTGGATGGGTGGCATTCAGGGTTAACTGACTTGCTCAAAGTCATACACAGCTAGTAAGTGTCTGAGGTTGGATTTGAACTCCTGATCTTCTGACTCCAAAGTCAGTGCCCTATCCATTGGGCCACTTAGCTGCCCAAGGGAAAAACTAAGATTTATATGAACAGCTAGGTGGAGCACTAGATCTGGAGTCAAAAAAAGTCTGAGGTCAAATCCTGCCTGAGACACTTACTACCTGTGCAACCCTGGGCAAGTCACTCTCTTGGCCTCAATATTCTCATCTGTAGGGCCAGCTAGGTGGCACAGTGAATAGAGCACTGGCCCTGGAGTAAAAAGGACCTGAGTTCCAATGTGACCTCAGACACTTAATAATTACCTAGCTGTGTGGTCTTGCACAAGCCACTTTAACCCCATGCCTTGCAAAAAAAAAATGGAAAATATCCTCATCTGTAAAATCAGTTGGAGAAGGAAATGGCAAACAACTCCATGATCTTTGCCAAGAAAATCTCAAATGGAGTCATAAAGAGTTAGGCACAATTGAAATGACTGAACAATAGATATCATTTAATTCTTGTGATAATTCTCAGAAGTAGTGATATGATTTATCTCACTCTACAGATAAGGAAACTGAAGTTATAAAGGTTAAATAATTTATGATGGGTCACATAGCTAATAAATATCTAAGGTCACATTGGAACTCAGGTCTTCCTCATTCCATGTCCAGTGCTCTACCCACAGCCTTCAGATTAGAATTTAGGTGGCATTGAAAACAAATCTAGCCCTTTTCCCCTCTAATCATAAAAATCTGAGGTCAGAAATGAGGGCAGGGCCCTTAAATTTGCTTTTAATGCTTACCAAATAAAATCAGCATAAAACTGATGCAGTAATACTGTCATCTCCTGAACAGATGAAGCAATGGGCTCAGAACAATTAGTGATTTGCCAGTAGTCACATAGCCAATAGGACTTCAAACCCAGATCTCTTTGAGCTGCAAAAGCAAAAATGTTTCTCATTCTCAATATTGCCTAAGTTTCAAAGGCTTCTCTGGACCAAGGGTCAGAAATCAGGATCAACCCCACAGAGAGCAAACACAGATAAGAGACTCTGGTCTCCCTGTTTTCTCCCCTCCCTTCCCTCCCCAGGACTCCATCTTTGTTACAAATGTGTCTCCCACACCTTTCATAACCTGTTCTTAAACTTAAATAATAAATGTCAATTTATCATCCTCAAAAAAAAAGCGTCAAAGGCTTGTCTCTACCACCACCAGGACACACAATTTAGTATGAACAATTATGAGAACAGGTGTTGTCTGTGATGATCTGGAATTTGTTCCATTAGGAGGATGTTCTAGGACTGGAGTCTTGGAAAGAACTTGATTCGAAGCCTGCATCTATGTCAGCACAGGAAAAATTGCTAGCCTCAGTTTCCTCATCTGTAAAATAGGGATAATATGTGTAGTATCAACCTTGCAGAATTATTGAGTAAAATGTGTGACCTTGGGCAAATCTCAGCTTCATCTATAAATTGGGTTATTGAATGAATTAAATGAGAAACCTAAGTCAGCCTAAGGAAAGAGTGTTTCAAACTTCTTAATATACATATAGCATTTTGCAAGCTTCCAAGTGCCATTATAAATAACAGTTACCATAATTATTAGAATAAATTACATTGTGGTATCAAAGAATTGTAAACTAAGAAAGCTCGCATGCACTGAGGAAGGAGGGTTAAATAAAAAATGGTATCTAGAGTTAGCATTGCATTGTGCCATAAGAAGTAATGAATATAGAGTTTCGGAGAAACCTGGGAAGATGTATATGAACTGACCCAAAGTAAAGTAAGGAGAATCAGAACAATGTGTGATATAATAGCAATTGTAAAAGTGAACAGTTTTGGAAAATATAAGAAGCCTAATCAGCACATGGCCAAAACAATATCAAAGGATGGCTCCCAGTATAGAGAGGGAATAGAATAAATATGTAGAATGTGATATATTGGGCAGGGTGATAGGGAGGGCCGTGACAAATGTGGAAAATTGTTTTTCTTGACATGTTTTTTATAAAAGTTTTTTTCCCTTGTAGGAAGGAAAAGTGTGAGGAGAAAATAAATGTGTATTAATTGAAAAGTAAATTTTAGGGGGCAGCTAGGTGGTGCAGTGGATAGAGCACTGGCCTTGGAGTCAGGAGTACCTGAGTTCAAATCCAGCCTTAGACACTTAATAATTACCTAGCTGTGTGGCCTTGGGCAAGCCACTTAACCCCGTTGCCTTGCAAAAAAAAAAAAACCTAAAAAAAATCACAGCTGGAAGGGATCTCAGCATCTATTCCTACCTATCCAAAAGAACCTTCCCTAAAATATACACAACAAATAATGATCTGGCCTCTATTCAAAGACCTCCAATGAAGGGGAATCTGTTTCTTCCTCACAGACTCAATTAGCTTCTTTGCAACTTTCACCATCACTCTTGACCCTGCCTTCTGTCTACCATAACAATCAACTCCTGACAGAATATCTTCACTGGCAATTTCCCATGCCTGGAATTCACTTGCTTCTCACCTCCATCTCCTAGATTTTATGTTTCAGCTAAATTTCAAGTTTCAGCTAAAGACTCACCTTCTGTAAGAAGGTAGTGCCTTACCTCCAATTTTACATTTATATATAATATATAATATACATACTATAATATAGGTATATGAGCATAAATACATATAATACGTATATTAAACAGATAGATACATGGATAGATAGCATCTTCTTTGCACATAATTGTTTGTATGTGGTCTCCTTCATTAGACTGTAAGATCCTTGAAATCAGGGATTGACTTTTTAAAAATGTGGGGTTTTTGTTTTCTTGCTTTTTGCTTCTTTTATATCCTGAGCACTTAGAAAAGTGCTTACCACATAATAATAATAATAGCAATAATAGCAACGACAATAATAATATGACTGACTGGAGTTAGGTCCCTTTTCCACATCATAATCCTTTAAATATTTGAAAATAGCCCCTTCAGTCATCCTGTACCCCTTCCCTCTACCCTGTCTATTCTTATGGCTAAATATGCTTAGTTCCTTTCATTATATTAAACATTTCTTTCTTTCTTTAAACTTGTGTACATGGCCAGTAGTGGACTAGATGAATCAAAGGATATGAACAATTGAGTCACTGTTCTTGCATATGGCTATCTTCCACCAATAGTATATTAGTGTGCCTTCCTACCCACAGTTCTGCCAACATTGACTATTTTTTTAAGACTGGGGTGAAGAGAAACGGTCCTCTCTATAAGTTCCCAGAGCGAGTAAAACCTCAGAGTTTTAAATTTGAATTTCTCTATTAGTGCTTTAGAAATAGAGTAGTATAATTAATAAATAGCCTTTAAGGTCCCTTCAGGCTTGAATTCATTATGCCATGGTCCATGTTTTCATATGGTAAATTATAGTTTGTCATTTTTCTTTTGAAAACTCTTGATTCATAGCCTTGGATCATTTACCTATTTGGAAAATTGCTATCATTTATGAGCAGGAAGTGTTTTGTATCCCTTTCTTGTGAATTTATTTCCAATGAAGGTTTTCTCACTGGAATGACCCATGTTGAGGTGTTCTTATTTGCTGAAATCTAGGCTGGTATCTGACAGTTTTATTTAAAAGTAAGAATGTCTTTGATATTCTCTAAATAAAGATAAAATTTTCCAAATTACTTTTAAACTTATAAATTACCCAGGAGTCTTTTATCAGCCTTATGGCTGGAACCGGATGAGAAGGAAAATTGATCCCATTTCTTTTGTTCATCATCAGTGACTGTGTGAGAGATTTAGAGGAAGAGGGCTGAAACTAATCACTCCAATGAAGATTTCTGGATTACATACAGTTTTTAGCAAACCATGTAATTCATGTCCTCCATAGCTGCAAATAATTGGAACAACTGAATAGCAACTGCATGGCCATGAGAATAGATGCCAAAATATTTATAGCAGGGCCTTTTTGTGGTACAAAGAATGGGAAGCAAAGTAGGTGCCCATCAATTATGGAATGAGCAAGCAAGTTGTTATACTGAATATAATGAAATAGTCCCGCACTGTGCAAAATGACAAACATGAATTCATGGAGGCAAGGAAAGGTACACATGTAACCAGTGCAAAGTAAAGGTAGCAGAATTGGGGAAACAATGTGCCCAATGACTACTTCAATGGAAATGAAAAGATAAACAATTGAAATTATCCTGCGAAATTATAATGATCAAGGTTAGTCCCAACAAAAAGATGTGAGAAAACACCTCCCTAACTTCTTGACAGAGATAGGAGATTGTGGCTATGGAATATTACATATAACATCAAGCTTTTTAATAATTTTAGTTAGTTTTATGAAACTTTTCCTTTCCTTCTTTAAAATAAGGAATGACTCCCTGGGAGGTGCTTGAAGACAGAACCATTGAAAAATTTAGGTTTTGAAAAACAGAAGATATCAATAGAAAAGTAGTTTAAAAATCCAAACAAGAAAAGACAGTATAGTATAATGAAAAGAACAATCAATTTAGCTCCATTAGATCAGATCAAGACTCAACCATGAACAATCAATTTAGCTCTCTTAGTTCAGATTCAGACTCAGCCATTTATGATCTTCAGCAAATCACAGAAACTCTTTGGATTACATTTTCATCATAAAATCAGAGAGTTAGACTCGGTGATATTTAAGGTCCATGGCAGCTATGAATCTGACCTGGCCCTCATAGGGCATGAATTGAAGACCTTCATCCTCCTTTTGGGGCATTTTCCAAATTATCAATATCTTTCCTAAACTTCAGCACCCAAAACTAATCACAGTGCTCCAGGTTTGGCCTAACAAGGGCAGAGATTATTTCAATTATCACCTTCTTTTTCTTGGAAACTGTTTCTCTTAATGAAACCTGAAAACTGAAACTGTTTTTTAAGCTACCAGATCATACTAATTCACTTATATTGAGTTTGTCACCCAGTAAAATACACAGAATTCTCCCATTATTCTTGGAATTACTGCTGCTGTAGAAACTTCCAAATCCAAACAGTCATCATTTTGAGCTCCAATTGGAATAACTCAATATTCATGGACATGGAGAAGATGCTTTGGCATTTTAACAAAATATACCAATATACCAAATACTGCTAATGTGGGAGGGCAGGAAAGCCATGTGGTCCAAGGGATCATGGAAAATAGATGGGGGGGATATAACTCTACATCCACTTCTTTATCCATTTCATATTTATTGATAGATATAGGAACAAATTACATGGGGAGCATAGATAGAAAAATGGAAGGGGGCTTAGGTACTAGTATCTGGTGATAGTATCTGCTACCAAAAACTTTGTCATCTCTCACTGTATTAGATGACTCCTGCATTTCTACTGATTAGATTCAGCCCAATGCTTTAAAAGCCTATCAAAATTATTTCAATTCCTTACTCTGCTTCCAACAGAAACTATCTCTTCTTGCCAACTATGGGTTATTGGCAAACTTGATAATTGTGCCATCCAAATCTTTATCTAAGTCATTAACAAAAAGGTTGAGCAGAATAGGGCTGCACAGATTACTGGTGTATTTTGCTATAGACTTCTTACTAATTTGACATGGAACCATTGACCACTTCTTTGATTTCAATCACTCAGCCAGTTTGGAACCTTCTAATATCTAATCCAGATCCAAAAAAAAATATGACAACACTTTGTCAGATGCTTAATTTAAATCTAGTGATAAAATCATATGATATTTTCTCAATCATTTAGTTTAATAAGCCTGTCAAAAAATTAATTTATTAGACTTAAATGCAAATCATACCACTTAAAAAAGTGAGTCAATAAACATTTATTAAGTTTCTACTATATGCCAGACCATGTTAATCATTGGAGATACTATGAAAGGTGAAAACAGTCCTTGGTCCCAAGAAATATACAATCTTATAGGGGAGATAAAGTGAAAACAACTACATACAAGCAAAGTATAGATGGTATAAATTGGAAATGATCAAAAAAAAAAGGGAAGGTGCTAATGTTCAGGGGGATCAGAATAGGGTCCCTCTAAAAGGCAGAATTTTAACCAGGACTTGTATGAAACCAGTGAAACTCTGTGGTGGTGATAAGAAAGGAAATAATGAAGGACTTGCAGTGAAAATGTTTGGAGCCAAGAGATGGTACATCTTGTACAAGAAATAGCAGGGAGATCTAAGCCTATACATGGGTAGAAAATGGGAGTTCTAATAAGATAACAATTCAAGTGCAAAAGATCTGAGGATGTTACTGTTTATAAGCCTCTTTTGAGGTCATAATATGCCACAGTAGCAAAAAAAAAAAGCTAGTAACTTTAGCTATATTGAAATGAATCTAGAATGAGAGACATGATAATCCTGCAGTCTTATGCTCTCTATGGACAGGCTACAGTGGAAAACTGAGTTACATCATAGACAGCTCATTGATGAGCATTAGACATTGCACACCACAAAATGGGTCCAGATAAAGGCAACTAAACCAAGCTATTTTATTTGGAAGAGATCAGGTTTTTTGCCTTAAGAAATGAAGGCTAGAAGTTGCAAAGAGGAAGATTTTGTTTCAATAACCAGCAAATAAAAAAATGTAAGAAACATGATTTCCCTGTAATTGATTTTTTGATTTATCATGCCAGCAATAATTAATAAAAGGGGTCAGTGACACTCTCAGATGCCAAAGACCCTTTATGGAACCCATTCATTGTTTATATACCTTGCAAAAATAATGTTCTTGAGAGTGACAATTGATTTTGATTGGTTAACACAGAATGAGAGTGAATGAATACTATAATGACTGGTGGACCCATTTAAATGAGGGACTGAGAGACCAAAAATTGATGATAGCATTTACTTCCAAATCATCCCCAACCTTGAACAGTCTAATCAGAGCATTTTTCCTTTCCCTTTATTACAATCAGTGTGCTAAATGTTGAAGTTATAATGAAAGGCAAAACCTGGCCTTGATCTCAAGAAGTACACAATCCCGTGGGATAGATAACATGCAAACAACTATGTACAAGCAAGACGTAGATGGTTTATCTATCTATCTATCTATCTATCTATCTATCTATATGTGTGTGTGTGTGTGTGTGTGTGTGTGTGTGTGTGTGTGTGTGTGTGTGTGTGTATATATATATATAGTTATTTAGATGACATTTTTCACAATGGGCTTCCCCCCAGTGGAGTCTGAACTAAAATGAGGAGAAAGTTAATCCATACTTATTTATCAGCAATATCTTTTGGATGCTGACTTTAGCTAAAAGAAAATAAGGTTTCAGAGAAAGATAAGTCCTGTTTCTCCTAATATTAGCAATTAGTTATTTAATAATATTTCTGGAAAATGTAATTATTTGAGACATGTATAAATACAGTGGACTCCAAATAGAGACTGGAAAATCTTTTGTCAAGAATACTGTATGAGGGGCAGCTAAGTGGCACAGTGGATAGAGCAACAGCCCTGGAGGCAGGAGTACCTGAGTTCAAATCCGGCCTCAGACCCTTAATAATTACCTAGCTGTGTGGCCTTCGGCAAGCCACTTAACCCCATTGCCTTGAAAAAAAACTTTAAAAAAGAATATTGTATGGGAGATTCTTGCTGTATTACCTGACCTTTCCAACTAAAATCTTCTATAGTTCTGTAATCAGAGATTTTATATCATTGTGCATCATTCCCATCTGTTCCTTTGTTCTAGCTTCATCCCAGATACATCCTTTTCACTGCATTAGTTTACATTGGGCTTTTTTAGGTTTTTGCAAGGCAATGGGGCTAAGTGGTTTGCCCAAGGCCACACAGCTAGGTAATTATTAAGTGTCTGAGGCCGGATTTGAACTCAGGTACTCCTGACTCCAGGACCGGTGCTCTATCCACTGTGCAACCTAGCCGCCCCGAGTTTTTATTGTTTTGTATATTTCTTTTTAAATGTTCTGAAATCTTCAAAGAATAATTCCTTGTACAAAGAAAGGGTTTAATAACTTTTTCATTCATTCATGACTCCTGGAACCCCCAAAGCCTGTTTAACAGGTGGTCACTTTAGGGACTTTGGATTTCCCTGCCCTTCTCCTTCTGCTGGTCAAATCTCTTCTTTCTTACCTTGTCTCGGTCCCAAAAAAGCCTAGCATGGGATCAGAGATGACAAGAATGGTCCTGGAAAGATAGAAGAAAATAATTCTTGAGCACTTTAATATTCTCATATCCTGCCTACTCTTCAAAATGTCATTAAGTCCCCTAGCATTGCCTCCTTAGAAAGATTTCAACCTGCCTCAATGCCATCACCCCATCCATTCTGCTTCTTCCCTATATATGCCTAGAACCAGCAACCTACCCAGTTTCTGTGACATAATGCCCAGCTATTTTATTAGCATTCCTCTGAGAAATGAAACAATCATACTCTTATTCTTTGTTTATCCCCATTCAGCACCTATGTGGGAGACTAACTTTTCACTACTGGTTGGAACAGAATTTAGACTTTGCTTTCAAATATTTTCAGTTCAACTGCACAAATATCTGTTAATTGTATACTACTTGCTATGCTGTGCTAAACTCTGGGAAAACAAAGTCAATGAGAAAAATGCCTTCCTTAAAAGTAACTTTTAACTTTTTTTTTGTTTTTGCAAGGCAGTGGGGTTAAGTGGCTTGCCCAAGATCACACAGCTAGGTAATTATTAAGTGTCTGAGGTCAGATTTGAATTCAGGTCCTCCTGACTCCAGGGCTGGTGCTCTATCCACTACGCTATTTAGCTGTCTCTTTTTTATTTTTTTAACATTTTTTTCTTCCTTAATTTAACTTAAATTAAGAGTATAAAAGAAAGCTGGCCAATGAGCCCAGTCATTAGGAACATATATGGAGTGTTCAGTCAATTCCTGCCCTGTGTTCTATAGCTGTTTATAGTTTGTTTTCCACCTGATGAAGATATGGACAATTGATTGGTATAGCCAGAAGTGGGCATATTCAAAAGGCTCTGGTCAGCTCTTGGTCTTTTTCCTGCTAGACTTTGTGTGGCAGGCAATGGGGTAAGGCAAGAAGCCCCAGTTCTTCCCCATCTGAAGTTGACTTCTGACCTGCGAATAGTTTCTTTGTGTTTCTTTTTTCCTATTCAGTTGAAATACATTGGAGATGGCTGTGACCTTGTGAGTTTCAAAAAGTCAGAAGACTAGGTCACCTGAGTCCAGGAGGTGGATTCCAAGCAGGGATTTGCTGGAAGCCTGAAAGTTAGGAAGAAAGTCTTTGGTGGGGGGGGTTGGGGAGGCAATCATTTTAAGTGACTTGTTCAGGGTCTCATGCAGAGGTAGTAAGTTTCTGAGGCTGGATTTGAACTCGAGTCTTCTGACTCCAGGGCTAGTGCTAAATCCACTATGCTACCTAGCTACCCTGAATTTTTTTTTAATTTATGGAATAAAACAAGCATTTCCATCAAAGTAGATTAAAAAAAGATGATCACAAAATGAGACTGCTAATCTAGTATGCACAACTTGCTATTCCATTCAAATAGTCAACAAAATTATCATGTAAATATAATTAGGGGAAGAGAGAAAATTAGAAGAGCTCCGGATCAGTTTGATGAATTCTCCTCCCTTCCTCTTCAGTTTGATAAGATGTCTAGATATGGCCCAGAAAGAGTACTCTCCATGAAAGTAGACATCTTCTCTAACACTTTGCTGAGTCCTGACACTGATTGATCCTCAGTTACTGGAGCTACTTTCAAGATGATTGATGACTTAAAGTCACTAGGGATAGACTCTTGTCAGAGGACCTGTCCCCTGGATACTCTGTAACAGCAATTACCACTTTTGTCTCAGGATTTCTTTACACTCTTAAAAATTATTAAGATCTGCAAAAAAACTTTACTTTTCATGTGACTTCAATTCAAGGAGGTGTTAGAAAATTAATTTTCTCTATCACTTTCTTAAGTCTAGACTATCACTAATAAATCAAACCCTGATTTGTACTGTTTGCCAATTTCAGAGGTAGAAGTACTCAGACTAAGATAGAGCACCTGCCCTGACGTCAGGAGGACCTGAGTTCAAATCTCACCTCAGACACTTAATAATTACCTAGCTGTGTAAACTTGGGCAAGTCACTCTTAACCCCATTGCCTTAAATAAATCAAATTTTAAAAAAATTAGCCATTAGGAGTTGACTCCAGAACACCATTGATTATATCTATCAGTTTTTACCATATTAGAAATTAAAACAGCCAGAATTTAAAATATTTATTAATTTGTTGAAAAGTAAAAATAACAAGTCCATTACATGTTCACAAAACATTTTTATTAAAAATAGCTAAATAACATTTCTCCTTTTTTGAAAAAGACCATGACATCAGGGTAGTGATGCCATGACAAGCACATGAATTGGATTTGAGTGAGGGGGTCTGTGCTAAGTCACCAGCCTCACTTTCTCCTCCAGAGCTATCTGGGTCCAGTGGCCACAGAGGAATCAGGATGACTGGAGATGGCCCTGGATGTATGGCAATCAGGGTTAAGTGACTTGCCCAAGGTCACACAGCTGGTAACAGTCAACTATCTGAGGTTGGATTTGAACTCCTGACTCCAAGGCCAGTGCTCCATCCCCTGCATCACAAGAGTGACATTGTTTGATTTATTTTTTAAAACCTCTTTAATGCTTGGTTTAATAGAAGACAGTTGCATTCTCCTTTTTGCTTCTCTATTCAGTCTGTTTTCAAAAATCCTTCCTCACACAGATATTTGGTTCAAAAAGGAGAGTAGTTTAATAGGTAAATAATATTTTAGTGTTATTATGAAAATAGTTTGATCTCATAGACATTCCAGAAATGGGTAGATCATTCTTTGAGGGCTGGTGATCTGTAAGAATGAGCTATGAACTGACTTTCTATCTTTTCTCCCTTGCACTTGGTTGTGGGGAGGTAGGGAGGGAGGGAGGGAGTCAGGGAGGTCCTTCAGGAAGGGGATGGGGAAAGGAGATCCCTAAAAGAGAAATGCACATGGCCAGCAGCCTGTGTTTCCCCTTGAGAGCATGAGAGGGAAATACTTAGACCTCAAGTTTCTGGCCAGCTTCTGTCTTTCTGTTTCCTGTTCTGAGAAGAGGTCAAGAGATTAGCAATCCCAAGAATGACTTTCTCTAGCCTTGGTTGGAAGTTACTTTGTGGTAAACCTAAATTTGAGAGCTCCCAAGTTCAAGGGTCAGACTCCATATCAGGCTCCCAGAGGGAGACTTCCTTACCAGCTGTCTTCTCAGGGAAGGATAGAGGACCCTTCACAGCTGAAGGACCAGGAAGCCCTGATCTTGCCAGCCCTCCATGATATTGCTGTGAATTGTTCAATAGGTGTAGATCTACAGGAATGGGGAGTGAAGACTATCTCTTAATCAATCCTACAGTCCCATTCTTCCATTAGGGAAGTTGGTTTGGCTAATTGGGTGCTTTCCTTTTCTGGGATTTCTTTAGATATACCTGTAAATCTTAGAAATTATGTGTGTGGCTGTGTGGGTATGTGGGTGTGTGAATATGTGGGTATGTGGTGGGTCGCATACCAGATCCTCTTGGGGAGTATCCTGGTGGAGGGAGAACCTGTTTTCCATTGTGGGAAACCTTAGATATAAGGCATACTTAAGCTTTGTTTGAGTGATTTTACTGAAGTTTTACTGAGGGGGGAGGGTAGAGGGGAAGATGGGGATATAAGAAATCAAAGAGAAAATTCAATGATCTGAACCCAGGATTGAAATTGCTCCAAGGGAACCTATAGCTTTTGCAGGACCCTGAGTCACAGGTGACACTAGGATTTTTAAAGCAACTAAAAAAATCTTCATAGTATAAGAAAGAAAGCAGACAGACCAATCCCTGGGACCCTTGGAAAGGAAAAAAAATCACAGAATCTCAGAGCTAGAAGGACTCTTGGAAAATATCCACTGAGACAGATACCATCCCACCCCAACCCACACTCCCACCTACATCTTGTTATTTCCCACCCCACAACATAACTAACTGTTCATACTTATCTAGATTCTTCAGAGAAGGGGGTTAGGGGTAGGGAAGCAGACATGTAAATAGAATCAAAAAAATCTCAGAGAGTTTCTGAGAGACCATCTATTCCTGAACCTGAAAAATATTACTACCCTTATAGCTTCCCTGAGAAGTAGTTATTAGCTCCAGTGATGGAGTTCAATACTTTATGAAGCAGACACATTGACAGAATTTAAAAAATCTTAGAATGGATCTCAGATTAGTCATCCCTCACCTTCCCCTGTCACCATCCCTAACAAGTGGCCATCTAGTTTCTTTGAAGACTTCTGGTGAGTAGGAGTCTACTACCAATTGGGGTATCATTCCATGCCATTTGGGACAGGTTTTATTGTTAGGAAGTTTTATTTTAAATTAAGTTTAAATCTGCCTCACTGCAGCTTCCACCATTTCTTCATTTATTCATTCTACTGGGACAAGGCAGAACATTTCTAGTCTTACTTCCACCTGACAGCCCTTTGGAGTCTCGAACACAGCTCTCAAATCTCCCTTTCTCCTTTCCCACTCCTTCCCAAGGTTCTGTACCTTTCTTTGTATTCTCCACATTTAGCACAATGCCCAGCAAACAATAGGAGTTTAATAAATGCTGGTTGCGTTCACTGACATGCCATGATCTGAAGATTCTTCACCATTCTAGTTTCCTTCCTCTGAACCCTCTCCAGGCTATCAATGTCTTTTCCAAAATGTGGGGTCCAGAAATGAAGAAAAACATTTTGGAGAGACAGTCACCTCTTTGTTCCTAGAAGCTACACATCTCAATTTAACCCAAACTTTATTCACTTTTACTTTACTCGACTTTACTGTGTGGCTACTACAAAACACTACTCCCTCATGGAACTTGACTCCACTCCCCAATCCTTGCTAAAAGAGGATTTTGTACAGAGACTAGGATTAAACAGTTAACTGGTTGGTTGAGGGTCCAAATGAAAAAGAAGGGAGTTCTAAAAACTCTGTTATCTCCCTATCTCTAGGGGCTAAATCCTGAGATTAGTACAGGGTCATCCAGTAGAACTGAAAGCTTATGACCTGGTGAGAACACCCAGAGAGATCATTCCTGTTAGTTCAAAGTTTGACCTCTCCTCTAGGGTGAGGAACTTCCTCTGGGACCTTGCTCTAATTGGCTTTAGGAGGTGATGTATCCCTTTAGCCAAAACTGCTCACAGAATAAATGTTCAGTGAGCCAGAGCCTGTTCATGAAGTCTTTGAAAATTTGAAGAAAAAAAAACATTCCAAGAACTAAAAACAATGGTGGAACAACAAATCTGAATTTCAAAGGAAGTTGATAACAGATGTGAGGAAACCATTTGCATAATAACTGTTTCCAAACCATTTTGTTGCTTACATTTAAAATGTGATGCTGTTCTTTCAATAGAGAGAAGGGCTGATCTCTTTAAGAAAAGACCTCTGAGAAGCAATATTGAAAGGGCTACTCAAAAGTAGGAGGGAAGGGGAGGTTGACTAAGCAGAGTTCAACTAAAGAGCAAAAGAAGGGGCCATATGCTCAAAGGAAGGAGCACTAGGCCATCAAAGGATCATTGTTTCGAGCTAGAAAAAAAATAATAAGTAAATTCATCTGGAGGAACAAAGGACCCAGGATTTTAATGAAATTTCAATGAAAAATGAAATAAAGAAAGTAAAAAAGAAGGGGACCTACCGATACCTGACCATGACCTATTGAACAAAACCTCAGTCATCTAAACCATTTGTACTGGTTAAAAAAACATGTAGCCCATGAAAGCAAGTGATGATGCAGGCAGCCTAATAGCAGCCTAGTGTTCAAAAACCCAAAGACCCCTCTTACTAGGATTAGAACTCACTATTTGACAAAAACACCTGCAAGAAAAGTGGTGAGCTTTTTGGCAGGAATTTGATATAAACAATACCTGAAATCGTATGCAAGATGAAGTTGCAAATAGATCTGAATATTCAGTCACATCACAAAAAAATCTGAGGAGCAAAGAAACAAATCATTTTTCAGAGTTATTAAGAGGGGGATTCATAGACACATAAAAGAGGATCAGAGAAAACAAAATGGACAGTTTCAATTATACATCAAAAGGTGTAACAGACAAGATCATGGTTAAAATTAGAAGACAAGAAGGTAACTGGGAAAAATCTTTGCAGCAAATCTCTCTGACAAAGGTCTCAAATTCAAGATATATATAACGAAATGATTAAAATTTATAAGAACAATAGCTTTTTGCCAAAAGATAAATGGTCAGAGATACAAGCAGGTAGTTTAAAAAGAAGAGATCCAAGAACTCAACACTCATCTCAAGTCTTCTGGCAGATAGGTGTCTGACCATTAAAATAGGACCCTGGCAGTGGGCCCTCCTTACTGAGCTCATGATGTCTGTTTCTGCTGTCTGCCAAAAGCTCCTGCTCCTGAAGTCCTCATGTTGTACCATCTTAGGTGAGAAATCACTGCTGGACAGATTGCTCAGCTGGATTCCTTCAATCTACTCTCCACAACTCAATTCTCTATTGCCATCTTTGAATCCATCTCTGGTTATCTTCTCTGTTGCCAAAGTTTGCAAATCATGAAATTGCTTCCTGCCTCAAACATATTCTCTCCTCTCTCTCTTTCATTCTCATTCTCTTTCTCTCTCCTCTCTCTCCTCTCTCATTTCACTTTTTCTATTTCCCTCTCCCTCCCTCTCTGTTTCTCTCCTTCCCCTTCTCTCTCCCTCTCCATATCTTCCTGATTTTGTCTGTATCCCTTTTTGTCTGTTTTTCTCTCTATGTCTTTCTTTCTCTCCCTCCCTCCGTCTCGTCTTACTTTCTCTTAGTTCTGGAGACACCTAAACATGTGTCTAGGCAAATGGGCAGAAGCTCTCATTGTCTTTTCCATTAGCTTCTAAGTTATTGGAATCCCAGGATCCTCCTATCTTTCTATTCACTCGGTTGCTTCTACTTAATTGTGAGCATCTCCTAAGATTTTTTGTCCAGAAGTCTCCTCTTTTCTCTGTCTCTAAACTCTCGTCTTTGATCACCTCATCCACTGCTCCTTGAGAGGAGGGCCTGGTTTGTTTTTGTCTTTGCATTCTCATAACCTACATTTATACATAAAGCTTCTACATTCCTATGTCCATAACAAGAAGACCAATAGAGTCCAGAAGCAAATTAGTATAGGTATGAATAAAAAAGTTTTATCAGTAAAAATGTCCTTCCCCCCCAGTTTTCAATCTTATATTACATGAACAAAATTAAAATTAAATGAACAGCTGAGACAAGAAAAGAAACTGTTAATTGAGGGGAAATATTGACATCATATATCTCTAAGGGTCTAATATCCTTTATATTATACATACATTTATTCATAGGAAATTATTCTGATAAAGTAATATATGTATGTATTCGTGCATTTATGCGTGCACACCCATGTACATATTATTATTTGTCTTTGTTTTTAAAAGGACCAGTGACATCATGGACTGATGATTTGTGGCTGAATTTGGATTTAACTGAGGTGGAATTGCAAGAAGTCATTAGATCACTGTCTTTTTCAGAGTCATTGAAATCCAGTGGAAAGACAAAGGTCTGGATGATTGGTGATAATCTTGGATGCAGTCGATGACTTTTGTATCTTTGATATTTGACCAAACTCTAAGCATCCCATGAAGGTCATTGGAACAATTTGTCCTCATCTACCCATTCCACTGGGGAAAATTTTCACATACTTGAGGTAGACATGTCCCTTAATCACCAATGGACTTGTTGGTTTCTATTTACTCTTATCTGCTGAGAAAGGGTATGGCCACTGGGCCACTAACCACAGGTGGGAGCTGAATGCCAGGTGGACATCAAGGTGAATAAGCAGCCCTGAAAATGTCTTGGGAAGCTCTCATACTAGAGATGCAAGTCTTCCCTGAACATCTCATATGCTCTTTGTATAGGTCTGTCTATCTGTGTGTGTGTGTGTGTGTGTGCAAATATATATACATGTATGTATGTATGTTTATGACCCCAGAGAGATCAAATACAGTAGGATAAATCTCATATATGCCCAAATATTCATAGCAGTACTTCTCTTGGTAGAAAAGAACTGGGAAAAAAGTGGATGTAATAAGTTGGAGGGGGGTAAACAAAATATGGTACATGAATGTAATGAAATGTTACTGCACCATAAGAGATGAATGTAAGGATTCAAGAAATCATAGGAAGACTTATACTACCTGATACAGAATAAAGTAAGCAGACCTAGACAAACAATATTCATAATGGCTAAAGCAATGTAACATAACTACAACAAAACAAAACTGAATGTTATGTAGTAACAATTACCAAACATACCTCCTGTTGGTGGAGCTGCAAACTAATCAGCCAATACGGAGAGCAATTTGGAATTATGCCCAAAGGACTATAAAACTGTGCATATCCTTTGATCCAGTTATGTTACTGCTGGGTCTATATCCCAAAGACATTTTAAAAAAGGGAAAAAGACCTATTTGTACAAAAATGTTTGTGGCAGTTCTTTTTGTTGTGGCTAACAATTGGAGATCAAGAGGATTAGAAGCAATCGTGGAATGGCTAAACAAGCTATGGAATATGATTGTTAAGGAATATTATTGAACTATAAGAAATGACAAGCAGGATGATTTCAGAAAAACCTGGAAATATCTACATGAACTGATGCAAAGTGACGTGAGCAGAACCAGGAGAACATTGTATATAGTAACAGCAATATTGTACAACGAAAAACTGTGAATGATTTAGCTATTCTTAGTAATACAATGATCCAAGACAATTCAAAGAATTCCAAAGAAAGAATTGATATTGATTGAATACAGAATGAAACATACTATTTTTTTCATTTTCTTTCTTTTATTCAAGTCTTCTTGTACAAAATGACTAATATGGAAATGTTTTACGTGATTGCCCATGTATGACCTATATCTGATTGCTTACCATCTCAGGGAGGGGGGGAAGGAAGGAAAGAAAGAAGGGATAGAATTTGGAAATAAACACTTTAAAAATAGATATGGTAAAATTGTTTTAACATGTAATTGGGGGAAACTATGTGGATATACAAATATGTATATATATGTATTTATGTATGAATGAAAGATTATTTTTTTTAGATTTTTTTGGCAAGGCAAATGGGGTTAAGTGGCTTGCCCAAGGCCACACAGCTAGGTCATTATTAAGTGTCTGAGGCCGGATTTGAACCCAGGTACTCCTGACTCCAGGGCCAGTACTTTATTCACTATGCCACCTAGCCAACCCCTGAATGAAAGATTATTAAAAAAGAAAGTGTATTCCTTCCCTTTTGGTTGGGGTTGAGATTGGGAGAACTTGGATGTGCATATTATTTATATATATATATATATATATATATAACTTATGTATATGCATTTATATAAATATTATTTATATGTATATATATGTATAGTCAGACTCATTTGACAGACTTGTTAGTTTTGCTAAAATGCTTTTTTTCCATTTACAGTCTTTGTTTACAGTCTCTGTTTAGGGACAGAGAAAAAATACATTCAGAAATGAAGATGCCATAATAAAAATATCAATAAGAATAAGAAAAATGCAACTATCCGGTACTTGAATATTAGTTATTAGGCACAAAAATATAATTAACAAATTTTATGCACAGGGAAAACTACTGGAACAGGATAGTTGAGACCCTGAAATGTTCTGAGACAGATTTTGGAGAAGAATGAAGGATCAAAAGGACTAGATGAGGAAAAAAATTAATAATAATAGTATTTACATAGTACAAACCTATTTACACAGGTTTGCAAGTCACTTTACAAATATTATCTGTTTTATCCTCACAATCACCTAAGGAGAATGCTGCTGTTATCACCATTTTACAGATAAAGAAACTGAGAAAGTAGTGGTTAAATGACTCATCCAGGGTCACATAGTTTTAAAAAAAGGTTTCCTAAAACCAATTTAAACAGGTTTCCTGACTCCCGATCCAGATTTCTATTTACTATGCCACCTACTTGCCCATTGGAAAAGTCTGACACCTGGGGGGCAGGTAAGAGATAACATATCTGAATGTCTTGCAGCTAGAGAAAGAAGTAAAGGTGGAATTTTCCCCCGAAATGTGGCAAGTATGTTGGAGGATAACTGGAGGGTGGGGTATAGGAACCGCCTGAAAATAGTTATATCTAAATTATTTTCATTTACAAGGTACTCAACTTAATTTTCTCCAGGACTAAAAGATTCCATGTTCTATAAATGCCCTCTGAATTTTAGTGCTATAGAGCAAAGCCCTAGTCACCTCACCCCAGTCACATTCCCTCAGTCAGTTATAAACCAACTTTCATTTCTTTGAAACATTTCTAATTTGTCCTTAAGACTTGCCATATTTCAGCTCTTGCTTGTCTGAGCAATCATCCTAATAAAATATTTTTTAGCATTCTTTCTCTTTCTCAATGACCACCAATGCTAATTGTTAGCACCTCCAAATGAAGGTGAAAAACTAATAGTAATTCAACAGCTGATATAGAAACCCCAATATGAGGGACTGTCATAATTCATACAACTTGGAAGAGTGAGCCCATGAGGAATAGGGGTGAGGGAGGTTCATTGCCTTCCCTCTGTTTCCTTCCATTTACACTGTATTTATCTTGTATTTTATAGATTATTTATAAATTGCTTTCCCTATTAGATTATACCGTCCTTAAAGGTCAGGGGTTTTTATCCCCAATCCTTAGCACAGTATTTGTAAGCTAAGTTGACGATTCACTTGATGATGCTTTAAGACTGATTGATTGAAAGACCAAGATGTAGTAACTGAGTTTAGTGATATAACTATTAGTTCCCCAGCTCTCTGTTAGAAGAGGGGAACATCTCATCTATTCTTCAGAAGCATGACTAGATTTTGTTATTCTGGCTTCTTTTTATTGATCCTTTTTCATATGCTTCATTGTTACTGCGTATATTATTCTTTTGGGTCTCCTTATTTCAATCTGCATCAATTCATATCAATTTTCAAAACCCCATTTCAAGAAATGACATTCTAGAAGAGAGGTTTCTTAACCTGTAATCCAGAATTTTTTTATAATAACCTGATAACTGTATTCCAATCTAATAGTTTTCTTTGCAAATTCTTGGTGCTCTAAGACTCTATTCCAGTAGCTCCCTCTCTTAGGTGCTTTCTGAATCCCCAGGTTAAATCAGTTGACCCTGCTCAAAGATGATTCTGGCTGAGAATAAGGTCAGGAAAGCCAGACAAACAAAAACTGGGGACTAATTTTAATCTGAGACCTCTTTTGCTCCAAAGGTAAAATGTGTATTTGCATATTCATGGCAAGCCTGCAAAAATAAACTTTGCATCAAAATGTTCTTTCAGAGACTAAAAACTGGGGATTTTGTATCAAACTGAAGTTTGCTTCACCAGCGTTTTTGTTTATCTCTCTTCATGCTAATATTATTTTTAGAACCTGAAACTAGTCTGGAAGGCTCAGGAGGAAAGAAAAGGGACAGTGCATTGGGGAGACCAAAGTACTGTGATGTGGGATGTTATTCTTGAGTCTGCTTTGATAAGTGATTCAGTTCTCTGGCAAATAATGAAGTGTTATTATAATTCAAGCTAAATGAAGTCTATTGTCTGAGCCTCAGTGATTTCTAATCAGACTGGACAGTTTGTCGGAACAACACTGGATGGGAAACTGGGTTCTTTCTGAAGACCCACCGATGAAGTCTGAAAGCCTTTCCCTCCAACAGGATCCCCCTGTGATCCCAAGGCTTGACAAGCCTTCTCCTACCTCCCTTCCCCCTGCCCCCATCCCAGGCCCCCTGGCTATGCTTCAGACATACTTCCCTGGTCCAACTGGAGACACTCCTGTTTCCAAATAAAAGGGGAAACTCAAGTTGAAGGATGGGCCAAGTCCCTTGTTTTTCTTCTGGGATTGTTTTTCCTCAAAGAAGTTTCTTTGTCACTATTGGGGTTAAACGATGTCACCAATGCAGGGAAGAACAAGCAGACTTGGGAATGCCCTTTCTATTCACTTCTGAACTCTCCTGACCTATCCCATGAGAAACCCAGAGAGAGGAGGGAAATTTTAGGAAAAATCATTTGAGGAGTGTTTCCTTTTGTTGACGGGTTAGAGTAGTAATACAGACAATACTTTGTGGGTCTGGGGCCAAAGCGGGTTGGAACCTTTTATGGTTCATGAACCCCTTGGGTAATCTGGGGAAGCCTATAGACCCTTCTCAAAATAAGATTTTTAAATTCATAAAATGAAATACATTGGTTTACAAAGGAAACTATTAGATTGGAATACAGTTATCAGATTATTATAAAAAAATTCTGGATTACAGGTTAAGAAAAACCTCTGTCCGGGGCAGCTAGGTGGAGCAGTGGATAAAGCACCGGCCCTGGAGTCAGGAGTACCTGGGTTCAAATCCGGTCTGAGACATTTAATAATTACCTAGCCATGTGACCTTGGGCAAGCCACTTAACCCCATTGCCTTGCAAAAACCTAAAAAAAAGAATAAAAAAAAGAAAAATCTCTGTCCTAGAATGTCATTTCTTGAAATGGGGTTTTGAAAATTGGTGTGAATTGCTGTAGATTGAAATATGCAGACCCAAAAGAACAATATACACAGTATCAATGAAGTATATGAAAAAGAAGCAATAAAAAGAACCAGAATAACAAATAAATAAACAAAATCTAATCATGCTTTTGGAAAATAGATGAGATGTTCCCCTCTTCTAACAGAAAGCTGGGGAACTAGTAGTTACATTGCTAAACTCAGTTACGGCATCAAATGGTTTTTACTTAACTGTTTTTCAGCTAAAACAGG
This sequence comes from Macrotis lagotis, assembly GCF_037893015.1. Lineage (NCBI taxonomy): Eukaryota > Metazoa > Chordata > Mammalia > Peramelemorphia > Peramelidae > Macrotis > Macrotis lagotis. The sequence goes on along the minus strand of NC_133659.1, from coordinate 38,185,495 downwards.
ATTCATTCCCAAAGAACTGGGAGTGTGGAGAAAGATTATTTCTCTGAATTAGAGTGATGTGAAAATAAAAATCATCAATGAAAGATTTTAAAAACAAAGAATGAAAATAAATCTTAAAATCCCTCGTCATTCAGGGTTTTCCCAAAATCCTACAGGTTCCTGAATTTGGTTTATCTTGTCTTGCTAGCTTTGGAAAAGAGATGGGAAGCTAGGTGGGACAAAGAGAATCAACCATCCTTACTATCCAATCTCATTTTAAACTTGTAAATTGAAGATTATATAGGTTAAGAACCAAATTCAGCATCACTAGGATATTGGTATCAAAGAGCTACAGTTGAAAGGGACCCCAGTGGTCATCCAGTCCAATCCCCCTTTTTACAGATTCCAAGGTCATGGAAGGTGCCTAACAGATGGATTGGAAATTAATAATTGCTCAAAGAACCAGGCTGCATCCATTGATCAATGCCTTTTTCCCATAAAGCAAGGAAAATAGAGATGGTAGAATAAACATTTTTATTTTTAAATTTTATTTTAATTTAATTTTTTAATTTAATTCTTTAATTTCTTTTAAATTTTAAAACATTTAAAACTTTATTTAAATTAAATTAAAATTTTTCATACCTCCATTTAATTATTTGTTTTCAAAGTATAGTCACAAAATAGGAGAAATCATCATAAATTATGGTAAGATTATTTAAAATTTACATCCATTAATACTCTTAGAATATTTTTTGGAAGGGGATAGAACTAACAACTGTGTGGGATAGGGGGTTGGGGAGATCTATCAGGAAAAGCTTCATGTAAAAAGTATCATTTGAAATAGTTTTAAAGAAAACAAAGAATTATAAGAGGCAGAAATAAAAGTTAGAATGCATCCTAGGCAGAAGGGAGAGCCAGTGCAAAAGCTTGTAGATGGGAGATGGAGTGACCTGTGTGTGGTAGAAGGAAACCCAAAGTAGTGCTTTTGTTGGAATGTTCCCTTTCAAGGAAACTGGCTGAACCAAAATGGATTCTTTTAGTACTTGGTTCTTGTCCTTCGTTATTTTTTTTTGCAATGCTTAAGGTGACTTGCCCAAGGTCACACAGCTAGGTAATTATTAAATGTCTGAGGCTGGATTTGAACTCAGGTCCTCCTGACTCCAGGGCCGGTGTTCTATCCACTGCACCACCTAGCTGACCCTTCTCCTTCATTATTGAAGAAGACCAAAATGACACCAGCAAATGAACAATTGACAGTTTACATTTATTAGGCCTAAGGTGTTCAGCTGAACCTACTAGTCTCTCTGCTCCCCTGCCAACAATGGTGCCCACTTCTTCCCCTGCTTTCCTTCTTGTCTAGTCCACTTTCATGAAGCTTGCCTTCCTCAACTAATCATTGAATGTTTATTAGGCCAGGCACTATATTCTATACTAGAAATACAAAGAAAAAATAAATTAATTTCCACCCTGCAGGAGCTTATACTCCATGTAACACACACAGGCATATTTATGAATGGATACATAATATATATATATATATATATATATATATATATGTAGACACTTTATGTATTATTTTTCTATTATAATATTACATTGCATATTACATTATAATATACAAAGTAATATTAGAAGGGAAGGTATTAGTATCTGGGAGGACTGGAAAGGGTCTTTTGTGGAAAGATAGGTCAGGCATTTGACCTGAGTCTTGAAGAAATCAAGCCTAGAAAGTAGAGGTGAGGAGGAAAAGCATTCCAGACATGGAAGACAGCTAATGCAAAGATATGGAGATAGGAGATGAAGTACTGGGTCTGAGGAATAGAAAAAAGTCTAGTCTGGCCAGAATGTAGAGGAGATGGAGAATAATATGTAAGAAGATGACAGCATGTAGGATACTAACCCCGAAGTCAGGAGGACCTGAATTCAAATCCACCCTCAGACACTTGACACATGTTAGCTTGTGACCTTGGGCAAGTCACCTAACCCTGATTACCTCATCAAAAAGTAAAAATAAAAAAAAAACACTTCTAAGAAAAGAAGAGAGCGGATTGTAATGAACTATACATTCCAGAACTATTTTTCTCTTATAAAATTAGGGAACTAGGGAAGTTTTTTTGAATAGCAAGTGACATAATCAGACTTATGCTTTAGGTAAATCATGCTAGAGCAACCAGGAGACTAGATTGGAAGGCTCAGAGATTTGAGGCAGGTAGATCAATTAGTTGGCTATTGCAATACATTAGAGGAAAGATGGTAAGGAGTTGAACTAGGGTGATGTCTTGTCTGAGTAGAGGAGAAGTAAGGGATATATTTTTCAGAAATAGAAAATCTAGAATTTGGATGGAAAATGCTATCCACATCCTGAGAAGGAACTGATGAAGTCTGAATGCAGATCAAAGCTTACTGTTTTGATCTTTTTGTGTGTATATTTTTCTTTTGGTCTATTTCTTTCACAAGATAACTAATACAGAAATATGTTTTACATGATTGAATAGATAGATAGATAGATATACATAATACAATATATACATAACCTATATCACATTACTTGCTATCCCAAAGGAGGGGAAGATGAGGGAGAAACATAAAATTTATTTAATGAATGTTAAAAATTGTCTTTACATGTAATTGCAAGAAATAAAATACTAAAAAAAAGGACAAAATTTGGCAACTCATTCTATCTCTGGGTGAAGATTGAGAAGTCAATTGTGCCATAAACTCTGAGTTTATGGGGTCCATTCCTACTTCTTAAATAAATGTACTACAATGCAGAAATTATAGAGGTAAAAACCTAGGTTTTATTATGCTTAAGAATGGAAAAAAATAACCTGAACAAAGGTCAGAATCCTTAAAAGACTTTTAATAGACAAAATGACATTAGAGTGACCAAGAAATAAATTATTTTACATATTACAATGTCAAAAAATCTTTTAAGCTATGAAAGTTTTTTTAAAAAGAGATTCATAATCCTATAATTCCTTTAAAAAGTCATAAAAGTTGACCAAACTTAATTAAACAGAATCAGGATCTCATACATATCCTAAGGATACAAACCTAGTGAAACAGACTTGATAGGTAAACCAAGTCAGGTTATAGATTAAGTTAGATCAATGGACTGATTGAGAGGGAAAGGAGACTTTTTCTAAATTCACTAAGTCAAATTACTTGAGGAAGCTTTGACTCCCTTTTCAACTTCTAATCTGAAGAATGTTTGAGGCCTGAAGTCAATTTTTACATCCCATTTAACAGGCTTCAGACAATCCAATAGCCTCCTTATTAGGAGTAAAGAAAAGTTAACTATTTTGCCCAAATTCCCTCATATATTAAATAGAAGTTGCAAGCTTCAATCCCAGGTCTTTGGACTACAATATCAAGAGCTCTTTCCAATATACCAGGCTACCTTTCTTCCACTGTGATTGCTCTGGGAAGCTCTTATGAAAGAGATTCTACATACCAAAGAGCCCACAGACACACTAGCTCTTGGATAAAGCATGCATCTTTCACCTGCCAAAGTGCATTCTTGGAACAACCAGCACATGTGGGATTTAAACACAGGTCCCCTGACTTCTCTGAGCAGTTTATTTTTTATAAAGTATTCAACTTGTCCACTTATCAACATGTTTTGTTATATCTTACCTCATTTGATTTCATTAGACTTTGGAGAGTTCAAGGTATATCATCTTATTGAAGAACGAACAAAAAGGAGAGGATGTAGTTTGCAGTTTCCATTCTAAAGTCAACCGAAAAGCATAAACATCTCTTCACAAGTGTCTAATCTAAAAGATTTGGAGCAGAAGAAGGATATCAAAGCCCCATGTATTTTAAATCTGTGTAACTTGGTAAACCAAGTCCAGTTGGTTACAAGAGGAAAAACCAGGAGTCATTGGGGTGATAGGATTTGGCCCATGTCCAGATCATCTGGAATGGAGATACTCACAGGGGAGATACCAGGGATCTGTTTCTGGGTGAAGGAAGGTGAGGTGCATTTATGGACATTTTGCACTGCCCTACCTAGAGGTTGGGAGCAGTGTCTTTCCATTAGATGCCTAGTCAGAACTGGCTGCATCTTTAAAACCACTTGATTGGAAAAAGTCTAATTCTCCCTTTTCCACCGGTGTCCGGAATGAATGAATGAATGAATGAATCACTGCAGGCAATATCAAGCAGATAGTAGGAAAGGGCCTAGGGACCACTTTCCCCTTCCTTAAAGTCATGTAGCCCTGAGAAATAGTCTTCTCCATATAGTGGGATCCCTAGCCAGGGAGCTTGAGCCATGGGGACATTGAATCTCAGGATTTTGGACCAGACATTATAGCAAGCCTAGGAGAGAAGCCTTGGGCAGCCAGGCTTCTGGAAAACTAGCCCAGGATGACCACCTCATCCCACGTTAAACTTGAAACTTGGGAGGACTAATGCAATATAAGAAATGAGCTGAATTAAACTGTGAACCTAATCTCTTCTATCCCCAGACTGAGGCAGGATAGAGGGGGTTATGGGCAGCTAGGTAGCCCAGTGGAGAGAGTACCTGGGCTGGAGTCAGGAAGACTCCTCTTCCTGATTTCAAATCTGTCATAGACTTTTACTCTTTGTATGACCCTGGGCCAGTCATTAAGCCTTGTTTGCCCCTGTTTCCTCAATCTGTAAAATAAACTGGAGAAGGAAATAGCAAATCATTACAGTACTATGCCAAGAAAACCCTAAACAGATCATGAAGTCTGAAAAAAATGACTGAACAACCAAAAAAAAGAGGGGATTGTACCCTTGGGAGCTGTTTGTTTGTTTGTTTGCCCTTGCTATACTTTTGAAGTCATTTTTCTTCTGTAAAAGCTAATCTAATCAGTTAGTAAGGAAATGGAACTGGAGTACTTGAACTCTCCAAACTAAAAGAACACAATTGGAAGGGGCTGTAGCAAAAAAATAAAAAGGGATGCCCCTCCCACACTGTAGAATATTGGATAAGTTCAGGGAAGGAGTTGAAATGGAACAGACTTGTTTCTAAGTTGGTGGTGCCAGGGCTCATTCATGTTAGGTTGGCTTTTTTTCTTTCTCTATTTGCTGAGGGTCTACAATGTTGATAGACAGACGATACCCATAACATATATAGGCTTTGCCCTTGTCCCCTCAGGTGATATAATACTTCTTCCTGGAATGAGCCACACAGTGACATTATCTCTTTCACATATACCATTTTTAATGAATTTTCCTTTAAGGCAGTTTTCTGCCTGATTCTGCTTTCCTTGCTGACTGGCATTTGATCTGGCCTTGATAGGATTATCCTAGAGAGACGTTGAAGCTTGGAGGAGGCAGCAACCCTTACCCACCCCAATTAGTTTGAGGAGGTTGTTTGCAAAAACTGTATCTGAAATGAATATGATTTTCTACTCACTCCTGCCCCTGTAGACAAAAGTGTTGTTTTGTTGTTGCTATCATTGATGTTGTTGTTTCAGTCGTGTCTGATACTTCATGACCCAGTGCCATGGATTCTCTTGGTAAAGATATTGAAGTGGTTTGCCATTTCCTTCCTTAGCTTATTTACACATGAGGAAACTGAGGAAAATGGGGTAAAGTGGCTTGCTCAGGGTCATACAACTGTCTGAGGCTAGAATTAAGCAGAGGTCTTCCTGACTCCAGGACCCGGTGTTCTATCCATTACACCACTTCACTACCCTGGCAAGTTGGGAAGACATAAATAAAAGGGTTAGGTGATCTCCAACTACTTCTCCCTCTCTGTACAGACCTTTCCTATGAGGAAAAGTAAAAAAGAAACTCCCCATGACAGACTACCAACTCCCTCTTCTGTAGCTGATAGAAGCCACCCTCTCCTGTGTTGTCTGTGCTACAAAGATCTTCAGAATGAGGAGAGTAAAGCATTCCACTAAGGAGATAAACTGGTGTTGATGCCCTCTCACTCCCCTTAAACTGGCAAAATTAGACCTTCCTGGTGCAGTGAATAGAGCACCAGCCCTGGAATCAGAAACTTAATACTTAGCTGTGTGACCTTGGGCAAGTCACTTAACCCCATTGCCTTGCCAAATAAAGAGAGGAATTATTTTCACCTGGGTCAAAAACAGTGAATGAGAGAATGGAGTAAGGCCATAGCATAGAAGATATTCTATTCCTTTTGTGGGAACACTTAATGTGACATAAGGGCAGCAGTCTCAAAGAGATTAAAAGGATAGGAAATGGGGAATTGGTTCCTGCTCTGGATAGGAATTCCTCAGCATTGGGACTTAGGGATGATAACCTGGAGTTGGTTGGTTGCATGGCAGTCTCAGTTTGGTGGAAGACTTAGAGGCTAATTGCTAATTTGCTACTAGGAAGACTCATTCCCTCCTGATTAACACTATCTTGGGGCAAAGTCTTGTTGACTCCATGCTCGTTACTGCTCTGATCCTCCTCCAATAGCTTTCTACATCTGTGTTTGTGTGTGTATGTGTGTGTGTGTGTGTGTATCTACATTATGGACCTTTTTTGAGCATGTGCTATAGGGGCATCTAGTGGATAAAGCATTGGGCCTGTAGCAAGAAGACATGAATTCAAATTTGATCTCCAATACTCATTAGAAATGTCATTTGAGGCAAGACACAGTTTATAGTCTGTTTCCTCAACTGTAAAGTAGAGACAATAACCTTTCAAGGATGTTGTGAAGATCAGATGAAATAAAATTTATTAAAGCATTTAATGTTATGACTTGCCCAGAGAAGGTGCTTTTTGAATACTTGTTTTCTTCCCCAAAGAGAGTCTAGCCAAACTCTACAGCTTCACCAACATGGTGTCACTATGCTATTTTTACTCTCAAACATTTAAAAAAAATTTTGCAAGGCAATGGGGTTAAGTGACTTACCCAAGGTCGCACAGCTAAGTAAGTATTAAGCGTATGAGTCCAAATTTGAACTCAAATCCTCTTTAACTCCAGGGCTGATATTTGATCCACTGCACCACCTAGCTGTCCCTGTACTCTCCAACATTGTTCATTCCTATCTTTTTTGGCAATTTTTGAAAATTTGCTCATTATAAAGTGAAAATTTGGCATGCTTTTGAGTTGTATTTCTCTTATAAGTAGTGATCTGGAGCATACTTTCATATGGTTGCTAAGACAATTCCTTTAAGAAATATTTGTTTTGGGGTGGCTAGGTGGCACAGTGGATAGAGCACTGGCCTTGGAGTCAGGAGTACCTGAGTTCAAATCCAGCCTGAGACACTTAATAATTGCCTAGCTGTGTGGCCTTGGGCAAGCCACTTAACCCCATTGCCTTGCAAAAACAAAACAAAACAAAACAAAACAAAAAACAAGAAATATTTGTTTCTTTTGATCCTACTTGGAATTTTAAAAAAAATTCACAATAGTATTGTTAGCATTACAATGATCCAAGAGAACTCTGAAGGACTTTAGATGAACAATGCTACCCATTCCCAAAATAAGAACTAATAGTACCTGAATACAGATTGAAGCAAACTTTATATATTTTTAGGATTTTTTTTGGGGGGGGGGCTATGTTTTCTTTCATAACATGACTAATATGGAAATCTTTTGCATGACTGCACATGTCTAACCTATGCTTGCTTTCTCAGTGAGGGAATTGGGAAGGGAGAAAGGGAGAAAGTTTAGAACTCAATGTTTTAAAAAATGAATGATAAAATTGTTTTACATTTAACTGGAGAAAAATAAAATACTAAATAAATTCAAATAATAAAGGTATTAAAAGGTGAAAAAATTCATAATGGAAAGAAATGCTAAATTTCAATTAGAGTTTATTGAAAATAAATATATATTTTCCTTATCCAAGTTCACAGTCCCCTGAAATCTGTGAGTCCCAAATTAAGAACTCTATTCAGCATGATGATAATGATGTAATTGTGGGCCCTTCTCTTTACTTAACTTCTAATTGGCTATCTTTAACATTCACAGATCTTTGCTAATTATTAATATCTGTAAGGGTCAACCTGCATGAACCATATACCTCTACTTGATAGAATCCTGTTTTCTTCAAGGTTCGGCTCAAATGGCACCTTCTGCTTGAATCCAATTCTGATCCCACTCCAAGGAGCTAATCTCCACCTTCTTCTCATCACCTAATATTTCCTTAGTATATTCTTGATGTTCACATTTGGAATAGAATAATATATTCTACAGAATAGAATATAAGCTCTTTGAGAGCAGAGGCATTTCATTTTTGCCTTTGTATCCCTATTTCTCAGTAGATACTTAAAAAATGTTTGCTGAGTGAATAAATGCATGAAAGATTATCCATTCTGATAGCAAGAACCAGAAAATCTGTTTTTCTGTTCTCTCCCTCAATATCATGCCCTGCTCACATATAAACATAGCTTCTGTGTCATTCTTCATATTTTTCATTTTCCATCACAATCTATCCTTGACTTTAACCCCCCCACCACACACACCACACAATACACACATACACACACATGCACACACATTCATGCGTGCGCATGCACACACACACACACACACACACACACACACACACACAGAGTTACCTCCTGTTCCTGTTGATTGAATGATGGCTAGGCTAACCTTGACCAAACTATTCAGAAGGCCCCTAGAGATATGCCCCTATACTATGTTGGGTCATGTTTCACTGTATTCTATTGAATCTGGAGCTCTACATCTTTTCTTTTTTTTTTGCAAGGCAATGAGGTTAAGTGGCTTGCCCAAGACCACACAGCTAGATAATTATTAAGTGTCTGAGGCTGGACTTGAATTCAGGTCCTCCTGACTCCAGGGCTGGTGCTCTATTCACTGTGCCACCTAAGCGCCCCAGTACTTTCTACATCTTGACCCAAGCACAAGTGAATCAACATTACTATTGCTTCTGGAACAGGCTTATCAAATGACTGCCCTAAAGACTCAATTCACACTTTGATTTCTCAGACAGTACTTCCCTTCCATGGCTTCCACTATCATCTTATCTATATAAGTATACATATATATATATTTATATGACTCTATATACACATATATACATACATAGAAGATTATATATGCATAGAAACATACACACACATATATGCCTATGTGGATATAATCTTCTATTAGAATATAACTTCCAAGAGGGCAGAGATTATTCATTTTTATGCTTGGATTATCAGAATTTAGTACAGAGCCCAACAAATAGTAATCACTTAACAAATACTTTAAAATTTACATTCAGTTATTCATCCAGCTGTTCATTCATTTATTTATCACTCTTCTGAGTGATAAAGGAGGAGTCAACTGGGAAATGTATTTGCAGTCAAACTGAATCACTGTTTTTCTAGTGTTCTCTGAGATTGATGATGACAGTACTTCATGTGTTTCCTTTGTCAGTATTTGGAAATTTGGAAATGTGCCTGAAAGAAGTCCAATGGAAAGGGGAAGTTAGGTGGAGCAGTGGATGGAACACTGATCCTGAAATCAGAAAGACCTGAGTTCAGCCTCGGACAGTTGCTAGTTGTGTAACCCTAGGCAAGTCACTTCACTCTGATTGTCTCACCCCTCCACAAAAAAAAAATAGAAGTCCAATGGAGAGACAGCATTATTATATCAATAGATTTTTTTTTCTTGAAGTACTCTTATCTAAGGCAGCTAAGTTTGAGCTACATGAAGCCCAGAAAGTAAAATAACTTTCTCATTTACTATTTGTGTCACCCTTGAGCATTTGATAACTCTGGACTTCAGCTTCCTCATCCATGAAATGATCTCCACTTCTAAATTTAAAGGCCTCTATGGATTGTTTAATCTCCCATCACTTTATTAACTAAATGAGGCAGCTAAAGTATGCAGCACTGGACCTAGAGACAAGATCTGAGTTCAAATACAGTCTCAGATACTGACTAGCTGTGAGACTTCGGACAATTCATTTAACCTCTGCATACCTCAGTTGTTTCTAAGCCATTTTTCAGAAGTGTCTGATTCTTCATGACCTTCTTTGGAGTTTATTGGCAAAGATACTGGAATGCTTTGTCTTTTTCTTTCCCAGCTCATTTTACAGATAAGGAAACTGAGGCAAATAGTTAAATGACTTGCCCAGGGTTACGCAGCTAGTCAGTGTCTGAGATTGGATTTGAACTCATGAAGATGAGTCTTTCTAGTTCCAAGTCCAGTACTCTGTCCAGTACGGTGCCACCTAACTTTCCTTATTTCTAAAATGGGAATAATAATAGTATTTATCTCATAGGGTATATTTATGCCCAGGGTTGTCAGAATAAAATAAAAAAATATTTGTAGTGTGTGCTATGCAAAACTTAAAGAACTATATAATTTTAGCTGTTATGGGGTAGTGGGAGAAGGGAACAAGAATTTATCAAGGATCTACTATGTACTAGGCACCATGCCAAGGGCTTTACAAATATTGTCTCATTTAACACCCCACAACAATTCTGAGATAGGTTCTGCTATTATCCCCATTTCTTATGATTTTTATTAACATAAATATTTATTATTATAACTAATAACAGGGATAAGAGAAAAAAGATAAAGCTTCTTCCTTTAATAAAAGAGACTACATAGAAAAATTTTAACTGTTTGGAGCCTTTCTCTGCTCTACCTCAGTCACAGCTATGCAGAAGATAAACCTTTCAAGAAGAGATGCTCAATGTAAAATCTCAGCCAAGTCAACATATTTGCTAGCCAGTTATTTTAATTAAGAAAAGACATTATTTCTCTGGTAATTTGCCAGTTACAGATATGCTAATCTGTGGTGAGCTCTTTCTCCTGGGAGGAAACATAATTAAATATTTCTGATGTCTATGCTTTCAAACTGACCCTACAAATCATGTTGAAACGTTACTCGATAACCCAGTAGACCTTATAGCGGTGGGGCTCTTAGGAAAGTGGTTTAGTGTACATCAGTTAATTAGCATTACCTTAGCTGTACTGAGCAAATACAAATAATGCAGCTGGCTACTGGGAGCAGGTCAGTTGGGTCATTTTTATTCCAGGGATATATCACTATTGCAGGGCTATTATGAAATTTGAAAAATAAATGAATGAACTCTCTCCCATCCCTTAAAATTACTAATATCCACCAAAAAAAAGACCCAGCAATAACAAAATGACCTCTTCTGGATAAGAGAATTCAGAGTAGCATTTCTAGACTCTACCTGGTCCAGATCACATCTGGAGTATGATCTGTGGTTGTGAGAATCGTAGTTTAAAAAGGATGTTGATAAGCTGGAGACAATCAATAGCAGACAGGTCGATGGCGAACCTTGAATCCATGATATATAAGGAGCAATGGAAGGAACTAGACACCTGGAATATGAAAAGATTTGGGTGAAGGGAGGTAGAGATAGAAGGCAGAACCATCAAGGATTTGGAAGAGCAGATGGAAGAGAGATGACATTTTTCTATTTCCTTTCAAAGGAAAGAATTAGGAGCAGTGGGTACAAATTGTAGAGGCAAGTCTAGGTGGCTGATATTATTAGTCTAATTTCTTTTGACTCCAGATACTGTTACTGTAGTGTGACAAGTCAAACAAGATGCTGCTTCCAAAGTAGTTTTGGGCTGGCAATTTCAAATTAGTTGAGAAAAGTCTTCCTACAGAGCCAGTTGGGAAAAAAAAATGTTTTAATGGGAAGTTTCCCTAAGAAGAATCTTTGGAGAATATAGAAAGAAGGTGAGGGTGAACCTCTTTCTTATAAGAACTATCTTAAATATTGTTTTATAAGGGAATCTTTTAAAGACAAATTTATGAAAGAGAATTCTATGAAGAACTTAGAAAAAATTAAAAAAAACTCTGCTGTGAAAAATCAAGAGAAAACAAAAAGCATAAATAGTAAGGTGAATTACAAAAAACAACAGTAATCATTGTCTGGAGTCCCTACCCCTTATACTTTTATATGTTCATACTGTCTCAAATCACTCCAGACTACTTATACTTCCTTTAATACTATATGCTATGTAGGTGGGGAGAGATAGGATTCCTGAACAGATGAAAGACTTCTGGGATAATGTAAATAGAACAGATAGAGAAATGGACACAAGCTAGGTGCTACTTGATTTGAGAAATAAGCTTACTTACTAACTGTGATTGTCTTTTGTATAATAAGCACTTAATGATATCTAATTTTTCTTCTGCACTGATATTCAATAATCCTATACTTCTAATACTTATCAACTGTGTAATCATGGACAAATCACCATGATGTCTCAACCTCAGTTTCATTCCCTGTAAAATGGGGATATGAATACATGTAACTTTACTGGACTATTAGGGGATGGAAGTATTTGTATGGGGAACTCTCTTGGGAGAAAACTTCTGTGGATGCAGGTCAGCATTCCCTCTATTCCCAAAGCTCTAAGAGATGCAGGGATTTGCCCAGATTCACACAGCTTATATGTATCAGAGATAAGGCTGGAACCCAAGTTCTCATGCCTTTGAGGTCAGCTTTCTATCCATTATGCCAAAATGTCTCAGGGTTATTATAAAGATTAAATGAGGTAATGTCTATAGAGAGCTTTACAATGTCTAGAGAGAACTATATAAATGTCAGCCATTGGAATTGGTAGGAGCTTTTATACAACAGTGACAGAGCAGGGCTCTGTCTCAGAGCAAAAGAATGAGATGAGTCCTCTTTTAGCAGAGGAGAGTGGGCTCTGGGGACTTGGTGGTCTTCCCAAGGTGTCAGTGTTTCACATGTCAAGTTGCACTACAACCTCCCAGAGTCTTCGGCACCAGGAACTTTTAAAGAATGGGGATGACTCTGGATCAAAAGAAAAGACAGCTTCATTCTATTCTCATACATGTGTCTGTGTCAAAGATCAAGGTGCTTTGACTGATGAAGGAATACAGGAATGAATGAAAAAATAAATAAATGTCAGCTCCTCAAAGGCTCATCAGGTGATATAATAATAATAATTAATAATAATAATAAATAATAGCAAGCACTTTTACAGTGCCTATCTTATTCCAAGCATTGTGCTAAGTACTTTAAAGATATCAATTCATTTGATGTTCACAACTATGTTAGGAGGTAGTTTCTATTATTTTCTCTATTTTACAGTTAAGGAAACTGAGGCATACAGAGGCTAAGTGATTTGCCCAGGATCAAACAGTTAATAAGTGAATTCAGATCCTACAGATTTCAGTCATTGATCTAATGCTCTTTATTTTGTTTTTGGTTGGGTTCTTTTTTTTTTGCAAGACAATGGGGTTAAGTAACTTGCCCAAGGTCACACAGCTAGGTAATTATTAAGTGTCTGAGGCGGGATTTGAACTCAGGTCCTCCTGACTCCAGGGTTGGTGCTCTATCCACTGAGTTACCTTGCTGCCCAGATCTAATTCTTTTTAGACTAAGAGAATTATTTCAATTCTGGTAAAAGCCTTGATGCAGCCACATGTTATATTTATTATTTGATCAAAGTTGGGGTGTTACTGCGGAAACAAATTAATCCAAGATTCATGAAAGACTCTGATTCCCAACTCAGCTTTCTTATCATGCTCCTTGAAGCAAAAAAATTAATCAAAATAGGGTTCATTTTCCTGGTCTGGACAGGTATTGTTACTACTCAGGCCATTATAGAGGGGATTGGGTCATGGACCCGCAAACGGGTTTTTCATTAATGTTCTCCAACCAAGCAGATTAGGTCTGACCAATTTATCATTTTACAACTGGGTTAAGGAGACAGAAAAAATCAGAGATGATATAAAGAGAACCAAATGAGTTTATCCCTTCCTTCAGAAGGTATGTATAGCATGCACCATCTCTGGATGATCATTGCATTGATCAGGGATGTTAAGTTTTTTAAAATTGTTTGTCTTCATAATGTTGTTGTTGTATAAATTGCTCTGCATCAGTTCATTCAGGTTTTTCCAGGTTTCTATGAAACTGTCCCTTTCATCTTTTCTTATGGCATAATGACATTTCATTATATTCAGATACAATTGTACTGGGACCTTGTAGCATGTCCAGATCATTTAACATGGAGGTACTTCGTTTTTCTTTGTTTCTCTATTTCGTGGATGGGAATGGCCTCCTTCGAGTGACTGAATAGTCCGAACAGATCACATCTTTAAAAATCGCGAAACTGGAGCAGGCCCTCTCTCTTTATTTTGTGCTGTTTTCCTGATGTATCCCAGAGAGTGAAGATCACACTGTTTAGCCCACAGGTGCAGAAGACATAAAATGAACTAAAAAAAATCTCCTTTTAGGTTCTGTGGTTTGATGTATTTCAGTTTCCTATTGTATTTGTCCTCAGTTTTAGGTGCCAATTATGATTCTCAGTGGACCCAAGAATTTGAACCAAGGCAGCCTTGGAGCCAGGATTCCAGGTGAGATAGTATAGGCATTATCCCAACAGGGAAGCTCTTGGATACCTAGGACTCAAGGACAAGGCAGGAGGTGGACTTGTAACTGTGCTAGCTAGGAACTGAACTAAGCTTTAAATATAATTCTCTTCCCCTCCCTAGAGACTGAGATGATATAAAGATAAACCCCACTTATTAGGGAGTAAATTTGTATTGATGCTTTTGTCCGTTTGAAGTCAGTATTTCTTTGTAAAAGTTTATCAGACTGTTAGAGGTAAAATGGAACTAGGATGAGGGAAGACCATTTGTGGGGAGCTGGCACCATTAGCAGAGAAAGTAGATTTCCCCTAACCCTCCTTAAGAGTAACAGAGCACTATGCCAAAGGGGTGAGATGTAGCATATCTGCCTTTAGGCTGTCGGGGCTAGAATGATCAGGATTACACCATAATTTTGTTCAGTCATTTCCCACTTTAATTTCAAGGGTTTTTTTGCAAGCTCACAAGTGATGTTTCTAAGTCTCTTTGTGCATATGGGCTACTTTCTTCCATCTTTAATTTCTCTGGGCTTGATCTAGCAGAGGTTTTGCTGTATCACCTAGTAGGTCATCTGCTATTACTATTTGCAGGGAAAAGATAGGTCAGAACAGAGAAAGCTAGCGGCTCAGTGCCTTCGTGAGGCAGTTCAGATTCCTTTTCCTGTGATCTATCAGAGGTCATGGGTCTGTTGGATAGGATAATCCTCTGCTTGAGTTACCCGTCTTCTTTTGCCTTAAGTTCTCTCAAAGTATATGGATGGCTAGGGAAATATTCCCTAATCTCAAAAGGTTATAAAACATAAGATACCTCTAAATTGCAAGTCACGGGTTCTAAAACAAAATAGAGCACCTAAATTTTCATATAGTGTTTTATTTTACTTGCCCAAATAGATAGATTTCATTTATATCCCTTCATATATTTTGTTGCTACATCACCTCCATTATAGCACAAAGTGAAAAAGAAGGACAGAGAGAGACAGCTGGGGAGAATGGATTTCTGCAAAACCAAGCAATGTAGCAACCAAATTTGACAGTTTGCAGTGCTTTTTTTAAAAAATAGTCTAATTTTTCATTAAAAAATAATAGATTTCTTTATCTCAACTAGACTAGAAATATAGCAGCTATTCACCACCTGATCTCACTCTATTCAACATGGAAACTTTGATCTGCTTCATTTTCCAACCTGGACGAATTTATGCTTCCTTAGACAATACTGTGACCTGTATGCTCCCCTCTAGGCCCAACCTATTGATATTATACTCAGTTTGGATACCTGATCCACATATCCTACAACAGCTCAGAACTTCCAGACTCTGCTAGCCTTAGCCTCCCAGTGAGAGGAATGAGCCACAACTCTTGGCAGTAGACCATATTCTATATAATCTCCCACCTCTGCAAAGAAGAAAGGGCAAAATAATTTCTTCTCTCTTATCTGGGGTCAAACTTATTTCATCAGTTACACAGAAATTTCATTTTTAAAAAATAAGCGCTTGTCGCTCTATTTATATTGCTATAGTCATTGGATAAAATATATTATTTTCTGGATTCTGCTTACTCCATTTTAATAAGTACACACAAGCTTTCTCGTGGTGAAATAATAATCCATGAGCACCGATCTACCACACTTTATTTATTAACACCTCCTTTTTTATATTTGTTGTTGCCCTTTCCTTGTACAAAAAGAATAGATATGAATATTTGTATATAAATGGTTACTCTCTTCTTTTTTTCTTTCTTTAATTTTTTTCTTCTTTCTTCCCCTTCCTTCTTTTTTAACCTTAGAACAAAATCCTAGCAATCTGATCAGTGGGCTAAAAGATATGTTCAGTTTTATAAAAATCATCTCTTCTTTTCACTCTCCCTACTTCTTTTTTCATAATAACATTAATAATGCAATACTAATAATAATTAACATTTACCTAGCATTTACTGTGGACCAAATACTGTGCTAATTGCTTTATAAACATCTCCATTATTGCTCATTACAAGCTTGGAACGTATGTTATTATTATTATTATTATTATTATTACTATTATTATCATCCCCATTTTACAGATGAAGAAACTAAAGAAAATGGAGTTTAGGTGACTTGCTTAGAATCACACAATTAATAAGTATCTGAGGGCAGAATTTGATTCAGGAATTCTTAATTCTAGTCCTAGCACTCTATTCACAGTACCAACTGACTATATCTATTCTTCTTTC
This sequence comes from Macrotis lagotis, assembly GCF_037893015.1. Taxonomy (NCBI): domain Eukaryota; kingdom Metazoa; phylum Chordata; class Mammalia; order Peramelemorphia; family Peramelidae; genus Macrotis; species Macrotis lagotis. The sequence goes on along the minus strand of NC_133659.1, from coordinate 38,169,027 downwards.
TTCTTCATTTTCTTTCTTTCTTTCCTTTTTTCCTTCCTCTCTCTCTCTCTCTCTCTCTCTCTCTCTCTCTCTCTCTCTCTCTCCTTTCTTCTTTCTCTGCTTCTTTTCTTCCTCTTTTTTTTGTTTCTTCTTTACCTACTCCTTTTCCTCCTCCTCCTCTTTTCCTCTTTTTCATCCCCTTAGGCCATAATCCTAGCAATGCTATTACTGGGTTAAAGGACACGATCAATTAACATTATGACGGCCCTAATAACTACATTACAGGATGCCTGTTTCTCTATGATCCTGGCCACACTTAATTTTATTGACTTCTATCTTTGACATTGGGAAGGATATAGAATTTTAATTGATCCCTGGGGCTTAGTACATTTAAGTAAGTAAGGAGTAAGCAGCTATAGTTCTTCCTTTCTAAAACCTACTTTGTATGACTGCCTGGTTGGTTCTTGGCTTTTGTTATCAAAGAAGACCAATTGATATCTCACATTAGAGACAAATTACAGTGCGTCTGACTGTGACTGATCATCTAACCTAGAACAATATGAACTTGGAAAGCTCCATCACAGGTTGGGCACAAATAGTCCCTGTGAACACCTGGGTGCTTACTCTAAACTTAAGTATCTCACATTTACTTTGAGCTGCTTCAATTCTACCTTCCTCATGGAATACAATGCCCTCACTGATGAGGGCCCTCCATGTTGGGTGGTCCTGTGTCAGTGTCTCCTATGCTGCATAATCAATTTTAAAGCTCTGAAGAGAGACTTTCAAAGTTTCCCAGTATCACTTCTGACTCCTTTGTGAATACTTACCCTATGTGAGTTCTCCATAAAATAGTCTTTTTGGCAAGTGTACTTAAACTTGCCAGTTTAGTTCAAGAAAGAACCTCATTGTCTGGTATCTTCTCCTGCCAGGTGAACTTCAGAATCTTCCTAAGACAGTTTAAATGGAAACGATTCAGTTTCCTGACATGGTGCTGGAGATTGCACAGGTTTCACAGGCATACAGAAATAAGATCAACACAAGGCTCTGTAGACCTGCAATTTGGTCATTAGTCTACTACATTTTCTCTCCCACACTTTCTTTCAGAGTCTTCCGGATACTGAGATAACTCTGGCAATTCACGTGTCAACCTCATTGTCAATGTATACCTCCCTGGAAAGGACACTGCCAAGGTAAGTGAACTTGACCACAGTCCTCAAAGCTTCTCCATTTGCTTTAATTGATGGTTCCACATATGGATGGTGTGGTACTGACTGAGGGAGCACCTGTATTTTCTTGGTGTTCATTGTGTATAGTCCCACTTACTAGACTCTTTCAATCTTCCCCAGGTGAGGTTTGGAGGGGCCAGAGACAAGGATTACAAAGGAGACAAGAACTCCATCAAGATCTCCAAGGGCTCCATCTATTTACCAGAATAAAAGTGCTTAAATGCCTTTCCAGTCTCTAATTCACTCCTACTCCCATGGTACTTAGTCAAACAAGGTTCTGATGCTTAAAGGCATCTGGTGATAATTTACAGTATTCCCAGTACACAACCATTCCCAACATAATTGTTAGACCAAAATTAGCACAAGCAGCAGAGAATCCAACCATACTTTGTTGCATCTCAGGTACAGAAGCTACATTAAGGGCATAATCAATCATCTGCGAACAGAAGATCCTGTACCAACACTCCTTCCACTTTGATTTTGGCTTGTAGCCTTTACAAGTTGAAGAATTTATCATCAGAGCGGGGCTGATCTTGCTGCCGTACTCATCTTACCAGCAATGACTAAGAGAGAAATTCTCCTGCTAATTTCACAGGACAATCTATATTCCCTTTCCCTTTCTAGAGATGGACAATGGAGGCATCCTTGAATTCTTGAGGAATAACCTCTTCTTGCCATATAATTTGTCAAATTTCAGTAAGTTTTTGGATGAGTAATGGACCACCCCCCCAACTTGTAAATCTCAACACCAGGTGTTGAAAGGAGCCTAATGGCACTCAAAACTCCTTCTTCAGTTGGAGCTTCAGCTAGGGACAGATTGACTTCAACTTGAGGCAAATAGTCAGTGGCTTCTGCATTGATTGATGATGGTCTTTTAAGAACACTATGGAAGCATTCAGCCTATTTCACTAGGATCATGTCCCTATCATTAATCAACAAGACTCCATCAGCACTGAGTAGTTGAGATGCACTATATGTCTTTGGCTCATAAATAACCTTCAGGGCAGTATAAAAGCACTTTGGAGTGTTAATATTTGCATAAAACTGAATTTCATCTGCCTTCTTGCTGAGCCAAGAGTTCTGCATCTCTCTAAGCTTTGCTTGTACTTTAATTTAATGGAATTAAATGCTGCCTTCCTAGAAATGGATGAACTATCCTGCTGGTAAACTTTGTGGAGTTCTCATTTTCATTTAGCAGTTTCTGTATTTCCCCATCATTTTAGACAAACCAATCAGTGGTTGTGAATATTGACCCAGATAAGCAAACAGGGCTGTATACCAGATCACTGAAAGTTGTCTACTATTTTTCTGCTTTACTGTTGCCAATTGTGTTGGTTCACCTTTCTCTTCAAGTAAGCAACAAACTGTTCCTACTCAGAGTTATTCTAATCTCTTGACATTCATTCTTCTAGGAGGCATTTTGCCTTGGGAGTTCCATTTCAGTTGAATGTGAATACTTAGCTTGGGAAGAGTCTATGATCAGTCCAGCACTCTGCTCCACATATTGCTTTTGTCACTCTCAGGTCCTGTCCCTGTTCTCCTTAGAATCACATAGTCTATTAGATGCCAATGTTTGCCACAAGGGTGCATCCAGGAAATTTTATTACATTTAGGTAAGTGGAAGACAGTGTTTTTGATAAGATGCACAAGTCTTCAATAGTAGGCAACCATTGCTGTTGGTGTTTCCAACTTCATTTCTCCCAAGGACTCCCTGCCATGTCTAGTAAACTGAGCCTACTCCAGCAATAATGGCACCCACAATTATAAGCTTGTCTTCTTTTAGTATAATGATGATAAGGGTCTCCAGGTCTTCATAAAATTTTTCTTTGACTTCTTCAGTATTTGTCATGGTGGAAATAAAGGCACTGATGATTGTAGCTTGACATTTTCTTACAAGTGACAATCTCATTGTTATAAGTTTGTCATTCACTTCTTTTGGTAGGCAATCTAAGTTTGTTGAATAGATTTTATGGCTATTATTAAGAAACTAACTGCTGGATTCAGAGGACCAGGGACACTTCTCCACTAAAGGGCATGAGGTCAATATGAGGTTCAATAATGGGGAGTCTGATCTCCAATGAGAAGAATCAGACTCTCCCTCTTTTTTTTTTTTGTTTTGCTTTTTGTTTTTTGCAAGGCAATGGGGTTAAGTCACACGGTGTCTGAGTTCGGATTTGAACTCAGATTCTCCTGACTCCAGGGCCAGTGCTTTATCCATTGTGCCACCTAGCTGCACCCAACTCTAAAAAAAATAATAATCTTTGGCTTGTTTTGCTTCCCATCCCAGTCCCCTGGGGAAAAATTAATTAAAATTTATAATTGGTTCTGTATAGGTGTCCCCAGAAAAGGCAGCAAAAACAATTATTTCCACTAAAGACCTCACTCATCAAAAATGTTACAGGAATTTTTTTATTTCTTTTTTATTATTTAGGACTCAGGATCATACTTCCTGAAAATTTTGGTTAACTAAAAGTCTGTCTTCATATTAACCTTTCCTGTTTGAAGTCTGACTCATGGAATAATAATGTTAAGGAAAGACTAGGGTCTTTTCTCTCATCAAGACATGCTGAGTTGACCCAAACCTGTTCAATGGGATGTGAAAATTTATTTAAAACTTTAAACATTCTGTAGATTAGAAGTCAGGCAAAGAATCTCAACTGTCCCTGCCTTCATGGCAACAAGTAAATCTTTCTCAATTAGCCTATTTGTAATTGCTTTAAATATAATTTCATCTATAACCTGACTTAGTTTATCTATAGAGTTTGATGAGGTTTGTTTCCTTAGGGGATCATGACTGTTTTAAGTTTGTGACTTTTATAACATCAAAGGAAGCATGTTACTTTTTCCCTAGCTTTTATAGTCTAAAAGGATTATACCAGATTGCAATATGCAAAAGAATTCTTTCTGTCACTCTGATGTAATTTTGCCTATCAGAGGTCTTTTAAGGGTTCCAATCACTGTTCAGATTTTCTCTGAGGCCTAAACTTATGCTTGAAAATAATAATAAAACCTCTAATTGCTGCACTGTGCTAAATATAATTTTTGGCAGAAGTTACCTATCACACAACTCAGAATGGAGATAGTTCTCTCATAAAGCAATAGAACAATTTTAGGAAAGCTTCTAGGGGCAGCTAGTTCTTGCAGTGGCTAGAGCACCAGCCCTGGAGTCAGGAGGACCCAAGTTCAAATCCAATCTTAAAGACATATCTAACTGTGTGACCTTGGGCAAGTCACTTAACCCCATTACCTTGGAAAAAACTGGGAAAAAAAGATTCTATAGCTTAACTTATACCTGTTATTAGAGCCTCTTCCAGGAGGCTGACAAATAGACCTCATCAGACTTAAAGCAATTGCAGAGCTGTCAAATAGGCATGAATTTTAACTCCTTTTACCAGACAACTTCCACCTATCTTCCAGCCAGTGATCACTTTCTCTGATTTAAAAGTAAAAACAAAAACAAAATCTCCCTTTGCTACACGTGTCAGCTAGAGCAGATGATCTCCAAGTCTCTTGAACCAATAAGGTCATTTCTAAGTCTGGACCTTTCCATCCCATTCACCTAAATAGGAAGAGAAACAAAGGAAAAACAGTAGACCAAGCTAGTAGACCAAGTTAGAAAATATAACCTTATTTTCAAGAACTTTCAAGATTTTCAAGAAGTCTAGAAGTCCATTGGGTCCAGTCAACTGACATCCAGAGGAGTTTGCAAAGGTGCTTTGAATCCCTATGAGTGATTTCAATCTTAGATACACTGCCCCACTGCTGGCCAGTTGGGCAACACACTCTTCCTTCCTTCCTTCCTTCCTTCCTTCCTTCCTTCCTTCCTTCCTTCCTTCCTTCCTTCCTTCCTTCTTTTGTTTCTTTTTCTTTTTTCTACATTTCCTTTTTTCCTTTCCTTCTTTCTTTTTTACCTTTTTTCTTTCCTCTCTTCCTTTCTTTCTTTCTTTTCTTTTCCCCTTCCTTCTTTTCTTTCTTTTTCTCTTTCTCTTTCTTACTTCCTTTCTTCTCTTTTTCTCCCTTCCTTCCTTTTCTTTCTTCCTTTTTTCTTTCTTCATTTCTTTCCTTCTTCATTTTTCTTTCAATTTTCTTTCCCTCCTTCCTTCCTTCCTTCCTTTCCTTCTTTTTTTTCCTTTCTTCTTTTCCTCTCTCTTTCTGTTTTGGCCAGAAATCCCTTCCCAGATTTACTATTTTTTAAAATCTTTTGACCATGCAAAAGAAACCATTCTTTGCTTCATTTCTTTCTTATCTGCCTTAATCACTGAATGGGCATTGTCTTGGTCACACTGAAATCTGATAAAGACCAAGACCAAGGTCTGCCACTGCATCCAGGGTCATCTCCAGTCATCCTGATCAATATCTAACCACTGGACCCAGATGACTCCAGAGGAAAAAGTGAGACTGGTAAGTTTTTACAATCTTCCCTCATTTAAATCTAATTCACTTACATGTCATGGCATTACCCCTTTACTGTCATGGTCTCTTTGAGAATGAAGGACAAATCACAACAATAACACGTAACAACAACTTTCTACAAATCTGCATAAGAGGAGATGGATTGTTTTAATTTGTCTTTTTGTTTGTTTTCTTTGCTTAGCACAACTCCTGGCTTTTCTTTGTTTGTCACATATGAAACCCTTAAAAAATGCTTAATGAATTTAATTCTTGGGCCCCAGAGGGATGAACTAAAAACAATGGACCAAAGTTACTGAGAAGCATATTGATTTCCTAGCTGTGAGAGAGGTAATGAGTTCCTTATCACTGGAGGTCTTCAAGCAAAGCGTGGGTGACCACATATTGAGTGGATCCTAAAGTAGATGCTTGTTTAACTATCAAATGGACTAGATACCCTCTGAACTCCCTTACATCCCAAAACAAAGAAAGATAGAGAAAGAGGGAAATTTCCTAACCCTCTGGGCTTGTGGGATGAAGAGTAACATGAGTTTAGTCAGAGTTTAGTTAGGGGAATAGTGAGGATGAAAGCTGAATAGGTAAATAGAGTCCCTATGGGTGAGGCCCTCAAATGATACCTGGCTAAGAAGCCTGGCCTTTATTTAGTAGCCAGTGGAGAATCCTCTGAAGGCTTTGAACCCAAGAATGCCACAATAAAAGCTAGGTCTTAGAAAGATTTATCTTGTAGGAGTTTCCAGGATTAATCCAACTGGAGGCACTGAATCTGAAGACAGGAAATCAGTGAGGAGGCTACTGAAAGCATGTAACTTAACATTATACTTAGCATTATGTCGGCATTATGGGTTAAATATGCTTTTATATTTTGGCCTGGGAATCTAAACTCCATCCACCAATAACATCGTTTTTATGGGAAATTGTGTTCTGTCTTGAGAGACAAGAAGGGAACAGGGCATCACCCCATACCTCACCCCTGCCAGAGTCACAGAGACCTCAGGACATCCAGCATCCACTGAGAAGGGAGCATGATGGGTCAGGGATGCTTCTTGTTCCCTAGGGTTGTGTCTTGGTCCTTTGTGTAGGCAGGATGTTTATGAGTCAGAGAGGGCCTGTTTCTTGGATTTCTCTAATGGATCCAATTTATTATAACTACTCTAATGGCAATTTATTAAGTTAACTGAAATTCTTTATTATATGAAAAGATAAAAACAAATTTAGATTTTATGGTCTTTATTTTTTTAATTAGTTTTTATATTTTATATCCTTTTTATCTTTCTCTGTTTAGATTTCATTGGTTTTTATTTGTGGATCTAAACATATTTTTCTAAAGTTTTATTTATGATTATTATTCTATGCTAAAGTCATTTTCTATTATGTCTTATCATACATTGAAACACCCCTTATAATAAAGAAAATTAGTGAAGCAAAACCAATTGACATGTGGTCCCTGAGCATACAATATTCTGTACCTGTAATCACTCACTTCTCTACAACAATGAGGTAATTATATTATATTGTATTATCTGTACTCCTTTGTAATGAAAACAAATTCAGCTGGTTTTCAGGGTTGTTTTTCTTTATATTAATGAAGTCTTTATTTATGTTGTTCTCATCTTCCTCTCATCCTTTTCCATTTTTAAATTTCCATTGCTATTCTTGTTCCAAATGTACCCAATAAACTCGTAAACATACATGTATACTCACTCAGATGCCTTATCAATTCAGGAGTTCCCTTCAGTGATGCATATCACAACTCATCCATGCCTGCCCATCCTATATAATTCTTATCTACGTTTTCCTTAGAGTCCTTCACAAGGACTCCACCCAATGTGTTTGAGGCCTTCCTCACCTTTTCCTATTTTGTGAACATGTCAGGGAAATACTTTGGTTGCCAACTCTTCCATTTCCAATTCCTTAATGACATCTTTTATGCATGTTTATCTTCAGTTTTTCTTTACAGATAACAGCCTGCCCATAGCCACCAGATTGATGAGGGAAATGCTTTACTGTTACTTCCTGCCTCAATTCCTTAAATGTCTTTGTTTCGAACTAATATGTCCTCTGACTTATAAATGTAAGCACATTGGTGGGGGCTCCATGAACCATGATTTTTCTTAATAGTTATAGACTCATAAATTACCTTGAACCCAGTTGGATTACCCTTGTTTGGAGGACCTTTATGTAAATTGAGGGGTGCAAGGACTTGTAAGACATTTTTCTAGCTAAGAATCCAAATGACCTGAAATTCTAATATAACACAATGATAATAATAATAATAATAATAATAATAATAATAACAAAAATAACATTCTAATATACAATGTTTCCTTAGTATGGCTATTCTTTCTACTGATAAGGATAAAAAGTCTGCTGCAACTGAGTTTCTAGGAAGCCCAGGCCTAGGATCAGCCCACTATCTGCTCTACCACATTGCCTTAATTGTAATTAGCATATCTGTGATTTAGGTCTAATTTCAAACACAGTGGTCTTCTTACTATACCATACCATCTATATTTAACATGAAAAGAAAAAGAAAAAAGATACTTAGAAGCATGTTGACATAAGTCTCCTGCAGTAACTTTTCAGCTCAGTTTCAAAAATGAGCATATAATATGATTTAAACTTGAAAATAAGTAAGAGACTATCTCTTGGTAAGCTACATAAATTAACAGTGCCAACTACTGCATAATATTTAATTAAATATAGTGCAATGAACATCTTTTTATTGAAAAATTATAACCAACTCTTTATTTTGGGTGTGCTTCACCTTGAGAAAACTCAGTCTGTACTTGTAGCTACAGGAGATCACCACTCCAGAAGCACAGAAATCCATGAAAAGTTAAAATAAATGTTCCTATTTGTAAACTTATCCACTGATTTATTATTTTTAATGTATGGACTCTAAATACATAATTTATTCATTCTGAGTCAGGGCCAGGATAGGATGGGAAGAGTAGGGAGATTAGGTCCCTGCTGCCCTCCAGCCAAAGCTTTTATTTTACTTTTTTTATTATTATTATTATTATTATTCTCATCCAGGAACAGAAATGGTGCTTTGGCAAAAGGGGTGGCAGTGTCAAAGTACAAAGTTCTTTTTCAGGGAGACTTCTTCAAACCCCACCCTTGTGATCTCCTTCCAGTTGCCCTTTGGGCTTCTCTTTTATAATCTTCTACTGTGGTTTTGGAGGGTGGAGACAGATGCAATAGACTGGGTGTGGAGAATGGCAATGACAGGGACTTACATATCCCAGAAGTCTTTGGTAACATCAATAGTCCTGACCTTCTGTTAGCATCTGCATGGTAGCAATTGGGTGAGGAAATGGATGGAAGCACTTATTTCTGGATGGCAATTTGATTAGGGTTCATTTTTCCTTTAAGTTTCTCAAATGTATTTTCAATACAAGTATAACTCATTTTCTTGCTAAAAAGAAAAAAGAATATCCTACTTTTAAAATAATTTTTATTTTATTCTCAATTCCATATTTTCTTCCTTCCTTACTACTGTGAAGGCAAGAAAAATATAGACTATAAGGGGGAAAAAAGCAAGAAAAAAATGCTTCAATCAGCACCCTCAGTTCATTAATTCTTATTTTGGAGCTAGATAGCATATTTCATTAGGAATTGTGGTTGGTATTAATCACATTAATCATAATCACATCTAGAATCATTTAAGGAAATTAAGGATTGGATCTTTCTTTAAAAATAAGAATTGAGGGGTGGCTAGGTGGCACAGTGAATAGAGCACTGACACTGGAGTCAGGACTACCTGAGTTCAAATTCGGCCTCAGACACTTAATAATTACCTAGCTGTGTGGCCTTGGGCAAGACACTCAACCCTATTGTCTTGCAAAATAATAATAATAATAATAATAATAATAATAATAAAATAAATCATTTTTAATGACTTCTAAGTGGGGGCTAGGTGGTGCAATGGATAGAGCACTTGGCTTAGTCAGGAATATTCATCTTCATGAAGTCAGATTTGATCCAGACACTTTCTAACTGTGTGACCTTGAGTCAGTCACTTCACCCTATTTACTTCAGTTCCTCATCTAGAAAATGAGCTGGAGAAGGAAATGGCAACCCAATCTTACCAAGAAAATGCCAAGTTGGGTCATGAAGGATCAGAGAAAACTCAAAACAACCTTCAGTAGATCATCAATACTGCATGATCCAAGACTTTTGATTCAAGACTCCCTTTGTCGAGAGTAGTCTTTTCCTGGGAGCAGGACCTTCACTTCCAAGATAAGAAGACAGTGACCTTACTTCCTAGACAGTTGCTATAACAAGAATTTGATAAACACCAAGTGAATCCATCCTATTAGGGATTTAAGATCATTGGAAAAAAAGATAGAGATGTAGAAAGTGTCCCTCACAGGAAAAATGAGAGTGAGACAAGGGGAAACTGCTGATTGGGCTGTTTATTTACCTTTCTTCAAATATTTATACAGCAGGCTTCCAGGTTAAAAGCACTTTACTGTCATTAGCTAATTGCCTCTCCTGAGCTACTGAGCCCCAGAGAAAGGCTATGTGTTGAAACAGAGTTTTCTCTGAGAACCTCATAGAGGAGGAAAAGCATTTCGATATCATTGATTAAGGGAGAATGAACAAGTATTTATTAAACCCCCATTATGTGTGGGCACTGTGCCAAGACCTTAATAAATATTAACACATTGATTCTCACAACAGTCCTGTATGATAGCTCCTATTATTATCTCTATTTTCTAACTGAAGAGGTTAAATGACTTGCCCGGGGTCATATGTCTGAGTCAAGATTTGAATTAAGGCCTTCCAGATTCCAGACCTGTCTCTTTTGCCCAGCTGCCCTCAGTCATAAGCCAGTACAAAGTGTCCAAAAGTTAGCAAGGAGGTCAAACTTAAAATTATTGATCAGTCACTGGCACTGAGCAGGACTTGGAGGGGACAAACAAAAATCAAAACCAGTTCCTGCCATTGGTAGCTTGTATTCTACTTGGGGAGGAAACATGTATAAATGGAAGCCCCAGGAATTGGGAAAGTCTCCTTCAGAAGGCATCACTTGAACTGAATCTTTATGAGAAGCAGATTCTAAGAGAGGAGTATTCCAGGACAGTCAGTGGAAAGATGCCAAGATGAGTTGGGTACCTGATGGTTACTCCTCTTTTCAAAGTTCTAGTGAGAATCCTGTGAGTGCCTGTATTTCTAACACTTGATCATGACCCCCAGTTACTGGACTTCCCCATTTACACATCAGTCAGTGGTCTCAATTCTTTAGCAAAAGGCATTTTGCTCAAATGGAGTAACAAGGAACAGTAGTTTCAAAGCATTTTCCACCAACACCAGGAGGGCCCCCATCTACAGAAACACAAAGTCCTTTGGAAGAAAAAGGAGGGATAATGTTTTGCTGATTTTTTGGAGGCAATTGGGATTAAATGACTTGCCCAGGATCATACTGCTAATAAGTGTCTGAAGCTGAATTTGAACTCAGGTCTTCCCTGAAGGGAGTGCAATGATAGTGAGTTGTACTCATAACCCTAGAAAGTAATTCATAAGCTTAATTTGACAGCCTCAATAGTAGGGCATTGGTGATATGAAAGCTGTTCCTCCTGTTGATGGATTGGGCCTGGAAGGATGACCAATTGCTGGGCAGTGCCAGGAAATCTACACTAGTGCAGACAGGGCCAGGCAGACCATTCTGCTATTGAAAAGGAGACACTAATCTGTGCCAGGCAGATTGCTCAGGCACTGGGCTCTGGGGTCTCTACCAAATAACTCTGCTAGATGACTCCCTCTTCAGGGGTAGTTGCAGTCATGTCTTTGGCTGGGTGGTTCTGGGAATCTCTTCAGCTGGAGTTACAGTAATCTCTTCAGCACTAATGCCAAAGAGCTCTGTGAGCTAGGACAGCATCTTTAGTTTAAAATCAGTAGCAACCCCAGCAAATAAAAAAAAATAAAAAAGTAAAAAGATCAACAGCAACCTCTTTCCTTGGATACCAGTTGTTTGTCTCCCCCCCCCCCCCAGGCTTGAGATGGGAGTTTTTCTCTTCTTCCTTCCACAATTTTTTCTTGGCTCTTTTAAAAGCCCCTTCCCAGGGACAGAACCAAAAGCACATTGAACACATTAACAACACTGTGAGTCAATCACCCTTGATGGATGCAGCTCCTCTCAATATTCGGACAGCTAGAATAACCCTGGTATGGACAATGCTATCCACATCCAGAGAAAGAAAAAACATAGCACACAAACAAAACCAAAAAAAAAAAAAAAAAACCCTACAGAATCTGAATGAACACTACCTTCCCTCCCCCTCTTTTTTTTTGGCAAGGCAATGGGGTTAAATGACTTGCCCAAGGTCTGAGGCCACATTTGAATTCAAGGCCTCCTGACTCCAGGGTCGTGCTCTATCCATTGAGCCACATAGCTGCCCCTGCTACATTTTTAAAAATTTCTCTTATGTTTTTCCTTCTGTTGCATGATTTTCTTTCTTTTCCCTTAGTCCTAATTCCTCAAACAGAAAAAGACTAATCTGTAAACACATTAAACATAAATTATATGTACAATGTTCACCAGACTGTTCGCTGCTGAGGAGAGGGGGTGGGAAGGGAGGGTGGAAGGAAATCATGTAACTTATAATTATACATATGCATGTGAATGAATGCTGAAAACCTTTCATAACATGTAATTGGAAAAATAAAATAGCACTTGGGAAAAAATAAATAAAAGCCCCTTCCCACTTTAAGCTACTTCTCTTTCCTTAGATGGATTTCTTAAAATCCATTTAATTCTACCACCCATACTCCTTTGGTGATCATATGTAGATTTGGCTCTGGACAAAGGCATAGATGCGGTAGGCAAGTTTATTATCTCACTGGCCTCTTCATATACAATTGAATTGTTCATGCCTCTATCCTTCCTAGAGTAGAGGCTGGCTATTTTATATCTGAAGACCTTCCAGATCTTTATTTTTTTTTCTTGCTGACATCTCATCCTGAGTATCCTTTCCTACATCTCGTAACGTTGGTTATAAACAGCTTTACGTGCCAAGCAAAGGAGTTTGTATTTGATTGTGGAAGCAATAGTAAGCCTCTGTAGTTAGAATACAAAGTTCTGAACTGAAAAGAACCTAAAATATTTAAATGGTTTGCCCAGAGTCATACAAGTAGTGAGTGATAGAGATAGGTCCTCTAACAGGTCCAGACTACCTCCAATGGTAAGACTTGTCCCTTTAAGAAAATCTCTTTAGGGGTGGCTAGTTGGCACAGTGGATAAAGCACCAGCCCTGGAGTCAGGAGTACCTGAGTACAAATCCAGTCTCAGACACTTAATAATTACCTAGCTGTGTGGCCTTGGGCAAGCCACTTAACCCCATTGTCTTGCAAAAACATAAACAAAATCTCTTTGGAGACAATGTGGATGAATTGGAGAGGTAGAATATTTGATGTGGGGACCAGCTGAAAGATGACTGAAAGTATCTAGGCAAGAAATGATATGGGTCTAAGCTAGTGGCTGAGTAAGAAGAAAAGAGGTGTATGTGAGAAATGTTGAGGACATAGATTTGACTCAATAATTACAACTTCAAAGGAAATGAAACAAGGACTTCATAAAGGAGGCAGATTTTCCTCTAAATGCAAAATATTGGCTATACTATATATAATATCTGTATCTGGTCTTATATCATATTTTAAGGAAGTATTTAAAGATGAAATCCACAAGATATATAGTATTCCAATTGAGAGAATGCATGATGTGGACTCAACCAACAGTTGTGATACTGGAATGGAGAAAAGCTACAAGAAATCTTTACACTTGGGAACCAGGGTAATTAGTCAATCAATTAATCAACACACATTTAAGCACTTGCTATTTACAAGGCAGCACACTAACCATTAGCATATAAAATGAATTGAAAAAAAGACCCCTACCCTCAAGGAGTTTTCATTCTAATGGGTCAGACAATATGTGTATTAAAAGACTTGGGCCAGATGGACAGAGAGTAATCTTATAGGCATCCAAATACACAAGGAAGTTCAGAGGGAAAGAAACCTGCAGCTGGAGGGACTGGGAAAACCCAACAACCTGCAGAAAATAGGAACTGAAGAGTATCAACAGGAGGCCAAGCTCCTGGCCTTAACTCCAAGTGGTGTGTGGTGCCCTCTACTGGTTTTTGATGAACTATTTTGTTTGAAAGTATTAGGGGTTTTTTTTGGATACAGTGATCCTAGATTTGGGGTTAAATAGGTCATTTGAACAGTCTTCAATTCACAGCCAATGAAATGACAGCCCACAAAGGTTAATTGACTTTCTAAAGAGCACACAAACCTCGTTTCTTTAATTAAAATTTTGACCAGAATATGAAGGAGTTGTTTAGTCTGGGTGTGTGGGTGCATAGGTGGGTGTCTGGGTGTGTGGTCTTTTCCTTGCCTAGGATCAAATACCAACTTGTTGGCTTGGCATTGAAAATCCTTCACAATCTGTCTTCTTGACCTCCCCACTCCCATCTACCTTGCCAGGTTTATTTGAGCTTACTTTTCTCCTCTCCATGTCTGTGTTTCAATCAGATTGAACTATAGTTATTTCTTGAATTCTACACTCCACCTTCCTTGTATTGGCACAAGCCACCCAGATCCCAAATGCTTGACATTCAATGCTTTATTTTTGCTTCTCAGAATTCATTGGCATGCATAGTTTGTGGTCCAGGTGAACCAGACAGTATGAGAAAAACCTGATGTTCTTTTTTTAGGACTCAGTCTTCCCACAAAGTATGAACCCAGTTCACATGAGCCACTTAGTACCTTAAGAATGCAGTCCCATGCTATTTAGTAAATCAAAAAAAATATTGATAGTAATCAATAAAATGAATTGCGATAGTTCAGGGCTCTAGTGAATCCAATGGAGGAATTAACTCAGTCTCTGAATACTTTATATGACCTATGATTATATGTAACTCACATAATGTCACATTAATAGCGCATATAAAAAAATTCAGATTTATAGGTTATTCTGCTTCCCTGAACTCTGCAAATTTCAAATACGAGACCCTATAAAGTTTTGCATAAATTTTAAAGTTCTATAGAAATGAAAGCTATTGCCATGATGGACTATGATGTCCACAATTTCATCCACATTTCGTTTTGAAACTTGTATTTCATTTTTGGTTTGGTTTTGTTCTGTGAAGGAAAGACTAGTAATGCAAGCCTATTTATGTAAAGGAGATTCCTATGAGGGAAGAGTAGATGAAGTGATTGCTGAAATCTGTTCCATTCTCTTCAAAGGTTATAATATTTTGGTGGTCTTATGAATCACAGAATGCAGCAGTGTTGAGGACTAGGGCATTGCTAGTCTCTCATTCTATGCTGCTTTTGAGTTTTTATTATGTCTTTACTTATAATTAATCCTTAAGGGACACTTGACAATTCCATAGAATCCAGACATCTTGATGTGGACATTATCTTGGCCAGTCTGAGCTTGAACAGGTATCCCCTGAACAACACTGCAGGACAAGTGGTGGGTCATCCAATCCATTTGAACAGCTCAAAGGGCTGATAAGCTGCTGCCTTCCAGACCCAGATACTATATGACCCCTTTCAAATACTTATAGACAGAAATCTTTAGCTAATCTAATCCAAATTTATCAAGTTTTTTTTAAATTTCTACTTCATAAGTGACCTCAGTTCAGCCAGGATTGCAGTCATCTGTTTCTAGCTTCTGTCCTTGCCCCAGAATGTTCCCTGAGATTCCTACATGAGACCCTACCGTGCTTATACAGTGAGCAGTGTCATCCACCAGATCCAGTCATCTGGCCCAATGCTCTTATACATGGGGCTTTTCCTGGTCTTTTGTTACTAGCTACCCTGCCACCTGTGTCTTGTCCTATATCTTGGTTCCAGAGGCTTCTCCATTATTCCAGTAATTATCTCCCATGAAATCCATCTCATTGCTGCTTCCAGACTAATAACTAGACCTTATATTCTCCTGCTTCTTCCTGCTGTGAGGTAAGCCTCATGGGACACAACATTGCCTACAAGATGTTTGAATCTAGGAGCAGCTAGATGGTGCAGTGAATAGAGCCCAGACCCTGGAGTCAGAAGGACCTCAGACTCTTAATAATGACCTAGCTGTGTGACCTTAGGCAAGTCAATTAACCCCATTGCCTTGCAAAAAAAAAAACAAATAAAAAAACAAATAAAAATGGCTATTGGCTCAGAGCTTTGCCTCAGTTTCTTTTATTGGCAATTGGATAATTTTGGACCCTATAATTTATAGAATTGCTATCTTCATTTGTTCCTTCATTTCTTTAGTCTTAGATCCTGAATCAGCATCATGGGCTGTACTTTTGAATAGCCAGCTCCTTTTGTCTCACCTTTGATTACTAAATGATTCTCCTAACCTCTGCCTCTTGAGCTCTTGGAAGTTCAGACCACCATTTCTTCTATAGCATTTTACATCAGAATATTAGAGACCTTGGAGCCCTTGAGCTTGGGTTGTGGTCTGAGTGTGGCCTCTGCTATGCCCTATGGTTTCAAAGGTTCCTGCTATGGGATTTGAACTACCATGAAACATTTTTGAGGTCCTGCTTCCAGATTCAATGTCTTGGATTGTACTGGGAAGCTCAGTCTTGTTTGCCTACATAGGCACTGGCTTTTCTGGTAGCCCCAATTTTGATTGTCTTTGGATTTCTGGCCTCAGTTTTTGACCCCTTACAGAAACTTATCATTGTATTTTTGATCATTCTTTGGTCTTATGCTATTTTTTTTTTTACCAAAGTAGGTATTTTGGAGCTGCTTCTATTAGGGTAGCAATAGAGACTGAAGTCTTTTAGGACTCTTTTTCATCTCATTTTTCAAAGCAAGGAGAAGTAGTAGATATTTCTCTCCTGTCCACCACACCAGGTGCACTGGCAGCTTGTAATAGAGGAACATGGCAGTAGGAAACATGCATATCTAGGCAAGCTTGAAACCAGGGGAATTCCTCTTCTGACTTTTTTTTTAAATTTCATTTTTAATTTGCATTTGTTTACATCTATATTTGTGTTTTTTCCCATCTTCTGAGTGCCCTTCTGTGGAGAAAATAAACTGCTGTCCTATACCTTATATCCATATTACATATTAAGATCCTTTTCTAAAGTCCCATTACCCACAATGCAAGAAGACTTTAGATATAAATCCTAAGCTCTATTTTAGACATTTTATTAAAAGAATCCAGATATGTTTATAAATGAGCCAAAGAAAATGGTATGTTCCTATGGGAACAAGTTCTCCAGTAAACCTTGGCCACATGAGCCCAGAACTGTTGATGGGAGACCCAGACCTGAGAATTTGGGAAAGGTTGAGTTTGCGATCCATGGGGGACCTACAGTTGAATGCCCAGAAACCGTTTGGAGCTGTGAGACTAAAGTTTTGGGGAGATGATGTTTATTTTGTAGATTTAGAAGTTGGTGCTGTCTGCTCTTTTTAAGTAGTTCATAACCCCAGGGAAGTGATACCATGACAAGCACATGAACTGAATTTGAAAGAGTGCTAAGGCACCAGTCTCACTTTCTCCTTCAGAACCATCTGGGTTCAGAGTCCAGATATGAATCAGGACAACTGGAGATAGCTCTGGATGTGAGGCTTCAGGGATAAGTGATTTACCCACGGTCAAACAGCTAGTAAGTGGCAAGTATGTGAGGCTGGATTTGAACTTGTGTCCTGACTTCAAGGTCAGTGCTCTATCCACTGTGTGCTACCCAACTGCCCAGATTTATAAGTAATATGCATAAAGAAGACAGTCAAAACCTATTTCAATAGTGGTTCCTACTGAAATCACTAAGAGGGAGCATATGGAGAGAAAGAGAAGGGCCAGGAAAGATTCCTAGGGAATACCCGACAATGGAGTATGCTTGATGACAGAGATGAATCTATGAAGTAGAAAGAGAACCACAATGAGAAGCATCATAAAACATTAGGGAGGGTTGATAAGAGTTGTTGATATGAACATAATTCATAGAAAATGAAGCATAAATGATAATCACTTTATAAAGTGATTCACCTTGCTATTAATCAAAGAAATGCAGACTGAAATAATTCAATACCTTTGATCAGTAATGCTATTGTTGAGCATTCTCCATAAAGAAGTTGGAGGGGGTGGTCTTAATTTTTTTCTATGTCATGCATGGATTTCTTTGGCAGTCTACTGAAACCTATGAAATCCTTCTCAGAATAAGGTTTGTAGATGCATAAGGCAGAATGCATGGATTATAAAGGGAATAAATGTCTGTCCCAAATTTAAAAAAAAAAAGAGCTACCTATCTCTTCAAAGATTTTCAGTGTTAAGTGTAATTGTAAAAATCTGGAAGCAGCATATATAATCTGTGGAGAAATGATAAGTCATGGTACATCACTATAAAAGAAGATTATAATAATAGCTAGCATTGTATCTTACTTTAAGGTTTACAGATTACTTAAAAATATTATCTCATTTTATCCTCACAACAATCCTGAAATGTAGGCACTATTTACGATTTTTTTTTATAGTTGAGGAAACTGAGGTAGCTAAATTTTCAAATCTTGGAAGTGTCTCAGTCTAGACTTGAACTTTCTGACTTCAGATCAAACATACCTGTTTGATACCATCTACCTGTTTTTTTGGTTTTGTTTCTGCCTCTTTTTTTACTCTCATTGTCTGTATCTCTGTCTCAGACTCTCTTCTCTCAGACTTTATATTATCTTCACTTTCCTCATTCTTAAAAATGAAAGGACTGGAGTAGATGACCTGAATGGGGTTAATTCCTGGCAGGGTAAGAGGCATGGGAGATACTTCAGGGAGACTAAATAAATAATTCAATAAACTAGATTAGGAAATGTGTACAGCAGAGGGTGAGTTGGTCTCCAGGGGCCTTCTCTGAGAGCATGAATCTGGAGATGCCCTGAGGAGACAACTCAAGCTCCATCACACACATCTTCTACAGACAGAATGCTTTTCATATATGGGTATTACTGTTTTCCAAATGTTAGTAAACGTGAGTGAGAAATTCAGCGTACTAAATTCATGGTAGTTTTTTTTATCATTATGTATTTTCTCAAAAGTGAAGTCAGTTATCATGAACTACAACATTTCTAGAGGAATCACTTGTATTATAATGCTTTGTATGCCTTCATTTGTCTGACTACCTTTGCATGTTAGAAGTTCCTCTGGTGCAAAAAAGTGTTTTACATCATTTTGTATCCCCCTGGCACTTTGGAATGTACTAGACAATTATTAAATGTTTTGGGGCTGATAGGGTGTAACGTTTCTGTTTATACAAATATACACATACACATATATATGTACATTATATATATATTATACATATAGGTATGAAAATATCATGAAGGCAAATATCAGGGAGGATAAATAAATAATTCTATAAACTACATCAGGAAACTCGGTGCCACAGTGGATACAGCTTGAGCCTTGGAATCAAGAGGACAGGAGTTCCAATCAGTCCTTGGATACCAGCTGGGTGACCTTGGGCAAGTCGCCTCACCCTGAAGGCCTCCGTCCAGGGCCCTCTCCAGATCCCTATCCAGCCACTGGGCCCAGATGCTCTGGAGGGAAAGTGAGGCCGGGGACTGAGCTCGGAGGCCCCTGGCTCTAATCTAGTTCGCTCGCTGCTTGTCCTGACATCACCTCCATGATGTCATGGCCTAGCTCACGCTTGTCATGACATCATCTCCCCGACGTCATGGTCTAGTTCACGCTTGTTCTGACATCGCCTCCATGATGTCTGTCGTGGCCTAGCTCACGCTTGTCATGACATCACCTCCCTGACGTCATGGTCTAGTCCACGCTTGGCATGATGTCATGGTCTCCTGAAGCCCCTGCCTCATCCTCCTGGGCCCACACCCGCAGCTCCCGCCCGGGCCCTCCCTTGTGCACGTGGGCGCCGCCGCGGTCCCAGAGACCCGGGGGAGCATCACGGGGGGTAGAAGCGGGATTTGAACCCGGGCCTCCAGATTCCGGGCCCCGCGCATGCCCGTGGCCTCGGCGGCTCTCCGGGGGGCCGCTCAGGGGCACCGGACTGGAGGAGGCAGCGCGGCCCGGCCTGCCTCGGGGCGCCCCGCCCCCTCCTTCCCAGGCGCCCCCGCGCGCCCCGCCCCCGCCCCTCTAGCTCTGGCACTCGCCTGCTCCCCGCCCCCGGGCCCCGCCCCCTCCACGCGCATCTCCGCCAATCGCGGGCCGCGCCGGCCCGGTGACCCCTTCCGGCCCCGCCCCGCCCGCCCCGCCCCGCCGGCCTCATTGTTGCGGGAGGCGCCCGAGGTGAGCGCGTCCTCCCGCGCCGCCTCCGCCCCCCCGGCCGCCCGCAGCGCGGCCCCCCGGCCCGACGCGCCCGCCATGGACTACGACGAAGGTGAGGCCCCGGCGTGGCGGCGCGGGACCCCCCGGGCCGCCTGTGGACGCCGCGGCTGCGTGGGGGGCTGCGCCCCGCGCCCGGGCCTGGGCCGCCCGGGGAGGGGGCGGGGAGCGGCCTGCGGCCGGGGGGGGGCGCGGGGGGGGTCACACACGTCCCCCCAATACACGGCTCACAAGACATCCGCCCAGGACACGGGTCCGG
The DNA here is from genome assembly GCF_037893015.1 of Macrotis lagotis. Lineage (NCBI taxonomy): Eukaryota > Metazoa > Chordata > Mammalia > Peramelemorphia > Peramelidae > Macrotis > Macrotis lagotis. The sequence continues at coordinate 38,148,863 of NC_133659.1, read as the reverse complement.
CGCGGGGGGCGGGGGGCGGGGGCCGAGCCGGCGGGCAGGGGGCGCCCTTCCCTTCCCGTTCTTACTGTGTGGCGCCCGGTGGCAGTGCCAAGGGGCAAAGCCTGGTCTGCGGCCCGCCGCCTCGTGTTTGGGTCGGTGGGTGCGGCAGCGCCCCCGCGGCTGCCTTCCTGCACCGCTCCCCCTGCAGCGGCCCTGGCACTGCCCGCCGGGCTGCCCCGCGGTGCCACTCGGGCCAGGTTGCTCAGATTGGGGGAGCAGCTGAAACAAAGCGCCCTTCGCTGCAGCCTTGGTGGCCGAGCCGCCCAGTCCTGCGTGGGGTAACGTTTTAGTGTTGTGCTCTGCTCACAGCCCCCAGCTTTTAGACATTTTCCAAAAAAGGGGGGTATTAATATACATTTGAATTTCCCTTAGGCTCCCTGCCTGCCTTTCGTTGAAATTTTCTTAAAATAATCAGCAAATGAAGGGTGGCCTAAGAGAAGGACCTGAGACAATAAACAAATCTTCCCATTATTGGCCTCTGAATCACCAAAAATTTGACTCTTCTAATGATTTTTCTAGGAGGAAAAAATTTCTGTTGTCTGCTTGAAAATGTTATTATCTGGTAAGAAAGAAAGAAAGGAAAAATAATTTTTCCTGATTTTCTTTTGCATTGAAAGGGAAAAAGTAGCAGGTTCATTGAAAAATTACTTTTTAATCTGTCCTCTTGTGATCATGCTTTAAATTAATACTTAATCTAAGGGTGTGTCAGGGAATGCAATAGCAGAATTTATTAGGTGAGGTTTTTTGAAGTATGCTTTTTTGGCATATTCATTGGCAAGGAGCTCTTATTTAATCTTTTATATGAAGAACTACTTTGCTCCGTGAATATTCCGATGATGAAAGCTAGATGTGGGTAGAGTTAGGAGTACTTTTTGGAGATGAGCCTGAGTCCAATTGTAGTTTTAGTACCAAGTCAGGCTAAGTACCATTAAATGACCAGTTTATTTTTGTAAGTTTAGAATTGGGAGAGTCCTCAGAAATCATCTAGTCTATGGGAAGTTAGTAACATTTCTTGTGTCATGTACTTCTTTGGCAGTCTGGTAAAGCCTATCTCTGGATGGTTTTTAACTCAAGCAATAAAATACGGAGGATTACAAAGGAAATCAAATTGAAATGGTATTCAAAATATCAAAAGCAAAAGCTTACAGGTCCAAAGTTAAAGATCCCTGATCTAGTCTGACCTCTCTTATTTGACCCATCATGAAATGGAAAGGTAAGCCAGAGATCTTGACAAGATAATGACTTGCTTCAAATCTCACAAGGATTAAATAATAAGGGCAGCTATCTGTGAGAGACTCAATACTCTTTTCTTAGTTGGTATTCATAAAACTAATAAGTGTGATATTTCTTTGCTTTAAGATGGAATGGAGTATTTTGAATTGTAGTCATCTAATAGCTAGGTTAAGACAAAGTCTTAGAACATTAAGTACAGTTTAAGTGGAATAGAAATTTAGAGAATAATATGTTGACCGTTTTAAAATTGCTTTAATTCCAGGGTACTGCCCTTTGTCACTAAAAAATTACCTCTCCTTGCTTTCAGTTGTTTTACTATCAGGTAATGAAAATAATTTTGTGATGTTATATGCAGAATTTCAATTCAGTTGTACAAAATTTATTGATCTACTCTGCAGGGTACTTGAAGGAGATAACAAATCTGAATGAGAAAATCAGTGACCGAACTTAGAACATTCCAATGTGATTAATATAATAAAAATGCCCCACTAGGGCAGGAAAAACAATAATGCATTGCCAAAGCCAATATAATTAGCTATTTACTTACATAATGTTCATAATGAGCCTTAGCTGCATCAGTGTATTGTGTATCTGTGAGAGAGAGAGCGAGCACCCACAATTTTGTGCAAACACATGTACTCCAGTATTACTTGACACATTGTGTTAAAACTAAAACCTAAAGAGAGATTTGTGTTTAAAGCTTTCATTTCTTGTTGACTGTCTTTGTGGATCTCAGGCAAGTCTTGTAACTTTCTCAACTGAAAAGGGGAAACTATACCAGGTACTCCCCATAGATTGTATTTAGAGGCAAGACTGGTTTCATTACTGCAGGAAACTCCCTGTGGGATAACTCTTGTTCGATCTAAGCAAATTATTTGCCACGATGGGCTACTTAGTTATGTCAGAGGCAACTCTGCCTGACTCCAAAGCTGCTGTCCACTCAATAAATGATGCATCTAACAATGTGTTATAGAGTGTTAGCAACTTTGCAGACACTTAACCATCAAGTGTTGTTATAGTGGTATTATTTTTTGCTAGGGGAAGTATGTAATTTTTAATAATATTTAATATTAATATTTAACAATATCAGAGAAAATCATTGCAAAATTCCCCTCCCCCAGTTTTCAACTTTAAAAAAATTTTAGTTATATTGATTCTGCAAATGCAAAATCTTTTAATTTTTTAATTTAAATCTTTTAATTAAAATTATCCACTTTGCATTTTGTAATTCTTTTTATCTTTTTTTAGTCCTAAATTCTTCCCTGATCTGTAGATTTAGCACAGTGTCTACCACATAGTAAATGCTTAATGCATGCTAGGTTGAATTCTTTTCATCTTCACATCTTAAATGACTCATTTCAATAAAGTATGTGCAAGGCATAGTCTGGGGATTTCAGCTGATTTCAATTCAAGCAGTGTTTATTAGAATTATTATTAAATTATTAAAATCCCTCTTATGGGGATGCTGTATAATGGAGTGAAACTAACTTGAATCAGCAAGGTCTGGGTTCATATTCAACCTCAGCAGGGTTAGTAAACCCACTTCATTTTCCTCACTCTAAAATTAAACTGCTGTTTGTGTCTGTCTCTAGCCTTCTCTGTTTTGGCTCCAGCCACCTACAGGTTAGAGACTGGTTTGAGCCCAGTTGACAGGATCAGCCTTGACACTCAAACTTATCAGTACCTTCAGTACCCACCACTATTCTGATTGATGGGCTGGATTTTGGAGTAAAGAGCTCCTCCTACAACCTCTGTTGAAAGAGGGCACTTAGGCCTTTCCCATCCATCTGCACTCATTTGGACAGAATTTATTTCATTAGGGACCATGCTAAATATTTTTTCTGCCCCTGTCAGCTTCCCTTTTTGTGATGTCTTTCCTCATTAGATTGTAAGCTCTTGGAGGGCAGACTGTCTTTTTTGTATTTGTATCCCTAGCACTTAGCACATAGTAGGAGCTTAATAAAAGTTTATTCACTGTCTAACATTGCCAAGGGAGGGAAAATCTAAGATCAGATCCATGTGGGGATGGATATAGTCTGAGAGTAGAAGATTAACCAGTTAAGGAAAAGGATTAGTCAGACAAATATCATCTATTACACATTCTAAAGCAGTGATTGGTTTTTTGTTAGGCTTTTAGGCTTATTTTGCATCTTTAAAAATGATAAGATTGATTTATTTATTAAAGATTATCAAGCAAAATATTGTGAAACCTTTGGGAAGCAAATCATCTGATATTTACAAACTCCTGACCTTTATATTATTTTACTTATCTAAGCTTACCACATTATTTATACATTTCTTTTACAACAAATAAGCACACAGGTTTTACTTAGTTTAATGCAGCTGCAACCTGAACATCACCCATCAGTGTGTTCTTTTTCTATATGCTTGCTTGCCCTTATTCCTGTATATCCTTTGTAAAATGATCATAAATATGCTGGGTGCATATTTAAAATTTTTTTTAAATGTATAGATAACCTTTATGTCATTGAGCATATCACCTGTTCTTTAATCATTTTTTTGCTCTTTCATGTGACTTCTCAGAATTAAAGGCACTGTATAAGTTTTCAAAGTCAGTCCAAGCCCCTTTCTCTTTTTTGTGTTAAGTCCTGAACCCTTTTTATTGTTCACTTTGTATATTGACCTAGCTTTATGGTGCATCCATCTAATTACATATTGACTAAAGTTAGAATTTTCAACACAGCATTAACTGTATGCTTTTTCCTCTGTGATTATGGATTTGGAGATGCAATGTGATATACTTGCTTGTCATTAAAAATGTGACTTCTAATTCTGCTTCCTTTCCAAGTAGCTGTGGCAGAAATCACTGAGATATATTATTTCAGCTCACTTAGTCTTTTCTGTCTTATCTGTAAAATGGATATAACAGCAAGATGAATTTTTTCAAAGTTTAATGAGGTGATATATAATGAGATAATGTATGTAAAAACCTTTCTAAACCTATAAACTGTTATCTCATGTTAGGACTTTGTTAAGTCAGAGGGCTTGGCTAATCAATTAATTCATCATTATACTAGATAATAATAGGAGATCATTATGGGAAATCCTCTTTCCATTTGGTGATTGCCTTTGACATTGGCAGACATCTTTGACACCTTTTTTATGCCTCATTTGATATAAATTATCAGAAGATCACTACATTTATTTGTTCAGTTTCATTTTTCAAGTAAAGTTTGATTTTATTGTGTGTTTGGGAGATACCTTGTTAGAATATTAAAGCACTTTGTTGTTGTAAATCAAATGAATTTTTATAGTCACATTGGATCTTTTAATTCCTTGTTCCAGTTAATTTAAGTTATTATAAAAATGATTTGTTAGAACAGCATTTGTAAAAGGCTACTTTTTTAAAAATTTAGATTAATATATAACTCTTCTTTTTCTTTCTTTTTTTAAAAATTTATTTAAGGCAGTGGGATTAAGTGACTTGTCCAAGGTCACACAGATCGGCAATTATTAAGTGTTTGAGGTTGGATTTGAACTCAAGTCCTCCTGACTCCAGGGCTGGGATGCTAAACTGCACCACTTAGCTGCTCCAGATAAAACTTTTTTTTTGGCAAGGCAGTGGGGTTAAGTGACTTGTCCAAGGCCACACAGCTAGGTAATTATTAAGCATCTGAAGCTGGATTTGAACCCAGGTACTCCTGACTCCAGGGCTGGTGGCTCTATTCACTGCGCCACCTAGCCGCCCTCAGATATAACTCTTAAAGCATAAACCTAAAGCTTAGATTTGGCCACTGCATCTGTTAATTAATATCCAGTAGCGTACTGTTATTTCCAAGATAAAGTATTATAAAATTTTCTTTTTGCATTTAAAACCCTTTACAAAGGGCACTTCCTACCTTTCTAGTCTTCCTCAACTTTAATGCCCTCCTTCAGTCTATAATCCAACTATACTTGCCTTCTTCCTGTCCTCTGATTCTAACCCTTATGTCTGTACCTTTGATCTCATTTGTAATGTTTTGATCCAGTAAAATATACTCATTTCACACACAAGGATATTAAAATCCAGTTTATATGACTTCTCCAAGGTCGTCCAGCTACTAATTAAAATAATTAGATCCTCTGATTTCAAATTTAAATCTCTTTAAAATGATCAAAAACTATCAAAAATATTCAATATTATTAATGGCAGTCATTAAGCTCCACCTATAATAAAGGGATGCTCTGTAACCATAGGCAGTGAGTGGAAGGCCATCTATGTTGTGCCAGGCACAAAACTGTATGCCTTCCCCTCCCCCCCTCCAAAAAAACTCCCTAGAAGTCCAGAAATCCTGTCATTATCATTTTTTTTCTCTTAAGATTAAGACTAATAGCCTTGTCCTCTTCAGGGTCCTCTTTTAAAATGCAAAGACTTCTACCCAGAGGTGAAGACAGAGAACATTCCAGAGAAGGAGGACAGTTCAAAGGTATAGATCTAGAGCATAGAGGCAGAATGTCTTTATCATCTTAGGAAACATACCTAGTGATATTATTGCCAGGTAAAAAGATCTTCAGTTTTATAACTCTTTGGGCATAATTCCAAAATTATGCTCTCCAAAATGGGCAGACCAATTCACAGTCCTACCAAAAGTGTACTAATGTCCCAATTTTTCCATATCCCCTTTATTTGTCATTTTCCCTCTGTAAGATATCTCAAAATTGTTTTTTTATTTAAATTTATTTTTTAATTCTCATTTTGTACAAATGTTTTTTTACATTAATAAAATGTTCTTGTTTACAAGTAAACAAAATACCCCTCCCCCCATGAATATAGATAAACTTGCTTGGGCGAAAAAAGTAAAGGGGAGAGAAAAAAATTAAAATAAAAAAAAATAATAGTAATAATTCTAGGTATGGCCAGGTGGCGCAATGGACAAAGCACCAGCCCTGGAGCCACAAGCACCCGAGCCCACATCCAGCCTTGTAAACCCAACAATCACCCAGCCGTGTGACATGCAAGCCACCCCAACCCCACTGCCCTGCAAAAACCAAAAAGAAGGAAAAAAAAAGACCCAAAATAAAATAAAATAGTAATAATAGTAGGGGTGGCTGGGTGGCAGACAGAGCATTGGCCCTTGAGCCAGGAGCATCTGGGTCCAAATCCGGCCCCAGACACCCAAAGATCCCCCTGCTATGTGGCCGCAGGCAGGCCACCCAACCCCATTTGCCCTGCACCCTCCACCAAATAATTATAACAAAAATTGTGCTTCAGTCTTTGTTCCAACACCAACAACTCTGTCAGGGGTGGATCACATTCTTTATGATATGTCCATCACAAAAGTTCCATATTTTTCCAACGTTGCCATTGCTGATCACAACTCCCTCCTTTCTTATTTCTCCATTACCATGTACTACATTTTCTCTCTCCTTTCACTCTGACTCTACTGTAGGGTCGCTGAGTGGCGCGGCAGACAGATCCCTGGTCCTGGGGCCAAGAAGCCCTGAGTCCCCCTACCACCCCTTAGGCCCAGAATCCACCTGGCCCTATGGTCCTGGGCAGGCCTTCCAATCCCAGCCCCTTGCAAGAAGTAAAAAAGAAAATGTGTTATATCTGACCACTGTCCCCCCATGGTCCATCCTCTCCTCCTTTATTCACATCCCCACCCCTTCCCCCCTGCTCCCCCCCTCCTTCTTACTCCAAATGTCTATACCCCATTGAGTATATGTGCTGTTTCCTTTCCTAGCCATCTCTGATGAGAGCAAGGTTCCCTCATTCCCCCTTGCCTCCCCCCTTCCATATCATTGCAATAACTCATTGTAATAAAAAAAAAATCTAATGTGAAATATCTTGGACTATTCCCCTCTCCTTTTTCTTTCTCCCATTCCATTTCCCTTTTTTTCTATTGACTCCATTTTTACATCATATTTTATCTTCGAATTCAGCTTTCTCCTGTGCTTCAACTATAAAAGCTCTATCTGCCTGCTCTATTAACTGAGAAGGTTCATATTAGTATTATCAGTGTCATTTTTCTATGCAGGAATACATATGCAGTTCATCCTCATTAAGTCCCTCATATTTCCCCCCTCTCCTCCAATCTCCATGCTTCACCTGAGTCCTGTATCTGAAGATCAAACCTTCTGTTCAGCTCTGGCCATTCCAAAAGGAACCTTTGAAATCTCCCTGGTTCATTGAAAGTCCATCTTTTTCACTGGAAGAGGACATTCAGCCTTGCTGGGTAGTTCATTCTTGGCTGCATTCTAAGCTCTTTTGCCTTCCGGTATATTGTATTCCAAGCCCTACGAGCTTCCAGTGTAGTTGCTGCTAAGTCCTGTGTGATCCTGACTGCAGCTCCTCGATATTTGAACTGTGTCCTTCTGGCTGCTTGTGATATTTTCTCTTTGACTTGGGAGTTCTGGAACTTGGCTATAATATTCCTAGGGGTTGTTTTTTTGGGATCTCTTTCTCGGGGGGATCAATGGTTTCTCTCCATTTATATTTTGCCCTCTGCTTCTAGAATATCAGGGCAATTTTCCTGTAGTTCTTTGAAAATGATGTCAAGGCTCTTCTCCTGATCGTGACTTTCAGGTATTCCAATAATTTTTAAATTATCTTTCCTAAGTCTGTTTTCCATATCAGTTGTTTTTTCAATGAGATATTTCACATTTTCTTCTAATTTTTCATTGTTTTGGTTTTGAAGTATTGATTCCTGATTTCTGGTAAATTCATCAATCTCCCTGAATTCTATTCTTTGTCTGAAGGATTTGTTCTCCTCAGAGAGTTTTCTTATCTCTTTTTCCATGTGGCCAATTTTGCTTTTTAAAGCATTCTTCTCTGAACTGTTTTATCTATTTGACCTAAGCTGGTTTTTAGCATGCTATTTTCTTCAGCATTTTTTTGGATTTCCTTGACTAAGCTGCTGACTTCATTTTCATGTTTTTCCTGCATCTCCTTTCTTTTCCCAGTTTTTCTTCTAACTCCCTCATTTGATTTTCAAAGTCTTTTTTTGAGCTCTGTCATAGCCTGAGCCCAATTTCTGTTGTTTTTTTTTTCTTGGAGTCTTTAGATGCAGGAGCTTGTGCTTCCTTATCTTCAGACTGAGTATTTTGATCCTTCTTGGCCTCATTTGCAAAATATTTCTCTATAGTCTTCCTTTTGTTTCTCTGCTTGCTCATTTTCCCAGCCTGGGCCTGTTTTGGGGGGTGCTTCCTGAGCTTTTGGGACACTCCCACAAGGGTCTCAGTGTGTGAGGCTCTGTCCTCCCTCCTGGTCTGTGAATGACCATAAGCGCCCCCCTCTGCCACGGGGCTGAGGTGGGGGGGGGGGTCCCTGGTGTTCTATAGAGGGGCCTGGACTGTGATCAGGATCTGAATGTGGTCAGAGCCCCAGAGTCCTGTTCCAAGGGCAGAGGACAGAGCTCTGCAGTCTCTCTCCACTCCCCTCCCTCAACTCAATGGGCTCATGCCCTGGGGTCTCCTGCTTACTGGCTCCTCCTGCTTCTGTTTCTGGGTCTGGGCTGCTGAAAGACCAAGCTGCTCCCTGTGTGCCCTGAGGGTTGGGCTCCACTGCTTGCTCTGGCAGAGGTTCCCCGCTGTTCCCCCACTTTGTGCCCAGTGCTCCTCAGGGTGCAGCTCAGGAGACTCCCCCGCTCCAGCTCCCAGCGCCCTGGGGCTGCCTCTGGGAGGCTGAAGTTCTTTTGCTCTGGCAGGCCGCCTGTCCGATCCCGAGGAGCAGAGCCTTTCTGCTCTTTTCCAGGTTACCTTGAGTAGGAGCACTGCCTCACTGGGTCCCTTTGTGGGTTCTGTCTCTTGAAAGTTTAGTTAGAGTCCTTAGTTTCACGTTTTATCAGAGAGCGCCTAAGACTTGATCCCTTCTTGTCCCCATCTTGGCTCCACCTCAAAATTGTTTTAATTTGCATTTCTTTAATAATGATTTAGAACAGTTCTTCACTTGACTGGATATAGTTTTGATTTCTTTATTGAAAAATTGCCTATTCATAGCCTTTGACCATTTATCAATTGAGGAATGACCCATTCTTATCAATTTGACAAAATTTGCTTTGTATTTTAGATGAGATCTTGATCCACAAACTAGTTCTCTATTTAAATCTGAATTTATTCCTCATTAAATCTCTGAAGCATATTCGCATCCCCATTCATTTCCCTCCTTATAGCTATCATATCTATCTTATCTGAGATTCTGTTCAACTCCTTCACTTATTTCCTATTTAACTTTTTGTTAGAGTTATCTAGTTCTGAGAGGGGAGGCTTGAAGTTTCCTGCTATTATAGTTTTGCTGTCAATTTCTATCTCTAATTCATTTAGCTTTTCCTTTAAAAATCTAGATATATAGCATTTTGTGTATATAGGTTTAGTGTTGATTTTACTTCATTACCTTTTATCATAATGTTTCCCATTTATCTCTTCTAATTAAATCTGTTTTAGCTTTAGTGGTGTCTGAGATCATGATTGCTATTCCTACCTTTTTGCTAAGAAACTTACTAAATTATCTTTCATTTTTAAATGTGTTTCTTATAAACAATGTATTGTTAGATTCTGGTTTTTAATCCATTCTGCTTCCTATCCATTTCCTTTTTGTAGGTGAGTTCACCCCATTCACTTTCAAAGTTATAATTATTCATTGCGCATTTCCCTCCATCCTATTTTTTGTCACTATTTATTCTTTCCCCCCTTTTCTTTTTACTTTATCCATCTCTCAGACATCTGATTGACTTTTTTATTTATTTAAGGCAAGGGGGTTAAGTAATTTGCCCAAGGTCACACAGCTAGGCAATTATTAAGTATCTGAGGTCGGTTTTGAACTCATCTCCTCCTGACTCCAGGGCTAGTGCTCTAGCTACTGCGCCACCTAGCTGCACGCCATCTAATTAACTTTTAACCACTGCTTCCCTAATTTGCACCCTTTCTAGGATTCCTTCCCATAGTTTCTCCCCTTTTTTAATTTCCCATCCTTCTAAGCATTCTTCCATTATTCACTCTCATTACCCTCCACTTTTTGATCTGTATAAGTGGGATAGTCCCTCTTAAGAGTTGATGTTCCTAGTGAAGTCCTCTGAGGGTTAAAAATCATTAAAACAAAGACAGACTATTACTCTTAAGTCATTCTTAGAAGAAAGAAGGAGAGAGAGTTTGCATAGCAAGCCAGGTACCCTCCCAATTCTGTTGGGGGGGGGGAGATAGTGGACTATTTCCAGAGAGACCTTGCATTTTTAGTTAGTCACCTATTTAATGATAAAACTATCTTAACTAGGAGAACAGTAGACTGTTCCCATGAGAAAAACCTTGCATTTCAACAAAGCTCACAAGACTCCTGTTTGAGGATAAGTAGACTGTTACTTCAATAAGATAGTTATAATCCTGAAGGTTATTCTCACCATCTGGATGGTGAGGTAATATTTTATGAAAACCTTTCATTCTTTTCTTTATTGCTGTGGTAGATTTTCACTCTGAAGACTAACCAATGAGTTGACAGAGAGGGACAATAAGGAGGAGGAGGGGATCACAGTAGGCCATGTAATCTTGCTTCACTGTCAGTACGGGGCATCTCCTTGATCTTCCCTACTTTTCTGAGACTTGGAGTGTGCCCTTTTCTCAAGAAAAGCCAAAATGAACTTTTTTTTTTTTGCTCAGAAGAGTCTCTTATTTTTTAAGTGGATTTTTATCTCACACATGTATAACTTTCTAAAAGTCCGCCCTTGATCATTTCCCCTTGCCCTCTTATTTTTCTGTAAGATAAGACTTCATACTCCTAGATATATATTTTATTCCCTCTTTAACCCAATTCTGCTGAGATTAAGGTTCTAGTACTATCAACCCTCCATCCCCTCCTGCCTCTACTTTCATTTATTTGAGATACTCCATTTTACTTCTCCCTGCCAAATTTTATTTTTTAAGATCTGGTCATAATCAACTCAATTCCATAGCACTCTTAAGTTAAACACTTAACCATATAAGATATAAGCATTTTGATACTATTAAATCCTTTATAATTGATCTTTCATGTTTATCTTCTTAATATTTTTCCTGAATCTAGTAGGGTCAGTTTTTAATTTAGTTCTGGTCTTTTTTTCAAAAATACCTGAAAGTCCTTTACTTCATTAAATATCCATTTTTTCCCCTGTTCTGGATTACACACCACTTTGCTGGGTAAGTTACTCTTGCTTGCAGGCCCAGCTCTTTGTTTTTTTGGAATGTAATGTTCCTTGTCCTTTGGTCTATTAATGTAAAAAGCTGCTAAATCTTGTGTTTTCCTGACTGTAGCTGCTATTGAAATGTTTTCTCCTTAGTTACTTGCAGTATTTTTTTCTTGACCTGGGAACTATAAAAGTTATGATACTCATTTTCATCTTGGGATAACTTTCTGGTAGTGATCAGTACATTTTTCTATTAATATTTTGCCCTTTTGTTTTAAAACTTATGGGCAGTTTTCTTTAATAATTTCTTGAAGTATAACATTTCTCTTTTTTTGATTGAAACTTTGAAATAGTTCAACAATTCTTATATTGTCTCTCCTTAGTTTGTTTTCCCATTCAGTTTTTCTAAAGTAATGTTTCACATTCTCTTTTATTTTTCTTTCTTTTGATTTTGCTTTATTATTTCTCAGTTATATGAAATCATTATGTCATCTTCATCAATTCTAATTTTTAAATTAAGTTTTTTGATTTTTTTCAGTTGATTGAACTTCTACCTGTAATTTTCTTTCATTATTTTTATTTTTCCCCTAATTTTTCCATGGCCTCTCTGATTTTTTTAAAATCCTTTATAAGCTCTTCCAAAAACTGTTTTTAGGGCTTGTGACCTTTCTTCTTTGAGATAGATGTAGGCTGTCTGCTAAATTTGAACCCAGATCTTCTCTTATCATCATAGTAGCTCTCTATGATTGGGTTCTTTCTCTTCCTTACTTTTTTTTAAGTGCCATATTTCTTATTTGTGAACTTTTTGTTAAAATCAGACACTAGTCCCAAGATGTGGGGGATAAATAATATCTCAGAATTCAGGTTTGGGTGTTTTTTTTTGTTTGTTTGTTTTTTTGCTATTTTCTGAGCTCAGTTGGGGGTGGGAAGGGGACTAACTTCAGATACTTCTCTGCCTCTGAACCAGGACCAAGTCCCCCAGTACTCACTGCAAAGGCTCTTGCTCCCTTTGGTCTCTCCTGCAGCTGCAAGCTCACCCCTCTGCCCTGGAATCAAAACCAGAGACTTGATTCTTTAGCAGTGTCCACAGTAAGCAGAGTCTCTGTGCTCTGTGACTGTACTCATCTGTGTGTTTTGCTGCTCTACCTCTCCCAAAGTCATAGCCTAAGCCTGTGTCTGGTCAGCACACCTGGACCCAGTGTCTAAAGCCAATGGATGGCCCTGCAGTTTTCCCTTGATCAACTCTCTGACTCCCTTAATGGCAAAAAATTCCTGAAACTGAGGCTTTCCTGATATCCTCCCAAGTTGACAATTTCATTACCTAGCTTTTAATTATTTCTGTTATTCAAAGTTCATTTTTATTGTTTTTTAGTTTTTTTTTTTTATATTGTCCATGGAGAAATTTAGGAGATCCGGGTAATTTTCTGCCTTAGTCCATCAACTTCCCAGAATCCTCCCAATTATATTTTCATCTGGTTCTGGCTACACTCAGCTATATTCAATATATACTCTCATCATTATGCCAACAGTCTTAAAAAAAAGAACAGAATTAGGATATGCTATTTAAGATATGCTGAGGGATATTATTTTGTCTTAACTAGAAGTTCTTGTAACGGCACCTTAAAGACAGATTCTGGCAGTTTAAAACGAAAACTAGAAGATACTATATAGACAACTCTTGTTTCTAAAACACCCTCCTGGCTCCTGCTAACTGAAGTTAACTCCAAGAATATTCTTTGAAGTGAAATGTAGCATTTTTTAGGAGAAAAAAGGATTTTTTTTTTGTTTGACAGAGACACTTTTGAGTAATTAGAATTTAAGATTGATAATAGAATTTTTTCCCCCTTTAAAAGTTACATATTTGTCTTGTCTGTACCACTCTAGTGGGGGAGGATTATGAAATATATATTAGATAGTGACTAATCAATCTCTTTTATATTTGAAGCTAAAAAATTTCTGGGGTTCCTTTTATTTTCATTTTTTAAATGAAATTTTGATTAGTGATTTTAAACAATGTATCTTATCCATTAAACCTACCCTCGTGGTCAGAGGTGGGTTTACTTAGGATTCTAGTCTCATATACTCTTTGAAATTTTTGGTTTAGATCATCACCCTCATTATCATAGCTAACATTACATAATGCTAACTATGTGCCAGATACTGTACCTGGGCCATTTACAGTTATTATCTCATTTCATCTAAACAACTACCTGAAGAGGTAGCTGCTATTTTTATCTCTTTTACGGTTGAGGAAACCATGATAAATAGAAGTGAGGTGACTTGCCCAGGATCTCACAGCTAGTATAGTTCTGAGATTGGATTTGAACTCAGGTCTTCCTGATACCAGGCCTGGCCCTCTATCCACTGTGCCACCTAATTGCCTAAAAGTACAGTCTGGGGACTCCTGGTTTGTCCCTGATACCATTTCAGGGATTCCACAAGGTCAAAACAATTTTATAATAATGATAAGATTTTAATTTCTAATACAGTAAATACTGTTACTAACATAAAAAGAAGTTCTTGGGAAGTTCTCAATAATTAAGGTCAAAAGGGTCTTGAGAACAAAAAGGTCATGAATTGCTGCTCCTGTTTATTGTGGAATTTGATAAAAATACCAGCTTTGCTAGGAATCCCATTCTCAATCTGCAGGACCTGGAGATAATGTAAGATGGAAGTTGTAAAAGGAGGTTTTAAAATAGAGTTTTGACAGTTTGAATTGATTTAAGCAAATCATAGAGAAAAGAAACAGCCCAGTACTTGAGACAATCAGTTTCTTTTACAAAAATTGCTTAGGAATATCTGATGGAGTTATTATTTTTTTTTTGGTTCAATTTGTTTTAAAAACATTGAATCTGGTTCAGTTAGTATGGTGCAGTTTTTTTTTTTTACTTCCTTTTTTTGAGGGAGAGGTTGAGTCCAATTTTTCTATGTTCATGATCATTTGTTACCTTATGGATTATTGAATTCTCTTTTAAGAATCATTTCAAACAGTAGACTGGGGTGAGGGGGAGGAGGAACCATATTGCTAGAGAGAACTATATAAAATGAGTATTGTTTTTCTTTGTTGCTTATCACCATGCTAGGGTTGAATTGTATGCTTTTGATTTTTGAAATTCATAAGCAAAATAATGAGCTATAGAGTTGCTGCAAAGGACAGCTTATTTTGTGTTGGTCTTGAATCTATATCAGTGCTAGAAAGATGCTGTTTCCTGTAGAGTGAGCATTACTGACTTTTATTTTTTTCTTTTAGGAATAGAACGGGATTATGGCCATGGATTTTATGGAGGTCTGACCTTTAAAGTTATTTATCTAAAAATTCTTCATTTGAGTGCCAGTAAAGGTGAAATTAATTTAGTTTCTTTTAATTTGTTTCTAGGGATGGATCGTGACTATGGCCATGGCTCCTATGGGGGTCCAAGATCCATGGATTCCTACCTAAACCAGTCCTATGACATGGACAGTCATAGTGGTGGTGGTGGTGGTGGTGGTAGCAGGTAAATCACTTAATCACTTAACCAAATGATTCTACACTTTAAGATTCAGAATAAAATCTTTTAACTTAAGTGTTCCTTAGGTATATTGTCAGCTTCTTGTTATGAACAAATTAGCATTAAATTGAGAACTTAATGTGAATATCTAAAAGGTGTTTGGAGTAAAAATAAACCTGGCAAATATAGTCTTTTGATTTCTGGGAAATTCTAAACTAAAAAGGAGGAAATATTTTAATGTTTTTTTAAAGTAGAACTTAATTTTAACTATTGTATATATGTGTAAACCATTACTTTAACCAATGTATAAAAATTGTATCTAATTTAACCATTGTATATTCAAACTGGGTGCCACAATCATCCCTGATCAAAGGTAACTTTGGTATGTTTGTTTACCAGCATTAATATTTTTTGAAGCTTTGATGTTAATTTTTTTAGTCTACTCTTAGTGGGAGTGGTGGGAAAAGCAGCAAAGCATTTTTAACTAGGATGATTTTAAGTCAGTTTGTTTAATAATATTCCACTTCTAAGGAACATTTAAGATAGCTATTCATATTCTTTTGATTTTTATATATAATGAGAGTATATTAAGCTTCTTTTCAAATCATATCCAGGTTATTTTATTGGTAGGTACTGCTTACAACAAAAATACATAAGCTCTAGGATAGTAGCATATAAAAAAATAAGACTGTAATATTATAATCTTTCTCATTTTTAATTTAGGCACAGTATTTTTTTATATATAAATGCTGCTACTATGTAAAACTTAAGCTTTGGTTGACCCCCTGGAAGGTTAGGTTAATCACATTCTGGAAAAAAGGAATCTGCATAAAGAATCTAATTGAATGTAAGTGAAAGTGGATGGGAGGAAAGGAAAACTGATATCCTCATTCCCAAATTTGTAGCGTCTTGATGGTGAACTGAATTTAGTATTCACTTTTCCATTGATGCTTAATGTGTGTTGCCTCTCTTAGCATTTGATAATTGTCAGTCTTTTTGAGGGGAAAACATTTTTTTTTTTTTTGGTCTTTGCTGGGATTCTGAAGTAAATAGTACCTTCCATTTAGTAATCTGTAAATGATTGAAATAATGTAACATGCTTTAATGTCTTAAAATGACTTATTTCCATATTGCATTGAAAAGGACATAGACTATTTCTGTAGACATTTTGTTTTTGCGTGTAACTTGGGGCTTTTCTTCATAAAAGTAACTTCTGAATACAATATCAAACTACTTGTAAATTATGTTTCTAATAAAAATTACTTTGATCATTTGAATCTGAGTAATTTGTAAGGCTAGATATGTACCATGGGAAAAGGTTTCTTTTAATTTTTTTCTGCATTTCTCTTTATTAAAAACATGAGATTATAAATTCATTATACTTTAGGGGATTGTAATTTTTTTATTGGCCAGGAAATTTTTTTTTAAAGTAACTGATGCTGTGTATTGTTCATCATTCACAATGCATAGCCTTTCCTATCTGCCTTGAAATTTCATAAGTAGAGGGCATGTATTGAAGATAGATCTGTCATTTTCCAGTCCTGTATCATGTGCCTTATCCTTTTGAATTTGTTTGACTTCGTAGTCTACAAGTGGAAAGAGGCTGAGGATTGATTATTGATCTGGACCTCAAAGATTGGCAGATTGTTATAATTTGTTAACATAGATGGCTTACAAAATTTTAGACTGCTTCAGAGGCTATCAAATAGTTTTGTGACATAGACTTTTGGTGTGCTTAAGTTCCAGTTCTGTATTCTAAATAGCCTATGTCTTTGTATCCTAATTGAAAATGAAGGTGATGTAAATGCTATATATGTTTCAATGTTAGGTAGAGTTCAAAGAAGGAAGAATTAACTCAGTTTTTGGTGAACTTTTAACAGGTGACTTTTTTTCCCTGAGACTAGGGCTGGGCTTAAATTGTGACAGGAAAATATTTTCTTTTTTAATAGAAAAGCCAATGAGAAGTAAACTCTTAGAGGTCAATTCAAATAGCTTTCTTTCTGGTCACGTACCAAATTGCCCAGCCCTAATCAAGTTTAAACAGAACCAAAATTGTATGAATCAGTAGAACAACTGAATTTTAGTTGATAAATGTCAACCTATAATTTGTCTTTTGAAATGTCTAACATTAGTAAGCTTACCTTTGTTTTTTCCCTCACTGTGCAACTTTTCCAGGTTTGGACCTTACGAGTCTTACGACTCCGGGTCTTCTCTGGGTGGGCGAGATCTGTACAGATCTGGCTATGATTTTAATGAACCCGAACAAAGCCGCTTCGGAGGTAGTTATGGTGGTCGATATGAGAACTCCTACCGGAATAGCCTTGACTCTTTCGGAGGTAGAAACCAGGGCGGGTCTAGCTGGGAAGCACCTTACTCCCGTTCAAAATTGAGGCCTGGGTTTATGGAGGACAGAGGAAGAGAGAATTACTCTTCCTACAGCAGTTCTTCTTCACCCCATATGAAGCCTGCACCTGTAGGCTCTCGGGGGAGAGGAACGCCTGCTTATCCTGAAAGTACGTTTGGAAGCAGAAACTATGATGCTTTTGGAGGACCATCAACAGGCAGAGGCCGAGGCCGAGGAGTAAGTACAACAGAATCTTTTCAGATTCTTTTTGCTAGTCACTCTTTTAAACCCTTTCAAGACCATAGTTTTAAACGTGGATCACACATTGTTTTCATCCCACTGCACTTTGACCAAGCACAAGTTGAGTTGTAAACAGGTTCTTCTGAAGTTGCCAAAGGATGTTTTCTAGTATGTCCTTGAAAATGAATGGTGGTAGGAGAGGAGTGGTTCATAAAGTTTTCCCAAATCTTTTATTGGAAAGGTGAGGATGATACAGGTTTGGTCTAAAAGGGGTTAAAAGGAGTTGCATTTTCCTTGTAAACACGAGCATTTTTGCTGGTGTGATATTCTTGGATTATTGTGAAAGGTAACTCTGAAACCTTTTAAGGTTTTGAGTAGGTTAAAGGTGCAATGTATGACCCAAAAAAGTTTTGCTGATAAATTCTGGTAAGCATAGTTACCAACAAATTCCACATTAAACAGTAACAACTGAAAGTTGGAAGCATTTCATTTTTGTTTAATCATATTTCTGCATTGGGTGGGGTGGGGTTAGGATGCTTGGAGATGTGGAAAATGAATTGTATGATATAGTTCTTTGTTCATTTAGTTTCTTATGTACAGGTAGTTTAATAATTTGCTTGCCTTAATGTGTTCATATTTTCTAATAAATAATGTTTTGTGTTATAAAATTTAAATGAGTACTTTTTTACTAGGTCTCCTGATTGTTTAATTCAAAATAGGTAATTTAAAAATTTTTAATTTTTATACATGTATTCATAAGTAACTTGATGAGAAATTTTTTTACACTAAGTGTATAGATTTGGGGGTAATAATGTAGTTTGGTCGAATAAGAATATTTTATCTCTGTTGCTGTTTTAATTAAAGAAATGAATTTTTAAAAAGTCAAATGCTTTTTTTTCCAAAGGAAAATAATTTTGAGCAGAAATATAAAAAGGGACACGTTTTGATTAATACCCAATGGTAATTTACAATGGTGTCCTTTTTTGCATTAATAGCAGTTAGCTATTATGTAAAATGCATTGCACCTTTAATGTATAATTGAAAGTTGTTTTTAACTTGTGAAACCTGTAAGTCATCTTGGAAACTTTGTTCTGTTTTTAATTAGGTTAGATGTAGTTCACATTCATAACATGCAATTGTAAATAATATAGCTATGTTTAATGTACCATTATATTTTGTTAATAAGAGAAAATGAAAACAGTTGAGATTTTAGATGTTAGGTATAGAAAATGAAAGTCAGTGACTACAAAACTTGTGTTAGAAAATTATAAAGCATCAAAAATATTTTCTATGCAGCTTGGTTTCCTATTTTATTTTGAATAGGTTTTTTGGGTGGGATTTCATTTTTTAAATAGTTTCTTTAAAAAAAAACACATCAGTTTTGTTTTCATGGCAGTAAAACAGATATTTCTACTCTTTGGATTCACCAGACCATTCTGAATGGGCTTTTCTTTCTTTCTTTTTGTAATGAATTCAGTAAAACAATAAGATTTTCTTTCCCCTTCCCTAGCACTTGTACAGTTCCCATTGGTTTCTTCTCTTCAGATTACTCCTGTTTTGTATTGGAATGTGGTAGTTGTTTAAATAAAATTTGGTGAGGCATTTGGCTTCTGGGGGTTTGGTAGTGGCTAGAGAAGAGGAAGGAAAAGGAAGAATAAGGTAGTTGCACTTCTCTTCATCTACAAGCTTTTTTCTACAGGAAACTACAGTTAAGAATCTGTTTTCTAGGTGAGGAATGCTTATAGAATAGATGAGCTGTGATTACTTTTACTCAGTGACTGGTCTGGAGGGTTATACACCATTCTGCTTTAAACCTGCATGATGCTGGGCAGGTTGCGTTAATCTCTATGGACCTCAGTTTTCTCATCTGTCAAATCGGAAGATGGGGAATGGGGTAGGGGTGGACTGGATGGTGTCTTGAGTTCCCTTTCTGCTCTGGATCTTTATCCTGTGAAAACTTTAGTGGATTTTAGCACATTTTTTCCTTTCATAAAACTACAAACACAAGCACCCTTTTTTTCTGTATAGTTAGAGGCAGAATTTTAGCAAAGATTCTCTGGAATATATTTTCTTGGGATAGCTTATTTGGGATCTCTGAAGAGGAGTTGTCAGAGAGAGTTGTACAAGTTTTAGTCTTTTGATATTCATGTTCATGATCTGGATTAATCATTGTGAATTTCAGAAATCCAATGTTTAGATAGAAAATATCCATATTTGTTCTACTGGTGGTGAAAATATATACTGATCTATTGAATGTTTTTCCAGGGTGTTGGATATGTCAGAATATACATTTTAGGGAATTTTCAGGAATAAGCAAAAGAACAGGAAATGTATAACTTGTATAAGAATTGATTTTTTTTAAGATAATAGATACTTTCCTTGTAATTGTTGATTTCACAAATTTACAGCATATGGGCGATTTTGGAGGCAAGCGTAAACCTGGAATTGTTGTAGACTATCATAACAAACCCAGTAATGTAGCAGTTGCTGCTGCAAGAGGAATAAAAAGAAAATTGATGCAGCCACCTAATAAGCCTGGAGGGACATTTATCAAGAAACTCAAACTGACAAAAGTGATTGAGAAGATAAACCAGAAAAAATCACCCAGTAAGTAGTAAAGTGAAATTATCAGTTTGACCTTTTTATTTGTTTAAAAAAAAATTATGCCTTTTCTCTTGGGTAGCCTGAAAGTTTTATGCATAAAATTGGATTTATTGTTTTATATCTGTACTAATTATATTGGAAATTAGTTCTTAAAACTTGACAAATACTTAAGATTTCTAAAAGATTTTCAGTTTTTATGTTATAAAATTATGAGTTACTGAATTAGACTCGGTCTCTTCCAAAATGAAGTCATTAGTTATTGTTCTTTGGTCTAACCACTTACCCAATTCTAACAATAACTATTTATAATTTTAAAAAATATATTTTATTTGATTTATTTATTTATATTTTATTTTTATAGTCTGCATTTTCTCATTCTCTGCCATAATGAGAAAATCAAAAAAGGAAAACCTTTTACAAAAATGTAATAACAATCAGGAAACAATTCTATATTTGCTTTATAAAAAACTTCATACTTGTATATATAAGATATGCTTTAGTCCATATCCACTCTACCCCCATCAATTCTCCATTAAGAAATAACCAGCAGGTGGCCAGGTGGCTTAGTGAATAAAGCACTGGCCCTGGAGTCAGGAGTACCTGGGTTCAAATCCAGTCTCAGACACTTAATAATTACCTAGCTGTGTGGCCTTTGGCAAGCCACTTAACCCTGTTTGCCTTGCAAAAACCTAAAAAAAAAGAAAGAAAGAACCAGCATGTTTCATCATGAGTCTTCTAGAATTGTGGTTGATCATTTTTTTTGTTATTTGTCTTTACAGTATTGTTATCATTTAAATTATTTCCCTAGTTTGCTCACTTCACTTTTCATCACTCCTTAAAAGTCTTCCTAGGTCTTTCTAAAACTATTTCCTTCCTCATTCCTAAACTATCTTCTTTCTCATTCTTATAGCACAGTAGTATTCTATTCTCTTCAAATACCATAACTTGTTTATCCATTCTCCAACTGATAGGTACCTTCTCAGATTCTGATTCTTTGCCAACATAAAAAGAAATGCTATATGTATTTTTGTACATATCTTTTCCTCTTTCTTTGATCTCTTGGGGGTAAAGATTGAGCAGCAAATGTTATTGGTCAAAGGATTTAATATAATTATTTGGACATTTTTCCAAATTGCTTTCCAGAATGGCTAGATCGGGGTGGCTAGGTGGCGTAGTGGATAAAGCACCTGCCCTGGAGTCAGGAGTATCTGAGTTCCAATCCGGCCTCAGACACTTAATAATTACCTAGTTGTGTGGCTTGGGCAAGCTACTTAGCCCCATTGCCTTGCAAAAAAAAAAAAAAAAAAAAAAAAACTAAAAAAAGAAACAGTAAAAAAAAGAGTCAGAATAGCTAGATCAACTTCTGCCTCATTGTGATTTTCCTTTTCATTTTCATTTCCTTGTCATTTTCAATTCTGCTAATCTACTGGGTGTGAGGCAGTATCTCTGAATTATTGTAATATGTATTTCTCTAGTTATTGGTGATGCAAGTAATTGTAACTCCCTTTAGTTTATATCTCTCCTTTTAAGAATAACAGAGAATTTTTGAAAGGCTTTACCAGAATTTTAAAGGAGACTATTAGCTTATAGTATTCTTTAATTTTCTAATCAGAAAACAAAAGGATTACAAATGGAATCATATTTTGCTTTTAGCTTAAGCTTATGTAGCTTAGTTTTTAAGGCAGATCAAAATTATCCTGGAAAAATCCTTTTAGTCACCCAAAAGCTACAATATAGTATCTTTTAAATAACTGTAGTTTAAAAGATGCTCTTTCCTAAGAGCTTGAACATTTAAAGGAAAGGTGTCTTTTTGATGAATTAAATCTTTGCTTGCTCTTTGGAATTGTTTCTTACTTTTCTAGATGCTCACTTCCAATAATAACATCCTGACATCTTAATAGAAATGGAAGTCCAGCTCACCAGTCTATTTGTAGAATGCACTCTCTTCTTTTTTGAAAATTTGCTTTATATCCATATTAGACACTTTCCCCATTCTGTACAGTTATTTAAGAATTGTTCAGTGACAATGGTTCAGCAATTGTACCTGCCAATTTTTAGTGTCTGGTTATGTAGTTCAATGATCAACTTGATCACTTGAACTTAAGAACAATTAGGTATTCTCTTCCTCTTTCTCTTGGTGGATAGCGATTCCCTAGGAGCCATTTGATTCTTTACTCTCCAGTTCTTCCGGGAAGAGAAAATGGAAGCCAAATAAGTTGAGTAGCTCTTCCTTCTCTGCTTCTTCATCCTATCTCCCATGGACAACCATCTTTTATCTTCTTTGATCTTCCACTTTGACTCAGTAGTTACATGCCAACAACAAATACCAGTGCTTTTTGTTGTTCTTTCATTTCTTTCTGTTTCCTTTCTTCAGGGCATTATGAAAGCACTAGAGTTCCTTAACATTACTCTCTTAAGATGCTGCCCCATTTTCATCTTTACCTGCTGTTTTCTAACCTCATTTCCTTCTGACCAGCCCACTAAAAAAAATCTAAATTTGTGGAGGAGGTTTCCTGGACATTCATATTTGTCTCTTTAGGCAATTCCATCTTTTTCTGTCGGAAGTTATTTCCCCTTTTGTTCTCACAATACTGCTCATAAGAGTTTCCTATAAGAGGGTTGGGTCTGGAGTCAGGAAAACTCAAGTTCAAATCTGTCCTCAGACACTTATTAGATGAGTGACTGGACAGTTAATGTCATTAGTTCCCTCAGCTAAAAAATGGCATTTGTCATAGTGTCTTTCTCACAAGGTGGTTGTGAAAGGCTTTGTAAAAGCACTTAGGCCAGTGTCTGACCTATAATGTGCACTCTTCACATTCTTCTTCCTTTTCCTTCCCTTGCCTTGTGGGCTGACTTTCCCTCTAGAATTGTAAATTATGGGATCCCATCTGTTTTCTCTCTCTGAACCATTTGAAGTATGTCCTTTCCAAATTTGGGGTACATGTCAGACTTTGCCTGTCTTTTCTCTCCTCTCTAAATGAGCCTTGGAGTCCCTGCCATTTGGAATGGTTGCAGAATCTGGGTGGGGTGGTTAGCCTGATAGAGTAAGAATTTAGATTTAGAGTATTGTGGGTTATAGGGAAATAACAGTTGTATTGAAGTATTTGAAGGGCTGTCAGGTGGCTTATGTCATTGCGCCCCCCCCCCCATTCAGTAAACTTCAGTGACTTCCTATTAGCTCCAGCAAGAAATACTTGTGTTCATATACTTTCTGGGTTTGTTTTAGAACATTCCCCGTTTCTCAAGTAAATTTACTTTTCTAGGTTTCTCCATATTTTAATGATTTTGCATTTTAAAGCTCCTCTTCAGTTCTAGTCTTTTATTTTATTTTTTTATCAGTAAAGCTTAAAAGTCTAAAAGTCCAT
Source organism: Macrotis lagotis (assembly GCF_037893015.1). Taxonomy (NCBI): domain Eukaryota; kingdom Metazoa; phylum Chordata; class Mammalia; order Peramelemorphia; family Peramelidae; genus Macrotis; species Macrotis lagotis. The sequence goes on along the minus strand of NC_133659.1, from coordinate 38,125,459 downwards.
TTTTTCCCCCTGTGGGATTATGCTTAACTTTGCAGAAAAAGTCATTCTTGATTGCAAGCATTTATCATTTGCCCTTTGAATATTCTATTCCAAAACTATTCTTATTTTGCATTGAAGCTATGAGGTCTTGGGTTATTCTGACTATGATTTCTTAGTATTTGAACTATTTGTGCTGTTGCTACTTTTTTTTTTGGAAAAGACAAACAAAAAGAAAAGAGTGTTAATCCCAGACTCTCTCCCCCACAAAAGAATAGTCTTGTATGTAACACAGAACACATACTAGCAAATGAAGGGAGATAGTTTAAAACATCATCACTTCTATCCTAAATTGTTTTTGAACCTTCAGCTAGAAGAGAGAGAAGAAATTTAAAATGTTCTTTTAGTTTTAATTTTTTATTCATATAATTTACTAGCTAAAATGGCCCCTAAAAGTGAAGAAGAGAAGCGACGAGTTGAAATACGACGAGAGAAACAAAGGCGGAGAAGAGAGAAGATCAGTGAGAAGTATGGTGATGAGTACAGGTCTGTGCTTAATTAAATGAAATAATCAGACTTTGTTTAAGTAAACACCCAGTGCCTAATAAGTGGAAGACTTTATACTATTTTCCAGAAATGTATAAAGTAAAGGTAGTCAGCATTTCAGAGAAACAGAGTAATGTCTTATTATCCAGCTTTTTCTAGAAATTTTAAACATGATGACATAGGAAAGGACTTTAGAGGTCATCTAGGCCAATCGACACCTAATGAAAGGATCCCCTGGCAAGTGATTTTAGATGAATGAATTAAGCCTTTATTTTTTTTTTATTTTTTAGATTTTTGCAAGGCAAATGGGGTTATGTGGCTTGCCCTAGGCCACACAGCTAGGTAACTATTAAGTGTCTGAGACCAGATTTGAACCCAGGTACTCTTGACTCCAAGACCAGTACTTTATCCACTACGCCACCTAGCTGCCCCAAGAAGCCTTTATTAAGTGTTTAAAGTGTGCTAGGCAGTCTGCTAGACTCTAGGGGAAACAACTACAAAAGTGAGACAGTCCCTTGCCTGAAGGAGCTAAGACCTGTAGGGGAGTGGTGGCACTGGAATTGGTGGTCCAAGTAATGATGGTAGCATCCCCAAACTGCTGATTGTCATACCCTATCCATCAGCAGTGAGAGACACTGAGGGGCATCTGGAGAAGATGCTCAGATTTTATTTCTGAGTCCAGAGGCCTGTATTTTGGTTTGGCTGCTGCTTATGTCATCCTGGGCAAACTCTCCTCCTCTCTAAGCCTTTTCTTCCTCTGTAGACTAGGGCCTTTTTAGAATCTGTGATCACTAAATCTATGATTTTTTTTTCAATTTGATTGCTCTTCCCCACACAAGAGGTAAAAAGTGAGAAAGAAGTAGGGACAGACACATGGCTTGGCTTAGTTACATGGAAAGATGTCATAAAATGGGGGGTGGCTAGGTGGTGCAGTGGATAGGGCACTGGCCTTGGAGTCAGGAGTACCTGGGTTCAGATGCGACCTCAGACACTTAATATTTGCCTGGCCATGTGGCCTTGGGCAAGCCACTTAACCTCATTGCCTTGAAAAATCTAAAAAAAAAAAAGGATGTCACAAAATGTTGAAGTTAGATGAAGTATGGTCTGGGTCTGTTTAGAGATTTGGTTAGCTAGTTTGGATTCATTCATCACAGACATTCTAGGGTGGAGTTCCAAAGCTCAAAGTGGGTTAGGTCATCTAAAGAGGAATGCAGGGTTTTAGGTCCAAAGGTGCTGTTCAGGTGCCTGTGGGAGGTGAATGATAGTGTAAAGGTGGATGACAAGATGTTCAAGATGTCATTCAGCTTTTACTTAACATTTTCAAGTGAAAAGAAATTCTTTAGCTCCTGAGGCAACTCCTTCCATTCCTGGATAACTTTTATTACTTTCTTGGATATTGATATATAGCCCTATTTTACTAGATTCCCTTAGTAGTGATCCTAAATTCCAGGTTTATTTCAGTGACTTTGAATGTATTACTCAACGGGGGTGGAGTCTTTGAGCCAGCAATCTTTGTGAAGTTTGTTGTTGTTGTTGTTGTTTTGGATTTTGCAAGGCAATGGGGTTAAGTGGCTCACCCAAGGCCAGGAGGCTAGGTAATTATTTAGTGTCTGAGGCCAGATTTGAACTCAGGTACTCCTGACTCCAGGGCCAGTGCTCTATCCACTGCACCACCTAGCCACCCCAGAAGTATTTTTTTTAAAAGAATATTTCTTGGTCTTTAGAGACTCAAAAAATGACGTCTGAATTTTGTGTGATACTGCTTTGATCAAGACTCCCAGGAATTTTCTTTAATTCATTTAGAAACCTAATCTTGAAATTGAAATTAGGATGAAAAATTTGATCTTGATAATCCAGTTATTGAATTGGGAATTCTGTAGTACAACCTTGAAGTGCTGTCTCTGAACTCTGGCTTGTAATGAGACTTTGGAATCATGCATAGACTAATGGATTCAGGCTAGAAACACTGATGTGTGCAGTTACAGAGATGAGATCTTAGGTGTGATTAGCATTTCTTGACTAGGTAGGATAACTGCTTAAAAGTAATTGTCATTTCTTCCTGCCTTCCCTCAAGTGGGACTTCAGAAAATTAGTATTGCTTTATGATACCAGTTTCATTGGTACAGTCTTCAGAAATCTTAAGTATCGCCATTTCCTTAAAATATCGCCTGTTTGCTTTTTTCCTTAACTAGGATGGCATTCACATGTTCATTTTGCAAATTCCGAACATTTGAAGAAAAAGAAATTGAAGTTCATCTAGAAAGTTCTTCTCACCAGGAAACCTTAGATCATATTCAGAAACAAACCAAATTTGATAAAATAGTTATGGAATTTTTGCATGTAAGTAGCTTTTTTTCATAGTTATGAGCTCCTTATTCCTTTTAGAATTAAGCTATGTGAAGTAATATTGAATGAATAATCAGGATGCTGAATTCCAAAGAATAACTTTTGGGTCATTAGGCATTTAGAGTCTGAGGGGAAATCATTCTGTTTGAGGATCAGAATTGGGATTTAAATTAAAAGCCAAGTAAGTAAATGAGGTGCTGGGGAAGAAGTAAGAATCTGTGAATGGTTATTTATTAATCAAACCTATACTAAGTGTCTTCTGTATGTCTCTCATTGTGCTATTTCATTGAAATACAAATAGGAAAATAAAGCAGTCTCTATCTTCATAAGTTGCCAAATGTGTAGTAAGGTCATCATTTCAAAAGTTAAGCTTGAAGAAAAAGGAATTTATCATGGGGTCCATTGATGGAAATGTTAACTTCAAATAAAAGGAGCAATAGACACTGGCTTTCTCCTAGCTTCTTTTTTCCAGTACGTTAGCTATGCCCCTCTGCCTACTATGTTGACATTTATTGGACTTAAATACAATTTCTTCCTGTAGATTGCTTCCAAAGAGGTGGAACCTATATCATGGCAGGATACTATTGTTCTGGTGAAAGGTCCCTCATCTCAAGGGTCTTTATGTCTGTTTGTTCCCTTATCAATTTATCCCTGACAGTCTACCAAATACTGGAAACAATTCTGTTAATCTTGGCTCTTCTGAACCATATCTTCTTCTTATACATATATATGATTATTAGAAGGTATATGTGGCATTTAATAAGTGAATTTCTTATGGTAAAGAATGATAGACTATAGGAAGAACTTGCTTTTAATGAACAGATAAACTGAACTTTTCTTATAGAATAACTTTGCTAGGATGTATAGCATCTTAACAGTCCTGTTGCCTGCCCATTGGACTTGGGTGTTATGCATACTATGGTCCAGAAATAAGAAATTTGTTGAGATTGTTGTGATTGATGTAATACAAGATGAAAGACTTGAGAAACTAAACATTTTCATCATTATAAATGGACTCTCTTGGTGAGAGTGAAAGATTAAAAATAAGGAAGAAATTGGGTACCATCTTCAGTGTCATAATCACTATACTCCTGATATAGTGATTCCCTCCTTCATGAAGCTCCAGATGGCACTGACTTCTCCATTTAAAAACAACAGTAACAACAAAACAAAAACAAAAAAATCCTTCTGGATTTGTGATCCATTCAGTACTTTGTACATAATTATATTGTTTTTTAATTGTTACTTGTGTTTATCTTGTTTCCTTAATGACCATATACGTTTCTTGAGGACAGGACTGCTTTCTCTGCTCAACTTAAAGTCAGGAATGACTGGTCTGAAATGCCGTCTCTAGATCAGCTGTTTCACTATGGCCAGGGCATTTAAACTTCCTAAGTCTCAGGTTCCTCTTCTTTAAAATGGGGTGATAATATTTATAGATCTATTTCAAAAGACTCAAATGCTTTATAAACCTTAAAATTACTATATAAATGTTGACTGTTATATGTTTATACTACTGACTCTTTTTTTTATTTTATTCTTTTTAGGAATGTATGGTGAATAAATTCAAGAAAACATCAATGCGTAAACAACAGACAACTAATGATTCAGAAACTGTCAAAGCAGTTGAGAAAGATGTAATGGAAGGTAGGTATTTTCTCAGTTGTGTTTTCTAAATTAATTGTTACAAGAGCTTGTCATACTTCTTTCAAATTGGTACAAATTCCATTTCATCTAATTAGGAGTGTTATTCAGAATATGAAAAGATATTTGTTTATTTAAAAAGAAAATCATTTTATAGGCAGAGATCTTACTTTGTTGTATGTATTAGATTTTCATATTCCCAGTATGAAAATGGGGGGTATTTTGCAAAATATCCTTAAAAATCTTTAAGAAAAATTTATTGGAACTTCTAAACTAAGTTGAAATATTCAAATTCGCTAATAGGAATAAAGAAGACAAATGAACAAGCATGGTGAATAATTGATTGTATATTGTAATATGCTACTTTAGTAAAGCAGGTCCCAAAGATGTGTATACATGATTTGAATACTCTCATTTTTATTTCCTAATTCTTTTAAGCCTTTTTTGCAAATTTAACCTGAGTTTATTGATCTTATTGGATAATTACAGTTGAAGAGTATCAATCATTCTTTTGGTTCTATTTTACATTGTATCTCATCCTTTAATTTTTTCCATAATTCTTTGAATTCCTTTTCCTCTGGCAGTGATATAACCATAGTGGCCTGTTCTGCCATTCTCCAGTGACATCTTGTTGCTATTGAGTAGTGAGTGCTACTCCTGGGCATGCTTCTAAGTAGACACCCCATCCTGTCATAAGATCATAGTAATTGAAGCATGGGATCATTGGTTTAAAGGGTACCTGTAATTGTTATAACACTTATGATATTATCTCAAATTGTTTATTCAAAGGGGTGAACTGATTGACAGCTTCAATCATGTATCTAGCTTTTATCACAGATGAATAGATTGTTGTTTTTGATAAGTATTTGTTTGAATCATAAGAATTTTAATTTACACGTCTCTTATTTATGCAAATTTAGGGGTTTTTTTTTGATGTGATTGATTATTGGTGATTTGTGTGGTTCCAAAACTAACTTTGTACTATAGTGGGACAACGCACTGGATTTAGAATGAGTTTGGGTTCAAATTCTGACTCCTACTTTGTGACCCTGGGTAAGTTAGTCCATTGCCCTGAACTTCCATTTCCTCATTTGCAAAGTGGGGTAATTGAACTAGATTGTTGATTAGGGGCCTTTCAGCTATAAAAATATAATCCTTTAAGCTTAAGGAACATGTTTATGATTGTTACTCTTACAAATTTATTAGTCACATGGAAGTTTTGAGTTTTTGATTTTTATGTTTGATACAAAAAAATTTGTTTTGTTTTTTTTTTTAATGTTTTGCTTTTTGTTGGACAAAGCCTTTTTTCTCCAGTGATAAAATGAATAGATTATGTCTTTTTTTTCCCCTTTAAATATTGCTTCTTTTTTTTTTTTGTCAATGAACGGGTACATGCAATTGATAAAGTAACCAGGTCTGGAGTCAGCAAGATCTGAGTTCAAATCTGTCTTCAGACATTTGCTAACCTTGTGACCTTGGGCAAGGCACTTAAACCTGTTTGCCTCAGTTTCCTCATGTGAAAAATGAGCTGGAGAAGCCACTCCAGTGTCTTTGCATGAGACGTCTGAGGATTTGGATACAACTGAAATAATTAAACAACGAGGAAAAGTGCCTTATACCCCCCCCGCTGTCTCTTAAAACTACACTTTATTAATGTAACTTTATCCTCTCTCTCTATAATTGTGGGTCATTAATCTCTTCTCAGCAAATTACAAATTTTTAAGTCTTTTATAAATCCTTTTAAAGGTTAATTTCTAAAGTTCCTTTTAAAATGAAAGCAATAAATATTTTGGTAGTCTAAATGCTTTTAGTCTTATCAACTTTTAAAATGGTTAAATGATTAACATGATTAAAAATAAATTTATTGGAATGTAGACCCTTTAAAATTAAAGTAACAATCAATAGCTCTAAATAATTACATTAAGTCAGGGACTCTTAACCTTTTTTTCATGTACCCCCTGGCAGTTTGATAAAGCCCATGGGCCCCTTTTCACAATAATTTTTGATGCATAAAGTAAAATGTATGGGATTACAAAGGAAAATAATCATATTGAAAAACAATATTATTAGAAAATATTAAAAAAGAAAAAAATTCAGACACCCTGAGGTAAAGAATCCTGCATTAGATGATAATCACTCTTTGCATGCCACATTTAACCCTTAGGAGAGGATTTAAACAAATGCTAATTTGGAATTGAGTCTTTAAAGAATTCATGTTACTCATGTCAGGAATAAGGATTGTTTTGGAGGAGAGCTTAAGACTAGATGGTCAGAAATGAAACGATTTATTCTGGAATGAAGTTAAATCCTAGTGTTTTGTCTTTCCTGGGATGAGAGAGATGATTCATGAGAGATTGGGAGGGAGTTAGAGATGAGACATTGGAGCCCCAATATAATTCTCTTTTGTACTTTCTTTCAATTTATTCTTTCTTCTCTTTCCTGAATCCTGGTACAGAGAAGCTCCTCATCTCCTCTCACTTCATTACTCATTGTTTCTCTCTTGTCTCATTGTTTTCCCTTCGTTCTCATTCCTTGAAATTATTGAATTCCTGAGGAGCTCACCATATTCCTTTTTTGTGTAGCAGGAAAACTAGATTGTAAGAACACTAGTGATTCAGAACCCTTCGTCTTTCCACATTATCTTGGGTTGTTTCATAATGATACCATAGAGAATTGTGTTATAAGACATGGTTGCCCTGTATTAACATCACTTTTAAGTTCCTAATGCAACCCTAGACATGCTTTATTGTTGTTTTATTGTCTGTGAATTTATGTAAATCTTGGTTAATTCTATTTTGGTTTGTTTTTGGTCACTGCTACCTTTTAGGATAACACTGCCCCTGGCCCCACTTGTAAATTAGTAGCTGGCATAATTTTGGAAACTTGTATATTATTATAAATGTTAAGGTATGCCAGCCTAGTATGCTGGGATTTTCACTCCATCCATATTCTTCATGATTTTATGCACTTTAATTATATTTCTTCATGGCCTCTATCTTTCCAAATTTAAGCATTGTAGTTTTTTTTTTTCCAGTTTATCCTTCAGTGTTATTTTTCTGCCTGGCAATATAATGTGGAAATGAAATGACAGAGCCTAGTTTATGTGAGGTTTCTAGTTAGAGAAAATGTTTAAGTAAATTCTGCTCCTTTAAGATGTGTATGTTCTTTGATCATCATAGTGGTTCCTCATTTATTGAAATAACAATCATTTACACGTGATTTTGTCTGCTACTCACAAGGCAACATGTTAATGTTGCACCATGAGTTATTAATTCTTTTTAATAGTTGAATGTATTTTTTAGGGGTTACTGCAGATGACCACATGATGAAAGTAGAGACTGTTCACTGCAGTGCTTGCAGTGTGTATGTACCTGCCTTACACAGTTCGGTTCAACAGCACTTAAAATCTCCTGACCATGCCAAGGGGAAACAAGTATGTTTGAATCTAGTCTAGTAAGCCATTGACTTCTCTCTTAAGTTTGTGCTGCTAAGGGCTGGTGGTGCTTATTGGGTCACTACCATTGATCCATATGTTGTCCCTGAAATATCTTCAGGTGTTTTTTTTTATCTAAAAAGATACGCAGATTTATAATTTTTAAAATTGTGATGAATGGTTTGAGACTTATTTTTGAGAAAAAGAAAAATAACAATGTTGTTAAAAAAATCATTAGATATTTCTCTGTGATTTAAAAGCCACATAGTTCCCATTTCCTGAAAGTATCCCTTCACTGAGAGTGTAAAAGCATACTAATTTTTTCAGTTGACTCTGATGACCTATAGGTAAGGGAAAACTTGTTAAAAGGAGGAAATGCCTTAGATACTTCATCATCTTTGAAAATTTGAGTTACATTCTGGTTTGAGTAGTTTTGCTTCTCTGCTGGTCTAACATTCAACCATGTTGTATTTCATGTAAGGTCACTATTAAATTTTGTGGTTTTGGGGAGTGGGGGGAAGTTAGAAAAACTCCATCCCAGGTATAAAGAAATTTAAAACATCTCCTTTTGCTTTGAAATGGAATATACTTCGAAAATATATACATATATATATATATATATATAGAGAGAGAGAGAGAGAGAGAGAGAGAGAGAGAGAGAGAGAAATTTTACTCTCTTCATATATAGATATTTTATACACACACACACACACACACACACACACACACACACACACACCCCACGTGTATAAATATTTTCACATTGATCCTTAGAGATAACACCGAAAACATCATCACTGAACCCATGTTTGATTCTGTGAATTTCAGATTCACCATCTGGCCACCATCCCTTCTCTTTCCTGTTTGCATTTATCCATCTTCCCTGTTCTACCTTTTTGTCACTAGAATCTTCACTTTAAACACCTTGATTCCTATATCCAGAATCCAATTTTAGAATTATGCCTTTGTGAGAACTATTGTTCACTTTTAATGATAAGATATAAATGAAGAAAAGAAAGAGGCAGAGAAGGGAGAATAAAAGGGAAAAAAAAGGTGAGGGAAGGAGGTCGATGCACACTTTCCCATTAAGTAAGTCTCCCTAAGCTTTTATTAGACTTGTATCAGGAATGACAGAAAGGGAAGGCAAATTTTTGTCTTAACAATTTATATAAATAGATTCCTACTCAGAAATGGTATATTTAAACAAGATAAATGATTGATGGTTTTTTATTTAAGTATTAAGGTATAGAAGCTTTTTAAATTTTTGAATCCTAGAGATTAAAAATTAGCCATTATAGTTATTATACTCTTGTCAGCAATTTTCTAATGTTTTAGAAAATGAATGATTTGAATAAAAGTATTTATGAATTTTTGAATACTTTCGCATGGATTATTTTTTTATGGATTTATGTTTTTTTTTCTTCTTTTTGTAGGCCTATAGGGAACAAATAAAAAGAGAGAGTGTCTTAACTGCTACTAGCATCTTGAATAATCCAATAGTAAAAGCACGATATGAACTTTTTGTTAAGGTAAGATTTTGAAAAAAAATTTCCAAGTGTTAATATAATGCTGTGATAGTTAAATTGCTACAGTGTTTGCACATTCCCATATTTAGATTTAGTAAATGACACAAAAAACTATGCTATATATTTTGAGTTCAGACAGATATGTAACTTTTCTTTTTATTGAACTGCATTAAGTAAGTACTTTAGAATCGATAAATCCTGGGTTACCTCTATGTTATAAGACAGTAGAACTGAATTTTATGAAAGGAAATCCCCTTTTCGAGCGAGCCATTAAAAAAGAGGGGAAAAAAAGTCGATAAAATACAACTAAGTTGAAAATATTAAATGAGAGAATGTATACCATAAAAGGTTGCAAACCTTAAATAACATATAGATATTTACTGCTATTATTTTTTGTTGTTGGGATCACTCAAACCACCCAAATTATAAAGTCCTTTCAGTACTATTTCTATGTGGCTATACCCCTTGTCCATTAGAAGGCCTCTTAGTGACAGGGAAGTCATACTTTGAAGAGCTTTCCATTTCCATTTTAAATAGCTGTGAGCAGGTTTGTTTTTAATGTGTAATCTGCTTTTTAAAAACTTCCACCTTCCTGGGCTTAGCAAAATAATTACATCTTCCATAAGACTATCAAAAACTACTTTGTTTTATATTCTCCAAGCTTAAACATTCCATTTTAAGTAAATCCTTTTGTCACTTGTTTTCCAGTTTCTTTTGATCTGGATCCACTGAAGCTCTCAGTATCCTTTGTAAAATTGACATAGTCCAACTCTGAACATAGTTCTCTAGGTGTTTTATGATGAGGATATCTTTTTCTTTGAGAACTATGATTCTGTGTAATGTGGATTTAGATGGAATTTACTTTTTTATCTTCCATATGACAGTGCTGACTCCTACTGAGTTTTATTTCTCCTAAACTGTATTGGTCTCTAGAAGTGACCTACTCATCTTGTACTTAAGAAGAGTTGATTTTTTATCAATTTCAGAATTTTATAGTTATCTCCATTAAATTTCAGACTTTTGATAGCTATTTTGTAATCTAGTGTGTTGGTTATCTTTTCCTCTAAGTGAAGTGACTGGGGTTTTGAGCAAAGAGGGAGGAAATTTTGAACTTGTTATGGGAAGTATCCTCTCAGTTCCTAATAATGATGTTGACAGATTATAGCTAAGTAGGCAGACTCTTATTCTTTATACTGTGGAGAAATAAAGCAGTTTTTTTTGTCATTCCTCAATTTTTGTAATATTTTCTGTGTTAGTTTTTTGCTGGACAAATCAAAATTGTTAGTGCTAATATTTTTTCAATTCTTTAATATGTTTGTTATTTTAAACAAATTTATATAAGGCACAAATGCAGTTATTTTTTATTTTCTCCACGTCATACTTTTTTGTTACATTTTATTTCATTTTTCCCCTGGTTACATGCAAAAACAAGTTTCAACATTCATCTTTAAAAACTTGAGTTCAGGGGTGGCTAGGTGAATAGAGCACCGGCCTTGGAGTCAGGAGTACCTGGGTTCAAATCTGCCCTCAGACACTTAATAATTACCTAGCTGTGTGGCCTTGGGCAAGCCACTTAACCCCATTGCCTTGAAAAATCTAAAAAAAAAACCAAACCCAAAAAACCTTGAGTTCCAAGGGGTGGCTAGGTGGCACAGTGGACAGAGCACTGGCCTGGAAGTCAGGAGTACCTGATTTCAAATCCGGCCTCAGATACTTAATAATTACCTAGCTGTGTGGCCTTGGGCAAGCCACTTAACCCCATTGCCTTGTTAAAAAAAAAAACCTTAAAAAAAACAACCTTGAGTTCTGAATTTTCTCCCTTTCTCCCACCTTACTTCTCCTCATTGACAAAAGCAAATTATTTGATATAGTTAAAAATGTGTAGTCATGAAAAGCATTACCACAATAATCATGTTGTAAAAATAAACATTACCCCCCCACACACACAAAAAGAGGAACCTCACAAAAACAAAGTAAAACAAAAGTACTTTTCAATCTGTATTCAGACATCATCAGCTCTGTTTTGGGTAAGGAAAATGCAGGGTTTTGTTTTTTTTTTTAATGAATACCGTTTACTTAGAGATAGCCCTGGATGCAAGGCAGCCAGGGTTAAGTAACTTGCCCACGGTCACATAGCTAGTTGGTGTCTAAGGTCAAATTTGAACTCAGACCCTCCTGACTTTGGGACTGGGGTTCTACCCATGGCACCATCTAGCTGCTCTGACAATAGATCACATGTTTGTACATTTAGAGTGTTCAGGTTGATTTCTTGTAATTTGATTCACAAAATATTATTATAATATAGCTTTTATAAACAAACTGTCATTTTTGCCTTCAGGGTAAGAATCCTTTTGAGGCCGCAGATCAAAATCAGGAGCAACAGGGAGAAGAATCTGATGATGAAGAAGAAAAGATTGATGAACCTGTAGAGGAAGAAGAAGCAGGAATAGAAGAGGAGGAAGAAGGAGCAGAGGAAGAAGGAGCAGAGGACGAAGGAGCAGGAATAGAAGAGGAAGAAGAAGGAGCAGGAGTAGAAGAGGAGGAAGGAGGAGCAGGAGTAGAAGAGGAGGAAGGAGGAGCAGGAGTAGAAGAGGAGGAAGGAGGAGAAGGAGTAGAAGAGGAGGAAGGAGGAGCAGGAGTAGAAGAGGAGGAGGAAGGAGGAGCAGGAGTAGAAGAGGAGGAGGAAGGAGGAGCAGGAGTAGAAGAGGAAGAAGAAGAGGAAGGCACAGAAGAACAAGCCGACTTCAGTATTGAACAACCTGAAGAAAATTAACTTCATAAGGAATTAGATATAGCAATTTTTTTTCTTTGCTAAATTGGCTGTTTAGAAGACTTCAAAATAGTATAAAATATAAATTGTTTTAACACCCTGTGTTAACATATAATAGTATGAAATATAAATTATTTTAACACCCTGTGCATGCATTCCATTCTTTAAATTGGGTTATATACATTAAAAATGTTTTTGATTTGTTTTAAACATTGAAGGTTAGACTGTTTTAGTAAAGCTTTTATAACAACCAAACTTAGAATTGATAAATTATATAATTTTTTTTAACTTTATGAATGTTGAGGCTGAGATGTGTAGTATTAATATTTCCGTTCTAACCATTTTAACAGAAATGCTGCTCATGGGAGTAAATATTGAGGATGTATAAAAATACTTTTTGAATAATTACCTTTTGGAGAGATAAATAGGCCAGAACTTTTTGCTTTAGGTATGGCTATTTTTTAGATTGCATTGTCCAGTGTATGATAGTTAGGGTATACACTTCATAGCTGTTTTGTGACTATGTATCAATTTATAGTAGCTAATGTTTTCTAATAGCATTTTTCCTGAAGTAACAATTTTAGATTAAATGGAATTTATTAGTGAAGTATTTTTAAAATCAAGATTGTGTAGCTTCAGCATATTGAAAGAACAATGGAGAGAATTCGGTTGTCTTACTTAGTAAATGAATTTTTGACAAGTATGAATTTTTCCAACTTTCATTTTAACCAGAATAAAAAATTGTATTGAATATCTTACTGATCTGTTTAGAGATTTTCTTAGTTTTATTTCTGTGCCAAACTTTGATTACTTTTTTGATTATATGTTTGAATACAGAATTGTATTATAGCTGTGATTTCCTTTGTCTTGCCTCTTACTGGCTGATACAGTAATCAAATTGTCATTTTTTTTTAATATTGTCTCTTTGAATAAATAATTTTTGAGTTTTTAAAAAGATGTTCTTAGGCTCACTTTATTAAATGACTGGTTGAATGGGGCAGGATGGAACTTCTCCTTAGGTTCTTTAAATTTTTTCTTCATTTTTATAAGCATTAAGTAAATCAGAACATGAATATTATTCATAACTATTCATCATTGTTAATATTGAAAAGCACCATTACTTTGTCTCTAAATGGTTGTTTTCTTCAGGAATATTACTGTAGTTTTAAATTCAGGGTTAAGTGCTCTCATTTTTTTCCCACAGATTTGAAATATTTTAGATCAACAGGATGACAGGAATGAAAAGCTTTTGTGGCATAGGGGATAGAATCAAGGTCTGGGGGACTGAAAAACCTGGATTAAAATTCGAGCTCTGACCCTTGATCCTTCTGTATCCAAAGACAAGTTATATAGTCTTTGTAGCCCTTTAGACAATGCTGAGACCAAAATGGAAAGCCTTTGTGAGATATATCAATAGAAAAAGGAGAAACAGGTCTTTGAAGTATTGTTTGAAGTATTGTTGTAGAATTTGCAAGATCATTACCTGCTTTAGCTGGTTCAGTTTGCTCCATCAGTTGCAACTAGGAAGTAAAAATTTCTTCAGTCCTGAAGTGCCATGAGCTGCTTTTGCCATGGCATCCTGTGTTTCTCTGTAAGATATATATATCTTGCTTTGTTACCCTGTTATCTTCCCTGAATTGGCTGAGATATGAGTTCAATCAGGACAAGTGAGTTTAGTCTTTTTGTTGGGATTTATCTTTGCATTAGCAGTCTACTAAGGGCTTTTGCAGCCTTTCCAAATTGATGGTATGGATTTAATATTTAGTATGTGATAAAATAAAGGTATATATAGATAAGAACATTTTGACCATAGTTCTCATCTGTTTGTTTCCCATGGATCTTAGTAAGACAAGTGCCCATATGTAGAAAACTTAGGATACAGAGCTATCCAGAAAAGAGACAAATGGGATCTATCCAGAAAAGAGACAAATGGGATGTTTAAGTAAATGTTTAAGGATAGATGTGTAAAGAGAAGAACCCTTGATGTACATCTGGAAGATACTTCTGGAAAAGTATATTAACAATCTTTTAAAGAAAATTGATAATGTGCAAATATCAATTGTGTTTGTATTTTCCAAGACTTTTTAGTTTTTCTCTGTATTTGACTTTAATAGATTGTACTTATTGTTATATCTGTTTTATTGAACTTAATGTTCTTAAATTATTGTCATTTCTATTTAAAGATTTTTCTGGACTGTTTTTTCCTGTCTTTGTTTCCCAGCATTTAGCATAGTGCCTGGCTCCTAAAAGGCAATGAATAAAAGCTTGTGACTAGGAAAGAAGCTGGAAAGTCCAAATCCTTTGGTTTGGTACTGCCACAGCAAACACAGGATGAAAGTTCCTTTAAGAGCTGCAGCTGTGTAGGGGCGGAGCCAAGATGGCAACAAGAGAGGATCTTCTCTTAGGCGCTCTCTCATAAAACTTATAAATTAAGGACTCTAAATTTTCAAGAGACAGAACCCACAGAGGGACCCAGTGAGGCAGTTCTTCTACTCAAGGTAATCTGGAAAAGAGCAGAAAGGCTCTGCTCCCCGGGGTTGGAGGGGTGGCTCACCGGAGGGGTGGCTCGCCAGAGTGGTGACCTGCTAGAACAAAAGAACTTCAGCTTCCTGGAGGCAGCCCCAGGGCGCTGGGAGCCACGGCTTACAGCAGCAGGGGAGTTTCCTGACCTACCCCGGGGAGCACCGGGCACAACTTGAGGGGGGGGACCTCTTCCAGAGTGACTAATGAAGCCCAGCCCTCAGGGCACACATAGAGCAGCATGGCCAAGGCAGTCCAGATCCAGGAACCACAAGCAGGTGGAGCCCTTAAGCAGGAGCCCCCAGGGCATGAGCCCATTGAGCTGAGGGAGGGGAGTGAAGAGGGAGAGAGAGACTTCCAAGCTCTGTCCTCTGTCCCTGGAACAGGACTCTGGGGCTCTGACCACATTCAGATCCTGATCGCGGTCTAGGCCCCCCCACCTCGGCCTCATGGTGGGGGGGGGGCACTTATGGTCATTCACAGACCAGTAGGGAGGACAGAGCCTCCCACACTGAGATTCTTGTGGGAGTGTTCCAAAAGCTCAGGAAGCACCCCCAAAACAGGTTCAGGCTGGGAAAATGAATAAGCAGAGAAAAAAGAGGAACACCATTGAGAAATACTTTTCCTGTGAGCCCGAGAAAGATCAGAACACTCAGTCTGAAGATGAAGAAGCACAATCTCCTGCATGTAAAGACTCCAAGAAAAGCAGAAATTGGGCTCAGGCTATGACAGAGCTCAAAAAAGACTTTGAAAATCAAATGAGGGAGTTAGAAGAAAAACTGGGAAAAGAAATGAGAGAGATGCAGGAAAAACGTGAAAATGAAGTCAGCAGCTTAGTGAAGGAAATCCAAAAAAATGCTGAAGAAAATAGCATGCTAAAAACCAGCTTAGGTCAAATGGATAAAACAGTTCAAAAAGTTGAGGAGAAGAATACTTTAAAAAGCAAAATTTGCCAGATGGAAAAGAGATAAGAAAACTGAGGAAAATAAATCCTTCAGACAAAGACTAGAACTCAGGGAGATTGCTGAATTTACAAGAAATCAGGACTCAATACTTCAAAACCAAAAGAATGAAAAATTAGAAGAAAATGTGAAACAACTCATTGAAAAAACAAGTGATATGGAAAAACAGATTTAGGAAAGATAATTTAAAAATTATTGGAATACCTGAGAGTCATGATCAGGAAAAGAGCCTTGACATCATTTTCAAAGAATTACTACAGGAAAATTGCCCTGATATCCTAGAAGCAGAGGGCAAAATAGAAATGGAGAGAATCCACCAATCCCCCTGAGAAAGAGATCCCAAAAAAACCAACCCCTAGGAATATTATAGCCAAGTTTCAGAACTCCCAAGTCAAAGAGAAAATATTACAAGCAGCCAGAAGGACACAATTCAAATATCATGGAGCTGCAATCGGGATCTCACAGGACTTGGCAGCAACTACATTAAAAGCTTGTAGGGCTTTGAATATAATATACCGGAAGGCAAAAGAGCTTAGAATGCAGCCAAGAATCAACTACCCAGCAAGGCTGAATGTCCTCTTCCAGGGAAAAGGATGGACTTTCATTGAACCAGGGGAATTTCAAATGTTCCTGTTGGAATGGCCAGAGCTGAACAGAAGGTTTGATCTTCAGATACAGGACTCAGGTGAAGCATAGAGATTGGAGGAGAGGGGGGAAATATGAGGGACTTAATGAGGATGAACTGCATGTATTCCAGCATAGAAAAATGACACTGATAATACTCATATGAACCTTCTCAGTTAACAGAGCAGGTAGAGGGAGCTTTTATAGATAAAGCACAGGAGAAAACTGAATTTGAAGATAAAATATGGTGTAAAAATGGAGTCAATAGAAAAAAGGGAAATGTAATGGGAGAAAGAAAAAGGAGAGGGGGTCAAGATATTTCACGTAATAAGATTTTTCTTTATTACAATGAGCTATTGTAATGATGTGGAAGCGGGGAAGGCAAGGGGGGAATGAGGGAATCTTCACTCTCATCAGAGGTGGCTAGGAGAGGAAACAGCATATATACTCAATGGGGTATAGACATCTGGAGTAAGAAGAGGGGGAAGGGGGGGATGTGAATGATGGAGGAGACCATGGACCGTGGGGGGAGAGTGGTCAGATATTTTATTTTGGGTCTTTTTTTTTTTTTTTGGTTTTTGCAGGGCAGTGGGGTTGGGGTGGCTTGTAAGTCACATAGCTGGGTGATTGTTGGGTGCACGGGCCTGGATTTGGGCTTGGGTGCTCCTGACTCCAGGGTTGGTGCTCCATCCACTGCACCACCTGGCCATACCTACAATTATTACTATTTTTTTTAATTTTAATTTTTTTCTTTTCCCTTTCTCACTCAAGTGAGTGTACATTTTTTTGGGGGAGGGGTTACTTTGTTTAATACAAGAATATTTTCTTAACGTATAAAAATCATTATTTGTGCAAAATGAGAATAAATAAATATTTTTTAAAAAGCAAAAAACAAAAGAGCTGCAGCTGTGTTAGGTTTGTAGCTTTCTTAGTGCCTGAAATGATTTTCTTTTTGTTTTATAGTTACCTAATAAATATCTGTTGAATGTTAAAAAAAGAAAAGAAAAAAAGATTTTTCAGACTCTTGACCTCTTTGGCTTTAGGTTACCAAAAAATATGCTGAAATGTATTTATAATCTTATTAGTGAAAAGAATCCTGTTCTACTTTCTCATCCTGAATAGGTTTTGATCACTTCTTTCCGTGACTTAATCCAACATCTTCCTCTCCTTTTACAGACTCAGTCTGTTATCCTTTTTTTCCTCTATCATTTTCAACCACATATATACATCCATCCTTGATGAGATCTTTTATGTCATTTTTGGTGCACAAGTTACTGTTGATAGTATACTTTAGTCTGCTTAACCCTGCCATGCAGCTTTCCATTCCTCATTGGTTCTTGTTATTTCTAGATTTACAGGCATGTAGGATCCAAAAGAAGTTATTTATTTTAATGTATCTGGGACCTGTAATTTAATTGTTTTGATTGCTTTCTTTATTCATATATGTTATAATCCTTCGATGATGACCTAATAAATGGTCTTAGAGAAATAATTTTGAAGAATTCATAACTCGACTGACTTGATGATGACCTTACTTAGGGAACATTGGTGCTTTTCAAGAAACTATTTCTAGTAGCACATAGTTACATCTATTTATGCAGACCAATGTGTATGTATTAAAAGTAAAAAAGGTGCTTGTTTTTGAGTGACATCAGTGTACACTGCATTCACAAATTGTTCCTCCTAGCTTTGATGTGGCATCACCGTTCTCTTCAATATACTTTTGTAGCACTTTCTATGCACACTAAGTTATTTTTTTGCATTGATTTGTAAATGTAGCATTATATATATATTATATATAAAATGCGATATCACTACCTTATCTCTTCCCACTCCAGTCTGCTCTTCACTCAGTTGCCAGATTGATCTTCCTAAAGTTCAGGTCTGACTTTTTCATACTCATCCCATACTTTTTTTTTAATTCATGCTACCTATTATTATTATTATAAGAAGAAGCTGATTATCTTGGTTAATGACAGTATTTTAGAAGGGTCTGTGTGGCATTGACAGATTAGCCTAAGAGTCCTGGTAGAAAACCATGGGTAGTCTCTGAATTTCATTCATGATGAGGATTTGATAGAGGGACTGAAACGTGTCTGAGAGCTGAGACCTAATGCCCATTTGAATACCCATCCCCTTCTTAAATTCAGTAGTTTCTAATCACTTCTAGCTTCCAATATAAAATCCTTTGTTTGGAATTCACAGCCCTTCAAATTGAAGTCCCCTCCTAACTTTTCAGTTTTCCTACACTTTACTGCTCCTTCCTCTTCCTACATATTCTCCAGTCCAATAGAAAGACCTTCTTTGCTGTTCTTGATCCATCTTCTAATTCTGAGCCTTTTGTTTGGCTGTTTTTCATACTCTCTTCAAATCTACCTTTTAGCTTCTTTAGTGGCCTTTAAATCTGTGCTTCTATAAGAAGACTCCTTAATGCAAGTCCCTTTCTTTTATTAATCTCCAATTTATGCTGTACATATCTTGTTTTTACAGAATTTTTCCATGCTGTTTCCTCAGATTGTGAACTCCTTAAGAGCAAGGAATCTTTTAGTGTTTTTTTCCTTTCTACAGTGCTCAACATACTACCTCCAACCCAGAAGGTGCTTTAAAAATATTTATTAACTGGCTAAATTTGAAGAAAGAGCTTCTAGTGTGTTTCTTTTTTTCTGACTGAGCGTAGTCATACCACTTAAGAGCTCTATCTCCATTTTTCTGAACATAGTCAAGCATCTTCCTAATAAGTGAATTTTTGAGGATAAGTGATATTTTGCCTGAAAATACAGTGATTTGTTTTTTTAGGGGAAAGATGGTGGCATCCATATAGTTATGATTAAGAGGTTGGTTAGTTTAGTTAATTGGTAGAATTGACAGTCTTAACTTCTGCAGTAAAAATAATCATGGTGGAGAAATTGAAGAAAATTTAGAGCTAGAAATACCTAGTTTGACTACCTGAATGTCGTTTAAAGTTCATTAGACTGTTACCCGATGCCTTTTGAAAGACAATCTGAATAAACAAATAGTATTTTTAAATAATTAGCTAGTCTTTTTAGGTTTGGTTTTAGTAATAATGTAGTACATATGGTTAAATCCAGTTGTGAGATGTTGGTCAACATAACTGAATGTTTGTGGGGAAAAAAAAGTGTTAAATTTGTGGATTTGTGGAAAACCTCTGGATCCAGCTCAAGAGGGCCAGGATTCAAAGCCTGACTTTCTACCTCATCTTTCTGGGACTCAATTTCCTCATCTGTAATATAAGGGAGTTAAACTAAACTAAATCTCAAGTTTATTCAAACTCTAAATCTGTAATTCTATGGCTCCTTAAGAATTTCATAGATCTTCCTGGCATAGATGTCAGATACTTAGAGCAAAGAGCATAGTGGTTCCCTCCTTATTGCGGAAAACAGAAATGTACATTTGTCTACTTAAAATTTAAAAGTTCTGAAGTATCTTTTCCTATTGACTTCTTGGCTATTTTGGGGGACATTGTCAGTATACAGAGTTTTTGCAATCTGAAAGTGTCCATTGAATGTCAGCATCCATCTCAGTTATCTTTTTTTTTTTTTTTTTTTTTTTTTTTTTTTTGCAAGGCAAATGGGGTTAAATGGCTTTCCCAAGGCCACACAGCTAGGCAATTATGAACTCAGGTACTCCTGACTCCAGGGCCGGTGCTCTCTCCACTGCGCCACCTAGCCGCCCCATCCTATTTTTTCTTAAGAATTCCTTCTTTTCCCTTCACTAGTTTTCTCTCCTCCTGTCCCTTATGTTTGTGTTTTCCTCAAACTTTAGTCTTAGGTCCTGTGTACTTCTCTCTCTCTCTCACAATAACCTTTTCTTGGGGATCTCATCTGCTTTGATGACTTAAGTTATCACTTATGGCAGTGTTTCCCAGATCTTTATTAAGTCTAGCTTTTCTCCTGAGTTATTTGTTGTTCATTTTCAACTTTGGGTTGACATTTACTTTTCCATTTGGTTGTACTATTATCTCAAACTCAAAACACGTGAATGAAATTTTCTGTTCTGAACCAAAAAGACTGTGTGAGAAAATAATGGTCTCCCTCTCCTTGGAAGTCTTCTAGCAAATGCTCGTGATCCTTTGTTAGGTGCCTTGTAGAGTAGATTCTTCAGACACAAGTTTAACCAGAAATTCCCTTAGGTGTTTCTGCTACTAAAATTCTTTGAGATATATTAGAAATACCAATGTCCAGGTGAATCAAGCCTTAGAGTAAATATTTGCCTTGAATAATCTATGCACATATTTATTGAGATGACAATAATGTGTCACTATTAACAGAAGAGCTTAATGAATACATTAGACATACTAGGTTTTAGACATGATCATATTCTACAACCAGATTTGGGAAAATTGGTTCACTTAAACAAAAAATTAAATGTATATGATGCATTTCCCAGAAGCCCTTCCTGACTATAGAAATTATATTCCTAATGTGGTCAAAACTTTAGAAATTTGAAATAAAAAAAATTCAGAAACTTGTATCTCTTTGGTATGATCTTAGGGAGATTTGTGGAAAAATGAAGGTAGTTAGGGAAAAGTTTTATGGGATAATATGAAGAGTATTAGTCTTAAATCAGAAAGCCTGTCTTCAGTTTCTTGCTCTCACTCCTTTGCTAGGTGAACCTAGATAAGTCACTTGATTTTTCAAAGATATCTTAAAAATAGGAATATATCGCCTATTTCAACTGTAAAATAGCCATAAAGAGAATGCTTTGAAAATCTTCACACACACACTGTATTTTGGTTTGGGGAAGCAAGGCAGTTGTGAGGTTAAGTGTCTTGCTCAAGATCACATACCTGGTCAATGTTAAGTGGCTGAGGCCAGATTTGAACTTAGTTTTCTGACTCCAATTCCAACGTTTTATCCACTATGCCACCTACTGTCCCATGCACAGAGTACAATGAGTTACTATTTGATATTCTTTGAGAAACTTTTTTAAAAATTATTTTTGCAAGGCAATGGGTTAAATGATTTGCCCAAAGTCACAAAACTAAGCAAGTATTAAGTGTCTGAGGCAGAATTTGAACTCGGGTTCTCCTGACCCCAGGACTGGTGCTCTGTCCACTGCACCATTTAGCTGCCTCAAACCTCTTTTCATGAGACCATACTTAAATACTTCTAAGAAATTCACTTTGCCCCTTAGAGTGATTTTTTTTTTGTTTTTGTTTTTTAGGTTTTTGCAGGGCAAATGGGGTTAAGTGGCTTGCCCAAGGCCACACAGCTAGGTCATTATTAAGTGTCTGAGATCAGATTTGAACTCAGGTGCTCCTGATTCCAGGGCTGGTCCTCTATCCACTGTGCCACCTAGCTGCCCCTAGAATGATTTTTTTGAAATTGTATTATATTCAAACAGAATTATAAGGATTAACTGTCTTTATAAATTTCAGAGATTATTTTGTATTTCCTTCATTACCTTGAATTTAACAGATTAGTTCTCAAAAAATGTATTAACTTTTCCTGATTGTTTTTAGATGCAAACTCTTTTTAGGTGGGATAGAATCATTAACATCACTTCTGTCTTTACTTCCTCTAATTAACAAAAAACTTCTCAAGACTCTATTTTCAAACATGCCCATTACTCTTAAGAAAATTATATAAGAAGTATTGTTGATATTTCTGGTTCACCTAAGTTGAGTTTATATGATGTCCCTAAGCTTGATGATTTTCTATACTTTCTTTGATTCTACCTTTCCTGGTCATATTAGAAGATTCCTCGATATAAATTGGATTGATATTTACTGTGGGGAAGTATTTGATTAGGTAAGAGTGTTACTGCTTTGACAGACATAAGTTTGTTTTAAAGCTTTTTTCTCTATAACCACTTAAAATCAGATTTCTGTTCATTTTCAACTAGGGTTAAAACCATATGAAATACTAGCTTGGCTCCTTATGAAATTATCTTAAATGTTACCTATTTTTACATTCCAACTTGAACTCTGACTTTATTGCATTATTATATTTCTAGATTCCTTAAAAAAAGATGCATTTTCTTTTGGTACACTTTCTCAAGAAGTGTGCAAATACTACTGCCAGTTATATTCCTCCTCCCTCAAGTCCTTAAGCAAAACCACCAAATGGAGTGATAACAGACAAAATGTCACATTTTACTTTTGTTGTTTACTTATTGTTAAGGTTGCTTTATCTTATTTTTTGAGACCTGATTTTAATTATTGTCCTTGGTAAGATTTTTCAGTGGACTTTAGACCAAAATCATATTTGCAGAACCAGAAAGTATAATTTGACATGTTAGTGCTTTAAGTGCATCTGAATCACAAGTCAGTTTTGAGATTTTCTCCTTTGCATCAGAATTTCTCAAATAGCATCAATAATTGAAGATCAAGGAGGGTTAAGGTTTAAGGTCTCCAAGTCCACCAGATCTCAAAGGATTAACTTCCTCAGTTGATATTTGAATTGCTTGTCAAAGCTCAGGTCATATCACTTAAAAGTGTCAGATGTCTTCCTGAAAATTCTTTGTATGTTGTCTTGTGTTATAAAGTTCAGTGACTGCAATAATAGGGTGTTGTTCTTTAATAACTGTTAAATATATTCAGAAAATTTGCCAAGATGTCCTATTGTGCCTGGAGAACTCCCTTGACACATACTTTGCATTTTCTTTTGCATAATGCTTATAGATTTAGAGTCACTGCATTCCCAGTTGTCTAACTTCTGTATCCTTGGTTTAGTACTGATGAAATATTTGTAAATCTCCCTAAGCAGTTCTGTATAGTTTTATTTTGAAGTCTAATAGAAGCCCCCTTCATTTTTTCTCTGCTTCTCTCCTAAAGTTTTCCAAATTTTATACCCTTGAGGAGAGGAACTGTTTTTCCCCCTTTGTATCTAGTTGAAGCACAGTGAGTGTTTAATATGGATGTATTGATATTGTCTGATTCTCTTATACACAGACAAAACCCAAGATGTTACTATTGAAAAGCTTCAATAATTTCATTCTATTTACTAAAACTAGAAATGAGCTTGCAGATGTGCTTTAAATTATTCATTTCTCTGTATTTCTAACAATAATTTCAAAGTTGTAATTTATTTCTGCAATGTTTGATACATTTTGGTATTTGTAGATTGTCTTAACGAATTTTTGTTATTTTTTTCTGGATTTTTAAGCCAATATGTAAAAAGTACTGATGATTTTTAAAAGTTTATCTTTTTTTCCCCCAAAGTTATTTATACCTCATTTGAAGAAATGAATTCTTGGGGTGGCTAGGTGACACAGTGGATAGAGCACTGGCCCTGGAGTCAGGAGGACCTGAGTTCAAATCCAGCTTCAGACATTTAATAATAACCTAGCTGTGTGGCCTTAGGCAAGCCACTTAACCACTGCCTTGCAAAAGGTAAAAAAAATAAAAAAAGAATTCTTGGATTTTAAAGATAATCTTCTTCAGCAAATAAATGTTACCTTACCAGTACTTATCATTCTCTTAATTTCTTTTTCTTTTCCATTTTACTTTAATTAAAAAAAAATCTGAGAATTGGCAAACAAATACATGTGTAGCAGACTCTGTATTTTAATGGGAAATGCTGCACCATTGCCTGCAATGCTAGTTTGTGTTTTCAGATAAAGAATTTTTTACTATTAGGGAAAAATACCATTCCTATTATTTTAGTGTTTTAATGTGATTGGATGAATGATTGAAAAAAGTGTTTTATATTATTCACCATTATCTTTTGATTTTTTTAAAAAAAGTTAGTTTGAATCATTTGTATTTGTGATCATTTTTGAATGAAGCAATAAAATATTAAACTCCTGTAGGTTATGTAATAATTGTTATGAAAATTCTCACAGACCTTTTGTTTAACTGATACTCAAATAAGAGAAGAGGGTTTTTTTAAAAAAACTAAAAGAGGAAATATTTGTGAAGAAAGTAATAATTTTTATTTTTTCAGTCTTTTGAGAGGGTTTATTTAAACTGTGCCTATTATTTTTACTTGTGTGATATTTAAAACAATTTGAATTATATTTTGTTTGCTTCTGATCATCAGTAACAATTGGCACAGCAAGTTCCAAAGAAGTTTTAAGGAAAGTTCAAACGTGTTTGCCTTGTATCATTTTTATGGTACAACTGCTTCAACTTTTGTCTTTGTTTTCTTCTATCAAGGGATGAAAAGGAACTGATGGCATCCTAGTAGAGAGAAATTTAAGATTTTTATAGTCTTTTCCTAGTGAGTGTGTACAAAATACAGAATTCTCTTTGAATTCAATTGCTTAATGTACTTTATACTTTGTAGTGGTTAGGACCATTCCTTTTATTAATTCCATCAAACATCTCTGAAGGTGCTTTCCTTTCATCTTGTCACTAAGAGACTACTCTTGCACCACTGTCAGCCCCAATAATCCACATTGTTCCTACAGTAAAGAAAATAAGCTATGATGGAGTTTTTGTATTATTGAAAGGGTAATAAAAATGGTCATTTTATTTCACTTCAAAAGTGATCTGTCAGCTTAAGGTGGGAGAAGAGGAGGTGGGCTAGAACAAAGAGCACATTACTTAATAACCGAAGATAAAACAAGGCACAGGTGAAAGTTCTGGATTCTGTGGACCACTTCCCCTTTATACATGGTATACTAGTTTCATCCAGTCGTAGGAATATTGACTTTGTCCATGGTAATAGGAATATCAAGTTAGTCCTTAGTGATAGGAAAAGCTAACTGTGGTTCCTCAGCAATTTTATATCTAGGATCTTTAGGCATAGGGGTAGAAAAAAGTCATAGTGTAATTGTAAACAAGTCACTTATCCTAACAACGAAACAAGTCTCTGATTCAGATGCTGCAGAAAAATTCAGTGTAGCAATAGTAAGTTAATCAGGAACAGCAATTCAGAACAGTGCTCTGTCCTCACTTTTTCCCCACTTTGTAGGGGTTGGATAATGCAGAATTAAAAGGGCCTGGACAAGTGTTGCTTATCTAGATCATGAAAATACAGCAGGTAAGTGTAGTTGAGTAGAAATAAAGAAATGTGAATGATTCTCATTTTGTTCTGCTGTCCAAGTGCCATTAAGAAAATTGAGCTAAATCCATTCCTACTAAAAACACTATAGAGAGTGTAGGAATAAATGGACTGTCCTTAGAATAATAAGCAGTGTTTATCTGAAACCATCAACAATCATTATATTCAATGGGGAGAGGCTAGAGGCATTCCCAATAAGATCAGGGGTTAAACAAGGATGTCCACTATCACCACTATTTAACATCTTCAGCAACAAGAGAAGAAAAAGAAATTGAAGGAGTTAGAATTGGGAAAGAAGAGACAAAGCTTTTTTAATAAAAAAAATTTATTTTGAGTTTTATAATGTTTCCCTTATCTTACTTCCCTCCCCCACAGAAGGCAATTTTTCAGTCTTTACATTGTTTCCATGGTATACATTGATCCAAATTCAATGTGATGAGAAAGAAATCATATCCTTAAGGAAGAAACAAAGTATAAGAGATAGCAAGATCAGACAATAAGATAGTGGTTTTTTTTTCTAAATTAAAGGTAATAGTCCTTGGTCTTTGTTCAAACTCCACAGTTCTTTCTCTGGATACAGATGGTATTCTTCATCGCAAATACCCCAAGATTGTCCCTGATTGTTGCACTGATGGAATGAGTGAGTCCATCAAAGTTGATCATCACCCCTATGTTGCTGTTAGGGTGTACAGTGCTTTTTGGTTCTGCTCATCTCATTCAGCATCAGTTCATACAAATTCCTCCAGGCTTCCCTGAAATCTCGTCCCTCCTGGTTTCTAATAGAACAATAGTGTTCCAGGACATACATATACCAGTTTGTTAAGCCATTCCTTAATTGAAGGACATTTACTTGATTTCCAATTCTTTGCCACCACAAACAGGGCTGCTATAAATATTTTTGTACAAGTGATGATTTTACCCTTTTTCATCATCTCTTCAGGGTATAGACCCAGTAGCGGTATTGCTGGATCAAAGGGTATGCAAAGGGTATGCCCTTTGGATATAGTTGCAAATTTCTGTCCAGCTCCACCAACAATGTAATAGTGTCCCAGATTTCCCACAACCCTTCCAACAATGGTCGTTATACTTTCTGGTTATATTGGCCTGTCTGAGAGGTGTGAGGTGGTACTTCAGAGAAGCTTTAATTTGCATTTCTCTAATAAGTAATGATTTAGAGCAATTTTTCATATGACTATGGATTGCTTTGATTTCTACATCTGTAGATTGCTTTTGCATATCCTTTGACCACTTGTCAATTGGGGAATGACTTTTAAAATTTGACTCAGTTCTCCATATATTTTAGAAATGAGTCCTTTGTCAGAAACATTAGTTGTAAAGATTGTTTCCCAGTTTACTACATTTCTTTTGATCTTGGTTGCAGTGGTTTTGTCTGCAAAAGCTTTTTAATTTAATGTAATTGAAATCATTTAGTTTGTTTTTAGTGATGTTCTCCATCTCTTCCTTAGTCATTAACTGCTTCCTTTTCCATAGATCTGACAGGTTAACTAAAACTCTCACTCTTTGCAGATGACATGATGGTATAACTAGAGAATCCCAAGAAATCATCCAAAAAAAACTACTGGAAACAACTAGCAATTTTAGCAAAGTTTCAGGATATAAAATAAACCCTCATAAATCCTCAAGCTGTCTATATATGACTAGCAAGATACAGCAAGAAGAGCTAGAAAGAGAAATCCTATTCAAAGTAACCTCAGACAATATAAAATACCTGGGAGTCTATTTTCCAAGGCAGACTCGGAAACTTTCTGAAAACAATTACAAAACACTTCTCACACAAATTAAATCAGATTTAAGTAACTGAGCAAACATCAACTGCTTATGGATAGGTCGAGCTAATAAAAATGACTTCTACCAAAAAGTAAACTACCTGTTTAGTGCCCTACCAACCAAAATTCCAAAAAATTAATGAGTTAGAAAAAGTTGTAAGTAAATTCATATGGAGAAATAAAGTCAAGAATTTCCAGGGATTTAATGAAAAAAAGTACAAAAGAAGGGGGCTTAGCCCTACCTGATCTAAAATTATAAAGCATCAGTCATCAAAACTGTCTAGTATTGGCTAAGAAATAGTGGTGGGTCCGTGGAATAGACTAGGAGCAACAGCAGGAAATGATTATAGTAAGCTGCTGTTTGATAAACCCAAAGAGTCCAGCTATTGGGATAAAAACTCTCTGATAAAAAAACTGCTGGGAAAATTGGGAAGTTAGTATGGAAGAAACTTAGATTAGACCAAACCCTCACACCCTATGCCAAGATAAGATCAAAATGGATGCAGGATTTAGACATAAAAAACAATATAAGCAAACTAGAAGATCATGGACTAGTTTACCTGTCAGATCTATGGAAAGGGAAACAGTTTGACTAAGGAGGACATGGAGAACATCACTAAAAACAAACTAGATGATTTCGATAACATTAAATTAGAAAGCTTTTGCACAGACAAAACTACTGTAACCAAGATCAAAAGAAATGTAAACTGGGGAAAAAAATCTTTAATAACGTTTTTGACAAAGGACTTATTTCTAAAATATACAGAGAACTGAGTCAAATTTTTTCTTAAAAATCCCTTCTCCAATTGACAAATGGTCAGAGGATATGCAAAGGCAATTTACAGATGAAAACAATCCATAGTCATGAAAAATTGCTTTAAATCATTACTTATTAGAGAAATGCAAATTAAAGCTTCTCTGAGGTACCATCTCACACCTCTCAGACTGGCCAATATAACCAGAAAGGACAATGATCATTGTTGGAAGGGCTGTGGGAAATCTGGGACACTATTGTTAGTGGAGCTGTGAACTCATCCAACCTTTCTGGATAGAAATTTGGAACTATGCCCAAAGGGCAACAAAAATGTGCATCCCCTTTGATCCAGCAATACCACTACTAGGTCTATACCCTGAAGAGATGATGAAAAAGGGTTAAAAACATCACTTGTACAGAAATATTCATAGCAGCCCTGTTTGTGGTGGCAAAGAATTGGAAATCAAGTAAATGTCCTTCAATTGGGGAATGGCTTAGCAAACTGGTATATGTATGTCATGGAATACTATTGTTCTATTAGAAACCAGGAGGGATGGGATTTCAGGGAAGCCTGGAGGGATTTCATGAACTGATGCTGAGTGAGATGAGCAGAACCAGAAAAACATTGTACATGCTAACAGCAACATGGGGGTGATGTTCAACCTTGATGGATTTGCTCATTCCATCAGTGCAATTATCAGAGACAATTTGGGGTATCTGCAATGGAAAATACCATCTGTATCCAGAGAAAGAACTGTGGAGTTTGAACAAAGAGCAAAGACTATTCCCTTTACTATAGGGGAAAAAAACCTGTTATCTTATTGTCTGATCTTGCTCTCTCTTATACTTTATGTTTCTTCCTTAAGGATATGATTTCTCTCTCATCACATTCAATTTGGATCAATGTATACCATGGAAAGTAAAGACTGACATTGCCTTCTGGGGGTGGAGTAAGATTAGGGGGGAAAAATTGTAAAACTCAAAATAAAATCTTAATTGAAAAAAAATTGAGCTAAGAAGGAAGAGTCTTGCTTCTGTCTTCAACTTGCTCCAGCCACATCTGATCCTTAGTGAAAGTTTTCGCTTCTAACTTCTAGGGTTGTAGAATTTCAGAACTTAGAAGGGTCCTTAAGTGATCAGATCCCTTCATTTTACAGGCTCCTCACCTGTACACCCAGAGTACAGAGGGTTTAAATGATTTGACCTAATGCACCTAATGGAGGGGTAAATAAGCAGGTTTTGAATCCAGTTCCATGTTCTTTGCTACACCATTCTCCCTTAAAAGTTCTTAAAAATCTGATAAGATAAATTTGCTAATTAAAATGCGGCTGCAGAACTTACTATTTTATTTTGCTGTATCCATAGTTTCAAAGAGGTGGGAATTTTGAATCCATCAAAGCCATCTTTGAAAAGAAAAAAGTCATTTAGAGTTTTAGAATATATGGAAGAGAGTTATGAGGTAGGACTTGGAAAGGAAGCATGACTTACAGTTAAGGAGGGAGGGCTTTGAAGATCAAACAAATGATTTGGACTTGATTTGGTATTGGGGACCTCTGAAGATTTTTAAGTGGCATGACCAAGGTCATACATGAAGGTAATTAGGGCAGGAAGCTTAAAAGATAAATTAGAAGAGGCCAGACAGTGGAGAAAGGAAAACTCGTTAGGTGTTATGCACTAATTTAGATGGCTGGTGGCAGTGGAGAGAGGTGTTAAAGATCCTGAAAATGGTAGCACCTGGAGGGCTTAGTAATCCATATTTTGGTTTTGGGGTGTGGGGGTGTTTGCCAGCACCTATAATCAGGAAGCCCTGAATTCAAATACTGTCTCACTAGCTGTGTGACCTCTGTCTTCTTCAATTGTAAAATGGGGATGTCAACAACACTGAACTCTCAGGGTTGTCATAAGGATCAAATGAGATTCTATCTGCCATGTGCTTATTAAAACACATTGTTTGCCACAGAGTCGGCATTCTAGAAATGTTTATTCTCTTCTCCTTTTCCCCCCAAGTTAGTTGTCAGATATGTTCATTCTCCCTTCATATCCTAGCACTGACATTGGTGTTGGAGGATGGGAGTTTGAATCCAGCCTCAAACACTTGGCACTTCCTAGCTCTGTGATCCTTGGGCAAGTCACTTCACCCAATGATTGCCTTGAATTCTGGGCCATCTTCAGTTGTCCTGATTTATATCTGATCACTGAACCCAAATGGCCCTGGAGGAAACAGTGAGACTGGTGACTTAGCACAGTCCCGCTCACTCAAATCCACTTCATGTTCTTGTCATGACGTTATCTCCCTGATGTCTGGTCAAGGACAAGCATCATAACATCTCATCTGGCCCCAGCATCACTGCCCCAGTTCAGGGCCCTGTCATCATCTGACTTAGTCTCCTGCCTTATCTTTCTATCCCATAGCAGCCAAGGTGATTTTCCAAGACCCCAGTTCTCATCAAGTCACTCACCAGTAAAATAAACTATAATTCCTCATGATTGCTAGCATCCAGTACAAGCTCCTTTCTTTACCTTTGTTTATTCACACTGTAACTACCACCATTAAACCATCCCTCAAACTCACAAGTCCTAAATAGAGGTCCAGATAAAACAATCACTTAAAACTGTCATTGCTAAAAAGTATAATTTAATAGCTTATTCTGTGGTGTGCCGTGTGGGTAATATTCTTAGAAAATATTTTGGGTCCACTGTTCCCAGCAAATAATGGAAGAATTTGCAGTGACTTCGTGACTGCATCTTTTAATCTATAAAGCCTCATAGGAGTAGAAAGTGACTCAGCAGGAACATTTATTCTTTTGTCTCCTAACTTGTGAATCTTCAAGATGTTTAAGAAAAGAAGCTGGAGGGGTGGCTAGGTGGCGCAGTGGATAAAGCACCGGCCTTGGAGTCAGGAGTACCTGGTTTCAAATCCGGTCTCGGACACTTAATAATGACCTAGCTGTGTGGCCTTGGGCAAGCCACTTAACCCCATTGCCTTGCAAAAAAAAGAAAGCTGGGGGGAGGGGGAAGTAACGTTAACCTTCCTAAGTTTATGGGTTGAGGGTAAGGGAAGATGTAGCCTTGATGACCTCTGAGTTCCCTCCCAATTTTGAGATATTTAATTTAGAGAAATCACTTTGCTGATAGAATCATCAAACATGACAGGAAAGTCTTGCGGCAGTGTCAAGGTTCAATTAATACAAAATGGTAGAAAGACTTGGGTCAGTTGAAAATTTCAAGGATCTTTTTGCTTGCATGTATACACTCATTGTGAAGGATAGAGGTCGGCAGGGATGGTTTCCACCTTGGGCTTTGTCTCAGTTTGGGACTGACTTCAGGAGAAATTAGGCTTATTAGAGTAGGTAAGAATTAAAGGGTTGGGAAGAGTTAGCATGGTCTCAGAGACTGGAGCTAATTCTGTGGCAATGAAATACTGAGACAGGGAACTTTGAATTATATGAATAGAATGGATTTTAGTAGACCAGAAAGCAATTCTCACCCTAAAGTTGATGGAACCAGACACCAGTTCTTGGAGATGAAGTAGTTCTAAGTGAAGTGCAGGTCACCATTTCTATTATTTCGTACTATAGCATCTTGAGTACTATAAGGGATTTGTTAGATCTTTGAGAAAAAAAGAACTACTTTTATTTTGATGACCAGTAAAGTTTATTAGCTGTAAACACCATTACTAAGAGGAAAAAAATGTAGTATTGTCTTTCTGGTTATATTTATGTAGTACCATGTTCCTTTGGAACTCTTTCATCAAACTTCTACATATGGTTATATTTGAGCTGAATTCTGATTGCCATTAGGTGACAAAATGATTTCCAATTTTGAATTTTTCTGCTGTTTCAAAAGCAGTTTTTACAATGGTCAGCAGAGGGCAGCAAAGTCATATTTTATAAATTAAGTTGGAGTAGAAAGTGGTCAAAGTATACCTCTTTTAAGTTACTGGAAAAAGGAATTCTTATTAAAGTCTTAAGGCACAGTCTGAGTAGCTGAAATGACTTGAATGGATTGTTGCCTTTTCAGAATTAGGCTAGATCCCTCCATTGACCAGTCTTTTTTTATAATATAAATATTTTATTTGTTTTTCCAAGTATATAAAATGGTAGTTTCTACCAATCTTTTTTTTTTTGCAAGGTTTTGAGTTTTACAATTTTTCTCCCTCCCTGCCTTCCCTTCCCTTTCCCTCCGGCTCCAAACAAAAAGCAATCTGATATAAGCTTTACATTGCAGCTATGATAAATGTAGATCCATATTGATCTTGTTGTGAGAAAAGAATCAGATCCAAAAGGAAGAAAGAAAACATTAGGGATAACAAAATTACATAATAAGACAACTTTTAAAAATTGAAGATAATAAGCTTTGATCTTCATTTAAACTTCACAGTTCCTTCTCTGAATACACATGGCAATCTCTATCACAAGTCCCCTAAAATTGTCCCTGATTATTGTACTGCTGAAATGAACAAGTCCATCATAGCTGATCATCACCCCATGTTATTGTTAAGGTGTGTGATGTGCTGGTTCAGCATGAATTCATGCAAGTCTTTCCAGCCCTTTTTGAGATCTCATCTCATGATTTCTTATAGAACAGTAGTGTTCCATCACATACATATTCCATAATTTGTTCAGCCATTCCCCAATTGCTGGACATCCTCTTGATTTCCAATTCTTTCCCACCCCACAAGCCACCATGAATATTTTTGTACATGTGGGATTTTTCTCTTGGGTCCAGTACTGGTATTGCTGGGTCAAAGCATATACATATTTTTATTGCCCCTTTGGGGATAATTCCAAACTACTCTCCAAAAGGCTGGATCAGAAAAAAACTCCACTAACAAGGCACAAGTGTCCCAGATTTCCCAACATTGATTATTTTCCTTTCTAGTCATATTGGTCAATCTGAGAAGTATGAAATGGTACATCAGAGATGCCTTAATTTGCATTTCTCTGATTAAAAGTTATTAAAGAAAAATTTTTCGTGACTATAGATAGCTTTGATTTCTTTGTCTAAGTACTGCCTTTGAATTTCCTTTGATCATTTATCAATTGGGAATGACTTTTTTTTATAAATTTGATTCAGTTCTCTATATATTTTAGAAATGAGTCCTTTGTCAGAAATGGTAGTTGTAAAATTTGTTTCCCAATTTACTACATTCTTTTTGATCTTGCTTGCAGTGATTCAGTTTGTACAAAAACTTCTTAATTTAATAAAATCAAAATTAACCAGTTTGTTTTTTATACTGTTCTCTATCTCTTCTTTGGTCATAAACTGCTCCCCTTTCCATAGATCTGACAGGTAAACTATTTTTCCTCCTAATTTGTTTATAATACTGTCTTTTATATCTAAATCTTGCACCCATTTTAACCTTATCTTGGTTTAGGATGTGAGATGTTGGTCTAATCCTGCTTTCTGCCATGCTATCTTTCAGTTTTCCCCAGCAGATTTGTTCAAAGAGTGAGTTCTTATCTCAGAAGCTGGAATCTTTGGGTTTATCAAAAAGTAGATTACTACAGTCACTTCCTGCTGTCTCTTTTGCATCTAATCTATTCCACTGATCCACCACTCTTATTTCTTAACTAATACCAGAGAGTTTTGATAACTGCCACTTTGGTTTTGTTTTGTTTTTGTTTACTTTTTTAATTTTTGCTAGGCAATGGGGTTAAGTGGCTTGCCCGAGGCCACACAGCTAGGTAATTATTAAGTTTCTGAGACCAAATTTGAACTCAGGTACTCCTGACTCCAAGGCCGGTGCTCTATCCACTATGCCACCTAGCCACTCCTAATTCCCTTGATATTCTTGATCTTTTGTTCCTCCATATGAACTTAGTTACTATTTTTTCTAGCTTACCAGTCCCGGTATCCTTTGTCTGGAAGTCCAATAGTTCCTGAGTGGACAACTTCCAATCCAAAAACTATCAATTCTTTTCATCTTCATGACAAATCTTTTAAAAACCATAAACAGATGCCATAATAAACATTTCTTCTCTTTGTATTGTATCTTATCATTGCTAAATGTAATAGTGAATGGTAGGTAATTACATTGGTAAGACAGATAACATCAGATCATTGTTTTTTAATAGATGTTATTTTTTAAAATTATGAGCTACTGACTGTTATCTTTTCCAGGTCAAAGTAATCCTTTGTGAAAGGTTCTGTATATTTTGAGATGGCAGGGATGCATTAGGGGTCCTCTGTTTAACCATTTGGTTCTCAGGATTATCTTTCAAGCTGATTATTAAATGTTTCCTAATTTAGGATCTTTTAGTACTTGAGTTTCAGAAATTATCTTAAATCAGATAAGCACATTTCAGAACACTGTCTCATTGGCTTGATTCCCACAGAAAACCCAGCAGACTTTTTCTCCCTCTATTAAAAAAAATTGTTCCATTAAAAAGTATTTATTTTCTCTTTCTTTTACCCATTCCAGTTTATTTTTTTTGGTTTTTTTTTTTTTTGCAAGGCAAATGAGATTAAGTGGCTTGCCCAAGACCACACAGCTAGGTAATTATTAAGTGTCTGAGACCGGATTTGAACCCAGGTACTCCTGACTTCAAGGCCGGTGCTTTATCCACTACACCACCTAGCTGCCCCTACCCATTCCAGTTTAAAAGAAAAACAAAATAAAACTCTTGAAACAAATATGCAGTCAAGCAAAAATTTTCCATCATTCATATCTAAAAATGCTTGTCTCTTTCTAAGCTTGAGTTTATCATTTTTTTTTTCAAAAGGTGCATTTTACAGATAAGGAAAGTAAGTCAAATTGAGATGACTTGCTCAGAGTCTCACAGCTAGTAAGTATCTGAGGACAGAATTTGGATTCAGGTATTTTTCCTGTGCCACCTAATGGCATCTCCTTTTTCCTCCTTCTCCTTTTCTCTTCCTTCTTCTCCTTTTCTTCCATTGGGGTAGAGGGCATGATCAATTTTGTAATATTATGACAGTTCTAATAACAATATAACAGGATGCTTGCTTCCCATGACTGTCAATGTGTACAATGATTTTGATGTCTATGCAGCAATCATTTCATACTCTGATCACTTCTTACTAAACATAATGTATTCTTGCCTTTTCTCAACCTGCAATAAATTTTTTTCCAAACCACACAGATTCAAAATTTAAATGCTAAAATAGATTTTTGCCCGAATTCTTTAGCTCTCTTTTGTATTCTGTACACTACATCAAAGTAACTCCATTCCCCTCTGTTGCTCTGTATCCATAGTTCATCAACTGTATAATCAAATGATTGAAAAATTATGAATATGGGTTCTTACAGTACAAATGTTTGAAACCCAAGATCACTAGGCATGCACATTACAAGGACCATCTTGAAACCATTCTGTACCATTATAAATGTGCTTTAGAAACAAATCTTATATTGCCTCTACATTTTAGTATTAAGGCTGTTTTCTGATTTTATCCTCTGTTTTTGTTACTATTCTTTTGTCTGGCAGATTTTCAAACATACTGATTGGCAACACTGATCAGTCCTTCAGTAGAATTTCTATGAGAGTATAGCCAGTGTGCCAGTGGTAGAAGAAAGTTATATTTTAAGAGATTATTCCCTATATGTAAATATTGTTCAATATGAAGCAATCAGTAAGTCAGTAAGCATTTATAAAACATACATTATGATGTGCTGGTCACTAGTCTAACCTTTTAGGATAGAGAGAAAGGTGAAAGAGAGTACCTTCTCTTGAGATCACAATCTAATGGACAGACAACATGTATTAACTATGTACAGACAAGCTATTTATAAGATAAATTAGAAGCAATAAATACAATTGAATTTTAAGTACATTTGTCTTTTAATATATTATATAATATAATAACACTTGTTATTAACAATAGAAAAATAAACAATTTATGTCATAATTAGCTGATCATTTTCATTAATAGTTAGGAGGTTAAAATTTTTTTAAATGAATTTCCATCTCTCAGCAAGAGAGCTTGTAAAATCACTCTGCCATTTTCCACCATGTAACAGTGTGATGAACATTTTCATTTTTTTCTTTTAAATGAAAATATGGTAATAAATGTGATATGGAACCAGATTAAAGATTGTCTTTGGCTGATGTTGAGCTAAATATTGCAGTCCTTTGTTCAAATGAAAAAGACAAACATCAAAATTAAATTTACTCATGATTATTATATTATGTTGAAGTGATAACTTAAAAAATTACAATGTTATTGAACAAAATTTAAAATAAATTTAACATTAAAACTTGTACATATGAAGAAGTATATGAGGCTTTTTAATTCTTACATAATGGCCCATATAAAATATTCATAATTATTTTACAGTTTTATAATTTTATTTTTAGGGGTTTTATAATTATAGTAAAATAAAATTTTAGATTTCCAAATCATAATTGTATACTATATATTTTTTAATTTGAAGCTTTTGGGGGCAAAAGTTGTAATTACTGCAAGTATTTAATGAATTAATCTAAAAGAATATCAGGAACATATTATAATACCCTGGAGGTCTACAACATTTATTTTATGGTTATTGTTGAAATGGGTCTGTGGAACAAAAACCATTGGGAACACTGCTATGACATCAGATGAAGAAGAGAGATTACTTCCAACTGAGCAGTTTAGGAAGAGCATTGTAGAAAATCTGTATTTGACTAGAGCCTTGAAGGATGAGCATTATGCCAAAAGATGGATGAATCGCAGTAGACATATCAGTCATTGGGAATGAGATCACTAAAAGCACAAGTACTTCAGAGGCCTGGATTTTCCACATGAGGCTGAGTACTGAGTGGTCAAGAACACTGGAGCACCTGCCTGGACAAGTTGTAGTGAACAATACCATTGGACCATAAGAAATGATGCGATGGACAGATGAGAAGATGTAGCGAAGTGAGCAGAACTAGAGAACAATTTATGCAATGACAGTATTATAGAGGAAAAACAACTTTGAAAGACTTTTAGACCTTTGATTAATGCATTGAGACATTTTAGGTCCAGGAGATTGAAGATTTATCAACTTAACCACCTCTTGTCAAAGAGGTGATGAACTTAAAAATCAGAATGAGACATGAATTTTTTGGATATGGCCAATGTGGAAGTTTATTTTGTTGGATTGTACATATTTGTTGTAGGTTTTATTTTTGTTTATGTTTGTTTTAATTTTTTAGGAGGAATGGGTTGGACAGTGGAAAGGAAAGATAATTTTTTTAAAAGGAAAAAAGAATAGATTATAGCCAGATTATGGCAGGGCTGTCCAAGGCATTTAACTTTAGGTAGCAGGGGAGCTGTTTAATGTTTTGAGGCAGTGGATTGATGCAATTGGATTTCTGTGTTGAGAAGACTAACCTGATAGAGTTGTGAAAAGTGAATGAAATGGGGGCAAGTAGGTGGCACAGTGGATAAAGCACTGGCCTTGGAGTCAGGAGTACCTGAGTCCAAATTTGACCTCAGACACTTAATAATTACCTAGCTGTTTGACTTTGGTTTCTTTAAATCACTTGTCCAGGGTCACACTAGTGGCAGAAGCAATATTTTAATTCAAGTAACTCCTGATTCCAATTTCAGTTCAATTTTTGTCAGACATGACCATGAGGCTATGAGCATGTCAAAGGGATGAACATTCTCCTGGTTAAGATAGTTTAAGGAAGGAGGACAGTTTTTGAAGAAAAGCTGAAAATTCTCAATATCCTCACAGCTAGAAGTTTAATTGCTCAGAGTACCTCTGTGGGTAATTCCATCATCCAAGAGTGAAGACTAATTGCAATATAAATAGCAGGACATACTGCATCTGAGGGTATGAGTTCCCTTTTCCTAAGAAAAAGATGGGGTCATTGTTGTAAACAAAGACTAAGTTAAGTCAATGTTGCAGGTTTGAGGTTTAAAATTAAATATGTAATCATAGAGCAGAAATCTAATTAAAACCTGACTTTACTAAGAATTAAAAGAACACAATGCTGGAATGTAAAACGTAACATGCTCCTCCTCTCTTCCAGGACCACTGCAAACAATCAACTGGATCCAGAAAGCATTCCTTAAGTTTCTAACAAAAATTTCCCCCAGTCTAAAGTTTATTTTCCAACTAACAGAAAAATTCCTTTCTCCTAAGGGGGTCAAACTAGTGTCCCTGAAGTTAGTCACAGGGATTTTTAACCTTTCTTGTATATTTTGGACTCCCTTGGCAGTAAGTTGAAGCTTATGAACATGCTGTACTCAAGATGTTTTTAAATTCATAAAATAAAGCACAAAGGGTTATAAAGGAAACTAGTTACTGAAATACAACTGCATCTTATTTTACAGTAACATAATGTCCTAGAATATAGAATTTAGGGCCATTGGTAGGGTAGTGGTTAGGAAGATCAAAGGGTCAGTGACAAAAGGAAAAGTAGGAAAAGGTTTTGGCTGGGACAGGGTCTGAGAAAAAGACAGAGATGCTAGCTGCCCTCAACTATGATCAGGTCTGGTACCCTGGTGACAGCCCCCTGTACAAAACAAACACAACTTTTACCACCAGAGTTCACGGTCTGAACTCTGGACAGGAGATATGTGGAAGGAATTGAGTTATCCGATAACTAAAAATAAGAACCTGGGACCCCTCAACGAGGACAGATGGGAGTCAAGAAATTGAAGTTTTTGCATCTGCTTTTATTTGCCATCTAGATGTAGAAGGAAGACCTAACAAGCAATGGATAGATTAGTTCCAGGGATGTTGGCCCAGGACAAAACTTGTCCTTCTGGAAGAAAAAGCAACTTTAATAGTAGACAAGACCTTTCTTAGATAGGGGAAATGGCTCAAGGCAGAATAGAAGAATGAATTTGGCGGTAGAAATGAGATCTAATCCAGCACAGCAGATTGTGATGAGATAGAAAAGTGAAAGCCTCAACAATCTTTGCTTTAGAGCTAGATTTTCTGAAGGAATTGTTTCCTTCATGCTGTAGGAAATAGGAACAGTTTAGGATGGTCCCCCTTTTTTTAAAAAAATTTTTGCACGGCAGTGGGGTGAAGTGACTTGCCCGATGTCACACATCGAGGTATTAAATGTCTGAGGTAGAATTTGAACTCAGGTCCTCCGGACTCCAGGGCCCATGCTCTATCCACTACGCCACCTAGCTTCCTCTAGGGTGATCCTTTTGATAGGTTTTCTCTGTTATTGACAGTAGTCAAGGAGACATGGTTGAATTTTACCTCTTTTTATCAAATTTCCATTTTCCAGCCAGTAATCATTTTCTCTATTCCAACTACATACTCTGCTATTGACTGAGAGTTTCTACTTGTTTTGTTAGAAGAGCTTTCCTAGGCATTCCTGTCCCTAGACTGTTATCCCTTCTCTTCTCTTACTCCAATTCCCGTTTTCCTTTGGGAGTCAACTCAAGCTCCCCCATGGGGAGGAAGCCTTTCCAGGTCTTTCCAGCAGTCTAAGCTCCTTCTCTTCTAAAGCCTACTTTGAATGACTAAGATTAAGAAACTAACCTTTTGGGGTGGCTAGGTGGTGCAGTGGATAGAACACCGGCCCTGGAATCAGGAGGACCTGAGTTCAAATTCGACTTCAGACACTTAATAATTACCTAGATGTGTGGCCTTGGGCAAGCCACTTAACCCCATTTGCCTTGCAAAAAACCTTAAAAAAAACCTACCCTTTGGGTTCAGAGGATAGAAGACATTACCTTCTCCACTAAAAGGCGTAAGGTTCATATCAGGTTCAATCATGGGCCAGTCTGACTTCAATATGAAGAGTCAGTCTCCCCCCCCTTTTTTTTTAAATCTTGGGCTTTTTTGTTGCCTTCCATCCCAGTTCACTGAGTACAAATTATTTAAAGTTTATATTTTGATTCTATATAGGTCTTCCCTTAAAAAGCCACAGAAACCAGTATGTACTTCCTATCCATGTGGGAAAAAGGTTCATACAAACAAAAATGACTCTGCCCTCATTGACTATGTTATAGAAATATTTTATTTCTTTTTTATTATTTAAGTCTCAGGGCCATTTCTCCTGTAAATTTTGGTGACCTAAAAGTTTGTCTTCAAATTTAAAACCTGACTCATGATATAATAATGCTAAGGGAAGATTAGGGCCATTTCTCCTAGTAGAGAAATATTGAGTTGATCAAAATCCATCTGATGGGATGTGAAAATTCACTTAAAGTCTTAAATGTTCCTTAGATTAGAAGTCAGAAGAAAAATCTCAACTCTGTCTGACTTATTGGCAACATGTAAATATTTCTCAATTAGCCTATTTGTAAACTCTCTAATTGAGGATTAATTTGTAATCTGATTTACCTATAGAGTTTGATGAGGTTTGTTTCTTTAGGGGGATATATGGGATTATGGCTGTTTAAGTTCAACTTTTAGAACATTGAAAGAAAGATGCTTGAAAGGATCCCAAGGTTAAAGTAAGCAATCAACAAGTTTACTAATAAATACATAATATGTCCAGGCACTGTGTGAGTACAAGCAAAAATTGAAAACATGGAGCAGCTAGGTGGTGCAGTGGTTAGAGCACCCGTCCTGGAGTCAGGAGGACCTGAGTTCAAATCCAGACCCAGACAATTAAATACTTGCCTAGCTGTGTGATCTTGGGCAAGTCACTCAACTCCATTGTCTCGTTAAAAAAAGTTCAAACAGTTCCACCCTCAAGCATCTTTACTTTTTTAGATTTTTTCCCCAAATACACAATGCTAGATTAAATACACTAAATATATCTTTATCTGGTTTTATAATAAATTACAATGAAATATTTTAAAATGAAATGTTTAAAATGACATCAAAATATTAGTGTGGTATTTAAAAATGAATTCCACAAGAAATAAACTTTTTTCTCATTGAGAAAATGGACACTATAAACTCAAGTAACCTCAAAACAGGTAACAGTTGTGTTATACAAATGGACAAACCCACTAGAATTTTTTCTCTAAACCAGTGTCCCCTGGTAATCAATCAATTAATTCATCAACAAGCATTTAAGTATTAATTGCAAGGCAACACACATAAAAAAATGAATTGGGAGGGGGAAGATCCGTGACTTTTGAGGAGCTTTCATTCTAATGGGTCAAGATGGATAGAGAGTAATCATATGGTTATACAAATGTCCAAGGAAGTTCAGAAAGTCCAACAGCCTGCAGAAAATGGAAACTGCAGAGATTCGAAGAGGAATACAATCTCTAGGCCTTAACTCCCTCTGCTCCCTTTTTGTTGAACTATTTGTTTTAGGGGCCTTTTGGATGCAGGGATCACAGATCTGAAGCCAAAATAGGGTCCTTACAGGGAGATCATACTGCCAATGAAATGAAGTCTACAAAGATTGACTGATTCTCTAATAGACCCACAAATGCTTGGCACTGAAAAAACCTTCATAATAAGCCCCCCCTTCCCAGCTGCCCTGCCAGGTTTATTTTCATTTACTTTATTCCTTTCCATGACTGCGTTTCAGCCAAATTGTTTCTTGAACTCTACACTCCCCCTTCCTTGTATTGGCACAAGCCACCCCACCCCACCATGCTTGAATTGCATCTCTTCCTTATTTTTTGCTTCTCAGAATTCATTGGCAAACATAGTTTGTGGCCCAGGTGAACCAGACAGTATGAGAAAAACCGGATGCCTTTTTCCCCTACAAAGTATGAACCCAATCCACATTGAACCATTTCATTCCTCAAGAACCCAGTCCCATGCCATTTAGGATATCAATAAAATTAATCTCAACAATTCAGGGCAAAAATGAAATCCAGGGGGTGGCTAGGTGGCGCAGTGGATAAAGCACCAGCCCTGGAGTCAGGAGTACCTGTGTTCAAATCTGGTCTCAGATACTTAATAATTACCTAGCCGTGTGGCCTTGGGCAAGCCACTTAACCCCATTGCCTTGCAAAAACCTAAAAAAAAAAAAATCCAAAGAAAGAATTCTCAGTGTTACTCACTCTATATATTTTGTGATAGGGAGTAATCTGCGAGAATCTGTACTCACATAATGAAACAATAATGATAGTTCACCAAAAAAAACCCTTTCAGTTTCACAAGTGATTTTACTCACCCTAATTCTGCAAATTTCAAATATGAGACCTTATAAAGGAAGTTTTGCATACACTTTCAGACATCTTATACATGAAAACTATGACCATAATGGATTACAATTTCCACAATAAACCTAACATCCATATTTCATTTTGAAGCCTCTTAATTCATTACCTTGCTACTTCATTTTTTTTTCTTTGTGAAGGAAAGACTTGCAACAGAAACCTACTTCAAATGTAAAGAGATTGCTGTGTGGAGAGGAGTTTACGTGAGGAGATTGCTGAAATCTGATCCATGCTCTTCAAAGGTAATATGATTTTGGCTTAGTAACATGCAGTAAAGAGATGAGGACCAAGGCATTGCTAGCATCTTTTTTTTTTTTCTGTGCTGCTTTTGAGTCTTTATTATGTCTTTACTAATAATTACCACATAAGGAACACTTGCCATTCCACAGAATCCAGGAACTGTAGGTGGAAGAGACTGTAGGGGATATTTAAGTCAATCTGACACTGAACAGGGATCCCCTCAACAATACTGCAGACTAGTGATAGGTCATCCAAACAATCTGAACATCTCTAAGGGCAGGTAACCTGCTGTCTCTGTGTGATCACCTTTAAATACTTGTAGACAGGAATCTTTAGTTAATCTAATCCAATGTAACATCAAAACTTCCAGGGTTAAGTGTCAAAGCATAATCTGGGATCTATAGATGGCTGTAGTCACCAATGTTAAATGTTGCTCTTTAAGCCCAGTAGAGTTATGCAAAACTATAAGTGCTGGTCAGAAACCTGAGTCCTTTTGTGGTATTTGAATCTTGTATTTACTGACATTTCAAAGTTCTTATTCAGCTCTGGTCTTTTCATCAGAAATGCTTGAAAATCCATTATTCCATAAAATATCAATTTTTCCCCATGTTCTATTCTTCTCAGTTTGGTAGGATAAATTATTCTTGGTTACAAGCCTTTTAAAAGGTTTTTTTTGACTATTGTATTCCAAGGTCTCTCATATTTCGAAGAAGATAGTAAGTCTGATTGTGGCTTTTTGGCATGTGAATTCTTTCCTTCTGGCTGCCGTTTGTTGTCTTTTTAATTTGTTCTGAAGTTCTGGATTATGGCAATGACATTTCAGGGTCATTTTCTCATATATATACACATATATATATGAGAAAATGACCCTGAAATGTATGTATGTGTATGTGTGTCTATCTATCTATCTATCTATCTATCTATCTATCTATCTATCTATCTATCTATCTATATCTATAATGTATATATATTCATACACACACACACACACACACACACACACACACACACACACACACATACACACACACACCACCACCACCACCACCACAGGATGGGATGTTTTTCCTCTAGTTCTAGATCTGGGGAGATTTCTTGAAACATAGTATTGAGAGTTTTTTTGGTTAAGGTCCGGCTCTTTTGTGGAATACTGTGATTCTTAAATTGTTTTCTTTGACCTATTTTCTAGTTTGGTTGTTTCTGAAATCAGTTATCACTTTCCATTTTTTCAATAATTTTATTTCATTCTATTATTTCATAGTGTCTTTGATTTTCTTTTCATCTAGCTTTCAGGGAGTCTGTTATTTTGGTAAGATTTCCTATTCTTTCCTTGTTTATTCTCCTTGTTACGCTTTCCTTCAGAGATTTAATTTCATTTTTATCTCATGCTTCATTTCTTGTAGATGTTCTTGTAGTTCTTGTGGGAAAGTCTGTTTTTTCCCCCTGAATCTTTTCTTATAGTTCATAACTCTCTCCTTTTAGGTTGGAGTTTTGGGTAGTCCTGGATTTATAATAATTTTTATAGGGTTGATGTCTTTATCTGTTCATTCATCTCTCCAACTTCAGATTTTAAATGGATAATTTTGTGCCAGAACCAGACTCCAGCCCCTTGCTATACTTTTTCATTACCTAATTTACTGTGCTGACCTCTATCTCTGGGATGTTTGAAGTTCAGACCATCTTTTCTTCTGTAGGTCTTGGAGCCCTTGGACTGGAATTGTTGTGGTCATGTCTACACTGGTTACTGCTACTCCCGATGGCTTCTAAAGTCCCTGCTATGGGATTTGCACTGCTTTCTTAGGACCCTGCTTCTGGTCAGAACCTATAGGAATCAAAGTGTCCCTGACTTGCCTTGGCTAGCTATTGTCTTATTTGTTTCCATTGATGCTAGCTTTTCTGGAGGCTCCATTTTAGACTGTCTGGAATTCTGGCTTATATTTTTTGACGGTTCAAGGGTGGAAGAAGTCAGTTACAGTAACTTTTCATTGTATTTCCTGAACATTATTTGGTTTCATGTAATATTTGGTTTTTAACAGAAATAGATATATGAGAATTTATATGACTGCTTCCACTCTGGCAACAATTTGGACTAAAAGTTCCTTAGGACTTGTTTTTATCATTTTTTGTTTATTTTGTTTTGTTTCTTGGACTAAAAGCAATGAGAAGTGGTAGATATTTCTTCCCTGTTCATTATATCAGAGGTAATGAGAGCTTGTGGCAGATGAACATGTAAGTAGGAAATATAGACTTACCCAGAGAAGCATGAGGCTAGACCTCAAATTTAGGAATGCCTTCTTCTGATTTTTTAAAATTTCGTATTTGTCTCTTTGATCAATGGATTGAAATGATGACATATAGTTTTCCAACTTTGGTAGTAACCATGTGGGTTGAGAATTCCACAGATTGAGAATAGGACACCAGTTATCCAGCAGAAAATTATTTCCTTAATAGAAGACTAATTAGAGAAGAGAGCTGACAATAGCAGGATTTTGCATGTGGAGGAGAAAGGAAAGTCATATGATAGCTGACCAGAATATGTAGTCG
This sequence comes from Macrotis lagotis, assembly GCF_037893015.1. NCBI lineage: Eukaryota > Metazoa > Chordata > Mammalia > Peramelemorphia > Peramelidae > Macrotis > Macrotis lagotis. The sequence goes on along the minus strand of NC_133659.1, from coordinate 38,080,781 downwards.
TCTGAGGTGTTCTGGCATTGCAGGCCTGAGATGAATTAAAATACTTGTTTCTTTACAAGGGGCTTATAATGAAATAATAGAGCATATGTTTTTTCCTAATATTTTATTCAGGATTCACTAATTTACAATTTAAAAAAAAATTTTAGTTTTTTTTACAAGGCAATGGGGTTAAGTGACTTGTCCAAGGTCACACAGCTAGGTAATTATTAAGTGTCTGAGGCTGGATTTGAACTCAGGTCCTCCTGACTCTAGGACCAGTGCTCTTCCACTGTACCACCTAGCCACCCCTACTAATTTACAATTTAATTTTATTTTTAATCAGTTAAAATATGCCTTCTTTACTTTCTATTCACTCATCAATTAAGAAAAAAAGGAAAAAACCAACATTCTATTGTAAACATATCTAGTTATATATACCAAACAAGCCCCTACATCAGTCAAGTTCAAAAAATATGTCTCAGTTTGCATTGAGTTCATTATCTATCAGGAGATGGGTAGCATGTTTCATCATGAATCTCAGGAATTATGGTTGGTTGTATTTATAAGAATTCTTATGACATTCCAAGTTTTTTGTCTTTACGGTATTGTTGTCATTATATAAATTGTTCTCTGGAATCTCACCTTGTTTTGTATCAATTTATATGTCTCCACAGGTTTATATGTCTCCTTTATCCTTTATTATAAATGAATATTATTTCATCACATTTATATACCATGACTTGCCTGGCCATTCCCCAATTATAGGTACCCTCTCAGTTTCTAATTCTTTACCAATGCAAAAGAAACTTTAACTTTTGTACATTTTTAGAGTTTGTTTTGCTTAGGAATAATCTCTCTTTTAATCTCTAATATTTTCCTTGCTCCCTCCCTTCTTGTTTCCCATGGAGTATAATGCTTTTCTATATCCAGCTCAGCATGTGTATGTTTTTTCTTCCTTTGACCAATTTAGATGACAGTGATGTTCAAATATCAAATGATCCTTCTATCTCTTCTTTCTTGTTTGTACTGACTACTACATCTGGACCATGATTATGTGATATAATTTTCCCCAGCCTTTCTCTCCCTCCTTCCTTATCACCCTACAATTATATTCCTCTTCTCATCACTTTTCATTTTTCTTTTAAGATTAAGACATGACAGAGCCACTTCTACTTTCTCTGTTTTATTCTATTCTCCCTATGATCTCTGTTGATAATAAAGTTCTTAGGGTACATATGTGTCATCTCCTAATAATAGAATATAACTAATCTTTTTTTTAGTTCCTTCATTATTCGTCTGTGTTTACATTTTTGTAATTCTCTTAACATCTATATTTTCCTTTTAAATATTTTATGAAGTATACTTGGAATTCCTCTAACTCATTAAAAATACATTCTCCTTAACAATTTTTGCGACTAGTATTTCTGACAAAGGACTCATTTCTAAAATATACAGAGAATGGAGTCAAATATTCAAAAGAAACAAGCCATTCCCCAATTGACAAATAGTCAAAGGATATGAAAAGGCAATTTACAGCTGAGGAAATCAAAGCAATCCATAGCCATATGAAAAATTGCTCTAAATCATTACTTATTAGAGAAATGCAAATTAAAGCATCTCTGAGGTACCACCTCACACCTTTCAGACTGGCCAATATGATCAGAAAGGACAATGATCAATGTTGGAAGGGATGTGGGAAATCTGGGACACTAAAACATTGTTGGTGGAGCTGTGAACTCATCCAACCTTTCTGGAGAGCAATTTGGGATTATGCCCAAAGGGCAACAAAAATGTGCATACCCTTTGATCCAGCAGTACCACTACTATACCCTGAAGAGATGATTTAAAAAGGGAAAAAACATCACTTGTACAAAATATTTATAGCAGCCCTGTTTGTGTGGCAAAAAAAAAAATGGAAATTAAGTGAATGTCTGTCAATTGGGGAATGGCTTAGCAAGCTACGGTATATATATGTCATGGAATACTATTGTTCTATTAGAAACCAGGAGGGATGGGAATTCAGGGAAGCCTAGAGGGATTTGCATGAACTGATGCTGAGTGAGGTGAGAAGAACCAGAAAAACACTGTACACCCTAATAGCAACATGGAGATGATGATCAAGCCTGATGTACTTGCTCATCCCTTCAGTGCAACAACCAGGAACAATTTTGAGCTATCTGTGATGGAGAATACCATCTGTATCCAGAGAAAGAATTATGGACTTTGAACAAAGACCAAAGACTATTACCATCAAATTAGGGGGAAAAGCATTATATTATTATGTAATTTTACTATCTCATACTTTATTTTTCTTCCTTAAGGATATGATTTCTCTGTCATCACATTCAACTGAGATCAAAGTATAACATGGAACCAATGTAAACACTAACAGAATTCCTTTTGTGGGGGGTGGGGGAAGGAAGCAAGAATGGGGGAAAATTGTAAAACTAAATATAAACAAACTCTTTCTTTAAAAAAAAAATCCATTCTCCTTCCTTTTACCCGCTACTCCTTACCCCCTACCCCCCACCTGGTATATTATACTTAGTTTTTTTCTGGGCAAGTTATTGATTATAATCCTATATCCTTTGCTTTCCTCTATATTTTACTCTCCATCCAGTTGTTTTTCCTTTTATATTCCTTGGGTTTTTTTTTGCAAGGCAATGGGGTTAAGTGACTTGTCCAAAGTCACACAGCTAGGTAATTATTAAGTATCTAAGGTCACATTTGAACTCAGGTCCTCCTGACACCAGTGCTGGTGCTCTATTTGCTGTGCCACCTAACTGCCCCTACTTCTTATGTTTTCTTTAATTTTTCTTTTCAATCTTTTGACTCTGTTTTAATATTTCTTGCTTTATTATTGGAATCCTTAGCTTCTGTTTGGTCCATTCTACTTCTTAGTGCTTTATTTGAGTAAAGTTTTATATCTCATGTGCTAATTCTTTATTTCATCACTCCCATCTCTTTTTCAGTTTTCTTTTTCTAGCACTCTCATTTCATTTACAAAAATATTGGAACTCTTTTTGTAAATTCTTGCTTCATCTCTTCCAAGAATAATAGTTGAACTTATACCAAAACTGTGGTTCTTTTTTGAAGCTTTATTTGTAAAAGCTGTATTTTAGATAATTTATTAGAAGAATCCAGATGTATTCATAAATGAGCCAAAGAAAATGTGATCTTCTAGTGGGAAAGAATTCCTGAGGTAACCCCTAACCATATGGACCCAGAATTACTGAGGGGAGTCCCTGCTGAGGGTTTTGGAAATGTCAAGTTTGAAATCCCTGAGAGACATAGAAGAAGAATGTCTTGAAGCCATTTGAAGATGTAGAAATGGAGCTTAGAGCAGACATATATTTGAATATGTATATTTGGGAGTAATCTGTGTAGAGATGATACTTGAAGCCATGGTAGATACTGAGATCACTGAGAGATCATATAGAGAAAAAGAGAAAAGGGCCAGGAAAGGTTCCTGGGAATATCAAGAAATTTTGGGACATGATGGATAATGCTGTATTGGAGACAAATGGCTCAGTCAAGTAGAAAGAGAACCATAAAGAGAGGAGATAACATATAGTTTGTTGATATGAACAGATAATTTACAGAAGAGGAAAAACAAATCAATATTAATCACTTGGAATAAAGGCCAGTGGGAAAAAACTTCAAAGAAATGCAAGTTAAAACAACTCAGAACTTTTGATTCAATAATTCTATTGTTGAGATATACCACTAAAGCAGAGGTTCTTAACTTTTTCTGTGTCTTGTGTCTCATTGACAGTGTGGGGAAGTCTAGGAATCCCTTCTTAGAATAAGATTTTTAGATGTATAAAACAAAATGTATAGGATTATGAATGAAATCTATTATATTGAAATAAAATTTTCAAAATGTTTTAAGAACAAATTCTTGGACCCCAGATTGAAGATCTTTGTCCGAAAGTTTTAAACAAAAACAAGAACTATCTGTCCAGAGATTTTTATAGTACTCTTATGTGTAATTATAAAAATCTGGAAGCAACTGACATACCTATAAGTCAGCATACATTGGTATACCAGAAAATTATAATAATAACTACAATTTATACATTAAGGTTTATAGAGCACTTAAAATATTATCTCATTTACGTCTTCACAATAATACTGAAAGATAAGTGCTATGTTACTACCATTTTACAATTGAGGAAACTGAGGTAAGTTTCGTGACTTGCCCTAGGTCATATAACCAGGAAATGTCTGAGACTAGATTTAAACACTGTCAAAGAGACCTATAACATGGAAAAAGTTAAGAACCCTTGATTTAGGGGTATATCTCAACAACAGAGTTATTAAATCAAAGATGCTGAGTTGTTTTAGTTTGCATTTCTTTGAAGCCTTTTTTCACTGACTTTTTTTTCTTTATTTTTATTTTTTATTTTTTATTTAAGGCAATGGGGTTAAGTGACTTTCCCAAGGTCACACAGCTAGGGCATTATTAAGTATCTGAAGCTGGATTTAACTCAGGTCCTCCTGACTTCAGGGTTGGTGCTCTATCCACTGCACCACCTAACTTTCCCCTGCCCTTTTTACAAGAGATTGTTATTGATTTGTATTTCTTCTTCTGCAAATTATTTGTTCATATCAACAAGTTATGTTTCAGGCCCAGCTTTTCTGTTTGTCTTTTTCACCATCATTGTCTCTCTTTCCACCTATCTCTATTTCTCTGCCTTTCTGGCTATATTTAGCAGTTTTTAATTATATATAATTTATCATGCAATTAATATTTAAATATGAGATTAAAAAGTTATTTGAGAGAACTTTTATAAAGTAATATGTGGTCCAGAGGAATCTTGTCTTATTTTGTTGCCTCTGAATCTACAGCATTTATAATGATTTGCCTTGGTGGACCAGATTTTCAAAAATGACTTTGTCCTTCTAGGATCACAATGATCCCTTTGCAAAATGTGACAGTATTGAAAGGGAAGTTTTCTGTACTTCTACCGTTATCTTCCTTGGATTTCTTGAGGGAGAGATGTGAAGGAAATTGAGGCTGAGCTGTGGCAATCAACTAGCTGCCTATTTTATTTATCCCATCACTGGAAAACTCATGGATGCCATAATCAGAAATACCCAGAGTCTGGGATGAACCTTCTGATGAATCCCTAGTGAAAGAAAAGGAGAATCCTTGTCCCTCTTCTTAGTTCTTTCCTTCTTGGAAGGGAGATTGAAATCCCTTCCCCCCCCCCCCATTCCTTTGAGAGGGGCAGCAAGGATAATTCCCCTCTTTACAGAACATTCAGGTCAGAGAAAATGGGCCTGAAGGAGAGATAATTAGCAGTGACTATCTTTGATCACTGGGTAAAGGACAATGTGTCATATTTTCATTTTCATTTTAATCTACAATTAACAGCCAACATTATCTACTGAGTGTCTAAACTATACATACAGAGGACAGAAATCAGAGGAAATGAATTACTCTAAAGAAGATGTGATCATCCAAAATATAAAAGCTCTGTTAGCTGGGACCAAAAATGCTTTTATTTCACATTTTAATATTTCATTTCCTTCCCTAGATACAAATTCAAGATAGTAAGGAGCTAAATTTCCCATTGGAATAGGGCATTCTGCCATTCTGAGACTGGAAGTGCTTTCTTGTTTATGCAGAGATCTAGGCAGGCATTTGGAGGGGACTGCTCCTTGAGAACAGGGATTGTTTCATTTTGGATTTTGGGTTTTTTGGGGGTCTTTGTAGCTATCTCCTGGGCTCTCATGCTTTGACAGAGCTATATAGGCATTTTTAGAAGATTGTTACCTAGTGGTTAAAGCCACTCTGAGATAATTGGAACTCTTTGAATGGATTGCCAATTTGATAATATGTGCCAACCAAGCTACAGATGAATATTCCTCCTGTTTATGCCACATCTAATGGAGATCTTGGGGTAAGCCCAGATCATCTAGGATAGTTTTACTCATGTAGAAAACTCTGGGGACCTGCTTTTGGGAGAGAGAATAGGTGGGTATACAGTCATTCTACATTGACCTGACCTCACAGCTGGGAGCAGTTCTTTTCTGTTGACCATGTGGCTAGAATTGTAGAACTGTTTGTGACAGTAAAACTAACTGAGCACAGTCTATTTTGTAATAAGTGTGAAGGATACCTTCCCTCACACCAGTTGACACCATTGAATAAGAAGGCAGGGCCTGAGGACCTCCAACTTAGATATAGGAAATAAGCTTGGAGAGAATAGAGTTTCCTTACCCCCATCACACACACACACACACACACACAAACACACACGTATGCACACACAACACAGGGGAACTCTGAGGGGGAAGGGTAAAATAGAAAAGATTGGCACTCAGAGGACACAGAGCCAACCCATCTAACATCTACAAGTGCAGAATAAAAAACAAATAAGGGAACTGTGAAAACTAGAAGGGTAAAATGCACATTTTTGAGTTCCTTTTACTTTTTAAAATTATTTCACTTGTTATTTTACTTTTCCAATTACATATAAAGTTAATTCTGAACATTTATTTTTTTGGTAATATTTTGAATTCCACATTTTTCTCCCTCCCTCCTTTCCCTTCACAAGACAACAAGTAATCTGATATAGATTTTACATGAACAATATGCGTTCCTTTTAAATAAGAATGAACAAAGAAAGGGGCAAATTATGACATTTTATCCAGAGATTATGACATTTTATCCGGTGATGCATTTATTGAAAAGGAACTAGTCACAAATCCTCCCTTGAAATGTCAACACAAAGGGGTAGCTTGTGGTAGTGGAAAGGTAACTAGAGGAATTGAGAGTCCCTGTTTTAATTTTCAGGCATTTTTGTAACTAATTATGTGATCTTAATCACTTCACTCATTGAAGCCTCAGTTTCCTTCAGGGAGACTGTGTAAATAAATAATTCAGGAAAGCAGATCAGGAAACATGTGTGGCAGTGGGTGAATTGGCCTCCAGGGGCTCTCTCTGGGAAATTGAATCTAGAGATCACCTGGGGAGACAATTCAATCTCCACCACATGGATCTACTACCCACAGAATGTTTTTCATATATAGGTATTCCTGTTTTTTGAATGTTAGCAAATATGAATGATAAGTTAGTGCACCAAATTCCTGGCAGGTTTTTGTCATATTTTCTCAAAAGATACTTTAGTACAGATATCATCAAGAACAACTAAAATATTTACAAAGGAGTCATCATAGTAAAAATGTTTGTGCGCACTGCTTTAAGGTCTATTCTAGCTAGAAACTACTATCATGCTATTTTTGTATGTCTTGTTCATATTTGTTTGCATATTTTAAATTCCTTGAATCTAAGAACTATTTTTTGCCTCTTTTTTTATTCTTAGCACTTGGTACATTTGTTGCTGTTCAGTTTTGTCTGTGTCTTTGTGATCTTATGGATCATGGACTTATAACATGCCAGCCCAAGTCTGACCAAGTTCAAGTCTGTTACTTCCTTGATCTTATCTATCCATCTTATCCTCTGCCATCTTCTTTTCCTCTTGCTTTCAATCTTTCCCAAAGTCAGGGTCTTTTATAATTAGTCCCATCTTTTCATTGTGTGGCCAAAGTATTTAAACTTCAACTTCAGAATTTGACCTTCCATTGAATCGACAAAATTAATTTCTTTAAGTATTTACTAATTTTTTTTGCAAGGCAAAGTGGTTAATGACTTGCCCAAGGTCACACAGCTAGGTAATTATTTAAGTGTCTGAGAGCAAATTTGAACTCAGGTCCTCCTGACTCCAGGGTCAGTGCTCAATCCACTGTGCCACCTAGCTGCCCCAAGTATTTACTAATTTGACCTACTTGATGTTCAGGGGACTCTCAAAAGTCTTCTCCAGCAGCATTGTTTGAAAGTGTTGTTTCTGGGGTGTCCAGCTTTCCTTATAGTCCAACATTGCTCCTGGAAAGACCACATAGCTTTAACTATATGGACTTTTGTCTGCAAGGTGATGTCTCTGCTTTTTAAGGATGTTGTCCAGATTTGCCAAAGTTTTCCTTCCAAGGAGTGCCTTTCAATTTTCTGACTGCAGTTGTTGTCTGTAGAGATCTTTGAGTCTTCAGAATATAAAATCTGACACTGCATGTATTTCTTCTCCCTCTATAACCAGGATGGAACCAATTGCCAAGATTTTAGTGTTTTTGATGTTAAGCTTCAAGCTAGCTCTTATACTATCTTCTTTCACCTTTATCAAAAAACTTCTTGATTCCTCTTCACTTTTTCTCATCAGAATGGTATTGTCTGCCTATCTGACCTAAATTCCAGCTTTTGATTCAAAGAACCTGGCATTTTGCTGGATGTGTTCTGCATAAAAGATAAATAAATAAGGTGAAAGTATATAGTGTTGTAACACTTCTTTTCCAACCTTAAACCAGTCGATTGTTCCATATTTAGTTCTAACTGTTCCTTCAGGGTCCACATATAGGTTCCTCATGAGGCAAGTAAAATGATCTGGTACCAAGTCTGTAAGGACTTGCCACATTTTGTTGTGATCCACTCAGTTAAGATTTTGGTGGAGTCACTGAATCAGAAGAAAAACAATTTTGAGCCCCTTTACTTTGTCCATAATCAGTGTATTTTGGCAATTTGGTCTCTAATTCCTCTGCCTCTTAAAAACCACTCAATTCTCGGCTCATATATTGCTGAAGCCTAGTTTGAAGAATCTTATGCAAAACCCTTCCTGACATTTGAAATTAGTGCAATTGTTTGGTAATTTGAACATTCTTTGGCATTGACCTTCCCCAGGATTGGTATGTAAAATGATTTTTTTTCAGTTTAGTGGCCACTATTGAGTTTTCCAAATTTTCTGGCATAGTGAGGACAGTACTTACAACAGAATCATCTTTCAGGATTTTAAATAGCTCAGCTGGAATTCTTTTGCCTGTATTGGTCTTATTGTTAAAACCCACTCGCTTTTGTTCATTATTGGTATCTGTGCAGTTAAGGTCTTTAAAGTTCTGTTGTGTAATCTTGCCCTCTTCTTAATCTATTCTACTTCTTTTAAATTCCTTTATCATGGCCATTTTTATATGAAACTTTCCCTTTTTTATCTATAATTTTCCTGAAGATATTTCTTGTTTTTCCCCATTCTATTATTTTTCTTCTATTACTTTGCATTGCTAATTTAAGAAAAACCTGATCTTTTCTTGCTAATCTCTGGAATTTTATATTCAGTTGAGTATATCTGTCACTATCTCATTTACCTTTTTCTCTCCTTTTTCAGCTATTTGTAAAACCTCATCAGAGATTCATATTGCTTTCTTGCTTTTCCTTTTCTTTGGGAAATGGTTGTGGCTCCCTCCTGTACAATAGTATGAACCTCTGTCCAAGGTCCTTACGGCACTCCTATCAGATCTAGTTCCTTAAATGTATTCATTACTTCCTTACATGTACTGCATTACTTCATATTCATTAGGGATATATTATTTGGTTCACGGTCTCATGGTTTCCCATCAATTTAAGTCTGAAATTTATAATAAGTAGTTCATAACCTGACTCACAGTTAACTGATTTATAGAGCTTTTCTAATTTTTGTTGCAAAGTATATAATCAATCTGATTTCAGTATTGATCATTTGGGAATGGCCTTGTGTAGAGTCCCCTTTCTGCCTTGTGACAGAAGGGCCAACGACCCTACAAGTTATGCAGTGCAGGGCTAAATAAGACGGGCAGGGCATGGTGGGGAGTTTTGACAAAAGGTGATCTACTGGAGAGGGAAACAAGAGAAAACCCCACGGATGGTATTAAATGATAACTGGCATCGGAAGATGAGCCCCTCAAGTTGGAAGGTGCCCAGCAGTTACTGGGGAAGAGAGGAGGGCCGCTATGAAGGACAGCTCCGGTTCCAATGAAGAGGCTGGGCCAAGGGCCAAAGGCGGTCAGATTCAGGTGCTTCTGTGAGGCAAGAAAAGGTGAATGTTAAAAGGATGAAGTTCATCGGCATCTGCCAGGCCTATGGACCCAGTCAAACAGGGAACGTCTGGTGTGCCGTGAACTTGAGGAGGGCAGGATGACTGGATTTAATTCAGAGTCGCCCCTTGGGAGAGATGGAGCAGGCAATGAAGGGGTGCGAAGGGCAGCAGCGGGGCCCCTCTCGTGTTTAAAGCCAAGGCAGCTCTTCGGGGGAATGGGAACGGGAGTGGGTGCTCTCCTATGCGATGCCAAAGGCCAAAGCGGTTCCCGAGGCCTAGCGCTTCTAGAACCTTCGGCAGAACGAGCGGATGTGAATGCTAAAGAAGGCCTGGAGGGCAGGCTTTCCCGGCGGGCACACACGTGCCGGCCTGTTGTCCGTGGGCACGCGCACGCGCGGGAAGGCGCGGCCCGGCCTGCCTCGGGGCGCCCCGCCCCCTCCTTCCCAGGCGCCCCCGCGCGCCCCGCCCCCGCCCCTCTAGCTCTGGCACTCGCCTGCTCCCCGCCCCGGGCCCCGCCCCCTCCACGCGCATCTCCGCCAATCGCGGGCCGCGCCGGCCCGGTGACCCCTTCCGGCCCCGCCCCGCCCGCCCCGCCCCGCCGGCCTCATTGTTGCGGGAGGCGCCCGAGGTGAGCGCGTCCTCCCGCGCCGCCTCCGCCCCCCCGGCCGCCCGCAGCGCGGCCCCCCGGCCCGACGCGCCCGCCATGGACTACGACGAAGGTGAGGCCCCGGCGTGGCGGCGCGGGACCCCCCGGGCCGCCTGTGGACGCCGCGGCTGCGTGGGGGGCTGCGCCCCGCGCCCGGGCCTGGGCCGCCCGGGGAGGGGGCGGGGAGCGGCCTGCGGCCGGGGGGGGGGCGCGGGGGGGTCACACACGTCCCCCCAATACACGGCTCACAAGACCTCCGCCCAGGACACGGGTCCGGCGCGGGGGGCGGGGGGCGGGGGCCGCGCCGGCGGGCAGGGGGCGCCGCCCCGGGCAGACGTCCGCACCCAGCGGGAGGCCAGCGGGCAGCCTGGCACGGGAAGCGCGCCATTTTAGTAGGATGCCCTTCCCGGGGCGCCCGCCTTTGGCATTCTCTTAAAAAAGGTGGCAGGGTTGAGTTTCCCGAGAGTGTGTCCCTTTCGTGGCCCTTTCCACCAGGGCCCGATTCTGGGCTGGTGAGGAGCGACAGGGCACAAGGGCCCGCAGTCGCCCCGGCTGTTGGGATATCACGTTGCCAAGGACGGGATTCGGCCCCGGGCACACCCCAGCCCGCTGCCCGGGGGCGGCTGCACTTGAGGCCGTAATCCTCAAACTCCCGGGCTGGAGACCTTGGCCGAGGAGGAACGCAGTGTTTTGTGAAGCGCGGCCCGCCGGAGCCGTAGCCTTGGGATGGGATGGACGTGTTCCTGAGGCCTGCATTCAGAGCTCCCCTCCGACGTTGTGGATCACAGAGAACTCCCGAACTTTCTCGTCTGAAACGCAGAAATTAAACCAGGCTCACACAGGGGCAGAACAGGTTTCATGAGTGCAGAACACTGCCCAGGGGGTGATTGGAGTCTGCCGGGATGGCATGCTTGCACTGTGTGTGTCAGAGGCCACCTCCTGACTCCAGAGCCGCTGTCCACCCATTATTAAATAAAGGGTCCCTCCTACAGCGTCTGACACAGCGCCAGCAACCTTCAAGCAATCAGTTGTAGTGCGATTATTTTTGCTGGGGAAGTAGGTAGTGTTTTGATAACATTTTTGTTCGTGTTAGGCATATTCTCCTAAATCAGACTCAGTTCTCTGAAAAATGAGACCTTTATCAGAAACACTCATTGCAAAATTCCTCCCCCCTCCAGTTTTTTCCTTTTTAATTTTATCTTCATTGTTTCTACATATAACAAAAATTTTCAAATTTTATATAATCAAAATGATCCATTTTACATTTTGTAATTCTCTCTTTATCTTATTTTGGTCCTAAATTCTTCCCTTAGCTTTTGTCTATATTTTGGTATAAAGTGTGCGATGTGGACCTAGATCTAATTTCCTTTTTTTTTTTTTTTGCGGGGTGGGGGTGGTGGTGGTTGCAAGGCAATGGGGTTGAGTGACTTGCCCAAGGTCACACAGCTAAGTCATCATTAGGCGATTGAGGGTAGATTTGAACTCAAGGCCTCCTGACTTCCATCGCGGATGCACCACCTAGTGGCCTTATAACTAATTTCTTCTCTACAGTTTTACATTTTATAACAGCAGTTCTTATCAAATAATGAGTTTATTTGGAACTCAAAACTTAAAAAAAACTGTTAAATTGTTTAATATATAATTATAGAAAAATAAAATATTACAAAATAAATTTTAAAAGTAGACTGACTTTTCTATCAAATTACCTTTTTTGATTATGTTCTTATATAGCATTTAAAGCTTCATGGTTTACAAAGGAGTTTCCATATAATAATACTATATCCATTTTATAGTTAGAGAAACTGAGGCTTAAGGAAGTTGACTTGCTCACTCTCCCTCACAAAGCCAGGAGTTGAACCCAGATGATCTTATTCCAAAATTCTTGCTTTTTTTCCCCCACTGTCACATTGCATTCTGATTTTTAAGGGGTTTTATTAGGCAATAGAGGAACTGTCATTACCTCAGGTAGAGAACTCTCTTCCTACTTAGATCATCACTAAACTATGACTTAGTAAGTTAAACAATTTGCTCCAGGTCAACACAGCCAGTAAATGAAGTGATATTTGAATCTAGATCTCTACTCCCAAGCCTAGTCCACTACTCAACTGACACTGCCTCTAACAAAGGAGCTCTTCGCTTTTATGTGTCATGAACTCCTGTGTTCTGTGGCAGTCTGTTGAAGCCTGAGGACCTCTTCTTTGAATCATTATTTTAGATTCACCAAGGAAACTTGATAGTGTTTCAAAAAGTCATTAAAATTTAAAATAAAACCCTATTCACAGATCCCTCAGGTTAGGAACTCCCTACTCTTGAGAGGATTGTTAATCTAGGCCTCAAATATTTAATTCACTTCACCATCTGCATTTGCTATTGGAGGGCTTCCTTTTAAACATTTTCTCCTCCTTTCTTCTTTTTGCCCTAAAACAAAAAACTATTGGAGGGTGACCTTTTTTAAATTAGTATATTCATCGCCTAACAATATTTTGGATATAATATATAATTAATGAATATTTGTTTAATTGATTTACTAAATTTAAACCACTTATCTCATTTCTATTTTCTAACACAGGTGTTGAGGGTTTTCTAGGTAGGCACCTTTGTTGTGGAATATCTCTTGCTGCTGTAGAAGTTACAACTCTTTGATTTGTTAGGGAGTTTTTCTGTGTTGGCTGCTGTTTTAAGTAAATATATTTCTGAGTGGGGCTTGGGGATCTTTTGGTGTTTGACAACTTTTTGTTGTAATGAAATTTGAGCTGTGGTAGGTTTTAATTTTTCCAAGGGATCTCATTATCAAATGCATTCAGATGTGTCATACTATTCCCACCAAGTTATCTTGTATATATTTGCATATTGTTCTTGGGTTGTTTCCTTCATTAAATTATGAGCTCCTTGAGGGCAGGACTGTGTTCCCCTTTCTTTGTATTTCCAGTGTTTAGCACAATGTCTGCCACATAGTAAATGTTAAATGAATGCAAAGTTGAATTCTTAACCATCTTCACGTCTCAGATGACTCATTTCAACAAAATAAATGCAAAGGGTAAGGGTAGTCTGGGGATTTGAACTGATTTCAGTTTACCTAGCATTTATGTCTCTTAAGAGGATGCCGTTTAATAGAGGGAAAGGGACCTGAGTCAGAGGGTCTGGGTTCATATTCTGCCTCTGATGCTTCCTGTGTTACTTAGTATGTCTTTGCCTTTTTTTCCTCATATGTGAAGTAGAATTGGGCCAAATGGCCTCTGAAGTTCCTTCTGGCTTTCAATAAAAGCACCTTTCTGGAGTTTTAGACAGAAAGACAAAATGAAGAGTGAGCCCTATTCTTTAAGGAGCTCTCATTCTGCTGGACTCAAAAATGAAAAACAGCACTTTCCCAAGAATATAGTGACTACATTCTAATAAAGGGATCAAATAGAAATACAAATTGATGTGATACAAGGTAGGCTGTGATAGGGATCAAGGGAGAGATTCAGAAAATGTAATCTCTTTTAAGAAAAATTTTATTTATTTAAGGCAACAGGGTTAAAGTGACTTGCCCAAAGTCACACAGCTAGGCAATTATTAAGTTCTTGAAGCTGGATTTGAACTGAGATCCTCATGACTCCAGGGCTGGTGTGATATCCATTGCTCCACCTAAGCTGTCTCTTTCTTCCTCCCAAACAATGTAGTCTTAAGAGCATTTAAGATAGAGAAATTATTTTTAATTTAGGGCAGGGGACTCAAGGAAGGCTTAAAGGAGAAAATGACTTCTGATCTGGACCTTGAATTAAGAGGATTTCAATATACATCTTAAGATTTGGAAGGAGACATTGAAGACCATCTGTATAATTGCATAGAAATGGGAGAAGACTGGATAAACTTTCCTATGATTAGTTTTGGCAGTGATATTCGGTGTGTGAATGGAAACCTGAAAAACGGAGAATTAGGTTGAACCCAAGATAAATTGGACCCAGTCTTAAATGTAAAACTAAGGAACATATATTTTATCCTATGAGAAAAAGGGATTATGCATTAAAAATCTGTGCATTGACAAATGATTTTGGCAGCCTTGAACTGCAAAGGGTAGAAATTGGAGGCAGGGAAACCAGTTAGTTTTTTATTAGTTTAAGGGAAAGTAGTGAAGTGAGTTTGGAGCTATGGCAGTTAACTGTATGAGTGGAGAGTAGTGGATGAGGATAATTCTGTGGTAGAATCTGGCCCCTGGGGGATGTGAGTAGGGTGAGGGAGAGGGAATAGGTGAAGCAAAGGTCTGGAGTGATTGGAAGAATGGCAGTTTCCATTGGGTTGAAGTCTGATTTGACAGAGAAGGGGCTGATTTCAGTTATTTTAGACAGGTGAGGTTGAATAGCTTATAATTATGGTATTGGGCAGCAAACAAATGTATGATCTGAGCTAAGAGAAGTCAAATGTAGGGGAGATTTGGAATCAGGAGCTCCACTCAAAGCCTCCTTTCAGAGATGGTCCATGCCCTTCTTCATTCCAAACCCTGCTTATCCCTTTGAAAACTCAGGCTTCAGAAATGACATCATCAGGAAATTCATCATCCTATGAGATTGGAAGTAGAAGCTTCTCTCAGATCCCTTCCCTTTGATTAAAAGGGAGAAATTTTAAAGCTACTGTTTCCCTGAGCAATCTGGCTGTTTCCTGAGTTTGGCATAACAATTCTTTGTGCCCTACCCTTTGCAAAGTGTATTGCTTGGACCTGCACCTGGGAGGGTTTTAGCTCCCCCTGGTTTCCCAGGGCCATCTATCATATGTTCACAATCCAGTAACTGCCAGGTATTGCCCTCCTGTTCTCATCACAGGACTTCGGTTCTATACCCCACAGGGTACTTGAGTACTCCTCAAGACTTGAGACAGCAGCTTTTCCCACGGGACCCAAGAATGCCTGTATTGTTCCTAGAAATGCCAACCATGAAAACTGTCTCAATACCTCAGAGTGATTGTGTTGTGAGCCAGCCCCTCTCTTGTATATAAGTGGCTCCAGCCTCAGCAGGTTAAGCCCTTCTTAGGAGGGAGGCTTCTACTTGCGGGCTTTGTTTTTCCCACTTGGAAATTAATCTTCTGTTTGTGGCCAGTCTCTTCTGTCCCTAGCCTGCTGTGTGGCCTCCAGCTCCCCACAGGCTAGATGCTAGTTGACAGGATCAACTTTGGCACTCAAACTTGTACCCTTGGTGTATCCTCTGCCCTTCTGATTACTGGGCTGGACTGTGGAACAAAGAGCTCCTCCTACAGCCTCCATTGCAGACTTTTAGACCAGTCAGTCATTTCTTCCTTTCCCACCCATCCGCAGCTATGTGGCGCGGTGGATAGAGCACTGTCCTTGGAGTCAGGAGGATAGGAGTTTGAATCCAATGCCTCAAATACTTGATACTCACTAGCTGTGTGACCTTGGGCAAGTCATTAACTCTGATTGTCTCACATCCAGGGCCATCTTCAGGCACCCTGATTCCAATCTGGCACTGGATTCAGATGACTATGGAGGAGAAAGTGAGGTTGTTGACTTAGCACAATATCCCCCTTACTCAAATCCAGTTCATGTGCTTGTCATGGCATCACCTCCCTGATGTCAAGGACTTCCTAAAGGACTCATTTGCACAGAACAGATTTCATCATGGACCATGCTGAGACTTTTCTACACTGCTTCTTGCTTTGTGTTGTCTTTCCTAATTAAATGGTAAACTCCTTGAGGGCAGACTGTTTTGTTAGTATTTGTATCTCTAACACCTAGAACATAGGAGGAACTTAATACAAGTTTATTCACTATCTGACATTGCCAGGGGAGAGAATATAAAGAGAAGAGAAACTGTGAGAGCAGGTCCTTGTGTTGTCTGAGAGTAGATTAACCAGTTAAGGGAAAGAATTGGTCAGGCAAATAGTATATTACATATTTTAAAGCAGTGATAAACTTTTAAGTTAATTTTGTAACTTTAAATAGATGATTATTTATTAAAGATTATCAAGCAAAAATTGGGAAACTTGAGAGGGAAATTATCTGACATTTGCATTTTTTTTAATCTAGGCATACCAAGTTATTATTTATACATTTCTTTACAAAAAACAAGCCCACAGTTTTTACTTTAATGCATCTGTGATCTGTTCATTGTGTGTTCTTTGCCTGTGTGCTGCTTGCCCTTGTTCTCTGGTATATCATTTACAAGGTAACGTCTAAATATACTACATTCTTGTATTTTTGATTTTTTTTTTAAATGTATAGACCCATGTCAGTGAGCATATTGACTGCTCTTTAATCATGTTTTGTTCTTACCATGTGACTTGTTCACCTTTTTTTTTTTTTTAGGTTTTTGCAAGGCAAACGGGGTTAAGTGGCTTGCCCAAGGCCACACAGCTAGGTAATTATTAATTGTCTGAGACCAGATTTGAACCCAGGTACTCCTGACTCCAAGGCCAATCAAGTGCCAACTTGATTTTAACCGTTATCTACTTACCAAGTGCTGTGATTATCCACTATGCCACCTAGCTGCCCCTACCATTTTTTATTATTGTTATTTTGATCTGGTTCTGGCCAGATCCCTGTTTTTGACACCTCCTCTAGTCATTATGCCACACTTTCTGGACCGAAAAAGGACAGGATTAGGGTACTTGATTTAAGATACCCTGGGGAATATTTGTCCTAAATAGAAGTTCCATAACAGCAGCTTGAGGACAGATTCAGACAATTTAAAAATGGAACTAGAACGTAGACTGTTTCTAAAACACCTTCTTCCTACCTCCCAAGTCACTCAACCAGCTCCAAGAATGTCCTATGAAGTGAAATGCAGAATTTTTTAAGGGTAAAAATGTTTATCTATTTTGGTCAGGGGTGGTTTTGAATAATTGGAATCTAAGGTTTAAAATAGGATTTTTTTTCATTAAAACATTTGTCTTGTGTGTGCTGTTCTGTAGTAGGGGATAGTTATAAGACATGTTAGGTGGTGACTAATCTTTTTTTTTTTGCAATTGTCAAGTATATGAAGCTAAAAGTTATCTATTGGTTCTCTTTAATTTTTTTAAATGGAGTCTTAGAATAGCCTTTGTGTGTTCGACTGGGGAGACAAGCCAAATCCATCATAGTTAACCACCACATGATGTCACTGTTAAATGTGTACAATGCTCACTTCATACAGCATCAGTTCACATAAGTCTTTCCAGGTTTTTCTGAATTCAGCCTGCTGATGATTTCTTAAAGAATTGTTCAGATTTCATATATCACAATTTGTTTAGCCGTTTCCCCATTGATGGGCATCCTTTCAATTTCCAATTCTTTTCTTCTACAAAAAGAACTGCTATAAATATCTTTGCACATGTGTGTCTTTTCCCCTTCTTTGTGATCTCTTTGGGATATAGACCTAGTAGGGATATTAATGAATTCAAGATTATACAATTTTGTAATCCTTCGGTCATAGTATGGTGTTATAATTTAAATAGTGATTTCAAACATGGTATCTTCTTATTCATTATACTTCCTCAGGGTCAGAGGTAGGCTTAGGAGGATTGTAGTCTAATGATTCCTTAGAACCTTTAGTTTCAACATCCATCATCATCATCATATCTACTACTTATATAGTGCTTACTGTTTGCCAGAGATCTTTACATTTTTATTCCCTTTGATCCTCAAAACAGTCCTGGGGGGTAAGCTCTGTTGTCCCCATTTTACAGGTGAGGAAACTTGAGGTTTACTAAGGTGAAATGACTTGCCCAGTTTCACACAGGAAGTCTTTGAAGGTTGGATTTGAGCTTACATGATCCTGCCAGGCCAGGTATATCCACAACATTACCTAATAATGTCCCAAGTATGGCCTGCTAACTAATTGGTGGCCTGAGATCCTCTCAGGGGTTCCAATAATTATGAAAATCATTTTTTCACAATAATTTTGAATTATTTTAATTTCTAATAGTAAATGATCATATAACCTACATAAACAAAAATTCTTTGGGAGTCCTTAATAATTTTTAAGAATGTTTAAGGGGTCCTAAGACCAAAAAGTGAATTGCTGCTTACATCTGTTGCGGAATCTTAAAATAATTATATTGCTAGGAATTTCATTCTTAATTTGAAGGACCAGGAGATAATAGAAGGCAGAAGTTGTAATTTTTGTCTAAAAGGAGGTTTTCAGAACATTTGAGTCATGACAGTTTGAATTATTTTAAGCAAATCATAAGATATATAAAAAGAACAATTTCCTTTTACAGAAAGATAAATTATCTAGGAAATTCTGATGGAGCTATTTTTTTTTTGTTTAATTTGTTATTTGTCTTTAATGCTTATCAGCATGCTGGGAGTGAACTGTGCACTTTTAATTTTTGAAATTCGTAAACAGAATGAGTTCCAGGGTCAGATGCAAAGGACAGCTCATTTTGTATTGGTCTGGAATTTGTATCAAGTGTTAGAAACAAACTCTCGCATTTAGAATGAGCAGTACTGATTTTTTTCCTTCTCTTTTAGGAATAAATCGAGATTATGGCCATGGATTTTATGGAGGTTTGAAACTTAAAAATTTTTATTTAAAAATTCTTCATAACCCTAGCAGTAAAAGTGAGCTTAATTTAGTTTCTTTTTTAATTTTTATAGGGATGGATCGTGACTATGGCCATGGCTCCTATGGGGGTCCAAGGTCCATGGACTCCTACCTAAATCAGTCCTATGACATGGACAGTCATAGTGGTGGTGGTGGCGGTGGTGGTGGTGGCGGCGGCGGCGGCGGTGGTGGTGGTAGCAGGTAAATGACTTAATCACTTGACCAAATGATTCCATAGTTTAATTTAAGATTCAGAATAAAATCTTTTAACTTAAGTGTTTCGTAGGTGTATTGGCTGATACTTGTCAGCAAACTGACGAATTGAAAACTTACCTTGACTGTCTAAAAGGTATAATGAGTAAAAAAATATACTCTAACCTTTGGTTTCTGGGAAGTCCTATATAACTAAAAAAAAATAGGAATGTTTATAAAATATCTTAATGTCTTTCTAAAGTGGAGCTTAATTTAAACCATTGTCTACTAATCAAATCAAGTGCCAACTTGATTTTAACCGTTATCTACTTACCAAGTGCTTCGATCAACTGTGAACAAAGATAATTTTAGTGCTTTTATAAGTAGCATTAATTTTTTTAAAGCTTTGTTAATTATTTTTCTCAATCTATGCTTAAGTGGGAGTGGTAGGAAAAACAGCAAAGCATTTTTAACTAGGATGATTTTATGTAAACTTGTTTAGCATTATTTTACATCTAAGGAACATACTTAAGATAGTTTTTCATGTTTTTTATTTTAATGTATATTTCCAAGAATATATTTTAATTTTAAACTTTTTCTTTTATTTAAATCATATCCAGGTTATTTTATTGGCAGGTACTGCTTACCAAAAACATATATTTTTTTGATAAATAGCATACTTGCTTATTTTTAATTTAGGCATAGTATTAGTTATATTCAAATGTTGCTACTATGTATGACTTAAGCTTTTAGTTGACCCCCCCCCCAATAAGGTTTAGGTTAATCACATTCTGGACAAAAGGGGATCTACTGTCCCTTAAGGCATAAAGCATCCTATTGAATGTGAGTAAAAGTAAATTGGAGGGAAGGGAAACTGGTATTCTCATTCCCAATTTGTAGGGACTGGGTTCTTTGGTGATAGACTGGATTTATTATCACTTTTTCCCTGTTAATAGGTGCTGCCTCTCTTAGTGTTTTGATAGTTGTCAGTTCTTATCGAGGGGAAAAACCAATTTTTTTGGAACTTGATGGGTTTCTGAAATAAATAGTACCTTCCATTTAGTAATCTGCAAATGATTGAAATAATGTAAGATGCCTTAATGTTTTAAAATGTCTATTATTACTATATTGCATGAAAATGTGCATTGAATATTTCTGTAGACATTTTGTGTTGTTTTCACGTGTAACTTCAACTTTTCTTCATAAACCTAATTTCTTAATACAATATTAAGCAATACTTGTAAATCATGTTTCTTGGCAATTAGTCTGTTTATATAAATATGAGTGATTTATGTGTTTAATTTGTATGATGACAAAGATTTTTTTCTTCTTTTGATTTCTGTTGAAGTTCTGATTAAAACTGAGAGGAGATTATGTATTCCTCTCTATAGGGTAGTTTCAGGGGACTGTAACCTTTTTTTTTTGGCCAGGAAATTATTTTTAAAGTAATTGATGACATGTATGATTCGTCATTCACAATGCATAGCCTTTCTCATCTGCCTTGCAATTTCATAGGTAGAGGGCATGTATTGGAGATGGATGTTTTCAGTCATATTATGTACCTTATCCTTTTGAATTTGTTAGACTTAGTAGTCTACAAGCAGAAAGAGGTTGAGGATTGACTATTTACCTTGACCTCAAAAATTGGCAGATTGTTAACGATTTGTTAACAGAGAGAGCCTACAAAATTTTAGACGCATCAGAGGCAATTAAATAGTTTTGTGATATAGAAATTTGGTGTGCTTAAGTTTCAGTTTTCTGTTCTATATAGCTTATGTCTGAGAAGCCCAGGATAGTTTCCCAATTGAAAATGAAGGTGATGTAAATGCTATATATGTTCCAATGTTAGGTATAGTTCAAAGAAGGAAGATCAGTTGAATATCTGGTGAATTTTAGCAAGTGCCTTTTTTTTTTCTGAGACTAGGGCTGGGCTTAAATAATGATAGGAAAACATTTTCTTTTTAATTGTAAAGCCATTGAGAAGTAGTTATATCAAGTCAAGGCTTATTAAACTTGACTCTTAGAAGCTGACTCAGATAACATTCTATCTGGTCATGTGCCAAATTGCCCAGCCCTAATCAAGTTTAAACAAAACCAGAATTGTACAAATCAGTATAGCATAACGAATTTTAGTTGATAAATGTCAACTGATAATTTGTCTTTTGAAATGTCTAACATTAGTAAGCTTACTTTTTTTTTTCCTTCACTGTGCAACTTTTCCAGGTTTGGACCTTACGAGTCTTACGACTCCGGGTCTTCTCTGGGTGGGCGAGATCTGTACAGATCTGGCTATGATTTTAATGAACCCGAACAAAGCCGCTTCGGAGGTAGTTATGGTGGTCGATATGAGAACTCCTACCGGAATAGCCTTGACTCTTTCGGAGGTAGAAACCAGGGCGGGTCTAGCTGGGAAGCACCTTACTCCCGTTCAAAATTGAGGCCTGGGTTTATGGAGGACAGAGGAAGAGAGAATTACTCTTCCTACAGCAGTTCTTCTTCACCCCATATGAAGCCTGCACCTATAGGCTCTTGGGGGAGAGGAACGCCTGCTTATCCTGAAAGTACGTTTGGAAGCAGAAACTATGATGCTTTTGGAGGACCATCAACAGGCAGAGGCCGAGGCCGAGGAGTAAGTACAACAGAATCTTTTCAGATTCTTTTTGCTAGTCACTCTTTTAAACCCTTTCAAGACCATAGTTTTAAACGTGGATCATACACTGTTTTCATCCCACTGTACCTATGAACAAGCATAAGCTGCGTTGTAAACAGGTTCTTCTGAAGTTGCCAAAGGGTGTTTTCTAGTATGTCCTTGAAAATGAATGGTGGTAGGAGAGGAGTGGTTCATAAAGTTTTCCCAAATCTTTTATTGGAAAGGTGAGGATGATACAGGTTTGGTCTAAAAGGGGTTAAAAGGAGTTGCATTTTTCTTGTAAACACGAGCATTTTTGCTGGTGTGATATTGGATTATGGTGAAAGGTAACTGAAACCTTTTAAGGTTTTGAGTAGGTTAAAGGTGCAATGTATGACCCAAAAAAAGTTTTGCTGATAAATTCTGGTAAGCATAGTTACCAACAAATTCCACATTAAACGGTAACAACTAAAAAGTTGGAAGCATTTTATTTTTGCTAAATCAAATTTCTCTTTTGGGGCAGAGGGTTGATGGTAGGGTGTTTGGAGATGTGTCAAATAGATTGTTTGATGTTCAGTTTAATTTTCTATAATGCAGTCTCTTGCCATATGTTTCATTGGTTGATTCTACCATCCCACCCATAACTGGTTTTACCACTGAAGATTAGTTTATTATTTACAGGTACTTTAATATTTTGATTGCCTCAGTGTGATTGTATTTTACAACAAAAAAAAGTGTGTGGGGCAGCTAGTTGGTGCAGTAGATAGAGTACCTACCAGTCCTGGAGTCAGGGAGATGTCAGTTTAAATTTGCTCAGACACTTAGCTGGGTGATCCTGGGCAAGTCACTTAGCCCTGTTTGCCTCAGTTCCTCATCTGTAAAATGAACTGAGGATCTTTGCCAAGAAAATCCCAGACAGGTTTGAAAAGAACTGAATAAAAACCAGGACCAAAACTGTTGTGCATTAAGTTAAAATTTAAACGAGTACTTTTTGCTAGGTTTCCTAATTGTTTCATTTTAAAATATGTAATTAAAAATTTATTTATAACCTGTATTCATAAGAAATTTAGTGAGAGGATTGGGGATTATAATGTAGTTTGTCCTATAATGAGTATATGTAGAATTGGGTTATATTGTAGCTTGGTTGTATAAGAATATTGTATCTGTTGTTTTTTATTAAAATGGATTTTTTAAAAAAGTCAAGTGCTCATTTTTCTTTGCAAAAGGAAGATACTTTTGAACACATAAAGGAAGACACATGCTTTGCTTGTTAAAGCCAATGGCACAACAAACTTGTTCCTATGTAAAAATTTTGCATATTTAGCAGTTAATGATTATATAAAATGCATTGCACCTTTAATGGATTATCAGTGAAAATTATTTTTAACCATGAACCTGTAAGTCATTTTGGCAACTTTGTTCTGTGGTTAATTAGGTTAGAGTTCACATGCATAGTATGCAATAAACAATATATTTATGTTTCTTTTACCATTATATTTTGTAAATAAGAGGAATTGGAAATGGTTGGGATTTTAGATATTAGATTTGAAAAATGATCACAAAACTTGTGCTAAAAATATTAGAATATTTTCTTGGTTGGTTTCCTATTTCATTTTAAATAAGTTTTTTTTTTTGGTGGGTTTTCATTTAAAAAATAGTACCTTTAAGAAATAATCAGGTTTTTTTTTTCCATGGGAGTAAAATAGGTATTTTCTACTTTTTGGATTCACCAGTCTAGTCTGAATGGGCTTTTCTTTCTTCCCTTCTTTAGATGAATTAAATAAACCAATAAGATTTTCTTTCCTCCCCCTACACTTCAGCACTTGTACAGTTCCCATTGGTTTCTTCTCTTCAGATTACTCCTTTGTTTTGTATTTGAAGGTTGTAGTTATTTAAATAAAACTATGGCTTTTGGCCTCTGAGGTTTTGGTAATGGTTAGGGAAGAGGACAGAAAAGAACAAACTGGTTGGATTTCTGTTAATCTGCCAGTTTTTTTTAATATATAAAATTATAGTTAAGAATCTGTTTTCCAGGTGGGGAATTCTGAGAGATTAGATGAGATGTGATTATTCTTTACTCAATGCTGGGTCTGGAGAGTAATAAAAGATCCTGCTTTAAAGTTGCATGATGTTGGGCAGGTTGCTTTAATCTCTCTGGATCTCAATATTTTGTAAAAAGGGTGTGGGAAGCAGGTGTTGAACCAGACTGTCTGGGGTCCCTTTCAGCTCTGATTCTTTAGCCATTTCTAATTGATTTTAGCAGCCTTTTTCCATTCATAAAACTACAAATACAAGCACCTTTTTCTGCCAAATTAGAGGCAGTAAAAATTCACTGTTAAGTATTTTCTTGGGATAGTTCAGTTGGAAATTCTGAAGAGCAGTTGTCAGAGAGAGTTGTACAAGTTTTTAACCTTTTTATTGTCATGTACACCATCTGGATTAATTGTGAATTTCAAAAATCCAGTGTATATAGGAACCATCCATATCTGTTCTACTGGTGGTGAAAATATATACTGACCCTTTCAATGATTTTCTAGGGTGCTCCAATATAGAATATACATTCTGGGGAATTTTCAGTAGTAAACAAAAGAATAGGAAATGTGTAATTCATGTATGAATTGGGATTTTTATATGGGATAATTTCCTAATAATTATTGATTTCACAAATTTACAGCATATGGGCGATTTTGGAGGCAAGCATAAACCTGGAATTATTGTAGACTATCATAACAAACCCAGTAATGTAGCAGTTGCTGCAAGAGGAATAAAAAGAAAATTGATGCAGCCACCTATTAAGCCTGGAGGGACATTTATCAAGAAACTCAAACTGACAAAATTGATTGAGAAGATAAACCAGAAAAAATCACCCAGTAAGTAGTAAAGTGAAATGATCCATTAGGCCTTTTCCTTTTTAAACAAGGTTTTTTGATACCTTCTGTCTTCTCATTAAACAAAAAGTTTAGGCAGAAAATTGAATTGTTTTGTATTTAGTACTTTTTATTGAAATTTATTTCTTAAACTTGACAAGTACTTAAGATTTCTTAAAGATTTTCAATTTTTCTTTTACAAACTTGCAACAGTCACTGAATTGGTCTCAGTATGTCTTGTGGGAGGTATTTTCAGAAAACTTGACCTGTTTGGCTTTTCAGTTTTACCTAATTTTAGATATATTTGATAATTCAGATGCAATAGAAAAATGTTTATTAACATGTTTTCATAATTGTTATTTTGTATTATGGCCAAAAATTCTCAACAGAATTATGATTCTCTGGATATAGTTTTAACTTTGGAAGACTTAACTTTTTTATTTGACATTTCACTAAGATATCTCTGGACCATCCCTTAGATTGTGTGCTCCATTGCTTTAATTAATTTGATATAATATAAACAGTATCTTTACTATTTATATTCATTTAGCACATAGAATATTGTGCTATCATTAAAAACTTAGCACTTATTCAGGAGATACATTTATAAGGTATCTAAAAACATAAGAATTCTCATTTAGTGTAAATCATTCTTTTTTTGTGCTCTGGTATTTATTAAATTACAACTTTTTATTTCTTGCAAAATGAGAAGATTCTTCTGAATAGTAATTGAATCATTGGGAGTGAAGGAGTATGGCAAGGAAGTGAGTATAGAGAGAGAAGAAACAGATTTTTGAAATAAACTTAAATTAAGGAATTTTGCAGTGGGTGTGAAATCAGTGAATGATTTATTAGAAAAAAATAGGATAGTTTGCTGTATGTGTGGCTTGAGAAGAATATTGAATGCTTCAGAATCTTTAAGGAGAGTGAGTTTTTGGGGAAGGAAAGGTTATTAAGTTTGATCTTTGAAATCCCCAATCATTACTACATCTTGCCACAGTGCCAGTCTTCTGATTTGTTTTCTTAATTTTTCATCCATTCTATATGTTTAGGTGGTTTATAGAATTTGTCAATTATAATTTTGCTTCTGCTTCTCTCTCTTGATCTTCAACCAAGTGCTTTGCACTTCTTGTCCCTGTCTTCCCCATGAGTTTACATTTTTAATATATATATATTTTATATACATTTTGACTTTTTTTCCTTCTCATTTTCCTAAACTTTATTGTATTTATTTTGCATTTCTTTCAGGTGGCAGATTTCATTTATAAGTGTTATTATATCATGTCCTCTCTGAGATACCAAGAAAACTTGTTATCTCTGAATAAAATTTGTTTTCTTGACCTGATACCCTTAGTTCACCTTCCTTGATAAATGTATAAATGTCCATTTGTTGATAGCCATCTGAAGCCACAGGTTTTTATTATTGGCTCCTTTTAAAAATATTTTTCATTCTTCTCTGAATTTTGGGCTGTTCAACTTTTTGAAGGAGTTTTGGGGTTGGTGCATCAGAGGAATGAGATTATTACTTCTGTGCTTATTGAAAATTATCCTGGCAGTGGTATGAAGAAACAATTGGAGGAGATTGAGATTGGAAGTGGAAAGACAAGTGGTGATTAGGAGCCATACTGTTAGTGGTTGGTGGTAGGTATAGAGTTCAGGTGATATGTATTCATGATGTTTTGCAAAATTGAAAGTGACAAGAAAATAACTCAACTGGTTATAAAAAGAGGTGAAGAATTAATTATGGAGGGGTTAGTCAGAGACTTAGTTGATATAATAAATTCTGAATGGAGAAATGAATTGGGGATGGGGGAAAAATAGGTATTTGTGCTTAAACTTCCTTTAAAAAAGAATTAGTCCGTATAAATAGAGGATTATATATGAAACAGTGAATCTTCATTTTGTAACACTTAAAAAGTATATAATAAATTCCCTATATTATTTTTGCAAATATCTTATTTGTCTTTGCTTCCTTCTGAATTCCATTTTGCTCTTTTTTATGCATTTTTTGGGGAAAAAAATTTCAGTGCCTCCTTTCCCTTCTTTTTATATCGGTATTCCTAACCTTTCTCAAACTTTGTTATACAAAAAAAAGGGAAAAAAATTGTAAAAACAAAGCATAGTCAAAGCAAATATTTACATTTGAGTATGTTAAAAAATATTGAGTCTATCACCTCTATCAGCAGGTAGTTAGTTAGTAATGTGTTTCCTCAAATGTCTTCTTGACATGATCATCAAATTGATCAGATTTCTTAAATCATTCAGAGTTGTTCTTCATGATATTTGTCCTTGTAAAAATTATTCTCCTAATTGTTTCATTCTGCATTACTTTCCAAGATTCTGCCTACAAAGAATTCTCTGCAGTCATCCCATCATTTCTTTTTGCTTTCGTTTTTTTTTTTTCTGGGGCAATGGGATTAAGTGACCTGCCTAAGGTCACATAGCTAGTAAGTTTCTAATATCTGAGGCTGAATTTGAAGTCAGGTCCTCCCATCTCCAGGACTGCTACTCTCTCTACTACACCATTTAGTTTCCCCCACCTGTCTTTTCTTACTAAGCAGTAGTATTTTGTTACTTTCATATGCCATATTTTGTTTAGCAAGAATTTTTCAAATAGTCAGTACTCCCTTTGAGTTGAGTTCTTCTCTTCTCTCTACCTGTCCCCCCCCCCATCCCGTTTTTTCTTATTTAACTCTCTTTGTACTCTGAAGACATTTAGGTTCTGAAGAAACATTTGTTTCTTTCACTGCTCTCTGTCCCCCTCTCGAATTTGATCCTTGGTACTATATCATCATACAATCCTTTTCAGTTTCTCAAGCAAACTTATCTTTTTAGGTATCTCTCCATTCTGATGTTTTTATATTTAAAAACTCACAGCCCTTTCCAATTTTTCAAGCAAATTTACCTTTCTAGGTATCTCTTCATTTTAATGTTTTTACATTTTAAAATTCCTACTCAGCTTTAGTTTTTTTTGGTCAGGAAAAAGTCCCATTTTTTCCCCCCTGTAGGATTACACTTACTTTTGCAGGGAGTTATTCTTGTTTGCAAACATTTATCTTTTGCCTTTTGGAATATTTGTATTCCAGGATTATTTATCATTGAAGCTATGAGGTCTTGAGTGATTCTGACTATGATTTCTTGGTATTTGAACTGCTGTTGCTGATCCCTCTTTTTTTTTTTTAAAGAACTAAAAAACCTTAACCCCAAACACTCCCCATCAAAAGAACATTTATCTATCCATCCATCCATCCATCTATCTATCTGTCTATCTATCTATAAAACATAGAACACATTCTAGTGAGTACAAGGAGGTTGGTTTGGAACATCATTACTGCTAGCTCTAAAAGAACTTTTCTGAACCTAGAACAGAGGGAAGAAATTTTGTTAAATATTCTTTCTTTATTCCCATGATTTACTAGCTAAAATAGCCCCTAAAAGTGAAGAAGAGAAGCGACGAGTTGAAATTCGACGAGAGAAACAAAGGCGGAGAAGAGAGAAGATCAGTGAGAAGTATGGTGATGTATACAGGTCTGTGTTTAATGGAATAAAATCAGACTTTGTTTAAGTAAACACTAAATGCCAAATAGGTGGGAGACATGCTAGGTGCCAGAAATATGTACAATAAAAGTAGTCAACATTTTAGAGAAACTCAATTTCACAGAAATGCAGTAATGCCTCCATTATCCAGTTTTTTTTCTGAGAATTTTAAACATAGTGATGATCCCTTTTACAACAAACCTGGCAAGTATTTATAAATGAATGAATTAAGAAGCCTATGTTCAGTGTTTAATGCGTTCTAGACAGTTTGCTAAACCCTGGGGGTTACAATTACAGAAGTTAGCTGAAGGGTAACCTGTAGGGTTAGACCTATATAGGGAAGTGGTGGCAGTGGAATAGGTGGTCCTAGCAATGGTCTTTGGTGGTGGCATCCCAAGGCTGCTGAGTGTCATACTCTACCACTCAACAGTGAGAGACACTGAGGGACATTCAGAGAAGATGCTCAGACTTGATTTTTTTTTCCCAAGGTAATTTAGGTGATGGGGTTAAGTGACTTGTTCAGGTTCCCACAGCTAGGTAATTAAGTATCTGAGGCTGGATTTGAACTCAGGTCCTCCTGACTTCAGAGCTGGTGCTCTTATCCACAGCATCCCTAACTGCCCCTCAGGCTTGAATTCTGAGACTAGCATCTTGTATCTTGACTTGGCTACTCCTCAGCTTCTCTGGGACTATTATCACTAAATCTGTGATTCTCTTAATTTGATCACTGTTCCCCAAGCAAGGGGGAGAAAGTGAGAAAGGGAAGTAGGGGCAGACATATGGCTTAGCAGGTACATGGAAAGATGTCGCAAAATGTTGAGGTTAGTCAAATCGGAAATATGGTTTGGGACTCTTTAGAGACAATTGGTTAGTGAGTTAGTATTCTTTGATCACAGTCATTTCAAAGCTCAAAGTGGGTTAGGTCACCTGAAGAGTAAGGCAGGGTTTCAGGTCCAGAGGGAGGAAGGTGCATGTGGGAGGGAAGTGATATTAGAGTCAAGGTAAATGGCAAGATGTTGAAGATGTCATTCAATCGACCTTTATGTCATTCAACCGTGATCCTAAATCTTAGAATCATTTCAGAAGCTTTGAATATATGGATCTAGACTGAGATGGAGTCACTGAGCAAGCAATCATTCTAAAGTACTCTTTTTAAAGAAGGTTTCTGCTCTTCTGAGACACTCCGGAAAATGATGTATATCTGAATTTTGAGTGATGCTACTATAGTTCAGACTTCACTTCTAGAATTTCCCTTAATTCATTTAGAAACCTGATCTTGCAATTGAAATCAGTATGAATAATTTGTCTTGATAGTGCAGTTATAGAAATGGGAACTGAAGTGGACATTTCTATATTTTGGCTTAATTTGGAAGCTTAGTACAGGGATAATTATGAGACCTTAGAGTCATTGCTAAACTGATGGTTTCAGGCTTGAGACACTGAGTTGTGTAGTTAAAGGAAGAGACCATAGAGGTCATTACCATTTGTTGACTTGGGTAACTGTTCTAAAAGTAGTGTGTTTCTCCCTGCTGCCCTCAAGTGGGACTTCAGAAAATTAATAATGCTTATATCATCAATTTTATTGGTACATCTTCAGAAATCTTGAATATCCATTTTTCTTAAAGTGCCTGACTTTTTTTTTTCTCATAGGATGACATTCACATGTTCATTTTGCAAATTCCGAACATTTGAAGAAAAAGAAATTGAAATTCATCTGGAAAGTTCTTTTCACCAGGAAACCTTAGATTATATTCAGAAACAAACCAAATTTGATAAAATTGTTATGGAATTTTTGCATGTAAGTAGTTTTTTCTTAGTTATGAATACTTATTCCCTTATTAGAGTTAAGAAAGGAGATATGATATTGAATTAATAATCAGAATGCTAGGGACAATTAGGCAGTGCAGTGCATAGAGAGCACCAGCCCTGGAGTCAGGAGTACCTGAGTTCAACTGTGACCTCAGACACTTAATGATTACCTAGCTGTGTGACCTTAAGCAAGTCACTTGACCCCATTGCCTTGCAAAAAAAACCCCAAAATAAAAAACAAATCAGAATGCTGTATTCCAAAGAGATAGACCTGTGATCAGTACTTTCAACTTAATAGGCATTATGTGTCTGTTAGCAAAGCATTCTCTTAGAGGATCAGAGATGGGGTTCAGATTAAAAGCTAAGCAAGATGCAAAGCAAAAGTAAATAAGATGCTGGGGAGAAAAAGCAGGAGGCTGTGCTTGTTCATTTTTTCATGAATCAAACCTTTATTAAGTGCCAATTGTATTGTCATTGTGCCATTTGACAGGGATACACATCTTCAAGGAGCTGCCAAAGTGTATGGGGTTTCCACATTCTAATATTAGGCTGAAAAATGGGAAAAGGAATTTTTATGGTAGTTGCCCACTAGTTGGGATGTAGTGGACCTAAGTACCATCTCTTCCCCTAGATTGCTTCCAGAGAGCTTGAGCCTCTATTGTGGCACTCCACTATGATACTTATGGAATCCACCAGGGTACTAGAAGCAACTCTGTTTATTCCATAAATCTTGGCAATTCTGCAGTATAAATTCTTCTTGACTATCTAATCAGTATGAAGTTTGTAATATTTGGTGAGTGAATCTCTTGCAGGAAAGAAGGATGAACCATGGGAAGAGCTTGCTTTGAGTGAACATGTCAACTGAACTCTTCTTATCAAATTGCTTTCCTTGGCTATAGATCATCTGTCAGTCCTGTTCTTTTGCTGCTTGCTCATTGGACTTCTAGTGATAAGGCATGAAAAAGTGAATCTTTACTTGGGTGACATGAATTCTGCAGGCCAGAAATAAGAAATAAATTGGGACCGACTGATGTGATATGAGTGTGGATGGGCATCTCTAAGTCAGAGAAGGCAGTGGGCCATCTTAACCATCATAATTGTTCCACCCCTCGGATAGGGGCCAGTCTTTAACAAAATTCAGGTTTATTATGCCCTGATTTGGAAGGTTGCAACAAGTTCTCTGACTTCAGAATTCTGGGCTTGATCCCAGACTTCCCAGAACTGGACATGTTGGCATTAATGTACCTTCCATGGCCACCAGAAGTTCCAGTCAGCAGTAAAGGTTAAAGTTTTAAAAAGGTCAGCTTGACTTTTTCTGGTACTGTTGTAGTAAAAGTAGAAACCTACCCCTGGCATATTATGATGAGAGCTCTGTAGTCCTGGGCAGAGGTGCTGGTGCCCATACATATCAAACATGTCTAGTTGAGGTGGGTGAGTCCACTACAGTTAGGGTAACAGTTCAGAAAGTGAAGAAGTGGCTCTTGATATCAGTGGAGAAAATTCAATGATCTGATAGAAGTTGAAAGAAAAAAAGTTTGTCATTGTTGGAAAGAACTCTTGCTGTGATTGATCTTTCTGGTAAAAAAAATGACAATTTTCTTGAAAGCACACTTGCTTATAATAAATAATGATGTTTTAGAAAATAATTCTTGAGGCAGCTAGGTGGTGCAGTGGATAGAGCACCAGCCCTGGAGTCAGGAGTACCTGAGTTCAAATCCATCCTCAGACACTTAGTAATTACCTAGCTGTGTGGCCTTGGGCAGCCACTGAACCCCATTGCCTTGCAAAATCTAAATTAAAAAAAAAAGAAATGATGTTCGTTAAACTCTCAGATTGCTTTAGGTTTTTGTGGTTGCTGTGGAGATAGATGGAGTGCTGTCTTTTTTTAGGATGATAGCTTCATATATCTCAGGTGCTACTTTTTCTGTTAAAATGTCCTATATCATGGTTCATTTGTGTGGCAATCATCTAAAAGGTGTGTGCCAGGGAGAGTTATTGTTTCCTGGGAGAGTATAGCTCTCATCGTAAAATGTTTTTGGGACCAGGGTAAACTTAATCTTAAGTTCATAGTAAATATGTTCTATCTTTGAATCCCCCTGGAAAACTGTTTAACTGCTGTTTAACTCAATCATTGTGAGGTAAAATCACTAGAAAAACTGGTGATAAAGTGACCTCCTGTGAAACAGCAGAATTGCTTCTTCAAGAATTTAGCCAGTCTGGGCATCGTTCCTGCGATCTGGGCTCATCTTGTCTCAACATCGTCCATATCGGTCTGTTGGGTGCCTCTGAATCCATTGCTTTTTAGAAGCAGCAGTTCTCTAAGGTGGCAGATATCAAGTACCAGCCTGCAGGCCCAAGGATGGACTTGACTCCCTCTGGTATCCTGGACTTTGTCCTGATAGTAAACAGTTATGTGCAACACTGGCCTCTGTAGTCAAGGCTGCTTGTCCTTGCTGCAGACTTCAATAGCTAGCATTCTCACAAGTTTTTCAAAACATGCAAAAATGCAGTCTAAGAAGTCTGTGGGGTGTGTGTGTGTGTGTGTGTGTGTGTGTGTGTGTACGTACATAGATATATATATTTTAATATTTTCCATTCTTCCTTGCTTTCCCATATTTCTTTTATTTAAAGAAAGCATATGAACTTAAGCAAAACTTAGGTACTTTTGATTTTTTCTAGAGTTTGAATTTGTTAGCTTATTAGGAAGAACTTAAATATAAATTACAAAATATTTCCATCTAGAACATTAAAGTAATAGGCAGTGTGAGAATAAATAATCCATCAATGAGTATTTTAAGTATCTACCCTGAGGGGATTAGAATGGAAATACTGAAGGTAATCTATAACCTTGGGCCTTCTTGTTTGGCATAAGAGAAAAGATAAATTCACTGAAAGAGGTTAGTTAGATGTAGCATATGCCTGGACTATGGTGAGAGCAGTTGAGTGAAATGCAGCTGAAATAGAAATCTTGGAATGGAATGATCAAGGAATGAAGTCTTTGGACTTTAGGAGTTAGACCTTTGAGAGCTAGAGAAGTAGGGCAGTAACTAAGTCATTTGGCATGCTCATTGCTGCCTCCACCTCATTGTACCTGGTGGTGTTCTCCTTAATACACTGTGGCCCTGTGCCTTATTCAGATCTGACCCCATTGTTTGCCTTCTCAGGCCTTCCCTCCCTCCTATGTGAAGCTTCAGTTAACACTGTGCCAGTCTGCATTGGCTTCTTCTCCATTTTAAATAGTAACTCCACTACCTATAAAACAAAAAGTCTTTCTGGGTTTGTTATTTAATTATATTGTTTCATATTTTTATCTCTGAAGACTGCTGGGACTGCTTCTTACTCTGCTCAGCTTGGAGTCAGGAATGACTGGTCTGGAGTTCCATCTCCAGGATGGAGCAGCTGTTTCAACATGGCCAGGTCACTTGAGCTTCCTCAGCCTCAGTTTCTCCTTCCTTAAAATGGGGATGATAATACTCATCTCAGAAAAGTCTAAGTGCAATGACAGATGTCAAGTGCTTTGTAAACCTTAGAAAAGTATTACACAATTATTGTGTATTTGTATTACTGGCTCTTTTTTTCTTGTTCTTAGGAGTGTATGGTGAATAAATTCAAGAAAACATCAATGCGTAAGCAGCAGACGACTAATGATTCAGAGGCTGTCAAAGCAATTGAGAAAGATGTAATGGAAGGTAGGTATTTTCTGACCAATTGTGTTTTCTAAATTCATTGTTAGAAGTGTTTGATAAGCTTTGGAGCTTGTTGTCCTTCCTTTCTCTCTCTCTCTCTCTCTCTCTCTCTCTCTCTCTCTCTCTCTTCGAAATTTCATGCATGTTTCAGTTTAATAAAAGAGAATTGAGACAATGTCCTTTGGACCAAATTAGGAGCAAGATTCAGAATGTGAATTCTGGTTAAATATTAATCAGAAAAACATTTTAAAGCCAAAGATAATACTTTGTAGTATGTATTAGATTTTCATATCCCTAGTATGCAAATAGTGAAGTATTTTGCAAAATAGCCTTAACAATCCTAATTTTCAAATTCTCTAATAGGAATAAAGAAGACAAATGAACAAGCATGGTAAATAATTATTATAATATGCTACTTTTATTAAACCAGTCCCAAAGATGTGTATACATGACTTGAATACTCTCATTTTTATTTCCTAATTCTTTTTGACCTTTTTTTGCAAATTTAACCTGGGTTTATTTATCTTATTGGGTAATTATAGTTGTACAGTATCATTATTCTTTTGGTTCTGTTTTTACATTGTATCCCATCCTATGATTCTTCCCATAATTCTTTGAATTCCTTCTGGCTGAGTGATATAACCACAGTGGCTTGTTCTTTGAGTAAATGAGTATTTTGGGGCATACTTCTGTATACCGCCTCCCCCATTATAAGTTTGTTGATATAGTCACAGGCACGGGATCATTGATTAAAAGGGCGTATGTATTGTTAAAACATTTATTATATAATTATAAATTACTTACTCTCAAGGGAGTGAACTAATGACAGCTACAGCCACAGTTCTTTTTTTTTTTTCTTTTTAACCATGGTTGCCCTAGATTGTTGTTTTTGCCAATATAATGGGTATCAAGTTGAATAAGAATTTTAATATACATTTCTCTATTTATGCAAGTTTGAGGACTTTTTTGATGGCAGTATTGGTAATTTGTGGGGTTCTAGAACTGCCTTTTCAGTTTTGATACAGTAGGACAGAGCACTAGATTTGGAGTCGGATGACCTGGGTTCAAATCATAGCTCTCCTACTTTGTGACTCTGGATAAGTTCATTGCCCTGAACTTTTTTCCATCATCTCTAAAGTGAGATAATTGAACTAAATTGCCTCTAAAGATTCCTTCAGCTATAAATATATGATTTTATAAGATACTTATTTATGGGAGAATGACTGTTATGCTTACAAATTTATTAGTCAATTAGAAATTTTGGATTTTAGATCTTTAATAAAAATGGGTGATACAAATTTATTTTATATTATTTTATTTTTAATTTTTTATGTGATCAAATGAATCTATTTTGTCTTTTATTTCCTCTAAGTATTAGTATCTTGTTGAAAGGTATTTTCCCTTCCTCCCTTTAGAAACAATATACTTTATTCTCTCTCTAATTTTCTCTTCAGTAAATTATGAATTTTTTTTGTTTGTGTGGTTTTTTTTTTCCAAGGCAATGAGGTTAAGTCATTTGCCCAAGGCCACACAGCTAAGCAAGTATTAAGTGTCTGAGTCTGAATTTGAACTCAGGACCAGTGATCTATCCACTGCCCCACTTAGCTACCCCTCTAATATTTTTGAAAGTCTTCAAATATTACTTTTTAGGTTTGATTTTTAAAATTCCGTTTTGTGTTATAACAGTTAATATTTTGGTAGTCTAAAATATTTCTGGTTATCATCTTTTAAAACAATTTTATGAATAAAAATAAATTTACCAGAATATGAACCCTTTTAAAATGAAAGGAACTATTTATTTTTCCAGTTCATAGATTATACCCAGTAACTATACATAATTACATAAGATCAAGGGCCCTCAAGGCCTTTTTTGTCATGGACTCCTCTAGCCGTCTGTTGAAGCCCATGAACCTCTTTTCAGAGTAGTATTTTTAATGCATAAAATAAAATGTATGGGTAGAATTACAAAGAAAAATAATTACATTGAAGCATATTAGAAAAAATTAAAAAATTTTTAAAATAGAGAAATTCAGGCACCCTGGCGTAAGAAAGAGGATTTTTAACAAAAATGAATTTGGCATTGAATCTCTTTAGGGTATTTTGGAAGGAGAATTTAAGACTAGATGGCCAGAAATGACACGATTTATTCTAGAGTAAAGTGATATCCTAATATTTTTTCCTGAGATGAGAGAGACAATAAATGAGAGATTGGGAGGGACTTAAAGAGTGAGACATTGGTGCCTCAAAAGAATTCTCTTTTGCACTTTCCTTCAAACTTATCCTTTCTTCTCTTTCCTGAATCCAGCCTGCAGAGAAACTCATCTCCTCTCACTTCAGTTCTCAGTCTTTCTCTCTGTTACATCTTGTTTTCTCTTCATTCTCATTCTTTGAAATTATTGAATCACTGAGTAGCTCACCAGATTCCTTGTAGTTAGATTGTAAGAACATCAATGATCCTATGTGATCCATAATACTGGATCAGAACCCTTGGTCTTTCCTCACTGTCTCGAGTTGTTTCACAATGACACCATAGAGAATTGTATAAGAAGACAAGGCTGTCCTGTGTTACTATCACCTTTAAGTTCCTAATGTAACTCCAAAGTTGCCTCGTTGTTGTTCTGTCATCTGTGAATTTATATAAATCTTGGTTAATTCTGTTTGTCTTTGTTCTCTACAGCCTTTTAGGGTAATACTGTCCTGGCCCCATTTTGTATGGCATAATTTAAAAACTTGCATATTATTGCAAGTGTTAAGGTATACCAAACTGGTGTGTTGGGATTTGGTGAATTTGTGGTCACTCAATCCATACCCTTCAGGATTTTATGCACTTTGATTTTATTTCTTTGTGGCCTCTATGTTTCCAAATTTAAGCATTGTAGGTTTTTTTCCAGTTTATCTTCCAATGTTATTGGATAACTTTTTTCTGCCCAGCAATGTAATGTGGAAATGAAATAACAAAACCTGGTTTATGTGAGGTTTCTAGTCCAGAGAAAATGTTTAAGTAAATCCTGCTCTTTTAAGATGTATATGTTCTTTGATCATCATAGTGGTTCCTCATATTTATTGAAATAACAATCGTTTACACGTGATTTTGTCTACTACTCACAAGGCAACATTTTAATGTTGCACTATGAGTTATTCTCTTTAATAGTTGAATGTATTTTTTAGGGGTTACTGCAGATGACCACATGATGAAAGTAGAGACTGTTCACTGCAGTGCTTGCAGTGTGTATGTACCTGCCTTACACAGTTCGGTTCAACAGCACTTAAAATCTCCTGACCATGCCAAGGGGAAACAAGTATGTTTGAATCTAGTCTAGTAAGCCATTGACTTCTCTCTTACGTTTGTGCTGCTAAGGGCTGGTGGTGCTTATTGGGTCACTACCATTGATCCATATGTTGTCCCTGTCTTTAGGTTTTTTTATCTGAAAAGATACTCAGATTTGTAATTCTTAAAAATCGTGATAAATGGTTTGAGACATTTATTTTTGAGAAAAAGAAAAATAACAATACTGTTAAAAATCATTAGAGCTTTCTCTGTGATTTAAAGGCCACATAGTTCTCACTTCGTAAAAATATCCTTTCACTGAGAGAGTAAAAAGTATTCTACTTTTTTAACTGACTCTGGTGACCTGTAGGTAGGGAAGATTTGTTAGAAGGAGGAACTGCTTTAGGATTATTAGATAATTCAGCATTATATCATCTTTGAAATTCTGGTTCAAATAGTTTTGCTTCTCTGCTGGTCTAGCATTCAGCCATGTTGTATTTCATGTAAAGTCATTACTAAGGTTATTTTTAGATGATTTTGTGATTGTTGAGGGGAGAAATTAGAGAAAACTATCCCAAGGATAAAGAAATTAAAACATCTCTCTTTTTTGCCTTGAAATAGAACATATTTTGAAAATATATATGTATATGTACACACACACACACACACACACACACACACAAATTCTCAGGGATTAAACCCTAAAACATCATTGAACAACCTTTTTATTTTGTGAATTTCAGTTTTACCATCCCTGTTCTAGCTACCATCCCTTCTCCTTCCCTTTTTGCTTTTATCCATCTTCCCTGTTCTGCCTTTTTGTCAGTAGAATCTTTCCTACAAACACCTTAATCATTATTCCCAAACCCAGCTTTAGAATGACTAGTTTTGGCAAGAACTGTTGCTTACTTTTAATGATAAGAAATAAACAAAGAAAAAGAAAGAAAGAATAAAAGCGGGAAAAAGGAAGGAAGGTGAGAAAAAGTGGTTGGGTACACAAATATGCCATTGTAGTTACTATCTCTCAGGACAAGTCATCCTAAGCTTTTTTATTGGAACAGTATCAGGAGTGGCAAAAATGAGAGGCAAATTTATTTCTTAATAATTTACATAAATAGATTCCTAGTCAGAAATTGGGTATTATTTACACAAGATAATAAATGATTAATGATTTTTATTATAGTGTATTGAAGTAAGAAAAAAACTTAAAATCTCAAAATCCTATAAACAAATTAGCCATTATAATTACAGTTGGATTTTGTTAGCAATTTTCTGTTACAGAAAACAAATTATTTGAATAAAATGAATTTAAATTTGAATACTTTCACATGGAATTAGATTCTCTTTAAATATTTATGGGTTTTTCCCCTTTTTTGTAGGCCTATAGGGAACAAATAAAAAGAGAGAGCATCTTAACTGCTACTAGCATCTTGAATAATCCAATTGTAAAAGCACGATATGAACTTTTTGTTAAGGTAAGATTTTGAAAAGATTTTCCAAATTTTGATATAATGCTTATGATGGTTAAATTGCTACAATGTTTATTCATTCTTATAGATTTAATAAATGATGTCTGGGAATATACTGAATATTTTGAGTATACTTATCTGTTTTCCTGTTACTAAACAGTTTTGTGAT
Organism: Macrotis lagotis; assembly: GCF_037893015.1. Taxonomy (NCBI): domain Eukaryota; kingdom Metazoa; phylum Chordata; class Mammalia; order Peramelemorphia; family Peramelidae; genus Macrotis; species Macrotis lagotis. Next base: position 38,042,115 of record NC_133659.1, on the reverse strand, counting down.
ACTTGGATAGTGCTTTGTATGACATTATACTTTCCTCTCTAGAAAGTAATTGCTTAAGAAATAAAAAACCCTGGGTTTCCTCTGTATTACAATAAGCCAGTGGAATTGAGCTTTTTGGAGGGGGAAATCCTCTTTTCCAGAAAGCCAACTGATGTAAGAGATAATTAAAAAGAGAAAAATATTCAGTTAAAGCTTATTTAAGTTGAAAGATTTAAATGAAAAAATGTTTGTGTGTGTGTGTATATATGTATGTATATGTATAGTATTTTGCCAACCTTAAAGTGCCTGTAAATGTTTGTTATTGTTTTTGTTGTTGGTATCACCCAAAATATAAAGCCCTTTCAATGCCATTTCTAAATTAGTGATTATTGGAAGATCTCTAGTTATGGGAAAAGAGTTTTTCATTCCTGTTTTACAAAGCTATGGAAAAGTTTTTACTCATTTCTATGTAATATGCCTTTTAAAAATTTTTACCAACTAATCTATTTTATGCCTTTTTCCATCTTCCATGTGACTTTCCCTTGAAAGAGGCTATCAACCACCACCTTGTTTTCTATTCTTTAAGCCAAACATCCCCATTTGTTTAAGTAAATTCTTTTATGACTTGTTTTCCAATTAATTTTAATCTGCTCATCTTTTTCTTGATCAACTAAAGTTCTTTCCTTTGTAAAATGGATCCAGAATTGGACACAGTTTTCTAGATGTGATTTAAACAGGGCATCTTTTTCTCTGTGAGCTTTGCTTCCAAGAACAAATTTAGATGTTTATTTTTTTGCCAGCCTCATGCTAGTGCTGATTCCTACTTGCAGTCTCCTAAAATTGAATTGGCCTTTAGAAGTAAATTACTCATCTTGTAGGTAGCAGAGTTGGGCTTTGAACAGAACTGCAGAACTTAAAGTGGCAAATTTATTTACCATTAAATTCCAGATCTTTGGAAATTTGTTTTATTGTCCAGTGGTTGACTATCCTTTTGCTTAGGTGAGCTGGGGTTTTGAGGAAAGTGGGGGAAAATTTTCAAGAGTTGCTATGTAAAGTGTCCTGTCAGTTTATAATAATGTTTTTGACAGACTATACCTATTCTCTGTACTCTGGAAAAATATATAAAACAGTTATTTCTTTTTTTGTCATTCCCTCAATTTTTGTAATTTTTTTCCTGTGTTAGACCTTTTAGATGAGAGTTTTAGGTGAACAGAAATTAAAGAGTAAATTGTTAGCTATAATATTTATGTAAATTATTTATCCAATATTGTAATATGGTTGATATTTTCAACAAAATTTTGAAAAGGCACAGAATGTGTAGATAGTTTCAGTGAATACTATTAGTACTTAAAGTCAAAAAGTAGTCGTTGAATCTAATAGGAAAAAAAAGAGGGGGGACTTCGAAATTATTTTGGAGAATATCTACAAGCCACTTTGTGGAATGCCTTTTTATCTGCATATTTTTGTTCAGTAGAGCAACATGAGAACAGTGCCTATTGTGAAGTGACTGGGCTTTCCTGGGCCTTTTTTGGAGCTCCCAGCAGAAATACCCTGGGCTTGTTGATTTTAATCACTTCTTGTTTACATATACTCTTAAATGTTCCTGCAGTGGAGCTTTAGACTAGGGAAGTAGAACTGAACTGCTGTTGAAATAAAACCCTACTTTTTAGTTCAAGCAGTATAGTAATTCATAAAGTAGGTTACTTTCAGTCTTCAATTATCTAGAAGATGGTAATAATTTATTGACTGAGGATGATAGTAACTCAGAATTGGTGCTATAATTTGGAATGGAAAGCTACCTCTGTTGACTACTAAATATTTGAAGTAGGCTTAGTTTACTAATTCTTAATTTTGGCCAGGTCACTTTTGAGTTGTTAAATTGGAATGTTCAGTTTTGTAAATGTTCTCTTGTTTTTGATAGACATTCAGATTTTGTGTTTCATGTATTTTTAGTAATGTTGCAAAATTATGAAACTTTGTGAAATTTAAGCAGATCCTTATGGAAATACATTTAGTTCATTCAGTTTTAGCTTTATAACATTGGCTCTGTTTTTACAAAAAATTAATTTCATGCATTAAAAAATGATTTCATATGGATGTCATTAGAATCTCATTAGGAAGGAAGCATTGGGCTATGGAAATGGGGAATAGTACAATATTTTCAGTAGTTTTGCAAATCTCCTTGGTTGCTATATAGTAGGAGTAAAGATTAAAAGCACAAACATGCCATCTTCATACTGTTATAACAACAGATCATGTTTCTATAGTTTTAGAGTGCTCAGATTGCTTTTTTTGTAATTTGATTAACATAAAATGAATATATCACTTCAATAAGTGAACTATCATTTTTGATTTCAGGGTAAGAATTCTTTTGAGGCTGCAGATCAAAGTCAGGAGCAACAGGGAGTAGAGTCTGATGAGGAGGAAGAAAAGATTGATGAGCCTGTGGAAGAAGAAGAAGAAGAAGAAGTAGAAGAAGAAGAAGTAGGAGGAGAAGAAGAAGTAGGAGGAGGAGAAGAAGAAGTAGGAGGAGGAGAAGAAGTAGGAGGAGGAGAAGAAGTAGGAGGAGGAGTAGAAGAAGAAGAACAAGTAGAAGTAGAAGTAGAAGAGGAGGAAGGAACAGAAGAACAAGCAGACTTCAATATTGAACAGCCTGAAGAGAATTAATTGCATAAAGAATTAGACGTAGCAATATTTTTCTTTTCTTGAATTGGCTAATTGGAAGAATTTTAAAATAGGATAAAATATGAATTGTTTAACACCCTGTGCACACATTCCGTGATATTTAAATTTGGTAATCTGAATTAAAAATCTTCTGGATTTGTTTTACCAAAATGAAGGTAATAGTTTTAGTCAAGCTTTTATAGAAATCAAACTTAGAACTGGTAAATTGTATAATTTTTTTTTAACTTTATGGTTGTTGAGGCTGAGATGTGTAGTATAATATTTCTATTCTAATCATTTTAACAGAAATGCTGCTTATGGGAGTAAATATTCAGGATGTATAAAAAACTTTTTGAATAATTACCCTTTGGAGAGATGAATGGGCCAGAACTTTTTTTGCTTTAAGTATGGCTATTTTTAGACTGCATTGCCCAGTGTATGCTAGTTTGTTTAGGGTATACATTTTATAGCTTTTTTGTGACTATCATTTTATAGCAGCAAATGTTTTCTAGAAACATTTTTTTTCCTGAAGTAACAATTTTAAATCAAATGGGATTTATCAATGGAGTATTTTTAAAATCAGGATCCTGTAGCTTCAGTATTCAGATATTGAAAAAACAGTGTAGAGTGCTTCACTTGACTTACTAATTAAAGTTTTGACGAGGGTGGATTTTTTCAACTTTCATTTTAACTAGCATATAAAGTTAGCTTTGAACATCTTGATTATCTATTTAAAGATTTTTTTTAGTTTTATTTCTGTGCCAAAACTTGATTTCCTTTTGATTATATATTTGAATACAGAATTGTATTATAGCTGCTGTGAGTTCCTTTGTCTTGCCTCTTATTGGCTAACACATTAGAATCAAACTGTCTTTTTTTTTGTGAATATTGTCTCTTTGGAATAAATAATCACTGAGTTTTAAAAAGATGTTCTTATGCTCACTTTTCTTAAGTCGTGCTGAGGGGTCATAGTGGAACTTCTTAAGTTCTTTCTTTTAAACTCTTCTTCGTTTTTGTTAGTGTTAAGTAAATTAGAATAAGAATGTTATTCATAACTATTCATCATTGTTAATATTGAAAAGCACCATTACTTTGTCTCTAAATGTTTGTTTTTTTCCAGGAATGTTAATGTAGTTTTAAATTCAGGGATAAGTACTCTTATTTTTTCACAGATATGAAATATTTTAGATTTTTATGCATAAGTAAATAACTGGAATAAAAGGCTTGTGGCATAGGGGATAAAATCAAGGTCTTAGAGTCTGGAAAACCTGGATTAAAATCCTAGCTCTGACCCTTGATCCTTTTGTAACTAGGGACAAATTATGTAGTCTTTGTAGCTTTTAGACAACACCAAGACCAAGATGGAACAGCCTTTGTGAGATATGTTAATGGAAAAATTTCCCACAGCAAGGAAACAATAGGTCTTTGAAATATTGCTGGTCAAGGCTTTTGTAGAAATTTGCCAAGCCATTAACTAACTCCTTTAGCACCTTCAGTTCCATCATTTGCAACTAGGAGGTGAAAGTTTCTTCAGTCCTGAAGGGCCATGAGCTGCCCTTCCCTTGGCTTTCTGTGCTTCTCCATTAGATGCATACCTTGCTTTATTACCCTTCCAGACTCAGCTGAGATAAGAGTTTAGTCTTTTTGTTGGAATTTATCTTCATGTTTATCCTTGTTTGCATTAGCAGTCTACTAAGGCCTTTTGCAGCCTTTTCAAATTGATGGGATGGTATTAACATTTTGAATGTGATAGAATGCATAGTAAAGAACATATTGACTGTTGTAGTAAATCAGTAGTTCTGATCTGTTTGTTTCTCCTGGGTCTTAGTAAGACAAGTGCCCATATGTAGATGATTTTGGGGATTCCGAACTACCCAGAAAAGTGACAAGCAGGGGATGCTAATGTTGATGGAGTGTCCATTTATTGTTAGATCTGTTTTATTGATCTTGGTGTTCTTGTATTACTTCATTTCTATGTAAAGATTTTTCTGACTTTTCTGATGCTTTTGACCTTTTTGACTTAAGGTCACCCCCCCCCCCCCAATCTGCTTAAATGGATCTAATCTTATAGAGAGTTTAGAGAGTCCCCTACTGTGGGAAAGATTCTAATCCATCCACGATTTCTCATACTGGGTAGTTTTTGACGATTCCTTTCTTGGATTCATCCAACACCTTCCTCTTCTTTCATGATGTCCTGGACAACAGGACTCTCAGTCTGTTATCCCTTTTCTTTATCATTTTCAACCATATGTGTCCTTGATGAATCTTTTTGGTACACAAGTCACTGTTGATAATTGACTTTAGTCTGTTTAACCCTGCCCTGCCTCTTTCCATTCTTCATTGGTTCTTGTTCTGAGATGGGGCTGTTTCTAGATTTGTGAATATATAGGATCCTTAGGTGGATACTTATTTGAATGTGTCTGGAACCTGAAATTTAATTGTTTGGACTGCTTCTTTTATTCATATTCATATATATATATATATATATATATATATATATATATATATATATATATATATATATATATATATATATTATTATAATCCCTTGCAAATTTACCTCCCCCAGAATGAGGAGGGGTCTTCACTAACAGTTTTGACCTGTTGTTATAATAAATTTTTCCCTGTTAGGGACAAACATTACAAGAAGTTTTATCTTAAGGGAGAGCAAAACCAAATTAGATTAACCTACACATTTATTGATATTTCTCTTAAGATGTGGACTTCCCTATCATGTATGGGGGGAGAAGAAGAGGGGGTGTCTGGTCAGAGAACTAAATGCTGCCCTATCCCTATCCCCATGTTAAAGACCTACTGTGGTCCTTAAAGAGCTTGGTCCTTTAGGAGATGTGTCTGAAACATCCTTGTTTGTCTATTCAAAGAATGATTATGGCCTCCCAATGTAGTGTGGGATACAGTAGAGATAGGGATATATTCCAGTAAAAGAGTGAAAAAAGTCTTCAAAACAAAGCCATTGCCTGAGGGCTCTTGATGGAAGTATGAAGGCAAACCTTTGTTCAGTTTTACATTTAAAGCAGTCATCTCTAAGCACTCTTATTTTTTGGATATTTTTGTTTTTGCAAGGCCATGGGGTTAAGTGACTTGCCTAAGGCTACACAGCTAGGCAAAATGTCTGAGGTCAAATTTGAACTCAGGTTTTCCTGACTCTAGGGCTGGTGCTCTGTCCATTGTGCCACCTAGCTGCCCCTGCGTACCCTTTTCAATGGTTAAATTTGACTTCATTACCAGGAGTCCTACTTTGGTAACTTGGTTAGATCTTGCTGACCAAATCTGTGTGTGTATGTGTGTGTATGTGTATTTATATATTTATATAAATTTTTTTTGAGGGTTGAGGACATCAGGATTAAGTGACTTGCCCATCTGAATTTGTGATATCCTTAAGCTAGATGATCTTCCATACTTTTGTCTTTTATGTTATCCTTTTTTGGAACTGTATTAGATTTCTGGATATAAGTTTACCTTTTTTTTTTTTGTAGAGTGGTATTTGATTAAGTGGGTTACTGTTTTGACAGACACATAAATTGGATTTTTCACTTCTTTCCCATGTCATTTCAACCCTCTAGTTAAAATTATATGAAATACTAGTTTGACTCCTTATGAAATTAATTTAAATGTTACCTATTTTTACATTCCAACATGAACTCTTGACTTTATTATTTTATATTTCCAGATGCCTTAAAAATTTGCATTTTGTTTTGACACACTTCCCAATAAGCATGCAAATATCACTACCAATTATATTCCCCTAAAATCTTAAGCAAAACCATCTAATGGAGTGATAAGATAAAATGTCACATTTTGCTTTTATTGTTTACTTATTTTTAAGGTTGTGTTGATTTTATTTTTTTGAGACTTGATTTTACTCATTCCTCTTTAAAGTTTTTCAGTGGATTTTGGTCAAAAATTATGCAGTGGTTGAGAACCATACAGCATAATTGGACATGTGTCTTAAGAGCATCTGAATCAGAAGCTGGTTTTGAGGTTTTCTTTACATCAGAATTTCTCAAATAGCACCAATAATTGCAGATGAGGAGAACTAAGGTTCAAATTCTCCAAATTTACCAGGTGTCAAAGGGTTAACTCACTTTCCTCAGTTGGGATTTAAATTGCTTGTCAGGGCTCAGGTCACTATCATTGTTAAGTGACAGATGTCTTTCTGAAAATCCCTTGTATCTTTTCTTGTGATGTAAAGTTCACTGACGGCAATAATAGGGTGTTGTTCTTTAATAACTGTTAAATTTATTCTTCAGAGAATTTGCCAAGATGTCCTATTGCTCCTGGAGGACTCCCTTGACACCATACTTTGCATTTTCTTTTGCATAATGCCTACAGATTTAGAATCACTGCATTCCCAGTTGTCTAGCTTCCATATCCTTGGTTTAAAGTACTGATGAAATATTTGTAAATCTCTTTTTATTTCTAGTAGCTTTGGGTAGCAGTTGAGCAATGAAAGTGAGGTCCCTGATTCATAATTCCTGAGAATCCCCAAGAGTGAGCAGATAGACCAATCCACGCTACTGCAGGTAAAGTGATGAAGCCAGTACAACTTGGGGTCCTCAAGAGGTAGCTCTGTAATGTTTTCTAATTCTATTCTTCATGAAATTCTGTTGCAAGTTAGAAACTTCCTGTAAAGAATGATCATACCTCACTCAAGGATGCTGAACATTTGACTGTATTTCATTCTGAGAATGAAGGGACCAAATCTGGGGGTAGTGTCTGTTTGAGAATTTTAAACCCACAACTTGTACCGAAGCATGAAATTTTAAAATCTGAGAGGGTCACCATCTTCATGTTATTTCTAATTAAATGATGTTTTCTTAAGATTAAATTTCATTGCAAGTTAACAGAAAAAAGCCTGTTAAAGTGATTTGAGGTAAGAATTAGTTAATGAAATATGTCCTTTTTTGAAGAGTCAAATCGATATTATAAAATATTACAAAAGTATTAACCAAGTAAAATGAATTAGACTCAAACAATATATTAGTGTTATTTTTCTCACATGATATTTAATTTCATATTAAATACCTCTTGAAGGCTAATATGGAATAGAATTTGAATTGAACTGTCTTAATTTGAAAAACATATACCTAAGGATACACAAATTCTTCAAATTTGGTATTTTTGGAGGGTCATTACAGTACTCTGGATGGGATGTACTGTACAGAACAGTACATTACAGTACTCTGGATGGATAGCATAGCATATTTGTATAGATAGTCATGTTTTCATAGTCTTATTTGGTTGCATTTATTGTCCCTTTTTATCATTTACAAAGTCTTAATTTTTATGAACTGGTCAGTATCCTCAATTATTTATTAGCCTTAAGAAAAGAAAGGTTGAATGGCTAGTTCTGGGGGCAAAATCTACCAAATCTGGCCTGCTGCTGAATTTTACCTTTTTTTTTTTAAGTAAAATTTTATTTTTAAAAATATAAAAATCATTTTTAGTAGTTTACCAACACTTGGTCCAGATAATAAATAACTCAAGTCTTATCACCATAGGCTGATACTTTTTTGCTAATGACTTTTATAGACAAAAACTATCCTCTCTTTTGACTTTCTTTTCTCTTTGACTTCTCCATTTGGATGTCAGACTGAATTACGTATTTTATTATTTTATTGTTCATTTGTTTCAGTCATGTCTGACCCTCCTTGACCCCATTTGAGGTTTTTTTGGCAAAGATATCAGAGTGGTTTGCCATTTCCTTCTTATACTCCTTTTATAGATGAGGAAACTGAGGCCATCAGGGTGAAGTGACTTGCCCAGGGTCACAGAACTTAGTATCTGAGGCAGATTTGAAATAATAGTACACTCTCTCTCTGGGGTCTTGACTCTGGGCCAGGAACACTCTTTTCCACTTCATGATCAACCTGCAAAATTTAGGTAACAGTTACTTAAACTGTTCTTCTCTTTAAGTGGCTGTTGTCATTCTTACATTTCTCCTGCTCAGAACTTTGGAATTTTTTAATTCTATTTTTCCCTAAATACCTGACAATTAAGACTTATTTTTCTCTGAAATGTCTCTTCCTAACCTCTATTCTTTGTATAGCCAACCTTTTTTTTTCTTTTTACTAGTCACATATCATTAGAATTTGAGAATTTAAAGAGACTTTAGTTATCATTTAATAAGATCTCCTAATTTTTCAGGTGACAGTATTGGTTTCCATTGTGACTTGCTTGAGTTCAACACAGAGCTTGTTAGTATCAGTCCTGGGATTAGAATAGGAGACCCTGACTCCAAATTGTAGATCTTTACTGCCTCAATTTTTTGGATACCCTCTTATCTGACTTCCCTAACTGCAGATTGTCTCCCTCCCATTCTGTGTTGTACCCTACTGCTTACTGCCAGACTGATCTAGAAAAGGTGCTTTCATCCTATCAATCCTAGTCAAAAAAAGTACTAAGATATTGGGAAGGGAAGGGATGTCTGGGATAACTATTATTCTGTGAGAATCAGAAGATATCAGTAAAAATTTATTGAAAAAACCTAGGGAAATATGGCTCCCAATTATTTCTTGCACAAGTTTGCCTTCTGACCCTTGTAAATGAACTTTCCAGGACTTCCATAATCTGGGATCTCTTACTTATTCATTATTTTTGTTTTGTTTTTGCAAGGCAATGGGGTTAAGTGACTTGCCCATGATCACACAACTAAGTAATTGTTAAATGTCTGAGGTCAAATTTGAACTCAGGTCCTCCTGACTCCTGAGCCAGTGCTCTATCCACTGTGCCACCCATTTTCTACCACTCTATAATATTCACTATGCTGTAGCTTGGTCAATCACCTCACTTTCCCAAACATATTGTACCTCTCAGCCCTTTCTCTTGTTCCTGCTATGTCCTCTCTTTTCCTCCTTTGGGCATTTAATCTTCCCTTATACTGTGCCCCCCCCCCCACCGTTATCAACAGAGACCTGACTAATCCTGCTATTTCTGTCATAAAAGCTTTTCAAAATCTTATTATCTTTCTTTTGAACTTCGTTAGCATTTAGATCTCATACCATATAATTTAGCATTTATTGGATTGTTTACTATTGTTTGTACCTTAATAGATTGTCCTGTCTTTGAGAGAGGCTACAATATTTCATTAGTCTTCTTGATGTGCGAATCACCTCAATTTCTGGTCTCACCTAGATAATATATTCCCTTGAAAAGGAGGGGTATGGGCAAGTCATCTTTTCCCCTCCCCCATTATTGGGCTAGGGAATTATAATAGAATAAATTCTAGTTATTCGGAGAAACAAAATACTGACTCAGTTTAAGTTCTGAAGTTAGCAAATTTTGTACTGAGACTAATTAGTTAAATGTCTTTATGTGTGAAAACTGCCAGTGACCTTGTGAAAGGTAGTATACTGGGTATTGGAGTTACTTAAATCTTTTTGTATCACATAAGAAGTGGAATTAATTCCAACAACCACTATCAGTTGTTCAGTTAAAGTCTGTTTTGAATCACTCATTCAAAAGGGTTTTTTATTTTATTATTCAGATGACCTGATTAAGTTAAAGGATATGATCACTTGTATAATTCTTAAGATGAGTTAGTTTTATTGAAACATGCTTTTTTGGGGCTACTAGGTGACACAGTGGATAGAGTGCCAGCCCTGAAGTTAGGAGGACCTGAGTTCAAATGTGACCTCAGACACTTAATAATTACCTAGCTATGTGACCTTGGGCAAGTCAGTTAACCCCACTGCCTTGTAAAAGCTAAAAAAAATATGCTTTTTTTCACATTAGTACATAATATTTAATTTTTAGTATTTTTATTTGACATGTTTGATTTACATTTATCTTAATTGTTAGTTTAAAAAGTTTTCAGATAATTTGAAAATCATTTGTTTCTCCCTTTTCCTCTAAAATGTCTTTATCTATTGGGAATTAAATACTACTCTGAAGTTTTGTCAGTTAATTATAGATTCTTTATATCTAATTTTTATTCATGAGTAGATTTAACATTGAATATTTTTTCCTAACCCGAGTTTTTTCCCAACCTGTTACTTTTTTGAAATATATTATTTTTTGTTATTTTTACATAGGTAAATTTTGTCTCTGGTAAATTTTGTCTCTGATAATTTTCTATATTCCACAAAGATTTTTTGCTGGTCAATGAATATTATAGTTACACTGTTATTTCTTGTTTAACAGTTTAAAAATATTAAAAATTAGATCAAATTCTTTTAGCATTTGATCTGTGGTATAGCTCTAAGATTAATTTTTTGACTTTACTGCTGTCCAATTTTCCCTGGTATTTCCCCCAGTATTTTGCAATTTGTGGTTTATGAAGAACTAAAGATATACTTTGGGCTGCTTTTATAAATTCTCTCCTTATATACTATTAATTTTTCCTATTGTTACCCAACATCCTAGACAATTTTGTTAATTAAGTTATTCATTAATATTATTTTGATATCTGATAGAAGTCCCTTTCATCATTTTATCTCCCATCCTTCCAAGATTTTCCATATTTTTCATTATTGTTTTGGTTGTCTATCTGAATAGAACTTAAGTTCATTGAGGGGAAGGACTTTTTTTTTCCCTTTGTATCTCTAGTGTGTAGCAATGCCTGGCACAGTGAGTATTAATATATGTTATGTTGATATTCATCTGATTCTCTTATAAAGAGATATAACCTAAGATGTTCCTAATGAAAAAACAGAAAAATTTCACCATATATACTAAAACTAACCATGAGTTAGCAGCTGTGCATTAAATTATTTATCTCTCTGTATTTCTATCAAGCATCTCAAAGTTGCAGCTATTTTTGTTTCGTGTCTTACTGGGCAGGTCCTGCAATATTTGATACATTTTGGTATTATAGATAGTTTTTGACTATCAATTTTTTTATTTTTGGACAAATGATTTTTATATATTACTAAAATATTCTTGTTTAAGAGTAAACATAATACCCTCCCCCCCAAAAAAAAACAGACCCTAATGGGCAATAAAGTAAAGGAAAGAGAAAAAAAATAAAAAAATTAAAAATTGTGCTTCAGTCTGTGTTCCAACACCACCAGCTCTGTCACGGGTGGATCACATTCTTTATGATAAGTCCATCACAAAAGCCACCTCCATATTTTTCCACCATTACCATTGCTGACTGCAACTCCCTCCATTCATACCTCCCCACTACCATATACTATGTTTTCTCTCTCCCTTCACTCTTCCCTCTTCTTAAATGTGCTGTAGGGTAACTGAGTGGCGCAGCAGACTGATCTCTGGCCCTGGGGCCAAGAGGCCCTGATTCCACAAACCGCCCCTAAGGCTTAGCAACCACCCGGCCATGTGGTCCTGATCAGGCCCTTGCAAGAAGTAAAAAAGAAAATGTGTTATATCTGACCATTCTCCCCCACAGTCCACCCTCTCCTCTATCACTCACATCCCCCCCTTCCCCCTTCTCTCCTTATTCCAGATGTCTATACCCCATTGAGTATATATGCTGTTTCCTCTCCAAGCCACCTCTGATGAGAGCGAAGGTTCCCTCATTCCCCCTTGCCCCCCTTCCATTATCATTGCAATAGCTCATTGTAATAAAGAAAAATCTTATTATATGAAATATCTTGGCCTGTTCCCCCTCTCCTTTTTCTTTCTCCCATTACATTTCCCTTTTAGCCATTGACTCCATTTTTACACTATATTATATTTTCAAATTCAGCTCTTCCTGTGCTTCATCTATAAAAGCTCCTTCTTACATGCTCTATTAAATGAGAAGTTTCCTATGAGTATTATCAGTATCATTTTTCTATGCAGGAATACATGCAGTTCATCATCATTGAGTCCCTCATATTTTCCCCCTCTCTTCCACTCTATGCTTCACCTGAATCCTGTATTTGAAGATCAAACTTTCTGTTCAGCTCTGGCCGTTTTAACAGGAACATTTGAAAATACCCTGGTTCATGGAAAGTCCATCTTTTCCCCTGGAAGAGGACGTTCAGTTTTGCTGGGTAGTTGATTCTCCGTTGCATTCTGAGCTCTTTTGCTTTCTGGAATATTATATTCCAAACCCTACAGGCCCTTAATGTAATTGTTGCTAAGTCATGTGTGATCCTGATTGCAGCTCCATGATGTTTGAATTGTGTCCTCCTGGCTGTTTGTAATATTTCCTCTTTGACTTGGGAGTTCTGGAACTTGGCTATAATATTCCTGGGGGTTGTGTTTTTTGGGGGGTTTTTTTGGATCTCTTTTTGGGGAAGATTGGTGGATTCTCTCAATTTCTGTTTTGCCCTCTGCCTCTAGGATATCTGGGTAATTTTCCTTGTAGGAGTTCTTTAAAAATGAGGTCAAGGCTCTTTTCCTGATGATGACTTTCAGGTATGCCAATAATTTTTAAATTATCTTTTCTGAATCTGTTTTCCACATCAGTCATTTTTTTCAGTGAGATGTTTCACATTTTCTTCTAATTTTTCATTCTTTTGGTGTTGAAGTATTGTCTTGACTTCTTGTAAAGTTAACAGCTTCCTTTAGCTCCATTCTAGATCTGAAGGATTTGTTTTCCTCAGAGAGCTTTCTTAGCTCTTTTTCCATCTGGCCAATTAAGCTTTTTAAAGCATTCTTTTTTTTTCATTAAATTTTTTGAACTGTTTTATCCATTTGACTTATGCTGGTTTTTAACATGTTACTTTCTTCAGCATTTTTTTGGATTTCCTTGACTAAGCTGCTTACTTCTTTTTCATGTTTTTCCTGCATCTCTCTCATTTTTTTTTTTTTTTGCTAGGCAAATGGGGTTAAGTGGCTTGCCCAAGGCCACACAGCTAGGTAATTAAGTGTCTGAGACCAAATTTGAACCCAGGTACTCCTGACTTCAGGGCCAGTACTTTAGCCACTACGCCACCTAGCCTCCCCTTCTCTCGTTTCTTTTCCCAATTTTTCTTATGTCTTCCTTCCTTGATTTTCAAAATCTTTTTTGAGCTCTGTCATAGCCTGAGCCCAATTTCTGTTTTTCTTGGAGTCTTTAGATGCAGGAGCTTGTACTTCCTCATCTTCAGATTGAGTATTTTGATCCTTCTTGGGATCATAGACAATGTATTTCTCAACGTTTTCCCTCTTTTTCCTCTGTTTACTCATTTCCCCAACCTGTACCTGGTTTTGGGGTGCTTCCTGAGCTTTTGAGTATTATTGGGACACCCCCCCCCCAACAAGGATCTCAGTGTGTGAAGCTCTGTCTTCCCACCTGGTCTGTGAATGACCATAAGCGCCCCCCTCTGCCACAGGGCTGAGGTGGGGGGGCCCTGCTGTTCTATGGGGGGCCTAGACTGTGATCAGGATCTGAATGTGGTCAGAGCCCCAGAGTCCTGTTCCAGGTATAGAGGACAGACCTTGAAAGTCTCTCTCCACTCCCCTACCTTTGGCAGACTGAGCACTCAAGGCTTAGTTACCTGGGGGCTCTGCCTGCTCCCGTTCCTGGATCTGGGCTGCTGGGGCCACCTCTGCTTGCTGAGTGCCCTGAGGGTTGGGCTTCATGGGCTCTCTGTGGCAGAGGTCCCCCACTGATCTTCCAAGTTGTCTTCGATGCTCCCTGGGGTGTAGGTCAGGAAACTGCCGAGGCTCCAGGTACCCCGGAGCTGCCTCTGAGAGGCTGAAGTTCTTTCATTCTGGCGGGCCGCCCCTCTAACCCCATGGAGCAGAACCTTTCCACTATTTTCCAGGTTACCTTGATCTGGAGAATTGCCTCACTGGATCCCCTGTGGGTTTTGTCTCTCTAAAATTTAGAGTCATAATTTTATGATTTTTGAAATATTATGGAGAGAGCACCTAAGAGAGGCCCTTTTCCTGTCACCATCTTGGCTCCACCCCCTTGACTATCAATTTTTTTAAACCAATATGTAAAAGGTACTGATAATTTTTAAGGTTTTTTTTCCCCAAAAACCTTTTATTAGATCATTTGAAGAAATGATCTCTTGGATTTCATTGGGAATCTTTTTCAGCAAATAAATATTTCCATGCTTCTTGTTCTCATAATTTTTTTTTCACGTCTGTTTTGCTCTAATTAAAAATTCTAAAACTGGTGATTAAAAGTGATATGTGTGAAGTAAACACAGTCTGTATTTTATTGGGAAGTCCTGTACCATTGCCTACAGTGCTAGTTTGTATTTTCAAGCACAGTATTTTTTTTTATCATTAAGGAGAAATACTATTCCTGTATTTTTTTTAAAAAAAGTTTTGTCGTGGCTAGGTGGCAGGGGTGACTAGGTAGCGCAGTGGATAGAGCACTAGCCCTGGAGTCAGGAGTATCTGAGTTCAAATTAGGCCTCAGACGCTTAATAATTACCTAGCTGTGTGGCCTTAGGCAAGTCATTTAACCCCATTGCCTTGCAAAAATCTTAAAAAAAGAAATTTTAATGCTATTGCCATATCTTTGACAAAAACTATTATTTTTGATCTTTGAGTTTAAAAAATAGTTTTTTAATTTAAATCATTATATTTTATAACATTTTTGAATGAAGAAAATCAATATAATAAAATATTAAACCCCAGAGTGACATGTATGGAATTCTATGAAATTTTTCATAGACCTTTTGGTAAGCTAATGCTTATATGAGAGAAGTAATTTTTTTAAGTAAAGGAGGGATCATTTATGATGAAAGTTAAAAGATTTATATTTTTTCGGGTTTTTTTGGGCTGTTTATTTAAATTGTATGTATAATTTTTGCTTGTGTAACATTTAAAAACTGAATTTATTGTGTTTGCTTCTGATCATCAGTGAGAATTGGCATAGCAAGTTCTAAAGAAGAATTAAGGGAAGTTAAAACATGTTTATCCATGTATCATCTTTTTGAAAAGATAACTGCTTCAACTTTTACTTTTGTTCTAAGAGTGATGGAAAGGAACTGAATGAAATCATCCCACTTTAATCTTAGTGGAGAAATTCAAGACTTTTATAGTTGCCCTCTCCTACTGTGTGTGTGTGATACAGAATTAACCTATTTGAATTCAGTAATGTACTTTATACTTTCTAGTGGTTAAAGCAATTCCCTTGTATTAATTCCATCAAATATCTCTGAAGGTGCCTTGATTCTGTCATGTCAGGATGGTTCAGCATCAGTATTTCACATTGTTCCTACATTAAAGAAAATAAGCCATGGTAGAGATTCAGCTTAAAGTTGGGGAAGAGGAGGTAGACTGGGCAATGAGCAGGTTACTTAATAACAGGATAAAATAGCACAGGTGAAAGTTATAGTTCTATGGACCTCTTCTACTTTCACATGGTGTTGTTTAGTTGGTTCTTGTCCTTCATTATAGAAGACCAAAATGACATCACTGTGTTTGAGACAAATGACAATGTGTCCAACTGTGGCTGATCAGACCAATACAAATTCAGTGTGTTCTACCACAGGCTGGGCACACATAGTCCGTGTGAACACCTAGGTTGGATATTCTAAACTTAAATGTGCCATGTTTCCTTTACACTGCATCAATTCTGCCTTCCTCATAGAGTGCCCACTGATGAGGGCATGCCATGCTGGGTGCTCCTGTGCCAGTATCCCATGCTGTACAATCAATTTTAAAGTTCTTCAATGAGACCTTCAGGGTGTTTCACTATCACTTCTTACGACCCCTTGTGAATGCTTGCCCTCTGTGAGTTCTCCATAGAATAGTCTTGGCAAGCGTACGACTGGCATTCTAACAGTGCGTCCAGCCCATTGTAATTGCACACTCTGTAGTAACGTTGGAATGCTAGGCAGTTTAGCTTGAGAAAGGCCCTTGGTGTCTGGTATCTTCTGCCAGGAGATCTTCAGAATCTTCCTATGACAGTTTAAATGGAAGCCATTCAACTTTCTGATATGGCTGTTGTAGGTACACTTTCCAGGAAGATACACATTGACAATGAGGTTGACATATATATTTCCAGAGCTAGTTCAGTGAAATTCTTGGACTACGGCAAGATGGACCACAACGAAAGCATTTGTCAAGAATGAAAGTCAGTAGTTGAAAGATATTCTGATACTGTTCTGATTCTTAGCATAAACAACACTGATGCCAACTAGTGATCTGGTATTCCCTTGACCTGCCAGGCAGCTTTGAGGTGGGGAGAGGAACCAAAGTCTTTGGGTTCTGGGGGCAGTTGCAGAGGTGAATAGAATGGACCATTGAATGATAGGTTAGGTTTACTATATTGTTTGTCTCTTGATACTGTACTGTTGAAGAACCAGGCTCATATAGAAAAGACCTGACTTAATTGATCACCAACTGTCCTGATGAATGATGTCTTTGCACAAGGGCCCCTCACTTTAATATCTTATGTGCAGTCATGACATCACTTTAGTCTTTGAGATCAAAGGACAACTTACTAGGAATGGAAAAAGCAGCATTGATGTTTGGTAGGGATATTAACTGCAGAAGGACAAGGGAGTAAGGAATTAAAAGGTGGAAGAAGCAAAGCTTTATTAATTTAGTTATCCTGGCAGTGAAAGGAGGCCACAATGTGATCAATAGGTGAAGAGAAAAGGGAAAAACAGTAAGAGACAGAAGTGTATATAGATGGAGAGAATCTGTGGGAGAGGTTGAAGGACAATCAATTGTGGTCAGAGAAAAGAATTTCAAAGTTAAATTAGTAGATAACAGTTTTGAGTGATGGTGACATCTAAAACAACCTCTGCAGGGGTGGCTGATAAAGGATAGAGAGGTCTCGAGAGCTGAGGAGATTAATGAACTAGAGGGTCAACTTGTTCAAAATTATGATGAATCCTTGAATTTGAGAATAAAACTGGGAGTCACATGATAGCCTGAGTTCAAATCTCAGCTTTTTCCACTGATATTTTATGTGACCACAGACAAATCTCTTCATCTTTCTGAGTCTCAGTTTTCTAATTTGTAAAATGACCTCTCAAGTGCCTCCCACCTCTAAATCTTAACTAAGTCAGTGCAGTGATAGAGAATCTGAAAACCTAATTGATCAAAATCCAGATTAGCAGAAGGGTCAAAGAGTCCCAGTATTCTCTGCCTAGTGAGACTACACCTGGAGAATTTTGTTCTGTTCTTCATACTAAATTTTACAAAAGACTGATTAGATGGGTTAAAAGAGTACACTTGTTCTCCACAAGTCCTAACATGTACAAAGAAAAATAAATACAATATATGTATATATACAAAGTAAATGCAGAATGACAAGTGGGAGTGATCAGGAAGGGGATCATACTTCAGCTTCTGAAAAGAGCCAAGAATTATAATAATAATAAAATAGCTATTATTGGTGCCTAAACATTTTACAATTATCTCAATAGGTACTATTGATACCTATTTTTACACATAGGGAAACAGCCTAAAAAAAAGATGAAATGACTATTCCAGAGCCACTCAGCAATAAATTAAATTCCTGAGGTCAGAGTTCAACTCAGGTCTTCTTGACCATGGATCTGGTTCTCTATCGACTGTACCACCTAACTTGCCATTTTGGGCATGGTGGATGGGCCACAGTTTGTGCAAAGGCATGGGGGTGGGAAATAGCATGTATGAAGAACAAGTAGACTCATTTGTGGAATTCAGGGCAATGTGAAATCAGCCTGGAAATTATAGATTATAGCAGATTGTAAAAGGTTCATCTGAATTCAGATCCTGTTTTTAACCTCATTGTGGAACCTTGGATGAGTCATGATCTCTTTGAAGTTAATTATTTTTAAATCTCTAAGTTGAGACAGATTAGATGTCTTCTAAATTTCCTTCTAACTCTGGTTTTTTTTTTTTTGGTTTTTTTTTTTTTTAGGTTTTTGCAAGGCAAATGGGTTTAAGTGGCTTGCCCAAGGCCACACAGCTAGGTAATTAAGTGTCTGAGACTGGATTTGAACTCAGGTACTCCTGACTCCAGGGCCCGTGCTCTATCCACTGCACCACCTAGCTGCCCCCTCCTTCTAACTCTGATGCTGTGAGAATGACTGACAGATGAGTAGATAACTACGATTGGAATAGGAGTGAGAAATGGTTGGACTGAACTTTAGAAAGGAGGAAGCTAAGTGAAGATTTCATTGGAGAGACTGGGAGTGACAATGAGGAAGAAAGATTGGAATTTGAAGTTGCAAAGGATCTTAAGATATTCTAATTCATTAATATTCAATTTACTCATTTTCCAGGCACAGAACCACAACTTGCTGAAAGTTACACATGTAGTAATTGGTTCTGGGATTTGAATCCACATCCTTGGACTCCTAACACTAAGCCTTTTTCCTTTGTATCAGTCATTTTGTCCCTAACAATGATGAGAGCAAAAGCATACAGTTCTGTCCACTTTCTATCTTTTATCTGGCCAAAAGTTTAACTTGGTCAACTTCATCCCTAGCTAGAGTTCACCCTTTTATTTAGAACCTGTCCCAATGCAGGAAACTTCTGCTCATACTTACTTTCCCTGACAGAAATATAGAGAACAATAGGGGGATGGTTGAACTCAATTTAGCTTTGTTTATTCACTCTTGACAACTACCATTAAACCATCACTCAGACCCAGCTAGATAGGCCTAGCTTAATCAAAATTGACATTACCAAAAAAACCAAAAAACAAATTAATGCTTATTCTGTGATGTGCAATACTACATTATTGATATTGTTTTTACACTTAATAGCCTTTTAGACTTGGAAGATAATAGAACACATCTTTTAGTCCAGTGCTCCCAACTAACAGTGATAGCATATGTAGTGACTTCTTGATTATACCTTATAATCTATAAAGTCTCATAGGAGTAAGGTGGCTCAGCAGGAACATTTATTCTGTCTCCTAACTTGTAAACATATACAAGATGTTTAAGAAGTGGAGTATGTTGGCCCTCCAAATATTGTGGATAGTGGAAGATGTAGCTTTCAAAGTGACCAACAAGTAGATAATTTATTATCATCAAGAATCAGGTGTAATGGATGACCCCAAGGTCTCTCCCAATACTGATATTCTCCAGAGAAATCTCTCTGTAACGTTCTCAGAGGGTTGCAAAACATGACAGGGAAACCTTGGGGGAAGAGCCCAGGCTCAATCAATGCACAGTGGTAGAAGGACCTTGAAAACTTTAAGGATGTGTGTGCATGCATAAATTATTAAAGATGGAGGTGGGCAAACATGCTTTCTAGGCTTGGGCTTTGCAGATGGTCTGACTGTAGGAGAAATTAATCTTATTATTCTAGGTAGGAATTAAGGGGTAAGGGAAGAGTTACCACAGCCTCAGAGATTGAGGATAATCCTGTGGCAATGAAATACTGGGACTCAGAACTTTGGGTTATATGAGAAGAATGGATTGTCGAGTTTTGTTTTCTTAATAGGTTAGAAAATAGTTCTCACCCTTAGGTAGTCATAAGTAGAATTCAATTCACCATTTCTATTATTTCTGCTTAAGCAACAAGGTATTTTCTGAATTAGAACTACATAGAATGTTGCAGTATCTCTAGTATTGTAGGGGATTTGCTAGATTTTTTGAGAAAAGGGATTACTTTTATTTTGACTTACTATAAAATTCATTAATTGTAAACACCATTCCTAAGGGAAAAAAATTGTTATTGATTGCCTTTTGGATTATATTCAGGTAACACTGTATGTCTTTGGAACTTTTTCATCAAGCTGCTACATCTGACAATATTTGAGCTGAATTCTGATTCTATTAGATGACAAGGCGGTTTCCAGTTTTGCATTTTTGTTTTCTTAAAGTAGTTTTTACAGTGGTAGGCAGAGGGCAGCAAAGTCACATTTTATAAAGAAAGTGTAAGTTGGAGGGAAAAGTGGTCAGACTCTGCTTCTTGTAAGTTAGTGGAAAAAAAGAAATTCTTATTAAAGTCTGCAGGCACAGTACATGAAACTAAAATTTCCTGAATGAATGGCTGGCTATTCAAAATCATGCTAGGTCCCTGCATTGACCAGTCCAGGTATTCTTTGACCAAGAGACTGGTAGTTAGGTCTCGGGTGGGCAGCTTCCAATCCGAAGACTGGATCTAATCTATTGATTCTTTTCATCCTCGTAACAGATCTTATAAAAACCATAGACAAGTGGTATATTAAACATTTCTTATTATTGTATCATTTATTAGTATAATATGTTGGGATTAGTGGTGGTAGAATTCTTATATTGGTAGAACAATAGCATCAAGATTGTTGGGTTTTTTCCTAGGTATTTTTTAAAAATTACAAATTTTACTTTTTTTGGAAGATAATAAAACACATCTTTTTAGTCCAGTGCTCCTAGCCCACAATGAAGGGATATGTAGTGACTCCTTGATTATACCTTATAATCTATTAAGTCTGATAGGAGTAAGGTGGCTCAGCAGGAACATTTATTCTTTGTCTCCTAACTTGTAAACATCTGCTTTTTGACTACAGTTCACATTTTTTTGTTGAGAGGAATTGTGGTGTGGAAAATATGCTTGACTTGCATTCTAATCCACTCTTTGACTCTAATTGTGTGGTTGTGAGCAAGTGACAGTTTTGTTTTGGTCACCCCTTTTGTTACCCTTAATTTCCTTCTCTGTAAAACAGAGCAATAGCTACAGAACTCTATTCCTGAGTATTATAAAGAGGGCTTGAAACCAAGGAGCAGTTGGGTCAATGCTGCCTCTGGTACTTGTAACCCTGAGCAAGTCACTGCTTCTTACTGCTCTGGTTAATTCAAGACAATTATTTGAAAAAAAGCCGCTGACCTACGTTGGTGGAGGGAGTTTCCTCATTTGGCATTTCCCTCTGCTTGAAAGTTATAGGTCTCCTCTCTGATGATATTTAACTCACGTATTTGTTGTGAAAAGAAAAACTAGTATGTAAAATGTTTTGTAAATGTCAAAGTACTATATTAATATCCACTATTATTATCATCATCATCATTTCTGGTATGTGGTCTGTGGTCCCACTGCCGGGGAAAAATCATACCCTATAAACCTTTGATTTTTGACTCTCAGCACTTCATTATTGTGATTCAGTCATGTCTGACTCTTTGTAACTCGATTTGGAGTCATAAAAGTGGTTTGCTATTTCCTTCTCCAGAATTTACAGATGAGGAAATTGAGGCAAACAGGGTTAGGTGACTTGCCCAAGGTCACAGCTAGCACATTTCTGATGTAGGATTTGAACTCAGGTTTTTCTGACTGCAGGCCCAGTAGTGCTCTATCCGGCTTTCCTCAACACCTCAACTTAGCCTTATTTTATGTGAAATGCTAATTAGTATGTGCCAGACACTGCTCAACTCTAAGAATATAAATACAGGCAGAAAGTTCATATTATCCTAGGGAAAGGCACCACATGAAAGGGAGCTCAATAGGTGAGAAGAAGGTATGGGATCAGGGGGCAAGACCAGAGATGTCCAGGGGATGTAGGGAAGTTATGAACCCAGGTATAAGGTAAAGCTGGTACTGGCTTATAAAAGTCCAGGTGAACAGGGGATGGAGAGTCTACTATCCACAAATCAAGTATAAAAGGAACAAAGCAACAAGTCATACACACCCATTCACACACACATTCTGGATAAGCATCTGTGACATGGTCTGATTATTCTTATTTTATTCTTAGTACACAAACAGTGTTCCAGGGAATGATTTGGGAATTTCATTCTCTTTTTCTTGAGTTTTGAAGAGGTGGGTAGGGGTGAGCAAAACTGTAAAGAGTATTTGGCTCATCCATCTCCCATCAGGTACCTTTTCTACATGGACCCTCTCATTCCTTCTTATTTTACCTCATCAGCACTCAATATTCTGAGACCCATACTGGCTAAATGTACAGCATCTTAGCTCTCTCACTAGTTTGACATGATGCAATTTTAATTTTCAGTTGCTGTAAGTCTTGAAGATTATACTGAACAGTAACAGATTTGTTGCAGTCTTGGTTGGAGGATGGAGTACTCACATTTCTGAGAAGGGTTTTATGAAAACATGTAATATATATTTAACATTTTATATGCAGTGTTATTCCCTATTTTGTTTCAATTCCTTATTTTACATGTTTATTTGATGGTTTTTATCATTACATTTTTTGATGACAATTTTTTTTAAAAAGCTGAGATTTTATTAGAAATTGATGTTAAATTCCATAGTTTGAATTTGAAAATTGGTACATTCAGGCTTATGGCCCTTCGTTGATTGTTATGATTCCTCAGATCACTGACAGAAGTCCAGTAATTATATTAGTACTCATTCTTTTGTTCTTGGAAATAGTTAGTTCAGACCATTTGACAGTGTTCTGTTGCCATTTCCTCATCAACTTTGGTTTTAAGTTCCTCACTAAGAGTTTTGTCTTATTTAGAGAAAGCAGAAACTGGATACATTTTGAATAGTTCTGCTGGTACAGCAAGTAGCTGTACCAGTAATATATATTATTAGAATAATATATTTATATCATAAATAATATAACATAATAATGTTGAAATAAAATAATAAATATTGCATAATACTGTAATACCACTACCAGTAAAATTTTTTTCTCCGCTCTCTGATCATTTGTGCATTTGCATCACTCTATTGCTTCTTGGATCTTTCTTTTACTCTTAAAACAGCTTATGACATGTCTTTTCTCTTGTCGTTAGCCTGTATCACCAGCCTAATCCTTTTAGCTTTCTAGACACCGTTTGTACAGGATCTTGATGCTCATTAGTTACCAGCTCTCATTTTAATTTCTTCTGCTCTTTTAAAATCTTAGTTCAGCAGTGAGCTCTCTATTCAGTCACATTGATCTCTTTAGAAATCTCTCCATTTTTCTTCTTACCAGCATCAGTTTCAGTTGTTTCACCAGAATTTCACTCAGGCAAATAAAGTGACTGTAATGTCCATTTTATTCTTTGTCTTCTCTTTAACAATCATGGGAAAGTCTTTCCAAAACAAGTTGTTATTTGCTAGCTCTCATGGACTCTTCATAGAATTCTCTCTTCCATATTTCTTTATAACTATTGAAATAGTTCCATCATGGAAAAAAATGTTCCTTACCTCTTCCTTCTCTGTAGTCTCCATACATTCTTTCTAGATATTCATGAGTCATGGATAAAACATTCTTCTTCCTGCCTGCATAGGAAGGGGCACTTTATATCAGAACATTTCTCAACTGATTTTTTTAAACTACTTTTTCTAAACATCTTATTCACTTTTATCTGGCTCCTAAAACTATAGTAACAATATCTAGAGACTCTGTGAGAACAAAGACATTAGACCCAGGAGTTAAATTTATTATCTTCTCTTCCTTTTCTAGATATTTACTTGCCTTTGTTTTAATATGTTATTCTAGCCTTTAACTAAAATTAGAGTCTATAATGTAACTTATCAGGGTCAGATCTTAAACAGTTCTTTATAATTCCCCAAACAAATTCACTAATCCTTGACTTCAGAGAAACCATGAATTCCTTTTTCAAATATATAGTCATTACTTTTTGTCTCTTTGCTCTAATTCTATTGAACCCTCCTAAATATTCTTTTTCCTTCTGCTCACTAAACATCCAAATAACATTTATTCCTTTATACACAACCTGATATTTAATTATTTTGGTTAACCCCTGCTCTACCTCTGCTAGAGAGAAGGGCATGACACTTTTCCAAATGAAATTAGCTTCTGGTAGCTGTATACTTATTAGTTCAGTACTTGTGAAGTTCTCCCATTTTTTAAAAAAGAAATTCTCTTTTTAGGAATTAGAGATATTTATGTTTTACAAATACATTCACAATTTTTCCTATTTCATGCATGTTTCCTAACCTTTATACTAATGGTGTCTTAAGATCTATATGTAATATTCTTAGCTAAGTTCTTTAACTATAGAATAATTTATGACTTAGATATGCACTGATTTCTTGGCATATACCTTCCTAGAATCATTGAGTTGATTTCTAAGACTTCCTTCAATTACTCTCATCTTCTAAAACTTTCTTCCTCTCTGAGGCATCCAGGATGGGACTATAGGTTGAACCCTGAACTGGGAATTAAGAAGACTTGAGTTCAAATTCAGCCTGAGACTTGTTATATGATCTGGGTAAATCAATTAACCTCTATTTGCCTCAGTTTCATCACCTATGAAATAAGCATCATGATGGGCACCAACTTCCCTAGGTTGTTATGAGAATCAAAGAATATAATATTTGTAAAGGGCAAATAGGTACTTGCTTCCTTTCCTCTCCCACCACCTTTAGTTAGCTCACAGAGTTTTGCAAATGGATATAGCAAATACTATTGTTTTTTCATGTCCTCTATTCTGTTATATTTGTTCATTTAAAGGTCTGGGAATTCTGCTGTTTGAGCTTGTTTTTCACAGGACCTGCAAGAGGAGACTAGCTTCCTTTTTCTGATTTGGACTTGTTTAATCAATTAATGTTCCTCTATAATCTTGGGTGAATCATTTCCCCTTTTTTGACTCCTCTGTAAAATAAAAGATTGGACTGTATGACCTACCTCTGATTCTTTGATCCTTATAAGTTTGAGATGCTTATAGGACATTGAGGTTGATAGGTCCAGAAAATAGTGAATGTAGAAGTGGAACTTAGTACCTATACACAAATGGGTCTGGACATAATCTGAAGAGTCAGAGAGATAATGAGAGCTGATGAGAGCTCCCCTGATGAAAACCCAAGGGAGAGAACCCAAGGGAAAGAGCCCTGTGTAGACACAGTCCTTGGTTTTGGAACTTGGATAAGGGTCTGCAAGCATTTATTAATGTGGGACCTGACCTCTGAAGGAGGAATGGTGGCAAAAAATGAGATGGTAGAAAGTATTCAGAAAGAGGTAGAAGTCAACCATGGCAGCTGCAGAGAGAGCAAAGAAGATGAGGCCTGAGAAAAGAACATTGAATTTAGCAATCCCTTAGCAATTAAGGGATCATTGGTAACATCAAGGAGAGCATTTCATTAAAAAGTATGTATGGAGCTGAGTTAAGGTTAGCAAAACATAGCTTTTCAAGGTGTTTATTTGTAATAATTGCTTGGTGGGGATGGCATGTTGTTGTTTTTATTGTTCTTGATAGTGCTAATCTGGATATGTATGTTGGGAAATGGGCAGGAGTTAATAGATAAGGAATGACTGCTCCCCTCACAGGATCAGAACAAAGAAGATTATCATCATCCTCATTGTTTTGGTGCAGGCTAAAATTTCATTAACTTTCTTTTTTTGATTTATAGATATTATTGAATCCACTAAAACCATCAGATTTTTTTTGGCAATGGGGTTAAGTGACATGCCCAAGGTCACACAGCTAGATAAAATTATTAATTTAAAAAATTTAGTTCTACCTAAATTATTTATTCAGTACAATACCAAACTTTCAAAAAATTAATTTTGAGGTAGAAAAAATAGTAACTAAATTCATATAGAGGAACAAATGGTCAAGAATATCAAGGCAATTAATGAAAAAAAGATGCAAAGAAAGGAGGCCTAACCATACTAGATCTAAAATTATAAAGTAGCAGTCATCAAAACTGTGTGGAATTGTTTTAAGAAATGGAATGGTAGATCAGTGAAATAACCTAGGAAGTAAATGACTATGGTAGACAGCTGTTTGATAAATCCAAAGATTTCAGTTTTGGGGATAAGTAAAGTCTGCTGAGAAAACTGGAAGACAGTATGGCAGAACCTAGGCATAGACTAACATCTCACATGCTGTAATAAGATTAGGGTACAGGATTTAGACATAAAAAGTGATAGTATAAGCCAATTAGGAAAACAAGGAATAGTTTTTTTCTGTTGGATCTATGAAAAGAGTAGATTATGACCAAAGATATGTATAACATAAAAGCAAAATGGATAATTTTAAAAAATATTTTGTTTTCCAATTATATACTATACTAGTTTCTATCTATCATTTTTATAAGGTTTTGAATTTTACAGTTTTTCCCCCACCCTCCCCCCCCACTCCCCCTCAGAAGGCAGTCTGATAATCTTTACATTGTTTCCATGCTATACATTGATCAAAATTGAATGTTGAGAAAAAATATAAAATTGAGAAAAAATAAAATATTAGAGATAGCAAAATTATGTAGTACATAAGACAACTTTTTTTTTTAATTGAAGGTAGTAGTCTTTGGTCTTTGTTTTAACTCCACAGTTCTTTTGTTTTTTTGCAAGGCATTGGAATTAAGTGACTTGCCCAAGGTCACACAGCTAGATAATATTAAGCCTCTGAAATCAAATTTGAACTCAGGTCCTCCTGACTCCAGGGTTGGTGCTCTATCCACTGTACCACCTAGCTGCCCCTCCATAGTTCTTTCTCTGGACACAGATGGTATTCTCCATTGCAGATAGCCTAAGATTGTCCCTGATTATTGCACTGATGGAATGAGAAGTCCATTAAGGTTGATCATCACCCCCATGTTGCTGTTCAGGTGTACAATATTCTGGTTCTTCTCATCTCTCTTAGCCATAAGTTCGTGCAAGTCTTTTCAGGCTTCTCTGAATTCCCATCCCTCCTGGTTTCTAATAGAACAATAGTTTTCAAAATGGATAATTTTGATTACATTAAATTGAAAAGTTTTTACACAAAAAACAGTGCAGCCAAGATTAAAAGGAATGCATTAAATAGGGAAACAATTTTTATAACTACTGTTTCTGATGGACTCATTTCTAAAATATATAGAGAACTGAGTCAAATTTACAAGAAAACAAGCCATTCCCCAATTGACAAATGATCAAAGGATATGCAAAGTCACTTCTTGGATGAAGAAATCAAAGGTATCTATAGTCATATAAAAATTGTTCTAATTTGCATTTCCCTAATCAATAATGATTTAGAACAACTCTGAGGTACTACTTCACACCTCAAACTGGCCAATATGACCAGAAAAGACAATGATCAATGCTGGAAGGAATGTGGGAAATGCATTGTTGGTGGAGCTGTGAATTGATCCAATCTTTGTAGAGAGAAATTTGGAATTATGTCCAAAGGGCAATAAAGCTATTCAGACCCTATGATTCAGCAATACTTCTACTGGGTCTGTATCCTGGAGAGATCATGAAAAAGGGTTAAAAACTCATATGTACAAAACACAGAAGCTCTTTTTATGGTGGCAAAGAATTGGAAATTGAGAGAATGCCCATTAATTGGGGAATGGTAGAACATATTGAGGTTTAGCTATGTGATGGAACACTGTTGTTCTATAAGAAATCATTAGGGGTGGAATTTAAAAAAAACCTGGAAAGATTTAGAGTTGATGTTGAGTGGAATGAGCAGAACCTGAAGACACACACACACACACAAAATGGAATGATGATCAATTATGATGAATTTGTTCATTTTACTAATACAATAAAGACAATTTTTTTAGGAGTTTTTTGTGCAAGGCAAATGGGGTTAAGTGGCTTGCCCAAGGCCACACAACTAGGTAATTATTAAGTGTCTGAGACCGGATTTGAACCTAGGTACTCCTGACTCCAAGGCCGGTGCTTTATCCCACTGCGCCACCTAGCCACCCCAATAATTAAGACAATTCTAAAAGACTTAAGAGAGAAAATGCCATTCATATCCAGAGAGGAAACTGGAGCTTTTTATCTTCAATTTTTAACAGTTGTTTTATATATTGTCCCCCCCCATGTTTTTTTTCTTTCCATTTGGATTTGATCTTTCACAATAAAATTAATGAGTCTATGTTAGCATAATTACACATATACAACCTATATTAGATTGCTTTCTCTCCAGGGTGGGGGCATGTGGGAAGGAGGAAGGAGAAAAATGTTAAACTGAAAACCCTGCCAAAAAAATGATTGGTGAAAACTATTGTTGTATGTTGTTGGGAAAACAAAAATAGTTTTTAAAATTTATTTTTCCAACTACGTGCAAATATAGTTTTCAGTAATCATTTTTTGTAAGATTTTGAATTTCATAGTCTTTTCCTTCTGACAAGGAACAAAATATATTTAAAATCTATGATAAACATTTCCATTCTAATCACTTTTATTTAGAGAAATGCAAATTAAAACAACTCTGAAGGTACCACTTCACATCTATCAGATTGGCTAATATGATAGAAAAGGAAAATGATAAATGTTGGGAAAGATGTGGGACAGTTGGACACTATTGTGTTTTTGGTAGAGCTGGGGACTGATCTAACAATTCTGAGAGTTATTTGGAACTATGCCTCAAGGGCTATCAAACTGTGCATACCTTTTGATTCATTGATCCCACTTTAGGTACTCCAAAAGATCATATTCTTTAGATCCTGAACAGATCAGAAAAAAATGGAAATGACTGAACAAGTTATGGTATATGAGTGTAATGGAATACTTTTGTGCAATAAGAAATGAGGAGCAGGCAGATTTCAGAAAAACTTAGAAAAACTTACGTAAACTGAGACAAAGTGAAATGAGCAGAACCGGGAAAACATTGTGCATGGTATTAGCAACATCATACGTTGAGTGACTGTCAATGACAATTTCTCTTCTCAACAACACGATCTAAGACAGTTATAAAGGAATCATGATGGAAAATGCTGTCTGTATCCAGATAAAGAACTGTAGATTCTGGATGCAGATCAAAGCATACTTTTTTTTTCCATTTCATTTGTTTTTTTTTTCCTTTTGATCTGTTTCTTCTTTCACAACTGTGACTAATATGAAAATACATTTTACATATATAATCTATATAAAATTGCTTATCGTTTTAGGGGAAGGAGAAAAATTTGGAACTCAAAATCTTGCAAAAATGAATGCTAAAAATTGTCTTTACATAGCATTGGAAAAAATACTATTTAAAAAGGTACTGAGTGTTATAGCACTGAATAATATCACAAAAACGAAATTAATTTCAATGTGTCTTATATCAACATAGCTTTCACATTGTCTTCTCAATTAGGATGTGAGTTCCTTGACGACTACCATTGTTTTTTTGCCTACTTTTGCATCCTCAACATTTATTAAAGTGTCTGATGCATAGAAAACAATAAGTCCTGGTTGAATGGAAGTACTTAGGGTTAATTTTCAAATTTGTGGTTTCTGACCCAACTTGTTACAAGTTAAGATTAAAGCAAAGATAGAAAAAAAGAATAAAAATGAGAAAAGATATGATGTGTACTTAAGACAATTTATAACTTGAACAATTTTAATGCCATTGACAATGGAAATGGGATTTATTTGGAAGAAAACTCATAGATACTAAATATAATGATTTTTCTAGAAAGTGAACTGACAAATCAATTGCCGCAAGGAAAACACAAAAGCACTTAAAAAGTACCTTAGAACAACAGTTGGAAATCAAATGTACCACTAGTTTAAAATGTAAACTCATTTACATAGGATGGTAGAAGATTATGAATAGTTAGTATTGCCTCAAAACAGAAGAGAAATAGCAGAAGATAAAACCAATGTAAAGAAAGCTTTCTTGAAGCTTAAATAAGCAAAATCAACTTGAGATCATTTAAAGATGTAAATAAAGACAAGAAAGAAGAAAACGGTAGCAGTTGTTAAAGCAAATAGTTTTCTTCATCTAGGACAGAAAGCACCCAATCTTTAACAGAATACTTCCAGGTGTATTTATTGAGAAAGTAGAAATACTTCTAAAGAAAACCTATAGAGATAAAAATCCAAGCCTTTATTAAAATTAAAAAGATGACTAAGAGAACATCAATAACTACTGACATATGACTTCCTATCCATAGGGATTTTTAAAAATAAGAATCATCTTTATACTCAAAAGGCATCATTGGTGAAGGCATTAGTAGGAGACATTCAGGATTTTACAAGTGATTTTCTATAATAGACCTAATCTATATTACATAGTTGACTGAAAGATGAAGAAATGGTAAGATCCTTTTGTGCTTATATTAAAAAAGCTTTTGACTCAGTAGAACAAAACACTATGTTAAAGGCTCTTTTCCCATCATTCTTTCCCATTCATATATTAAGATTACACATGATTGTTTGAAAAATATAACAATAGGGATAATATTGTTCAATGAGTTTTGCCACAGATGGGGAGACTCAGTGAAGAGTTTAGGCAGTATAGGAGGTCCTTACTGTTATTGAGGCTCTTCATATGTTCTTATTTATGAATGGAATTGTTCTGTTTCCATTAAGTTCTGGAACAATGCAAAGCCTTGATGAGTGACATTAACCAATCATTCTCATGCAAAAAAAATGTGGGGAGGGACTGAAGAATACCTACTGTTCGGATTATGATTTATAATATGATCAGCCTATAGAGCTTGTTCACCAATATATCGATCTTGGACAAATACTGCCAACAGATAAATTGGGTTCAGAATTAGAGTGAATAGATAGTCTATGGAAAATTGCAAAACTTTAGGTTATGTTTTTGAAACAAAGGCTTATCTTTTTTTTTCTAAAATAAATTCTTGTGGACATATTTTGTTTTCTTTATCATCTACATTTTCCAAAATATATCCCCTGTACTCTTCCCAGAGACAAAGAATAAAAATGAGAGGAAAAAAAAACCTAATCAACACATCAAAAAAAAATCAAGTATTATATATAATATTGTGGGGGCTCAGATTGTCATAATTTCACAGTATTTAGTTTCAATTGTTTTGTTGTTTTTCCATTTATATTGTAATGTATATAATGTTTTCCTAGTTCTGGTCATTCAGGTATTTTCAGTTCTTTACTACAAGAACACTGCTCTAAATATTTTGGTGCAAATAGGAAGGGCCATTTTTTATTTGTTATTTTACCATTATTGTCCTATCAGAATGAGTTATATAACACTACAGTCTCAAAAGAATTAAGTGTGTATTGCTCAGAGGGTATTGGAGAAGCATCTCTTGAGTATGAGCAGATATAAAATGTAAGATAAGGAATTGTTAAGTAACTGCATAAAAGGGTGGATGTCTTAAAAGACTTTGCTTTAATAGAATGTAGACCCCTTGATGGGGAGATTCCTATTTTATTTATCCTCAACACATAGGACAGAGGATGTCACATTATGGGTACTTAATAATAATTTGTTGATTGATCACAGAAATATAAGAAAAAAAAGAACTCATCATATGGTAAAGGCAAGGACTGCATGAGTTGCCCATGTACTATTATGCTTGAGAGGTTAAGAGAAAACATTAAGTTTAACATTCTGAAAATTATCCTCACTTCCATCTCTGAGGAACTAGATTTTTAGACTCCTTTGGAGCTAGTAAATGGTAGAGTCCTTGTGGACAGGTATTATTTTTTTCTAAACTTTATAATGGTTAACTCCTAGAGTAGTGTTATATGCAGAAGAGGCTCCTGAAAAATGCTTATTTTATGAAAATGAGTGAATCATTCATGAAAATAAGCTCATTTAAAATATTTGAGGTTTTCAATGACCTTCCTCTACAATCTCAGCATTCGTTTTGGAAAAAACCAAAACCAAACACACACCCATTTTTTCTAGTATTCAAAATTTATTACCATCTGACATCAATTTACCATTACAGACATAGTACACATTTCTCTTATTTTCCCCTTTGGGCTTCCTATGGTCCAGTCAATTTGACCTTACAGTTCCTCACTCATGACATCAATTGAATAGGTCTAGGGTTATTTTTTTTAAAAGAAAATTAGGTTTATTTCTTAAAGAATCTTTATTAATATATTTTGTTTTTATCACCTAATTTTCTTTAACTGTATTTTGTTTTTATATCACCTAAATTTCTTTAACTATTCCCCTCCTGCTCCTGAGAGCCACTCTATATAACAAAAAAATTTTACATGGGGAATAGGTGGAAGATAATCTTAGATGGAGGCCAGTAGGACTCTTTGCAAAAAGTGGAAGTTGAGCCGAGACCTTTCATTCTCTCAACCATATTCATCATATCTTTTTTTTGTCTGACAGTAGAGAAGATAGCAATTTTAAATGATAATTTTTATCAAAGACCACCATTTGGACCATTACCTGATGGGGCATTTCCAAATGATACTTTAGAAAGAGAGAAAGAAAATTCATCAGAGAACATCCTTGGAAAAGAAGGGCCAGGCTATCTTCTACTTTGCATTTTCTTTTTTTTTTTAATATTTTATTTGTTTTCCAATTACAAGTTTCTATCATTTTTATAGGTTTTGAATTTTACAATTTTTGAATTTTATAATTTTACAATTTTTCCCCCACCCTCCCTTCCCTCCCCCAACCCACTACAGAAGGCAATCTGATAATCTTACATTGTGTCCATGCTATAGATTGATCAAAATTGAATGTGTTGAGAGAGAAAGCATATCCTTGAGGAAAAAATAAAATATTAGCGATAGCTAAATTATGCAATACATAAGGCACTTTAAAAAAAATTGGTCTTTGGTTAAACTCCACAGTTCTTTCTCTCAATACAGATGGTATTTTCTGTTGCTGGTACTCCTAAAATTGTCCCCGATTATGGCATTGACGGAATGAGCAAGTCCATCAAAGTTCATCACCCCCATGTTGCTATTAGAGTGTACAATATTCTCCTGGCTCTGCTCATCTTGCTCAGCATCAGTTCATTCAGAACCTTCCAGGCTTCCCTAAATTCCCATCCCTCCTGGTTTCTAATAGAATAATAGTGTTCCATGACATACATATACCACAATTTGTTCAGCCATTCCCCAACTGATGGGCATTCACTCAGTTTCTAGTTCTTTGCCACCACAAACAGAGCTGCATGAATATTTTTGTACAAGTGATGTTTTTGCCATTTTTTCATGATCTCTTCAAGGTATAGACCCAATTGCTGGATCAAAGGGTATACTTTGCATTTTCAGTACCACAGATATAGGCAAACATTCGTGGAAGTCATTGAATAGATGGTATATGGTGATGAAATAATATTTAAAAGATACCCTAAACATTTCTGAGTGTTACTTTAACTTGGGCAGTGTGATATGAATATGAGACTTGGAAGCTGGGACACCTGTGTTTAAAGTTTGCCTTAGACATTTATCTACTATCTGCAACCATGGGTAAGATCTTTAATTTATTCAGAGCCGAGACCAATCAGCCAACAAACTCTTAGGTTTTTGGGGATTTAAAGAGAAATGAAACATTCTTGACACTGCCAGAAGATTTCATTCAATCAGAGGAGACGATATGTCAATACATGTGTCTGTAGTAAATGAATACAAGGTAGTTTGGCAAGTGAAGGCACTAGGGACTAGGGAGTATAAGGAAAGATTTCACATGGAAAGTGATGCTCGAGCTAAATCTTAAAAAAAAAAAAGCAAAAGTTTCTCGGAAGTGAAAATGAGTAAGGTGTGCTTTCCAGGTATGGAGACTAAGCCCTCCAAGGGCATAGTTTTCAAAACAATAAGGCCAATTCCAGTGGATTGTGATAGGTGTGGAAAAGATATTGTCTAAGATAATAGTGATGATGATGATACTTATGCTACCTAACTCACAAATTGCATATAAAAAAAATCACTTTGCAGACCATCCAGAAATGTATAAATGAATCATTTCCCCTCTTCAACATTTAATGCTACTACAACCAAGCAGGCAGTTTCATATCATTTTACCTAAGTATTGATGCCTGAAATGCTTTTTAAAAGCACCCCCAAATTTCTATGAATTTATTAACTTTGGCACCTGTTTTGTTTTAAAGCAGATTATGTAAAACACTTTGGCTCTTGGAAATTTCTCCAAAAGAGTGAGTACACTTCTGCAGTTTGACCATTTGAGATGAACATTATGCTTAACATTAATTTTTCAATGCTGAAATTAGAGCTCAACCAGAAACACACTGCAAGAATTTAATTGTAACATCAGAAACGTGCTGCTACTCTAATGTGCAAAATATCACATTTTTCTATGGCAGGCCAAGTCTGTAAGATGGCTGGTAGAAAACAGATTGACACTTGGTCATTATTTCTTATCAAGGGTGTTTTACTTGTAATGCTATTTGACAGCTATATTCTAGGGCTGACAGCATTGAACCTGCTTAATTCCCACTGAACTGCTCTAAATACGCAGTATTGCAATCACTTTAACAACCCCTGGAGGCAATAAAATCTCTCCTTTGAACAAACACTCAAGGGGGAGAAATCTAAGATTTATAAAGGGCAGCAAGTATTCAAGAAAGGGGCAAAGTTTATATGTGAGCCTATAATTGATGTTTCCTTTGTTAGAAAAGAAAGCTTGAGGATGCTTTAAGAATTAATCTTTAACAAGGCCTAATCTGCACTAACAAGTGTGTTCAAGATGAGTGAAAAAGATATGTGATGCAGAGAATTTTGTCAGTTAAGACTAACTATGGAAATTTGGAAGTAATGGATCTCAGGGTCATAGAAGTACCAAGTGGAGAAAAATGTTGCACAAAAGCTATAAGACTTTGGTCACACTCATTTGATCTATGTATCTGCAAAAAGTGAGCTCCCCAGTCTCTTACTATTAGTTTTTGTGACAAACACCTAAATAATAGTTTTCTTGCTGAAACATAGGTACAAAGAGGTGAAATCAATTGATATGAGTATTCCTTATTCTAATTAAACTTGGCCCTACTTGGAATCACAGATTCTAGAAATTGAAAGGGACCTCAGAAATCATATGATCTTCCCCCCTCCCAGCAAACCATGAATCCCCACTACCATATACACAACAAAGTATCACCTGGATTCTGCTCAAGGATATCTATTAACAAGAAAGCCTTGATCTCCTAAAGCTGCACACTAGATTGTCAGTGACAAAAGTTTGAATAGTCAAAGCTATAGTTTTTCCAGTATTAACATAGGTTGTAAAAATTGGATTATAAAGGAAAGGTGAATGCTATAGAATTGATGCTTTCCTTAGACAGCAAAGGGATCAAATCAGCCAATAATGAAATTAATACTATTCTTTGGAAGGATACATTTTGAAGCTGAAGTTTTAAATACTTTGGTCACATAATGAGAAGATTGGAAAAAAACTGATGCTGGAAAAGATTGTAGGCAAAAGAAGGGGATGGCAGAGAATGAGTTGGATAGTGTGATGGAAGCAACTAACATGAATTCAGACTTAGAGACAGTGGAGATTAAAATGGTTTAAGGTATGGTAGAGCCTTCTCAGTTTTTTTGGATTTCCACAGTAAGTTCTCAAGAACAAAGCCTTTGAGATGATCTTTCAGTTTAATACTGACATCAATTTTGAAATTTAATCAGCCAATCTAATACAAACCAAATTTTCCTAGCATTTAGGTGACACCTCTCCATTTTATGCACTCGAATATTGTCAGAGATTTTGTCCTATTATCTTGCTGAATTTCTGATGCATCAGGGTTCAAGTACTCTGATCTACAGGTTAGTTATCCTATCAGGGAAAAAATTAGTCTGGCATTAATTATTTTTGATGATGATGTGTTTGGTTTGTTGTGATCACCTTCCTTTCCAAATGCTCACAAGCCATTGTTTTAATAATCCTTTCTTAACTTTTTTTTAAACTAGGACTCATTATTTAGTTCATTGGCTAATTACTTAAAGTGTCCATTTTTATAAAAAAAAAAATGGAACAACACTTACCTGTCGCCAGTCCTATAATAGCTCTTGTATTTCTCATCTAAATTTCACCTTCTTCAAAAAGCCTTTCCCAGGCCCTCTTAATGCTTGTGCCTCCCTGTGATATCATCTCCAATTTAATCCTGCTTTTATCTTTTATACATAATTGTTTGCATGTTGTCTTCTCTATTAGGAGATTGTCAGCACCTTGAGGGAGGGTTGGGACTATTTTTGCTTTTCTTTCATACCCTTTGCCCTTAGCACAGGGTCTGGCAGCTAGTAGGTGCTTAATTAGTGCTTGTTCATTTGACTTGAGGACTTGCTATTGGCTCAGCACTCACGTTGAAAGTTCTTTCATTACCTCTAGGATATAACTGATCTGGGCCAGGTGTCTTGAATTCATTAATGGTAGCTAGACTCATTATCCACTTACCTACCTCTGTTTTCAATTTCCTTTTTTTTAATATTTTTTTTTCTCAGTCTGAAAATCATTCTCTTTGAAACAGAAAGCAGAAGCAAGATTAGAGTTTAGGAACCTTCCTTTCTCTCTGTTGTCTGACTTTCTGCTTACATTTAGGCAAAAATCCCCATCCCTTTCGTAAAGGCAACGAGTCAGAGAATAATTATTTCTCATGAACCTATCAGACACTGTAGGATAAACACCAGGGATAAAAATGTAAGGGAAAGAGTAGGGGAATGTGAGTTAGCCTCTTCCCCAACAGTTCTTCAAAGGAGCCTTTAATTCCTGCCAGAAGGGGAAGAAGGTTGGGGCAAGAGCCAGTACTCTGCTCTCCTCAGAGAGAGGGAGTGCCAGATTACCAGGATATTTATCTGCTCCTTTAAATTATATTCATTTAGAGAAAATGCTACTGATAGTTTTATCTTTTTTTTGGAAAATGAGAAACCCAAGTTCTATATTCTGAGTGAACCCTTTCTCACCTAATGCCAGTTCCACAATGAAGACATATAGTAAATAGAAAAGAAATTATTTTAACCAAATGGTAGTAAAACAGAAATGAGAAGATAATATATTTATATATTCATAAATGCATGTACACAAATACTACATATATGCATACACATATGTTTATAAGTATACATATATGAGGATATATATGTGTATATATATATATATATATATATATATATATATATATATATATCAGATATTACAGAATGAAGGAAATTTCCCAGTTTACTCAACAAAGACAGTATCCTGGATCTCAACCAAGAGGAAACTCCCCAGAAGCTAGGGAGATGATGAAGAGACTGCCTTCTCTCATGTCTTTCCAGCATCTTACCCTTCAGAAACCCAAAGTAGGGTTGACCTCTTTCACTTCTTTTGAAGACAGAAGCCAAGTTCCCAAAGGAAGACTGCTGAGAACTGAAACACTCTGACTTTCCACATCTCAGGCTTCCCCTCACATAGCATTCATCTCCACCAATAAGGAGAGCACCCCATATCACTTGACTTTCACCTGTGGCTCCAAGAAGCTGTAGCATGCACAGTAGTCATACCCCAGTAAAACCATCTTGGTCGTCAGGCTAAACCAGATTGAGAATAACTGACAGACCTCAAACTCCTGGGGAGTTAGGGGGATTTCTACCCCAAACATGTGAAGATTTTCCCCTGATAGAATGGACAGATGAAAACAACTTGTTCCAATGGCTATGAAGGCATTGAAGATGCCAAGATCATCCCATTACATCTTGGGACATCCCAGTCACGTTGACTTTTGTCTTACCATTAGACTTCAATGACTTTGAAAGAGACAGGCTGACAACTTTGTGGAAAACTGCCTTGCTTAAATCTAATTCCCACTCAAGTCAAGACATCATTCTCTTCAGTGGGCCTCTTCAAAAATGAAGGATGAGCAAAAAGATAAAAAGATAAAAAAGAAGTCACTGTCCTCAATGAGGAAGGACAACATGCAAAAGGAAGTTGAAATGGGAGATAGGGAAGGAGGTACCTTGTGTGGGGACAGAGTAGCATCCAGTCTGAGTGTAGCTGGTAAGAAATAAGAGTTGGCTGACTTGAGAACCTTCTTTATATGGTGGCTTTGGGAATAATTCTTTGATTTTCCCATCAGTTTGCTTTCAGCAAGACAGTACATAGGGTACTGATGGAGTGAGAATACCAAAGCTGGTATGGTCTGGAAGGACAGTGAGTTTCCTGGTGGTCATGGGTGGTGAATGGAGTGCAGTTCATGGAATGCAGTTGGTTGGAAATTAACCATAGCCTTTGAAAAGGTTTTTCATTATAAATCTCAGTTTAATTAAATTCTGTTTTGGCACTATTTTACCAGATCTTGCCGTTTGATATTTATCTTCAGTTATGTGTTCTTGACTTCTATTCTTTGTACTTTTAATATTTAAAACATGAAATTTGTTGGCAAACTGTCAATTCAACCACATTACCCTCAAGACACATCTCTTTTCCTTATTGGAATTATTTGATGCATCACCAGAGTTTTATTCTTGAACTCCTTACCCATCTTGAACCAACTTCCCTTTTAGTGTCCCTGGTTTATTCTGTCTCTGAACTCTTAGACATCATTTTGCAAAGGTTCAGCTTTAATATTTCTAGAAATGTCAAACTATAGTATGGGATATTCAGTACTGAGTATGATCACACAGCCTTGCTCTCTAAAATGGTATAATTGTACAGATAAGATATAGCAAGGTTTTAGCATCCATAAGTATAAACTTTGGAGTTCTCTTGACAAGAAGGAAAAGTATGAAAGAAGCAACTAAATGGCTAAAATTAGAGGGGAAATATTAAGTTTATTTCATTCATTTCATTCTTGTCAGGGTTGACTTGAATCACTCTAGAGTTGCTACAATTCCTAGCAGGCATAGTACTGTTTTTATATGAAAATATACAAGGCATGGGTTACCATTTTAACACCTTCCTCACAAAAAATGTTCATCCCTGTCTATGTAGAAATTCTCCCCTGAGAATGCCTCTTTACTTTCATAATGATTATTACCAGAAAAATAACTTTTCTTTATGGAAATTTTATAATCAATTAAAATGAAATATATTTATTTCATGAAGTGATATATATGTGTATATATACACACATGTATTTATGTTTATTTATATTTAAATATGTTTATATATATAAATTTCAAATGTGTTTCCTTTACAATAGTTCAGAATGAGAATTAGGATGAATAATCAGTTTGCAATTTGAATTTCATGTTACTAGGTATATAAAATGGGAGAGGACTTGAGAAGATGTTCTCAAAGTAACATTTAGTTGGAAACGATGTCTATTTTTCAGGTTTTCTATTGCTTATATTTTAGGTTTTTGCAAGGCAATGGGCTTAAGTGGCTTGCCCAAGATCACACAGCTAGGTAATTATTAAATGTCTGAGGCTAGATTTGAACTCAGGTACTCCTGAGTACAGGGCCAGTGCTCTATCCACTGCACCATCTAGCTGCCCCTTCTATTGCTTCTTAAGAACAAATATGTTCAATTTGAAGTATTCAATGTTTGGGTCAATATGTGAAATGAACATTATGGAAGATGGTGCCAAGTACATTGTAGAAACTCAATAAATATTTTTCTCTACAAAAGGGAGATTGGAAAAGAGAAAAAAATGGGTGGAGACCTCCAAGTGGTCTTAAACTTGCTGCAGAGATGGTTTAAATACAAGATGATTTTTTTTTAAGTTTTTGCAAGGCAGTGGGGTTAAGTGACTTGCCCAAGTCTGCACAGCTAGGTAATTATTAAGTGTCTAAGTCTGGATTTGAACTCAGGTCCTCATGACTCCAGAACAATTGCTCTATCCACTGTGCCACCACCCTACAAGATGATTTTTTAAAATGATTTGACATTTTTTAATGCTTTATTACACATAAGGCTTTGAGCTATGGCTAAGGCTTCAGTCATAAGAATGAAAACCAGTCTCTACCTTCAACGAATAAAGAGACAAGTTTAGTCATAACAGATCATATGCTCATTCTTACTTTTTCTCCTGCTGCCTTTCTTCTCTTGGCCACCACCCTAAATTGAAACCACCGACTCACAATTTGAATGAGGACTCTTTGAGTTTAGAAGTAGGAAAGGAGATTTGATTAGTTTATTTTCATTATTTTAGTTTCTACCTTTGATACCAAAGGCCCCTCAAAACGAGTAATTATGTGGCATCACACTAGACACTATATAGTCTTCTCATTAGAAGAAAATGGAAGGGCTCATTATCCAAAACCTACTTGTCCAAAGGTTGTTGAAGGATATTCTGTAGAAGTGAAATGTCAGAAAGGCTAGAGGTGGGAATGGGATGTTTTTAGCTTTCCAAATCTTTATCTAGGTTGTGGTAGTGGTATAGCATCTCCAAAGATAACTTCTCAGAGTTCTCATTGTACAGAGAAAATTACATCTATTAGAAATTGCTCCTTGTTTTTCAGGGGCTTCAAAGAGGTGCTTAGAAAATGTTGTCTTTACCTCTGGATTTTGGGATTTTTGAGTGCAATGGTTGGTTGAAGGGAATAAAAACAAGATTGAATTGCTTCCTAGTTTACTCAAGATCGCTAACAAAGGGGATGACAGGGGAGCTGCTTGGATAGAAAAGGCAAGAGTAGAGATAAAGCTGGGATGGGACAACCAACTATACATGCAAAAGCTAAGATGGCTTAAACTTTCTATCTGGACCAGGAGAGAACTGGCAAAACAATGAACTTGCAATCACAGTATCTGAGTTTGAATGCTGGTTTTTGTATTTTAACTATGTAACCTTGAGGAAGTCACTTACTACTGTGGGTTCTGTTTGCTTCCTCATAAAATGAAAGAACTGAACTAAACAGTTGCTAAGGTCTCTCTCACTCTAGATTTGTGAACACGTTAGTGTAAAAATTAATATAGAGCACATCCAACCCTTAGAGTGGGATAGTAAAGAATCTGTGCCTTCCTGCTCTTTACAGGAATTGAGGGTGATTTAGATTATACTTCCCCAATGCTAGAGGAAACTTGCACCTCTTTCTATATGTGTAATGAAAATATTTTTTTTCTACTTGATCCATTTCCTGGTTATTTGTGCTTGCTTTGTTATAATCAAATACTTTTTCTTATTGGATTTATGTGTCTATATCATGCCTAGCAGTAACTCAGGTGGATAAGGCCATGATTTGAATAGCCATCATCCCAAAGCATCATGATAAGCATGGACATCATTAAGAGGGGCAACAGCTGGATAGTACAATGCATAAAATGTTGAACTTGGAATAAGAAAGTCTGAATTCAAGTATTACCCAAGATACCACACTGGCTGTGTGACTGCACAAATCACAGTCATTTTTAGCCTGTTTCCTGTAAAATGATTAGTCATACTTGTATCACAGAGTTGTCTTGAGAATCATATGCATTAACAAATTGCAAATTAAGGACTTTGGAAAGCTTAAAACACAATATAATACTATTTAGTGTTGTAACACTAACTACATGTAGGCTAGAATACATGAATGGAAAAATTTTATGTTTCTCAGATCCTTCAACATGAGTTGAACTCTGAATTCTGGAGTTAGGGGGAGATTAGTCAGACCAGTCTTTATAGATGTTACAATATTATCATCCCTGGTTTCCAAGAATTGCCTTTGCTTTCGATGTTTTCCCTGATCTAGGAGCCACATCTACTTTCCCCCACTGATTAGTTGTTCTCTAGTCTGTGGCTCCTGTCTCTCAACAGCCTCCCAATGACTCCTTACCATATCACTCAATAGGAAATTAATAATGAACTTCTTGCATCCTGAACATGGTTACTTAGTGATGTCCAGAAAGGTACCATTTCACATTTATTAATATGTTGGATTGAATGGGATGTTACCATGAGGATAAAGTCTAAGAGAATTTATAGCCTAGCTATATGGACACTATAAAAGTAGATGTTTCAGAGTAATTTTACTGATGCCAAAAGCAAAATCCTGTTGCAAAAATTAAGGTTCTTAAAGAAAGCAACTCTACAAACTTTTATTTAGAGAATTTGTAAATTCACAATTCAGTTCAATAAACATTTATTAACCTCAAGCCATTGCCACAAGTGATATAATATATGAATTTCAAAATATCCTGAACTAACAATTCCTAGAATTAAAAGTTGATGGGAAGGTCTTTCCCCCACTCTTTTAAAACAGGATAAATCTAACTACCAAATTGATGAAAGATGCCTATTGTCCAGGCTATGCTATGCTTTTGGATGGTTAATTTATAGAACTCATCTATCAGATCATTTACCTTGTATAGAGAGAGCAAATGGGCAATCAACTGGATACACAATTGAATAGGAGGAAGTGGGATGCAGTGCTTTAAATAATGGCAGTCTAATGGACCTTATCTAAAAGATCTATATAAAAGATGGATCTAATCTATATTTTTATACCAGTATTCTGATAATATTGTATGATGGCCAATCAGGAAATAATAATCTCTGAAGAATTTGAGAGCCATCTAAAGAGCAAAAGAGAAAATGAGTGGCAGGTTTGAGTAGCCATGTTAGCAACAAATAGGAGAAAGAACATTAATGATATCAGAGATTCATGAATAGAGAAAAAAAGTATGAGCTTGTCTCTTGGGGAATAATTGAAGGACTAACTGAATTCTCCAGGGAATAATTATGGGATCACTTGAATTATTTCTGATGTCTTCAGTTTAAGGAGATACTTTCAGAAGTTGGAGGGTTGATCATTTTCTCTTCACTCATTAATGTTTGCCAGTAAATGTTTAATTTGATGATTATTTGCTGTGTATTACCATGAAAAACATGACAAAAGACCAATAGAACTCATGTATCCACATTGAGGTTATTAAAGGATATAGCAAAATTGCCTGGATTTCGATATAATGGAGGAGGTGATGGAACATAACAACTTCTGTTGTTTTTCTTGATACTATGCAGCCTCCTAATGTCTTATGAGGGTCTGCATTTTTGGAAGATGGGTAAATCTCAGGCAGAATATAATTTCAAGTTTAGTTTCTCTTGATTGTATGGGGAAAAACATCTTTTTTGTGATGTTATTGTTCAGTAAAGTTTTGCCTTCAATCTGACTTTCATGGTCTTGAGAAACCTGATTAGTTAGGGTACATGTGACTCAACTCATGGACTGTCACTCTGTGCTTATTTGTCTTTTAATCAACTTGCCCTTGGCACATCTTTAGCAGCCTTAGATACAGCTCCTATTCCATTCTATATCAACCCAATCTGATATTGTTCCCAAACAAAGCCCAATATTTTCCTTATTGCTATTTTCTCAGGGATAATCATATACATATATATATATTATATGTATTCATTCATTTAATAAACATTTATTAAGTACCTAATACATGCCAAGCACATGGGCCAACTAGGTGGTAAAGTAGGTGAGTGTGCCAGGTTCAGAGTCAGGAAGATTCATCTTTGAGTTCAAATCTGGCTTCAGACAGTTACTAGCTTGTGTGACTCAGGGCAAGTCATTTAACCCCGTTTGCCTTAGTTTCCTCATCTGTAAAATGAGCTGAAAAATAAAATGGCAAACTATACCAACATCTTCACCAATAAAATGTCAGGTAGAGTCTACGAAGAGTTGGACACAACTGAACAACAAGTTGCCAAACTCTGTTCTAAGCAGGCCAAGTTGCTTAAAAGGCAGCTATAAGTTCAGGATGACTGTTCATGAGCTGAGTCTCTTTTACTCTACCTAATCAGGTCTCCCCCAAAGAGACAAAAGACATTTCTTCATCTCAAGGAATTTACGATCTAATGGAGGAGCAAGCGACGTAGAGGGTAAATAGGTATTATAACTGGTTTGTAAATACTTAGTTCAGAGTAATTAAAATGGGTTTTTATTGACATCTTAATAAGAAGGCACACCTCTCTCAAGGGTAGAGGGATGAAAAACTATATGCAATTTGAAGGGCTGTGTTCCTGCCCCTTCGTGCCAGTCATTGACTGGGATCACAATCTAATTGATATAATTTGCCCCTATATGTTTTCCCCCCCCTCCCTGCTTATTATATTGATGAGCATGAACAGCTGCCTCCTTATGGTGTGCAGAGGAAAAGGATGTAAACCCTAAAACTCAGAACTAGGTGGGGCAGACCTGGCCTAATCTCAGGTTTTTTTGATCTGGTGAGGCTGTCTTTTGTCTTAACTCACACACCTGCCCATAGGCAACAATACAGACAGATCCCAGTTTTTGTAATATACACTAATAATTCTACCTTCACGTTCTTGAGGAACCCAAACACCTCCATATTCCTCACAATAGGAAATAATTAAAGAAGGAAAACACTGGAATTCAGAGGGGTTAGGGAAAGTTTCCTGTAGAAGGAATTCGGTTGGTTGGTTGGATACATCAGTAACTTATGGATTCGGTACAAAGTCATGTCCTCCAGTGCCCTGGGCAAAGAAGTTGGGGGAAGTGGAGGGAGGGCCAGTCCTTCTGAGGGGTCAGGCTTAGGAAAGGGTAGGAGAAGGGAAGGGGAAGGCAAAGG
Source organism: Macrotis lagotis (assembly GCF_037893015.1). Lineage (NCBI taxonomy): Eukaryota > Metazoa > Chordata > Mammalia > Peramelemorphia > Peramelidae > Macrotis > Macrotis lagotis. The sequence goes on along the minus strand of NC_133659.1, from coordinate 37,997,721 downwards.
CACCTTCCTGCTACCTGGTCAGCAGATGGTGTGGTGTATGTAGGTCACCTTCATAACTTCATCACTGCCATTATTACCATTGCTTGCATATGTTAGCCCAGCTTTTTCTTTGACATCCAGCTCAATCTCTGGTCTAGACTGGTCCAACTGTTTCTTTAGTTTAGCAGCTAGTTCGAAATAGGAATAGAGTGTGGATAAATCCTGGGAGCATTATGAGCTCTAACTTGTGTTCTGTCTTTAAGTATCCAGAAATTGCTTTAGGCTCATCTTCTCGATCTCTAAGTGCTCACTCATGATCATAGTAACTTGTGATGGGGTTTTGCAGTGGGCTATGAGTAACCAAGGAAGGGCAGGACAAGGTTGACAAAGCTGTTCTTATGGGCCTCAAGCCATTGGTGACCCTGTACCATCTTATACAGCTAACCATAGTTGTGGAGATTGTGGTGATGACTGGGATGATCTTCAGGCAATTAGCTGACTGGAGGCTACCATGATGAAATCCATGTGAAAGTTAATTGTCAGGGTGGCTAGGTGGTATAGTGGATAAAGCACTGGCCCTGGAGTCAGGAGTACCTGGGTTCAAGTCTGGTCTCAGACACTTCATAATGACCTAGCTGTGTGGCCTTGGGCAAGCCACTTAGGGATATGTCATTCGTTCTGTGTTAACTATTTACCAATGAAAGGCATTTGCCACAAAGTTGGGAGGCATAGTTAAAATGCTAAATAACTATTAGGATACAAGAAAGGCTAGAACATTGAACCAAATTGATTTGAGGTTAAATATAAGAAAAATAAATGTAAATATCTATATTTGGGTTCACAAAATTGCATTCAAAAAATTTCCCTATGAATAAGATGAAACTAGACAATAATTCATTTGAAAAACAACCTGGCCATTTTAGTAAGTTGAAAACTCAATAGACGTCCCTGCTCTAATCAAATGCAATCTTAGTTTTCATTAATAACAAATACAATGCTCAGAATAAAGAAGAAAAGAGTCCCACTGTACTATGCCTTGTTAGACCACACCTTAAGTCCATTCTGGGCAGTAGTTAATAAAGACCTTCATAAACTAGACAATGCCTGAAGAAGACATTGTCAAGAGAAGAGTAGATGACAACTTATTGGTGTAGAAGGGATTTTTTGGTTAGGTAGCTTTGGATTTGATAGCCTTTGTGGTTGCTTCTAACAACAAGGCAGTTTGGCTCAATACAGTGATGTATTGTTAAAAACCCAAACCCTATTTTTTTTGTTATTGAACTCAAATTTTATTCATCACGAAATTCTGCTCATAACTTTCAGGCATCTTTTGGGAAAGTCTGGGATATGGACGCATACTTAGTCTATTCCATTTTATGAACCTGAAGCACCAATTGTGTTCTCCTTTGAAGTCAGTCACTTCTTTTTCATCAGCAATTCTTTTTTTTAAATTTATTTTTATTAAAGATATTATTTGAGTTTTACAATTTCCCCCCCCCCCCAATCTTGCTTCCCTCCCCCCACCCCACCCCCATGGAAAGCACTCTGTCAGTCTTTACTTTGTTTCCATGTTGTACATTGATCCAAATTGGGTGTGATGAGAGAGAAATCATATCCTTAAAGAAGAGAAGTCTAAGAGATAACAAGATCAGACAATAAGATATCTGTTTTTTTTTCTAAATTAAAGGGAATAGTCCTTGCACTTTGTTCAAACTCCACAGCTCCTTATCTGGATACAGATGGCACTCTCCTTTGCAGACAGCCCAAAATTGTTCCAGATTGTTGCACTGATGGAATGAGCAAGTCCTTCAAGGTTGAGCATCACTCCCATGTTGCTGTTAGGGTGTACAGTGTTTTTCTGGTTCTGCTCATCTCACTCAGCATCACTTCATGCAAATCCCTCCAGGCTTCTCTGAAATCCCATCCCTCTTGGTTTCTAATAGAACAATAGTGTTCCATGACATACATATACCACAGTTTGCTAAGCCATTCCCCAATTGAAGGACATTTACTGGATTTCCAATTCTTTGCCACCACAAACAGGGCTGCTATAAATATTTTTGTATAAGTAATGTTTTTACCCTTTTTCTTCATCTCTTCAGGGTATAGACCCAGTAGTGGTATTGCTGGGTCAAAGGGTATGCACATTTTTGTTGCCCTTTGGGCATAGTTCCAAATAGCTCTCCAGAAGGGTTGGATGAGTTCACAGCTCCACCAACAGTATAATAGTGTCCCAGATTTCCCACAACCCTTCCAACAATGATGATTATCCTTTCTGGTCATATTGGCCAATCTGAGAGGTGTGAGGTGGTACTTCAGAGAAGCTTTAATTTGCATTTCTCTAATAATTAATGATTTAGAGCATTTTTTTATATGGCTATGGATTGCTTTGATCTCCTCATCTGTAAATTGCCTTTGCATATCCTTTGACCATTTGTCAATTGGGGAATGGCTTTTTGTTTTAAAAATATGACTCAGTTCTCTGTATATTTTAGAAATGAGTCCTTTGTCAGAATAATTAGTTGTAAAGATTGTTTCCCAATTTATTGCATTTCTTTTGATCTTGGTTATATTGGTTTTACTTGTGCAAAAGCTTTTTAATTTAATGTAATCAAAATCATCTAATTGGTTTTTGGTGATGTTCTCCAACTCTTCCTTAGTCATTAACTGCTCCTCTTTCCATAGATCTGACAGGTAGACTAGTCCTTGATCTTCTAATTTGCTTATAGTATTGTTTTTTATGTCTATGTCCTGTAACCATTTGGATCTTATCTTGGTAAAGGGTGTGAGGTGTGGGTCTAATTTAAGTTTCTTCCATACTAACTTCCAATTATCCCAGCAATTTTTTATCAAAGCGGGAGTTTTTATCCCAATGTCTGTACTCTTTGGGTTTATCAAACAGCAGATCACTATAATTATCTCCTGCTTTTACACCTAGTCTATTCCACTGGTCCACCACTCTATTTCTTAGCCAATACCAAACAGTTTTGATGACTGATGCTTTATAATATAATTTTAGATCAGGTAGGGCTAAGCCACCTTCTTTTGTACTTTTTTTCATTAAGCTCCTGGCAATTCTTGACTTTTTATTTCTCTATATGAATTTACTTACAATTTTTTCTAATTCGTTAAAGTAATTTTTTGGAATTTTGATTGGTAGGGCACTAAACAGATAATTTTGGTAGAATTGTCATTTTTATTATATTAGCTCTACCTATCCATGAGCAGTTGATATTTGCCCAGTTATTTAAATCTGATTTAATTTGTGTGAGAAGTGTTTTATAATTGGTTTCAAAAAGAATCTGAGTCTGTCTTGGCAAATAGACTCCCAAATATTTTATATTGTCTGAGGTTACTTTGAATGGGATTTCTCTTTCTAGCTCTTCCTGCTGTTTCTTGCTAGACATATATAGAAAAGTTGAGGATTTATGAGGGTTTATTTTATAACCTGCAACTTTGCTAAAATTGCTAATTGTTTCCAGTAGTTTTTTGGATGATTTCTTGGGATTCTCTAGGTAGACCATCATGTCATCTGCAAAGAGTGAGAGTTTTGTCTCTTCCTTCCCATTTCTAATTCCTTCAATTTCTTTTTCTTCTCAAACCCTCTTCTTCAGATGGGATAATGGAATATAAATGTTGTCAAACATTTGGCAGTGAGGATCAAATTTGTGTCAACTGCCTTTATTCTCTAATTATAGATTAGTGATTAATTATTGAATACCAGTTTTTAGTTTCCTAGCAATCATTTTGAATTATGTAATTGTAATAGGGGTAATCGGTGGAACTACTGAAGTGTAATGCATCTCCTTCCACCTCTTTTGATAAGATTATAAAGTATGAGTTTTTCTAGGGGATTGCAATGAATTTTTGGTTGGAACTTTGTGACTGAGGTTTGATAATGGACAAATAAGATTCAGGTGGAATCAATTCTTAGAGAAACTTCCTTCTTCTGTAGCCTGTAATAATAATGGAAATGGCGCTTCAACTTTTGGATCCTTTTTTATTGTTGCAAACTAACTCTCCTTGGACTTTTGTTAAAGGGGTAAAAATCAGAAGCACATGGCAATGGGAGACACGAAGCAGTCAAGCTTTGGGTCAAAGGCTTTTGGCTCTCAAATTCCCAGATGCCTTTTGCCTTTCTGTTTCCTTTTCTGAATATAAGTCATTGATTTAATACTACCTACATATCTAGAGATAAACCTAGAGGTAAATAGGTTATCTCATTGGTAATCTTGATTTTGAGAAATGATTTCCAGACTTTTATATTGGTTGACCAAAGGAAAGTTTCCTTAAAGTCAGACTTTTGGGAAAAGAAGATTAATTCATATTGCCTAGCCAGGATTATCCCATGACCTTGGTAACCCTCCATAATAACTGTGGTAAGTTGCTTGGTCGATGTAATTTCTCTCTGAAATCAAAATATCTGCCATGCAGTCTGATAAAGGGTCTTTGCCTAATGTAAGGTGAAATATAACGGGTGTAATAGGTTATTGGGGTGTTTTGTGTTCCTATATTTGTGCATATTGCATACATATATATATGTGTATACACACACACACACACACACACACACACACACACACACACACATATATGTATATTCATGGTTTTGAGTCCTTTACATCTTCGTTTCTGTGGTAGAAGATACTAATAGCTGCCCACTGCTTGATGACCATATTGCAAAAGACACTTTTGTGAGAGGGGATCTGATTATCCATTTTGGGGTCTCCTTAGATTAATTAGATTTAAACACTGTTTAAGAGTTTACAGAGGGGCAGCTAGGTGGTGCAGTGTATGGAGCATTAACCCTGGAGTTAGGTGGATCTGAGTTCAAATGTGACCTCAGATACTTAATAGTTACCTAAGTTTACAGAATTTATTTTTATTCTGGAGGTGAATCAGACAGAGAAACTGAAATCTGGCCTAGATCCTCTAGAATTGAACCTGAATCTTTAAGTCCTTGGGATCTGTAAATCTCTTGTTTGCATTGTAAAGGGAATCTTCCTTATCCTTCCACACCTGAGGGCCTGACCTTCAACTTGGATTGCATTATTTTTCTGGGGCAGTCAGGGAGCACAGGCCCTGGAAGACCACCCAAAAGAGACCCCTCTCCTAAAGGCAAAATCTCCAATGAGGGAATTGGGTCACTCCCGGGTCACCACCCCCTCCCATGGATTCTGGGAGAGAATTTAAGGAGATTGAGGAAGGGGCTCATTCTCTTTTACCTTTCAGCCTCCTGCTGAACCCTGGCCAGCTGGTCTGGCCAATTCAATCAGCAGTCCATGTGGTCTTCTCTTTAAACTCTTTTTAACTTTTCTCTTATTTTCTTAATATGCTGTAACATAATTTAATAAATCTCTATTTTCTTTCCAAAAACGTGCATCCCCAAGTCTGAGTCGTGATTCATCATGGAACAGAGCAGAACCTACAAAACAAATCAGCGGCAACAATAGAATCTTAGCATTGGAAGAGATCTCAGGGGTCACCTATCTTTAAAAAAAAGATTTTCTTAACAACAAACAAAAGTGGTCATTGGACACTGAACAAGTGGTCATCCTGGCCTTTCCCTGAAAAACTTAAGTAAGGGTGAAACTGCCATTTGTAGGACATTTTTATATCATGGAACCCTTGATATTCTTATCAAGGTTTAACAACTGATCTCTGGTATGTATGTGTGTGGGGAATATATGCTAACCAACTTTGAAGTTTAATATGAATTATTAATACAGTCTTAAGTCTAGATAATCAATAAAACAATAAACCCCTCTTTTGTAGCAATTGCTCATTTCTGATGCATACAGGCTCACACTTTTAACAATTCTAAAACTAAGTTCCTTCCTAAAATAAGATACCCATTCATTTTGGACAAATCTGAATTTGAAGAAATCAGTCTAGGGAGCTGCTAAAACCAGTTCCTGATGATTTAAGAAAAAAAAAAAAGATTTGTTTAGCAGACTATTTCTGGCTTTTGTTTGCTCTCCTGCCTGTGTAGAAGATGGGGTGCACTGACAGATTGAGTTTCTTCTGGCTTTAGTATAGCATTGAGTTTCTTCTGGCTTTAGTATAGCTTTTAATAATAGTTTAGCTGAATGGATATGGACAAAGTCTTCAAAAAGTACATGGTGAAATGTGATGTGTTAGAACAATGATGTAAATCTTACTAAGGGGCTTAAATAGCTTTTGCTTCTCAAGAATGGGGTATGCAGCAGGTCAAATGCTGATCAGTGCTGAAGCTTTCTTTGCCTGGCATCCGGCTCTTGGGGAACTATCAAGCTAGCAATCAGCTGGAGAAGCAGAGGACTCAGAGTAGATTTTCCTTTGGATATTGTTCGGACAGAATATACTATGAGATTAGAGGATTTATTGCAGGAATGAATCCTTGGGATTATCTTGTCAAACTCCCATTTAGCAGATGAGGTGATTGAGGTCCAGACCAAATCACTTGCTTAAGATAACCAGAATAATTAGTGGCAGAGCTAAAATTAGAAACCTGTTCCTTGGGATTCCCTGTTCTTCCACTTGTGTCACTGCCAAGAATTTCCTGTGATTTTACACAGTTGATTCCAATATTATGGGTAACAATCCTTTTTTCCTTCAGCTAATGTCTATCCATTGTGATATATACTATATACAATCATGTTATAGAATTATAATAATACATTTATAGAATAATTTACACATTGCAAAGAACTCTTAAGAGCTAGTAAGTCGAGGTGGCTAGGTGGCATAGTGGATAAAGTACCAGCCTTGGAGTCAGGAGTACCTGGGTTCAAATCTGGTCTCAGACACTTAATAATTACCTAGCTGTGTGACCTTGGGCAAGCTGCTTAACCCCATTTGCCTTGCAAAAAAAAAAAAAAAAAAACCAAACCTAAAAAAAAATAGAGCCAGTAAGTCTTAGAGCTGGAATTTGAGTCAGGTCTTTTGACTTGAAGGTCAGCATTCTTTCCATTATGCCACAATACCTTCTTCTAATATACTGCATCCTGTCTGTTATTTATGAATTCCATTTAGATTTGAATTTCTGTAGGGACAAGAATTTTGTCTGTCCTTTGTTTGGTACCAACTTTTGGCAGAGAATAATGCTGTCCAGGTACTGGGTGTTCTTTATATACTCTTTTTGGTGAGGATCTTTTTTTGTTTCCTTTGTTTTTTGCAAGACAACACAGCTAGGTAATTATTAAGTGTCTGAGACCAGATTTGAACTCAGGTCCTCCTGTCTCCAGAGCCAGTGCTCTATCCACTGCACTATCTAGCTGCCCCTGGGTGACAATCTTAAAAAGACTCCTTCATCTCTCTTTAGGATGAAGAGACAGGGTGGATATTTATAGAAGCAAGAATCCACTTACATTTCTTTCAAGAAACTTTTAAAAAATATTTACTGTATGAGGCCCTATGGATTTATGGTTGTTCAGTTGTTTCAATCCTGTTTGACTCTGTGATCCGATTTGGGATTTTCTTGGCAAAAATACTGAAATGGCTTGCTATTTCCTTCTCCAGCTCATTTTATAGTTGAGGAATTGAGGCAAATAGGGTTAAATGACTTTCCCAGGATCATACAGCCAGTAAGTTAATAAGATCTGATTTGAACTCAAATTCCTATTTTAAGACCCTGCACTCGATTTGGGGAAAAAAAAAGCAAAACAAATCAGGACAATACTTTTTCTCAAGGCGTTACAATGAGGAAATAAGACATATGAACAAATTTATCTGCTGAATGATAAAATGTAATTAAGACAGAGAAATCCAGGTGATGTATTAGGAGAAATCTGAAGATATGGAGATAAGTTTGAATTTGGGGATGGTTAGGGAAGGTTTCACAGAGGATTTTGCAACTAAGTGGGTCCTTGAAGAAAAGGTCATTTAAACAGAGGCATTCTTTTATTTTTTAACTAATAAATAGCTTTATGGGGCGGCTAGGTGGTATAATAGATAGAGCACTGGCCCTGGAGTCAGGAGTACCTGAATTCAAATCCAGCCTTAGACACTTAATAATTACCTAGTTGTGTGACCTTGGGCAAGCCACTCAACCCCATTGCCTTGCAAATAATAATAATAATAATAATAATAAATAGCTTTTTAATATAAATATCTTAATATCATTTTAAAAACTTCATTCATATTCCATATTATACTCTGCATTCATCTTCCTTTCAGGGAGCCATCTCTTACAATGAATAAAATGAGAAATAACAATTGAGGAAAATTAATCAGTATATCAAAAAATAAATCTGGCATGCATAATGTGTTATACCCAGTGCCTTTCCTCATTTCTGCAAAGAAGTTAGGGGAGGTGGATAGGCATTTTTTTCTTTCTTTTAATGCAAGGCAATCAAGATCAAGTGACTTGCCCAGCTAGTAAGTATCTGACGTTGGATTTGAACTCAGATCCTCCTGACTCCAAGAAACCATACACAACCAAAAAACCTTCCAGCTCACATCATCAACATCATTATCACTATCATCATTTATCATCATTGTCATTCATTATCATCATAGTTGTTTTCACCATCACTATCATCATCATCATCATCATCATCACTGTCACCATCATCATCATCATTTGTCATCATTGCCGACAAGTTTAATCCCTCTTTCAACCATATGTCATATATCACTTTTCGGCCTTTTCTTCAGACTAAAAATTCTAGTTTCTTCAACCAATGCTCATATGTCAAATTCTTGAAGAGGCCCTTCACCTTTCTTTGGTCAGTTCCATTTTTAATTTCATTTAATTCATTTCATTAATTCATTTAATTCCATTTTCAATTTTATCAATGTATTTCCAAAAATGTGATACTCAAAACATGATTCTCTAGGAGTTTTGTGTCCAGGGTCAAGTACAACAGGATAATCATCTTCTCAGGTCTTGGAGACCAGGCAGAGCTCTCCTCAGGTAGAGGTTTGACTAGTTGACTACTGAGCTCCTTTTTAACTTCAAGAATCAGTGATTTTGTTATTTATTATATGGTAGGAGTCAATGTATTACATATGTTATACGAGCCTTACGTCACATTATCTTTCGGGGATTCTGTGTTCCACTGTTGATTAATATTGAATGAATCACTAAAACACAAACATTTTTCAGTTAAATTACTATTTAGTCATGAATTTTCCATTGAAGAGATTAGGCAAGATACAGTGGTGAATTCAGGAAGATATGAGTTCAAATGAACATGAGTTCAAATCCTGCCTCAGGTGCATATTATATGTGTGAACTTGGGCAAATCATTTAACTTTTCTGTGCTTCATTTTCCTTTTCTGTAAAATGGGAAGAATAATAATAATGCTTATCTCCCCTTCACACACGCACACACAGATGTAAAGCACTTCCCAGACTTTAAGGTCTGATATAATTGCTAGTTGTTACTATCTTTGAATGCAAAAATATTGCAAAGCAATGGGGTTAAGTGACTTTTGCTCAAGGTCACGTAGCTATATAATTATCAAGTATCTCAAGTCACATTTGAACTCAGGTCCTCCTAACTCCAGGTTGGTGCTCAATCCAGGATTGGTTGAAGAAACTAGAATGTTTAGTCTGAAGAAAAGGCCGAAAAGTGTTATATGACATATGGTTGAAAGAGGGATTAAACTTGTCGGCAATGATGACAAATGATGATGACGGTGATGGTGACAGTGATGAGGATGATGGTACAGTGATGATGATGACGATGATAGTAATGGTGCCACCCTGCTGCCTCCTATGCCATCAAGCTGCCCCCTGAAAGTACCTTTTTAACAAGTTTAAGCTTTATATTTCTTTCTTTTTTAAAATTTATTTATTTATTTTGAATTTTACAATTTTTCCCCCCTAATCTTGCTTCCCTCCCCCATCCCCCCACAGAAGGCAGTCTTTACATTGTTTCCATGTTTACATTTGATCTAAGTTGAATGTGATGAGAGAGAATCATATTCTTAAGGAAAAAAAAGTAAATGTAAGAGATAGTAAAATTATATAATAAGATAACAGCTTTTCTTTTAAATTAAAGGTGATAGTCTTTGGTCTTTGTTTAAACTCCACAATTCTTTCTATGGATACAGATGATATTCTCCATCGCAGATACCCCCAAATTGTACCTGATTGTTGTACTGATGGGATGAGCAAGTCCATCAAGGCTGATCATCACCCCCGTGTTGCTGTTCAGGTATACGGTGTTTTTCTGGTTCTGCTCATCTTGGTCAGCTTCAGTTCATGCAAATCCTTCCAGGCTTCTCTGAATTCCCATCCTTCCTGGTTTCTAATAGAGCAATAGTATTCCATGACATGCCTATACCGCAGTTTGCTAAGCCATTCCTCAATTTCCATTTCTCTGCCTCCACAAACAGGGCTGCTATGAATATTTTTGTATAAATGAGGTTTTTACCCTTTTTCATCATCTCTTCAGGGTATAGACCTAGTAGTGGTATTGCTGGATCAAAGGGTATGCACATTTTTGTTGTCCTTTGGGCATAATTCCAAATTGCTCTCCAGAAAGGTTGGATGAGTTCACAGTTCCACCGATAATATATTAGTGTCTCAGATTTCCCACATCCCTTCCAACACTGATTATTGTCCTTTCTGGTCATATTAACCAGTCTGAAAGGTGTGAGGTGGTACCTCAGAGATGGTTTTGGTTTTTTTTTTAGGGTTTTTTTTTGCAAAGCAAATCAGGTTAAGTGACTTGCCCAAGGCCACACCAGCTAAGTAATTATTAAGTGTCTGAGGCCCAATTTGAACTCAGGTACTCTTGACTCCAGGGTCAGTGTTCTATCCACTGTACTATCTAGCTGCCCCTCAGAGATGTTTTAATTTGCATTTCTCTAATAAGTAGTGATTTAGAGCAATTTTTCATATAACTATGGATTGCTTTGATTTCCTCTTCTGCAAATTGCCTTTGCATATCCTTTGACCATTTGTCAATTGGGGAATGGCTTGTTTTTTTAAAAAATTTGCCTCAGTTCTCTGTATATTTTAGAAATGAGTCTTTTGTTAGAGATACTAGTTGTAAAAATTGCTTCCCAATTTACTACATTTCTTTTGATCTTGGTTATAGTGGTTTTGTCTGTGCAAAAGCCTTTTAATTTAATTAAAATTATCTAGTTTGTTTTTAATGATGTTCTCCAGCTCTTCCTTGGTCATAAACTGCTTCCCTTTCCATAGATCTGACAGTAAACTTGATCTCCTAGTTTGCTTATAATATTGTTTTTTATTTCTAAATCCTTTATCCATTTTGATCTGATCTTGGTATAGGATGTGAGGTATTGGTCTAATCCAAGTTTCTGCCATACTAACTTCCAATTTTCCCCAACAGTTTTTATTGAAGAGAGAGTTTTTATCCCAAAAGCTGGACTCTTTGGGTTTATCAAACATCAGATTACTATAATCATTTCCTGCTATTGCACGTAGTCTATTCCACTGATCCACCACTCTATTTCTTAGCCAATACCAGACAATTTTTGATGACCGATATAATTTTATATCTGGTAGGGCTAAGCCGCCTTCTTTTGCACACAGGCCACACAGGCAATTATTAAGTGTCTGAGACTGGACTTGAACCCAGGTACTCCTGACTCCAGGGCTGGTGCTTTAGCCACTATGAGCAGTTGATATTTTCCCATTTATGTATTTATTTATTTATTTGGGGTCTTTTTTAGGTTTTTTGCAAGGCAAAGGGGGTTAAGTGGCTTGCCAAGGCCACACAGCTAGGCAATTATGAAGTGTCTGAGACCAGATTTGAACCCACGTACTCCTGACTCTAGGGCCAGTGCTTTATCCACTGTGCCACCTAGCCGCCCCTTCCCAGTTATTTAAATCTATTATATTTATTTCTATAAAATTTTACCTTATTCAGTTTGACCTGTTTAGATATTTTTGAGTCCTGACTCTTCTGTTCAATATTTTAGCTTTTCTTTCCAGGATTATTTCATAGGTGAATTTGATAAGCATGCTATCTCTGTTTTTATTCAAGTCATTTAAACTTTCTTAGTTGCAAAATGAGGAAATTGGACTACAAAGCATCCAAGGTCCCTTCTAGTTTCAAATTTAAAATCCTGTGATCAAGACATGAATACATTACTATCATGCAAAAGGCTTTAAGTCATTGATATTAGCAAAGAATAGTGATAGAATTGCTTTACTAGACTGGAATAGCTTAGAAATGTACCTACTGTCTACACGTCTACTCCTTGGGTGCAACTATTTAACCTGCTCCCTGTCCACTTAGATAAACCATCATCCAGTTCATCTCCATCTTGTTCTGAAGCATAGTGTGGAAACAGCTTGTCCTTCTTCAAACCTCCCACTGCGTCCAACATCTTTTAAGTTTCCCTTCCAAGGACTTCTCTACATACTTCACTCAAAATAAAATGCAGGCCATTCGCTAAGGGATGCTTCTCACCTCCTTATCTCAAATATCTGCTCTTCCTCCTCACTCTGGTCTAGGATAAAAGAAAGACCTTCTTGCAAAGGACAACACTTCAGGTTCACCCTTGAACCCAGGCCACACATTGCCCTCACTAGCATCCTTACTATTTCTTTTATCTTCAATATTTGCCTATTGGCTTCTTCCTTGCTATTTACAAATATAAACTGTTCTCCTTTTTCCATAAACAATTCCCCCTTTATCATCCCTTTAAACTCTGTTGTACTTTTTTTTGTTCTTCTGGTTCAGTATATTATTTTTTGGTTCTATCTGAGTTATTCTATTCCCCAGAGAGGCCACAATCTCATTGATGCTTCCTAATGCTCTTTCTTTTTGTCAATTCTCATATTCCTTTTCTTGACTTTTCCATCAAGGATCATATTTCTAGTCTTATAAATGCCAGATCTTAATATCATACTTCAGGATCCCAAACAATCCTGCAGGTTCCTGACATCTGTACATTCTTTCTCCTAAAGTTAGGGTTGTTGAAGTCTTGTCCTACCTTTAGGAGATTTCTCCTGTATTTTTCATTGTCTCTTTTGCTTATGTAGGTCTTTTATTTTTCTGGTTTCCTAAGAGACTTTTTCTTTCATCTGTCCTTCTTCATTGTTCTTTTACATAAAATATCACATTTATCAGTTCTGAAGCTGAGCTGGGACTTAGTCATGACCCATTCTCTTTGCCTATGTGTTTGGCAGTCCTTTAGATCCAGAAGGAAGCTGAGAAATTGGATGCCTCATTTTACAGATGAAGAAACTGAAAGGTAAAGTTAATTAAGTAACTTGCCCAAGGCCACAAGCTAGTTAAGTCTCAGATAGTTAGCATCTGAACTCAGGTCTTCCTGACTTGAGTTCAATTATGTATTTACTATGCCTCCTCATTCTGGAATGAGAATAGAAAATGACACTGATGGACTTTCCCTTGTTTGTACTTTGTTCAGTTGGCTTATTGTTGTCCTTTCTTCTCTCTGTGGGTTCTGAAGCCCTAGCTTTGGGATTATGGGGAACCCCACAACTGTGTTTTAGAACAAAAAGAGTCTTGTTTTAAATTGATTTCATTCAAACGGAAGTCTTGTTTCTTCATCAGATGTCTCTATTGATGTTCATCCTTCATGATCGAAGATGATTATATCATCATACACATGGTGACATAACTTGCATAATTATGTTTATTATAGCTAGGGGAATTTTCTGCAAGGGCATCCTTCTCAATTTCCTTTGTTAGAACCATTCCAACCCATGACCTGATCTGTTAGGAAACAGGACTATTAGTGATGGTCTGGTTGCCATGAGAGTCTCTTGGTCTTCAGATTGATTTCTTTTCCTCCTGAATTGGCACACCAGCAATGTTGGGCAAAATGCCAGCATACTATATCGATCATTTCCATCTTCTTGCCAAGATGCCGTGTTTCCATTAATATTACTTTTCCAGAGGGCCACACCTGACAAAACTCAGGCTTTCTAATCATGGTAGTAAGGAAGACACTAGACATGGGGATCTGCCATGGCTTACCGGTGTGACCTTAACCTTTCTGTGCTTCAGTCTTTTATCTGTGAAAAGAGGATGTTTGATTGGTTGATCTCTAAGCTCCCTTCTACCTGTCTATGTTCTGTGGTTCCAAACCAAGTGAGACTAATAACATAGGATAGAATTAATATAATATACTAATAAAATGTTATATTTTTAGTGGAAATTTTCTTCTCTTGAAGGTCAAAGATGGTTCTCAAATGGTTTCTATTTGATTTTTACATTGATTTAAATTTAGTAACAATTTAAAAAATGTCATTTGGGGAATTCATTGTAACTCTTTTGGGGGGGGTTGTAATGCCAATGCCTAGTACATATTAAATATATAATAATAAAAATGCTTGTTGACTGATTGATTATAATGGTCAGAAAAGAGGCTTTGTAGTTAGACTTAGGTTCAAATTTTGCTTCACAAAATATCCTAGCTGTGTTATCTTAGCTAAGTCATTTGACCTTTCTCAGCCTCAGATTCTTTATTTGTAAGATGGGAATGATAATGTTTTAATTCTCTACTTCATAGGGTTCTGTAAGCAAAGTGCTTGCAAACCAGAGAGTGCTACAAAATGGATTGTTTTAGTGATAATAATGTGACGACAATGATGCTGATTTTCATGACCTTAGCGTATATTTCTGAGAAGCATGGACCCGCTATTCTGTGGAACCTCAATGGATTTCCAGCCCTATACTTTTATCTAGGTCAATAATTTTCAAAGTGATGTCTAGGGATGATACCCTTTTGGGGGTCTATTTCATAATACTGCTAAAATGTTTTTATTTCTGTGTATTATAGTATATACACAACTGTAACCCACATTTATTAAAAAAAGTTCTTTGGGGCTCTCGATAATTTTTAAGAGTGTAAAAGATCCTGAGACCAAAAAGTCTGAGAAGCAATGACTGAGACAATCACTCCAGATCTCTAATCATATACTAAGATCCCCAATAGATTATAAATCTGTAAATTAATCTTGCAGAGCATTTCAAATTATAAATCACAGGCAAATAGATAAGCAAGAATGACCATAAATTGGGTTAATTACTGTAGCTCAAGTTTTAGCTCATCAGTTCTTAATTTCAACTTTCAAAGGCTACACAAACCAATTTTGTACTCTTAGATTAAAATGAGCAGCCTTTATTCTTTAATCAGTTCACCCAGGATCCAGCTGTCTAATGTAACATTCCTTTGAAGTTTAGAGAGATCTAACATAATTGAAGAAATGTCGAACTACTTGACTCTTTTTTTAATATAAAGGAATTAAACATTAATCAGGCTTGCGCATCTCAATTAAGCCAATTAAAATTATCACAGAACGTACTGCATATAGCAATAGGTAGCTTTAGTGTTTGAATACATTATAAACTCTTACCTAATGCTTTCTTCTTTTAATATGTTTTGCAACGCAAGAAGTAAATGCAGACCCAGAAAGGGGCACTGTTTAATGGAGTCTGATTTCATTGCCCTGATTACCTGGCAAAAGGTATTTCCAGGGACACTTTGAAGGGTGCATATGGCGGAGTTTCTTCTCTATCATCCTGCCAAAAAGGAATTTCCATAATTGTGGGGAATGCCTGGTTCCTTAATACAAATAGCCCATTAAATATTTAATTCACTTCCCTAACAACTGGGAAACACAGCTTGGTCTTGCAGGCTAGAGTATATACACAAAGTCCATATAATTACTAATAATTTGTAACAAGTGTTAATTGATAAACAGCTCCCTCTGGTAGCTTAATTAAAGCTGTAGGATAGCTAGGCGATTTACAACTGGGATTGATCTCAATTAGTCAACAAAATCTGTGTAGTCTGTTCAAAGAAGAAGAAGGAAATTTAGC
Source organism: Macrotis lagotis (assembly GCF_037893015.1). Taxonomy (NCBI): domain Eukaryota; kingdom Metazoa; phylum Chordata; class Mammalia; order Peramelemorphia; family Peramelidae; genus Macrotis; species Macrotis lagotis. The sequence goes on along the minus strand of NC_133659.1, from coordinate 37,981,981 downwards.
CTAGTGAGGCTTTGGGGATTTTGTCTTGCCTTCACTGTTTCTTTTTTTCTTAAAGAAGAGAAATAAAATCAAAAGTACATTAACGTCATCTGGAGCGTTCTCCCATCTGTAAATGGGATGGGCCACACGCTGGCAGTTGTTCTGCTGTTTCTTGTTTTTCTGAGGGTCTCTTGAACACCAAGCATTCTTTCTTCTCACCCTCAGGGACATGGATTGTAGATCAGTCCTGGGGGGACCCCAAAATAGGAAAAATACATTTGGAAATGTCAGGGATTTAAAAAAGAATATTGAAGGATCTGTTTGCAAACTGAAATAAAAAAAAAAACCCACGACAATTTTCCTTTCATCCAAAGCTATCCCAGGAAAATCACATTAGGGAATCTTCAGTGATGTGGCAGCATAGGGATCTCATAAAAGTCACTTGACTGCTTCGGTATTCATGATTCTTTTTATCTTGTCGGTTGATATAGTCAGAGTCTGATCTAAGAGTAGTTAGAATGATCCCTATGTAATAAACTCAGCAAAAATATCATCTGGGCTCCCCAGAAACACATGCTGGCTCAAACAGCTGCAGATACATACATTAATCTGTTTGCAAATAAATCTCAGATGTGGGCTCATCACAATCGTTACTACAAACAAGAAGGGAAGCTGGCTTTTCCAGGTTCTCCTGCAGTTTGAGCTCTCTTCATATGTCATAAAAATCACTGGAATTCAAGTACTCTATTTACTTTTTGGTAGCCTAAAAGCGGGGCATATGATTGATATCTGACAGATCCCACACTTTGTGGCAATGCCTGTGGCTTATGGCAGGTTTTTTTTTTTTTAGGTTTTTACAAGGCAAATGGGGTTGAGTGGTTTGCCCAAGGCCGCACAACTAGGTCATTATGAAGTGTTTGAGGTTGGATTTGAACTCAGGTACTCCTGTCTCCAGGGCCGGTGCTCTATCCACTGTGCCACCTAGCCACTGCCTATGGTAGTTTTGATGCTTGCCCAGTATTGTGACAATACTGTTTAAACCAGATTTTTAAGTTTATATTTACTTTTGTCTTTGAAATCCCAGTGCTTGGCCCATAGATAGCACTTCATTATGCTTTTTCATTTGTTCACCCATTCATTACTTCATTTGCTAATTTATTCACTAGCTAGAGAAGAAACTACTTGGCCAAATAAATTAATACATTTTCAGTCATTTCCTATATAAATTCCAAAGTATTATGGTTGCTTATTTAATTCTAATTGAGCTGGGACTGATTCTGGATTTCCTCTACTCCTTTTTCTCCCCCCCAGTTAAAACTTGGAGTCAACTATGAGCATGGCAAGGTGAGGCCCTTTTACAGACTAGTGAGATAATCATAGGGCTATGAGATCAAAAAGTTGGGAGACCACAGATCTAGCTGACTGCCTCCTCTTCTTTTGTATGGTACTAGACTGGAGGAAAGCTATATTTTGACTTAAAGTTTAGCCACTGTTTGCAGAAGATTGCCCTCTCTATCCTCAAGGAGATTGCATTCTATTTTAAGGGTTCCCCTACCCATAAAACTAAGTACAAAGATAATTTTGAGATGAGAATTCTATTATAAATAGCAACAGAGGTCAGCTTTTCATGGGAGGGAATGACTTTAATTGAGTCTTCAAGAATGCTAAAGAATGTAAAAGGCAAAAGGGAAGACATTCAAGACAACTGATGTAAAGGCATGAAAGTGGAGAGATTGAATGCCAAATAGGGACTTTAGAGCTTTTTGTGTGTAATAAGAAAAAGTAGACTGGAATCAGTCTCTGAATGACTTTACATGCCAAGATAATGCATTTGCAGTTAGAATACTTGTGGAAGATGGCAATCAAAACTCTGGCTACCCCTGATTACTCCATTGTGAACTTGTTGCTTATTGAGTTGTGGTTGGTACCCTTGGGGTTGCAAGATTGATTTATCACCTCCCCTACTGGCTGTCTCAGCAACTCTATTGTGAGTGGTTCAGAGGGAATCCAGAAAAACTAATAGGGTTTCTTAATATTTATCTTTATTTTTTTTTAGGTTTTTGCAAGGCAAATGGGGTTAAGTGGCTTGCCCAAGGTCACACAGCTAGGTAATTATTAAATGTCTGAGGTTGGATTTGAACTCAGGTCCTTTTGACTCCAGGGCCGGTGTTCTATCCACTGTGCCACCTAGCTGCCCCTTAATATTTAAAGAAAATTTAAATTTAAAAGAAATAATCTGGTATGGTAGAAAGCATATTGGACTTGGAGTCAGGATTTAAGAGTGTTGATATGACTTTGACTTAATGAACTCTGTGTCCATGGGGAAGTCATTTTACCCTCTTTGAATTAGTTTTCTTATCCATGCGATGGATATACTTTAAAACATTATAATGTTGGGGAGGCTAGGTGGCACAGTGGATAGAGCACGGGCTCTGGTGGAGTCAGGAGGACCTGAGTTCAAATTCAGCCTCAGACACTTAATAATTGCCTAGCTGTGTGGCCTTGGGCAAGTCACTTAACCCCATTTACCTTGCAAAAACCTAAAAAAAATAGTGAGAAAAACATTTTGTAAATTTCAAAGTACTTAGAAATCTAAGTTATTTGTAATCAATCTAAATTTTTGCACTAAAGCCTCTGTTATTTAGATTTTTTCCTTAGAAAACCATGATTATAAACAGTCCCAAGGACTTGGTTTTTCTTTTGAAAGAGGAAGGGACAATTTGGAAGGGACAAGATGTACAGAGCTTAAATGGTCCTGATTTATGTGTGAGGATTATGGGGGCGTTTGGGTTCCACAAGAATGTGAAATGAAAATTGTTAGTTTATATTACAAAGACTGCTGTCTGTTGTATTGTTGCCTATGGGCAGGTCCTGAGTTAAAGTCAAAAGACAGACCCAATCTGATCAAAAACTGAGATTAGCTGGGGTGTGCCCCACCTAATTCTAAAGTAACCCAGGGTCTTGACCTTCTCCTTTGAGAATGCTCAAGGAGGTAGCTGTTCTTGCTCATTAGTATAATGAGCAGGGTGGGGAAAATGGGGACCAAGTATCCATTAGATTGTAACCCCAGCCAATGACTGGCACAAAGGGACAGGAACAAAGCCTTTCCAAGCGCATAAAAGATCTGACATTTCTAGGATTCCTGACTCTTCTCCCACCTTGAGAGAGGTGTGCCTTTTTGTTAAGATGTCATAATAAAAAAATTTTTTAATCACTCTGGACTAAGATTCACAAGTCATTTATAAGATCATGGATCAAAAAATTTTGTGTGAACTTATATTATCTCATTTTCAGTCAGTTGACATGGTTAAGTTCTCAAGACAGATGATGTGACAGGGCCAAGACTACATAGATTCTCAGGCTAGCCTTGAATGATGAATTTACTTGGAGAGTTGTCCTACTTGGACTACAAAAATATATGGTCCTCTGCATCACAATTCCTCAGTAATGCCTTTATTCCATGGGTTGTCTCGCCCAATTAGAATGTAAGCTCCTTGAGGGAAGGAAATCTCACTTTTATAATTGTAGCGTTTGGCAAATTTTTGTTGTTTGTCTGATTCTTTGAGACCCCATTTGAGGCTTTCTTGGACAAAATGCTTGTTTGCCCCAGGTCACTCAGCTAGTAATTGTCTGAGACCAGATTTTTAACTCTGGAAAATGAGTCTTTCTTATTTTAGGTCTGGCACTTAGCTGCCTATTTGGCATATGGTAAGCATATAATGAATTCTCATTCATTCATTCATCTAGATCATTTAAAGGTTGACTAAATATGACTAATGGACATTAGATAGTGCAGTGGATAGAGCACTGGCCTAGGAGTCAGGAGGATGGGAATTTAAATCTGCCTCAGAGACTTGTTTCTCACTAACTGTGTGACCTTGGGCAAGTCACTTAATCCTGATTGCCTCAAATCTAGGACCATCTCTAGTCATCCTGATTCATATCTGGCCACTGGACCAAGATAGCTCTGGAGGAGAAAGGGAGACTGGTGAGTTAGCATAGTATCCTCCTCATTCAAAATTCAATTCATGTGCTTGTCATGGCAAAACCTCCCTAAGTGCACAATCTTCTTTGAAAATGAAGGACAAACATCATCATCATCATCATCATCAAACATGGCTAAGGGTGACAGGTGAGTTATGGTCACCCATGAGGGATTTAATGGACTAAAACCTGAGATGCTGAGTTCTCTCCAAGTGTCTTCATTAACTGAAGTCCTTCCTAACTGCCAACAGGTAGGGAGCTTGCTTCCCAAATCCTTATTTTTCAAAGCTACCTCTCTAGACACAATTCTTTTACTCCTCACCCATGCTCATTTTTCTTATCACTGTGCTACCTAGCTGTCCCAAAACTACTAATTCTTTATTATAGAATTCTAGGTTCTCTGTTTTCTGGCTCCATTCACATTTCCAGCCTTATCCCAGACTTCATACATCCATCTTCCATTTTTTTTGGATTAGTCAGCATTCTTTGATTTCAATCTACTCCTGAAAAGTTTCTTTTTTTCTTTTTTTCCATTGTAATATTTTTTTCTTTTGCACATTGAGCAGCCATATGGTACAGTGAATAGAACCTTGACCTTGGAGTCAGGAGGATGGGAGTCTGAATCTGGCCTCAGAAACTTGACACTTACTAGCTGTGTGACCTTGGGCAAGTCACTTAACCCTGATTGCCTCACATCCAGGGTCATCTCCAGGTGCCATGATCCATATCCAGATGACTCTGGAGGACAAAGTGAGGCTGGTGAGTTAGTACACAACCCCCCTGTCTGATTCATGGTTTTAGTTTGGATTTGCACCTGCAGTAAGACACCTTCCAGATGGGGGAAAAAACACAAAGGAGTTTATTATTATTATTATTATTATTATTATTATTATTATAACAAATGTAAAATCAAAGGAAACTTGAAACAACAATAACTAATGATTCCTAATAGGATTATAAGTATAAAAAATGCAATTAATGCAGCTATCAAAATAATCTTTCTTAAGCACTGGACTACCTATACTTACTCAAGAATTTTTAGTGACTCCCTATTGCCTCTGGAATAAAATACAAGTCCCTCATCTTGGCATTCAAAGATCTTCACAATTTGACTCCAGCCTACCTTTCTACCTTTATTTCATTACTCCTCTTTATATGCTCTACATTCCCAACCAAGATGATGTAATTATTGTTCCCCAAACCCTGCATTCTGTCTCCCATTTGAGTGCACCATCTCTGTCTCCTCATATCTCTAGAATCTTTGAGGTTCATTGCATGTGCTGCCTCTTATGGAGAGCCTTTTCTGATCCCTGATTTTAAGTACTTTCCCCCTTCTCAAATTTTTGTATTTATGTGTGATATATCTCAGTAAAATGTTAGGCCCAACAGAGGAAAGAACTATTTTCTATTTTGCCTTTGAATCTTTACTACCAAAGATGGTATCTTGCACATAGCAGGTGATCAATAAAACTAATTGAACTGAAGCAGAAGCCCATCTCAATCTGTTGGAGTCCATTGCCTTTTTTTTTTTTTTTTTTTAGATTTTTCAAGGCAATGGGGTTAAGTGGTTTGCCCAAGGCCACACAGCCAGGTAATTCTTAAGTATCTGAGGCTGCATTTGAACTCAGCTACTCCTGACTCCAAGGCCAGTGCTCTATCCACTGCACCACCTAGCCACCCCTCCATTGCCTTTTTTTCAAGGGCTATTGTAGGTACTGCTTCTCCCATTACTCCTTTCCTCAGCTCTTCATTTAGATTTGATCATTCGAATTCAAATTTTCCTTCCTCCCTTTATTTTATTTTTTCCCAATGACATGCAAAAGGAGTTTTCAACATTCATTTATTTGCAAATTTATGAATTCCACATTTTTCTACCACCCTCCCTTCCTTTCCCTCTCCCTATGGCTTCAGACAATCTGGTATTAAGTTGTATATGTATAATTGTGTTTAACATATTTCCATATTAATCAAGTTGAGAAAGGGGGATTAGAATGAAGGGAAAGAAAGCCATGAGAAAGAAGAGTATAAAAGAAAAATTTTAAAATTAACATAGTATGTTTTACTCTGCATTCAGTCTCCATAGTTTTGCTTATTTTTATGGATGTAGATGTCATTTTTCATAGTAGGTATCTCAGGATTGTCTCTGAACTGCTGAGAGGATCTGTGTCCATCATAGTTGATCCATCTCACAATGTTGCTGTCAATGTGTACAATGTTATCCTTTCTGCTCACTTTACTCAGCATCAGTTCGTGCAAGTCTTTTCATGCTTTTCTAAAGTCTGGCTGCTCTTGATTCGTTACAGAACAAAAGTACTCCATAACATTCATATACCATAACTTGTTCAGCCATTCTCCAATGGATGCATATCCTCTCAATTTTCAATTCTTTGCTGCTATAAAGAGATGCTATAAATATTTTTGTACATGTGGGTCTTTTCCCCTTTTTAAAAAAACTCTCTTTGGGATATAGACCTAGTAGTGGTATTGCTTGAACAAAAGGATAAAGCGGTTTTATAGTCCTTTAGGCATAGTTCCAAATAGCTCTCCAGAATATCTGGAGTTCACAACTCCTCCAACAGTTAATTAATATCCCAATTTTCCCACATGCTCTCCAACATTGATCATTTTCTTTTTTTTGTCATCTTAGCCAGTCTAGTAGGTGTGAGAGGGTATCTTAAAATTGTTTTGATTTGTATTTCTCTAATCAATAATGATTTGGAGCATTTTCTCATATGACTATAGACTGTTTTAAATTCTTCATCTGAAAATTGTCTTTGATTATCAATTGGAAAATGACTTGTATTCTTATAAATTTGATGTGGTTTGCTATATAATTTAGAAATGATGACTTTATCAGAAACACTAGCTGTGAACATTGTTTTTCAGCATTCCTTCTAATCTTGGCTGCATTGGTTCTGTTTCTACACAGTTCTTTAAGACAATTCTAGGTGCAGAAGAAGTGTTGACTCTCATTGGTAGAAGTGGCTTCCTCACTTGGAAATTCCCCATGCCAATAAAATCTTAGGGTCAAGGTTAGATACCAGACCTATGATTTCAATGCCTTCCTGGCAGACAATTAAGACTTCATAAATATTTTTGTATTAAATTCCATTCAATTCATTGCCTAATTATGTGGAGTCAGACTATGAGAGTGGACTGGGAAGGGACATTTTGGTGTTTGAGAAGTGACTCTACATGCTGGGATCTTTCACAATCATGGATAATTGAATAGGTTTAGGCTTCTGTGACTTTCCAGGAAATCCCTTGTCCCAGCTAGTTCAGGTAGAACTCTGTCAGAGTTGTCTCTGTTGGTAATTGATGGGACTCAGGGGGGAAATAGTTCTAATACATCATGGTTGACCTCTGGATCCCATGGGAGCTTCATCATGCCAATTTTGCATGAACTACGTTCTTTCTCTTTTAGCCAAAAGCCTATACTTTTTGTGATAAATGGATCAATTTTCCCTGTTATTCCAGAAAATTGCCTTTCTGATTGTAAAGGAAGGTTATCAAGTATGTCTCAAATAAGATAATTTACCCCCACTCCCACCAGTCTCATTGGCTATCTATATCTATCTCTCTCTCTATCTCTCTATCTCTCTATCTCTCTATCTATCTACCTATCTCTCTCTCTCTCTCTATCTAAATGTATATATATATATATATAAAACATTCATACATAATATATATGTATGTGTATATCTAGATCTATCTATTTATCAATTTGACTATCGATTGATCTATCTAAATTCTGAACTTTAAATTTATCACTTCTGTCAGGAACTGGATGGTAGCTTTCATCATTAGTTTTCATGAAGAGTCGCTATATTGATTAGAATTCTAATAGATTTAAATGGGCTTTTCTGTGCTGTTACTGCATTAATTCTTTTCTTGTTCTAATTTATTCATTATTTCATATAAATCTTTTAAAAATTTTATTATATTGATGTCATACATTAATTGGTATGTATAATTCTGCCTTCTGGTTCTGCCCATTTCACTCTGCATCAGTTCATATGATTCTTTCTATGTCTCTTTAAATCATCTTTTACCTCATTTCTTGTAGCACTTCCAAAATATTAATATACTGCATCTTAATCACTTCCCATTGATGGGCATCCTTTTAACTTCTAGTTTTGTTTTTTTGCCTCTACAAAAACACTATAGAAATTTTTGGATGCATAAGATGTTTTTCTAGTTCTTTCATCATTTTGATGAATTAGGCATTAGCATAGCAGGTCAATTTATTACCTTTCGGTTTATAGTTTACTACATACCATTTACTACCTTTCCAGAAAAGTTGTAGGGCTCTGGAGACTTGTCATAACACACAGAATTATAACTGTCTCCACACTTTCTTCTCTGGATCCATCTGGGTCCAATGACCATGTGGGATTATATCAACTGCATATGCTTCACATGCTCTTTAGACTTTCCAAACCCTTGTTAAACTTAGACTTGTACCTGTTGTGGCTCTCATTAAAATGTAAACTCTGTGAAAAACGGGCCATTTAATTCTTTCTTTTTGTTTCCCCAGTACTTCTCAGGGTACTCAGCATATAAGGAGTGCTTAATAAATATTGATTAATTGATTGATCAGTTGGCAATCTCATTGCTTCCCATGGATTTGTTCAACTGTGAAAGTAGATGATTCCCAGATCTGTAGAAACAAGCAGTTTTTCTTGAGTTCTCGGGAGTTTCACATCACCAATTATCTATTGAACATATCCAGTTAAATGATCAGAAGGCATCTTAAACTCAAAACCAACAAAATACAGCTTGTTATATCCATTTCCCTTTCAATAAACCTCAAACAATCCAATCTCTCTTCTTTATAGCTTCCATATTTAAAGAAGTTTATAACTGGGGCAGCTAGGTGGTGCAGTGGATAAAACACCGGCCCTGGAGTCAGGAGTACCTGGGTTCAAATCCGGTCTCAGACACTTAATAATTACCTAGCTGTGTGGCCTTGGGCAAGCCACTTAACCCCATTTGCCTTGCAAAAAAAAAAAAAAACCTTTAAAAAATGTTTATAACGTTCAGTCACTCGAATTTGAAACTCAGAAGTTCAATGACTCTTCCTTTTTTTCCACCCCAGTTCTCTGTTCTATCAGATGCCAAGTCCTGTCAAAGATGCCTTCACAACATCTGTCTCTTCTATCTCCTTTTCTAGTTTTGGTCTTTACAACTTCTTGCATGCTCATTGTAATTACCTTCTAATTTGCTTCTTGCCTCCAGGTCAAACAGCTAAGTAAACTGCAAGTATCTGAGGCTGGATTTGAACTCATCTTCTTGACTCCAGGGCCGGTGCTCTATCCACTGCACCACCTGCCCTATACATCTCATTTCAGTCTATCCATAGCTTCACTATTTCAGGAGAAATAGAAGAAGAAATCCCAAATAATATATACCCCATGACTGCAAGGCCATTAGAAGGAATCCTACAACACACTTAGGCATATTTTAGGGAGAGCACAGTGAAGAATAAGTACATTTGCTATGAGGAAACTAGTCAGTGTATAAAAATATACTGTGAAATCTTGCTATCCAGGGAAAAGCTACCAAGGGTAAATCAAGAGTAAATTGCTTCATACTTAGTAGTTGAGAGATTATGTAATCTATCAGTCTACAATATAACCAAAGATAATAGTTGAAGTTTTGCAAAGTCCATACCTTTTTACTTGCCCTTAGGGAAGTTAATTGTACTCTTTTAATCAGGAGGAAAAGAGGAAACATGGAGAGTCTAAGGGACTTAATACCCTTAAGGAAGTCCCTTCCACTAGTGGTAGATGGACAATTGACAGTAGATAATGGTCATATTGAAAGGATCGCAGTCAAAATATAGAGCAAGAAAAAGCCATATGCTGGTTTTCATGGCAGTCAAGAAAACCTCCCAGACAGCTAAGACCTAAGGAATCACTATCTAAAGGCTCTACCATTGACATTTATGTTGTGTTTCAAAGGTTGGATAGATATTCAACTGGTGAGGCAATCACTGAATAAAAGATATAATAAAAGGATCTCTAGGTGTTCTGTGCATAAATAAATGGAAAATACTTTGTTTCATGATTTTTGGATAATGGAGTCACAGAATTTGATTAAAAAAAAAACCTTAGTGGCCACTGAGTTTATATAGCGTGCAATAACATGAAAACAAGTGGTCATTCATCCTCTGATTGATGACCTCTAGGGAATGGAGATTCTTCAGTTTTTAAAGCCACTCATTCCACTTTGGGATAGTTTTGATTGCTAGGAACCTTTTTTTCTGACATAAAACCTAAATTAGTTACTTTGTAATTTCTAACCATGGTCTTGGTTCTTTCCTCTGAGATTTAACAGATTAAATCTAATCTCTCTTTCACTTTAAGGTCCTTTAAATACTTGAAGAGAGTTATCATTCCCCCCCCCCCCACACACACACACTCCTAACCCCTTTCTTCTAGTCTCTAGGCTAAATACCCTTAATTCCTTCAACTGATTCTCATATGACATGATTCAAGACCCTTCCTCATCCTAAATGCCATTCTTTGGATACTTTCTAGTTTGTCAGTGTCCTTATTATATTGTGGTTCTCTAAACTAAAAATGCTTTTAAATGTATAGTTAAAGTCAGATGAGGGCAAAGTCCAGTGGTCCATCATTTCCCCTTTCCTGCAAGCTTTGCCTACCTTTAGCACAGGATCAATCAACATTTTTTTAGTTGCTACATTACAATACAGTGATAATTCACTTTGAACTTACAGTCCATTGAAATCCTCAGATCTTTTTCTTTTTTTATAAGGCAATAGGGTTAAGTGAGTTGCCCAAGGTCATACAACTAAGTAATTATTAAGTGAGATCGAATTTGAACTCAGGTCCTTCTGACTCCAGGGACGGCGCTCTATCCACTGCACCAACTAGCTGGCTCTGTCAGATCTTTTTCAGTGCAAGTTATGTCCTACCAGGTCCCCTCAGCTTATATTTATGAAATTGTATAAAGTGTAAGACTTTTGAATTTTTCCCCCATTGACTTGGATCTCATCATATTCAACCGGGCAATCTAGTCTAACACCATGGTTTTGAATTCTGACTCTTTAGTTTGGTGAACTTGCTATCTCTCCAGAGAATGTTTACCATGGATCAACAGTAGAGAAGATTAAGTTCTGATTCAACTGCAACAAATAGTTGTCTTGTTCACTTTTGCACTTCAGAACATTCAATGGAAAGGAATACTAGCAAGATAGTGACTTGTTCTAACACTAATTCTATCTGAACTCCACTAAGGAAATGAAAATGCATTTACAATGATGATAATGATGGTGATGATGGTGATAATGATAATATCATTGCCTCTTGGCATCAGTTCCCTAAGTCTTATTATAAATTTTGCAACATGTTACCTAAAAGAGCCAGGAAGAAAGATGATAGAAAGGAATCCCTGACTTAAATTCATATCCATAGAATTATTAACCTGGTTATCAGGTTAATTTTGAGATAAATACTATAACATTGAGGCTCTAAACTTTAAATTGCATAACAAGGCTGACCCAGTTGGTACCTTTCTCTTAAGAACATTCCATGATAGCAAATACCCATAAGGAATATATGAGAATGTCCCCTTTAAAAATTTTCAAAGAAAAGAGAGTAGTCTTTTCCTCCCTTTAAAAAAAAAACAAGTTTAATGGCTGCTTATTTTATTTTTTGAATACAGTTACTTCTTAATAACTCCTGCTTCCTGCCTTTAATCAAACCTCCCTTATGACAAGAATAGTTAAACAGAACAAATGAACAAATTGATCATGTCTGAGAATATGCCAGGTTATGCACTTGGAATTCGCCACCTCTTTGCCAGGAAGAGGAAGATGTTTCCCTAGTTGACTTCTGAAATTTATGGGTTGGTCACTGAATTTATGAAAATATCAATTTTTTCCATTTTTTTTGCTTTAGTCATCCTTCTCTTGGTTTGGTTTACTTCATTCTTTATCAGTTTATACTATGTCTTTCTAAGAATCTCTGAAGCTTTAATATATATCATTTTTATGCTATAATAATATTACATGGCATTCATATATCACAATTGAAGCAACTCTTTCCCCAATCAATGAACATTCATTTTATTTCCTGTTTTTGGTACCTCTTTTTATTTTATATAAAAATCTAAAATGTCTATTTTATACATATGAAAATCTGAATATATTTATTTTTAAATAATTTTCTCCTTGTCTGACCTCCTCCTGATAAATTGAGTGTCCTCTTCCCCACCAGTACCATGATGAAGTATAATAAGCTAAAAGACAGAAAATCTATATTTACATATTTATTCCATTTAATAATACTAATTTGATAATCAAATAAGTTATTCACCTCTATAAGTCTCCATTTTCTCATCATGATTAATTATGTACTCCTGAGAATGCTTCAAAATGTATTATATATCTTTTATTTTTGCATCATATTTTTCCAATATATTCCTTTCTCTTCCTCTTTCTGAAAGAGCTGTAGGAACTTCATAATGATAAATAAAAAGGAGGAAACATTTCAGTGAACCTAACAATATACTGAATAAGTCAATTGCCTTATGGAGTAATTCATATCCATAGTCTGGAGCAGGTAGATGGTGTAGTAGATAAGCATGCTAGACTGGAAGTCAGGAAGACTCATTTTTGTGACTTCAAATCCAGCTTCAGACTTGTACTAGCTGTGTTACCCTGGGCAAGTACTTATTAACCCTGTTTCATCATCTGTAAAATGAACTGGACCACTTCAACATCTTTTCCAAGAAAACCTCCAAAGAGGTCACACCGTGTCAGACTTGACTGAGCAACAACATACCCTTAGTCTCCCACTTCTGCAAAAATGATCAAAAGCAAAAAAGCCCCCCCCCAACCAAACCACCTACCCAAACCTGTGTGTGTGTGGGCGGGTACCATTTTATTTTTATTTCACAACAATCATTTGCAAATTTTGTTGTGATGGTTCCTTCCATTTACTTTGTAAATATAAACAAACACTGTACTAAGACCTGATAATATCAATACAAGTGAAAAGAAAAGCAGGCCTTGCTGCCCCGCCCCCAAAAAACTTACATACTAAAGGGGAGAGAGAGCACACAAAAAAGACCTGAAAGCGGGGAGGAACATGAAGGGAATGTGGTTTTGAAGTCCAATTATCAGGAACAGAACTGGGAGGGGAGTCAGAGCAGGCTGATCTGGGTCCTTTCAAAATGGAGACTCCAAATGGAGTTTACAGATGCGCCTTGCTAAGGGATATTCCAAAATAAAGAGGTTGCTGTGGTGGGGGATGCTCCAGGGTTAGGAGGCTCAAGGCTTTGAAGAAAGTTCTAGGGTCAGCTAGCTGTGAAGAAGGCATGGTCTCAAGTCCAGAAAGTTTAGAACAGGGGCGGAATAATGATTGGGTTGCAAGCCACTGAAATATGAACTTTGATTTACATTATATTATATCTTCCCTTGTCAGTGGATTGATTAGAGAATCTCATAAAGAGACCCAACTGGTAGAAAAGAAGGAAAAAGGGAAAGAAGGAAGGGAGAGGAAGGAAGAAAGAAAGGGAGGGAGGAAGGAAGGAAAGGTCACTTTGCATTTTACCTGTTTTGTATACTCTCTAGCTTTCTTTAATGCTTAGTTCATTCCATCAGCAGATCAACAATCATTAATTAATGTGTCAGTCGCTGTGCCAGATAAAAATGAAGTTGCTTGCCTTCTATTGGGGAAAACAGCATACACACATAGAAGTAGATATAAAATATTTCCTAAGTCATGGCAACATGCCAGGCAAAATGCCAAACTCTGGTTAATACAACCAGAAGAAGCAAAAACCCCCCAAAACATTCCTGCCATCAAGGAACTTCATTCTAATGGGGAAAGACAACTCATAGAAAGAAACTGGAGGGGCAGCTAGGTGATGCAGTGGAAAGAACATCTGCCCTGGTGTCAGGGGGATCTGAGTTCAAATTTGACCTCAGACATTTCATAATTGCCTAGCTGTGTGACCTTGGGCAAGCTACTTAATCCCATTGCCTTAAATAAATAAATAAAAATTGAAAAAAAAAAGAAACTGGAAAGAGCAAGTGGGAAGAAAGTCTACTGGAGCTGGGGTAGGGACAGAGTAACGAAAGTCTTATTGAGGAAAAAAACAGCATTGTAACCTGAAGAAGGATGTAGACATTTTTGTCTTGGTATCCTTCTTAGAAATTGGAGGTTCTTGGAGGAAACAAGTATCAGAAGGTGAGAGGCCTCAAGGGTGGAGAAGACTTCCACTATAAGATGGGTGTGTGAGCTTCCAGGGTGAAGAGGTTTCTATGGCATGGCAGAAAAGTTTCAGTGAAAAGTCTAGAGTGAAACGGTGACGTACTGCCTCCTACAAACCTTTCCTGATTTCCTTCAGGTGTTGTCTCTTCCACCCCAGCTCCACATATGGGTCTTCCCTATGAGATGAGCTCCCATTCACCCTGTATATATGTTAGTAAATCGTTGCTTCTGTGCTGTCTCCCCCTTAGAAGGTGAGCTTCCTGAGGGCAGGAATTATATCTGCCTCTCTTTTCTCTAGTATAATACAGTGTAAGACTTTATTCAATGCTTTGTGATTTGACATCACTTAATTTACTTAGTCCATCTCTTTAATATACTTTCCTCAGAGAATGGAGGCATCTTGAGGGCAGCCTACTTCATTTTAGTCTCTGTAGTCTCAGTATCTAGCATAGAATCCCCCCCCCCCCCACAACAGACACTTACAAAATAAATGCCTCTTGAATTTAATTGAATTGAAATCTTTCAGTTTCCTGGGAAAACATTAATATTTTAAAGGAGAATAGAGAAAAAGGCCTTTTTTTTTCCCCAGAGCCAGTCATTGAAATGCCCCCATCACCACCCAGCCCTCCTCAGCTTGTGTTCCTGGAGGATTTATAGAGCTGTCAAATGATAATTGGACTGAAGGGCTAGATGCGGTTACCCAAACAGAATTGTTTCCCGTCTTGTGTTCTGAGCAGTCGAACATTTTTATAGCCGACTTGGTGAAAGGTGTGGATGCGATTGCTGTCGTGAAGCATTTTATAGGGAGGGCTAATTGAGTTTTTATTTTTACTAAGAAATAACAGCATCGGTCTTGCTTTGGGGACAGAAATGTGGGTGAGGTGGTTTCAGGAGCCCCCAACTTAGCAACCCCCCAATAATTATAGACGCTGCCTCATCTAAATAACAGGAAAATACCAGTATCTGAAAACATTTTTTTTAAAAGAGAGAAAAACTAATTTTGATTCATCTATCCATTTCTGACCAGAACAATGAAACAGTCAAGGACACCCTAAATCCACTCATTTATTTCAAAATTTGCAAAACAAATCCCTTCTTACACATAGTATTTGTACAACAGGAAATTATTATTCAATAAGTTGACATTTTAAACCTATTACTGCCTAAACCCATCTATTATGGAGCTATTCAGAGCACTAAGTTAACATTTACTAGAGCATTCATCCTCACATCATGGGGAGATCAAGCTAAAATCCTTTATTTCATATTCAGATCTTGTCGGGTCAGGATTGAAATCGGCTACCTTTCTGATACTTTATGGAAAAGCCACTGTGAAATCCACCAAAGAATTATTATCAAGTTACTGCAGTTATTCAGCTAGATGTTGACTTTGATATGACAAATCTCTGATCTTTAATAGAAAATTGATGGTCTTGCCCTGAGGGTCAGTCATATGCATGACCAGGATAGGCCAAGGTTTGCATTAAATTACAGCAGGCCTTGTAGTCTCATTCCCTGGCAGGCAAAGTCAAACAAAGCAAATGGATCCCTTGTTAGTTTGGGTCTCTCCCTTGTATTGTGTTGGCATATGGATTTAATTCTGTAATGGGGGACTGCTGGGCATGATCTGGCTTATTGATTTTCTGGAGAGAATTTTTTTCCCCCTTCTTCTTAGAGCACCCGGAAGTATAATAAAAGGAAAGCAAACTGGTTGTAATTTTTCTTTTCCTCAGCCTGGATGGTTATACCAGCAGCTGATTGATTCGGTCACAAGAAATCATATGAAGATATTAAATTATATCTCCAATCAATTTGTTTTAAAGGGTTGTCTTTCTCTGTGTCAGCGGGCTGTGAGAGAGGAAGAAAGAATAGCTTCTTGCCGTACAGACAGGTTAACTCAGCATTCGTGCTTGGTAGGGCTGAGTTGATCCAAACAGATCATTTCTATAAGGATGGTGGTTGACTTGTGGCCATTTGGGGGCTGAGCAGGAGTAATATGGAGTGGAAGATAATAACTCCATGTAGAGGGGGCTAGCCTGGGTGAATTCATAAAATTCCTGGCAGCCCCTCATGCTCAGTATTGGGAATCTAAGAACCAAAAGGACCCTTTGAAACAATCTAGGGCACCCCCTTATTGTCCAAAGGAGAAACTGAGGTTCCAAGAAGGTGAAGTGATTGGCCCAAGGTTAAATTGCAATGGTGGAAGAATCCAAACTTAGGTTAAACTAGTAGTAGAGTCAAGACTAATTCTCGGGTTTTCTGCTTCACTTTCCAACTAATCTCCTGGCAGGAAATATCAAAGGGTGTATGAAACTGAAAGCAAAAAGGACACATTTAATCATTTTCTCTTCCTTACCACAGATAAACAGCAATCTGAGAGCAAGGAGTTCATTGCCTCATTCTTTAGAATTAGAAGGTCAGTATTTGAATATGGGTCTACCATTTGCTGTTGATGGGTGATCTCACTTTGATTTCCTCATTAAGATGAAGCTTCCCTTCACTCCCTACTTTGCAAGTCTGTTTTGAGGATCACATGAGGAAGGCGGCAATGATATTAGTCAGAGGACTTGGGTTCAAGATCCTGCTTCTAGTTCTTCATGGGCAAAATGAGGGAGTTGCACTAGATGGTCTTATAGGTCTCCTTTGGATCTAAGTCTTTGATCTTATGCAATCATGCCAGTAAAACTGCTTTGAGAACCTTCAAATATAATATGAATAATGACTAATAATTCTTGTTTTCTGGATCTCCCTGAACACCTGTAGTACTGTACTCAGAGCAGTTCGCTTGATAAATTTAATTTTGCTTCCAAAAGTAGCTTTCTTAGAACTAGAGGATGTAGCTGAACTTCTCTGGGTTTATCTAAAGACTATAGTCTTCCCTTATACTCTTCACAAAAGGTGACTTGGCCACAACAAAGCAATTATTTTGTTTCTTTTCCATAAAGGGTGCTAGGGACAGCTCCTTACCCTGAGGATGGGTTGGTTGTGTGCTGAAGGTTTATAGGACTGGAGACTGGCCATATTTCCTGTCTCCATTTGGCCTTTTTGTGTGCACCAGTTGATTCAGAAGAATGTGTGCTGTAGACTTTGCTTTGGGGACTTCTCCCCTTTAAAGTAAAATATTAAATAGGCAGGATTCCATCTGGTTTGTGATCTTTGTCTTGGCCAAGTTGTTGCACCAAAGGGCCGGTCTTCACACTCCTCCTGGTTTTACATATTTTAAGTGCTGGCTGAAGTCTAACAGGGGCATTTCTCTATACTCAGACCATCATGATACCTACCGGGTGGGATACAGCACATCCCATTCATTTAGCCATACAGACAATCCTAGTTAGCCTGAAAGAATCCCCACAGTGTGTGTGACTCTATAACAGTTAATAACTTTCTTTCTCCAAATCCTCTCCTGACCTTATGATACCTGGAAATGACTTTGGGTTCTATAGCAAAATCTATATTATTCTGCTTTGTAGCTGCTGGGAAACTCTTTTCTTGGAAAGGATACATGGGGAAAAGAAAACCCTTAAGCCTTTGCCTTTCTATTCATCACTTTTCAGAAACTTTGGATAGCCGCAAATGGGGCAAACTGAAATGTATCTTGTCATTTCTTGGTGTGAAAAGCAGGATCTTTATTGTGGCTTTCTTTCTTTGATGACCACAAAATGATGTCTGAGATGACTGTTTAAGACCCTGAGTTTCTGTGGAGTTTAGGATTATTATCATTATCATTATCATTATTATTATTTTTGCAAAGTGGGAATCAATAAAATGTTACTTTTTTTGCACACCCCACCCCAACCCCATTATGGGTGGAGGATGAAAGAAGGGAATATGATGTTTGTTCTCAATCTCAGTTCTTCCCCAGCATAGATATTTAGATTGGATTGTTGAATGGGAGAGAGAGGTGAGCATTTTTGCAAAAGCTACCCAGTCATGGAAGCTCTCATTGGTAGATTTGAGAGATAATTAGGAAATGGCATTCCTTCGACACAAAATAAACACCAGTTAAATAATTTCATAGTAAGCCACGGGGGCTGTTTAAGCCCAGCATCCACGGCAGCCACCCAAATTTGCAGTGGGAGTAATTTTTTTTCCTTTTTCTTTCTTTTTTTTGGCAATGAGTGTGTTTTAATGAAATAGAAACCCTAAATGTTTTCTTCTGCATTTTAAGACATCGAACTCTCTTTTAGTGCAAGCTTTGCCTCACAGCCAGAGCTGGTCCCTTCTTCACCCTGGCCCTTTCATCTCTCTTTGTTCCGGGTCTATGCTGAGGCTGAGATTCTCCCACCTCTCTCTGTCTTACTGTGGCTCTGAAAGATGATTGCCTTCTGGTGAAGCCCTTTCCCCTTCTTCAGTACCCAAGCTCCATGTTCAATGAACATCAAAAAGCCTTATCAGACCCTGATGGTTTAAATCTTTAAACAGAGAGTAACAGCCTGAGAACATTCAGACCTCTCACATCCTATAGTCTTGTCACTGTGTGTTCCTGCAACAATTACCAGGAGAGAGGAGGCTGTGGAGTGAATCAAGTAGCTTGTGTTGTCTCCCTGGACTTCATGCTGATGCTCTGATCAGGACTTCAGCAAAATTCTGTTTGAAATGAGAATAGACTAATTTTCATCTGACTCTTCTCCGAGGAATCCCATGTGGGCCCACACGCCAAGGGTCATCATTAGAAAACTGCCTTCAAACGAGCGGAGGTTTCTTGTGGCAAAGCTCTCTCCCTTTGTTAAATTTATAAACATTTATGTAAAAATGTATATATTAATTGTTCAGGTTTCTTCTAAGCCCGGAAAGTAATGCCCGGGAAGCTACTTGGGGGAAAGAAACTCATAAAAATAGCCCAAGCAAGGAAGAAAATGTCCTCATTTTGACTGAAAATTCAGAAGAATCCTGTGATCAAAGGCAATTCTAACTCCCAGCTGTTCAAAGGAACTTATAGTTTTAAAAAAATCAGATGTGACCAAGAATAGAAAAGAACTCATTAAGGGCTTAACGAGATGATGACAGGTGAAGCCGTCAGTTGCTTAAACACTATGATGATGATGGTTTTTTGGTTTTATTTTTTTCCTAAGCAGTCTCTCATTTGTTTTCAGGGAATCAATTTAGATTTTTTTCAAGAAATCATTATAGAGTGCAGGAAAGTTTGTTAGGGAGGACAAATATATTTACCTAGGAGCCACTGGGTACTAGAATAATGAAGACATCCCTTTCTCTTTTTGCCTCTCACCGTTGGAGTAGCTTCTTGTAAACACATCAAAGGAAACAAAATAATTGAATTTTGGGGTTTTTTTTTTTAAACTTTTCTTTCATCAATTTTCTTCTGACTTAGAACACTTGAAAGACAGGGCCAGTCTGCAAGAAAAGGCATGTTTTTGAGAAGTTTCATGGTGAGCCTACAGATAGACCTCAAGAAAAAGGGTAGTTTGGTTGAACCCTCAATGGCTAGGTATCTCTGTGCCTATTGATAGCAATTGTTTAGTAACTGTTATATTTGTAAAAATAAAAAAAATCTCTGAAAAGAAAAAAAAATCATAATTCTCCTAAGCAGTATAAATCCCCTTTCACTTTCCCCAGGCAAGACCGGAATCTCTTGCATGTTTCTGGGCTCTGACCTGTCTGATGCTCATCTCCCAACCCTAGTAGCCAGTTTTTTCTTCTCTAAGTGCTGGAGGAATCATGAAAAATTCAGACAGTGGGTTTCCCTGAGACCAATCTGGTGGCTTTGTCTTTGTGCTAACCGCTGCTTTCTATGCATCATTCAAAAGGTACATACCAAGTTGTCAGCCCCTGAACTGCTACTTGGTGTTAAACATGAATATTTGTAGCTTAGTGAGGGACTAAATTTAAAAAAAAATTAATATTTGACAAGCCCAGAAGAAGGCATAACAGGTCCAGAATGATACCTATGAAAGATGTTATTTGTGAAAAGTCCAAACTTTTTGTTCAGCGGGACGGATAGAGGGCTGCAAAAGGTCATTTGACAAAAACTGTGATAACTGGGCTGTCTTCTAGGAACACGAGTCAGGCATGTGGCCCAGAACCTGCTGAACGAAAGTATATTTTTTTCTTTCTTTCACATGTATCACAAGGAAAATGCATTCTGAGCATGTGCCATTAAGCTGATCTGGCTAGAAAGCAGAGCGAGATGATACCAGGCTTATTCTTGCTTCACATCAGCTCTCTGTCTGATAGCAAAAGTGCCTCCCTTCCCCACCCCATTTCTTAATTAGAATGGGAATCAGCTTAGAACTAATAGAATCTCTTATTAGTAACAACAAGACGGGTTGGCCCTCCAGTTCAAGTGGCATATCTGCATAACTTATAGCCTGAAGAGCTTATGGGGTTACTCTGGCTCCGGGAGGAATGCCTTTGACTCTCCCATATTAATGAGTTGTTCTAAATTTAGTCTGCTGTGACAAACTAATATTAATACAGTATTTTATGGCCCAGAGCATTGTGAATGCAGAGGAATGAACCCCCGAATCAAGGGAAGATGGGGAAGGAGCAAGATTACTTTGTGTGATTGTCAAGATATAAGATAATCCAAGTATGTAGATATTAAGACTTAAACATAATACACTGCTTATGGATTTATATTATGTGAAACATTTTCTATTATTTTAAATCCTTGCAGCATTAGTTTCCTATTTTCAGGGGTTTATATCTCGGCCATAAAAATTCACTCTGGGCTGAAACTTGGCATGTGGGGTCTTAACCTGGGAGCATTTTATTTTACTTTTTTTTTTTAAAAAAAATTAACCACCTCTTTTTAAAAAAATCATTTTTTCCCATTTTTTAACCTAGGCAAATACCAAGAAAGGGGAGATGCATTGGGAAATCATTTTGCATCTTAAACTTCTTCCTGCCCCCACCCCTTCCCCCAAGTGGCTTCTAAGAGATTTAAAGGAACCTTTTAGGCATTGTTTAATTGGGAGAATTTCTTTGGGAGAAAAATAGTATAAATGAAACTTCTACAATTGGTGAAGTGGCCCCGTAGCCCAAAAGCTCTTAGCAGTTGAGGTGTCCTCTCTGGAACCGTGTTGTTCATATGAGAATTTCCATTGCTGATGAACAGAAAATCAGTTGGTAGGGGAAGATCATTCATTTTCTTATAGCTAGTTGCTTTTGTACCACTCAAAGCCTAGACGTTTGTAAACAGAAACTGTACACAGTACTGGAGCATCCCCATGATCTAATTGCTCTTCACTGAAACTCTTGCTTTGGTCAACTGGCAATTTCTAGACTGGGAGTAAGCCACTCTGTATACCCTCTGAAAGAAGGGTGCTCAGTGCTTCTAGGTATGAGTGTCAGATGAATGGTCAAATTGGTTGAAATCTGGAAAGTGACAGGCCCAGGGTTCATGGCAAAGTAGTGGTAGGCAGGTTCAAAAAAAAATTCTGGAAAAAAAAAAGCATTTCTGAGTGTAGGGGGGCCCTAATGAAATGAAATGGTTTTCAAATTCTAAAAAAAAAAAAAAATCATCAAATCAACTCCTTTGTCTCTCAAAGGGTATTTTAGTGTATTTTTTGATCAAGTAATTTTGTTCCTTTTATAAGGAAGCTCAATTACCACTATCTGTCCTCTGGCAACAGCTTTTTTGAAAAAGAGTCAGTTTTAGATAATGTTAAAATTTAAGAGTTCACTTTCATCCCTTTTTTTCCTGATGTCTTTCTGCTTCAGTAAAATGAAACTTCTCTCCTTCCTTCCCTTCCCTTCCCTTTCTTTTGTTCCTTTCAAGTCAGTCAATAACCCTTTATTACGTGGCTATATACTAGACACTATGCTGATCTCTAGGAATACAAAGAAATGAAGAAAAGAAACACACCCTGATCCTTGCTCTCTAAGGAGCTCACATTCTCATAGGGGAGACAACATGCCAACAGTTTTGTATGTACTAGATAAATGACGAGTTAGTGGGATATAATGGCAGAGAAGGTATTAGCAGTTAGGAGAATCAGAAAAGGTTCCCCAGTCATCCCTTTCCTTCTCACCTTCCTTTGGGTTTCTTTCCAGTCTCTTTCTTCCTTTTCTTTTAGTTCCTTTAGTTTACTCTGTGTTTCTTTGGTTGATTAATTCAATTATCCTTCTCGATAAACCATCTATTTTATCAATATGCAGATTCTAGGCTGCTCAGTTCATAGGACAAACCCTCCTTTTTTGCATAGGCTAAAGTCCTGTGGAGGTATTAGAAGATTTGCCTGGGAGGAGCTTCTCCATTGCCTGACTGCCCTCCGCCTCGAAACACAGCTTGGACCCCTCCACTGAATATCATGGGACTTCCAGAAGTTTGCCCAGGAGTCACTGTAGCATCATTCTCAAGATTTATTTGCAGCAGGTAGACAGGTGGCTGTGCCTTTAATTTTTTCCTATTCTTTTATTCAGTGATGACAGAGAGGTAAAATGTGAGCTTAAAAAATAGAAAATCACCCAAGTCCAGAGAAGGCTGCAGTCAGAAGAAGCAGCAGACTTCCTTCCTGTAGAAATATAGCTAAATATAGAATCTAAATGCAGGAAATACAATATTAAGGAGACAACATTATCTTTCCTTGAAATTCTAAATGTTTTCCTCTTAATGGTCAAAGCGAAATCATAAACTAGCAGTCTGGAACCTAATCAGTGGTAACTATTTGATAGGATGTTCAGGATACCTTCCCTCAGGGTTGTGTAGAATAAAAACTGTATGGCTACTACTTTTGTATATACTGGATTTGAAATGGGTAGCTTCCTGCTACTTTGACTCAGTCGCTGGTTCTGTATAACAGATTTTGATGAGTTCTTGAGCTAAGGAGATGAATTCTTGCTTGGCCCAATAGAGAATAAGACTGGTGTCTTATGGGGTTCCTATATGTGTAAATTCTTTTAAATTTTCAGACTGAAAATCTTTGTCAAACAGAGGAAAGATAACCCTTGGACCTTTCCGTTTGGTTCCAAATATAAAATGTCCATTTTACTTAGCAGGTATAGGTTGGAGTTCTTGAGTTTGGAGAGATTATGCTTTAAGAACATTTTGTCTGAAGACTTCCTCATGGGCTACTTTGGTGGAAACAATAGAGAAGAAACAACAGATCAGCTGAACTCTTCGAAGAGCCCTTTAAATGACGATTCCATAATCAAAGACCTGGGTTTAATGGAAACGAGTAATTTGACAAGAGTCTTTATAGATTTTATCTCACTCGACCTTCACAACAACACTATGAACTAGGTGCTATTATTATCACCGTTTTACAGCTGATAAAATTGAGGCAAATAAAAGTTAGGTGCCTTGTCCAGAGCCACACAGAATCTGAGGTAGGATTTGATCAGTTTGTTTATTGTGCCATATAGCCTTTCTAATCCCTCTTCTCAGGTGACTAGAGTAAGCCCTGCAACCTATTTAGACTCCCCCCACCCCACTTTTTCATCTATAAAAACAAGGTCTTTAGTTCCTGCCCTGCCCACCTTGCAGTGGGACAATTGGGTCTCTAGATTTAGAACTGGAAAGGACCTTGGAAACCGCATAACTCAAATCTTTCATTTTAAAGCTGAGGCAACTGAGGCTCAAGAGGATGAAAACGACTTGCTAAAGTTGACATAGCTATTGTGTGAGAGCCAAAATTGGAACCCAGATCTTTTTGTTTTAAACTTCAGTGTTTTCCTACTGCTCAATGGATATTTGGTTCAAGATAGTGTTCTTAATAACCTTCCCAGCATCATTTATTTATAAGTAGAAGGGACTTCAGAGGCAGCAGGCATAATCCCTCATTTTACTAATGAGGATTCTGAAAACCAAGGAAGTTAAGTGACTTGACCAGGGTCACACAATTGGCTATGTCAGGAGTAGAATTGGAATTTCTCTGTATAGTGCCACAAAGGGCTTCATATATCCTCAAATCCAATACAATATAAGGTTGGCTATTCTGATGATGTCTGGCTAAGAGGCTGTATGGTAAAGTGAATGCGGAGTCGGCCTTGGTTGTGGAGACCCGGGGTCAAGGTCTGTCTCTGACATACACGGGCTGTATGACTTAACCTCTCAGCAGCCCGAGGCAGGTCTCAAAGACTACCATTGTCAAACAGTCATACCTCTGCATTGGGAGATGGTATTTTAGCACTGGGAGTTGTCTGCACAGATGAAATCATCGGTTTGGATCAAAAGGATTTACTGAGGCTAGAGCTTGTGCAGTGACTTCTTTGGAAAATGTCAAATCCCAAATTCATCAAGTCAATCCTGTAGCATCCCACATCTAAGTCTTAAAAATGAGAGAATTTATTCCTCTAGTCTTTTTTTTTTTAAAGTTGCATATGTGAACACAAGAGTCTTATAATAAGCCAGTCATATGTCATTATCATAGTTTTATGGGTGAGCAAACAGATTCAGAGAAACTATGACTTTCTTATGGATATACAAAAGATAAATAGTAATGGAATGGAGGACACTGATCAATGATATCCTCCTCTAAAGCTGCAAGGGTGTTAAACATAGGTCTTATTATTTTGGTTTGGTGATTTTTCCAGACTATATCACATCACAACATTATTTGAAACCCAGAACTATAATTAGATTACAACATTCTAAAGATAAATTCCATGTAAATTCTGCTATGTAATTTGTTGTTGTGGTGGTTCAGCTGTGTCCTACTCTTTTTTGCCTCCATTTTGGGTTTTCTTGGCAGAGATATTAGAGTGAGATATTAGATATTAGAGACATTTCCTTTTCCAGATTATTCTATAGTCAAGGAAACTGAGACAAACAGGGATAAATAACTTGCCTATAGTCACACAGTTAGTGTCTGAGGCCAGATTTGAACTCAGGAAGATGAGTCTTCCTGACTCCAGGTCCAGAATTCTATTCACTAAGCCATCCAAGCTGCCCTATCCTATATTAAGCCAAGTCTGTGAAATTGTAGAGGCTACAAACAGGACCTCATATGTGCTTCTTGTTTTAATGGAATTCAAACACACATGCATTTGGATTTATAGATCATGGGATTTAGAACAGGAAGGGAGCTTAGTAATCATTTAGTCTAACACTCCCATTTAATAGATGAGGAAACTGAGTCTCAGAGAGGTAAAGTGGTCATGTAAGGTTATATGATAGAAGATTCAGTACATCATCTTAGGCCTGTTATTTTCAAATTGGAGCTTAGAGTACTTATTCTTTTTCTGCCATTTAAATTGATCTTTTAGGATTTAGTCAACTGTCACAGACATTGTTCTTCCTACAAATGTTATAAAGATGTGAACTGGAAAATCCAATTGAAGAAAGGATGTTCTTTCTTTTTAGTTCCTACCACTACCCCCATTTTAAAACCAAGATATAATTAGACATTAATTTCCATAAAACTTTTTATTTTCCTTTTTTCTTTTTTTGGCAAGGCAATGGGGTTATTAAGTGACTTGTTCAAGGTCACATGGCTAAGGAAATATTAAGTGTCTGAATCTTCCTGACTCGAGGGCCGGTGCTCTATCCACTGTGCCACATGGCTCCCCCCCAAAACTTTGTATTTTCAAAGTAATTTCATTTATCTCATCTTATTTGATTCCCATGACAATTCTGGGGGGGAAGATGGAGAATAAGCATTTAATTTGCTTTTTATTGTTTTTTCCCCATTTTATATTATTGTAATTATATTATTATTTAATTTTTTCCTTGATCAGATCATCTGTCTTCTCATGTTTCTCTAGAGTATGATAATCTTCCATTATATTATTGTGACCCAATTCATTCATTTGTTTTCCATTCAATGAAACCCTTCTAGTGGAATCACCCTTCAGCATCCTTATAATAATGTAATTTGGCCTAAATGGCCTCCCTTCCAATTCTGAGAGTCTGGGACTCGGATCTTGTGAAGGGCCAGAAGGATTGAGTAAATGCAATGAGTTAGTGATAGTGGTGAAGTTATCAAAGGTCATGTAAGTAAAGAATCCTGTTAGGGATTTCATTGGTATGGGACTTGGTGCTCCTAAAAGATGAAATGTCTCCTTCCAATGCTGATGAACATTGATCGTCTGAAAGAGCTGCCTAAAACATTGAGAAAAACATGTCTTGCTTCTAGAATCCCATAGCCACTTTGCATCAAAGACAGGATTTGAACCCTGGTCACTACAATATACTGCACTTCCTCTGTAAGGAAAAAAGCAACTTAATTTAGGTTAAAAAATTTTTTTTTCTTAGAGTTAGAATTAGAAAATGATGCATTTGTTTTTTAGGTAGGGGAAAAAGGCACTGGCAGTTATATGGTGCAGTGGATAGTGTACTAGACTAGAAATTAGGAAAACTTGAGTTCAAATCTGTTTACAAACATTTACTAGCTAGGTAGTTTGGTCAAGTCACTTAGAACTTAACTGCCTTGGTTTCCTGGTCTGTAAAATAATGATAATGATAATGATAATAATAATAATAATACTAATACTACCACTGCTAATGATAATCCCATCTTCCAGGGTTGTTGAGAGGATTAAATGAAATAATATTTGCAAAATACTTGGCAAACATAAAAGTTGTACATAAATACTAGCTTAAAAAGCCAAATAAAGTTTTATTCCATCAGTGTAACAATAGCTAGAATGAATTATGATAGTTACAATCACTTCATGATCAGTTCTCCGTGACACTTCATTATTAGAAGGCAATCAAACGTCAAGTATGGTCTTTGAGTCTTCTGGAAGAGATACCAATGAAGGAAATGTAGTTTTGTTCCAGTACTATAAATACTACAATGAAATTCTCATTGTGGAGTAGCAAGGATAAAAATTAGATCTGATGGCATTCTCCCTCCTCTGGAATAATAATGGTGGAAGGGTTGGGTGCTAGTAGGAACAATGACCCTCAGGTAAAAATACTTTGAGAGTTTGGAGGTTTGGAAATCCACAGCAGATCTGGAGGTTTGCAGTGACCTTGTAAAAAGATGAAGTGTTTGCCATAATTCCATGTTCTTAACTTGTATTACAAATGGTGCTGGGAATGGAGTAAAGACTTCCATTTTGATGTTTTAGAAACACCTCCTAAATTAGAATTTGAACAACTTGGGATTTCTAGTCAGTTCTGTCTCAAAGATGCTTCTCTTTCAGATCATCTGAATTTCAAGCCCTTGAACCACTGCAGCATTGACATCTTGTCTCTGTTTCTTGCCTTTCACAAGAAAACAAAGATATGTGGAGGGGAAATATTCCTGACTTTCTTGGGCACTGAAAGGAATATTAAACCACTGATAATGGTTTCTTCTTGAAGCTTGGTGCTCCTAAAAGATGAAATGTCTCCTTCCAATGCTGATGAACATTGATCGTCTGAAAGAGCTGCCTAAAACATTGAGAAAAACATGTCTTGCTTCTAGAATCTTCTTGAAGCTAGTCCAGGTAGATGTTGGTATAGGTAGGACAGGAAAGGGTCTTATCAACTCATTTCCTATATATGAAATTGGACTTTCAAAGCAGGCAAGAAAATAAAGGGGGGCAGAAAAGTGAATATCAATTGTATCAATAGCTAAACAGATTTAACATCCTATTGAAGTCCTTTAAGGTCAGAAACAAATAATTGCTAATAGGCGGATAGAATGGAATGTCCCATATCATTCCTTTAAGACTTGCTTTGTAGAAGATGAGTGCTCTATTAGTGGGATTAGAGGCCATATCAATGAGTACAAAACAAAATGGATTAGGAGGGAGATTGTACTCATTTATGCTTAAAAAATTTCAGCTCTTAGTATTGGTTGTTTTTGGCAATCTTGATTAGAATCTTTTCTGAACCCTTGTGAAGGTTTTGTAAGCCTAGTCGATGCCACATTCAAGAAGGATGTTTGCTCACTAGAGGGCAGCATTTGACTAATTGTCTAAGGAAAAAAAAAATTTCCCCCCTCATAGAGATAGGGTCCATGTAGGTGGTTTGAGAAAAGGGTTTTTGCAGCCTTCTAGGATTTCTAATTGTCTTCATTGGACCAAGCCTCAATTTAATTTAATAAACCATGGAAAAGAATTTTAGGAATTGGTTCTACTTATAAATATGAGTTATTTGAAGTTATTTTATGAGTTAAACTATTTTAGCTATTGTTACAAGTATATGGAAATCTAGCTTACTCTTTTATTATTGGAACTTAATAAAATAAAAATAAAGTCAGTGGTCTATTAGCAATTCCTTCTTCATGCAACCATGTGCAAGTTACTTAACCTCCTCAGTGCGCTAGGCAACTCTCCAAGACTCCACATTGCAGAGAAAATACCAAACAGAATTGGTAGAGGGAATTTCCTCACCTAGGATTTCCGAGACCAATGGAACCTTTGGTCTCCTTGCTATCCCTATGATGACTATATAGGCTCCATGGTTGAGTTTAATCACTGATTTGTTCCATGGCTTACCTTTTAACCAGTCCTCAAGAATAGTTGTGGAAATCTCATCCCCCCCCCCCCCCCCCCCAGCTATGACCATAACCAGAGGAGACAAGAAATAGGCAATGTTTCCTACTGGAAGCACGCTGCAAACCTAGGAATGTTTTCCAGAAACAATGGAGGATTTGTATACCCTGGTTATGGCTCCCAATGTTTAATTGGGATGTTCAAGAACCAGATATATAATCAATATCCATGATTTTCTAGGGCAAGAGATGTGCTGGTTTTCCATCATCATTCTTTCAAAACTTGGAGGGAAAAAAATCCCTTCTCTTTTTTGTTATTGTCATCAAATTGGATAAAGGTGTGTGTGTGTGTGTGTGTGTGTGTGTGTGTGTGTGTGTGTGTGTGTGTGTGTGTGTGTACCAGTAGAATGGCCAATGAAATTATCAAAAGAAAAAAATGTGTTTTTTCCAATGACCTTTCCTTTTTTGTATCTTTTTGGCTAAAACAAAATATTTCAAAGACTCTTAAGGGAGTATAACTATCCTACTTGAATGAGTAAAGGGATGAAAAAAACCTCATATTAAGGGCTTAATATATGCAAAACACCAGGGAAACAAATAGAAAAGTGACCATATGGTATCAAGGAGTCATAGGCTCCACATTCTATTGGGGGAAAGTGTGTGTGTGTGTGTGTGTGTGTGTGTGTGTGTGTGTGTGTGTGTGTGTGTGTGTGTGTGAGAGAGAGAGAGAGAGAGAGACAGTGACAGACATACACACAGACAGATAGAGACAGAGAGGTTAGTATTGTACAGTGGATAGAAAACTGGTCTTAATGTCAGATGAATATGGGCTCTAGACCTACCTTTGACTGATTCTAGGTGTATGACTGTAGCCAAGTCACTTAACCTCTCAGTGTCCCAGGAAACTTCTAATACTGGAAATCACTGAGAAGGTGCTGATCAGTCTTGGCAGAATGAACTCCCTTTCATGCTAATGTAATTGCATACCTGGTTTGAAAAAAAAGAGAAAAATTCAACTTGTCCTTACAGAAGAAATAGGAGAAGACATTCCTTCTGGTCTCTTTGGCAGAAGTATGGTATGGAAGCATCAGCATTGTATACAATATGCATTTTTTAATGTATTGGCTGTGTTGATCTTTTTCTCTTCTTTTTCTTCTTCTTCTTCCTCTTCTAAAAACATTTATATAAGGGATAGCTCTCTGGAAGGGGAAGGGGAGAGATATAGGAAAACCAAAATGGTATGAAAACAAAATGTAAAAAATTATTTTAAAAAGTATATAGCATATATAAAATGTTTATTTTATATTATATTGTATAGTATCCTATTATATTAATTATATATATTATATTATGTTATATTATGCTATATATGAATCATGTTATATTATACTACTCATGTATCGAGGGCTCCACAACTGAGGTAGGGTCTATAGATGAATATATAGAAACAGAATTCAGGATTCTCTTGAACCATTGTGTGGAGCTGGGGTCTGGTGAGAATTGGCCCTCAGTAAGATTAGGGCTTTTTCTACTCTTCACTTTCTAGTTCCTGATAGAAATCTCTGCCTCCTTTAAGCCTGCAGAAAAAGGAGAGTGCTTCTGTTGGCTAAGTCTGATTAGGTACAATGTGAACATTTCATTCTATGCCCTACCATTAATGCAGTCTCTTCTCCTACTGCATTAGGAGCCATTTCCTCTGTGATTCTCCTTTTCTTTCACCACTGAAAAGTCAAAGGAAGCAGGGACAGACAGTGGGCAGAAAAGAAATCCCTTTTCTAGGTTAGGTTTACATGTATTTAAGTAACTTTTCTAGGAATATCATTTAAAAAAGGACAGTTGCAATGAATTCCCCAGTGTGGACCTTGGCATAGGGGACCTGGGTTTGAATCCTGTCCTAAATGTTTACTAGCTGTATGACCCTGGACAAGTCACTTCACCTTTTAAAATACTCAAATGTTTTCATCTGAACTAGCCTTTCTTACTCCTAGGCAACTTCCCAAGACAACATGTTAAAGATGGGCTATGGTCCTCATCGGCAGAGGAAGTTTCAACCAACCAATCAGTGAACATTTATTAAGTGCTTACTATGTTCCAGGAGTGAAGCTAGGTGGTAAAGTAGGTAGAGTGTCAGACCTAGAGTCAAGAAGACCTGAGTTCAAATCCCACCTCACACATTCATTAGCTGTGTGACCCTGGACAAGTCACTTAGCCCTGTTTGCCTCAGTTTCCTCATCTTTGTAATGAGATGAAGAAGGAAATGGAATTAAATCATTTAAATATCAACAGTTTCTTAACTCCTCTGGCCTTGAGATGTTAACTGATTTGCCCCAGGACATATTGGCAGAATGGGACTTAAATTTAGATCATTTTGACTTGGAGGTTGGTTTTCTAACTCCTATACTGTGCTTCTTTGATAAAATTTTAAAGACTTCCTGTAAGATAAAAATTCTTACCCTTTTTTTTATTCTTTCTGGGATTCCTTTACCAATCTGGTGAAGCCCATGAACCATTTCTCAGAATTTTGTTTTTAGATATATGAAATAAAATACATAGCTATGCAAATGAAACAATTATAGCAAAATTAAATTATCCAAATATTTTTAAATGTTCACTTCACTCTAGAAGCTCACTCACTCAAAGCAGCTGTTCTCCAAGAGTATCATGAAGGAAGGATGCACTATTCTGACAGAGTATGTTCTCAGGGAGCATAGAGCACTAGCCCTGGAGTCAAGAGAACCTGGGTTCAAATCTGGCCTCAGACACTTAATAATTCCCTAATTGTATGACCTTGGGCAAGTCACTTAATTCCATTGCCTTGAAACCAAACAAAAAAGAAGTAGGTTCTCAAATGAGAATTTCAATATGGAAAAGAACACTTCCTGCACTCCCCTGCCCATAACTTTGGTTGAAATTATTATGCAATGCATGATTGGCCACTTCTGATAAGACCTACTAAGTGATCTTTACCACAGCCAAGTCCATAATTCCTAGCACTGAGAGAGACTCAAGATAAAAGCACAAGATAAAAGCCTGAATGGTATAATGCCAGTAATTGTCAACAGATGCCATCTCTTTTAATGGAGCATGTGTTCCTCATTTGGCACTGCTGAATACCGGGAGGACCTTCTTGCAAATGAGATGTTCTTTGCTGTGTTCACTGGGCTTTCTTTCTAAACCTATCCTTGGTTACTCTCCATGTCCTGTTTTGATGTTGGCATGTCACCTTTGGATTGGGCACATTGCCACGCTAACAGATGGTCAGGAGATTCAACATGCCAGGGAACCATTAAGCTTCATCAGTGAGAGTAATAGGGGCAACATTTCTATCTGCAAATGTGGAACTCTAGCCATCTCTTCTGGGGAAGAGCCTAGATGGAGGTCTTCATCCCGACCCAGGCACATGCACTTCCTGGTGCCCAAACATGCGCCACTGATCAGATCCTCTCTCAAAAATGATGTTTTTTGGGCAACATAGCTGAAGGGGATGTTGATAAGCTGGAACAGATCCAGAGAAAGGAAACGCAGGTGATGGGGGGGGATGGAGGGACTCATGTCTCTGTCTTGTGATGATCAGTTGAGTCTCAGGATTTTTAGTCTAGAGAAGACATAGGACAAATAAGAGAGTTGTCTTCAAGTACTCGAGGGTCTATCATGTGGCTAATGAATCAGACTGATTCTTCTGGACTGTACATAATACAACCAGGAGAAGTGGACAGAACGGTAAAAAGGCAAATTTCAGTTTAATGAAAGGGAAAAACTGCCTAGGAATTAGAACTCTCTGAAAGATCGGCCAGCTTTGAGAGGCCATGGGCTCCCCCTCCTTGGAAGTCTTCGAGGATTAGATGATTACTTCTTGAGTATGTGGCAGCAGTGGGCATCCCTTTTCTGGTAAGGATGGTCCTAAGAATGGCTACCAAGGCCATGATTGTTGGAAGAATGAGAGGGGCAGATGAATATCCTCTTGAATCCGGATGGCTAGCAAATTACTTTCCCTATAGCATCATTTTGAAGAAGGTAGCACATATACTATTATTCCCATTTTACAGATGAGGGTCAGCAAGATTATAGATTGCTAAAGCTAGTAAGTTGGATTTAAACCTAGCACTTTCTATTCTATGCACATTCACCCCTCTCAAGCATACTCTTGTCCTTTTTGACTATATTGTTGAATGATGGAGTTGATTTGAAAATAGATTTGGGGGTGGCTAGGTGGCACAGTGGATAGAGCACCAGTCCTAGAGTCAGGAGTATCTGAGTTCAAATCCAGACTCAGACACTTAATAATTATCTAACTGTGTGGCCTTGGGCAAGCCACTTAAGCCCATTGCCTAGCAAAAACTAAAAACTAAAAAAAAAATATAGATTTGAATTTTCCCTCATATTTACTAATAGTTAATTCCCTTTTCTGGACCTCAACTTATTTATATGAAAAAAGGGAATCATAATAACATGGACCTCCCAGGGCTATGTTAAATATGATAACATATGTATTTTTCAAACCTTAGATGGAAGACTTTTCTTCTGTCAAGGTGGAATCTGCCTTCTTATAATTTCTCTAACTTCACCATTCCATCTGGTGCCAACCTAAATCTCTCTTGTCTCTCAAACTGAACATCATATGGCATGATTTCTAATGTTCTCAGCTTCCTTGGCCACATTCCTCTGATTGTTGGCCATCATTACAGCCTCCTTCCTAACATGTGATGCCCAGAATTGGATGTGAAAATCTAGATAATCCATGATATTAGGGAAACACTGTGGTCTAGTGAATGAAGCACTGGACTTGGAGTCAGAAAGATCTGGATTTGAGTCTAGCTTCAATCTGGCAATGTGACTGAGTTAATTACTTAACCTCTCTGAGCCTCAATCTCTTCATCTGTAAAATGAGGTGGTTGGATTAGATGGCATCCAAGGTCCCCTTCACCTCTAAGGATTAGGATCCAGATGGGGCACCTGCAGCCCAAGGATAGAAGGACAATATATGATGCTTCTCTAGCAGTGACTAGTCTGGGCCCCTCGGTTGTATGAGACTTCCAGCCATTGCCCCAGGGTTCTCTAGTACCTTTAGTTGGGGTTTGGGGTGATTGATCTCTCTGCCAATTGCTCCTGCTCTCACTGGATGTGTTCCCCCAGGTATAGAGAGTGGGTCCTTTGTACCCCAATTTCATTTAACCACTTAGCAATCAGATTAGCATTTTTTAAGGTTTTTTTTTTTTGCAAGGCAAATGGGGTTAAGTGGCTAGCCCAAGGCCACACAACTAGGTAATTATTAAGTGTCTGAGGTCAGATTTGAACTCAGGTACTCCTGACTCCAGGGCTGGTGCTCTATCCACTGCACCACCTAGCCACCCCTTAGATAAGCATTTTCAAAGGACTATTTACTTCATAAATATAATGGCAAATATATAAGCATATTCCATAATATCAGACATAGCCAGAGCTATTTCATACTCTGGGGAGGGAAGGCTTCACAGCTTAGCTCAGTTCCTACATAGAACAGAAGGTTCTATAGAATAGAATATTCACAGCTTTGCTCAATTACTATAAGAAAAAACAGTTCCAAATTTCAAGTCCAAAGTCTCACTTGGGCTTGAGTCTCAGACACCCTGGCTTCTCACAGCTTCTCTAAGCCTGGTTAGCTGCAATATCCAGTCTGGAATCCTGCCTCTATGCTCACTGTGGCTCAAACTCCTGGGTCCAGTTGGGGAGGGGGGATACTGCCTCTTGCCTAGAACTGAAAAGGATAAATAAAAATAGACCAAAGTGGAGAATTAGAACCGCAGTATCATTTCTTGGGACCCTAGGGCAAAGGGAAAGAGGAGAGGAAGGTAGCATAATCCTCTTTTCTGATTCAGTTCATGGCATCCATGCTATGAATGAACTCTGACCTTCACCCTTTCTGGAAGCTTCAGGAAAGAGGGAGATATTTCCAAACTGACAGTTGGAAAGATGCTCCAACTTTGCAGCCACTGTAAGGTGGTTCTTCCAGTCTGCATAGTAGGGAACTTAGGACATCTTCTCCCAGAAGCAGGGTGCCTCATGTTAGGTGAAATGGGCATGCTGCAAAGACTCCATTACACTTCTATTACTATAACCTCTGCTTGCAAAATAGTGCGACAGAAGGGTAAAATGAAAATAATCAGGATTCAAATAAAAAGGAGAGGGGAGTAGAGTGAAGGGGAAGGAACAATGGAGTCAGAGGACATGGGTGCAAATTCCATCTCTGCTACCAACTATCAATGTGACCTTGGTCAAATGATTTAACATCTTCACGCACTGATTTCTCCATCATTAAGACAAGGGGTTTGGACTCAATGGCCTCTAAGATTCAAATCTTGGATCTTATGAATAGTTATTGAATGAAATTGAATCAAAATGAGGCCCTACTGTCTTTTAGTGATAATAGAGGAAACAGATAAAGGAGAACAATGGACAGCAAAGAAGGTCACAGGTATCCTACTTTGAAAGCAGACTTTTCTTTGCTTGTGTGGTTCACTTTCTTCCTTTTTAAAAGGATTCCATTCAAAGAAGAAGTCCATGGCACCTCTGTGACTGGCAGGAGCTCAAAGGTCACACAGGAAGTTTTTTGTTCACCTGACCTTTGAATTCTACTTACCTGTCCCTACAATTAAGAAAATGGTTGCCTTTCTTTATCTCTAAATATTCTCTTCTAGCTTACCGGCAGAGAGAGACAGCTGGGAAGAGCAGATAAGTACAATGTTAGTTTTGAAGCCAGGAGGATCTGCATTTACATCTTACTAACTATGTGATCATGCCCAAAACCTCTTCATTTTTCTTATACTCAATTTCCTCATCTTTAAAATGAGCCTGCCCCTACTTGTGGCAACTCACTCATGGGGCTCAAATGGGATAATCTATAGCCTATGCTTTGGATATTTTAAAACCATATATAAATGACATCCATAAGCATTATTTTTTATTTTATTTTTAAGGTAATGGGGTTAAGTGACTTGCCCAAGGTCACAGCTAGGCAATTATTGTCTGAGACTAGATTTGAACTCAGGACCTCCAGACTTCAGGGCTGGTGCTCTATCCACTGTGCCACCTAGCTGTCCCATTTGTAAGCATTATTAATGTCATTTTCATGTCATGAGAGTATAGAGACATAATGCTGGGCTCACTTATTTGTGACAGACAGTGCCTTTGGCACACTATTGGTGCAATTAGAAAATCCTTAGCTATGCAAAGTTTACCTGGTATTGAAAGCTTAAAAGTTTTAAAAA
Source organism: Macrotis lagotis (assembly GCF_037893015.1). Classification (NCBI taxonomy): domain Eukaryota; kingdom Metazoa; phylum Chordata; class Mammalia; order Peramelemorphia; family Peramelidae; genus Macrotis; species Macrotis lagotis. The sequence goes on along the minus strand of NC_133659.1, from coordinate 37,946,203 downwards.
ATAGTGTTTCTGCTTTTTATAGATGTCTAGGTTAGGACATTGGTCCAAGCTCATTTACTTTCTGTTTTAGGGCTAATTTCTCCATGTTCTTACTCTTCCTATCCACCAACAAAGCATAACTTTGGTTATACACTTTGGACAGCAAAAAACTTCACTGTTTCCCTCTATATGGAAAAAGAAGATATTCCAGTCTATTGTCAAGTTTGATTTTAAGATATTCTAGCATATTATCAAGATATTTAAGATATTCCAGTATATTATCAAGTTTGATTTTAAACAAAACTGGACTGTGGCCTTCTGGAACTCATTTTTGAGAGGTATTGCACTTTTCCCTGATCAAGTGCTATCTAAATAATTAAATAGACAGGAATAATAATTATGTAGTGTCCAGGAATGATAATTCTGATAAATACAGATGCCCATAGAATGACACGGGAAACTATAACTTTCTGGCACTATTTGCTGCCTCATGGAGCATTTAGGACTTTGACCAATGGCTGACTCTGGTTTAGGGATGACAGGGGAATAGGGATAGAAAGGAATGAGAAGATCCCAAGATTCACTCATATGTTTTAAGTCTTCTTTAAAGAACAGGTCAAGAAGACAAGGTACCCTTATGTTAGGTGAGGACACAGATCTGATATTTAATATTCATGATGTTGTGGGTGTTGTGGCATTCCTGAATTCCATTGCTTGATCCCATGCGGAGAACTAGGACCAAAGGGGGAAAATTACAGGTTTTAGGAGGTAACTTTTCTGAGGCCCCGCATGCAATAGGGCATCTACATATAATGATTCGCATTTACAGGAAATATTTATTAAGAAGTAGAACTAAGGGGCGGCTAGGTGGTGTAGTGGATAAAGCACCGGCCTTGGAGTCAGGAGTACCTGGGTTCAAATCTGGTCTCAGACACTTAATAATTATTTAGCTGTGTGGCCTTGGGCAAGCCACTTAAGGCCATTTGCCTTGCAAAAAAAAAAAACCTAAAAAAAAAAGAAGTAGAACTAAAATAAAGGAAGAGTTCCTTATCACTGGAAGTCTTCAAACTAAGGATGATTGACCATTTATCAGACATGCAACAAAGGCGAGTTTCAAGTTTACAATTCACCAGGATGACTTCAAAGGTCTTTTCTAATGCCAAGAGTTTCTGATTCAGCTGGAAAAACCCTGAATGAACTCCTCTCTCCCTTTTCACCCAGTCTTTTCTCTTCCAAGATAAACACTCCTAGTGTCTCCAACAGATCTTCATATGGCATGACATCTAGTTCTATCACCATCCCACTATCTTCCTCTGATGCAGCTTGAGTTATCAAAATCACAGATCTCAGAGGTGAGAGAGACTTTAATGCCATCTGATCAACCTACATTTAAAAACATTTCCCTCTATAACATAGTCAATGAGTAGTTATCCAACCTTGGCTTGAATTGATCTACTGCCAGGATTGAATGTACACCGTGATCAATACTAGATTGAAAGTTCTTTGAGGACAGGAACTATGTCTTATTTATCTTTCCATTCTTTTCATTCATTCAAAAAAGCATTTATTTATCTTCTATAATGTGCTAGCCATTCTGCTATTTGCTAAAGATACTAAGATAAAAGCAGTGTACCTGCATGGAAACAGCATATACACAGATAAATAAATGCAACATCTAAAGCAGATACAAAACAATTTTGGTATGTTCATGGGCATGTGTATTTGTGTTTGTGAGTATTTGTGTATATGTGTGGTATGTAAGGGACTAGGGAGTGAGTACTAATAAATCTAGATGATCTCAAAATACCTAGAGTCAGAAGAGTCATCTAATTTGGGCCTTCAAGAAAGCTAGGAATTTTACATGACAGCAGTAGGGGTATGGACACCAAGATGAGGGAAGGTGTGGGGGTGCTTTAGTTAACTAAGGTCACCTGAAGCCAATGAGTGAGCCACAATGGATGCTCAACATCATCAAATCTAGAAATCAAGCTGCATATTTGTAAGATAAAATGATTATAAGTGAAGTTGAGATCTTAAGAGACTTAGAGGAGAAATCAGATAATTACCATACTGGTTAAGACCTCTTTAGATAGGACATCAAAACCTAAGAGAGAACCGGGGGGTAGCTAGTGGCACAGTGGGTAGAGTGCCAGCCCTTGAGTCAGGAGGACCTGACTTCAAATCTGACCTCAGACACTTAATAACTGCCTAACTGTGTGACCTTGGGCAAGTCACTTAACCCCATTTTCTTAAATTAAAAAAGAGAGAACCAGAGACTAAAATAGGATTAAGTTCTAGATTCATTGAGCAAACATTTTTAAAGCTCTTTCTGTGGGCATACATAGCCACTTTTCTCATGGAGCTTGTAGTCTGGGGAGATGGAGGTTGGGAATAAAGACAAGACACAGTTATTCATTTCCTGTAGGCAAAATATTCCGAAGTATGAGAAGTGTTCAATACTATTCTTCCTGGTAAGTTGATACTTCATGATAACAGAAAAAAAATTGAGCAACACCTCCACTGCAAATGTTCAGATGGACTGTTTCTGTCTGGCCCCATGGTAGAGCCTTTTGAGCTCATATTGGTCTGATCAGCCACAGGCCGTCACACTGTACCTTGATCCTGACAAAGTCATGTCATTTTGTTCCTCTTTGAGATCAAAGGACAATAACCAACAGCCAACAGAAAACAGTTTCTTACATTTCACCTTGTCTCTGCATTGTCATCTCAATATTCATGTCTTCTGGTCAGCCAAGGTAGGACTTAGGCTTCTCCTTTGGTCAGTAGTTGGTTTCTCCAATGTTGAAACATCCTCTGTTGCTACCAGTTTCATCTGATAGACTAGACTTCTTAATTTCACAAAGTTTCCTTGTCCATCCAGAAATGAATAATCATCCGTCTACTTAGCAAAAAGATGACTGGTTCATCTCTCCTGGCTTCTGAAATGAGTTTTAATATTCATTATTTTTTCATGCCACCGTACAAGAATTTATTAGGCATTTACTATGGGGGGGGAGTTAGGTAGAGCTAGCTAGGAAGCTAGGAAGATATGAGTGCCAGGCCTGGAGTCAGAAAGATTCATTGTCCTGATTTTAAATATGACCTCAGATACTTATTAGCTGTGTGATCCTGGGTAAGTCACTTAACACTATTTGTCTCAGTTTCTTCATCTGTAAAATGATCTGGAGAAGGAAATGGCAAAATATTCCAGTGTCTCTGGCAAGAAAACCCCCAAATGAGTTCATGAGTAGTCAGACATGACTGAAAATAATTGAACAAAAATAGCAGCCGCCGCAACAACACAAGTACAAATTATGTGGATACAAAGATGGTGAAACATGGACCCTGCCCTAAAGGGCCCCACATTTTAAAGGTGACAAGTAGAATTTATATAGCCAGAACTTTAAGGTTTCCAAAGTTCTTTACTTATATTAGGGTCTTTGATTCTCACAATTCTGCAGGCCAGGTGCCATTATTCCCATTCTACAGGCAAGGAAACTGAAACTAAGAAAAGTGACTTGTCTAGGGTCACAGTAATAGGAGATTGAAGCAGGATTTTAACTCAGTTCTTTCTGAATTCCAGTCCAGGGCTAAATTTGTGTTCCACCTAACTTTCTGGGCCTGAGAAATCTTGAGAATGATCGAAACACACACTAAGGGAATCTATGATGAAGATAGTGAATGAAAATGGAAGAGGGTTTCACAAATGATCTTTACATAATTGACTGAAAGGTACAGAGAACATGGGACCTAATTGGAGCAAAATGAGGCTTTAAAAGATTCTCTTCTATTATAATCTTCCCCATGTATATCTATCAAAGTCATGCAAATTTCCTCAGAGATAGAGCGACAGAAAATTTTTTTTGATGACCCTCTGATCATTAACATCAAGTGAGGTGTAAACAGGGGAGATGCATGCTTACCAAAGATGTTTGCCACTGTCATAAAGGAGGTCCAACAGAGAATGCAAGTTCAAAAGAAATTCCCCATAGATAGTAAAATCCTTTGGTTGCTTCTGTTTGTTGATGGCTCTGTTTGTTGATTACATTAATTCTCAAAATCTCATAGAGCCTCCTAATTTGAATCTATAATTATGCAAAAGAGCATAGACTAACAACTTACAAAGGAAAAGCTTAATAAATGAAGACTGTGTGGTTTCCAGGAAACATAGTTGTATAGACAGTCCAGAGAGCTGGTCTATTGGCACATATGACTTTCAACAGAGCCTGAAAATGAATGATGAACCAAGCCCAGAAATAAATGGAAAAAAAAAAAACCAACCCAGCAGTCTGGATGGCATATGGGAAAATGTGCTGGGCTTTTTATGACCCTAAACTTCTCCTTGAAACAAAGGTCCATCTTTTAAATATCAATATTCATCTACTAATGCTATCTGATTAAAAATCATGGGATACTGTGGACTTCAAAGAATTTAAATAGTGGGTCACCCAAAGGGAATGGTGAGCTACATTGTAGATTTGGACAGGCTATAGCATATGACTTATTAATTACACAAGGGAAGTGCCATTTTGGACATCAATTGAGAGATATGTGATTGGAAAGGAAGTGGTCTGGTCATGTAGGGAGAGGAAGAGATGAATCAATTAGGCTCCTTTGCTATCTATGAAATATTCAGAGATATCAAGGAAAATCTCCAGCCCTTTGAGTAGGCTTATAGAAGAAATGAATGAGTGGATGAGAAAGCAAGGAAGGGTTGTGATTTGCATGGATTGAAGTAGTTACCACATTAATGAGATGACAAATTCAACAAAGTTTAAATAGGTAAGAATTTAAAAGGTGGGAGTAAGGAAGGCATTCTAGACATGGTGATCAGGTGAACAAAAATAGGATTCTGAGGAATTGTCAGGGTATAGTCAAGCTTTAGAGATCTATCTATCTTTCTATCTATCATCTATCTATCATATCTATCTTCTATCATCTATCTATCCATCTATCATCTATCATCTCCATCTATCTAATCTATCTAATCTATCTATCTATCTCTCTATCTATCTATCTATCTATCTATCTATCTATCTATCTATGTACAGACCAAAGTGGTATGACATAGGACTGCAAAAGTAAAGTGGTACCAACTTGTGGAGTCCCTTGAATGTTAAGACAAAAAAAAATAATTCTCTCTGTAGGAAGGGGAATGGAGTAGCTAACCTGAAGATCTATCTCTAACCCTAAGATATTCTCAGACTTTATAATTCCAGAAATCTCTAACCTCAGAAATATCAACAGCACATCACCTTAAGTCCCACAGAGATGGAGTGACATGCAAGGATCTCCTTTTGTGAATAGTTACTGAAGAGCCCTTCTCCATAGGACTTTCACTCTCTCTCCCTCTAACCTGATTGTTTGAGCGCTTCCTAACATACCTGAGTTCCCTTGGGGAAGGCGGTTTCCTGTCATCAGTCTATTGCTTCTCGAAGATTTTCCAGGATTTAAATGTAATCCCCAAGGGGTTGTTAAACACAGAGCATTAAGTGTGGCACCTGGAAGGAGGCGGTGAGATTGAAGTTTCCCCTGAGACAAGCAGTTTTTATTAAGGATTTCTTTCGTCCCAGAAAAGGAAAGAGAGAAAAAAAAAGATAAGGCCACCACTACAGTCTGATTCAATTTAATTCAACAAGCATCTATTAAGGACTTGTTATATCAAGCAAACACTGCTAGACAAGGAAGATATAACAATTCCAAGGAAAAATGGCTCCTGCTTGACCCCCCTTGCCAAGAATAAATAATACTAGGAGTACTGAGTAAAGACTTTGAGGTAGAACTGGGAACCTTAAATGAATAAAAACGTGTAATTATGATGCCATATTTTCCCTTATATCAATGAGATTGCACTGGGCAATATGGTAAGATTTAGACAAATGAAGGGAACTTACTACATTTTTCTTATCTAGACCTATAATTTCATTGCTGTAGGGACTTTTGGAAATGAAACTGCCTTTTTTAATGCAGATTAGCAACTATCTTGCATCTGAAATAGTTGTCTTGAAACATAAAGTTTAAGAGTCATTATGAGGTAGAGGTAGAATTTGAACCCAGCTCTTTTTGACTCTGAGGCCTGTTCTTTATTCTCTAGGCAATGTTTTCTCTCATACTTTATACAGCAGGTTGCAAATGTGGAACTCATAGGGAGATCAGTTCTTGTTACAGCTTTGTGAATAAGTGAGCATTCACTATATGGTGATTTGTTTTTCAAATATCCCAGGTCTGTTAGGATGGAACAGTGGATAAAGTCAGGAGTCAGGAGAATGGGAGTTTAAAGCCAGTCTCAGACACTTGACTCTTACTAGTTGTGTGATCTTGGGTAAGTCATTTAACCATGCTTGCCTCGCATCCAGGGCCATCTCCAGTCATATCTGCCCACTGGACCCAGATGCCTCTGGAGGAGAAAGTGAGGCTGGTGATATGGCACTGCACCCCCTCACTCAAATCCAATTCATGTGCTTGTCATGCTATCATCACCCTGATATTGTGGTCTTCTTCAAAAATGAAGGACAAGCATTATTATGATGATGATTATCATTATTATTAGTTAAGATGAAGAATAGGAGTAAGCAATACAATTCAGTTATCATTTATAACTATTCCACAAAGATCTAGAAAATATAGCAGACTGTATAATTTGGCAAATCAAAGAAAAAAATATAGTGAGTTATTTTTCAGTCCAGGTTGTCATAAGGAGACAGAGAGGTCTGTATATGTCATAGATGGGGTTGAGCTCAGAATGTAACCCTCAACAAATTCCAGCTTGCAAAGGATGAGGCCTACTGCTGTGCTCTGGACTAGAAAAGATCACAAATCTGTCCGAGGAGTCTGCCACTATGAAGGAGGAGTAACAACTACTAAATAGTAGCTGTAGTTTATTCCCATAGCCAGTGTGGTTTGAGGATAGGACCTTTGTAAAGAGTGGTTGTGGACCTGAAGTTCTGCATCGGGCAAGAAGCAGGAAAAGAAACTGGCAGAAGAAATGGAGGTTTTCCATGTCTAGCTCTCTATCCCAGTTTGAAACCTGTAGCAGAATGGGAAGATGAGACCAGAGTGAAGTCCATAGTTTTATCACTTTGTTTATTATTTTATTTATTTATTTGGTTTTTGCAAGACAATGAGGTTAAGTGACTTGTCTAAGGTCACACAGTTAGGTCACATTTGAACTCAGGTCCCCCTGACTCCAGGTCCGGTGCTCTATCCACTGTGCCACCTAGCTGTCTCAGGAGATTCCCAGCTGACTGATGATGGCTACTTGACTCAGATATATCAAATTTGTTCATCTGGGACAAGTCAGGAGTTATGTTGTTTAGATCCAAAACAGATCAAGAATTTTCAGAACTAAGATCTTTTCACTCTGGTTCAGACTGCTTTGAATACACTAAAAACTTGCCTGAGTGTTCCCTGAGATCTTTGAATACTACAATATTCAATACTTTGAATAAGCAGCAGGAGATTCTAAGAGGACAAAAACAGGAACAAGCAGGGCCCAGAAACTGAAAAAGACTGGCCCTAAAGCAAAGTCCAAATTTGGAAAGTAAAACTGGAAGAATGAGCAAAGAAACAAACAAAAAGAATTCTACCATAAAGAACTATTATGGTGACAGGAACAATTAAACTACAAACCCAGAAGGAGAGAATGACTCACAAAAATATATATACAAAGTCTCAAAGAAAAACGTAGTTTAGGCCCAAGTTCAACTAGAATTTTTTTTATGTTTTTGCAAGGCAAATGGGGCTAAGTGGCCTGCCCAAGGCCACACAGCTTGGTAATTATTAAGTGTCTGAGGCCAGATTTTGAACCCAGGTACTCCTGACTCCAGGGCCGGTGCTCTATTTACTGAGCCACCTAGCTGCCCCTCAACTAGAATTCTTGAGAAAATGAAGCAATGAACAAGGGTTTTAAAATTTTTTTTTAGTGATTCTATAAAAGAACTGAGAGTGCTAGAGGAAACAATAGTTAGCATTTATAAAGTTTACTAAGGTTTGCAAAGTATTTTACTTATTTATTTTTCTTTTTTTAGAAACATTTTATTTATTTTGAGTTTTACAATCCCCCCCATTCTTGCTTCCCTCCCCACTCCCCACAGAAGACATTCTGTTAGTCTTTACATTGTCTCCATGGTATACATTGATCCAAATTGAATGTGATGAGAGAGAAATCATATCCTTCAGAAAGAAAAATAAAGTATAAGAGATAGCAAAATTACATAATAACGGTTTTTTTTCTAATATGAAGGTAATAGTCCTTGGTCTTTGTTCAAACTCCACAGTTCTTTCTCTCGATACAGATGGTATTCTCCATCATAGATAGCCCCAAATTGTCCCTGGTTGTTGCACTGATGGAGTGAGCAAGTCCATCAAGGTTGAACATCACCCCCATGTGCAAAATTCTTTAAAAACATCTTATTTTATCACTGGGAACCATGTTCTTGATGAGGAAACAGGCTGACAGAGCATAAGTGACTTTTGCCCAGGATCTCATAGTGGCTAAGTGTCTGTATTACAAACTAAGGTCTTCCTGACTCCAGTCCCAGCATGCTATTCACTGTTCTACTTAGCTGTCTCATCAAAAAATGAGAACTATATAAGGAAATTGGAGAGATAATTAGCAGCTTGATATAAGAGATGGAAAAATCTTATCCAAGCATTAGATTTCTTGAGTATTAAAAGGGACCAAGTTAATGATTCCATAGACAAGAAATAATTAAAGTGAAAAGACTAGAAAATAATAAAGAAGAAAATATAAGATATCTCATATCAAAAAGCATATTAAGAGAAGGTAATTTAAAAATCACTGAAATACCTAAAAACTATGACCAGAAAAAGATATTGGACATCATATTTCAAAAAAAAATTATAAAAGAAAACCACCCAGATCTTTTAAAATTGATGGTAAAACTGGCCACCTTCTAAATGAAATCCCTAAATGGAACTTTTAGGAATGTTATAGTAAAAATCATGTCCAAGAAAAATATTTCAAGCAGTCAGAAAAATAGAATTCCAATGCTGAGAACCACAATCAGAATCACACATGATTTAGCAGCCACTACAATAAAAAAAAAGTGGAGAGCTTAGAATATGATGTTTCAGAAGGCAAAAGACATAGACTTACATCTAACAATAATATTCCTAGTAAATTAATTGAGTTCAAGAGGGGAAAAAAATGACTCTTTAATGAAATAGAAGACTTCCTAGGACTCCTGATTAAAATGAACAAACCAGAGCTGAATAGAAACTTTGAAATGCAATCACAGAAGTTAAGAGAAACATAAAAAAGATAAATATAAGTGAACAACCATACAAGAATAAATAAAGATGAGATAGTTATATTCTAAGGAGAGAGTTGATACAAGTGTCCTTTTAAACCCCATGATCATCAGAGTTTGCAGAAAGAATCAAATAGACAGAGGCCCTGGGAGTGATTTTATGTTTTAATGATCTTAAAGAAGAAAGAAATACGTTGAACTGAAGACGTCCAACTCTTTCTCCTTCTCTGCTTCTGACATCTGTTTCACATCTCTTAAAACTCCATTATATTGTCTTTTGCTTTTCTCTAGTTATTTCATGAGTACCTGTGTCACTTCCCTTGATTAGGCTGCCAACTTCTATAAACCTCTGGAAGTCAAGGACTAGGTTCCTCTTAAATCCCAACCCCTCTAAAAACCTTTCCTTATCATTCTCATGCCTTGGCTATCCTCCTCTGTATTCGTATACTGTTCCTTTGACATGTCTCCATATGCTATGATGTCAGTTGTTTACTTTTGATGTACACGCTTGGTCTTCTCAACTGGACAATAAGCTCCTTGAGTATAGGGATGTCTTATACCTCTACAACTTGAGTGGCAGATAATGACTTCTATTTTGGGCACATTGAGTTTAAGATAGATATCCAGTTTGAGATGTATGAAAGGGAATTGGAGTTGCAAGACTGGAGATCAGCCGAGAGCTTGGGGTAGCAAAGGTAGATTGGAGAATCATCAGCATCGAGATTGTAATTAAATCTATGGAAGCTCATGAGATAACCAAGTGAAGTACTATGTAAAAAGAAGAGGAGATAGAACCCTAACAGGTCACATATAGTTAGAGGGCATGATCTGAAGAAGAATTCAGCAAAGGTGACAGAAGAGTGGTCTGAGAGGTAGGAGGTGAACTAGGAAAGAGATATGCTCTAAAAACCTTGAGTGAAGAGAGTGATTAATGATGTTTTTGTCCTTCATTTTTGAAGAAGACCATGACATCAGGGAAGTAATAATAATAATAATAATAATAATAATAATAATAATAATAATAATAATTTGTGCTTCATTTTTAAAGAAAACCACAACATCAGGGAGGTGATATCATGATAAGTATATGAACTGGATTTGAATGAGGGGGTGCCATGCTATGTCACCAGCTTTACTTTCTCCTCCAGAGCCACTGGGTCCAGTGACCAAGTGGAAATGAGGTAATCAGGGTTAAATTATTTATCCAAGGTCACACAGCTAGTATATGTTAAGTGTATAAGACTGGATTTGAACTCTCATCCTCCTGACTCCAGGGCCAGTCCTCTATCACCTAGCTGCCCACTGATTGACAGTGTCAAAGACTGCAGAGAGGTTGAGGAGAAAAAATATTGAGAAAAAGTCATTGAACATGGCAGCTAAGAGATTATTGGTAACTTTGGAGAGAACATTTTCCATTCAAGGAAAAGGAGAAGAAGCCTGATAATGAGGGCTTGAGATGAGACATCCAAAGAAGCTGGCTTATAATATAAACTCCCTGAAGACAGGGACTGTCTTTACTTTTCTATTTTTGTCCCTGGCACTTTGTTCTGTGCTTACCACATAGCCAGTGCTTAATAAATATGTTTTAAGTTCCTTTCATTCATTTATCAGACACATGCTGAAAAGGAATTGGATACAATCACTTGGAAAGGGATCCCTTTCTATAAACATGGTACCTATAGATATTCAAGTTTGTGAAATGGGAAGGTCAAAGTTAGTAAGCCTCTTCATATATCAATCAATCAATGAACATTTAAGTGCCTCTCATATGTCAGACACTGGACTAGTTGCTGGAAATAGAAGGACGAAGAAATACAGAATGCCTCCTTGCAAGGAGCTTACATTCTAACAAGAGAACTAATACATACATGCATACAAATTTAAATAGGCACACAATATAGAGCACAAATGTAAAGTGAACAAACACACACATATTGCATACAAAATAGTTTGGATGAAAGGGTGTTGGCAATTGGCAGGAGGTGGATGGCAAAAGGCTTCTAGAATAAGATAGTGCTTAAGTTTAGTTATGGGGAAAAAAGAGTTTCTCTCTGTTTTTCTTCCTTAACTGACCTTTCTGGAAAAGCAAAGTGCCGGTATTTTTTTCCTAGATATTTGTTCCCTCTTTTGGATTAGCAGAAAATTGAATGAACATATTCTATTTAGATTCATAGCAAAGAGTTGCCCTTGACTTCCCACCCTTGAGAGATTTCCAAGGTACAGAATCAGGAATTCTGAATCCTGAGAGGAAGAGGTTAAGAAATATCCATTTGATAGCAGACTATGAAGTTTCTTAGTATTTCTGCATCCCTCAAGAGTGAAGGTGAGACAAATGGAAATGTCTGTGTTTAAAGAATGTTTCCATATATTATTCTGCTTAAAAGACACCTAGGAGCCTACTCAGTCATGAGAACTCAGGTCATTCTGCCATTGTTTTCATTGATTTTTCAGTTATCTTGTCACAGCCAGGAACAAAATAATGCTAATTGGATGAGACTGATCTAGGAACCTCTTGTTAGGAAGCTTGAAAAAGTCTTGGGAAAATATAAAAAAAAAACTCATAGAAACCCTAAGAGAGAAAGAAAAAAGGAAACCATGAAGCTTATCGTGGAAACAGTTAAATTGGTGCCCCCAAGCTCCCAATAAAAAAATCTAGAACATTATTTGTCTTCAAAGATTATAGATAGTGTTGGTCCCATTGCCAGGCTTTCCAGTGTCTGCAGAATTTATGTTGGATAATCACTTGCATCACTGTCTCTACTTTCTTTTGGGTTAGTCATCCGTGGCCTGATGATACATAAAGTGAGTAATATGCCTACTGGGTAGGGGTTAGGTTATTACCTGTGGATCACAGAGACTTCCTCATTCATCATCTAGCTCAGCTGTGGACCAGCTTTGGTACTTTACACTTACTAGATGCATTTCCTTGGTAGGACCAGACATTAAACCCAGTGCTTTCCTTCCAATATCCTTTCATTTCACTGTACAACAAATTTAGCCATCAGTTGCAGGTATCATAAGTGTTATCATCAATGCACATTTATTAACCACTTTGCCATATGGTTATAAAGACAGGAAAAGCCATGTTCAGAGAGCTCACATTCTAATAAGATAACTGGTGTCCTCTACATATCTAATACAGGATGTGTGTGTGTGTGTGTGTGTGTGTGTGTGTGTGTGTGTGTGTGTGTGTAAGTGTGGCGGAAACTAAAAAAAAAATTCTTCTGAGGCTATGGTGGGGGTAGGAGACTGAGGAAGTACTTCAGGACCTGCAGAAGCAGTTGCAAGTTGCTTTTTCCTAAGCTTGCTTGTAGGGGTTAGTCTGAAAGCCAGTAATCTTGGTGGGGGGGATTCTGTCAGGGTTGTAGTTTTATTCCCAGAACTCTTGGGTTTACTTGCCCATTGATAGATCTCTTGCACATGAGGAACACTCTATATCTAGGACTACTAGTAACAATTAAGTGGAACAGTGGATAAAGTTATGGTTCTAGAGTTAGGAAGACCTGAATTCAAATCCAACCTTAAACATTTACTAGCTGTGTCATTCTAGGAAAAGTCAGCTAACCTCTCTTTGCCTCAATTTTCTTATCTATAAAATGATGACAATAATAGCACCTATCTCCCATGCCTGTTGTAAGGATTCAATGAAATAAAATTTGTAAAGTGCTTATCACAGTACCTAACACATAGTAGGTGCTTAATAAATGTTCATTCTCTTCCTTTTGAAGAGCAGTGCATTCATAAAGAAAGTATGACCACCTTTCTTGGGAATCATTTCTATCTCAATTTCATTGAAAAAGATGAGAATGAAATAATGATGATGGTGATGGTGATGGTGATAGTGATGGTGATGGTGAAGGTGATAGTGAAGGTGGTGATGATGACACTGATGATGATCATCATCATCTCAAAAACTCAACCTATCAACTGTGCCATGAGAGAAGGCAATAGCTAAGTGAGGAACTTCCAAGAAAAGATATAGAATGGTGAATACCCAAAGCCATTATGATAGCTAATGCTGGTGAACTGGCTTCTGACATCACCAAGGACTAAGTTAACAACCTGGTCAGTGCAATGTAACTGTACCTGAGAATCAAAGTCAAGCTCACAAATAGTTAATAAATACTTAGTGGGTATTGTCCCAAGTGTGGAGAATATGAATACAAGCCAAAAAAGTGAGTAAGTTCATTCCCTCAAGAGGCCTATATTTTAATGGATGAGGACAACATATAAAAGGAAGTTGAAAAGTGGGAGGCTAAGCTCAGAGGCATGAACACATGTACATGACTGACCTTATCATTTTCCTTAAAATAGAAGTTCTATGAAGAACTGACCAGTCTGAGGAGCAGATTGTCAAAGTGGAGTGATCTTCCAGGGTGATAAGCCTTCTGGGTCATGGTGACCCAGAAAAGTGATATGAATGGGACAACATGGGGTTGTCAGCCGTCCATAGTCAAAACCATTGTGGTAATCCACTTGTCACAGAGGAGAGTAGAACACCACAAGAAGGCAAAAAAGATTGTTTCAAATAAAGGAAACAATACCACACCTTCTGTAAATGCTTCACTATAGATCAAACTGATCATTAAATTGGGCAAACTTTGAGTAACTATGAAGTAGACTGAAAATATTCATTATGTGCCAGTACTCTATGATAGTAATATTACAACCAGATCTCACAAGTTTGAGGTAAGAGACTCATGTTATTTGGTCAGTAATATCATTAGATCTGAGTTATGGTAAATATATTGCCAACCTGAGCAGCAGGTTGGCAATGGAAAAAAAATAACTTCATCCTTAAACCTGGAAGAGCTAAAATAAGAGATGAAACTGAGGAGCAACCATAGTCCAAGAAGGAAAAGTTGAAGAACCTGAGATTATTGGAAATCTTCTCTTAAGGCAAACTAGTTTATCAAATAAGAAAAGAGATGGCACAGACAATTCTAATTTCTTAAAAGATTTTGAAAAGGAGATGGGCATCCTTAAATTGGAATTTTTAAAAGCCGCTTTTAAGTCTGATGCTAAACATACAAATAGCATACCAATTGTACCAAAATAGAATAATTTTAAAATCTGGAATTTTCTGTGACCATCATGAATGAATATGTTTCTATTTAAAAGAAAGTATAAAACCATTTCAGTAGCTTCACATAGTAGTAAAGTCATTGTTGCTACTGTAGGCACCATAGGAGGAAAGATAGAACTATTAAGGAATACTTCTATTAAGGAATACTTCTTAGGATGTATATCAAGCCCCAAAGGGAGATGTCATCTAAGGAGGCTAACAAATATTCCCCCAAAGCATTGGAAGATGAAATCAATGTCAAGTATACATAATAGAAAACCTGAATATTATATCACTCGATTAAAATCAACAAGAAGCAAGCAGACTGCAAAATATCAAAAAAGCACAAAGAAATAGCTCAATGTGAATAAAAAATTTCTTTGTTGACTGAGGAAAAAAAAGACATGAAAAGAGGGATTGAGAGAACCCTTTAAAAAGGATATGTAAAATTTCATGTTGTATCTCTGGTTGCAAGAAGCCCAACACAATAAAAATGCAAGTCTAATACAAAACAGGGACTTTTTGCACCATTAATATAATGAATGATAGAATATTTATGTTAAAAAGTGACTGACACTAACTTTCCTGCAAAATTGGAAGGTGGTAGAGCTAGATAACATTCACAATTATTAGCCCAAACACTTTACAATAGTGTGTGAATTATAAGCAAACCACTTTACTTCTCACACACAAGTCTGATCCTGCCTTTTTTAATAGAAGTGACATATTTAGTACCAAAAGATGAGAACACTTGTATCTCTTCCAAATATAGGACAATTTTATATAATTTATAAAAAATATTCACAGCATGTATCACTGAAAACCTATTATAAATACTCTTAAAGAAAACAATATATTCTCTGAGTAACAAAAAAGGTGCCAAAAAGTACCAGGTATAAAGGACAATTTATTGTTGATTCAATAATTATTGAAAAGCTGATAGGAAACACTTTAACATTTATATTGATGTTCTTGGGCAGAACTAATACAAGCTAGTCTGATGATTCAGGCTTGGGATTAAAAAGAAAAAAAAGATAGAAACTAATAGACCACTTAAAATGAGTGTATTTAATAATATATTCAGCAGAGATATGGCATTAGTGCAGAGTCATGCAGTATTTCTTTTCTCTAGAGATAGGCAGATGTGAGCAGGGAGGCATGTTGACTGCAAAGCAATCAGAAGTCCATTAAGCCTAAAGGGTCCCAACTTCTTCTGGGCTTCCTTGAGGCTTTATATGCTTCAAGTAACTGGGAAGCTATTACTGGGAAGCCATTGTTTCCTGGACCAATTAAGTCCAAAGGATAATTTAATTGTCATTTTAGTGAAAATAAGAACTAACTTAGGATGGTATTTCTTCCACACCTTTTCTTATTGATTATTACAAAGCATTTGATCAAGTTTTATATTTATGAATTTTTCATGCATTGTAAACATTTAAAATAAACCCAGCATGATAAGAACATTTTATTTTTTGGAAATATTCCTTATTTAAAACAGTCATATAAGGAAAACTTGATAGAAAACATGACCTTTTTTCAAGAGCAAGGCACGTATGATTTTGTCTAGCCTTAAGCCCAATATTAATTCTTCTAAATGAGTATAGCTTCTAAGTTAAAGAGGCAGCCATATCAAAACATGATGTTAATCCTTTTTTATTTTGGAGGATTTTGAGTTCTAAACTTTTCTCATTCCCTTCTCCCCCACCTTCCTTCCCAAGACAGCAAAGAATTAGATATAGGTTGTCCATGTATAATCATGTTAAAGATAATTTCCACAATAGTGATGTTGGGAAAGAGGAATCAGAACAAAAAAAGAAAAACCATCAAAGAAAAGAGAAAGAAAACACTCCAAAAAAACAAAAAAAGTAAAAACAGTATGATTCAATTTGCATTCAGACTCTAGTTTTCGCTAGAAATGAATATCATTTTTCATCATGAGGCTTTAGAAATTGTCTTGTATCATTGTATTGCTAGAAGAGTTAATTCTATTAATCATTGTACAATATTGTTGATACTGTGTACAATGTTCTTTTGGTTCTGCTCACTTCACTCAGCATCAGTTCATGTAAGTTTTTCCAGGTTTTTCTTATAACACAATAGTATTCCATTACATTCATATCCCACAACTTGTTCAGCCATTCTCAATTGATGAACATTCCCTAATATCATTTTTTTTTGTCACTACAAAAAGAGCTGCTATATTCTTGAGTCTTTTTCTTATTTTTTTTGATCTCTAGTTGTGGTGTTGCTGGCTCAAAGGATATGCCCTTTGGGCACAATAAACAATGGTTTTATTAGTCATTGAAATTTAATTAATTTAGAAACTCAAATTTAATTTAGAGACTCAAAAATATGTGGAATAAGAAGCTTTCAAAATATAGAAACCAAGAAGAAGAGATCAAAATTGTAGAGGAAAAGGATAAGTATTCTGCTATTGGAGTTTCCCCAAAAATGCTTTCAGTGATCCTACAGAAGATGACTTTATATCCTCATATTTTTATTCTATTACCAAAAGTAGTTATTTCATTTACCTGTGCAATAGTTCTCAGAATTTTCAGTTTAAAAGAACACTAGCAGGAGTGTGGCTTTTCCTAGGGGTCCTTCTATCTGAGCTTGATCAGAAAAGATAAGAAGGATGAAATAAGAATTATGAAGATGAAAATTGCCTCCAATGTCCTATGATTGATCAAACTGTGGACATGATGATAGATGAGAACATTTTTCTATGTCATGTGCTCAGCCTGAGAACTGACTGGTGGAAATTTGGAAAACTGCCTCCTTTGGGAACTTTTCAAAGATAGTTTTATGTACTACTAAACTCTTTTAGCCCATAGCTGATATCACTTGAACAAAAAATTGGAACTACTTCTAGAACAATCACAGGAAACATTTTAAAGGAGACCTGGAGAACCCTCAGTTGTAGAGTGTTCAGAGAGAGTGAGTTGATCATGGAAGTTAAGGTGTCTCTGTAGAGAAACCCTAATGGGATTTCTTTTTTTTTTTAGTTTTTTTTTTTTTGCAAGGCAAATGGGGTTAAGTGGCTTGCCCAAGACCACACAGCTAGGTCATTATTAAGTGTCTGAGACCGGATTTGAACCCAGGTTAATGGGATTTCTAATAGGAAAATTTAGAGATGAAAAAGATTAAACGTTATTGCAGCATCACAGAATCTTAAAACTAGAATGAAACTTTAGAACCCATTTAAGTATAAAATATGACTCCACAAGAATCCTCCTCTATCTTGTTCCTGAAAAATAGTTATACAGCCTCCACTTAAAGACCGCCCATGATGTTATTGCTGTCATGTCTGATGGTTATCCATTTGTTTTTGTTTTATTGTTGTTGTTGTTTGCAAGGAAATAAGGTCAAGTGACTTGTCCAAGGCCACACAGCTAGGTCATTATCAAGTGTCTGAGACCGGATTTGAACCCAGGTCCTCCTGACTCCAGGGCCGGTGCTTTATCCACTACGCCACCTAGCTGCCCGAAAATTCAGCAGATTAAAAGTGGTAGAGGGGTGACTAGGTGGTGCAGTGGATAGAGCACCAGTCCTGGAGTCAGGAGGACCTGAGTTCAAATCTGACCTCAGACACTTAATAATGACCTAGCTGTGTGGCCTTGGGCAAGCCACTTAACCCCATTGCCTTGCCAAAAAGAAAGAAAGAAAGAAAGAAGAAAAAGTGGTAGAATCAAGAGTCACACTCATTCTCTTTGACTACAAATCCAAAATACTTTTCACTATAGAATATATTTGTTTATCCAAGTTCAAGTCTCTTATTGGCAATCTTTGAAAAACAAGAACTTTCTAAGGGGGCCAGTCTTGGGATAGCTCTTATGGTTAGGAAACTTGTCCTAGAATCAAGCATAAACTTGTCTCTTAACATCTTCTGTTCTTTCCTCATGGCTGTGTTTTCTGGAGCCAAGGTAAGAAAATTTCTCTTCTATGTAGTAGTCTTTCCAGTCCACGAAGATAACTATTATATTCTGCTAAAATCCTCTTCTCTGGATGAAATTTCCCCAGTTTTTTTTAATAGGAAAAAAATTGAGGTCCTTCAGTCAATTATTAGTCAAGTCAACAATGCCTTATGAAGTGAGTCAATCATTGAAGTAGGTGCAGAGGACCCAAAGAAAGCAAAAAGACAGTCTCTTCTCTTAAGAATCTCACAAGCAAACAAAGGAGACCACATTCAAATAGGTGCAATATGTATATAGAGTAGATGAGATAATCCAAGAGGGAAGGCACTAGAATTAAGAAGGATCAGGGAAGGGTTCTTAAAGAAGGTACGATTTTATCTGGGATTTGCATGAAGCCAAAAAAGTTTGGGGCATTCTCCAGTTTACTAATCAGCATCTTAGGACTGAAAGGAACTCTGGAACTTCAGAAACTTTATCAAATCCAACCCAGATATCCTGAACAAGATTACCTTCTGTATCATATCTGATAAATGTCAGTTCAGTTGGTACTGAAGGCATCAGAATGTAGGGCAGTTCATCGACATCCTTCATCTTTCCTGGATTGTGGTGCCCAGAATAGAAGAGAATACTTCAGATGTGGGCTGACCAGGCAGAGGATAGCAAGATAATGACCTCTTTTATTTTTATAACTACCAGATAGCACCACTGGCTCCTAACCTGGTCTCTTCAGGAAGACACTAGTCCTATGTTCATTTTGGCAGTGATGGCACTTCTTCCCAATGCACAGGGATGTAGCACTGTTATGTAATGTTGTTCTTCCTTCCCTCTTAAAGAGGACAGCTAGAGGAGCAGTGGGTAGACCACCAGCCCTGAAGTCAGGAGGACCTGAGTTCAAATCCGGCCTCAGACACTGAATTACCTAGCTGTGTGACCTTGGGCAAGTCACTTAACCCCATTGCCTTGCAAAAACTTGAAAAAATGAAGAAAATGAGACTGGTGACAGTTTGACTGAGGCAACAACCATTCAGTGATTAAGGTTAGGTAAGAGAAAGACATAAGGCTAAGAAGTCAAGAATAACTACTTTTATTTCTCCAAAAGAAATCAAACTGGGAGGGCAAGACCCTCAGGGTTTCTCCCATTCAGTAGTTAAGATTTGATAAGAATTGATGTAAAAAAGATGGTCAATTCTGCCTTATGGGAAAGTGTCAAGCTCATTATGATTTTTAAATTGTAGACTCCTATCCTTACCACCTCTAGATAGCCTCCCCATGCAAAGCAACTTGCTGAGTGGGGAGCACTAGTGCTGAGAGTCATTGATTACTGATGACTGATCAATCAGAATCAACTTCAGGTCCTATTCTATTAGTAAAACCTGAC
This sequence comes from Macrotis lagotis, assembly GCF_037893015.1. Lineage (NCBI taxonomy): Eukaryota > Metazoa > Chordata > Mammalia > Peramelemorphia > Peramelidae > Macrotis > Macrotis lagotis. The sequence goes on along the minus strand of NC_133659.1, from coordinate 37,926,595 downwards.
TTCTTTCCTGAAATTGCTGTTTTTTTGTTTTTTTTTTTAGTTTTTGCAAGGCAATGGGGTTAAGTGGCTTGCCCAAGGCCACACAGCTAGGTAATTCAGTGTCTGAGGCCAGATTTGAACTCAGGTACTCCTGACTCCAGGGCTGGTGCTGTATACACTGTGCCACCTAGCTGCCCCTGAAATTGCTGTATTTCATTAAATGCCCCATGACAAATGGATGTTGCCTCCATACCAACAGTTTTGTCTTTTCCATTTCACAAAATAACAGAAAGAATGTATTGTTAACTGTAGTTAACAAGAACATAGGACACAGGAACATAGAGTTGGCATTTGTCCTCTTGCCTCTACTTGTATCCTTTGTCTCTCCTTTTTTTCTAACCTTTGGTTCATATTTCCAGTGGTTGAGAGGTAGTTCAGATCCCTCTCTGCTCTGACCTTGCAGGGTTGTCGTGAGGATCAAATGAGTTAATATTTACAAAATATTGAGCATAGTGTCTGATCCATAGAATGCATGTTGATACAGGTATGTTCCTTCCCTTCCCTCTCCTCTTGCCTAATTTGTCTTTGCCTTTCCCAAGATCATGATTTAGATCTGAAGACACCATGCATCATCTAACATATTGGCTCTCTCTCTCTCTTTTTTTTTTTTTGGTTTCAGGATCCTTTTACACTTGAGAACTCTTCCAAGGAGCTCTGGTTTATGTGGACATTATCTATTGATATTTACCATAATTAAAAATGAAACATCTTTGTATTAATATGAAAGTGGTTTTGACATCATGGATCCTTTGAAAATGTATTGGAGATCCCTAGGAGTCCCCAAACCACATTTGAGAACCTCTGATTTAATATAGCCATATCACTTAATTAATTAAAAAAATAAGGTCAAATAAGGTTAAGTGACTCATTCTAAGAATAATTCTAGCTTGTCAGAGTCCTGAAAGATCTCATTTTGAAGATGAATGAATGAATGAAAAAAAACTTAGAAAGGGCCTCTTATATCTTAGGCAACTTGCTAAGTGTTAATTGTGAAAGCAAAACAGACCCCCTTCTCAAAAAGCTTACTTTCTACTAGGGGAAAACAGCAGTAGTGAAAAAATGGTGGCCAGAAAATGGTGGTTTGGTCTGGAAAAATCTCAAAGAGATGGGTGGAAGAAAAGAGTTGAGATCCTTGCCTCAGAGTATACAGAAAACTTGAGGTTATTTGCTATGAATTTTCTTTTCTCCCCTCTACTTCATCTAACATCATTCAGATACCTTCTGTTGCTTTCTTCTTCACTATCCCTGTCTTAAATGATGAAGTTTTACTGTATACCAGGGTGAACCCCATTTCTTGCTCAAGGAATTTCATTTCATCTCATCTTTTCCAACAGAGTACCCCTTCTTTTTCTCCCTATGCTTTCACTTAGTTTCTTTTTTTTTTTAGGTTTTTTTTCTTTGCAAGGCAATGGGGTCAAGTGGCTTGCCCAAGGCCACACAGCTAAGTCATTATTAAGTGTCTGAGGCTGGATTTGAACCCAGGTACTCCTGACTCCAGGGCCGGTGCTCTATCCATGGAGCCACCAAGCTGTCCCCTTTCACTTATTTTCAGTTTTTCCCTGTCTGCTGGCTTATTTCTTATTGTCTACAAATATGCCCACATTGTCTGCATTGTGGAAAAAAGAAACCCTCATTTGATCCTTCCATACTACCCAAATGTCTTATATCTCTTTTGCTCATTCTAGTTTGTTTAGTCATTTTAGTTGTGTCCAATTCTTCATGACCTCCTCTTTGGGGTTTTCCTGGAAAAGATATTGGAGTGGTTTGTAATTTTCTTCTCCTATTCATTTTACAGATGATAAAACTGAGGCAAACAGGGTTAAGTGACTTCCCCAGGGTTATATAGCTAATAAGGGTCAGAGGTCACATTTGAACTCTTCACCTTTAATTCTCTACTAAAACCTCATCTTCTATAGAAAGTCTTTCTCAAATACTCTTAATTCTAGTGTTTTCCCTTATTACCAGTTTCCTACTTGTTTGTATAACTTGTTCATTTTTATTTGTTTTTTCCCCTCCCTCATTAGATTGTGAACTCCTTGAGGGCAGGAACAATCTTTTACCTCTTTTTATATCTCCATTGCTTAACATGACATCTGGTACATAGTAGGGGGCAGCTTGATGGCACAGTGGATAGAATGTCAGCCTTAGGAGTCAGGAGGATCAGAGTTCAAATCTAACCTTAGGTACTTGACTTTCATTAGCTATGTGACCTTGGGCAAGTCACTTAACCCTGAGTACCTCATTTCCAAGACCATCTTCAATCATCCTGATACATATCTACAACTAGATGACTCCAGAGGAGAACGTGAGGCTGATGACTTAGCACAGCCACCCCCCGCACCCACTCAAACCCAATTCACATGCTTGTCATGACCTTGTCTCCCTGATGTTGTGATCTTCAAAAATGAAGGATTTAATAAATGTTTATTATTTTATTGAAAATATGAGGAAGCCCAAACAAACAAGCCCTGGTCACATCTAAGTTACCACTCCTGAAAACAGCTATTAAGAAAGCAAATTGAGCTCAGAAAATATTGGTTGAACTATGAGCTCATTGGTAATTAAAACGATCAACCCCAAGAAGAATTAATAAGGGAAGGCAAAGGGAAGAATCACAAATTCGCCGGGTCCACCGCAAAATATCCTCTCGTGTAGACCATGGGTAGACCTTGACCCTTTCTAAATGGCAGGCAGCTGCTCTTTGCTGTGCTGCAGAGGTTTCAGGGGGAACTTTGCGGAGCTGAATGACTCTGGCAGGCCTTTCAAGCTTGGCAAGCCTCCCATTTTATTTATGATATCAAAGCCGCAACTCTACTTTTTCCTCAGCGGAAGACATAAAAGAGATTCAGAAGTCATCCAAATCATCTTGTAATTAATGTTACTATGCACGCCTAGGACATTAAAATGTTAACAGTGTTAGAATCGTGCGCTTTGGAATACCGAGTGAGGGCTTTATTAGAGAGAAACGTAGCTCATGTGTCATCCGCCCTAATTGAGGACATCAGGGTGCCTGCTGCTTGTTCTTATCAGTGGTTCAGGGTTTTTTTTTTAATTTATTCATTTTCCTTACTGCTAGAATCTGCTCTCATTATTAGTCTGTCTTGTCACTCATTTGCATTTCAAGTGCTGGGACTGTGGGGTACCAGCCAGCCGCCTTAGAAGAACACTTCAAGGGGTTACTCTATCAAATAGCAGCACAGTAACGTAGCGAATTTGACATCTGGGTTATCGTATTCCCAGATGCTCCGTGGTGTCATTAGCAGGATTAATCTTAGCTTTAATTTCATAATGATTCTTATTCTAATATATGTGAATGAACACAAAGTCTCTTGACTCATTATCACCAATTTACCCAAGATAAGTAATCAAGCTCTTCCATCCACCAACATTTATTTTTGCTAATACATCCAAAATTGTAGATTAAGCAAATACAGTTAGTTCCAGCTGAGTGAATGCCTACTGAGGTAGCAATGCAGTATTTATGTTTTAATTAAAGTACATTAACGAGGTGGTTTTTAAACGGGGACTGACCTGGAATGCTTTCATAGGGAACACTCAAGTTGTCGTTGTTCAAGCAGCGTCCGGCTGTAAAATCCGTCACAGCGGCATTGTGTGAGACACCATTACCAACTTCCCGGGCAAATAATTTAAATTCTCCCCGTTAATTATCTTTTTAACCTTTATAAATAGGATGCAGGTACCTAGGCCTGATGTTAAACAAAAGGCTCCCTATGGACTGGGAATGGTGGTGCTTTTTTATTAGCAGTACTACAATAATGAGTCTAATTCTTGTCATTTCTGCTCATGGTTAATGTGTCATCCAACTCCTGGGTGGCTGAGTGGAAAGAACACTGAACTTAGAGTCTTAGGATCTAAGTTTGAAAAATCATTACAGCATTAGTAGCTATTATTATTATTATTATTATTACCAAGAGGATTAGCTGGAAACCAAGAAATCAGGGTTCCAATCTTAACTTTATTCCATGACCTTGGCTATTTCTTTACTTCTCTCTTAGCTGGCTCATTGGTCAAATGAAGGGGCTGAACTAGTTGATCTTGAAGGTCTCTTCTCATTTCTAGTTCTGTGTTTCTAGGAACCTGTCTGGCAAAGTTAAGTGCCCACCACTTAAGTATGGGCAACTAGGTGAGGTAGTAGAGTGGGGTCTGGGTTAGGAAGATCTGAGTTCCAGCCTGGTTACAGACACTTACCAGGGAAAGTCATTTAACCTTGGTTTGGTTTAATCCCCTGAAAAAAGGAAATGACAAATGATTTCAGTATCTTTGCTGAGAAAATCCCCAATGGGGTCACAAAGAGTCATGTATGACCAAAATAATTGAACAATAGCATTTAAGTCAAGTGCATAGAAGGCAGACCTCAGAGTTAGGAAAACCTAATTTTAAGGCCTGCTTTAAATGCATAAGAACTTTGAGACCCTGGACAAAACTATAAAGCCCTCTATCAGGTGGTTAAAGTCCTTCACAATCTGGAATCAACCCAACTTTCTTGATTTGATTTACCATAGTCATAAGGCCAAGTCAAACTGGCTTTTTTTTCAATTCAAGATATCATGGAGGAACTTTTTTTTTAATTTAAGGTTTATTTCTTTATTTTGAATTTTACAATTTTCCCCCTAATCTTGCTTCTCTCTCTCCATCCCCCACAGAAGGCAGTATGTTAGTCTTTACATTGTTTCAATCATATCCATTGATCTAAATTGAATGTGATGAGAGAGAAAATATATCCTTAAGAGAAAAAAATAAAGTATAAGAGATAGCAAAATTACATAATAAGATAACTTTTTTTTAAAATTAAAGGTAATAGTCTGGTTTTTGCTTAAACCCCACAATTCTTTCTCTGGATACAGATGGTATTCCCCATCACAGATACCCCCAAATTGTGCCTGATTGTTGCACTGATGGAATGACCATTAAGGTTGATCATCACCCCCATGTTGCTGTTAGGGTGTACAGTGTTTTTCTGCTTCTGCTCATCTCGCTCAGCATCAGTTCATGCAAATCCCTCTATGCTTCCGTGAATTCCCATCCCTCCTGGTTTCTAATAGAACAAGTGTTCCATCATATACATACACCACACAAACTGGCTTTTAAAAAAAAAAACCTATTTCTCAAACAGTAGACACTCTCTCTTAGCTTTATGTCCTTTTATAGATTGTTCCCACATTCTCTCCTTCATCTTCACCTCATCTTTAAGACTCAGTTCAAGCACTTTCTACAAAAATCCTTCTTTATAAACCATCTATTGTATATGTGTGTGTGTGTGTGTGTGTGTGTGTGTTCTCTTCCATGATTAGATTATAAGTAACTTGAGGATAGAGATTGTGTCACTTTTTATCCTTTTGCCTAGTACAGAGTCTAGCCTGTAGAAATACTTAATGTTTATTGATTGATTGTAAAACTTCTTGGGGCCTCAGAGGACAACTCTCTAAGATTATATATTTCAGAGGAAGTGCTGATTGATATTGATGGGGGGGGTAGGGGGGGTCCTTACAAATCTTAATCAAGGAAATCAAAGAGGAACATCATACAGTATACTGTATCCTGGGGATCCAAAGGGGGAAAAAAAAAGGAATAGCCCTCACTGTAAAGGAGCTTACCTTCCTCTCCAATAATCTGCATTTATGTGATAAATTTGGGCTGTAAAGAGTGCTAGGCACTAGAGAGATCATCAGAAGCTTCCTGCAGCAGATGGTACATAAGTTGTGAACTACTGACACCTTTATTTAATCATCCTTCGTATTCCAGGCCCCATTTCCCCTTTAATTCAATGTTTAGATTTGTCAATGGGGTTTGGATGGGAAGGAAGATGTGGAGGACTCAGTGAAAAGGCCCCTAAGAAAATGCCAGATCTTTCATTCTCAACAGCGTTAACCAACTTTTGCATTTGCCAGATGTTGTAGCCCAGCAACATCTCCTGGTTTATTACTGATGGATAAAATGTTCAAACATTTAAAGAAATGAAAGTCAGCTTTGCATTTTTAATTAATTAATTAAAAACACTCTAAATGCCAGCCTGTTAATTGCTCAGCACCTGCAAGCAGACACAGGTTTTTGGGCACTCTTTCTTTGAATATTAAATTTTTTTCCCCTTGCATGTCTTCTGAATACTTGGAAAGTCTCCCCCGCAAACATATTAGTGAAGAGTAAATATTGAATCTTAGACAAAACTCATGGCTTCATCTTTCACTGTACCCAGAATAGGATTTAAGGAAGATTTAGATTTCCAAGGCTTCTAATTAAGTAGTGATAATCAGGCTTTCTGCTGAGGGTCACTTCCTGGGAGTAATTTGAGTTATTAAAATGCATGTTTTTGTTTGTTCTTCTTTGCGAGCTAAAACTGATCCCTTTTAATATAGCAGCAAATATGCAAATTGGTGTTTCATTATATTGTGCAATTTATGGCAATCTTCTCTAATTTACTGAAAGGTCAGGAGCCTGACCTTGTCATTCAAAAAAAATTTTTTCCCCCTGGTAAAGCTAAACTAATTATGTGGATTTTTTTTTTTAAATGAAACTCTGCAAGTGTGCAGCTCGGGGAAAGAATGTGACAAATTTGTCTGGTGTTTAGCTCTCATGTTCATTGAGTTGGCCTTCAGTTTTGTTGGAATTCCAATGATGAAAGTCAGGTAATTTTAACTTTTGTTTGGGAATCAGTTGTGTTTAGGATCTGAAGAGGAGATGAGGGACTTAATACCTTCCCCCCCCTTTCAAAAAAAAAGCAAAACCCAAACTAAAAACTCTCTTTTAATATACGTGGTTACCAATAGTACTCAAGTCTGTTGAAAGAATAGGACCATAAATTTTGAGTTAGAAGGGACTTAAGAGGTCATTTAGAACAGCTCTTTATTTTTATTCTTCTTTTTGGTGTTTAAAACACTTCCCAGACTGTCTGAACCTTCTGCCTCAGCCAAAGTGGTTATCTTGTTGTTCCTCACATCTAAGACCCCATTTCCCTCTCTCTGTCTTTGCACTGGCCATTGTTCATGCCTGAAATGCCTACCTTCTTTATTTCTGACTCTCAGAATCCCTAGTTTCTTTCAAAAGTCAGCTGAAGCACTATCTATATGCAGACTTTCTTAATCTCCCTAACTACCAGTGCCCCTGGCTTCCAATTACTGTACAGTGTATGTGTGTGTGTGTGTGTGTGTGTGTGTGTGTGTGTGTGTGTGTATTGTGGTGTAAGAGGTGTTCAGGGAACCCTGGTGTGAGGGCTTATCTCATCCTTTTCAGATTTGCTCATCTACTTTTGGTGTCCATCTTTCAACCCAACTCTTACCCATGGTTCCAAGAATCTATAACATGCTATAAATAGATGTATAGAACTATTTTAGCAGATGAGCTAAACCAGAGAGAGGGGAACCAATAGGTCTCAAACTCATCAGAGAGCCTACCCAACCATGGGAAGATTTTCTCTGGTGAAATGGGCACATGAGAACAGTTTGTTCCAATGACAATGAAGTGGATGCTTAGAGCTTGGTCAGACATTAAAGGTCATCTTGGTCATCATCAGTCATTCGGACTTTTCTTTTGCCATTGGATTTTGATGATTGTGGAAGAGAGAGTGAGGTTGTCACAGTTGGGGTCTATATAGTTGCTCTTCTCCATACATACCAATTTTCATTCTTACCTCAGTTTCTTTTCATGTTACTTCTCCTGTCTGGCATTCCTTCTCTCTTCCTTTCCTGCTGTCCAAATCTTCTTGGCTATTCTTAAAGACATGTCATGATGTCTTCCCTGAATGTTCATCCAAGTTGGCATTGAAAATTTTTGCTGAATTATTTGACATTCTTCAAATAATTCATTATCCTATGGGGCCAGCAAAATGTGGGTGATCATGTATGTATCACATGTGCTGTCTTTTTGGGACATTTTTGAATATAGGTGTGGGACATTAGTCTGGGTAATATGCTTTTTCCCATTTCCTATTTTTAAAATTTAATTTATGGAATAAATATTATTATAGCATAATAAAAAGATGATTGTTCAGGAAACTTCAAATTACTATGGACAACTTGCTATTCCTTTCAAATACACAGCAAAATTAATGTGAATTTTTTTCTTTTTTTCTCCTCCCCTACCCTCGAGATAGCTACCATTAGGCACAAATATATACATATATATGTATATACATATTTTTTCTTTTTCCTCTTCCCCTGCCCTAGAGATGGTTACCATTAGACACAAATATATTCATATATGCATATAAATGCATATGTACATATATATAAATTATTTTATACCTCTACAGTTCTTTAGAGAAAGACATATGTTTTATAAGTTAGAGTATTTATAACAGTCAAAATAACTCATTATTCAAAGTCATTCTTAAATCAGTATTGCCGTTACTGTATACACAGTTCTTTTGGTTCTGCTCATTTAACTCTTCATTATTTCGAGCAAATCTTCCCATGTTTTTCTAAGGTTATTGAGCTCATCATTTATTATTTTTATTATAGGACAGTAGAATTCCATCACAATCACAGACCATAACTTGTTCAGTCAATCCCAAGGTCTCAGACTCTTACCAGTTTTGTGGCACCTCCCTATCTTTAGCTGCAAAATGGAGATAATAATAACTTAAGTGCCCACTTTATATGGTTGTGGTGAGGATCATCTGAGATAATGTATATAAAATATTTTGACAATAGAAAAGAAATATAAATACCAACTGTGATTAATCATTATTATTGTTGCAATTATCATGGTAAGATCCAATGAAAATCTTTGTATTTCTTCTTCGCACTATAAAAAAGAGAGTTTCTGAATTCCAAATATTACTGGGCTTTTTTTTTTTATTGGAGTTATGGTCTTTTGAAGCTGGATATGACTTTAGAGATCACTGAGTTCAAATGGATGAGAAATCTGAGGACCTGAGACTTGTCTGAAGTCACATACTGTGGCAGTCAAAAACTGACATATACCTGAGTCTTTATGCCTGATTTAGTGTTCTTCCCTTTCACCATTTCGCAATTAAATACTTCTATTATACTATATTGTATTTTTAAAATTTGTTGATAATACTTCATAATCACTTTAATCCTACTCTCCCATTTTCTCATTTTAGGTAAGCTAGGTCTCCTACAAATCTCCCCAATGTTATTCATGCTTAAAATGCTCATTTCCACTTAACAACACTAGTGTGAGCCCAGAATGTCTTTTACCTTTTCTCTCCTTTCTAGTCTTTCAATCTAGCCTAGCCTTGGCTACTTCATTTCAGTTTTTCAGGGATGTCTGATTTAAATGGTGATGTATGACTCAGGTAGTCCCTGAGAATGTAGGAGGTCAACATTTTCTTTTTGGCTGTGACCAATCTGATAATGATCCTCTTTGAATTTAGCTAAACTAATCCTCATACAAACCAATATAATCCATTTCCAGTTCCACCCTTGAAGTTTTGGGTTATTTTGGTAACTTGTCAGAACCTTCCAAAGTTTACACTATATTGGTAAAGTAAGGTCATCTCCAAATAACCAAGAGGTATACCACATACAAGAGTAAACAATCACAATCCCTTAAGTCAGCCAGTCAATAAATATTTATAAAGTAGTACCAGACACTGTGCTAAGAATTGAAGATACACCTATGAAAAAGAATGACATTCCCTGTTCTGAAGAGGCTTGCAATTTTATGAGAAAAGTCTATATACATCAAAGGAAGCTGAGAGGGGTGGTGGGAGGAAAAGGAAGGAATCTGGCACATGGGCATGATGAAGTCCAAAGTTATGCAGTCATATGGGATATGAAAAAGCTTACTTGGGGCCACTCATAGATGGAGATTGAGGAATTCCTATTCAGAGGTGTCCCAGAGGTAGAGGGTACTGATGAGGTGTGAGAATCAAGGCTGATTTGATCTTGAAGTATGATATAATTTCTATAGGCATGATATAGTCCAAAGGAGTACATTTGGGTGGGGTCGTTCCCTGCCAGATTATTGAAAGTCTTTGCTGTGGAGATTAATTTGACTACTTTGCAACAACAGTCTGTCAGTTCTTCACTTTTACTGTGTTTGTTTCTGGTGACACTTTCCTTTGAGTTTTAATGTAAATGATTCTGTTTCACTGTGAGCTTAAATGAGCCTTGGAACACTTGACTTCCATACTTTCAAAATGACCACAATATCTCTAACAGTCATTGAGGGGTGCCCTTTAAGAGTCAAAATTTTGCAAGTTCCAAATAGAGTAATATTCATTATTAAGAACCAAAGAAAGAAAGATACAAAAGAGCAAGAAAACTTGTGACTACAGCATGAAATCCTGAATGTTATTGATAGGAATGAACTAAAAATGGAAATACTAGTTCAGTGGAGTTCAAGTCAAAGGCTCTGAATTAACTTTCAGTCAAAGGACACACACCCATGACTATAGCTCTCACAAAATATAAAAAAAAGATTTGTACTAAGTAATGTCACAACACTGTTTGTCTGTATAGTCATATATATTCAAACACACACACACACACACACACATATATATATATATATATATATATATATATACAGGTAGTTGGATAATTATAGATGAGGAATAATTTTATTGTTATAGGGAACCATCAAAGTGGAAGTTATGTTTGAATGTTGATGTCTGTTCTTGAACTTAAAATTCTTAAAGAACTGTCTGGAACATTAAGAGCTTTAGTGAGCTACCTAGGGTCACATAGCCTGTTATGTGTTAGAAGCAAAATACTTAGATCTTTCTGAATCTGAGGCCAGTTCTCTGACTTTTTAAATCTTTTTTTTTTGTGTTTAAAAGATGCATTTTTTTATTTCAAAGAAACAGCTCCAAATCATGGAAAGAATTGCCCAAATGGAGTCCAATCCATAATCTTCCTCCTGTACTATTCTAGTTCATTTGTGATATCTATTTAAGATATTGTTATATTTGTCCTTCAATAAAATCATAGGGTGATATCTTAATTCATTCATGAGCTGGATTTAAATGAAGCAGAATTGCACAAATTCCTTAATCTCACTCTCTCTTTTAGAGTCATCAAAGTTCAGTGGCAAGACAAAAGTGAAGATAAATGACCAGGGATGCAGTGCATGATCTTGGTATCTTCTGTATCTGATCAAGCTCTAAGCACTCCACAGTGCCACCTTCGTGACTGTTGGAACAAAATTTTCTCATCTGTCCATTTCACCAGGGTAAATCTTCTTATGCTTGGGGTAGAAAACCTCCTAACTCACTGAGTCTGAGGCCTGTCAGTGACCCTCAACCTTGTTTTGTCTTTTGCTAAGACAGTTTACCAAGGTGGTCACTGTACATGTTACAGCTTCTTGGAGCCACAAGTGAGAGTTGAGTGAAGGCAGACACTTAAGGTAGATGAGCAAACCTGGAAAAGGACTCGATAGTACAAACGCTCCACATATCCATCCAAGGTACATGTACTATATATGTATATCTGTAACTCAAGGGGCTGTCCTAATTGCATATCAGGATTTAGTCAGTAAGCATTCTTTTGTCATTTGCTTTTTCCTTGTGGATTATGGGCTAACTTTAAAATAGTCATAGATTTAATTGAAGAGGCCTTTTTTTTTAAGGTTTTAAATTTATTTTTATTAAAGATATTATTTGAGTTTTACAATTTTCCCCCAATCTTGCTTCCCTCCCCCCCACCCCCCCAACTTTAAAAATTTTAAAAACACTATATAAATGCTAACTATTATTATTGTTAGTCACTATGCCCTGCTTCCTCTCAAGGACCATATTATAGAAAAATTTTAGACATCTACAATTGTCCTGGAAAGAGTACAGGCAGTGAATTAAATGTGCTCTCTCTCTCTCTCTCTCTCTCTCTCTCTCTCTGTCCATCTGTCCGTCTGTCTCACCCCCTCCTCCCCACTCTCTGTGTTTTGGCAGAGGACAGGTTGTTATACTAAGATATCAAAACACTCAAGATTTGTTGGAATTTTTAGCTGAGAATCACTCATTTGAGCCAAGCTCCACATGTTTCAATCTGTATCATGAAGAGAAGACAGAGATTTCTGAGGGCAACTGAGGGTTTCCAATTGGAAGGAACTGAACTGAACTGATAGTGGAGCAAGCTGACATGGTCAGGAGAGAGGTGTTGATTGGCCTGTAGCCTCATTACTGGTAGGTTTGAATTTCCCAGCTCCTACCTTGCCAGGGAATGTGTCAAAGAAACAAAGGTGGAGGAGATCCAGGCCAAACAGAGCTCAGGAGCTGGAGAAAAATCACCCCCTTAATAATGAATCCCAAATGACTCCTGATCTCAGAAGGTAGTGGTTGATGATATTTTCAAGGGAAACTATTTTCTTTTCTTTTCTTTTTTGTCAGTCAGACTATGGGAAAAGGCTACGTTTCTAAGCCATAGATAAAACACCAACGAAGGAATGGGAGTTAACTTCCTTAGGATGTCCTTATAGATGGAAGTGTTGACAGAGTCAGAGTGTGGCAACTCCATAAATAAAACAACACCTTTCAACTTCTAATTAAGTTTTAACATCAAGTGCATGCAGATGTCAGTGCTTCTGTTGGGATTAGTGTCAATTTTGCTATTTAGCAATTAGCCCATTTATTTTGGATGATCACAGAGGAGGTTAAATATGGAAACAAACCTCCCCTCCCCAATTTCCTGTTCGAAATCTCAAGTGCTGAGTTGACATTTGTTTCTTGAACCCCGGTTAGATGAAATCTCCCTTTAATCCAGTCTGCATTCAATAAGTAACCAGAATATTCTGAAGTATGGCTCCCTAGAAAGAGGAGTGTAGGGATACAGGGCATCCCGATGTCGGTCCAAATTGGCCTGTTCTTTTGATTTTTCTTGTTTCTTGAAGTGATTTCTCTTGGCTATTGAAGACTTTCCAAGAAATTTTGTTTTTTAGTGATATTTTCCTATTTATTAGTATTTATAAAAAGACTTCAGAGAAGTCACTTAGGATCATGGATAGGAAGTCTGACCTGGGATCAAGTCTGAACTCTGACACCTACTGGCAGGTAATTCTGGGCACCTTTAGGTGTACCTCTCAGTGACTCAGGCCTCTATCTAAGATGATACATTGAAAACAGGTACTATTTTCTTCATGAGAATTCTTCCCCCGTTCTCTCTCTCTCTCTCTCTCTCTCTCTCTCTCTCTCTCTCTCTCTCTCTCTCTCTCTCATTAAAAAATAAACAAACAGTCCTCTCTTTCCTCTACTTTAGGATGTTCTGAAGATCATAATGCATTTTTAAATTATGAAAACTTGACAATACACTAAGATATTTGGGACACCTAGTATAATGCCTTGATGAGGGTGTGTGTCTTTGTGTGTGTGTGTGTGTGTGTGTGTGTGTGTGTGTGTGTGTGTGTGTGTTTGTATATGTGTTCCAATATAATTCCAAGGCTTTCCTATTTACAAATTGATCTCTTTAGGCCTTTGTTACTAGTTGCCTTCCAGTGCTGCTACAAGAAGAGAAAAGATAACTTTATAGATGTGCTTTCTGTAATGAAAGCACTAATTGTGATTGTAAGGTACGGCATGGACTGGTTGACTGTATCCCATGTGAAGTAGCTTTTAAACATTTTTTTTCAATTTATTTACACATTACTGAAATATTCTTGTTTAAGAGTAAACATAATACGCCCTCCCCCACAAAAAATATAAAACCTCATGAGAAATAAAGTGAAGGAAAGAGAAAAAATGTGTTTCAGTCTATGTTCTGACACCATCAGTTCTGTCTCTGGGATGGATCCCATTCTTCATCATAAGTCCATTGTAGAAGTTTTTTCCCACAGTTGCTATTGCCAATTGTATTTCCCTCCATCCATTCCTCCACACTACCATCTATTATATTTTCTCTCTCCTTTCCCTCTGTCCCTCTTCAAAAATGTGCTGTAAGGCAGCTGGGTGGCACAGTGGACAGAGTACCGACCCTGGGGCCAAGAGGCTCCAAGCCTATGTCCCACCCTAGAGGCCTAGCAACTACCTGGCCTGTGGTCCCAGACAGACCATCTAATTCCAGCATTTTGCAAAAAGTAAAAAAACAAAATGTGTTATATCTGACTGTCCTCCCCTATGATCTGCCCTCTCCTCCATCACCATGCCTCCCGCCTCCCCCCCACTGCATCCCTCTTCTCTCCTTTTTCTTCTAGATGTCTATACCCTATTGAGTGTGTATGCTGAGTCCTCTCTGAGCCATTTTTGATGAGAATGAAGGTTCCCTCATTCCCCCTTACCTTCCCCCATTCCATACCATTTTACTCCCAGTATATTTCCCTTTCACCCACTGACTCTATTTTTACAATATATTATAGCTTCATATTCAGCTCTTTCCTGTGCCTTGTCTATATAAACTCCTTCTACCTGCTCCATTTAATGAGAAGGTTTATATGAGTATTATCAGTATCATCCTTCCATGCAGGAATACACACAGTTAATCATCATTAAGTCCCTCATAATCTACCCTTCTTGCCCATTCTCTCTATGCTTCACCTGAGTCCTATACTTGAAAATCAAACTTTCTGCTCAGCTCTGGTCATTTCAACAGGAACATTTGAAATTCCTCTGTTTCACTGAAAGTCCATCTTTTCCCCCAGAAGAGGTTGTTCAGTTTTGCTGGGTAGTTGATTCTCAGTTGCATTCAAACACTCTTGCCTTCCAGAATCTTATATTCCAAGCCCTATGAGCTCTTAATGTAGATGCTGCTAAGCCCTGGGTAATACTGGCTGTAGCTCCATGATATTTGAATTGTGTCCTTCTGGCTACTTGTATTATGTTCCCCTTGACTTGGGAGTTCTGGAACTTGGCTATATTCCTGGGGGTTGATTTTGGAAATCTCTTTCTGGAGGAGATTTATGGGTTCTCTCAATTTCAATTTTGCCGTCTGCTTCTAGGATATCAAGGCAATTTTCCTGTAGAAATTCTTTAAAAATGAAGTCAAGGCTCTTTTCCTGATCATGACTTTCAGGTAGCCCAATGATTTTAAAATTATCTTTCCTGGATTTATTTTTTCCAGATCAGTTATTTTTTCAATTAAATATTTTGCATTTTCTTCTGGTTTTTCATTCTTTTGCTGTTGAATTATTGTATCTTGATTTTTCACAGTCATCAGCTTCCTTTAGCT
The DNA here is from genome assembly GCF_037893015.1 of Macrotis lagotis. Taxonomy (NCBI): domain Eukaryota; kingdom Metazoa; phylum Chordata; class Mammalia; order Peramelemorphia; family Peramelidae; genus Macrotis; species Macrotis lagotis. The sequence continues at coordinate 37,911,479 of NC_133659.1, read as the reverse complement.
CCATTCTACATCTGAAGGATTTGTTTTCCTCAGAGAGCTTTCTTATCTCCTTTTCCATCTGGCTAATTCTGCTTTTTAAAGCATTCTTCTCTTCAACAACTCTTTGAACTCTTTTATACATTTGAGCCAAACTGGTTTTTAATGTGATATTTTCTTTAGTATTTTTGGATCTCCTTGACTAAACTGCTGAGTTCATTTTCATGTTTTTCCTGTATCTCTCTCATTTCTCTTTCCAATTTTTCTTCTACTTCCCTTACTTGATTTTCAAAATCGTTTTTTGAGATCTGTCATAGCCTGATCCCAACTTCTATATTTCTTGGAGTCTTTAGATGCAGAAGCTTGGACTTTCTTCAGATTGTGTATTTTGGTCCTCCATGGGACCAAAGTAATTGTCTATGATCAGGTTCCTTTTTTTCTGTTTATTCATTTCCCCAGCCTGTGCCTAGTTTTGGAATGCTTTTTGAACTTTTGATTCTTATTGGGACACCCCCCTGCAAGGATCTCATTATGTGAGGCTCTGACTGCTCTCCTGGTCTGTTGAGTGGCCACAAGCTCACCCCTCTGCCCTGGGGCTGTGAGGAGGGTCCCTGCTCTATGGGGAGGCCTAGATTGCGACAAGTGTCTGAATGTGGTCACAGACACAGAATCCTGTCCCAGGGACAGAAGACAGACCTTGGCAGTCTCCCTCCACTGCCTATTTTATTCTGTGGGCTGAGCACTCTGGGAGAAGCTGCTGGGAGTCTCCCTGCTGGGCAGTTCTGTGGGCCTGCTTCTGTTTCCTGGGATCTAGGCTGCACTGAGGGCGATGGCCACACTGAGGAGGGCCATGCTGGTGTGGGCTTAGATCTCACTCTGGCAGATGTCTCCCTGCTGACCTTCTAAGTTGTGTTTATTGCTCCCTGGGATGGCAGGTCAGGAAATTATTCTGCTGCCAGGAGCCCTGGGGCTGTTCCCAGAAGGCTGAAGCTCCTTCATTCCATGCTATTGCCCCCTCCAACCCCATGGAACAGAGCCTTCCCACTATTTTCCAGGTTACCTTGGGCTGGAGAATTGCCTCATTGGATCTTTCTGTGGGTTCTATCTTGGAAATTTAGTTAGAGATATAATTTTAAGGTTTTTGAAATATTTTGGAGAGAGCACTTAAGAGAGGCTGTTCTCCTGCCTCCATCTTGGCTCTGCCCTCCAAGAGGTAGCTTTTTTACCACTATTGCCCATTATTTTAAAACTTGTTTTCACAGTGGAAGTGGCCATCTAGTCCAATCCTATACCCAAAAAGAAATGCCTTTCCCAATAAGTCATATCAATAGGCATCCGTTTTTTGTTTGATGGACATGCCACTGCCTCTTGAAGCAGTTCCTTTCACTCTTGGATGGCTTTAATTGTTAGGAAGGTCATTGATTATATTTTAATTGATATCAAGACCAGTTAGTGAGTATGGCTGTAATGTATAGGGAAATAGTCAAAAATGAGAATACTTGGGTTCTAATTCTACTTCTGACTCATTCTGACTGTGTTAGTTTGAACAAGTCACCTGACCTCTCTGGGTTCTAGGCAAATTTCTAAGATTATAAAATACTGAGAGTGTATTTCTCACAATGAAAGAAAGAGTTTCCTTCCCCTGGATTTCCATGAGCTAACAAAATCTTTTCTCTTTCTTTCTTTTTTTTATTTTAAATTTATTCATGTATGTATGTATGTATGTCTGTATGTCTGTATTTATTTATTTATTTAGTTTCATCCATTTGTACATGTATATTTCCAAGTTACAAAATTTCCCTCCACTCTCCCTTCCCATCCCCCTCCCCTCAGCAGGCAGGCTAGCATTTTACATACATATTTTGTTAAACATATTTACAAATTAGTAATTTTTCAAATGAGGAATTAAGATTAAGGGAAAGAGATATATAATGGATAATTTTTATAAAGTATTTATCAGATTAGAAAGGGTTTTTTTCTGTGTGTTTTGTTTTGTTTTGTTTTTCTTTCTCTGAACGGGAATAATATAGCCCATAACCAGTCAAATACAGTTGTCCTAGCTCTCTGGACTGTCGAGAGGAGTTACTTCCATCAGCTCTCATAATGTTCATCTGATAATGTTTTTGATGTGTACATTGTTCTCCTGAGTCTATTTCCTTTACTTAACAAAAGATCCCATAAGTCATTCCATTCTTCTTTAGAGTTTGACCTTTTATGATTTCTTATAGAACAATAATATTCCATAGTATTCATGTACCATAACTTGTTTAGCCATTCCCCAATTGATGGGCATCCCCTTAATTTCCAATTCTCTGTCACCACAAACAGAGCTGCTATAAATATTTTGGAACATGTAGGACTTTCTCCTTCTTAAATAATTTCTTCTGGATATAGACCCAGGATTGGGATTGCCACGTCAACAGGTATGAAGATTTTTATTGCTCTTTGGACATAGTTCAACATTGCTTTCCAGAAAGGTTGGATCTGTTCACAACTCCACCATCAATGCATCAATGACCCAATCCTCCCACAAGCTCTCCAACATTGTTCTTCTTCCCTTTTTCTCATCTGGGTTATTCTAATAGGTGTGAGATTCATTGTTGTTTCAATTTGGATTTCTCTAATCAATAGTGATTTGGAGCATTTTTTCATATAATTATATATAGCTTTAACCTCTTCATTTGAAAACTGTTCATCTCCTTTGACCATTTATCAATTGGGGAATTACTTGTGATCTTATAAATCTGATGTAATTCTCTATATATTTTAGAAATGAGACCTTTATCAGAACTCCTGGTTGTTTTCCAGCTTTCTGCTTTCTTCTAATTTTGGCAACATTGATTTTATTATTGCAAAATCTTTTTAATTTAATATAATCAAAATCATTCATTTTGAAGTTTATAATATGCTTTCTTTTCTCTTTCAAGCCTAAACTTCCACTCACCATTGCCCTCTGAGAACAAAGAACTCCTTTTCCATATCAGCCTTTCCAATATCTGAAAACAACATCTTTCCCAGTTCTCCAAGACTTTTCTTCTCTAGAGTAAGTACCCCCAGTTTCTTAAGATTTTCATATTTTGTCACCTGGTTGCCATTCTTTGTACAGTGATCAAGTATTTAAATTAATGTGAAAATATTATGAATGTTTTGTAGGTTGTATTGGAGTATCCTTTATGGAGTGCTGAGCCTGTGGTCCAGGAAAGCATTCAGCTTGGAAGTTTGATTGGTTCATGAGTGAAAAGGACTAGTGATGCAGTGGGTCTTCCCTAGGCATGGTCAGGAAGTAACCAGGGCAGGTCATGTACTACATGGGTTATATTGCAGTGTAACCCCAATTTTTGTACATGTGGTCTTTCCCCTTTTTATGATCTCTTTGGGATACAGATATAGTAGTGGTATTGCTATTTCAAAGTATGCATAGTTTTATGGTATAGTTTCAGCTATTCTGGATGTTCTCTCTTCCCTAGATCTACTGAGGATTCTTGGGAGAGGAGAGAATGCCATGGAAGCTCCATGACCTCCACATACTCCATGCTGCCTTCCATATACATATCTTTTTCTTCCCTTCCAACCCACCATCCTAAGTGTATTTTAAAGTCTTTATTGAGATAATACTTTGCAGGAAAAATACCAATGTTCAGGCAGAATGCACATAAAAATATATATTGTAACAAATAAACAGATCATTTAATTGCAGCTGTTAATGCAAAGTTTGATGACAGCCCCTCAGTTGGAAGAAGGTCATTTAATCATTTTTTTTATCATGATGGTGCCTGTGAGATGTCAACCTTCCTTTACACTTGGAGTTTTATCTGCTGGTAAATTGACTATAGCATTTCAGGATTTGGAGGCTCTGAGGTTCAGAGAAAATCTGCATTTCTTAGAACCAGGATTGATTTCTGTTTTCTTGGGCCTCATGCTGTTTTGTGCAAGGCAAATGAGATGAAAGGCTCTGGAGTGTCCAAGTCTTCACCAGACGCTTAATTGACTGTGTGACCTTGGGCAAGTGAGTTCATGTCTCTGTGCCTCAGCCTCTTCATCCATCAAAAAAAGGATGAGAGAAACTGCTCTGCTTATCTTGGTCTCATTGGGAGGGCTGAACTAGAGCAGATACTGTAAACTGCAAGGAGAACATCATGGATTTAAGCATAAGATAGGAATAATACATTTTACAAATTGATATGGACAAATGCAAAGCTAGTCACTGTAGACTTTTTAGATCTAGATCTAACTAGAAAAGTTATTGCTTGTTTTTAACAAAAGAGAGGTGGAATGAAAAATAGAGAAAGGACTGAATCTGGCCGTTCAGGCCTTGGTTTCAAAACTTGCCTCTATCACTTGTCACCTGGATGACTTTGTGTCTATCACTTCCTTTGTATGGATTTTTTTTCAATTTTATTTTATTTTTTCCAATTACATGCAAAGGTAGTTTTCAACATTCATCCTTTTTGCAAGTTATTGAGTTATGTGTTTTTCTACCACTCTTCCTTCCTGCCCCCTCCCCATGATAGTAAACAAATTAATTTAAATTGTATATGTATAATCATGTTTAACATATTTCCCTATGAATCTTATTATAAAGGAAGAATTAGAACTAGGGGCCAAACCATACTAAAGAAAGAAAAAAAATAAAAGGTTTAAAAAATGACCCTAGGATGCTTTGCTCTGCATTCAGACTCCATAGTTTTTTCCTCTGGATGTGAATGACATTTTCTATAACAGATTTTTCAGGATTATCCTTGATCACTGAACTGTTGAGAAGAGTTGCGTCCAATATAGTTGATTCATCTCACGATGTTGCTGTTAATGTGTACAACAATGGTTCTGCTCATTTCACTCAGCATCAGTTCATTCAAGGCTTTCCAAATTTTTCTGAAGTCTGGCCTCTCATGGTTTCTTTTTTTGTTTGTTTTTTTTCCAAGGCAATAGATTTAAATGATTTTCCCTAGGTCACATAGCTAAATAATTATTAAAATCTGAGATCAAATTTAAACTTGGGTCCTTCTGACTCCAGAGCTGCTGCTCTATCCACTGCACCACCTATCTGTCTCTTATCATGATCTCTCTCTCTCTCTCTCTCTCTCTCTCTCTCTCTCTCTCTTAAGGTTTTTGCAAAGTAATGGGGTTAAGTGGCTTGCCCAAGGCCACACAGTGTCTGAGGTCAAATTTGAACTCAGGTCATCCTGATTCCAGGGCTCTATCCACTGTGCCACCTAGTTGCCCCTCATCTCGTGATTTTTTACTGAATAATAGTATTCCTTAACATTTATGTATCATAACTTGTTCAGTCATTCCCCAATTGATGGACATCTCTTCAATGTTCAATTCTTTGCCCCTACAAATATAAATATTTGTGCTATAAATATTTTTGTACATGTGGATCTTTCCCCCTTTTTATGATCTCTTTGGGATACAGATAGTGGTATTGCTAATTCAAAGTATGCATAGTTTTATAGTATAGTTCCAAATTTTTCTCCTGAATCGTTGAATCAATTCATAATTCCACCAATAGTAAATTAATGTCCCAGTTTTCTCACATCCTCTTCAACATTAATCATTTTTCTTTTTTGTCATTTTAACTAATCTGATAGGTGAGGGGTACCTCAGAATTGTTTTAATTTGCATTTCTCTAATCAATACTGATTTTAAATATTTTTATATGACTATAGGTAGCTTTAATTTCTTCATCTGAAAACTGACTATTATATCCTTTGATCATTTATCAATTGGAGAATGACTTGTATTCTTATAAATTTGTTTTGTCCATATCTTAATGTCCTCATAAGTAAGGAGGTTAGACTGGACCAGCAGTTTTCAGAGTGTGGTCTGGGGATCCATAGTACCTTTCCAGGGGGTCTATGAGGTAAAAATTATTTTGGCAATAATACTGAGACATTGTACATTCTAATGTGGTAAATATTGATAGATGTAATAATCTATATATACAACATCTCTTTGGGTATCCTCAATAATTTTTAAGATTGATAAGGGGTTCTGAGACCAAAAAAATGAGAATCACTGTAGTAAATGGTTTATGAGATCCCTTCTATCTCTAAATCTATGACTTTTCTTTAACAAAATCATTCCCCAAGAGGAAGGAAGGAAAAAGAAAGGGATGGGGGTAAGAAAAGAGGGAAGGAAGAAGGAAGGAAGAAAGGAAGGAGAATAAAGGAAAGAAGGAGGGAAGAAGGAAGAAGAAGAAAAGAGAAGGAAGAAAGAAAAAAGAAAGAGCTTAAGGAGGGAGGCGGGAAAGGAAGAAAAGAGCAAAGAAGGGAGAGAAGGAAAGAGAAGAGAAGAAATGAAGAAGAGAAGAAAGAATGAGGGTGAGCAGAAAGAAGGATATTTCATTTGATTGTATGAAAAGAAATTGTTCTTAATAGAAGAAAATTCTCATTTTTTTTTGTTTTTTTCCCAAGGCAATGGGGTTAAGTGACTTGCCCAAGGTCACACAGGTAATTAGTAAGTGTCTGAGGTCACATTTAAACTCAGGTCCTCCTGACTTCAGGACTGGTACTCTTATCCACTGTGCCACCTAGCTGCCCCAGAAAATGATTTAGATAAAAAAGACTACAATGGAGCAAGGACTCAAAATCAGATCTTTGGAATTGACCATCAAATCTGGTGCTTTTGCCATTATTCCAGAAACTCCTCTGTAAACTTATCCAAATCCTTCAAAGTAAATCAGAATTGGCCAACAGTATCTTCCTGTCTTCTTCATCAGAACAACTATGGACAAACTAGTTAACATCTCTGAATCTCAGTTTCCTCATCATTAAAATGAGGCATTGGGGCTGGATGATCTCAAAGTTCCCCTCTGACGTTAATTTCTACAATCCTTTGAAAATTCCTTGAGCTAACAAGTTCCTTTATGTAATTCAGAAGAGCAAGGTCTATGTAAAAAATACTGCCTTTTTTAGCAGCATCAAACCAGCACCATTTGTCCATAAACCAAGATGAATCTTGCTATAATAATATCTCCTTGCTTTAGAATGGTGATTGAAAGTTTTCAAAGGAATACAAATTTATCCTCTTATTTCAGCTTCGCAATGATTCCATTTGGTAGGAGGAGCAATTAAGATCTTTCCCATATCATAGATGGGGAAACTGAAGTCCATGAGGATTATTTGATTTGCCCGAAGTGACTTGCTCACCTCTAGAGCTTCTATCAGAAATCAACTTTGCAGATTTTAGAGCAGAATTCCATTTTTGGACCATTCTATACTGAGTCAGGGAGCAGAATGGCATCATGAAAAATTCCTGAGACTTGGACTCAGGAGATCTGAATTCAAATTCTGATGCTGGTGCTTACCAACTGGTTGACTTTTGACTTCTACATCTGTACAATAGAGTTCATATTACTCAATCTCACAGGGTTTTTGTGGGGTAGGTATTCTGTGAGTCTCAAAGTGCCACTTAAAAGTGACTTGTTATTTGTATATGAGTCCACTCTATCCAGTTTTATTTATCTGTTTTTATTTTTGTGAGGCAATCAGAGTTAAATGACTTGCCCAGGATCACATAACTAGTAAATGTCTGATTTCAGATTTCAACTTGGATCTTTTGCTTAAACCCAGTTCTTATACCCATGGGTAACTGGAAAAGTGAATGATGAAATTTCAGTTTCCCCCTCATAAGGGATTTGGGCTTGATGATCTCTAAGTTTTTTCCTAGCATGATAATAATTTTTAAGTAGCAAGATGGCATAATGGATTGAATACTGGTCTTTCTAACTGAATAATATGAATTCAAATTCAGTCACAGACATCTACTTTCTGTGTGACCCTGGTTAAGTCACTTAACTTCTGACCACCTCAGTTTCCTCATCTGTAAAATGATAATAAGTACTTACTTTCCACAGTCATTGTGAAGAGAAAATGAGATAATTTGTAAACTGCTTTGTAAACTTAAATGCAGCATATTTAAATTTTGGCTTATTTTTTTCTGGGGAGCAATATTATGTAGCAAAAAGTCAAACTCAGAGGACCACAATTTAAATTTCATTCATGCTGCTGTCTACCTGAATGACTTTGGCCGTCACTTAGATTCCCTACATTTCTTTTTCCTAAGGCTATTTCTCAATGGAAATTCTGGCAGCCTGTGATTCTTCGAATTCTTGGGTCCTCCTGCTTGGAGTGTCCTTGGGTATTGTTTTGGGATGGAGAAGAGAAGGGGAGTTCTAGAGCCAACAGACTATGAAAGGGATTTGCCTGGAGGACTTCCCTGTCAATAACCCATTTTCTTGAATAGGTAAAAGATTAAGGACTTATTCTGTGCCAGTATCTGTGGTAAGTACTGGATCATAGAAAAGCAAATAAGACTGCCCTCTCTCACAACTTACATTCTATGGGAGAGATCACACATAAAAGACACTAGAAGGTGAGGGGAGAGAGGGGATCTGATGCTATTACCAGGAGGTGATCTTGGAGGCCTAGTTTTCAGGTCAGATGAAGCAAAAAACTCACCTATCACAACTGGAGAAGTGAGATGTGGATTCTTGGTTGTTAAGGCTGTGGAGATGACCAAAGAATGAAACCCCAGCAGGGAGATGCCAGAAACTATTGATTTTTTATTGTTGTTTTTCGGTTGTGTTTGACTCTTCATGATCCCAATTGGCAAAGACCCTGGAATTATTTGCCATTTCCTTCTCCAGCTCATTTTACAGATGAGGAAACTGAGACCAACAGACATGCCCAAGGAAATACAGTTAGTAATTGTCTGAAGCCAGATTTGAACTTAGAAAGATGAGTCTTCCTGATTGCAGCCCAGCATTCTATCTACTGAGCTACATCATGCATCTATACGACTCTATCATTTCTTCCCTTTGAACCTCAGGGGGAATCTTGTAAAGGATAGAGGGAGAATTTCAGGGAAGCATCAGAGGTATAATAGAGAATGTGTTGAATTTGAAATTGAAGGGGAAGGAACAAATATTAAACAATTACTATTGGACAGTCACTGTGCTAAGATCTTTGGAGTCTGAGGATACAAATCCTAGCTCTATGAGACCTTGGGAAAATCAATTAACTTCTCTTATCTTCAGTTCCTTTCTTTGCAAAATAAGGAGCCGAGAAAACCTCTAAGGCTCATCCTAGATATAAATCTATAATTTTATGAGTTGATAATCTTAAATCTATGATGATGAAGATGGTGGTGATGGTGATGATGGTGATGATGATGATGGTAATAATGATGATGTTATATAGGGAAGCTAGGTGGTACAGGAGGATAGAGTCATCCTGGAGTCATGAGGACCTGAGTTCAAATTTGGCCTTAGATACTTGACCCTTCTTAGGTGTGTGATCTTGGGCAAGTCATTTAAATCTAATTGCCTCCCATCCAGTGCCATCTTCAGTCATCCTGATCCATATTTGACCACTGATCTCAGATGGCTCTGGAGGAGAAAATGAGGCTGGTGACAGTCCTCTCCTCTCTCAAATCCAATTCACTTGCTTGTCATGACAATACCTCCCCGACGTCATGGTCCTCTTCTTTCATCAATGATAGTAATAATAACTACTTACCTTGGCGAAGTCCTCTGAACAGTTTTTTTATCCTCCCAACAGCCTTGTAAGGTAGATTCTCCTTCTTAACCACTATTTTATAGAAGAGGAAATTGTGTCTAAAAGAGATTATAGATGACTTGACCAGGATTGCACTAATGGTAAATAGCAGAGATAGGAGTCAAATTCAGGTCTTCTTGGCTTCAAGTCCAATCCGCTCTAGGATCATCTAGCTGTTATGAGCCTAAATTCTATCTCTGGTGATGGAACCCTGGAGTGTGTGTGTGGTAGTAGGCCACAGGTCAAATGAAGAGAGCAGGTTATTGCTTGTCCTTCATTCTCAAAGAGGACCATGACATCAGGGAGGTGATGCTCTGACATCAAATGAACTGGATTTATGGGGGGGGAGGACTGTGTTAAATCACCAGCCTCACTTTCGCCTCCTGTGCCATTTTGGGTACAGTGACCAGATATGAATCAGTATGAATGGAGATGATCCTGGATACAGTGGAAAATATTGGCTTTTTGAAGCTAAAGTCATTCCTAGGGAGAAAACAGGAGTGACATGTTGGAGGAAACATGCTTAGCCTTTTCTTACTGGTTTGGGGCAAAACCTTGGTCTTCCCATGCTAGTGATATACAATTTATTTACATGACCACGAAACTGCTTTTGTTTTGATCTGTAATGTGAGACATGCTAGACCACCTAATGAAGAAATAAGAAAGCATCACAAGAATCTACTGACTCCTGTTACCTTGGCCTTGCACAATCAGTAGTCTTTCCCTGACCTCTTGTAAGAGCAAGGGAGGAAGAGAGAGGAAAAGGAAGAAAACTCAAGTAGAAAAAAGTGTAAACCAAACAAACGGACGCTCTGATCAGCCAGTTTTCGATTCAGAAGCTAAACTCAGATTTTGTTTTTGGTGTTGTTTCTCCTTCTACCCTTTCTTGATTTCTTCATATGAACAACAAATACCTTTGTCTTCTTTGGTTTCCTAGAATCCAGGTCCCATGTAACTTGATGGTAGGTATTAGGAAGCAATTTTTAGGTAAGAAGAATTCTGAAGTAGAAAAATGTTAAAAACTTATATTTTTGTCTTCTTTCCTTCTCCAGGAATGGCACTTAATCCATTCAATATAAAACCACTCAGAATCAAAGAACAAGATGCAGAAATTGCCTACCAGAGCAAGAAATCTGGAGAACTGTCAGAGGGAAGATACTCTTGGAGAGGAGAGGGCTAGGTGGGAGATGTGAAAGGTATCCCAGGGAGACTTAGGAATGAAAAAATCAAGCCATTAGAAGAGAGAAGCCTCACTAATACTGGTCTGAGAGCGGAAATGAGGACATTGGGTAAGCTTTGAATTATGTGAAGGAAAAAAGCAGATCTCAGATATGTTTATGATAAAAATCTCCTTTTCACAAATTTTTTAGCCTAAGTGGGAAGAGGTTAAACTTTATGGATTCCTTCTTGGATTAGAGCATGAGCAGAGGATCTGGGTTTAAACTCTGAACCTGGATTTACTAGCTAGGTTATCTTGAGTAAAACATACCAGCTCACTGGGTCTCAGTTTCCTCACCAGTAAAATGAGAGATTTGAATTAGATTTCCTCTGGGCATCCTTACAGGTTGAAGCCTCAGATTAATCCATCAATCACTGATTAATTATCATTACGGGCCAGGCACTGTATTGGACTTGAACACAGAGATAAAAATGGGAATCTCTCCTTATTGAGCTCACATTTTTACTGAAGACAAACAAAGTGTAGGCCTCTAAGTATGTTTAAAGTAAAGATGTGGCAAATAATTTGAGGAAATCACTAGCAGCTTGGAGATGGGAGAAAGGAATCAGGAGTGGTCTTATTGTAGGAGGTGGTATTTGAACTGAGTTTTGAAGGGAATTAGGAGTTCAAAGAGACAAAGATGAGTATATTCTAGGCATAGGCAAAGGAGAGAAGGGAAAAAACATTTTTATAGCCTCACAGTTCTTTTTTCTTTCAATATTTTCTTATTATTTATTAATATTTAATAATAGTTTGGTTTTATGTTTTATATATTTTATATATTAAATATGGCATTACATGTAAAAGTAATTCTTAACCTTTTTAAAAAAGTTTTGAGTTCCAAATTCCTTTCCCTCATTGAGAAGCCAAGCAATTTGATAAAAGTTATACATGTGCAGTCACGCAAAACATTTCCATATTAGTCATATTGTGAAAGAAAACAAGCCAAAAACCCTAAGAAAAATAGAAGAAGCAAAAAAAGAACCAGTATGCTCTGATCTACATTTAGATTCCATCAGTTCCTTTTGTGGAGGTGGGAAACATTTCTTATTATAGGTTTTCAGAACTGTCCTAGATTTTTGTAGCATTGAGAATAGTTAAGTCAATCACAATTGATCATCATACAATATAGATGTTACTGTATACAAAGGTCTCCTGGCTCTGCTCATTTCTTGCATCAGTATGTAAGTCTTCCCAGGTTTTTCTGAAAGAATCCTGCTCATCATTTCTTATAGCACAGTGATATTTCATTGGTTGATTGGTTCATGTCCTTCATTATCGAAGACCAAAATGACATCACTATGTTTGAGACAAACGACAGTGTGTTCGACTGTGGTTGATCAGACCAATATGAGATTGGAATGCTCTACCACAGGTTGGGCACAAATAGTCCACCTGGGGTGGGTACTCTAAACTTATGGATGTCCTGTTTCCTTTGTGTGCCTTCATTCTGCCTTCCCCATAGAGTGCAGCCTCCTCTTTGATGAGGGCATGCTATGCTGGGCAGTCCTGTGACAGTGTCTTCCAGGCTGTACAATCAATTCTACAGTTCTCCAAAGGGCCTTCAGGGTGTCTCTGTAGCATTCTTTTGTGAGCATTTGCCCTTTGAGGGTTCTCCATAAAATAGTCTTTTTGGCAAGTGTATGTCTGACATTCTAACAACATGTCCAGTCCATTGTAGTTGCACTCTCTATAGTAATGTTGGAATGTGAGGTAGTTTATTCTGCAGAGGCAGAGGGTATTCTTCAGCTTGAAAAGGCTACAAATCAAGACCCAAGTGAAGGGAGTTTTGGTACATGGTCTTCTGTTTACAGATGATTATATACTCAATCCATCCTCTGAAGCTGAGATGCAGCAAGGTAATTTTGGTCTAATAATTAATACCAAGAAAACCCAGGTTCTCCATCATACAGCACCACACCAGCCTTATTTGGAACCATCGATCACAACAAACAGAGGAGTTTTGAGGATTGTGGACAAGTTCACTTTCCTTGGCTGTCCTTTCCAGGGAGGTCTTCATTGACAGTGAGGTTGACACACACAATGCCAGAGCTAGTTCAGTATTTGGGAGGCTCTGAAAGAAAATGTGTGAGAGAAGTATTAGACTAACAAACTGAAGATCTACAGAGCTGTTATGCTGACCTCATTGCTGTATGCCTCCTGTGAAACTTGAATAATCTCCCAGAGCCATGTCAGGAAACTGAATTGCTTCCATTTAAGTGGTCTTAGGAAGACTATTCCACTATAATCATATTCCACAACTTGTTTAGTTATTCCCCAATTAATGGTATCCCCTCAATTTCCAATTCTTTGCCACTATGAAAAGAGCTGCTATAAATATTTTTGCATATGTAGGTATTTCCCCTGTTTTTATGATTTCTTTCAGATATAGTCCTAGTGGTTATGTGGCTGGATCAAAGGTTATGTACATTTTGATTGCCTTTTGAACATCGAATTGAACAAATCGAATGGTTGGATCAGCTCACAAATGCACCAATAGTGCATTAATGTCCCAATATTCCCACATCTCCAAGATTTTTCTTTCATTTTTGGTATCTGTCATATAATAAGTATTTACACAGCATCTACTATTTACCAGGCTTGGTGATAGGTACATTTTATAAATATGACCTCATTGGAGCCTCACAACAATCCTGGGAGCCTTGTGCTATGAGTACTCCCATTTTACAGTTGGGGAAACTGATGCCAACAGAAGTTAAGTGAATGGCCAAGGGTCTGCATCTGAGTCTGGAATTGAACTCAGGTCTTCCTGACTCCAGGTCCAGTGTTCTATCCATTGTGATATCAACTGCCTCCTAGGGACACCCTTTGCAAAACTACAAATACAGGAGGCTGAATATCATTATCTTCTATTAACATCATTCTATTGAAATTAGGTGTTGTCACTCTTGTCTCTGCAGATTTTCTCTTCTTTTCCCACCCATTCCATATACCAGGATTGTATTCTACATATGATGCATTTTAAAGGCTTGGAGGGAAGGTTAAGGACATGCTAGCTGCAGAGAAATCATAACTCTGAATCTCTAAGAATTTTTAGTATGTATTCTGCATTAATAGACATTTCCTTATACAGGATCTCTGTATCTGAAAACACAGATTATGTATGTATTATGTATGTGTTATGTATGTATCATTAGGTGCTGGAATGAACAGTAGAGATAGAAAGAAGAAGATAAAACTGGATGTTTATCCATCCCCTAGGCAGACTCTTTTTTCTCCTCTTTTTCTATCTTTACTCATGCTGTCTTTCATACTTGGATTTGACTCACCCTCCCCTCCCCAAATCTATATGTTTCAGTCCTTAAAGTCCAACTTGGGCATTGCCTATTCTATGAAGCTTTCTCTACACCACTAGCCATGATCTCTTCTTCTTCACTCATATCATAGCCCTTCTCTGTACTTCTCTTTTTGCATTCATCATTTTCCCTAGGTTTATAGTGATTGATATACTTATATGTTTTTCCTTATTATATTTTAGATTATTTCAAAGTAGGGTTAATTTCATTTTAACTTTTCTTCTATAGGACTTAGTAGGACCTCACGCATATCTCAGTGGATCAATGGAATCATCAAGTAGAGGGGAGGGAGAACTTTCCTATCTCAGTGGTGCAGATCACAGAACATCCACAATTTCCATCCTGTTATTCTTATCCTTGCCCTTTAGTAAATCCTTCATTTATGAGGGACATAACATTTAAAACAGGAAGAGAACCCAGTGAATAGAGTTCTGGGCTTAGCATCATGAAGACATTAGTTCAAATTCAGCTTCTGGCACCTAACCTCTGTCTATTTTAGTTTTCTCATCTGCAAAATGATGGTAATAATAATACTTATCTTCCAAAATGCTATGAGGGTAGAATGACACAATATTTGTGATAAAATTTACAAAACTAAACAGTTTTATAAATATTACTACCACTACCACTACCACTACTTCCTTATCTTTTGTACCTATTCAGCAGCTGGATTTTCCAGCTTCATGACTTTTGCTCCATGACTGGTCTCCTTCCTTTTCTGATTGAATATTTCCTAGATGTTATATCTTATGATGTCTCCTTGCTAAGTGGAGAGATTGGCATAAAAGGACATAACAGTCTTTTAGAATATGAATTTGAACAAGCCATTCCCCAATTGACAAATGGTCAAAGGATATGCAAAGGCAATTTACAGATGAGGAAATCAAAGCGATCCATAGTCATATGAAAAATTGCTCTAAATCACTACTTATTAGAGAAATGCAAATTAAACATTTCTGAGGTACCACCTAACACCTCTCATACTGGCCAATATGACCAGAAAGGACAATGATCAATGTTGGAAGGGATGTGGGAAACTCATAACCTTTCTGGAGAGCATTTTGGAATTATGTCCAAAGGACAACAAAAATGTGCATACCCTTTGATCCAGCAATACTACTGGGTCTACACCCTGAAGAGATTATGAAAAAAAAGATAAAACCATCACTTGTGCAAAAATATTCATAGCAGCTCTGTTTGTGGTGGCAAAGAATTGGAAATTGAGTGAATGTCCATCAATTGGGGAAAGGCTTAACAAACTGTCGTATATGTATGTCATGGAACACTACTGTTCTATTAGAAACCAGGAGGGATGGGAATTCAGGGAAGCCTGGGAGGATTTGCATGAACTGATGCTGAGTGAGATGAGCAGAACCAGAAGAATATTGTGCATCCTAACAGCAACATGGGGGTGATGATCAACCTTAATGGACTTGCTCATTCTATCAGTGCGACAACCAGGCACAATTTTGGGATATCTGTGATGGAGAATACCATATGTTTCCAGAGAAAGAATTGTGGAGTTTGAACAAAGACCAAAGTCTATTACCTTTGTTTTTAAAAAAATCCTGTTATCTTATTAGGTAATTTTACTGTCTCTTATATTTTACTTTTTTCCCTTAAGGATATGATTCCTCTCTCATCACATTCAACTTAGATCAATGTATACCTTGGAAACAATTTAAAGACTAACAGACTGCCTTCTGTGGGAGGTAGGGAGAGGGAAGTGAGATTAGGGGGAAAATTGTAAAGTTTAAAATAGATAAATAAATTTTAAAAAAAGAATACGAATTTGATTTTTAGACCTTGTGGAGTACGATGGGATTCCATTCAGTTATTGGCTCAAAGAATAGGGAGAAGCACTAGTGGAAAGCCACATAAACAAAGCAAAAACAAATTTAAAGAAATTTCAAGTCAGAATTGAAATGAACTTTAAAAAAAAACCCAGCAAGACTCCTTAAAAATTCTTTTAATATTTTTCTAACTTTTTCAGACATTGAAGCCACCACAATCAGACTCTTATTTGGAAAGTAAGTATGTGCAAGTTAACTTTTGCATATACCAGTCAATCAGGGAAATTCCTATCAAAATATAGTTCAAAAAAAGATATCTTATGTGATTTATGGAAAACTTACTTTATGTACTGTAATTTATTTTGTTTTGAGAACAATGAAAAGAAACTTCCACTTTGCATCTCTTGTGATCCTGCTGGTTGTATGAAGATGGAGTGGACATATTTTTCTCCAAAGGTGCAAATAATAAGCAAAGGATTTTTTTGAAAGTTCATTTCAGCTTTGTCTTGACAAGTGTAATTTTTTAAAAGTTAAAAATGGAATTAAATTAAAATTTAATATTAAATTAAATAAAAATTAAAAAATTAAAATTAAAAACAATTTTGGTGATCTTTAGTAATAGTGGGAAGAGTCTTTTCAGCTGAATGTTGGGACCAGAAACTAGACTGCCAAGTTTTGAGAAAGGAAGGGGTGGCAAGAAAATAGAGGCAGTTAAATGTAGAATAGTTTTTCTGGAAAATTTGTCCATGAAAGAAGAAAATAATTGGAGTGATACTTGAGAAGAAAGGCAACTTCAAATGAAGAGCTAAAAACAATTTTTTAAAAGACAGAGGTTATATTTGTAAGTCATCAGGGAAGGAATCAATGAATAAGAAGATTTAGAGTCATGGAATCATAGATAAAAATGCCTGAAGAGATGTTGAAGGTCATTGAGATTAACTCTCTCACTTTATAGGTTAAAAAAAATGAAGCTCCAAAAGGCTGACTTGACTGAGGTCATAACAGCTAGTAAGTATTTGTGGCTAAACTTGAACTTGGGTCTTTCTGTCCCCAAGTCCATCACTCTAGACACTATGATCTGGCAGATAGAGGAAGCTCTCAGGGAAGATAGGAAGGCATGAGATCAAGGTCACAAATCAAATGGTTGGCTTTGTTTAGGAGAGGAACATCCTTCAGAAATGAAGCAAAGGCAGCGAGTTAAAGGATGATATAGAAGGGTGTTAAGGTATGAGGGAGCTGAGAAGGCAGGGGACCTTTATCTTTTCAATAATGTAAGGACTGAGATTTTCTGCTGGGAAAGAAGGATATAGAGACCACTAATGGATATCAAGAAGGTAACTATGAATACTGAGGAATACAATTCCTCCCCCCCCATAAACATACTCTGTGTCCCTTTTATATATTCTTGATGGACAGAGTCTTGGCTTGCTGGACTCTTGATTGACTGGCTTTTTTCTTGCATAAAGTAAAAGAATTGTGATTTCATCAGAATGGATATTCTCTTTTTATACCTTAGAGATATTGAAGGAAATTCAACAAATCAATGTCCATTATGCATAAGGTATCCTATTGCTATTCTCCCCACTTACTGTATGTCTTTGGACAAGTCATTTAACTCCCATAGAACCTTGATTTCTTCATCTGTAAAATGAGTAAGTTGGACTTACTAGTCTCTGAAGACTTTTCTAGTTCAAACCTCCTAATTCTGGGATCATGCAGAGGTCACTTGATTTCCCTTGACCTTAGACACTTAGCAGTAAAATGAGAAGGTTGGATTCAACCTCTAAGATCTCTTGCATCTCTCAGACTATGATGTTTTAAGGTTCTGTAGTGCCTTCAGAATCAAAGCTAGAAGATGAAGTACATCCAAAATAAGGTCCTTATTAAATAGACTTGGCTAGATTGTACTCAAATGATATCCACAGTGTCCACAATTGTGCACATGCTTAACTCTCACTGCTTTCCAATCCATCAGGAAACAATAATTGTTTTTTTAAAAACCTTTTTACTTTTATTGAATTATTTATTTTTATATCACTTTCTTTTCCCAAATGAATCTCTCTCAATCCTACCCAGGGAGTCACTTCTTTGAAAACAAAATGAAAGGAATAAGAGGGAAAAATGAGTCAAACTAACCATCATAATAACTGAGACTTACAACAGACAATATTTCAAATGTACAATTTCCCACCTCTGCAAAGAAAGGAAGAAGGGGTTTTTCTTCTCTCCTTCCCCCCCTCCATCTCTTCATGGCCAAGCGTGGTCATTTTAATAACAGATGTCTTGTTTTTTTCTTCCTCCCCCCCCTTTGGTTGGGGTTTTCTTTTTTTAACTTTTCATTGATGTGGTCATCATGTATAATGTTTTCCACATATATCCCTTTCATACTGTTTCAAAAAATCATGTAAAACATGACTAGTCTAGATCATAAGTAATTCAGTAAATCACTTTCCCAACAGACATTTTTGCCTACCTACGATGCACAAGACAAGACACTAAATATGCTTTGTATAAAATAGAAAGAACTAGAAAACCTGATCCCTACTGTTAAGAAGCTTACAATCTCATCAGGGAGATGAAATAATAGTTATAAGAAGATAAGGAGTAAGATGAGACTTCATATACTCCTTAACAAGAAAATAGTATCAGTATGTATTGAGATGCAACAGGATGTTGGATTGATTGCTGGTCTTGATTTCTGAAGGATCTAGAAGGAAATGACCATGTTGAACTTGAAGAAAAGATGACTGGGTTGGGTGGAGTGAATATGGGGGTGATATTTCAGCTGTCTTCAAGTATTTTAAGGACTTCCATATGGAAGAAAGATCAAAATTGTTCTTTTTGGTCACTGAGGACAGAACCAAGAACAATGAGCAATGCTTGGAATGAGTCAGACTTAGTTTTGATGAAAAGAACAAGTTTCTAATCATTACAGCTGGCCCCAAATGGAAAGGGCTCCATTGAGAGATGGTAGAAATCTTCAAGCAAGGGCTAGATGACAACTTGTCAAATATGTTATAATAAGAATTCCTTTTGGGCACAGGTTGGGCTAGATGGCAAATGAGGTCCCTTCCAACTCCAAAATTCAGTGATTGATTCTTTCTTGGGCATTTCCAAGCAGTGTGAGGAAGGGCAAGTCATTAATATCTATAAGTATCACTTGCTTCACTTGTAAAAATGAAGATAACCATATTTGTTGATTTTACCTCCTAAAAGACCTGTCAGATACTAGTTCTCTCTACAGATCCAGGTAAATTACATCCCCTTTAGGGTTCCATAGCACTTTAAGGAATTGTTGGTCATTTTTCTTCCTCTTCTGCGTGTTGGATCTCTCAGGCTCATTGTTAGGGATCTCACAAATAACATGCCAGATTCATTTAATCACTTAACATAATTACTTTTGTAAAAAAGATATTTATTTCAAACATAAAGCTAGAACAATCATGCAAACATTTTTGCTACCATCTCCATGGTGTGCTCTAGATGAGATAATAATTCTGGATAAATCTAGATTAGATAATAAATGAATGAGATAATAATTGTTAAGTACTTAGTAATGTTTCTGGCATGGTGTGAGCCCAGCATAAAAGTTAGTGGTTATCATCATCATCATCACCATCAACAACAACATCAGAAATATCATCATCATTATTAATTTTCCTTATGCCACCTTAGTCTCTGAGGAGCATATAGGCTCAACTTAACTTTCTTCCTATACAACATTAATCTCACCAAGTTCATGTTTAAAGGTAGCATCTCGGTTGGATTAAAAACTTATTTCAGTTCCCAAAAATCCTCCTAAAGATTATTCCTTTTTCTCTTCAAGACAATGATTGACCTAGGCTTTGTCCCTAGATTCCTATCCTTGATCTTGCAGCTTCAAAACTCTCAAATTTTGACATATCCTTCACTGGACACTATGAACACAATATCACCAAGATGTTCCAGGAGTAAATGAAGCAAAGAGAAAGTCTTTGAAACCCTTTCAAATGTCTCAGCAGCCAATCATGGCACTTCCTTTTCAACATGGGGTTAGTAGATCAAATAAGTTACAGAATATTTCCACATCCTCTGCAGTCAGTCTCTCCAAGGCACTCAGTTTTCAGCTAATCAAGATTCTCCCAGAAGCAGGCCTTCCAGGTTCTTCACATGGATACCAGGGATACCATCCCAGGGACTCTGTGCATGCATCACATCTTCAATAGGGGGGAAGCTCGGTGGTACAATGGGTAGAGAATAAACTCTGAACTTAGGAAGACTTGAATTCAAACCTGACCATAAGTAACCATATTTACTAGCTGTGTGATCTTCAACAAGTTAATTAACTTCTGTTTGACTCAGTTTCCTCAATTGGAAAACAGGGATAATAATAATCATACCTATCTCCAAGGGTGGTTTAAAGAATCGAATGACATAATATTTGTAAAATGTTTAGCATGGATCCTGGTGAATAGTAGGTACTTAATAAAAGTTTATTTCCTTTCCTTCCCCATTACATGTCATATATCATAATATATCATAATATAATATAATAATATATCAAATATAATAATAAAATGTTTTGCAAAACTCAAAGCGCCATGCTAAGGGCTGTGATCATTATTTTACTTAAAGGAGAACTCTTGCAGGTGGGATAGAGAAGGATAAGTTCAGGAAGAAGACAGAAGCTTGAGTTAAGTCTTGATGGATTGATAAGATATATTCGGATAGGTAGAGAGATAAGGAGAAGTAGGGGGGAAGCTGAGGAGATTTTAGTGGGGAAAGAGCATGAAATTGCCTTATCTAACTGCCTGAGAATCTACCAGTCTTCCTGAATGTAAATTTGAGAGTTTAGGCGGACATTAACTATTTCAGGCCCAAAGTATCCCTGTTCTTTAATATCACCTTTTTACTTCTGAAGACACACAGCAAAGGATCCAGGCTGATTTTTATGCTTCCAGAGATTCACATATCATGCCAAACAAATTCAAAGGGTAATCAAAGGCATAAACTCTAATTAAGGTTCACTTTCAAACTGCAGATGGAAAATCCAGCTGGCAAGACTAGGCAGCCCATTAGAAAGGGGCCTTTCAACTCCAGATGCTACTCTATATGGGTTAATAAAGGAAGGATCAGAACAAATAGGAAAGCTATGGTGAACTAATGTTGGATAAACAATCGTCCAAATAAGCATCAAAGAACATCTGTACTACAACTCATCCTGGACAAAATCAACACGGGAGCTTCCAGGAAATGACAAATGGGAATAGGGTTGTTGGTCAAAGCTAGTGGTCAGAGAATGAGACAAGATCAAGATAGCAGGTAACAAACAACAAACCAAGTAATTCAGGGAATTTGGGGCTGATGAAGAAAAACCAAATATCCAGAAGAAAGATTCAGAGTCAGTGAAGGGGAAAATCAAGACAAAATTGTATATACTTTTAGAGGATGGCAATGAGATTGATCTTGTTACTGTTGTTAACTTAAGCAACCTAAAGTAGAACCTACTGAGAATCATGAGAATTATTTTATTGTCCTCAATTCTTGTACTTTATACTTATTCATGGAGCCTAGAGAATTTACATTGTTTGCAGGAAGCAGTGTGGTTCAGTGGCTTTTTACTGGTCCTGGAGTGAGGAGAGAGGGTTTCAAATGATAGCTCTGGTTCTTATTATCTATGTGGCCATTGTGAGGCAAGTCATTCTACCTCTATGTAAAATGATATAACACTATCTCACAGAGTTGATGTGATAATCCAAT
This sequence comes from Macrotis lagotis, assembly GCF_037893015.1. Lineage (NCBI taxonomy): Eukaryota > Metazoa > Chordata > Mammalia > Peramelemorphia > Peramelidae > Macrotis > Macrotis lagotis. The sequence continues at coordinate 37,889,875 of NC_133659.1, read as the reverse complement.
CAGCCACATTGGCCTAATTGGGGATCTTCGGTATTCAATCTCCTGCTTCCATGTCTTTTTGCAGACTGTGCCTCCTATCTAGTAAGTCTTCCTTTCTCACCTATCCCTCTTGAAAACCCCAGCTTCCAACAAGTTTCATCTCAAGCCCTACATCTTATGAGATCTTTCCTAATTTCCCTGTTTTTTTTAATGGTTCTCCAGTGACTGTTTTGTTTTCTAATGCAATTTGTACTTCCTGATCTGTAAGCATGTTTCCCTTTAGAATGTAAGATTCTTGAGGGTAGAGGCTGCCTTATTTTGGGTTTAGGATTCTCCAAGGCATAGTATAGGGTCTAGTATATAACCAAGGCCAAATAAATATTTGTTGATAGAATTAAAGTACTTTTTAACTATAAAGTTTTATGGAAATTGTCTTTCATTCATCCATCCATCTATCTATCTGTGTCTATCCATCCATCTGTCTCTATCTCCATCCACCCCTTTTCCACTCCCTTCTTTCATATATCTAATCATCCATCCATCCTTCCTTTCTTCCTTCCTTCCTTCCTTCCTTCCTTCCTTCCTTCCTGCCTGCCTGCCTGCCTTCCTTCCACCTATCCATCCATCCATCCATTCATCCATCCACCCACCCATCTATCTATCATCTGTCTGACTGTCTATCTAGCATCTAGCATCCATCCACCCATCCATACATCCATCCATCATTCCACCTATTCACCTATCCATCTATCTATCTTTCTATCTATTCACCTATCCATCTATCCATCTATCTATCATCTATCTATCTATCATCTATCTATCATCTATCTATATCTATATATTCACCCATCCATCCATCCATTCACCTGTCCATCCATCCATCCATCCTTCCTTCCACCTATCCATCATCTATCTATTATCTATCTATCTATCTATCTATCTATCTATCTATCTATCTATCTATCTTTCTATTATCTATCTTTTCTCTTTCTTACTACAATCACTTAACAAGCACTGATTAAGTAAAATATGTTCTAAGCATTGGGCTTACAAAAACAAAAGTGAGATAGTTCCTGGTCTCAAGAAGCTTACACTTGTCCTGAGGAAACAACAGGCAGACTCATACATGAGTGTATACAAAACATATAAAATAGTTAAATTATATGTTTTTGGAGACTGTGGGTTGGAAGAGAAAGAAAGCAGAGATGAGCTTAGTAAAGGGCTCATTTTTGAAATGAGTCTTGAAGGAAACAAGTCATTCTGAAGGAGAGAGCAGATGATGATCACATGATTCTAAACCTAGGAGGCTGCCAGTCCAAAGGCCCGGAGAGAGAGGAGTATTTTGTGTACGGTATGACAGGAAGTTTGCTTGAAGGGCAGAATGAATGAAAGGGAGTAAGGTAGGATGGAGCCATGTTGTGGAGAACTTTAAATATCAAACAAGAAAGGGAGATAATCAGGGGCCTTTGGGCTTCATTGAGCAGGAGGCAACATGGTCGGTTATGAACTTTAGGAAAAGCACTTTGGCAATAGAATGGACTATGGTGGGAAAATGAGACAAAGCAAACAGGAGATTTCAGATCAACTAGTGGCAGATTTGGGATTTGAACCTATGCTGAATGATTTCTAGGTCAATTTTTCTTTTTCTTCTTCCACATGACTTCTTTCATACATACAGGTTGAAAGATAGGAATAATTTTGAAAAGACTGGGTGGCTGCAAAGTTACAAGCTAAAGGACATTAGGGATTCATCAGGTAAAAATTTTCTCTTTCTGAGGATGCTCCCCTGTTGCTAGTAAGCAGAGGACAGGAATCAAAATCTGCATATGCTGCTTACCATCATCTTGACCATAATGGTAATCTTTCTCATTCCATAAAATGAGAGAGTTGGACTACGTCTCACTTCTATATAGTGGCTTGTGGGCAAATGTTATCAATCAGTTCTTGGAGGTGGGGTAGGTGGCAAGTGGATTAAGTACCAGCCCTGGAGTCAGGAATACCTGAGTTCAAATCCTGCCTCAGACACTTACTGGCTGTGTGATCCTGGGTAAGTCACCTAACTCCATTGCCTCCTAGAAAAATTTACTCCCACATACTTTTCATTTAATCTGCATGATTAACATTTTCTCCATCACTATTGACAATAAAATAAATCGAGCCCTGATTTGTAGTCTGCCAATTTTCTGAGATATAAAGTTGGAAACTTAACAATTCCTTCTGCAGAGTTGGCCTCTGCACAATCATATCTAAATTCATGAGCCTATGTCTGGAGGCTAAATTGATGAGTGATGCAGAGAGAAGCAGAGAAAGCAAGCAAGAAAAGGTAGGGGGCGCCAGCGAGCTAGAAGCTAGAGAAATGAGTGCTGGAGAAGACTGAAATATCCCAGCTCCAAAATCATAAATCTTTCTCTAAGAGGAGCCCTGCCTTCTAGTCCCCCAGAAAAGGCTGTGGCTGATTCAGAGATCACCTGCGAAGCCTTAGACTTTAATTGAGAAGTTATGCTATTATCTTGCTGGACTCTCATGTAGAAATCCTTTCTTTTTGCCCTCTGGACCCAATTCTAATTGCCTTTCTCATATTAGTCACCATGTCCAAACTTTACTTGGGTTAACTTTCTGGTTCCTTCACTGGGAGGCAGACAGGCTCACAGCTGGCAGAGCCTATTGGCAGAGTGTGCTTTCACTGATCCAGCTTTCTCCTCTGGCCCCACAGGACGTGGGGCAGCCAGTTCCCCACTGGTAAAGCTTCAGGAAGTTGATATTCCTATCATCTCACCCGCTGTAATCATTCCATCTAATCTTGTTCTCTCTGTGTTCCTGCGTTTCCACTCAGAGATTCTGTAGACCATTACACAAGTTAATTCTCCCTCAGTATGATCCCTAAGTCGTAGAATTTAAAAAGCAGACTTTGAAATTAGATGGAGTAGAAATGAAGGAAATAAGATAGGAAAAAATCAAATCTGATGATTTAGAGAGACTCCTCTCCCACTGCTGCCAAATGTCAGAGGCAAATTTTGAACCCAGACCCTCTTGAATCTAGATTACTATCCATCAGGCCTTGGCGACTTTCATTTCTGTAGGTAGGCTAGAGGTTCAAGGTGAGAGAAGTGAACTGTGACAGAGTAGAATGTAACTTCAAGACTAAATTTTATTTAATTTCTTAAAAGCTTTCTGTCTCATTTTTCCATCTTTGTTATGGAAATCTCTGAGATCAGCTTCAACACTGGTTCTTCAGATTTCCTCAGCCAGGTGTTCCATTTACTTCAATTGCATTTTCTGGGTTTCTTATTCTTCTTCCTCTGTCCTCTCTGTACTCCTCCTCCTCCTCCTCCTCTTCTTTCTTCTTCTTTTCCTCCTTCTCTTCCTCCTCCTCCTTCTCCTTTTTAGGGGCAGCTAAATGGCTCAGTGGCTAGAGCACTGGCCTTGGAATCAGAAGAAATGGAGTTCAAATCCAGCCTCAGACACTTGACACTTCCTAGCTGTGTGACTTTGAGCAAGTCACTTCACCCTGATTGCCTCACTTCCAAGGCCATCTCGAGTCATCCTGATCCATATCTAGTCACTGGACCCAGATGACTCTGGAGGAGAAAGTGAAATGGGTGACTTAGGACAGCCTCTCCTCACTCAAATCCAATTCATGTGTTTGTCATGACATTACCTCCCTGACATCATGGCCTTCTTTGAGAATGAAGGGAAGACATCCTTTCCTCCTCCTCCTCCTCCTCCTCTTCCTCCTTCAGGCTTTCTAAGAAAGATGAACTTGCCTAGATCAAAAATGGATCAAGTCAAAGCTTCTATGCAGATCAGTTATGGGGTCAAATCTCTGAGTGGCTTCTCTATTTATAGCTTAGGTAACATATGGAGACTATATCACCAAAAAACTCATTCAAAACTTCAGTGGCTTCAGTCTAATGACAAAAATAAGACCAACTGGCAATAATAATAGATAAAAAGCAACAACCACATGACTTGACCTCCTGAAACAGAGTGTGGTCTCGTTCCAACTTCTAACTTGCAGAGTAAAATCAGGATAGATCAAATGGGAGCCTTATAAAATTCTGTCATTCCAAACCCACAGAGTTTCCAAACGGACTGAAAATGGTTCAGGACAACAACATTCCCTAGAACACCAACCAGAACAAACTCATAGGCATGTTGCTCAGACTCAAACCCAGGTTAGGAACTAGTAGAGCTCAGAGAATGACTTCAGAAATTAGATAGTTTCCTGGATACGATTACTTTGGAGGCACTTGGAAAGCTTATAGATCCTTAGCTTGAGCTGCCCTGAGATCCTGGAACAGTGTAACACTCAATGGTCCAAGTAAACAGCAGCAGGATCAACCCAGACAATCCCTCCAGAAGTGTGCAAAGCCCAGTTCTGGCATAAAATCTGAAGTTAGTAAGTAGTCTGGAAGAATGAGCCAACCTTTAAACAATCCCACTATAAAAAGGTATTATGGTGACAGGAATGATCAAGATACAAACTTAGAAGAAGAAAATGACTTGGAAATATTTAAAAGCAAAGCCTCAAATTAAAATACAGCTTGGAGATAAGTTCAATTACAATCCCTACAAAAGATGAAGCAAGAATTAAGAATATTTTTTATAAATTAAATGAAAATATTAGAGGAAAAGTTGGAAAACAAATAAGAGATATGAAAGAATGCTTTGAAAAAGGAATTAACAGCATAGCATATTAAGTCCAAGCAAAAAATTCTGAAAATTAGAATGAACCAAATGTAGCTAATGACTACAGGAAAAAACAGAAAATGATACAATAAATTCAAAAGATTGGGAAAAGTAAAAAATATAACCTGAGATACCTCCTAGTAAAAACAACTGATCTGAAAATGGATTGATGAGGGATTATTTAAGAATCATCAGACTACTTGAAATTCACAATAAAAAAATAGCCTAGACATCATATTTCAAAAATCCACAAAAGAAAGCAATCCAGGTTTCTTAGAACTAGAAGCAAAATGAAAATGGAAAGAATCCATCAGTCATCTTATGAAAGAAATCCCAAATGAAAACTCTCAGGAATGTGATAATCAAAATCTAGAGTTTCAAGGTAAAAGGGAAAAAAAAAACTACAAGCAACCAGGAAGACAGAATTTAAATACCAAAGAGTCACAGTCAAAATCATGCACTATTTAGTAGCTATGACAATAAAGGAGTGGAGAGCATGGAATACAATTGTTCAGAAGATAAAAGATATAGGTTTACAATCAAGCAAAATCGAATCTAAACCTTCAGCAGCTCTAAATTCTATTCTTTATCTACATCATAATCTTTATTCCTTCAATCTCTTCTTTCTTAGACCATCATTTCTGTAACGATACTCTCCTCCCTTCCATCATTTCCCTTTTATGAGCCAACTCAACTCTATCATGGTCTCTTTTAGTGAGGTTCTTGCCTCTTTATCCTATCAACAATCTTGTCCTGTTATACCCAAGTCTTCCACCATTTTACCACTTGTACTTCTACATTTGTTCTACTGCAAAAAGTAGGAGAAAATCAGGAAACTGTGCTGACTACACCTACTATCAATTTATGATATACAACTTTAACTTGGTCCTTGCTGCTGCAAATCAGTCCTTTTACAACTTCATGAATTATCCCACTCTTAAATATTTTATTCCTCCTCTAACTTTTCATGATTAACTGTTCCTTTACCATCTTAGTTGAGAACCTTTGCCTGATATTTTGCTGAAAAAAAAATTGAGGGCATGCCTTAAGAGTTCCCTGTTTTCATCTTGTCTTCTTTATCTCTATCACTGAGATGCCTTTTGTCCTGTCTCAGAAAACAAAGTAACCCTTCTTGCAAATGTCAAATGCTCTCTAGAGTATTTGCATCCTACCTTTTCCAGAAGATTGCCCTTTTGATCATTCCATCTCTCTCATATACCTTCAAGTTCTCTTCATTGGATTTTCTGCTTATTAGCTGCCTACATACATGCCCATGTCTCTCCTACCCTCAAAAATGTCTTGTCTGCTCCATCCATCCCCACTGGCTATCATCCCTCATCTCTCTTTTTTATATCTAAACTTATTGAGGACGTTTCTATTATATATGCCTCCACTTCTCTCATTCTCCTCTTAACACTATGAAGTCTGGTTTCTGACATCCTCATTAAACTGAAATTTCTCTCAAGTTACTAGTTATCTCTTAATTGCCAAATCTGGTGGTCTTTTCTAAATATCCATCCTTGACTGTTCTGTAGATTTTGGTATTTACAATTAATGCCCTTCTCTTTCTTAGTTCTCCCACCTGTGTGACTGTTTCTCACTTTTCTCAGTGACCTTTGTTGGATATTCCTCTAGATTTTTGATCATATCTGCCAACTGTGGATGTTCTGGAGGTCCTGGACCCTTTTTTTCTTTTCCCTCTATACTAATAACTTGGTGATATTGTTAGATATCATGAATTTAGTTACCATTTCTATGCTGGTAATCTTCAAATCTGCCTCTCTGGTTCTAACATTCTTTCTGTCTTCTGTAATCATATCTCCAATTGCCTACCTACTAGGAAGGTTAAAATGGATGTCATTTAGACATCTTATACTAAATATATGCACTCTACTTTTTCTAGGAGGTAACATCATTCTCCCAGTCACCCTGTTTTGCAATCATGGGGGCAATCCTTGACTCTTCACTTTCTTTCTCACCTTTCTCATCCATTTCCAATATGCTTTCAAGGTCTTTTGATTTTACCTTTGCAACATTTTTTTATATATCCCATTACTTACCTTTAATAATACTACCACCCTAGTGTTGGCCCTCATCATCTCATGCTTGGACTATTATAATAGTCTCCTGTTTGTTCTGTCTGCTCCAAGTCTTTTCCACTCCAGTCCATCCTCCATTCATTTGTCAAATTACTCAAAATTCAGGTTTGATCACATCATCCAACACTTAAATAAATTCCATCTTTCCAGAATCAAATATAAAACCCTTTCTTTTTGTCATTTAAAACCATTTAAACATTTGACCCTTCTTCCTTTCTGGCATTTTTATATCACACCCATCCTTCTTCCAACTGTCCCCTCCCACCATATATCTTCAATCCAATGAAAATGACTTTTTTTGTCATTATTTATGTTGTTTTCCTGATTTTTCTTTACTTTGCGTCAGCTTACATCATATTTCCACTCTGTTATAAGAGTAGGGCTCTATTGCTTATTCTATCCTCCTTAAAAGTACTTTTTTTCTAGGTAAGAATACTTTTTGATTTAATCAATCTGAACTGTATGAATAGGACTCATATATCTCCAGTAATTAATCAAAGTCACTGCTTGAGAGACTTGGTTATGTCCAATGGAACGTATCTAAACAAGAGGTACGATAGAAAGAGGAATGTTTGGAAGCAGTAGAAATAGAGGGTTCTTATAGATCTGACATTGAAAGAAATAGCCCAGGAGCAAGCTGTGCAAGGAGAAAAGAGGTTTGAGGTATAGAAGAAATAGAAGATATTGAGGAGAATGACCTTGTAGGCATCTCTGAATAGAAGACTGGAATAACTCTCCTAGTGAATCCAGTTACTCCATGAATGAAGAAAGCCCAGAGTAAAGGTTTACTCTTTTCCTAACTTCCCCTCTTAATTTTTGTCTATCCAAAGGCATTATGACATAATCTGCTTTTTTATACTCAAATATTTTTAGCCACCTAAAGCCACAAAGAAGCAAGAGGTTAATTAGAGAGATATAAATGTAAATTAAGGCAAAGAGTTAAACATTTGCCTAGATTTTAGGAATTTTCCCAACTGGAGGCTAGGAGAGAATGCAGTTGAACATATATTATATCCCTTATATCCCTATAAATCCCTTAAAACCACAGAGGAGAAAAACCACATAGACAATTATATTGCCCCAAAGTTCAAAATGAGCTAATTTTTTATAATGATGTTACATGGTTTTCTTTATATTCATGATTTCTCATGGTGCAGGATATTCCATTACATGTATACACTTCAGCTTCTTTAACCATTCTCCAATGAATGAGCATCTACCATTTTCTCAGAAAAACAATGTCTTTGGATAGTTGTCACCATACCAAATTCTCTAATTCTCATATCCAAATTATAAGGAATGAAGAAACTTACAATATATAGAGACCAAGGAGAAAAAACTAAAACTCTATTATCTGTCATGTCTACTCCTGAATTCATCTTCATGATATCTAATAAACTTATTCAGTTACAAAAACCCAGTCGTTTTATTTATATTACCTGTACAATGGTCTATAGAACATTAAATGTACAAGAAAAATAGCAGGATAATATCTTGATCACAGTTAATTTTTATTTGACCATCATCAAAAAGATGAGATTAACCAGAAAAAAGTTACAGCAACAATGCAACAACAGCAGCAGCATTAGAAATTTATAAATCATTGAAAATGATTCACTTTAAATGCATAGAATTAAAAATAAAATTAAAATTGATAACAAGAACTTCTGTTTCTCCCTCCCCCCCTCCCCCGGTCCTCCTCCCCAATCCCCCCACCCTCAGCCTTCTTTTCTCCTCAGGACTCAACATAGCACCTTGCACATAGTAGCTGCCTAATAAATGTTTCCTGAATTGAATTCTCTCACATCAGCCTTGAGAAGTAGGTGTTGAAAGTGCTATGATTTTTAGTTTACAGATGAGGAGGCTCAAGTTATGATGTGTAGTTATACTAGTAGGTTTCCAAAGCCCTGGTCATTCTGCTTCCCACATTCAGGCAATAAACCATTCTTTCTGTCTTTACATTTCTTAGTGAATACAATGATAGTAAAACATCTTTCTTGGCATTCACATATGAAAATATTCACAGTTTGTGATCTGAGTTGTGTTTTTCCAGTAGTTAGGTTGGGTTTATGCAGGTCTATTCAGAAACTCACCAAATACCTTTCTAAGCAGCTGGTTGGGATTAATGTGATCAGTATTTTTGACTATGGAACCCAAGAAAGTTCAGTGTCCTATTCGTTGATCAGAGCCTCAGAACTGGGACTCTTCAGGCTGTCTAGTCTAAGCAGTATAATCTCCACTTCAACACAGACAATAGTCATCTAGTCTCTGTCTCTGCCTGAAGACCTTCAGTGAAGAGAAATCCATGACCATGAAGGAGCCCATTCCACTTTTGCTTTGCTCTAATTGTCTAACTTTTCTATTGTGTCAAACCCAATTTTGCCTTTTTGAAGCGTATACTCCTTACTCCTAGTTCTACTCTATAGGAGAAGACCCTTGATACCTTAATGGGCTCTAATTGATTGAGCTAATTAAGCCAATTCCTGACTTGAATCATAATTTTACACATGCAACATCACAATTTTTCAGCAGTCATTCATCATTATATATGTATATAAAACATTCACATATAATGATGCAAACATTTATAAATATAAGTATATATATTTTCATTTATATGTGCATGTATGTATTTGTATGAAGGATTTTTATTCTTCATAATCATCATCATCATTGTTATTGTCACCTAGAGTTTTACCAAGAGTAGTTAATAATTTCTCTCTATGTGTGCATGTGTAAATTCATGGGTCCCACCGAGGCCTTCCTATACATTTAGCCCTTTTTCCATGAGTGCCTTCAGCTGTTACTTGTTTGTCTCCTCGGGCTTCTCTCTCTTGATTGACATCCTCTTGCAGAAGGGGGTCTCAATGGACCCTATGGAAAAAAGGAATTTACATCCATCTGTGTTTGACAATGTGTCATGTCAACCAGCGGTGACTCACAACAATTATCAAGTTACTGCTCGAGAGATTATGAGATTTGCTGGGCAGCCCCCCATTGAGGTGGGACTGTTTTGAGACACCCGGTTATTTCTTGCAATATCTTCTAAGATGGTTTGCTAAAACTCTTTCAAAATAGAGGGGGCTTGGTGATACTGTATCTATATGGGGAAAATGCCCATGTGTCTGAATTCACTTCTACTGAGAACATGCTATAGATATATGCTTTGTTTTGTGGGGTTTTATTTTCTATCTTCAAATTGCACGCAACACAAATACACTCTTGTCATCAAAATCTGGTCTTCAGTAAAAGAAATTAGGGTCTATGAGTAAGACCCAAGTTCTAGATCTGTCTCTTCCGTTGTGACCTTGACTAGGTCACTTTTCTGGCGCTTAGTTTCCTATTAATGGGTCTTGGAAATCTCTTCCAGTTCTAAAACTCTATGCTTCCTGTTTTTCTGGCACTTATTTGGAAACCCTCAATGCTTTAGTTTTCAGAGTGAATATCGTCATTATCATTGGTGACATTTACATAAAATGTAAAGATTTGCAAAATTCTTTACAATTTATTTTATTTGAATCTGACGACAACCCTGTTAAGAAGATGCAATTAGTATAATTCTCATTTCACAGATGAAAAAAATTGGTTAAATATCTTGTCCTTGGTCATATAGCTAGTAAATGTCAGAAGCTGAATTTGAACCCCGATCTTCCTGGGAGTCAAGGGATCTTTCTAGTTACTTATGTTTCTCTCTCTATATATGAAATGTATATGTTATGTTCAATCCAAGCACCCAAGTGAGGTAAATCTACAAATTGCTAAAGATTTCTAGAAGAAATTCTGTATTTCATTGCCCATCTATTTACATTGTATATCATATCAAACTGTGTTTATGACACATTTTAACTTTGCTAGGCAGTGCAGAAGGAGAATATTCTTTTAATCTTTTGGTTAAACACTGAATTTTCTATCCAACCTTTTAATGTAGCAATATAAATTTACCCAGGCAATACTGAATATACCAATAAAAAAATCTTTCTTGAGCTCTGGTTCCCTGTCCAGCAGTAGATAAAAGGAATAGAAGCCAGGGAAGTCTAAAGATCTAAAGATTAAACAGGAAACTATTTTTATAATTAATGTTTAATATGGTAATAACTTGGATTAAGGTGAAGACATGGCAACAGGAGGGAGATAGATCTAAGAGACATTGTACATTGATAGGACTGGACTAACTGGATCTAGAATGTAAAGCAAAGGTGGAAGTAAAAAAAAAACCTCCAAAATTTTAAAGTGGGGTTGATCAAGAAAGATAGTAACATTGGAAGATATAGAAAAGTCTGGAAGGGAAGTCTGTTTCAGGGAGAGAATCATCAGTTTAATTTTGGATATGAAGATATCAAAATGACACAGTAAATGTCTGTATCCAGGAAAAAGTTGGATATAGAAGGTTGGGACTTGGGACAGAGTGTTTAGAATTTACTAGAATATCAAAGAAGCCTAGATTTACAGTTAGAAGAGGCTATTGATCTCCTGCAGGAAAAAACAAACAAACAAACCCCAAAACCCTAAACTTGAAATTCCAAGATATAGTATTAAATTGAACAATTTCAATAAAAATCGACAAATTCTATAAATCACTGAAGATTCTTCAAATACAAAGGGAAAAAATGACTAGCACAAGACTGTTCTGTACCTTCTAGAAAGCACAGAAGGGAATAATATAATAAATATATAATATAAATTAAGACTATATATTATATATAAATAGATATAATAAAAAGCAAAGGAGATGAAAAAGCAAACCAAGCTGAAAGGATTAAGAAATTCAATAAAATGAAATAATAGTATAATGAATAAAAAAACAAAATTCTACAATCTTATGTTTATAAGAAACACATCTAAAATGTAAAAACATACTCAGAATAAAAATAAATGGAACAAAATTACTATGGAACACAATCAAGTGATTCAAAAAATATTGACAAAGTAAAAATAAAAATTTGCAATATAAATACAGATAAAGAAATTATATCATACTTAATGGAACCATAGGAAATGAAAAAATATCAGTATTAACTTTTGATATTCCAAATGGCACAGAATTTAATTTCACAAAGAAAAAACCACCAAATTACAAAAAAAAGACAATATAGCAACACAATAAAAATGTAATTATGGTGGCAGTGTGTTGAGTCACTTTCGGACATCATATGTTGAGTCAATTTTCTGGACTCCCTCAATCTTCCCAGGTGAACGTTGAAGGGTTGGGAGACAAGTATTCCATCAAGATTTCCAAGTGCTCTGTTTATTTACCAAAACACCAGTGCTTAAATACCTTCCCGCTCTCTAACCCACTCCCATGGCACTTAGTAAGATAGGACTCTGGTGCTCAAGGACACCAAGTGATGATAGTTTACAATGTTCCCACACATAGCAGTCCCTAACTGCAGTGGTGATAGTGGGGGGTCACTTGCAAATGTGTGTGCAATCCTGGGAGCATGATAAATACTATGAGATTCTAATATTTATCTCTAATGATTGGATGATTTCCAAAGCAATTCCAAAATACTAGAAAGAAAAAAGAGACAACATAAGTTAGTACATTTATAAAATTAGATCATAACATTAGAGCATAGAGAAATTGTAGCTTTGAAAAAAGTTACATAAAAGAATCTGAAGCTTGGGACAGTGCCCTTTCCACCCCAGGAGCAGAGCCCAACTTTATTTAAAACTAAAAGTCAAGAAATAGACTGGAAAAATGAGTAAACAACAACATCAAAAAAGATTTTGACCATAGATGGTTACCATGGTGACAGAAAAAAATCAAACCACAAACTCCAGAATTAGATAGCAAAAATCAAAATCATTCCATTAAAAAACCCAAATAAAAATGTTAATAGGTTTCAGTTTCAAAAAGAATTTCTAGAAGAGCTCAAAAAAGAATTTTAAACACCAAATAAGAAGGCTAGAGGTAAAGCTAGGAAAAGAAATGCCAGTGATGAAAGAAAAATCATGAAAAAAGACAACAGTTTGGTAAAAATACTGAAGAAAATAGGAAAAAGGAGGCATGAGATCTCAATAAAGAAAATCATTTAAAAAATTGGAATTGGACAGGAGATGCCTCCATGAGACATTAAGAAGCAATAAAACCAAATCAAAAAATGAAAATATAAGAAAATGTGAAATATCTCTTTGGAAAAGCAAAGAGAGATAATTTAAGAATTATTTGATTACTTGAAAGCTTTAATCAAAAAAGAGCCTGGGCCTCATCTTTCAAGAACTTTTCAAGGAAACCTCTCCTGATATTTTAGAATCAATATAAAATAGAAGTTTAAAAAATTCACCAATCAACTGTTGAAAGAGATCCGAAAATGAAAACTCCTAGGAATAATATAGTCAAATTCATAACTCCCAGGTCACAAAGCAACTATTGCAAGGACCTAGAAAGAAAGAATTTGAATACCACAAAGCCATAGGATAACCTGGGAGCTCTGAAATTGGAATTATGACACTCAAGTAATCCAGTAATGCTTAAATTATTTTTCCTTGATCTATTTTCCAAGTCATTTATTTTTCCAAAGAGATATTCCACCTTTCCATCTATTTTTTTCATTCTTTTGAATTGATTTGATTGTTTCTTAATGTCCATGGAGTCATTAACTTGCACTCACCAATTCTAATTTTTAAGGACTGATTCTTCATTGAGTTTTTGTTCCTCCTTTTCCATTTAATCAGTTATACTATTTAAAGAGTTCTTTTTCTTCAGTGAATTTTTAATTGTCTTTTTCCATTTGACAATTATCTTAATTGTTTCTTTCATGCCTCTTTTACCATTTGGTCTATTCTTTTTTTAAGGTGTTATTTTCTTCAGTATTTCTTTTTTATGATTTTCTTTCATCGCTATCATCCCTCTCCTTCCAAATTTTCTCTCTCCATCTCTTATTTGGTATTTAAAATACTTTTTGAGTTCTTACAGGAATTCTTTTTGGTCCTGAGGCTAATTCGTATTTTTTCTTTGAGGAACATTTGATTTTGAATTCTTAGTTTGAATTTCAATCTTCCTTGTCACCTTGGCACCTCTATGATTAGGTTCTTTTTTTGATTACCTTCCAAACTATTTCTTGACTTTAACTTTATGTTAAAGTTAGACTCTACTCCTGGAGTGAAGAGGGCACTATGTCAAGTTTTAACTTTTTGGGGCATTTTTACTGAACTACTTGGAGTTTTAAGCTTTCAGTTCTACCAAGGTGCTATGATCTAAGGAGAGGTGTGTTTACTATTCTCCTGGTCTGTGCTTTGATCTATGAGTGATTACAAGCACCCTTTTGGCCTCTGGAAGTGTGACCAGGGTATTGGCTCCTCTAGGGTTGCAATTTCTGATGTGCTAAAGCTCCTAGTTGCCCTGGAACTGCAACACAGAATTGTGACCCAGATAAAAGTATGGGTAATGGTCTGGTCCCCCAGTGCCAGGAAAGGGACACCTGCTATCTCTTTTTTTTTAGTTTTTGCAAGGCAAATGGGGTTAAGTGGCTTGCCCAAGGCCACACAGCTAGGTAATTACTAAGTGTCTGAGGTCGGATTTGAACTCAGGTCCTCCTGACTCCAGGGCCAGTGCTCTATCCACTGTGCCACCTAGCTGCCCCTGATATCTCTTTTTGATCAGTTGTCTGATCCCCCCCCAAAGGGATGCTGCAGGATGTTGCCAATTTAGTTACACTCAAGGTCCACCACTGGTTTGTGGAGGCACCCTGCTACTGATGCTACTGATTACTGTTTTGCCAGGGCATTGCCTGGATTAACTAATTTCTATTCTCACCCTATGTGACATACCTTTCCTGTTGACCATCTAATTTGATGGACTGGAAATTGTTTTACACTACCCTTTTGTGGGTTCTACCTCTCCAGAATTTATTTTGCTATATTATTTAAAGTTATTTGGAGGGGAATTTAGGAGGGCTCAAGTAAATTTCTGCCATCTTGACTCCACCTCTCATATGATGTGTCATAGTGTTATAAGTTTAATTACTAAAAGCTTCTCAAAGAAGTAAAAAAAAAATAGTTCAAATTGCTGAAGAAATATTCAGTGTTTGTTGGGTGGGCCATACTAATATATTTAAAAGGTCAATGCAACCGAAGTTAATTTACAGGTTAATTCTATATAGCAATAAAATTTTATGGAGCTAGATAAAATAATAGAGTTTATTTAGAGGACCAAAAGATTTAGAATTACAAAGGGAATGATGGAAAAGGTAAAAATGAAAAAGGAATAGCAGTGAGCATCAAAATTAATTGGTACTGGTTATAGAGAAAACTAGATCAATGTAACAGACAAGAGAGAATCAGAAATAATGGAACTCAATAAACCCAATTTTGGGGGAAGCTTGAAAACATAAATTATCTAAGAAACAGCTACCTTTTACCAAATAACTGCTGGGGAAAAATAGTAAGAAATTTTACAGAAATTAGCCTAAGACCAATATCTTGTACCATATTCCATACTACATTCAAAATAGATAATCCCTAAAAAAAGACTCAAAATAGATAATGCAACCTGAATATTAAAGATTGTAGAGTAGAACCAGACTATATATGTTTCAAAGCAATGAATAAGAGCCAAACAAAGATTGAGGCAATTATAAAAGATAAAATGGATAATTTTGAATACATGGAAATGAAAAGCTTCTGCACAAATTAAATAGAATAAAAAGGAAAGCATTTAATTAGGAAAATATTTTTTGTATCAAATATATCTGATAACAGTTTAAATCCCAGATATCTATTTATCTAACTATCTTGGATTCCCATACATATTAGGTTTTTTTTTTAGATTTTTGCAAGGCAAATGTGGTTAAGTGGCTTGCCCAAGGCCACAGAGCTAGGTAATTAGTAAGTGTGTGAGACCAGATTTGAACCCAGGTACTCTTGACTCCAGGGCTGGTGCTTTATCCACTGCACCACCTAGCTGTTCCAAAACATATTAGTTTTTAATCATTAGTAGAGATTTATACACACACACACATATGTGTGTATTTATATCCATGTATATGTACAAAAACTCATATCTTTTTCAGGAGGAATGACCTAGCCAATTCCTTCAGTACTTATTTGGGATATTTCCTTTTTTGTAGTTATAAGCACTTTCCATTTTTATGATAACTCTTTGCTGATATACTTGGAACACTGCTTTATTGGGGAATGGCTCTTATATGTGATCTATTTGATTCCTTCCTGTGTGTGTATGTGTGCTTGTGTGTGTGTGTGTGTGTGTGTGTGTGTGTGTGTGTGTTTTATATCTCAGCAACCAAGCCATTATCTGAAACATTTGATTGAAAGACAGAAACATTTTCCTCAGTCAACCATTTCCCTTCTTATGCTGGTGCACTAATTTTGTCTATGCAGAAACTTTTCAACTCAATTTCCTACTTCAGTTCATGAAATCACCATCCCTTCTGCTTGTTTGCACTTCACTACCATCATGATTCTACTTAGGATTTAAGCTTGGATTAACACCATGCTCTATGCTGCACACTACATTATGAATGGACACATGACTTTAATGTGAAAGATCATTTTTTCAAAAACTTGGAAGAGAGGCAGATCATATTTAGATGGGAGATGGATTCCTAACCAAACAAGGGATAGAGGTAATTACAATATAATATTATAAGATCAGCATTGGTGCACTCCTCCCGTGGAGCAGGCTCATGGCTAAGTGATAGAGATACAAGAAGAAAAAGACAGTCCCTGCTCCCAGAAAACTGATATTCTCTCATGAAAGATGGGTACCCTAGAGATACAGATGTTCTCTACTCTACTGTCCATGAGGTTTGTCAAGTTCAGAAGAAAAAGAAAAAATGCAATCTATCTAGCAATTAATCAGTTGATGACTTAGTGATTCTTTGTTAGGGTCATGGATAGGAAACTGGGTGGGGAATGGAGGTTGTAATGGTTAGATATACTTCGTGAGAACTGATAGTTACTGTGGAAGCAGACCCTTGTTGAGTGGGTAGGGTCCTTGAGTAGGGGGGAGCCTGTGGGATGCCTACTGCTTACTATTGGGGTTGGTTAGGATTGTATGTTTGAGTGGGTGTGGGGGTAGTAGTGTGTATAAACCTGAGGAGAAGAGATCCAGGAAAGTCTGGTTCCAGGGGTTTGGGTGGCAAAGTGCTCAAATCAGAGGATTTTCCCCTGAAAAGTATCAACTCTTGCAAAAGAGAAGAAAGGAAAAGGCAAAAAAGAATGATGGATAATGAAGACAGTTTGAAATATACATATTGTATTTATAATATATGCATTAATAAACAAGAAATAAATTTAATAGATTTTTTCTCTTGTTTTTTTATATCACCTGTATTTTCCCATACATTCTTCCAGGGATCCTTTACTTAAAACAAACACTTTTAAAAAGATGAAAGGGAAAGGGGTTTCTTAATACCAATATATTCACTGAAAAAAAAAATCTAATGTTAAATGCAATATTCCACACTCCTGGACCAAACCCCTTATTTGGTTGTCTTCATATTTTTTGAGGGTTGCTATGTTTAGGCAATGTAATTTCCCTTTAGTCATTTACATTATTGTAGTCACAACGTGTAGTGTTTTCCTGGATTCTACTTACATTACTTTGTATCATTTCATATAAGTCCATCTTTCTTCTATTTACCATGTTTATTTTTTGTTATAGTATAATGCTATCTCATTACATTCATGTACTACAATTCATTCAATCACTGATTTTTCAATCAGTGAACATCTACTGAGATTCTAGTTCTTTTATAACACAGAAAATGCTGCTTAAAAACCTCCCAAATCATTTGGTGTATATACTTTTTACCTCCTTGGTTTATCTGCCAGGCAATAATATCTTTGTATCAAAGGATAAGGTTATTTAGTCCATTTTATTTAATAAATATGATTGAGTTTTCACTTTCCTCTTATATAAAAGTCTTTGTTTTAAGGGAAGGATCCCTAGAAGAATGAATGGGGAAATAAAATCTATTAAAATAAAATCAAATATGTAGTGTTTCTGTTAAGAGAGAAGAGATGACTTGCAACAGAAGAATTTGACAAAATGTTTTATTGCATATGTCATTGTGAAGCATTGAGTCAATAATTATTAAGAATTTTATTTAGATCTACCATTTCCCCACATTTCTGGAAAGTCAGAATTCCCTTTTGTTGATATCACAGTTTTGTGGCTCAATATATTAACAGTATGCAAATTTTCTGTTTCATGTTTAATCCAGTCAGATTTTCAGAAATTTGGTTTTCTTTTCACCATAAAACAACCAGAAAATATTTGTATCTTCATACTTTGAATTCATTCATTCAGTCAATCAATCTTAAGTATCAAGTAGATTATTAAGACCAGCAGTATGCTGTATAAATTCAACTCAAGAAGAAGGAGGAGAAGAAGGAGAAGGAGAAGGAGAAGAAGGAGAAGAAGAAGGAGAAGAAGAAGAAGAAGAGAAAAAGAAGAAAAGAAGAAGAAGAAGAGGAGGAGGAGGAAGGCAGTGAAGGCATTTGTTGCAGACCTTCTAAAGGAATTGCAAGGGAAAGGGGAGGATAAAATCAAATTGTGTTCAGATAAAGTAATTTCAGAACTGATTAATACAGTAGTGGAACATTTCTGGATAAGGACATCCAGAATCTTGATATCATGATTACCTTTGCATGTAATTTTCATGATTACCTTTGTGTGTAACTGAGGAGGGGTAGAGTAGGTCATGAGCCATAGGCAAGTTGAGGAGGAAGGTGAGATTGTTGAGGGAGAATGAATATTTAAGTTGCAAGTTCCTAGTATGAAGGCAGGAGTTGGGGAGGAAAAAGACTGTGAGTTGGGCACCAACTCTTTGAGGAAAGAAGGGGGAGGGTCCACAACACCGATAGGCAATAAATACCATAGTTTTGATTGAGTTGGAGATAAGGATTAAGTGAACCTAACAGGAGGAGATAGGACTGAGAGAGAGCCTGGGAAGCATCAATGGGGAGCAAGGAATATGCCAACTCCACTGGATCAGTGAGTTTGGGGAAGGAGTGGAAGTGAAACCATTGCTAGAAAGGGTGGTTGGAGAGACTGTCATCAGGAGCCAGATTTCAGTGAGTCAGGAGATGAAAGGAAAGGGAAGGAAAAAGATTTAAGATGAAAGCAAATTTATTTCTTATGAAGAAAGCACTTCAGAGAGCAGTGGAAGGAGAGTGTAGCTTTAAAGTGCAACATTGGGGATGTTGAGTTGAAGGTGATAGGAATAAGGGAGTGGGAGGTGGGGGTTGGAGATTTGGGTTTGAACAATGCCAACTAGGGTTTAAGAATCAATATAACAGGATTTGTTAATCATTGATAAAGAAATTCAGATGACTTATTATCATCATTAGGTATTCAACCTCAAGGTGAAGGGCTCAGAATGTTAGGCAGCTCAGCTCAGGGAACCAGTAAGTGTCATTCAATAGCATTTCTCTCCTAGCTTTATAGCAAGCTAGGCCAGGGAAGGGAAGGATTGCCATAGGGAAAAGCATTTACAGGATACTTGCTATGTGACTAGCAATGTGCCAAGTCTTTTATAAATAATATCTCATCTGATTTGCTAGGGGAAAAGCAGATGGAATACTATGGCTCTTATAGGCAGGAAGAAGTGTTATGATTGGTAAAAGGTTAACTCAAGGAATGCTCTCTTTTCCTCTGTCTCTGACATTCTGTGTCTCTCTGTCTCACTGTCTGTCTCTGCCTATCTATCTCTCTGACTCTAACTGATTCTCTCTCTGTCTCTCTCTGATTCTGTCTCTATTTCTGTCTCTCTCTGATTCTCTGGCTCTTTTTCTGTCTCTCTATGTTTCTCTCTTTGTCTCTCTCTATCTCACTCCCTGTCTCTGTCTTTATCTCTCAGGCTGTCTCTCTCTCTCTCTCTCTCTCTCTCTCTCTCTGTCTGTATCCCTCTGTCTCTCTGTGCCTTTTTCTGACTCTCTCTTTCTCTCTACCTCTCTCTTTCTCTCTAGTCTCTCTGTCTCTCAATCTCTCTGTCTCTGTTTCTATCTCTCTATATTTGTCTCTTACTAATAGGGTCTGTTTCCAATTTTCCCAGTTAGGTTGGTGCCTAATGAAAGTATCCCTGTCTCCAGTCCTTTCCCTGGGTATTAGTTGCTTACCCACTTTAGCGGTCAGTACAATTTGCACTAAAGCATGTCCAGTGGCTAAAGTCTGAGAGTTCTGGTTTTTTTAAGGTTCTTCTTCCTCTGTGTGTTTCCAGAACACAAAAGATTGCTGCTCACTTTGGTATCTTCCATCTCAAAATGATGATTATGATGACACTGAGTAGACTGAACTACAATTCTCTACCATCTTGTCTATTTAAGTGACTATTTGGATCATTTACATCATACTGACTAGACTGTGAACCAATCGATGGAATCACTAGAATCCAGTTTCCAGGGTTTCTGTTTCCCTGCCAGACCTTGACAGATCCTATAATGGTCTCTTCAGGTTGATTTGTTATCAAACTTTTCAGTTATGTCCAACTCTTTGTGACCCCATTTAGGATTTTCTTGGCAGAGATACTGGAATGGTTTGCCATTTCCTTCTCTAATTCATTTTACATATGAGGAAACTGAGGCCAACAGAATGAAGCGAATTATCTGTAGTCACCCAGCTAATATCAGAGGCCAGAACTGAACTCAAATCTTCTGGATCCCAGACCTAGTACTCTATCCACTGGGCAACCTAGGTAACCATAATGATACAGGGCACCCAAATTCTGGGCTGTATGTTCTAGCATTGACATTTCCCCACTTAGCTCTACCAAGAGCCCCTTCCCTCAGCATAGATGGATCTTGGGCTTTGGGGAGTTATTACCATAACTGTTATTATCATTATGAAGAATTACAAGAGTAGATAGAAAACTTGTGTTGGAGTCCAAAAGACTTGAGTGTAAGGTCATCTCTGTACAATCTACAGGGATTCCTTTCACATCTCTATCCATTGGGATTTCGATATATCATGGGTCAGCATAAGAAATTAAATGGTAATTTTGCAGAAGTCTTAGACAACACTTGAAGGCCAGAAGATGAAGTTTAGAAACTCATAAATGCATAAAATATATGTTTGATATTGAATAATATCAACATATTTCATCTCTTAATACCATAATATGCATGATTTTTAAAAAGTTAAAATAAATAGAATATTTTTAATTTTTTTCTCATGCAGTAATTTCACTTAACCTATATAGCCTCTGATCAAATACTTAACCCAAATTTTATAATAAGACATTGTAAACATACCATAAAAGAAAAAGAAAAAAAATCAAATTTCTTTTCTGTTACAAAAAGAGGGCCAAAAATTTTTTACTAGGATTTTCCAGATTGCCAAGGGGTAGGAGTATCACACCCCTAATCTCTGTGACATGGAAGGGATCACTGTAGCTGTATCCTGGGTGATTCACTTAATCTTCTGCTGTTCTAAGCAACTCTCTAAGACTAAGTTGTAAAGAAGATGTCAGCCTGCATTTTTGTTACTAGGGATTTTCTTGCTTGGGAGTTCTCTAAAACAATGAAATCACAAATGTTGTCCCCTCCCTGCTGACACTAAAAATGCATTTGTAAGGTTTAAGGGCTCTTTGTGTATATATAAAACCTCCAGTGATGACCACACCCATGGGAGGAGGCAGTTCCTAAGGTTATTGTTCTCCATGCCTATTCACCTGTTTCTAAAAATTCCAAGAAGTATAGCAGTGGGAAAGTTTAAACTTGTTTCTAGATTCTGGAGGATCCCAGAAAACTCATCAATGGGAGAAAAGTGACTATATAATATCCTCAGCTTGGAATCTATGGATATTATCTTTTCCTCCTGTGGTATATCTACTGCCATGCTTGTTATCTGGCTCCTGCCTCCCATTAACAGAATCCCTGGTGGAAAGCCGTTCCCCTACATTAGATTGTAATGCTCTTGTTAATGATAAATTGATGAAGAGCCGCTTTTTTAGATTAGGTGAGTGGTCCTTTGATAATGGGGTTGGAATCAGGCCAGGGGTTTTATTCTACTTTGCCTGGAGAGTGAGAGCTACCTAAAATATTCCTTTTCTTGCATGCCACTAGAAAGGGATGCACTCAAAGTAGTCCAGCTTTTTATTTTAACAGAACAATCCAAGCTTCAGAGAGGTGGCTGGTAGGATTTTTTTGTTTTAAAAATTTTTTCCTTTGATATTACCTTCTGAGAAATAATATAACTTGAGTGGAACGCAGGGCGTCATCAAAAAGTCACTGTGTACAAGAACTCCCAAAGGAAAGCCAATTTTCCAGTTGCTTTCCTCCTGCCCTTCCCTGATCCAAAACTGTCCCTTATCAAATTCTTATTCAAGTTTTAATCCAGAATCATTCTTAGTATATTGTCTTAAAAAGCACCTGGGAGATCCCAATTGAATGTAGTGGCTTAGAAAGAAGATATATGAAGGTTTGGTTTGCATTTGGGATCCCAAGGGTCATCCTGATCTTATTTTGAAGAAGACAAGTGCCCCCTAGATTTGCCCCAGAATCATGTTATTAATAGAAATCATTTTACTATTGGAAATAATTTGTTTTGAGCAATCCTATTAGGATACTTTTGGTTTGAACTTTGTTCATAGATAATATTTTAACTTACATCCATAGCTCCAACTCACCATCCATGTAACGTTCCAGATAAAGGTGCTCCTCTTTGGTCATGTGAAAATATGGATTTGAGTCAGCGTTGAATCTCTAGAACTAGCCCGGTGGTTGACACATGGTAAGGTTAATAAGTGTTTTATATTCATTCATTCATTCATTCATTCATTCATTCATTCATTCATAGTTACTAGATCATCTTATTAGTGTTCATTTCCTTTCTTCTGTGGGAGATGGACTCCCAAATTAGTTTTGCTTCAGTCTGCACATCAGAGTTCAACACTAACTCCTGTCCTGATTGGTTCTATCAATGACAAATTCTCTTAGGTTAACACCCCACCCTTAGTAGCATACACTGACTAATAAGGCTTTACATGGAAACCCTTCTTTCATGGAAATATTGGAAATAATCTGTTTTAGGCCAATAGATATAGTCCATGAATCTAGGTAAGGTGTGTAGACTTAGAGAAGAATTTGAGGTGGGGGTTTCACAGTGGGAGAAAACCTAGCAGCTTCAAGCATTGCTTCTTTCTCATTTAGAAGAACTCTCCCGTGCCTAATCATTCTGATGCCCAATGCATCCACCCTCCAGAAATCCCAGTATCCCACGAGTGTGGAATCATCTAAACAACCACTAGTGAGGAATAGTCTTGAAGCTCTTATTATATGGTGGCAGACAAGCTATTCTCTGTTCACCTAGTTACCAGGTTGTCATGGTTGTTATGTCTGGAGTTCTCATATATATACGCTTAAAGTGATGAGGTAGAATCTCAGAGCAATTTCCATAGCAAAAATATAGCCTAGGTTGCTTCTGAATGGACAACATCATAATTGGAAACCTACCCTCAACCACCAGGGAAGTTACCAAGAGTAGACAGAGCACATAAAATCTCATAGGGGCTTCAGAAATCACTGAGCCCAACAGGAAGCCTCAGGAAGAATCCACTCTACAAAATTTCCAGTTAGTCTTTTCTTAGGGAGTTAGCTGGTATACTCTACTGTGATGGTCTTGGAGAAGTTCTATCAAAGGTGAGATCGCAAATGAATTTTATTACAGTTAGGCTGTCCAATGAGTTTTGATACTGACCATTGATGCCACAAATGGGAAATTCTCTGAGTTGACATTCCACCCTTAATAGCACACACGGAATAACAAGGATCTACAATAAAACCTTGATGCCCTCTAAATAGAGATGAGCTAGTTTTATCTTGGACCAAGACTAAAGTGCATAAACTGGGAAAGGGCCACAAACTCAGGAAATCCTGAGTTCAAATCCTGATTCAGATACTCATTACTATGAGTCAGTCACCTACTCTTGCTTAGTTTCAATTTCTTCATCTGTTTAAGAAGTATGAATAAAATACTAGTGATAATATTTCCCTCATAAAGTTTGAAGGGTTCAAATTATGAGTTAAGTACATTGGAAAATTTAAAGTAATACATATGTTAGCAATAATAGCATAAGATGATAAATATATATATATAATATAATATATATATATAGAATATATAATAACAATCACAATTTTAAATATCTCCAGTGAGAAGAAACCCAGGAAATCCATTTTATTTTTGGATAATCAGTCTAAAATTGCTCCTTTATCCATTTTGCCCTTTAGTTTTCTCTTGAAAACCTCTTGATGATAAGCCATCATGTTTTCTTGACATTTTTCTTTTCTGGGCCACATATCCCAGTTACAACAATAGTTCAATTTCATTAATGAATACGGATGTAAAAATTCTAAATAAGGTTCTTGCTAAAAGATGGCAACAATTTCACGAATGTTTTATGTTCTGATCAAGTAGGATTTACAGCAGGAATGCAGGGATGGTAAATAGAAGTCAAACTATTAATAATCGAATATATCGACAATAAAAGTTTAAAAACTATGATTATATCAGTTGATTCTTCTACCAGCCTTTAAAAATAGCATGAAATGAAAACTCTTCAACAACCAAGCTTTCCATTTCTGGATAATCTCAAGCTTATCCACATTCTTCCTAAAATGTAGCATCTAAAATGGAACATAATACTCGTAAATAGTCTTATTAGAGCAACAGCCCTATGTCCAGATCTAGACACAGAGTCTCTCTAAATAATCATATTTCATTGACATTCTTGACTTACATGAGCTAGTGGTGCAGTTGGATAGGGCAGAGGTCATGGAGTCAGGAGGTCCTGTGTTCAAATCTGATACTTATTAGGTGTGTGAATTTGGACAAGTCATTTAACCCAGATTGCCTTGACAAAAAAAAAACAAACAAACAAACAACATCTAAAAAACAAAAATTCTTGATTTATGTACCCAGGGGATGGGGGCAGCTAGGTGGCACAGTGGATAGAGCATTCGTCCTTGGAGTCAGGAGGGCCAGAGTTCAAATCCAGCCTCAGACACTTAATAATTGCCTAGCTGTGTGACCTTGGGCAAGTCTCTTAATCCCATTGCCTTAAATAAAAATAAAAAAAAATTTAAACGAAATTTATATACTCGGGGGGAAGGAAAAAAACACAGTGCATTCTTTGTTTCATCAGCATACAGGTGAAAGCATGAGGAGGCACAACCATATCAGGAAAGCTTCCTGAGAAACCCAGACAGAGTCTTCATGTCCCTTCAAAGTTTTAGAACCTTATCCCATTCTGCTAATTGCTGTTTCCCAGATAAAAAGCAAGTTCTTCATTTACTGCAACTGATAATAATCCACACTTTTATTCAAATCCCTTCAAAGACATTTTGTAATATATTGAGATCACTCAATCTCTGAAGTGCTTTTATTTTTTTTATTTTTATTTTAATTTTTATTTATTTATTTTTTTCCAAGGCAATGGGGTTAAGTGGCTCTATCCACTGCGCATCTGGCCACCCCACCTGTCACCCTTTCTAAGGACTGTTGCTGTTTAAGGCAGGGGACTGACTAGCTTTCCTGTGGCTGACTGAGAGTTACCATCCATCCGCTGCCTACTTGTGTTTGAATCTATAGTACTGATGTCTAGAACTAGGGTTACTTTGTTCAGAACAAGATCTAGCTTTGGAAGTTACAAATCAAGAGCAAATCTGTCCCGTGGAAGTCTTGCCAGTCTTTTAGAATTAGGGTCACCTTTTAACATCCCACAATATTTGAGACTCTCATATGATTAGTTACCCAATTGGTACCTTTTGACAGAGAATAAACACCATACAAAAGCTACCCTATAGAAACGCACCATGAACTTTTATTAATCACAAATTTATCAATTGCAAATAATAGAGAAGCATAGTTTAGTAGAACAAAAGTTGGTTTTGGAGTCAAAAAGAATCGGGTTCAGATCCTGTCTCTGACGTTATAAGCTTCGTGACCATGAGCAATACATTCTCTAAGTCTTTAAAATTGAGGAAGAGAGGCTGATCTGTTCAGGTGAAGCTAGCTTCCATATCAAGACTTCTCTAGGTTTTGGGAATCACTAGTCTAAACCAATCATAAGAATATTTAAGAAATATAACTACAGGCATGTAGTCAACATTATTTATTCAGTCTAGAGAAAGTATTATCTGCCTATTTGCATAATTACCTATACATTCTGAGAGTTCATACAATAATCCTAGGATTCCCTTAAATTCCCCTAGATTTGGGGACTACTGGCCTATAGTATTGAATGCCTTGCCTGTTAATAGAACCAATGTGATTAATATTTGGGACCAGGGATATCTTCCTTACTTGAGATCCCAACATCATTTCTAGGGAGAAACTGAGAAATAATTTTGAACCTTAGATTAAAGGGCCTTGTGTTTTTAACCCAGGGCTTCACTGGAAAGGTCTGAGTCTGGGATTCTCCTTGGACCAGAATCTAGGGACAGCACGATGGGGATCTCTTCTAAATGACTGCTTCCATATCAGTGAAGACTTCTACTGTTAACATGTAACACAGGAAAAAGTGTTGGGTTTGGAGTGAAAGGGCTCCAAATTCTGTCTCCATCACTAACTATCTGTGTGACTTTGGACAAATCATTTGATCTCTTAGAGTTTCAATTTTCTTAACCATAAAATGTCTCGATTGGCAAAGTTGACACCAAAATGCCATTCTAACTCTAGATTTATAATCCCCTTTTGATAGAGACAAGTACTTCTGGTGATGTGAATATGACAAACATATTTAAAATAAATTGATTCTTGAATTGTTTTTTAATGATTACTTTTGGAGGTTGGTGATGCCTTATCTATTATTTCCTAAGCCTTTTCCTTTTTCTTTTCTTGGAGAAGAGATAACCCTATATTGCTTGTCCCCTCCCTTTTTTTTTTTCCAATATGAAAATAGGCATGAAAAGTCCCTGTCTTGTCTCTTAGTGTATAAGCCCAAGCTTAGAAAAGCTCAGGGGCTGATAGGGATCTGTGGGGAGGGGTGGGGGCGGAGAGTGTAGGGGGAGAGGTTGTTCCTTGGGTGACAACGTCCTGCAGAGCCAGGGCACTGTGTGATGGAACAGCAGCAAATCCTATTTATTCAAGTTTTCAGATTACCCCCTTTGCATACGGTGCCTCAGGCACAGAGTGGCTGGGGATCTTATTTTTGCAGAATTAAACCATTTAATGGATTTTCTCCCCATGTCCTGAGACTCCTTTTAGGCTGGGAACAGGACTCCCTTCTCCATTTTGTCCCTGTTACATCTCTAGTCCTTTGCAAAATGAAAATGAGTCATTTTTCTTTCTTTGAACATTGGGCAGGTTTTGGTTGATTTTAAATTTTTACATACCTTGTCCTTAACTCTTAAGCATTATCTAAATATAAGGTTTAGGGTGTTCTCTATCTTAAAATAGAGCTGTACCATGGGAAAAATCCATAACAAAATGACTTCACAAATGTCCATTTGTTTCTTTTTATCTGGCAAACTGCCCTTACTAAAGGGTTAAAGCCTGGACAAGAAAGAAAGATTTCTCCATGAGAGGCTCTCTTCTTTATTTCTTCCTAATGCATAGAAATTGGACTCTGCACATTTCAGGCAATGCATTATAAGCTTCCGACTTGCAAATTTTCATGCTGAAACACAAAGGTGGTGGAGAATTGTGAGAGCAGAGGTGGAAATGGGTGGGAGAGTAGGGGACCTCTTAGCACCAGCGGTATGCAAATCACTTGGATAATGAGGGTTCCCAGAGTAAATAATTTCCATCTCTACTACCAATAAGAATGCTACCACCCCCCTTCTAAAGCCTTTCTCCACCTCTGATACATTGGAAACAAATTATTTTCTACTCTCCATTCCTGAACAAGCCCTGAAGTAGGGTTAGTTAGGAAATATTGGAGTGCTTCCCTCTAGAGTCCTGTACTTTAAACTTGTAGACAGAGAACATTAACATATATGTTGGTTCGATGTATGTTTTGCATAGTTCAATTTGTTTTATCATGTGAATGCATGAGAGTGGTATTGCTTCACAAAAGGCATTAAGCATTCTCTGACTTTGGAATTCAACAGACATCTCAGACATTTCTGTAGAAAAACAAGGGGGTGTGGGAGGTTATCTGTGCATAGCATGTCCAACAGAGAAAAGCAAGAATCAGAAAAGAAATGGGTTAGCAGGATCTTTGCTGTTAGCTTAAAAATGATATTTCTGACTTCCATCACTCTTCCCCAGTACCGATTCTTCTCTCTGAACCACAAGATGTGGTTTTATGTCTCTGATGTGTCTAATGTGGATTTAGCACTGCTTCATCTCGAAGGGGTAGACCATTGCAAAATGGTAACCAGACTCCATAAGCACTTAAGATGGGGGAGAATTACCATGCCTGTCTATTGATAGACTGATGGACCTGGGGCTGGCAAGAAACATTGGCTCAAGGGAGGAACAATTTTTTTACCAATTACCCACAATTATATGGATTAGGTATAGAGCTGATTTGGTGATTTGGAGAATGACTTTGTTTAGAAACCCCTTCAGATAAAATAATAGGTGAGAACTGCTTTGAATAAGATAAATAATACAAACTCAAGGAATTATTGTTTGCACTTCAAAACATCATTCCAGGTTTTGTGCTTTTGTTGTTGGTTAGTTTTTACCTAGTATATGTCTACAATATAAACTATAAGCCCCTCTGAGGTCAGGGGCTCTTACAATTTTGCTTTCTACACCTGGGGCTTATAACTGTAGCTGTCATATTGTAGACACTTAAATGCTTTTAAAAGTTTATTAAACATTATTTGTGTACAAAAGGCTTAATTAAAGAGTTGAGATTGTAGAGATATAGGAAGGAAAGGGAACGGAATCAGAATTTTTATATACTCTCTCCTCTGAACTAGGGCAATATTCTAAGTGCATTTTACAAACATTATCTCACATTATTTTTCCTAGATCAGGGCTGTCCAACCTTACAAGTTTTTATTTAAACAATGTATTTTGATTTGCCATTTTAGTGAGAGCTCTGCGGTAGCTCAGCTTCATTTACTAAACCATTTAGTAAACCCAGGGACTGATTGCATAAAGTCTGAACTCTAGGTGAAGAAATTCCCTCCCTCTGGTGTGGATTACTCAGACAATTTATGTCAGTGGCAGAATTTGAATGTAAGGCTTTCTGGCTCTGAATGCCACACTGACTCTTTAAATTAATAATACAAGGTTCTTTTGTTGCCAGAAAATGTTGCTGGCTAAAGGATAGGGGTTTGAATGAATATGAATGAATTCACTTAGAAGATTCACTCTTGATCCAGAGGTATTTTAAGGACAAAAAAGTTTATTCAAGTAAACAAGTAAAGAAATTCAGTAGTAAATGCATAGGTTTCTTAGGGAAATCTTAGCAAAAGCTAAGAGAGAGAAAGATAATTGCAAGGTAATAGGCAGCAGCTAGGGAATTTAGCAAGGTAAAGAAGGGAAGTAAGGACAGCTACAAGAGTTGCAACTAGGTTGATTAAGAGCAGTCAACGAAGGCTAAGCAGTATAAAGAAGAAAGCCCATAAAGAGAGAAATTAAGGACAATTGCAAGGGCATAGAAATTGGATGACAACAGTCAGCTGTCGGCTACCAGCAGGGTAACTGAGGTGAATCAAGTGCCAACAGAGGAAAGACCAGGGTTTAAACTGGTATAAACCAGGGTAAACCAGGTATAAACTGGAAAAGGGAGAAGGGAGGATTTAGGGCAGTGCTAGGGAGGGATAAAGGAATGGGTAATACGTAGACTATCTTGAGGAGTCAATTTTATGTCTTCAAGTGGCATTTGTAGGGTAGGCAATGCCCTGAACAATGGAATGGGAATAAGTGTGCTTCTAGAAGTCTGATAGCTTTGAACAAATTAGATACAAGTTGGTGAAATAGCTCAAAGACTTAATTCTTTCAGACTAGGGCAGGATTTATTGTTTTGTGTTTGGGGTTTGTCTTATGTCTGGGGGCAGGGATTTATGAGCCATTGCCAGGAGCAAGGTACTTCCAATGAAGTTCATTGGCATCCTCATTTTTATCACTATTTTATAGATGGGGAAACAGGCTTAAATAGATAAATGTCCATTTGATCAAGTGTTGGAGGCCAGAGTCCTATTGACTTCAAGTTCAGCATTTTGTCTTTGTTATATCCTTCAGAAAATCATTCTTTCCATTTCCTCATCTCTTACTCATTTCTTCCAACTGACAACCCAGCTTTCCACTCCGTTATTCTACTGAATTTACTCTTTCCAAGGCTTCCCTTACTCTATTGTTTATTCTATCCAAATAACTTTCTCCGTCCTTTAACACCATTGACTACCACCTCCTTTAATAAACCCTCTTCTTCCTTGACTTTGGATCATAGGGACATTAATTTAGAGCTGAAAAGAACATCAGAAGACATCTGATTCAACCTTTCATTTTAAAGATGAAAAAAATTGAAACAGGGAGAAAAGTGATCTGCTCAAGGTCACATAGGTAAAAGTAAGTCATAGATCCAGGATTAGAACCCAGGTTTTTGCATTTTAAATCCAAAGCTCTTGATTCTAAGTCACAACTTCCTATTTGTAATGGGGGGGGGGGGGAGAGAGGCATTACTGAGATATTGGATTTAGAAATCAATTATTTGCCAGGGCAAAATGCTCATTTTTGAGTTAGATTCTGTAATAATCAATCAAGTCACAGTATTAAATGGCTACTAGAATAGGAAAGCTTCCATTTCTCTCCATTGGTGTGAGTCTGAATATGATGCTTAAACTTAATAAATGGCTCCTACTTGCAAAAGAACAACGTCACCCCCTAATCCCTTCAAAACCAAAAGCCAGATCTGATAGCAATATCTGAAAGGCATCATTCCTAAATCAACGTTTGCTTGGACATTCAAAAGGGACACTGACTGGGTCCTTGTGAAAATTTAAAGACATATAGTAGGGGGAATGTTACTTCTTCACTATTTATGCGCTCCTAAATTTGAATATCTAAATGATACCTTCCCTGACTTGTGGAAGTTTCTCCCTGACAGGGATGCTCTGAGAACATCTTTCATGGCAACTGAAATGTTGATAAAAATATCTGAGGGAAAAATCCTAATCACAGAGTACATTGAACAGACTCACTGATCTCGCATACCTGGAAAAAAAGATTTTCAAACAGACTTTGTCAGTTCAGCCCTGGCATTCCTTGTCAAACAAAAGCCTGCCTAAAGACAGATTTCAAAAGCAGACAATACAGCACTCACTAACCTGCAGAAAATCGAAAAGGATCAGGGAGGCAGAGAACAAATAGAATATGGAAACACCAAGAACAGGAACACAGTGCTCAAAACCCATTTCACAAAAAGCCAAATCTGTTTAGAGAAGCCTGCATCAATAATTAAACATGAGTAAGTAAAAATTCTAGGCCTCTTATTTGCTGGGATTGTTTTAAGTTTTGTAATGCTGAAATGAGAGAATCGATTTGATATCAAGCAAAAAAAATTGAGCTGAGACTTAGAAGAAAGGGAAGGAGGAAAGAGTGAAGGGAAACAATCCTATTTTTCATTGGTTGATGCTGGCAGAGTTAACTTTCACTAATGGGAAGCCCACACTTCTTCCCACATTTGTCCACTTCAGTCAGCTTAAAATTTAGGTCAGGAAGCTGGTATCAGAATTGGCAGCATGTATATCTAATTAAAGAATAAAAACACTTGATCTCCAAATTCAAACCCATCCAACATACTTTTTCAGGAAAGAGAAAATATAAGAGTTCAGTGCTACTCTAGTGGGTTATGTAGTTTACGTTGTATCATCCCAGGCAAGAATTTAATGTTTTGTGTTATATCCTGACATGAACAATTCAAGAATTCAATTTTTATTTTGGACCTGTTCCCTCTTTTCCTAAGTCTTTATGCCTCTTTGTGATATGCCAGGAAACCAGGGTTCTTGATGACAATACTCACAGAGAGCAAGTTGTAGAGTTTTTAAATAAAGGTACAGTGATGGAATCAGTGAACCAACTGATCATTCAACAAATATTTATCTCAAGCACTCAATACTGGTGAGGCACCAGGGAGACAAGATGAAAATGAAACAATCCTTACCCTCAAGAAGATTCTGTCCTTCTTAGTAAAACAATGTGTACTCAGATAAGATAATGCAAAATATATACAAAACACATTTTGGGGGAGGCTGGGAAGAGGAAGAGGCCTTGACTGCTAAGGAATCCAGAAAGGTCTTATGACGAAGGAGCCAACCTTTGAAGAAAACTAAGAATTTTAAAAAGGAGATAAATGTATGAACAATATGTCTGAAGACCATCACATTTGAATCATTTGAGGACTACCATGATACCATTAGGTTATAACTCAACAACGTGTTTTACATATTAAATGGTCCTGAGTTCTTTGATAGTGAACAATAACTGAATGGTATGAATGAGATAGAAGGTAGTAAACATCTCCATTTTTTGACTACAAAGAGAACTTTTAGTGACCCTGAATTCCCTGAAACAAAGTCTCATCGTTTTTAGGCATTAAAATTCTTCCAGTGAAGCTATATTGTCTGAGTCATAAATTGCCATTTTTCAAAGAATTAAAGTTGGAGGTCATTGTCAAAAGATAATGAAAAGACACATGGCAAGAGTGCAAAAGCTACAACATAGTAATGTAGATTTGGGGATAAAGACCTCACTATAGACCATGGATATCTATGTTGCACAGTGGACAAAATGCCCAGCTGGGAATTAGGAAGACCTGAGATAAAATCTGGCCTCAGACACTTGCTAAGCTGCATGACCCTGGGCAAGTCATTTAACCCTGTTTGCCTCAGTGTCCTCATCTACAAAAATGAGCTGGGGAAGAAAATGGCAAACCATTCCCATAACTCTGCCAAGACAAACTCAAATGGGGTCATGAAGAGTCAGACACAACTGAACAGTAACAAAAAAGAGATTATATGATCAATCGTGTAAGGAGATCTAGGGACTAACTGAAGGATAATTAAATACTCCTTTGGTACCCATATAATTTCAAGAGAACTCAAAGAAGGCCCCCAGAAAAACAAATAGACCCACTTAAACAGTTTGATGGAAAGACATGGGCATGAATGTCACACAATGGAGAAGATTGGCAGGGATACAATCTATATTCTCAGAGGAAATGTTTACGTTATGAAATCATTACACTAATGACTCCATCAAGGCTTTGGAGCAAAGCAATATGGATTTTAGGCAGTTAGATGGCACAGTGTGCAGAGTGCTGAATCTGAAATCAGGAAAACTAATTTTTCTGAGTTAAAATTTGACCTCAGACATTACTAGCTGTGTGACCCTGGGCAAGTGTCCTATTTACTTCAGTTCCTCAGCTGTAAAACAGAGAAGAAAATGATGAATCACTACGGTATTTTGTCAAGAAAATCCCAAACTGGATCATGGAGAATTGGACACAATTGAAACAATTGAACAACAACAGAAAGCTACTCTTGACATGCAATTCCCCTTTGACCATTGGTCAGTACACTAATAGAAGGTTTGGACTATTTTTGTGTTGCCTTTTTCTCTAGAAATGGAAAGAGAAGATGTAAAGAAGGTATAAGTGAAATAGAAATATATAGAACTAGAAGGAATCTCATAAGCCATCTAGTTCAACCTTCTCATTTAACAGAGCATAAAACTGAGACCCAGGGAAATGATGCTTTTGTCTGTAGTCATTCAAAAAGCATCAAAACTGGACTTTGAATGCAGGTCATCTAACTAGAGATTCTTCCATTTTTCTTTTCATTGTTCTGTGATGTTTTCTAGGGAGTATCTCACCGGTTTTCCCTGGAGAGATGAATGAGGGAATTGGGATCCTTTTATGTTCAAGAGAAACAAGAAATACCATTTCCCAAGATACCTTTTGCCCTGTACTGCTCATGGTAACTGCAAGCAAACAGACCATTTTGAAGATAATTGAATGCTACTTGCCAACATTTGTAGCAGAGGGTGAAGTAACGAAATTCTATGAAGAACTCAACAAGATTCTCCAATAAATCAAAATATACTTTGATGTTTGGTGAATTCATAGATGATGGGATCATAGATTTAGAGCTTAAAGGAACCTCAAACCAAACAATTAGTCCAACTCCGTTGTTTTAAAGATGAAGAAATCAAAGCTTGGAGAGGTTACATGATTGTTGCATAGCTAGTGTCTGAGAGAGGATTTGAACTCAGGACTTTCTTATTTTTGGAGGCAAAATGACTCAGTGCTGGACATGGAGTCAGGAAGACGTGAATTTAAATTTGACCACATAATCTCTATTTTCCTCAATCTATTGGAGAAAGAAATGGCAAACCACTCCAATACCTTTGCCAAAAAAATCCCATGGACAGTATGATTTAGAGGGTCATCAAGAGTTGTACAGGATAGAAAGACTGAACATCTTCCTTACTCCAATTCTAGTACTCTAGCTACTGAACAAACTAGCTTTCTCTTCAATTCAAATGGAAAACAACCATGTTAAACTATCTTAGAAACTATTTTTTCAGTATCTTGGAAAGAGATCAAAGGCCTGGGCTCTGGATAGGCTCACACATATATCATGATAATTCCTTCAAGAAGAGAATCAACAGGCATTGGATATGAATAACATAGAAAAATGAAACTGATTACATCTTATCACATAGGGAAGAATTGATTGAAGAAATGACAACAATTTAAGAAGCTGTTTTTGGTCAGTTCATTGGTCAGTTAGCGGAGAAGGCAAAGTAAAAGGAAGAAATGATAAAAATGGAAAGAAAGTACTATGTGCAATTATAGCATTGGATTTTGAGATCAGAAGGTGTTCAAGTGTTGGCCTTGCTCTATCTTGGTCAAACCATTTAATTTCCCTGGGCCTTGGTATTTCATCTGGGAAATAAAGAGGTGGGACTAGAATATGGGTTCTCAATCTTTTTAGTGTGTCATGGATCCTTTTAATATCCTGATAAAGCCTGACATTCTGAACCCTTTTCAGAATAATTTTTAAAGGCACAAAAACAATACCTAGGTTTGTAAAGGAAACAAACTGAAATAAATAGATATTTTTTTCTCCTAGTTCATAGGTTTCCTTAAACTTACCCATGGATCTCTTGGGGAAAGGGAGTAGTTTGTGGACTTTGGATTAACTAGCCCAGGGCTAATGCTCTCTTAGGTTTCTTCTAGCTTGAGCTAATTCTGTTATTTTGTGACTTTGGGAGTATCTCTCTGCTAAAAATCCTATTTTTACATAATACAGGTTTAATGAAAATGCCAATGTTGCAAAATGAAAACGACTTGCTGATAAAGAAGATTTGGATGATGCTTATGAGGCTTTTATGTAATTTAAATTGAGTTTTTGCATGCCCTAATTCCTTAACTAAAGTAAAATGGAGGAATCCTTATGTTCCATCTCTCATCACTATGCAAATAAAATAGAATATCCCTTCAAGAAAATTCTGAGGGTAAATTGGCAATTTCCTTTCCCTCAGAAAATCTAATTTTCTGGATTGACCCTGGACCCCACCCATTCACAGAAAGTGGATTTATTTGTAATGACATGGGACAATTTTGTCAGGACTATAGGCGTATGACTGATTGGTGTTTACAGAGCTAGACAGGAGCCTGTTTAGAAGTCCATTATTTATCAATTTGGTAATTCATTTTGTTTCAATTATTGAAATTTTGAGATGATTTTCAATTTCAAAGAATGCTATTATAAACATTTTAGAAATTGATAACCAACCTATAAATGTACACAATAGTCCTAACCATAGATCTTGTTTAAATGCCTCAAAAATGTCCCTCACTAAAAGTCTATTCTGTATATTTAATCATGGAGTACTTTACTCTGTGCTCATTATTGAGCTAGGCACCATGGGGGATTGTAAAATATAAGACATGGCATCTGTTGTTGAGACTCTTATAATATACTCATTGAGATAAAATACCACAAAGAAGCAGTCACTGGATGCCATAAGACAGCATGATCACAAAACATGAAAGTGTATGGCTCCTGTCCAGTTCCCAGCTATAGATTATTGATGATGATGATGATGATGGGGTTTCCACTCCTTTGTGATGCATTGATCCATTTCCTAGGACTAAGGATTGGAGTCAATCTGGACTCTCTCTAAAGTCCCAAGGTTTGGGGGAGACATAGGGGACATTTGAGACATCATTTGAGATATAGTTTTATCCAGAGTAATACCTAAACATCACTGAAAGCTTAATTATCACAAACTGAAGGCTGAGGAAGAGATGTTTCTCATCGAATGGACTCAATTTCTATGCCAATGTTCAGAGTGGGCTGGGGTTGGCACAGAAGATCTTGCTGTGTGTCCCATAAAATAGAAAAAATTCTAACAACTGAAAACAGGGAAATAGGCTTAGTTTTTACAGGTTTTTCACCAGAGAACTGGGCATCAAATGATAAATATTTGGCTATGGAAATCAAGGAAAACTACTTACTAAAGGCTGGATGAATTGTGATCTTAATTTCAATTGGTCATCATAATTCATACATCTTTCAAGTCCGGAAGTGAATCTATCAGCAACCTGAAGAACAGACAAGAGTGGCAGAAACAGACATCAGCTAGGAGTCAATGATTTAGATATAAAGTAATAGGCATCTGTACTATGATAGTGCATGTTGGAATGTATATAGAGAGGTACAGTATTTATTTCAAAGAAAACACTATACATCCTAACAGCAACATGGGGTTGATGATCAACCTTGATGAACTCATTCATTTCATAGTGCAACAATCAGGGACAATTTTAGGCTGTCTGCAATGGAGAATACCATCTGTATCCAGAGAAAGAACCATGGAGTTTGAGCAAAGTCCAAGGACTATTTCCTTTAATGTAGATAAAAGCCTGATATCTTATTATCAAAGAAAGAAGATACATAGCTCAGTGGATGACTAGGTACAGGCATCAAAGAGACCCTTCAAATTTTGAGCCTAGGGCAATTTTGGGTCATTGAGACAATCAATTATTGAATTAAAAAACTTGATTAAGTCTTACTATATGTTTGACACTGATTATTTACTCCAGGAATTGATATTCTACTAGGGGAAGACAATATACATACATACATACATACATACATATATTTATACATGGTATATATTGTAGATATTGTATATATGTGTATGAACACATATCTCTATATATTTATTTCTATCAATCTGTCATCTATCTATCTATCTGTCTGGAGAGAATAAACCTAGGAAGGAGTGTTTTGGGTATGTAAGTCAGAGGGTTGTTGATAATTAATCTGTCCTTTTCCTGGTCTCTCATTAGACAGGTAAACAGATGGATATGATGCTTTGCTTCCCTCTGGAAGTTCTCAGGTGCCCAAGTCCTCTCCAGGGGCAGCCTAAGGGTTTGTGACAAGGACTCAAGTCCTTTGAGTAGTCTCTAATTTTCATCAACAGCCCTGAGAAGTTCTAGATGCACTTAGCACCTCTAAAGAAGCCGCTAAATGATTTAACATTTTGGGGACAAATTGGTTCTATTAGCCTCTAGTGCCAAATTCACCAAAAATAACTCATTAGCTGTGCATTGTGATTTACTAGGGTGTCTTGATCTTGGCCAGAGTCCAAAGAATACATTTGTATAAAAATGTTCCCATTATGGGGTGTGATACCTATTAATGGAACACCATATGCAGCCCCCATGTTTCCTCTCACCACATTCTCTCTGCCTTTCCACTGGGGAAGTTCTTGCTTTCTTGCCATTTTTGCCAAATGACCTGCTTTGCAGGGGTTAAACTTAATCTAATGGACTGAGGTTGGAGATGCTACAGCAATCAAGCTTTCTTTTGGATTCAAACATCCTGGTCTCCTCTTTCTCATTGCCTGCTGCCAAGTTAGACCCTTTCATTCCATCCTTCCTTGAGGGTGGCAGGGGGGGAAGGAAAGGAGGGGCATCAGTGTAGGCTAGGCTCTAGCCATCATCCTGCAGTTGTGAATAATTGACTAAGAAAGAAAAGAATAGGGCCATTTTTAATAGTTAAATCATTAAAGACCAGCTGCGGTGGTAATAGGCCTTTAGGCTTAGCCTTCCTGCATTAAAATTCATCAGTTCCCTCTTGTTTTTATCTTACAATGTTTCCCAGGTACTGGTTCAGAAAGTGATCCTAAACAAAGGCTTCACTTCTTGTTCTAAATAAAACCTGCTGTTCAGTGATTAGTGCTTCCCCTACCACACCCTGAAATTATTGCTCTCTCTATATTTTGAACATTTATTTCTGTGTATTCCTTTCTTCAAGGAGAATGTAAGCTCCCAGAAGGCAAGGACTGTCCTGTTTTTGCCTTTGCATTCCCAATCCCAAACATAATGCTTTGCATATGCCAGATATCCAGTGAATGTTTTTTGAATTAAAATCCTCCCAAGGCTGTCCAGCTTCCTTCCTGGGTTGGCTGTTTCCCTCATCATATTAATTGAGGTGCAGGCATGATCTGTGGAAGACCATCTATAAAGTGACATTTTACCAGAAGGCATCAAAAACCCCTTATTGCATTTGGCAATATTTATTAAAACTTAAATTTACCCTCAAACTCACATTATCTTGAGATCCAGAACCGAAGGTCAGAAGGTACATGTGCGGTTTATATTAATGGATTACCACTAGTGCTTTTTAATTCTTTTAATCAGCTTAGTTTAGAAGGATTGAGAAATATAAGCAATCTGAATAAAGAAAAGAAAGGAGGGAGGAAAGAAGGAAATAAACATCTTTTTAAACACCGAGACACTGGACTATGCACTTTTTAAATATCGTGTCTCATTTGACCCTCACAACAACTCTAGGAGATAGGCCCAATTATTATCCTTATTTAACAGTTGACTAAAGTATGATCGACAGAATTCAAGTGACTCGTTCAGAGTCATACGGCTAATAAGTGATTGAGGCTAGATTTGTACTCAGGTCTTCTTGACTCTGGGGCTCAGTTCTCAATCTACCATGTCACCGACTGTCTCTGAAGGGGAAGAAAATTTCTTCTTGGGATGGGAGCAATACTTATCTCATATGACTCATCTGGATATGATAATCTTGTTTGTTCAGTCATTTATTCAATTAATATTTATTGAGTGTCAACTTTGTTCAAAGTCCCCTGCTACAAAGATAAAAGATGTTCTTTTACTTCAAGGAATTTAAAAATCAGAGGGAAAAGGTAAAGTCACCTCATCTCAGTTAAAGTAACTAATAAGGTAAACATTGATTGCTTTAATCGGGTAAGAATACCTCTATTGAATCAATCAATTAATCAAAGACATTAAATGAGGCATGAAAGGGATTTAAATGAATCTGGAAGGACAGAAAGCCATTGGAGAGATTTGATAAGATGTGACATTAGGAGAAATAGACCACATCCTTTGGGGTTTGGAAAAATAATCAGAAGGCTAGTTCAGATTTAGGAATTCCAATGGTTACCCTTCCAAGAAGTTGGAAGCTTCCTCTAAGACCATGAGATGGAATCACTTTTGGGGTAAAGGGGGACAGTAAGCAATAGAGACATAACTAAATAATGACCCGGTGAGCTTTGAAGGGTTGGAAAATGTTGGACTTCTCATGACTATCTAAAGCAATGTCACTGAAATTCTGATGGTTAACAGAAATGTTTGCATGGGGAACTACAGACAGACTAGACTCACTGAAGAAGGCCAATTTTAGGACTCCACAGAGTTCACCAGAAAGCTACACTATACCCAAGTGGAATTTCATGAGAAAATCAAATGAAGAGAAAACCAATAGAATAAAGGAGACTTCCAGCAACGAGGAGCTGTGAGGTGCCCCTTTGGCACAAGCAAACTTATTTTCCTCTTGCCGCTGTTGGTTCTTGTGGGAGATCCTGTACCCAGTTTCCTGGAGATACTTTTGTACACATTGTTGCTAGAAACCTTCTAAGTTTCTAAAAGAGCAAATCTTTCTCTTATAGCAAATTAAGACGGACTGGCTAAATAATAGAAACCTATAATCAATAGTGGTAAAGCACATCATGGGGGCTCATAAGCAATAACCCTAGAGAAAACCATTCTTAGCACCCTAGGGTTATTCCTAGAACTCTGAGGGGAGCAATAGTTAATTTTCCTCTAGAGATTCAGTATAAATAGGAAGTTGGGAGAGTAGCCCCAGAGTCTGTGCTACAATAAGATCATGGGTTTAGATGTGGAAGGGAGCTTGGAGATCATCAACTTTTCTGCCCTCACTTTGCAGGTGAGGAAACTGAGGCTAAGAACAATAACTATATCCACATAGAGCTTTAATGGTTGCAGGTACTTTACCCTTGAGAATCCTTTGTGGTAGATAGCACCTATATTATCAATTTTACTTTACCAATAAGACAACTGAATCCCAGAGACGTGAAGTCATTATGGCCAAACAATTCTTATTTTTAAATTTATTTTTATTTATTTGAATTTTACAATTTGCCCTCTAACCTTGCTTCCCTCCCCATCCCCCCCCCCCCCCGAGAAGGCAGTCTGATGGTCTTTACGTTGTTTCCATGCTATGCAATGAGCAAAATTGAATGTATTGAGAGAAAATTATATTCGTAAAGAAAAAATAAAATATAAGAGTTAGAAAAATTATATAATATGTAAGATAAGTTTAAAAAAATTGAAGAGAATATTCTTTGGTCTTTGGTTAAGCTCCACAATTCTTTCTCTGGATACAGATGGTATTCTCCATCGCAGATATCCCCCAAATTGGTCCTGATTATTGCACTTATGAAATGAGCAAGTCCATTAAGGTTGATCATCACCCCCATGTTGCTGTTAGGGTGTACAATGTTCTTCTGGTTCTGCTCATCTCGTTCAGCATCAGTTCATGCAAATCCCTCCAGGATTCCCCGAATTCCCATCCCTCCTGGTTTCTAATAGAACAATATTGTTCTATGACACACATATACCACAATTTGTTCATCCATTTCCCAATTGAAGGACATTCACTTGATTTCCAATTCTTTGCCACCACAAACAGGGCTGCTGTGAATATTTTTGTACAGGTGATATTTTTTACCTTTTTCATGATCTCTTCAGGGTATAGACCCAGTAGTGATATTGCTGGATCAAAGAGTACACACATTTTTGTTGCCCTTAGGGTGTAATTCCAAATTGCTCTCCAGAAAGGCTGGATGAGTTCACAGCTCCACCAACAATGTATTAGTGTCCCAGATTTCCCACATCCCTTCCAACACTTGATCATTGTCCTTTCTGGTCATATTGCCAGTCTGAGAGGTGAGGCCTCCCAATTCTTAAAAGCATCAATTAGGTATTAATTCTGACAGGTTAAGTACTGTAAGCCATGCTATGGGAGATAGAGGATGTGTTGAACTGGACAAAGGAAACTGCAATTGTCAGAATTTAAGCTCATGTTTCACTTACTTGTTCTTTTGGCTTTGGTTCATCAGTTCATTATCTTACACACACACACACACACACACACACACACACACAAACACGCTACCAAGAAAAAAATTCAACACAAATCATATTATCGGTCTTCTGAACTTTCTTGTGACCGTTAGTCTTCTAGTCATTTAGGTTCACAACCTTGTTATTATTGTTGACTGCTCACTTTCCTTTCCTTTTACCTTCTCACATAGCAACTCAGTTGACAAATGTTGTCTCCAATGAGCATGTGTCTCTTTCATTCCATCCTCACATCTACCAGTCTCAGGACTTCATCACTCTTTTCCAGGACTATTACAAATCTCTTATTTAGTTCATATTTCAAGTTTCTTCCCATTCAAATCCATATGTTCTTTTCTCTTGGTTTTGCTTTGCTCTTGACTTTCTGAACTTCTCAACTTCTAACCCTTTGACCTTTTCATCTTAAAAGATGCCTTGGATTCCCTTATTTCTCTCTTAATTTCAATCATCTGACCCTGTTAGATGCAAATACCCCTGTAGCTTCATTTTCCAATTGATAAGGTCCTCTCTAGAACCTCCTTATGAGGTTGTGTCCAAGTCAGTCATACTCAGTTCTGTCTTGTCTTTGCACTCCTTCTGACTATTTAGGCTTCATCCCATTTTCAGATTCTTTTATATGTTGTCTTCTTACATCATAATGAGGTGAGGGACCATCTTCCTTTTTATTATATTAGTATTCTGAGTAACAGTGCTTAGCACATGTTAAGTGCACAATAAAAAGTTATATGTCTGTCCATCCATCCACCCATCCAACTATCCATCCATCCATCCGTCTATCTATCTATCTATCTATCTATCTATCTATCTATCTATCTATCATCTATCTATCATCTATCTATCCATCTGTCTATTTATCTATCTATCCTTTACAAAACAACCAAAATGATCTTTTTAAAGTATAGATCTGAAGATGTCAGTTTTCTTCCTCCCACACCAACTCTTTCCCCTCACTCAATAAACTCCAGTGGCTCATTGCTATTTTGAGAATCAAAAAACAACTCCTATGTCTGGAATTCAAATATTTTCACAGCCTGCCCCTTTCCTACATTTCCAGTCCTCTTACTTATTACTCCCTTTAATGTATTCTTACTTATTACTCTCTTTAATGCACTCTTCCTTTCAACCAGACTGGCCTGCTCATTGTTCACTGCACATACCATATTCTGTTTCTCATCTTGATGCTTTTGCCCTGGCTGTCTCTATGCCTAAAATTCATTACCTTCTCCCTCTGACTCTTGGGATTCTTTGATTTTTCAAGTGCTACATTCTAAAAAAAAGTCTATGCCCCCAACTATAATATACTCTCTCCCAAAACTATTTTGTATTTATTTTTCATTATTACTATTTTTATTAGTACACATGTATATATTTAGACACAGAAATATGTATATCCATCCATCTCATGTATCATCCATCTGTCTATCTATCTATCTATCTATCTATCTATCTATCTATCTATCTATCTATCCATCCATATCTATTTATATGGAGAAAGAGGAGAGAGAGAGAGAGAAAATGCAAACTTGTATATTTGAAGAATTTCATGCCCTCACAAACATATTGAGTTGACTCAGTTTCAGGCAAGAAAAAGACAAATCTAATTTGGAACTTAAGGTTAGGACTATGATTTAGCTGTAAAAATTAAAATGCGCAGTATAAATCCTACTCAATTCCTCAATACCTGGTTCCAGCACATAATATGTGTATATATATATATATATATATATATATATATGCATAAATGAATATATTCCCTTCCTTGTTGATTATAAACTTTTTGAGGACAAGAATTATTTCACTTTTGCTTTTCTATCACATGTTCAACATAGTGTTTAATACTTAATAAATCAAAAAGCATGAATAAAAGCCTATACCACAGTATGT
Source organism: Macrotis lagotis (assembly GCF_037893015.1). Lineage (NCBI taxonomy): Eukaryota > Metazoa > Chordata > Mammalia > Peramelemorphia > Peramelidae > Macrotis > Macrotis lagotis. The sequence continues at coordinate 37,846,863 of NC_133659.1, read as the reverse complement.
GCTTTAGCATGCCTTTTGATTGATAAATAGATTGATTTCTTCAACTGTAAAATGAAATTGATGTTTATCTTCTAGTGAGAAAAGTTCTTTGTTAAATGTAAAAGTCATGCAATGAGTTATTATAATTATTAATAGCTTTTAATTCAAAGTTGAAGATAAATACCATAGATAAATTGCAAGATGGCATGAGAGTTTAGAGGAGAAAGATCATTTCTAGCTAGGTGGATTGGAACAGAGAAGGCTTAATGAAGTCAAAGTCATGGGAACCAGGTCTTGAGTGATTGGATAGTATTTATGCTGGGAATTTTAATTTGTATAGCTAAATTATAGTCCTAATCTTAATTTCTAAATAAGAGTTGTCTGTGATATGCCTGAAACTGAGTTAACTCAATATATTTGTGAGGGCATGGAATTCTGTAAATATTAATTTTTTCTTTTAATTCTCTCTCCCTCTGTATAGCACTTATTAAATTGTCTCAAGACCAAAAAAGACTTTTCAATGATGTTTTCAGTCGAACACAGGCTATTTATTTAGTGAACACATAATTTCTAGGCTGACTTCTAGATCAAAGAGTTTTGGACAAAGTCCAACATGAGATAATTCTTAACCAGATCTGCAAAGCTTTACAATTATTTGGAATTTTGTAAACATATTTTCTTCCCTTCTTCCATCCCCCCTCCAAACAGTAATTTATTATTGTTGAATTGTTATAATCATGCTTGATTCTTCATGATTCCATTTGAAGTTTTCTTGGCAGACATTCTAAAGTAGCTTGCCATTTCCTTCTCCAACTCATTTAATAAATGAGTAACTGAGGCAAAAAAGGGTTGAGTGATTCCCTGGGGTCACATAAGTAGTAACTAGAAGCTAAGGTCAGATCTGAATTCAGGAAGATGAGTATTCTTGATTCTAGGCCCAGAAGTCTATCTATTGTAACACATAGCTGCCCTGGGTAGAGATACTTTGATTTTTGTTTTTATTTTGACAAGAATTTGTTGAGAGAGTGAAAAGAGCACTGGACCTGTAGTCAAAGATTCTCAGTTTGAATGCTAGTTTTACTAGTCCTCTTTCCTGTGATCTTGGACAAATCACTGGGCCTCATTTTCCTCAGCCTTAAAATGATGATTATGAGACTAAATGACCTCTAAGTTACTTTCTAGCTCCAAAAGCAATAATTCAACAAACCAAGCAAATATTTAAGCTTCTTTCTTGCTATAAATCCTATGATTTATATTCCTTGAATTTATTCTTGATGACATTTCACAATCAAAAGGAGTGAGGCTTAATAGTCAATACAAGCTTCCCTAGAGAACAATTGAAAGTAAATCTTGGGACTATTTATGTTTACAGGTGAAGGTGTGTACCTTTCTAGCTTTGGAAACTGAATTAATGAATCCTGTTTCCCAATGATGTCTGTGATGTGGTTGTGGATAGACCATTTCAGAGACCTCATTTAGGTTGGAGCAATTGGGACTTTGTCTACAAGTAAAACCCAGTCTTAATTTTATTTTATATTTTTTTTATTTTTTCAACTATAAGGAATGATTTTTCAACAATCATTTTTTTGAAAGGTTTTGAGTTTCACATTTTTTTCTTTCCCTCCCCGTGAGAGAAAGCAATCTAATACAGGTTATACATGTATACTTATGTTAAAAGTAGATCCATAGTAATCATGTTGAGAAAAAATTTGAAATGGAGGGAAAAAACCAAAATACATAAGACAACTTCTAAAAATTAGAAAAAAAAGTAAGCTTTGGTCTGCATTCAGACATAGCTCCTTCTCTGGATTTGAAAGGTGATTTCATCACAACTCTTTTAGAATTAGTTTTGATTATTGTCCTGTTGAATGAACAAGACCATCATAATTGATCATCACTCAGTGTTGCAGTTACTATGTATAATGTTCTCCTGATTCTGCTCACTTCGTTCAGCATCAGTTCATGCAAGTCTGTTCAGGCTTTTCTAGAGTCCTGGACCTCATGAAAATTAAGAATTTATTAAGTGCTTACTATGTCCCAGACACAGTGCTTTTATAGGTCCTGCCCTCAGGGAGCTTACAATATAATGGGGGTAGATAGCATGCAAACAACTATGGGTCAGTGAAATATTTAGACTACCTTGAAGGCAATCTCAGAGGAAGGACATTTAGCATTAAGGGCACTAATGAAGGTTCTTGCAGAAACATGTTATAAAAGTAGAATCAATAGGACTTAACAATAGATTGGTTATAGGAGGGTGAGAGAGAATGAAGAGTTGAGGGTGATATCTCATTTATGAATCTGGGTAATTAGGAGAATGGCAGTGACTGATAGTAATAATAATAGTTATCATAATGACCAACATTTATATAAGGCTAATAATGTGTCAGGCACTGTGCTGAGTGCTTTGTAATTATTATTTCATTTAATCTATAGAACAACCCTGGGAGGTAGATGCAATTGTTATTCACATTTTACAGAGCAGAAGACTGAGGCAAATAGGTATCAGATGACTGGTCCAAGTTCAACAAGCAAAAAGTGTCTGAAACTGGATTTGACTCAGGTCTTTCTTAGTTTAGGTCTAATACTTGATTTATTGTGCCAACTAGTTGCCCAGGGCATAGGGAAATTTAGTTGAGGGGAGTGTTTGCAGAAAAAACTGAGTTAAATTTTAGACATGAGGAATCTATGACTTGACCTGGAAGGTGCTCACAGTACAATCCTGGTGAATACTTTCTACCCCTCCACAGTTATAACCATGTTAGCTTCTCATCTCATCCAAACTTTAGTGATAGTATCCATGTAGCTGGGTAGGGATGGGGAACCTTTTTCCACCAAGGGTCATTTTGACATTTATCACATCATTTGTGGGCCACACAAAATTATCAACTTAAAAATTAACCTGTTATATCTGGTCAAACATTTAATGGATTGACCCCTAAGGAGACCTTGATTTGTTGAATTTCGAGTCCCACCTTCATTTGTCTTGGCAGTGACAGACCAGATGATTTTGTAAGCCTTATAGACCCCCAGGCCAGATGTTCCCCACACTGTTCTAGGCTATACTATTTATAGTACAATACAATGGAAAGAGTACTGGCTCTGCTACTTACTTCATATATTACTTTGGGCAAATTTCTTTACTTCTCTGACTCTAAGAAGTGTGTGAACTAGAGGTTCCTTCCCCAACTTATCCCATGCCTCTCCCCCCTAGTCATTTACTGGTAGAAACTTCTGATTATTGCACTCCAGGTAAGTTTCTTCAATCCCCTCCAAACTTGCCTTATCAGGTACAAAATTTCCTCTTTAGTTGGCACTTTGTCTTCCTCAGAGGTAGCTATTGGGGAAAGGAAGCAATATAATTGTGAGAAGATGGAGAATACTTGCTGTATCCTAGTAAGACCAGCAAACAAGCTTCCCAAGACATGACAGTTGTTTAAAGGGAAGACTCAAGGTGTTTTCTCTTTCAAGGAGAGTGTTTTGGAATATTCCAGGTGGGAACAGAGTCGGAACATTGAGATGATGTGAATGGTAAAAAGGAAAAGCAAACTAACAGGCCTGAGCTAAAGGAAGATAGAAGGCAGATATTCCTCTGGGAAGGGATGTCCATAGACATCAAAATGTTGGCAAGAGCTGGAATGTGCGAATATTTTTCAAAAATAGAAGTTTAGAGAGGAGAGCTAAGATAGCAGAATAAAGGCAGGGGTTCATCTGAGCTTTTCTAAATCACTTCAAACAACTTTAAAATAATGCCTCAAAACCAATTTTGGAATGGAAGAAACAAGGAGTGAAACAATTTTCCAGTCCACAATAAGTAGAAAAGTTAGCTGGAAATATGTGTCTCACTGAGGTGAGAGTAAAACACAGTCCGGCACTGACTCTACCCTGGAAAACCATTGGAGGCATTGTGCTTCTGGGGCAGCTGTTTCTGGATGTCTTGGCCCACAGACTATAAGGAGGTTGGACAACCTGGTCAGAAGGAGATCTCTCCTGCGGTCTCTCATGGCTCCTAGTTGCAGCCCTTAGATAAAGAGGAGCACTGGAACACCAGTGCTAGTGACTCTAGGGGAAAAAGGACCCTGGTCACAGTTCAAGAGCAGAGAAGAGTGTGTTGGTGACCAACAGACCAGAATACAGGCCAGGAAAGCAGCGACCACATCAATCAGACCATACTAACTTGGAAGCACTGAAAACTTAAAGACTCCCAGAAGTAGCTTTGAAAATAGCAGCATGAAAAACCTAAAACAAAAACAAGGTCTCTACAATCCAGGAGAAGAGCTCAACTTTAACATAGAGTGAAAAAAATCAAGAAATATAATGAAAAACAAAAATGGAACTTGATCATATAAGGTTAGGATGGAGATAAGAAAGAACCAAGAAGAGTACAATAAAGTTAAAGCAGCTTCATGCTAAACCTCAAAGAGAAAATTACATTGGTCACAGACCCAAAAATAATTCTTAGAAAAGCAAAAAAAATGCTTTAAAAATCTAATAAGATTAATAAAGGAAAAAAATTGGGAAAACAAATGATAGTGATGCAAGAAAAATAAAAACAGAGAGTTGAATGAAAATGCACAAAATTCCACTGATGAGAATAGTATCTTGAAAAAGCAAAATTAGTGAAATGGAAAAAGAAGTACAAAAATGCAATGAAGAAAAAACTCCTTAAAAAGTGAAATTGACCAAATGGAAAAGGAGAAATTCACTAAAGAAAACAACTCCCTAAAAATTAGAGTTAAGCAAGTGGAAGCTAATGATTCCACAAGATATCAAGAAAATCAAACAAAATAAAGAGAATGAAAAAAATAGAAGGAAAATGTAAAATAACTCATTGGAAAAATAACTGACCTCAAAAACAATTCCAGGAGAGAGAATTTAAGAATCATGGAATTATCTGAAAGTTACACAGCATGAAAGAGCCTAATATTATTTTTCAAGCAATTATCAAGGAATTTCTCCTGAAATTTTAGAACCAGTAGGTAAAATAGAATTGAAAAGAATCCACCCATCATTTCCTAAAAGAGATTCTAAAATGAAAACTCCCAGGAATAATATTGTCAAATTCTAGAGCTCCCAAGTCAATGAGTCAGAGAGAAACAATTCAAAATATTGTGGAATCCCAGTCAAGATAATAAAAGATTTAGTGACTTCTACAATTAAAGGATCAGAGGACTTGGAATGTAGTACTGCAAAGGCCAATGGAGCCAGGATTACAACCAAGAATCATATTTCCTTCCCCCCAAAATTTGAGCATAATCCTTCAGGGGAAAGCATATGTTTAATGAAACAGAAGACTTCTATTTATTTATTTATTCATTTATTTTTAATTTTTTTTTATTTATTTAAGGCAATGGGGTTAAGTGACTTGCTCACAGTGCAGCAATTAAGTGTCTGAGACAGAATAACAGAAGACTTTTAAGCACTCCTGATGAAAAGACCAGACATGAATAGAAAATTTGACATTCAAATAGGAGACTCGGGAGAAGAAATAAAATGTAAATATGAAAGAGAAATCTTAGGGGATTCAAAAAGATTAAATTGTTTGCATTTCTATAAGGGAAGATATTACTCATAACTCCTGAAAACTTTATTATGATTAAGGAAACAAGTAGGAGTATACATAGACAGAGGGTATGGGTATGAGTTGGTTATGATGGGATGATTTCAAAAATGTTAATGGTTAGTAAAGAGAGATGTGCTGGGAGAAGGGGGAATAGGGTAAATTATGTTACATAAAAGAGGCATAAAAAGTTGAACCTTTACAGTGGATGGGAAAATGGAGGAGGGAGTGGTGTCAAACAACACATCTCTCATCAGTATTGCTCAAAGAGGAAATAACATACACACTCAGTTGGGTAGAGAAATCTTGCCCTTAAGGGAAGTAGGTTGGAGCTAGTGGAGCATAATAGATGGGATGGAGCTGATAGAAGGAAGAGTGATTAAGGAAGGCAATGGTCAGAAGCAAAGTAGGTTTTTGAGAAGGAATGGGGGGGAGAGAAAGAGAGAGAGAGAGAGAGAGAGAGAGAGAGAGAGAGAGAGAGAGAGAGAGAGAGAGAGAGAGAGAGAGAGATTACAAATCCAACAATATGTTGTTTACAAGGAACACACTTGAAACAATCACACACTGAATAAAGGTAAGAAACTAGAATAGAATCTATTATGCTTCAGATGATGATTAAAAAAAGGCATAGCAATAATGGTTTCAGACAAAACAAAAGCAAAAAATTAGATGTAATTAAAAGAGATAATTAGGGAAACTATATTTTGCTCAAAATTACCATAGACTTGATGTAATATTAATACCAAGCACACATGCCCCAAATGGTAAAACATCCAAACTTTTAAAGAAAATACTGAATGAACTATATATATATAGAAGGAAATAGTAAAAGTATACTGCTGGGGGATCTTATCCTTCACATCTCAGAATTACATAAATCTAAGCAAAAAATACACTTGATTAAGGGATATGGATGGACAGTTTTTCAAAGTTGAAATAAAAGCTATAAATAGTCATATGAAAAATGCTCTAAATCTTTATTGAACAGGGAAATGCAAATTAAAAGAGCTTTGAGATGCCATCTTATACCTACCAAATCAGTTAAAATGATAGACGTCCTTCAATTGGGGAATGGCTAAAGATGTGGTAGAAGACTGTGATGGAATTCTCCTGTGCTACATAAAATGATGAACTGGTTGATTTTAGAAAAACATGGAAAAAATTGTATTTGTGAAGAAAGAAACTAATAGAATTATGTGTTACATAATTTTACATACATATGTATATGTATGCCATATATGTTTATCTATTCATACTTGATTGTAGCTTGGGTGGAGGGGAAGAGAAAAAAATAAAAAATGCACAGAAGAGAACAAAAGAAAACTTGGAAGTTCAGAAAAGCTAGGCAGCTTTGAAAACAATGTGTAATATTTATTACATAGATTTTCTGGAAAAAAGTAAATAATCTGAAATGGAAATTCATTGTTTTATATTAATTCTCTATGTTGTTCTGTGTATATGGAAATGTCCCTTTCCTCTTCATTTTGTATTTAACTTCAAAATAAATAATAAATTCAAATAAATAAGCAATAAGTTAAGGAGATGGAAAGTTAGATAGACCTCGGAAGAAAAGTGAATGAGAATAGAAAAGACTATACCTTTTTCTCAGCTATACATTGGACCTACACAAAAATTGACCATATATTAGTACATAAAAAAATCTCATAACCAAATGCAATAAAAATAAATATTAAATGCATCCTTTTCAGAATATAATGCTACAAAATTATATTCAATAAAGGACCTTGGAAACAGATTAAAAATTAATCAGAAACTAAATAATTTAATCCTAAAGAATGAGTGGGTCAAAGAACAAATCATGGAAAAAATCAATACTTTCATTAAAGGGGATGATAACAATGAGACAATATGCCAAAATTTATGAAATGCAGTCAAAGCAGTGCTTAGGGGAATATTTATTTTTCTAAATAGCAATATCAATAAAATAGAGAAAGAAAAGATCAATGAATTGAGCCTGCAAGTTAACAAAAGCCTAGCAAAAGAACAATCTTAAAATTCTCATTTGAATATCAAATTGGAAATCCTAAAAGAAATCATAGGAAGCATTAATAAACATTGAAAATAAGAAAACCATTGTAACAAATGAATAAAACTAGGAAATAGTTTTAGGAAAAGAAATAGGCATGCTGTTAATTTGATTTAAAAAAAAGGAAAGAAGAAAACTAAATTACCAGTATAAAAAATAAAAGGAAGGGAATTCATTCCCAATGAAGAGAATTAAAACAATTATTTGGAGCTATTTTGCACAATTATATGTTATTGCATTTAATGATCTCAGGGAAATACATGAATATTTACAAAAATATAAATTGCTCAGAAGAAGAAATATAATTCTTAAATGATCCTATCTTAGAAAAAAGAAATGGAAGAAGCCATTAATTGAACTCCATAAGAAAAAATACAAAGAACAATTAATTACAATATAAACTAATTGGGGGAAAAAGGCAAAAAAAGGCATTCTACCAAATTTCTTTCACAGCGTAAATATGGTGCTGATTCCTAAATCAGGAAGAGTAAAAATAGAGAAGGAAATCTATAGAACAATTTCCATAATGAATATTGATAAAAAATTTAAAATTATATTATAGCAAGAGATTAGAGCTATATGTTATTAAGATCATATATTATGACCAGGTGGCATTTATCCTAGTAATGCAGGCTTGGTTCAATATTAGGAAAAACTATCAATATAATTGACCATATTCATAAAAAAACAGCAAACACATTATTATTTTAAAGATTTTGGAGACCCACAAGAAGAATTAAAATATAAATATGAAAGAGAAATCTTAAGGGATTCAACAAGATTAGCAAAAGAATAAATGGCACTTTTCTTAAAATGACAATAATAAAATATCTATTTGAAAACATCAACAGGTTATGTCTGAAATGGAGAAAAACTAGAAGCCTTCCCAAAAGCAAGGATATCCATCAATCCCATTACTCAATGTTGTACTGGAAATACTAGCTATAATAAGGTAAGAAAAAATTGGAAAGAATTCAAATAGGTTATGAGGAATCAAGAAATGGTAAGTCTCTATGCAGATGCTATGATGGTTTGATTAGAGAACCCTGGAGAATCAGTTAAAAAATACCTTGAAAGAATTAACAACTTTTGCAAAGTTGTGGATATTAAGTTAATCCACAAGACTATCGGTATTTCTGTATATTATGAGCAAAGAGCAGTAGGAAGAGATAGAAAGAAATTTCATTCAAAATGACTATAGATAATTTAAAATACTTGTGAGTCACTTGCCAAGGCAAACCCAAGAACCATATATTCACATTTAAAAAACGTTTCAACCAAAAAAAGTCAGATTTAAACTAATTGGAAAATATTAATTGCTCAATTAATTGACTAAGCCAATATAATAAAATGACAATTCTACCCAAATGAATTTTTTAATGCCATGCCAAGCAGGCAATCTAAAAATTATTTTATAAAGCAACAAAAACTAGAAACAAAATTCATTTTGAAGATCATATGATCAAAAATATGAAGAAAGGTGGTAACAGATCTAGATCTTGAACTATATTACAAACTATATATACAATTATTGCAAAGTGGCAATCACCAAAACAATCTGGTAACTGGTAACTGAACAAGAATAGTGGATCAGTGGCATAAATGAAGTACACAATACAAAGGTATAAATGACCGGAATCTAATCATTTACAAACACAAAGATCCAAGCTTTTGGGACAAGAACTCACTAGTTGACAAAAATTTCTGAGAAAACTGTAAGGCAGTTTTGGCAGCCAATGATTATAGACCTCCACACTGCATTCCCAGAAAAGGTAAAAATGAGTACATTACTTAGTTATAAAGGGTATACCATAAACAAATTTAGGGAGCATGGAAAATTTTATCCATCAGATCTCTGAATCTTTGACCAAGAGATGAAAAGGGTTAGATAGGATATGAAATAGATCATTTTGATGACATTAAATCAAAAAGTTTTTACACAAAGCCACAGTCAAGATTAGAAGAAAAAAAGGAGAAAGCCTTATAGCAAAGGCTCCTTTCTCAACTATATAGAGAATGGAATCACATTTATAAGAAACTGAGTCATTTCCCAAATGACAAATCATCAAAGGGTAGGAACAGGAAGTTTTCAGACAAAGTAATCAAAGCTATCTGTAGTGCATTCTTTCTAAGTTACGTTTCTGCTGCATCAATTGGCAAGGGACACATTCTAGAAGATAATATAGAAATATACATGGAATAGGTCAAAGTAGGGTTCTTTTTCTAAGATTTGGTATGAAATAATTTCTCTTGATATGTGAGATTTAATAACTTTAATGACATACTTTCCTAACTAAATATCATCCATAGATGTTTCCTTTCTTTATCTGTATTTGGAAGTAATAAAAAATTTTAAAAGTGGGAACAGATTCACACAGTCAAAAAGTGATGTATCTAAACTTAGAATGAAGCTCCTAGATTTAAATCCTGGGTTTGCCATTCGCTTGTGTAAATGGGCAAGTCACTTCAATTTTCTGGGCCTGATGCAAATAAATGGTCTATGAAATCCCTTCTAGATTCAAATCTTTGATCTAAATTGCCTTCAAATTTCTTTCCAGCTTCAAAATCAATAATTTAACAAGTTAAACAAATATCTAAGGGTCTTTCCTTCTACAAATTCTATTTCTTGCATTATATTCCTTGCATTTCTTCTTGATGATTTCCACAATTAAAAGGAATGGGGATTATTAATCAATACAAGTACCCTAGAAAACAATTAAAGGGAATCTTAGCATCTAATATGGCAATGTTTATAATTTACTCATATAATGGACCCTATTTCCCAAAGATGGGTATCATGTGGTGGTCATATGTCATTTACAGATAGGTATCATATACAGATATGTGACATGGTTGGCAGACAATGAGTTAATAATGAAAATTGGCATGGCAATGGAAGTTGAGAGTTTTGAGAAGTAGAGAAAATCTTTTTCCTATGTCTCATGGTCTCTTGTAGCTCTAAAAATTCTATGGATCTCCAATTCTATTTTCAGTAGTGATACATCTTGCCTTCCCCAGGAAATACTGAAGTTCCTTAAGTTATTCTTCTAACTAAAGTTTTTCTACTGCATTAATGATTCATCTTGAAAAAGCAAAGCTGCTGTATAAAAGTAAGCTTGGACTTTAATGAAGTCACAAACTTTTCTTAGTTCTGATTTCACACTCTCCTTGTAGAATTATTTTTCTCCTTTTACAGGTGATTTTTCCTTGAAGCAAAAGTTTCATAGATAGAGAGGTAATCTCAGTCAGGGTCAGTGCCTTGAAAGAAACCCATCCATCATTCTTCCCATTGGATTCTGGATGGTGGATAGAGAGCTAGCAAGAAGCAGTATGGGATAAGAGATAGAGGACTGGCTTTATTGTTAGTAAAACCTGGATTCCAATCCTTTTTCTCACACATATTGACTTTATGTTACCAACGTAAAGATACCACAATTTAAAGATAAAGGCAACATAGACTTAAAGGGGGAAGAGAACTTAGAAGTCACCTAAATCTAAGACATTCATTTTATAAAAAAGGGAACTGAAGACAAGAGGAGTAAAGTACTTTGCCCCTGGTCACACATCGTGGCAGAGCCAGAGTTAGAATACAAGTTCTTAAACATTGCACTTTCAATTTTACCAATTGATTTCAAGGTGGTTTATTGATTTCTATTAGTTAAAGGAGTTTCCATACAAATAATAAAATTCCTGACAGTTATCAGGATTCCTGATACTCTGTACTAGAGTATTCTGCCAGTAATAATACAAGTACCAATTAATACTTAATAATGATAATAATACTCAAATGCAGGATGAATTAATTGGAATGATTAAAATTAAAATGGGATTAATGAAATGACGATAATAAAGAAAAGTAACTTCCAGTGTGGGTATTTCCTCTACCACTGCAGATTGCCAACAGTCTTAACTAAGCAGCTAAGTTCCAGAAGGCTGCTTGAGGCACAGGAAGGTGGGAAAGTCGTCCAGGGTCACCTGGGTAATAATTGTCAGACAGGATTCATTCATTCATTCATTCATTCATTCATTCATTCATTCGTTCGTTCATTCCTTTGTTTGTTCACTTGTTTGCTTATTTGTTTATTTATTCATTCATTCATTCAGTTGTTTATTTACTTTTGTGAGACAATCGGAATTAAGTGACTTGCCCAGGATCACACAGCTAGTAGGTATTACATGTCTGAGGATGAATTTGAACTCAGGTTTTCTATTTGCTGCACCACATAGCTGCCTCCAGAGACAGAATTTATCGCTAGTCTTCTTGACTCCCAGTCTACTATTCTACTATGCCATGCCCATAATAAAACACACAATGACATTTGCCTTAACAAATATGGAACCCCAAGAGGAAGAAATCCAAATCATTTGAGAACAGAATGAATTACATATTATCCTCAACTTCTTTTCTGCTATTAGAGTTGTCCCAAGTTGACTTTCTAGGAGTCCAAAGAAAATGAACTTTTATCCCTATGGTAGACCACAAATGAATGGATCACAGACATGGTTGACTTGTCAGCATGGCTAGAGAAAAGCCAGTAGGGAGCTGGCCACAAGGGAATGATTTGGGGCATAGGTGAGGATCTTCTGTGAATAGGTAGCTGGAAGGGAGTGAGATGTAGGTGCTGCTACCTGCTCTTAAGGACCTCCTCAAACCTCCTGGAATGATTGTGCAAGTTCCATTCATTCCAGAATATTGAGCAGGCCTTGGGAGGTCCCAAAGAACTATCTCAAAGTGGATGTTTCTGTATCAATACAGGCTAGAATGCTACTTCTAACTATCCTTTCTGCTAGATCAGAATGAAACTCAACTGACTCAAATGATGTAGCTCAAGGATTAGGCACAACAGACTCATGTTTCACAGGACAAAAAGAGAAGGTGTCTGCCAGGAATACTGGTAGACAAAAAAATAAATAATGGCAATGAAGACCTCAACTTAGGCAGTAATAAGAGGAAGAAGGGAGGAAAAAGAATATTTATAGAACTCCCACTATGTCAGACACTGTGCTAAGCACTTTACAAATATAATCTCTTTTGATCTCGCAACTCTGTGAGGAAGGAGCTGTTTTAATCTCATTTACAGTTAGGGGGAACTGAAGCAAACCAAGGTTAAGTGACTTGCCCAGGGTCACACAGGTAGTTAGTGTCTGAGACCAGATTTAAACCCCGATCTTTCTGACTCTAAGCGCAGTATTCACTGTGGCACCTAACTCTGATAATAGGAAACATAGTGGACAAGAGAATGAGCAGTGACAGCAGGTACAAATGATATTAGCCTTTATTAATGGTTTTCTTTGTGATAGAAATTGTACTAAGTTCTGGAGATACAAATAGGGGACCTCAAAGAACTCACATTCTATTGGTGAAGATAGCACAGAAACAGTTTGTACACACAAGACATACACAAGGTAATCAGTTACCATGGGAAGTACTGAAGGTAAGAAGGGGTAGAGAGGTTCCCAAAATGGTAATTGTAGAAGTGAGCTTTCTTTCAGAAAGGGGAAAATGAGCTGAATCTTGAAGGAAGCTAAGGAAATCAGGAAGTAAAGAGAAATCTAGAAAACATTACAAACTTGGAGAACAGTCAGGGCAAAGGCCTAGAATCAAGATATGGAACATCTTGTGCAAGGAGCAAGTTAAATCAAGAAACATTGTTAAGTGCCTACTATGTAGCATCTGTGTGAATGGAAAGAAAGGAAGGAAGATAAAGGCAAGTGTGAAGGAATGACAAGTCTTGGCAGCAGATTAGATATTTAAGAATTCAAAGGAGGATTTTAAATAAAACGTAATATGACATGAATGACAGAATATGATACAACATAATGTAATATACTATAATAATGAACACACACATATATGTGTGAGATAAAACACAGAAGGTTGGCAGCAGAGTAAGCACCAGTTTGGATAGAATGAGACAGTATGGGTAACATCTCTAAGACGTGTGTGTTTGCGTGTGTGTGTGTGTGTGTGTGTGTGCGTGTGTGTAAGATGATTTTAGGCTGACAACAAGTTTGGTGGAATTGAAGCTAAGGAAATGGAAACTACTCTTAATTCTGATACCATTTTATCTAAATGTGTACCTTGGTTCCACAAGTCTTTGGGAACCCGGGTCAAGGAATGAATTGTGGCTAACCAGGAGTGAAATTAGGCTTTAATACAAAATGGCCCTCTAAGTGAAGGTGGTAGGAGCTGGTGGGGGTCTACTTCCTATGGAAGGTCTAGGGATCAAGCTTTATCCCCCTCCCATCATGGGGACAAATATCTGGAAAGAACATGCTTCTCTAAGGAGAATGTAAGTCCTTACTCCCTTGTGTATTGGGAACTTCTCAGATCCTATGGAATATCTGTGTTGACTAGTTTTACTTGGGGTTATTGAATAATCCTTTTTTTTTTATTTTTTGCAAGGCAAATGGAGTTAAGTGGCTTGGCCAAGGCCACACAGCTAGGTAATTATTAAGTGTCCGAGGTTGGATTTGAACTCAGGTCCTCCTGACTCCAGGGTCCATGCTCTATCCACTATACCACCTAGCTGCCGCTTGAGTAATCCTTTGAAAACTATGGAGAATTGGGCTCAATGTTTTTTTTTTATACCAATTATCATCACTTTCCTGATGAGACTATTATGACTCTGAACATTTCATTTATACCAGATTCCATAGAACTTAGACTGAGACAATTTTAATACTTTTATTCAATTATTAAAAAAACATTCATTTTTCCCACTTGTAAAATAGTGAATAGAACATTAAACATTAATAAGAGTAGAACAGGGGCCTGTATTTGAAATCCATTGGAAAAAGTGAGAATGAGATTAACACCGAAAATAACAATTGAATCACAAAAGGTGAGCTTACATGACAATATTTTAATTCAGTCACTGCACTGAAAGCAATCATTGCTTCAACTTGAATGGTTGGTTCTTGTCCTTCATTATTAAAGCCCAAAATGATATTATTGTGTTTGAGACAATTACAGTGTGCCCTACTGTGGCTGATCAGATCAATTTGAGTTCAGAATTCTCTACCACAGGTCAGGCACAAATAGTCCATATGAACATCTGAAGTGGGTACTCTAAACTTACATATGTCACAATTCCTTTGTGCTGCTTCCATTCTCCCTTCCTCATAGAGTGCAGCCCCCTCTCTGATGAGGGCAGGCCATGCTGGGTGGCCCTGTGCCGGTGTCTCCCATGATGTACAATAAATTCTTAAGTTCTTTAATGAGAACTTCAGGGTGTCACAGTATCGCTTCCTCTGACCCCCTTGTGAGCATTTACTCTGTGAGGGTTCTCCATAATATAGTTTTGGTTTTTTTTGGCAAGCCTAGATCTGCATTCTAACATTGTGTCCATCCATCATAGTTGTACTCTCTGTGGTAACATTGGAATGCTAGGCAGTTTAGCTTGAAAAAGGACCTTGGTGTCTAGTATCTTTTCCTGCTAGGTGATTTTCAAGAAGCTTCCTAAGACAATTTGAATGGAATAGATTCAGTTTCCTGACATGGTACCAGTAGACTGTCCAGGTTTCACAGGCATACTGCAATGACGTCAATACAGTGGCTCTGTAGACCTTCAGTGTGGTAGTCAGTTTACTATCTCTTCTCTCCCATACTTTCTTTTGAAGCCTCCCAAATACTGAAGAGTAAAAATCAACATTCAACGTGAAAGACAATATAGTATTTGACTCAAGACGGTTTTATCTGATTTCTACCAAATGTAAGAATGAGAATAACATCAAATAAAATTTGAGGAACAATTTTAGATGCATTCAGTTGACTTTTGAAATCTATCTTGCCCTTTAGGGAAGTAGAAGAAGAGGGGATGACAGAAAAGGTGGAGTTGATAGAAGGAAGGATAGATTAAAATGGCAGTGACCAGAAGCAGAGCAGACTTTTGAAGACAAACAGGTAAAGTGAGGGGAGAGAGAGAGAGAGAGAAAGAGAGACAGACAGACAGAGAGAGTCAGTGAGAGATAGAAACAGAGAGAGAGAGAAACAGAGAGAGAGAAGAATAAATAGGGGGAAAATAGGATGGAGAGAAATACATACTTAATAATTGAAAACGTGACTATGAAGATGGATTCATCCATAAACCAGAAGTGGATGGTAGAATGGATTAAAAATAAGAATACAACAATATATTCTTTATAAGAAACACACTTGAAGCAGAGAGACACATAGAGTAAAAGTAAGAGGCTGGAGCAGAATCTGTTATGTTTCAGATTAAGTAAAAAAAATCAAACGGGCAGAGCAATCATGATCTCAGACACAGAAAAGAGAAAATAGATCTAATGAAAAAGAATAAACAAGGAAACTACATCTTGCTAAAAGGTATCAGAGACAATAAAGTAAAGGATGATATTAAATCAATATGTACCAAATGGTATAGCATTGAAATTCTTAAAGGAAAAGTTAAATGAATTATAGGAAGAAATAGAACTTTACTACAGGAGATTTCAACCTTCCTCTCTCAGAATTAGATAAAACTAACCAAAAATAAATATGAAGAAATCTAAGAAGATGAAAAGAATTTTAGAAAAGTTAGGTATGATAAACCTTTGAAGAAAATTGAATAAGAATAGAAAGGTGTATACCTTTACCTCAGTTGACTATGGCACCATCACAAAAATTGACCATATATTAGGGCATAAAAATTTTGCAGCCAAATGCAAAAAACCATAAATATTAAATATATCTTTTTTAAATGGTTAATACAATAAAATACATTCAGAAAAGGGCTGTGGAGAAGTAAATTAAAAGTTAATTAGAAACTATCTAATCCTAAAAAATGAGTAGACAAAAGAACAAATGATTGAAATAATCAATACTTTTATAAAAAGAGAATGATAAGACAACAAACTAAAATTTATGAAATGCTGGCAAAGCCTACTTAGAGAAAAATATTATACATCTTTAAATGCTTGCAGAAACAAAATAGTGAGAGAGCAGATCAGTAAATTGGGTATGCAACTAAAAAAGTAGAAACATAATAATTTAAAATCTATAATAAAAATTCAAATTGGAAATCCTGAAAGTAAAAGGAAGCAGCAATAAAATTAGGAACAAAAAATTGAGCTGGCAAATAAAACTGGAAGTTGGTTTTATGAAAAAAACAGTAGAATAAATAAAGCTTAATTAATTTAAAAAAAAGAAAGAAGAAAACTGAATTATCAGTATAAAAATGAAAAGGGAGAATTTACCAGCAATGAAAAGAAAATCAAAAGTACTATTAGGAGTCATTTTTGCCCAATTATATGTCAATACATCTAATATGTAAGTGAGATATGTCAATATTTACAAAAATATTAATTGCCCCGATTAATCTTAGAAATTCAACAAGTCTCACAAATTTGCTTCCTAATTAATACTTAGGACCAAATGGATTCAAAACTGCATTTTATCAGCAGGTGGCTTTAAAAGTGACTGGATTTGCAGGGGCAGCTTCTGGAGCTCTCAGCTTATGGACCATAAGATCAGAAAACTAGTGAGAAGGACATTTCAGGTATCCCTTTTCCTAACACTGCATATAGGAGTTTGTTAAGTGACTCAGTCAGAATCACATAGCTAATAATTGTCTGAGACTAGACTTGAGCTTAGGTCTTTTTGACTCTAGGTCTAGTGTTTGAGAATTATAATGAATTTTAGGAGTATAATTTTTAGAACTGTTATTATATCTCCAGTCCCTTTTGTACAGCCAAACTCAGTGTCATCCTCAAAACTTTCATGATTCCTTGTAAACAGATATGAGAGAGTAGAAGGGTGTGCTGGGAAGTGGTCTATCTGAGTTGATTCATTTAGCCTCCAGTTCACTACTCTCTCAGGGCTAGATTTGCATCCTCCAATGATGAGGAAAAAAAGCAAGGTTTCATATTGATAGAAGTGGAAAGGGGAAAGTAATCTAAGGGAAATTTTTGTAATATGATGTGGTAAAAGGGACAAGTGGTCTGCCAGAAATGTGAAGATCCCAAACTAGCTCTTTAAGAAATGACTTTTAAGAAAAGGACATTCATTGGATGTGTGATAATATTCCTGTTGATTGAAGCTTTGGATACTGGTCATTTCCTGTTTAGTATATAGTATAATAGTATAGTCAAAGAAGAGTTGAATTGGAAAGAGAAAGATTGGATATTTGTTTGTTATGTGCTCCTGGGCAAATAGCATAACCTCTGTGACCCTGTTTCCTTATTTGTAAAATCGGATAATAAGACTTGTCATATCAATAAACAGGTATTAGGTTGTTATGAGAAGTAAAGTATTTTAAAATCCTTAAAGCACTATATAACTGCCAATTATTATTGCTATTTTTAATCTCATTCTTCTCATCTTTAATTAATCAATCAACCTAATTAAGTGCTTACTATGTAGGCACTGTAATAAGCAGTATCAAATATTATATTTGAGTTCAGTTAATAATGTCTTTTTGGGGGTGGCTAGGTGGCGCAGTGGATAAAGCACTGACCCTGGAGTCAGGAGTACCTGGGTTCAAATCTGGTCTCAGACACTTACTAATTACCTAGCTGTGTGGCCTTGGGCAAGCCACTTAACCCCATTTGCCTTGCAAAATCCTAAAAAAAAAATGTCTTTTTGAACAAGTCACTATCCTGTCATTATTCTATTATCCTTCGTGTTTGGGAAGTTATTATATGGACAAATAAAGGGACTCTTTTTTGTACATGAACGAAAACATTTCAGGGAAGTTCATTTTTTGGTGGTTCTTTGAAAGTATCATTGATCCAAATCCAGTATCAATCAGATGACCAGGAAGATAAATACTTTACCTTCTTCTCATGTGGGTTTGATTTCTTGTTATAAGTCTCTACTTTTTGAAAGCTCTACATACCATGTGGTTTAGAGATTATGAACATTTGGTAAGAGGACATCTACAGTGAACTGATATTCTTAAATATTTATGGAACAATGTTACTACACAGATATGTATCAATTCTATCTCTAATGATACTCTGGAGCATTTTATTTGCTGAATTCCCAAGAATATTTTGGAGTTTGTATTCATAGACAGAGATTTGGCATGTTAGTTTGTGAAAAACTTCTGGTGTATAATTCTAGCCCTCTGATCATCTTTCTTAGTACTGGCTGATTATTTTTGCAGTATGTGGTGATATGTTGTAGTTTCTACCTTTTATCTGCATAATAGCTGTTTAATTTAATGGGTAGGATCAGATAATGATATCATCCTTGAACATTAAGTGATTTATGATAATTTGATAGCACTTCCCCTTTGATTTGGAAACCAAACTCAGATTTATTCAGGAGTGATGATAATGTGCTTCAGGCTATACAAAACTATAATGGGCTCACACTCTTTCCCTTGATGCTACATTTTACACCTGCTATTCTTAATATTATCATGCTGTTGATATTTTAAGTAGAGAACATTTTCCCAATGCAGACTCTAGCAATATCATTACGGTTAGACATCTTTTATTGTTTTGTAGAGTATGATTACATCATGACTGTGGAACTGAGTTAAAGACTTTGTAAAAATCAACAAAAGCAGTTACGTGTCATGGTATTTCCAGGTGACTAGTTTAGTAATTACCAAACTGATAAAACAATTCTAATTATACCCCTGGGAAATTTTGGTACACCCATTTTGTTCCTTAATCAATATATTGCTTTCTTCTAAGTGTTTCTGAATCTTTTCAGCAATATAAACTGTGAATGTTTTATATAAAAAAGATATGCATTTGAATGGATCATTGACATTCTTGTCTTTTGGCAATAAATATGTTGATACCTTACGTTAAGAAATATAGGAGTAGGTTTACATCAGAGAGGAAGCTAGTGAAATGTTTTGTTAGTAATTTGTGTGCAACTATGAAACATTGAGTTATTAATAATGGATCTTATCTGGACTCTCTGCCTTTTATTTTTTCAGAGAAGTTAGAATTTACATCTATTTTGATATAACCATTCTATCATTTATTATATTGATAGTACAAAAGTTTTCATTAGAATTTGACTTTCTTAGGGCAGCTAGGTGGCACAGTAAATAGAGCACCAAACTTGGAGTCAGAAAAACCTGAGTTCAAATCCAGGCTCAGACATTTAATAATTACCTAGCTGTGTGGCCTTGGGCAAGTCACTTAACCCCATTGCCTTGCAAAAACCAAAAAACCTAACAAAATAAGAATGTGACTTTCTTTAAAACAAGGCTCATCTTCTGTCTTTCTTTGTATTGTCAATGCCTGGCACATAATAGGAGCTTTATAATACTTATTGACATTTTCAGATTTAATCAAAATCACAGTTTCATTATGCTGAACTTCATTTGACCATATTGACAACCAGTCATTTTTCATATTTTCTTTTTCAAAGGATCTTCTTTGCCTTTAATTTCTTTGCTTTTCAAGACTCAGTATTTTGTTTAGTTGTGTTTAGTTGTGATAGACTCTTTATGAACTCACAGACTTTCCAGGTCCTTCTGTTCTCCTTTATCTCCCAAAGTCTGTCCAAGCTCATGTCCGGTGCTTCCATGATACTATCTATTCATCTTATTCTCTCATTTTGCCTTCAAACTTTCCCAATGAGTTCCCTGTTCTCATTATGTGATCAAAGTATTTAAGTTTCAGCTTCAATATTTGTGCTTCCAAAAGAATAGTTTAATTAATTTCTTTAAGGATTGACTGATTTGATCTCCTTGTTGTCTAGGAGACTCTCAAAAGGTTTCCTACCACCAAGATTAGGAAGTGTCAGGTCTGCAGCACTGAATTTCTTTACAGTTCATTTCTCACAGCCATATGGAAAAAAACATAGTACAGTTTTCTATTTTGTTGGATTGTTTATTTTGGGTTTTTTGTGTTGTTTTGACTCTTTGTATTACTTCATTCTTTTGACTTTTGATTTCATTTGATAATTAAAGATATCAAGGATTTCTGTTTATTTCTGTTTATCGGATTTCATTCAAGGTGTCCCAAAAACTTAGGATAGTTTTAAACTATTGAAGCTTGAGCTTTTCTGTTGGTCTACCATCTTGATTGGAAATCTATCACAGAAATTTTTAAGTAATTAAGTTCAGCAGTTAGGAGACAAAGGAAAGAACATTAGATCTGGAGTCAGGAAGAGTTCAGTTGAAATAAAAAAATCTGCTGGTCATCAAAATGATTGAATAAAGTTCAAAGTAATAAATACAATATATTCATTATTTTAAAAATTAAATTTTGAAGCTTAAATCTGCATTAAGACTTTTGAGAAACCTCTAGTTCTTTTAAATTGTCTTTTATTATGTAACAATGTAATATTCAATTTTTCTCTTACATGCACTGGTTAAATATTGTCGTCTTCAAGAGCACTTCCACTACTCAGTTAATTTTTTGGTGCCCCTTCTTACCCAGTAGTTCTTAAAGAAACTGTAATCTAGGAATAATCTTATATATGTTTTTAACATTGAAGTGTCCCCTACATATACTTTTGTGTGCAGTCTATGAAATGTTTTTTTTAATTCCTATCAAATATTGTGGGAGTATTCATAAGGATCATACCAGCTTCTAGATTTTTTCAAAAAAATTGCTCTGCTTTGATGTAGTTAGCTTATAAGTTGTGTCCATACCATTAAACTCAAAGAGGTCTTTTTTAAAATTCCATTTCATTCTCCTTTGTTATGATCTTCATTATCATCTCATATGTGTCTACTTTTCTTTTTTGGTTCAGGCTTGTGATTTCACAGAGAAATCACCAATATAGAAACTCCTCTAACCCGAAACAAGATACCTATACTTTATAGTCAGAGTTAGTGAGTTGGAGGCCTGTGTCGTTAAGTGATTTGCTCTTGGGCACAAAACTAATTCACTAGAATCTTTCAAACTTATAGGGGCAAGTGACCACCAGGAGTAACATTTAAAAATGCATGGTATACATTGGTATATGGGTAGAGTGGCATGAATATTGTTGGTCTTTGGACATATTGTAGAACCTCAACTTTCTTAAATCCTCTGGAAAGACATCATTCTGGATAACTGGATTTTCCAGATGGCTGAAGTAGTGAGTGTTAAAACTTTAAAAATATTAACTATTTAGGGGTGGCTGGGTGGCGCAGTGGATAGAGCACCAGAGCTGGAGTCAGGAGTGCCTGAGTTCAAATCTGGACTTGGACATTTAATAATTATTTAGCTGTGTGGCCTTGGGCAAGCCACTTAACCCCATTGCCTTGCAAAAAATCCCCACTAAAACAATATTAACTATTTTTATGAGGGTCTTCTAAAATGTGTCATATATTTTCCTTTCAAATTAGGAGTTTTTTGAACATCATTTAACATTTTGCTTGATAATCTGGGTTCACCATTGGGTATCATTTAGTAATATAGGAAGACTTTGCTCTGGAGTCACAGAACCTAGGTTCAGAGGCTGCCATAAGATGTTTATTATCTGTATAAGTTATGGCAAGTTACTTCACTGTTCTAGTTTGCAGTTTCTTCATCTGCATAAGGAGGAGATTGGATTGGGTGGACACTGAGGTCTCTCCCATATCTGTGCCTGTGATTTTATAATTTTATGATAAACTGAACATAAAGACTGTTGGAGATATAAATGAAGTAGAATGTTGGTTTGAACTGGTTGATGATAGCCAGCATTTATATACCACTTTACATTCTGCAAAACACTTTAAAAATATTATCTAATTTGCTCTTCACAGCAATCCCGGGAGAGAGATACTATTATTATCTCCATGTTATAGATAAGAAATCTGAAGCAGACAAAGGTTAAGTTACTTGCCTAGGGTCACACAGCTAGTTAAAATCTGAGGTAGGATTTAAACTCGTCTTCCTGACTGTTGGTCTAGCTTGCCAACCAGGGTGCCACTATGCCATTTAGCTAAAGCTAATTGCTTAAAAATGTTTCTGATAGATTTACATGTTAAGATGAACATTCAAGAAGGGAAGAAGAAAAGTTCAATTTCCATACATATTTCAGAGAAGGGAGCACTAGACTGAATAATGACTAGAAAAAAGAGAAGTACAGTCGATGCTTCTGTTAAAGCTTAGTTGGGGACATCCAGAAGCCTTAAACACTTGGGAGGGTCTAGCAAGAAAAGTCTGGTGAGGTGGGTGCAGCCACTGGAAACCTACCTGCTCCTAGAGCCTAGCTAGGAAGTCCCATGGCAGCCAAGTCTCCTGGAGCGAAAAATAGAAGAATCTAGCCAAGAACCCGGATGTTCTAGCAGACAGAAGAACCTTGGGAGCTCCTGCCAACATCACCAGATGGGCAAGTTTGCTCTGGAGGAGAATTATCAAAACTTTTACAGAGATGGCAGTGATCAGCTGGCACCCTCTGGGAGTCATCTCTGACATCCTTGAAGAGCCCAGCAGTAAATATACAGGAGATAGGAGTAAGCAAAGGAACTGTAAGCATTTTGTGCAAAATCGTTATGAGTGTAGGTGAGAGCCAGTAAGAGGATGTCAAGGAATAATATTAGAGGTCAAAGAAAGGCTCATCCTCTCATTCAATTGGACCAGAGAAGTTGAAGCTTGACTCTACCCCACCAAGTCCTTCAGGAAGGAATGCTTAAAAAAGGAATAAACAGAAGAAGACACTCATGACAAAGATCTGAAAGACAGCAGGAAGTGTTTAAAAAAAATCAAAAGACTGAAAAAATAAAAAAGGATTATCGGTATATCCTATCAAAGACCTGGAAAACAGTTCAAGAAGAAACAGTCAAAATGTTCATGAGGTCACCAGAAAAAATACCAAAAAAAAAAAGACCTGGACATTATAGTTCATGACATCATGAATAAAACTGCCCAAATCTAGTTGAACCAATCTTCAAAGAAAATGCTAAAACTCCCCTAGTCAACTCCTGAAAGAACCCTAATCTGAAAATTCTTTTTTTTAAGGCTATGGGGTGAAGGGACTTGCCCAAGGTCATACAGCTGGGTAATAATTAAGGCCAGATTTGAACTCAGTAATATGAAAATTTTTAGAAATATCATAGACAAAACACAACTGGGCTCTTGGTTTGTCCTTAATTATATTGGCCCAGGTCCTCTTGATGGCCCTCAGCTGTACTGGAGTTTCAAGATTAAAAAAAATTATGATCTATCAGTAAGAATGAATTGAAATATCAAGGAAACATAGAATCATATGAGATTTGGAAGTTACAGTTGCAAAGAATGTAACATTCAAAATTACTTTTTGCCATAAACCTTGTAAGTTTAGACAGACTGGTTTATTTTTCTCACAGTAAGTTCATTCATAGGATGTGAAAGAAAAGGATCCTTCATGCTTTCAATAATTTGTGCCCCAATATGGTGACTAAAGCTTACTTTAAAACCCTCCTGAAAACATGATAATAGATCATACTTTTCCACAAACTCTTTTTAATATTTTGCTTTTGTTAGAATTATAGGCACAGGAATGGCATAAAAAAATTTGCCTCACTGATGTTATAGTAAATTTGAAAGTACTCTTTAGGCCTATGTGATATGGTCAGTTGTAATATTCAGCAGCTTGTTAACTGTCAATGTCCCATGATCTCTGAGTGTATCCATCCCATGACCTTGCATACCCATGCAAAATTATGTACATTAGAATAGGAAAGGGCTGAGAAGGTACCTCTAAGGAAGCAGCTTTTGCTGACCTTGGGATGGGCACACATAGAGCCAACACTGCATAGCTCTAGATATATGCCTGGGTGTTGCCCCTAGGAAAAGACCAGTAGTAATGGATATTTCCTTTCTCAGGTACTCTGAGTCACCTGATCCAAGTTTTCTAGACTTCTATGGTGAGAAGTATAGTTGATTGATTAAAACTTCCCAGTTATAAATAGAAGCAAGGGGAGAACAACATTTCAGAGTCTGGGAAGGTCTCCTTTATGCCAGAGAACTATCTCAAAACAGGTAGACAGACCCAAAGAGGAGTCCTAATGTTTTCACGTGAATTTGGAAGATGGTCCCTAGTTGGGGAGTATTCAAAGGCAGTTTGACAGTTTTTCCAATGATTTGGACAAAGGCGTAGATGGGATTCATAGCGCATTGTTATGTGACACAAAATTTGGAAGATTAGCCATCACAAAAATGATAGAATCTAAGACTAGAGTTGAATCTAATAAAATAAAACTCAGGGATAAATGTAAAGTCTTAAAATCGAATTTTGGAAATCAATATCACAATACTAGTTATCATTTACATGACATTTTACAGATTTCAAAGCCTTTTAATTATATTATCTCATTTATATCTCATAATAACCATGTAAGGTAGGTATTATCATTATTATTAATTATTTTCCTCCCTATTGTACAGATGAGGCATCTGAGGCTGAGAGAGGTTAAGTAACTTTCTAAGGATCAAACAACCTGCTAATATGTAAGAAAGGTCTTCCTGACAGTACAAAACTGTATCCATGATGTCAAACTTTACTGCAGAAGAATGCCTAGACAACAGGAGCTCTGAAAAAGATAAGGGAATTCTGATGGTCTATAAACTCATGAATCAACAGTATAATATAATGACAAAAAAAGCCTTGTGCAATGTTAGAATGTTTTGGTAGAGGCATAGTATCTATGATGGAAGGAAATAATGTTCCCAGACATACTCTGGGTGAGACCACCATGGGCATATTGAATTCAGTTCTGGCCACTATCTTTTAGGAAAGACACTGATAGGCTGCAGTGTGTTCAGAGTAAAGCATCTTTGATGATGCTCTATCTGTACTAGTTAAGGGAGTTGGGATATTTAATTTAGAGAAGGGAAGACTTGGCTGGGACATAATAATTCTTTATTTATCTTCAAATCTTAGAAAAACTATTCTAGGGAAGAGGGATTAGATTTGTTCTGGTGGACCCTAAAGGGCAAAATTAGACATGGTGAATGACAGTGGCAAAGAAGCAACTCCCAAGGCAACTGAGTTCAAATCAACAAATATTTTTCAAGTGCCTCCTGTGTGCAAAGCATCATTGCATTTGGCCACTAGGATTAGATATAAATTTTATTTTATGTTGATCCTTGCCTGCTACTTCTTGGTCTGAAGCTGAGTTACTATTTTATAAAAGACATCAAAAATCCAAGTCCTTTCTCTATGGAACTTAATGTTAGGAAATATTGTCCAATGATTAGAACTATCAAAAATTGGTATGAGTTGCCTTGGAAAGCATTGAGGTCCTCCTCATTGGGAGTCTTCAAGCACAGCTGTCATCCCCCAGTCAGATGCATAGTGGAGGAGTTTCTTTATCAGTTATAAGTTAAACTAGACAGTCTCTGAAGTCCATTCTAATTATGGAATTCAGTCATTTATTGCTGGGTGCTTCACTATCAGAGTGATTGCCTGACCAGTCTACCTCTTCTAGGGCTGTCACTGGAGAGGCTGCTTGTCGATGGCCAAATATTTTTTGTACTTTAATATGTTCTGAAAGATCTCTCAAGAAAATCTCATTTAAAGGTTCTACTCCTATAATCATTTCCTTGGTGACAACAGCAGCCTGAAATAGTCACACCATTCCTTATTATTTTCAAACAAATGAGGTCCCAGATCACTTGCATAAACTATGATGACAAGGAGAAACACAGATCAGTCTAGGGACAGTCTATTTCTGAGACCTATCACTTCTTATATGCAAGTCAAAAGCTAAACCAGATGCCCCAATTTATCCTCTCTGTTATTTTCAGCTATTATAGCGGAAAGATCACTGGATTATACTGGGAGACAGGAGACAGAATCTTTAGTCTCACTTTTGCCATTTGTCCCTGGGTAGTGAATGAGACAAGTTAATTAATAGAAGTTAACTGAGACTCAGTTGTACCAAGTATAAATGAGAGGCCTGAACTAGATCATCTTTAATGTCCCTACTGGGTAGCTAATGGGTTCAGTGAATAAGTTGGAATCAGAAAAACCTGAGTGCAAACCCAGCCTCAGACACATAATCCAGTCACTCAAGGACTGCCTTAGTTTCTTTATCTATAAAATGGATAGGACAATATTACCTATTTCCCAGGGTTGTTAGGAAAATCAAATGAGTTAATATTCGTAAAATACTTTGCAAACCTTAAACTGCTACATAAATGTCCGCTGTTATTATTGAGAATCAGACACATTCACAAATGACTATCATCTGCAACAATATATGAAGGCATTCAAGGGGTAAACATGATCTGAGGTGGAGGAGACCGTTATTGGCAGGAACGTCAGGGCAAATTTTCTGCAGATGGTATCTGAGTTGGGTTTAAAAAATGGGGAAGTAGGTAAAATTGAAGAGTGATGGAGTACAATAGAAACAGAGGACATGTGTGAGCAGATCACTGTTCTTTCTCTGTCTCTGTCTCCTCTAGTAATCTCTATTTCTGTCTTTCTGTCTCAAAACACATTAGTCAATGAGAAATATATACCACATGATTTCCAACTCTAACCGTTGCCCTTCCAATATTAAAATTTGACTTCTGACTCTCCAGTTTGTTTTTCCAGAAAGATCTGAGGGTCTTCCCCTTCAGATTAATTTTTTTGGGGGGTCTATTCATAAAGAGGGTCCTTGTTTCTTTTCTTTCTCACCTGCCTTACTCACTGAGATACCCTGAGGGTCTTACTCTTCCAACAAATTGTTTTTTTTTTCCTTCTATTTTTGCAAATGGTCATTCTTGGCCTCTTTGCCTCATTTCTCTCTTATCTCACCTTAATGACTGAATGGGCAGTGACTTAGTCAAACTGTGACCTGAGAAAGACAGCTTAAAAAAAATAAGTTCTCCCATTGCATTTACCGCCATCTCCAGTCATCCTGATCCGTACCTGGTCACTGAATCCAGATGACTGTGTTTGAGAAACTGAGGCTAGGGACTTATCACAGTCCTTTCTCACTTCAATCCAATTCACTTGCATGTCATGGCATCACCTCCCAGATGTCACGGTCTTTGAGAATGCAGGACAAAAACCACCACTTCTCTGTCAGTCTAAATGCTAAGGATACAAAAACAAAAAAATGGTACTTATCCTCAAAGAGTTTATATTCTATTGGGAAATGGATAAAAATGTTTGTAAGATAAAAACAAGATTAATTTTTAGGGGGTAGGGGAAGAATCATTAGCAGCTGGGTCAGAGTTTAGGGAAAAATCTCTTGTGGCAAGGAGGCCTGAATGGAACCTTGATGGTGAATGATTAAGGGATGTTAAGAGATTAGGTGAGGAGGAGTCCCCACCACACATTGCCTTGCTTTATGATTTCGTTCTCTTTTTTTTTTTTCAAGGCAAACAGGGTTAAATGGCTTGCCCAAGGCCACACAGCTAGGTAATTAAGTATCTGAGGTCAGATTTGAACTCAGGGACTCCTGACTCCAGGGCCGGTGCTCTAGCCACTGTGCCACCTAACCTCCCCCATGGATATTTCTACAATCAGATGATGAGTTCCTTCAGGTAGGACAGAGGGAATGCTTTAGCGAGCCTTGTTTATAGCACCTGTCACCTTCCCTCCCCCATAGTAAATATTCAAGAAATGTGTTGTAGGATTCTCTTCTTACTTGCTTATTACTCTTCACTGTCTTTTCTACTGTGTGTGTGTGTGTTGTGTGTGTGTGTGTGTGTGTGTGTGTGTGTGTGTGTGTGTGTCTGGCTGGAAGTTGCCCATGGTTTGAGAAAGAGAGAGCTAGCAGGAATAGTGAAAGACGATGAATGTTACCCCCAAATCCCACATAATTGGAAGGTGGACTCAAGGAATTCTGGCCTGGGTGCCTCATCTCGATTTAAAAATCGAAGCCAAACAATCACCATGCGTTTATTAAGGTCCTACTATTGTGGGCCTAGAACTCTCCCCTAATTCTGAGGGTTCATGTACAAAAAGGAATCCATACCTGCCCTCCCCCCCCAGTATCCATTCTACCAGAGGAGACAGGCACATGTAAACATGTATGCAATACAGAGGAAATGCAATAATAGCAACTAGCACGCGCATAGCACTTCAGTTTGACACGGGATTGGCAGATTTGTCTCATTTGATTCTCACAACATCCTTGCGAAGTAGGTCTTTGTTAGACCCATTTTACAGATGAGGAAACTCATTCAGGTTCACACAGCTCCTAAGTGTCTGTGGAAGGATCAGAATTCAGGTCTCTCCGGGTCTGTCTGGCTGTAGTGAAGGGGGAAGAAGGCATTAAAAACCAGTGAATCAGGGAATGCCATGAGATCTTTATTTTTTTTTTTTGAGCAACACTTTTATTCTATTTTTTTCAATTACATGCAGAGATAGTTTTCAACATTCATCCTTTTGTAAGCCTTTGAGTCATGAGACCTTTCTTACATCAGCAGTGGGGACATCTGAGTTAAGCTTTGGAGTAAACTTATTTTATCCTGGCAGGATAAGATACATGAGGTCCTTTATCAAAGTGAGCATTCAAACTGTACTACAGAAATGGTGTAGTTCTGATGGACTGGCAAGTTTTGATGCTTGCCCCAAAGACTATGTTATGGAGAACACACACAGAGCATGTGCTCACTTGATGGTCCCCAGCAAACCAGGAACAGGTGTCAGGAGCCACTGAATCTGTGGCAGCAGCGGCTGCTTCCAGAATATTCTGTTCACAGACTCATCAGAAGATTACATGAGTCTCTTTGCTGGCACTGGGGCAGGATTCTGTTGTAAAATAACTTACCTCATTCTACCTCACTTTCCCTTTCTCCCAGTATATTTCTTTCCCCCTCATTAGCTCCATCTTTTTAATATATTATACCTTCAGAAAAAAATGTGACACAAAGATATTCTCAAGGTCTCTGTTACGAACTTTGAAATAAAGGGTCCAAATAAGGAGGAAGTTCATTCTAGCCATGGGGTCCAATCCAGGCAAAGATTTGGAGGGAACTAGAAACTATGCAAAGCCCTTAGGTGTTTTGATCTTTGATTTATAGATTTATATAATGGATCGGCCAAATTCTTGCAGTCAGAAGTTTAGTCTAGCGTTGGTCTAGCCCAATCCATCTCATCCTGAGATCTAGCACTTAAGTGACTTGCTCCAGGTTGGTCACACAGCCAACAGCAGAAGTGTTAGAAGCCATATGCAAGGGTTCTGGATTCAAATGTTTTATAGTAGGCCCCTCATTTTTTGTAGATGGAAGCTCTAGCCATGATGGTTTGTCTTTCCCTCTCAAAGAAAACCATGACACTAGGGAGGTGATACCATGGCCTGCCTTTGAATTAGATTTGAGTGAGGAGGGTTGTGCTAAGTCACCAGTCTCGCTTTCTCTTCCAGAGTCATCTGGGTCCAGTGGCCAGATAGGAATCAGGATGTTGGAGATGGCCCTGGAGACAGTCAGGGTTAAGGGACTTGCCTAAGGTCACGCAGACCTGCATGGAAACTGATAAAGTCAAAGGATTGACTGGCACTCCTCAAAAGAGGCTGCCACTTTCTAGCTTTTCCAGTTGTGGCTGCTGTTTAAAAAGGAAACAAAATACACCCCAAAGGTAAAGTCATGGGTTGACTGTATTATCCTCCGGCATCCCCCCCGCCCCCCATCAGTTGGCTCAGTCGATTATTATACTCAATTTCTCTTGGGCTTTCCCAGAAAACCATTGCCATCGCTCCCCGATTTCAGTAGACAGGTAGTGATTAGAATGTATTGTCAACCCCCCCGGTTGGGGAGGTGTGTGGCGGTGCTTCGATTTTTTTTTGTCACATTGCTCACCTGCCACCTTGTTCTTGTTAATTCACTTCTGCCAGCTCCGGCTCTGGCACTTCTGCTCAGAAGTCATGGGAAGAGGAGGTGGTTAAGACAGGATGAGGAAGAAGAGGAGGAAGAGGGCAGAAAGAGGGGATGAGGAAAGGAGGAGAGGAGCAATGGGTGCAGGGGAAGGAAGGAGAGAAGGGGGGGAGGAAGAAGAGCCAGCAGAGGCGGCTGCAGGAAAGATAAAAGTGACTGATATTCTCCAATCCCAAGCAAAGGCTGCTGGGGCTAATAATTACATTAAAAAGGCCCTCTGCGGGTAGGTGCAAATAGGCTAGTCTAAACAAGTTGCCACTTTTGTAATATGGGCCGCCGGAGCTGTCATTCCCAGACGAGACTGCCACCTTTCACCTCCAGCCACTGGGGATGTGCCAGGTCCACTAATGGGAAAGGGGGGAGCAGGAGAGGGGAGGCAAGAAGGGAGGGAAGGGAGAGGAGGAGGAGGAGGAGGAGGAAGGAGAGAAGGGGGAAGCAAGAGGAGGGGGAGGAGGAAAGAAGGAAGGCAAGGGGGGAAGGAAAAGGCATAAAGAGGGGAGGAGGAAGAGAGAGGAAGGAGGAAGAAAAACGGAAGGAAAGAGGGAGAGGGAGAAAGAAAAGGAAGGAGGAGCAGGAGGAAGAGGAGGGAGAGGAGAAAGAAGGAAGGAAAGGGCGGGGGAAGGAAAGGGGGAACATAAGGAGGGGGAGGAGGAGAGAAAAAGGAAGGGAAGGAAAAGGAAGGAGGAGGCAGAGGAAGGAGGAGAAAAGAAGGAAGGCAAGGGAGGGGGGAATGGGAAAAGGGGAGATTATACAGAGGGGGAAGAGGGGAGAAGAAGGGGAAAAAGAAGGAAGGAAAGAATAAGGGGGGAAGGAAAAGGGGAGAGCATAAGGGGGAGGAGGAGAGGAGGAAGGAAGAGAGAGGAGGGAGAGGAGGGAGGGAGGAAGGAAGGTAGGCAAGGGGGTGAGGAAAAGGGGCAACAGAAAGGGGGAGGAGGAGAAGTGCTGTCGGGAGGCCAGGAGGGCAGCGGGGAGCGAGCTGGCAGAAGGCCGCGTGCAGGGCACGGGCTGGGAGGGGGCAGTCGGGGGCTCCCGCTGGCAGTGTTGGGGCTCCCCAGGCCCGCGTAGACGGCCGGGGCGGGCTGGAAGCCGAGCGCTTTTGTTTTTTAGGGGTGTTTTTTTTTGCAAGGCGATGGGGTTAAGTGACTCGCCCAGGGCCACACAGCTAGGTCATTATGAAGTGTCTGAGACCGGATTTGAACCCAGATCCTCCTGACTCCAGGGCCCGTGCTCCATCCACTGCACCATCTAGCCGCCCCCTAGCCGAGCGCTTTCTTGGGCCCTGCTGCCTTCAGGTGATGGAAGCTGAGCAGCGCCGGGGGGCCGGGGCACCCCGAGTGCAGCCCCCGGGGACCTTCTTCCTGCTGGCTCCTAGCTCAGGCTGAGCAGGACAGTGGGGATTCTTTCAGGGCCGATCAGGCGCCAGCGGGGACGCGTATGGAGCCCGAAGTCGTGGGTTCAAATCCTCACACTGCTCCTTGCTACCCAGGTCTCCGTGGGCGAGTAAAGTCTCTGATGCTTCAGTGTTCCTTCCCCAAAGCAAGGATTTCTGTGGCCCAAGACTGAATTAGACTCTGGAGAAAAAGGAACCAGTCCTTGCCCTCAAGAGGTTCTCAGTTGGATGGAGAGAGCAGGGGAGAGGAGGAAAGAAAGAAGAAAGGGACCGGTGTGTGTGTGTGTGTGTGTGTGTGTGTGTGTGTGTGTGTGTGTGTGTGTGTGTGTGTGTGTGTGTGTGTAGGAACAGGTACATGGTGTAATGGGTAGAGCTCCCACCCCGAAGTCGGGACTTGAGTCAAAATTCAAGCTCAGTCACTAACTCACTGTGTGACCTTGGACAAGTCCCTGATCGCCTGGCATCCGGGGCTCTCTCCAGTCCTCCTGATTCCTGTCAGAGCCCCGGATCCAGGTGGCTCTAAAGTGAGGCGGGTGACTGGGCACAGCATCCTCCTCCTCACTCCAGTCCAATTCAGGGGCAGACCCTGGCGTCACCTGGAGGAGGGTTTGGCCTTCTTGGTAAAGACCAAAGCTCATCACCGTATCAAAACGCAGAGGCAGATAAGTGAACAGAAAACATACACACCCTGAAAACCCCAAACAAGGTCTGCAGAGGGTGGGTGCAGGCTGCCTCGAGCTATGGTGGAGGGTAGGAGTTGGCAGATCCCAAGAGAGGTAGGACTTGGAGCCATGGGGCATCTTGGGCTTCAGAGGCAAAGGTGAGTGAGGCAATAGTCAGGGAAGCATCTTAGCATTAACTAAAAGCATTAAGTCTGTTTCCCAGGGTACTTTGGGCCAAGAAGGTTTGGAAGCTTAAGATCTTACTGGAGGAGAAATCGATTATTAAGAGAAGATGAGGAAGACCTTTTTAGAGTTCCAAAAATGATAAATTCTCAGAATGTGGAAATTAAAGAGAAAATGACAAACTCCTCATCGCCTTTTTCTCTCCTCCCCCCTCCCTTACCCCCCCCCCCCAGAATTCAGTTTTTTTAAACTCCCATTTCTATTCAGCCTGCTACCTTTTTTTGTGGTCCTC
Source organism: Macrotis lagotis (assembly GCF_037893015.1). Classification (NCBI taxonomy): domain Eukaryota; kingdom Metazoa; phylum Chordata; class Mammalia; order Peramelemorphia; family Peramelidae; genus Macrotis; species Macrotis lagotis. The sequence continues at coordinate 37,814,067 of NC_133659.1, read as the reverse complement.
AACCACACAGTATCATATCAAGAACTGACTGGAACCCCAGAGGTCTGGATTGCTAATCCAAGCCCTCTGACTTCTGAGGGCTCATTCTACTGGGTAGGCTATTAGGGGCGAATGAGCAGCTAGTTGGAGCAATGGACCGAATGCTGGGTTTGGAGTTGGGATGGTTCCTCATCCGGAGTTCAAATTGGGACTTAGACACTTCCTAGCTGTGTGACCCTGGGCAAGTCACTTGATCTTGCTTCAATTTACTCATCTGTAAAATGAGCTGAAGAAGGAAATGGCAAACCATTCCAATAAAACCCCAAATAGCATCTCAAAGAGTCAAACAAGACTGAACAACACACTAAGGGTAAACTGGTTGTAACAATAGAAGAGAGTCAAGGATGGGAGGCAGGCACCATGTTAGGCTCAAATAGTTCTGCAGGCACAGAGTGCATTAGGTGACTCCGGAGGGCCTTCCCTTTCAACTCGGAAATTCCATAAATTATAATGGCTATTTTGCATCTTTTTTCTAAATTTAGCTACTTGTTACATTAGAAAGGTGATGCCAGTGATTTTATCTGACATTTCAGAAATTTCCTAGCTTCCTTTTAAGTAGGAAACTTTGGGTCCAGATATCCAAAGGAAGATATATAGTGACAAGTGTCTCAGGGAACAGTGATAGTGGAATCGAGGATAGAGGACTGAGACAAGGGTAGAGAGCAGTGGAGAAAGGGGCTGGAGGGAAAGGAATTGGAGAACACAAGGAGAGGGTTCTAATGAAGAAAATAAATGAGTACCAAGAGGAAAAAGGAAAAAAGATGAGGGGGGGGTTTATTTTCTTCTAGTAGTAATCATGGCTTTCATAAGCTTTAAGAATCTGTGATTTTGTTGGGATGTGGATATTCTTTTGTTCAAGTGTGGTAGCTTCAGACTAACCAAACTGGTCCATAACCAATCATGGGGAAGGGCCATAGGGTAAGAAAATAATCCAAGGGTGGATTGGTCTTTCAGAGCAAAGAAGTTCTTATGGTTTGGTAGACAAAGTCCTGTGGAGATGGAGAGGAGGACAATCAGGATATTGAAGGGTCTTCAGTCTAAGTCATTTTAGGATGAGCTGAACTAGACCTGTTTAACTTGGAGAAGAGAAGACTGGGGTGGGGGGTTCATGCTAACTAGGCACAAGTATTTGAAAGATTGAATTTGTTCTGTTGGACCCTAAAGAATGGAACCAGGAGCAATAGTTAGAAGCTGTAAAGAGGTAAATTTCAACATTATCATAGCAAAACTTGCTAACAATGAGACTGAGGAAGTGGAATGGTATTTTAAAGATGCTTTGTTCTCTCTAATCAGGCATCTTTAAGAAGAGACCCAATGACCATCTATCAGATATGGAAAATAGATGAGGTCCTTTGCAACTTTCAAATTTTGTGATTCTCTGACTTGGAGTAACCTCCACACTGTGAAAAGACATCATAGGATGACGCTCGTGAAGAAAAAGCAATTACTTCCCCCCTTTTTAGCCCCCTTCCCTTCTGAAAAAGGTATGATCCTGCAGAAGAGGAAATAGCATTTGAGTGAAAGCTAATATTACCATGACTCTGTGCTTCTGTAATGCCATTCCTCCAAGGGCCTCCAATCGTTACTTTATTTTTAAACCCAGTCTTTATTTACTCAACAATAAGAGACTGCTCAATATTCAAGTAAAGTTGTCATGAGGCCATAACCCAACTTGGCTACTCCTTTTGTTCCCAAAGGAACACAAGAATCATAAAAACATCTCTCTGTAAGAGCCTTAGGGAAAGCATCCAGGTCCAGCTCCTGCCACAAAGCAGGCTTCTGCCTCAGCTTGTCGTGATGAATGGCCGTCTACGTTGTTCTTAAACATCTCCAGGGAAGGGAAATTAAAGGGCCTAATTGTCATTGGTGGTGGGAACATAGGCTATCATTTGGAGTTTGGAAGAAAAAGGAATGAATAAAGTAGTTATGAGGAAGAGAGACTGAGAAATAATCCCCCTTCCCTGCCCCATAGGATTACAAAGGCTTCTGGGAAGTTTAGTTTTTAGTTGGTATCCCTAGAGATTGAGCATGAGAAGGAGGATGGAAAATGAAGAGAAAAGTGAAAGGAAATAAGTTGCGAAGTGAAAGAAGAGATTTTAAGGGACACAAGCTGCAGTAGGGAGAAGAAAGGGATCCCACAGTTTTTTTCTTTCGCCCCACTTATCAAGGATACTTACACGCACACACACACACACATACACACATGCATGGGATGATAGTCAAGGAAAAAAATCTGGATTCCAGTCCCACTTCAGATACTTATTAGTTTTGTGGCCTGAGGCAATAAAATGTTTCCTTTGTAATCTTATGCATTTTATATTATGCCTTGGAAGGGTTCCTAGGATTCATCAGACTTCCAAAGGGGTCCAGTATATACCAGAAAGATTAAGAACCTGTGATCTCTAGAAATGGTTCTCTGAAAAGATTTCGCTCATCCACAAAATCATTTAAAAAGATTAATTACTTGTTCATTATACACTGACCAATAATTTTTTGTTATTTTATAGCAAGGAGTGGGTACTCCAAGTAGCCTCAGATATCACATGTCACAGAGATGATCCTGTACTCCCAAAGATTTTGCTAGAAGAATGGAAATTTTCTCAGCTCTTACTAAGTTGCCACTAGACTGTGTCTCTCCTCCAAGGACCAAGCTGGTTAAATTTGGAGAGGTTCATCCCCAGAACCTTAGCCACCAAGTGATCATTTTTTTTTAAGAGATAGGAGAAGCGATCACAACAAATCATGATACTTCTGTAGAGATTGTGTTCTTAAAATCATGGACTTGTAAAGTTAGGAGATGTTTAGGAATCATCTAATCCAACCTTCTCCTTTTATTCCTGAGGAAACTGAGGCTCAGGGAAGTTAAATAATTTGCAAAGATTTATATATCTAGCAATTGTAGAGTATGGGGCAATGATAAGAATACTGGTGTTTAAAGTAGGAAGACCTCCGTTTGCCACCAATCATTTGTGTGATATCAGGCAAACCACTTAACTACTAGTCTCTTTTTACCCATCTGTAAAGTGATGGGGATGGACTAGATAATTCTGAAATTCTTTTCAGATCTCTCTAAAAGAGCAGAGGCAGGATTAGAACCTGGCTCATTTGATCCAAGTCTGGTGTTCTTTCATTCTTTTTTTTTTTCCTGGTGTTCTTTTTACACCATTTTACTGACTTCTGAGTAGTGAGTGTCCAGAAATCTGAGCTCTTAGGGGGTATCAAAAGAAGTGAATGTGTCTATATTGTCAATAGCCTCAGTTGTGGCTGGGTTTGCCCTTAATTCCAAATAGCTGCTCTCCTAGATCTGAAAGCCCCTGAGAAAGCACATTCCATGATTCAATTTTTGAAAGGGAAAAATGATTTTGCTACACACTGTTCACCGTTAACTCACTCTACTAATGGATTTGCTGGTTTATAAACTATAACTATATCAAACTGATTTACAAAGTATCAGAAAGGAAAGCAGAGCCCTAATAATGAAATATTTTCTTGTTTAGGAATGATACAATTGGAAATGGAATGAGGAAGAATTGGGTTCAAATTCCAGATTACCAGTATTGCTTTGGGCAAGTTATTTGATCTTTGAGCCTCAGTCCTTCAATTGTAAAATGGGGGAAATAAGACCTGTAATCCCTTCTTCATAGAGCTATTGTCAGGATCACAGGGGAATGGATGGATAAGCAGCAGGTGGTGCTGAGACAGGTTTAGCTGCCAGTCTTCCACCAAGCAAGTAAACCTAAGAGAGTCTGTTTGTATAATTCATACCCCTCACTTTCATGGGAGTAGAGCTTGCCCATTAGCTCACTCTTTTTCAGGAGTATAACTTTCCCTGTTCAACTAGGTCATTCCCTCTCCTACTGGCGGCTTTACTTACTTTCCAAAGTTGGACTTAGTCAATGGTTACTGACAGTGAGAAGAGAAAGTAAACATATGCCCAAATATTTTACCCTTTGCAGTCTAGTATTCTTAGAAATTTGGAATTTGATTTCTAAGGATTCCAAATCCATATGGAGTGTAACAGTGTGTTACTGAGGTCTCCTGTATGCACATAGTACCAAAGACATCGTCTCTTCCTATGGAGGGCTAACGGGAGAGTTGGCTAATATAAATGCCTTGGAGAGACTGTGGAGCCTATGTGGACATTCTGTAAATGATTCTGATTAGATCACCATGTGATAAATGGGCGACTCTTGGATTGACTGTGGCAGTATTCAAAAGGCCATAGTTATTGTCTGCCATGTTTCTTGCCTCTGTCCTTTTGACCTGACTGTTTGTATTTTGACTCCTTTGTTCAAGACATCGAAGAAGAGATAAGGTTGGAAGGGAAGGCCGTCTCCCTGTTGAAGACATGTAGCCTCAAGAAATGAGCCTTGATCCTTTAGCGCAGCATTTGTTCTTTTCTGATCTAGGTAAAGGAAGTGGAAGGCTCCAATATTTTGAGTTTCAAAGTGTCCAGAGGGTGTCCTGATGATCCAGTATTCCCAGTATTCTAGTTGGGTAGCCTTGGTAGCATCTGTGCCCAGAGAATGGAGGAGTCACCTTCCGGAGTGACCTTTGTGGTCCAGCCAAATGGTAGCTGAGACAAAGACTCATCTGTCAATCATGCCATAACAGAACATAAATTTGGTGAGATCAAGGTTATGAAGGAACTGAGCTAAACGTGTGTCTCCAATGTATCCAGAAACAAATTGTTTTTTTATTATTGTTTGTAAAAATGGATCAGTGCCATACTACTTTCAGGGTATGGGGGGAGGCTAGAAAAAAAGAAATTTAAATGATAATTTTATAGTATATTTGAAAAGAATAGCAACTTGTACATAGTGGATTTATAATTTCATGCAAAATTATCTTTTTATTGTATTGTTATGTGCTTGTTTTATTCCATAAGTAAAAAACAGATCAATGTCAATTGGGTAAATGGAACTAGAATGTTAGTTATTGGCATCTAATAGTGAGTGGGAGCTTAAGCTGAGGGCTTTAGAGGAGAAACATTCCCTGAGCCCTGGGGTACCTTAGAATACTAGGGTGTGTGTGAGGGGAAGATGTGACCTTCCTGCCTCTTCAAGAGAGAGGGAGCATACTAGCTGCAAGTGTACCACTAATCTTTTGGCTCATCCATTTTAAATTAACTTGGGGTCAGTCTGAACCAAATATTTCATCTCTCTAAACCAAAAGAAGGTTCTTAACCTTTTCTGTGTCATAGGTGCCCATGACCCTCTTTGTAGAATGGTGTTTTTTTTTGAAATCATAATTTAAGGAAACGCTCTGAGGTTAGTGAAAATAATTATGTAATTTTTTTTCCCATTCAAGTTCATAGACCCAAGGTTAAGAACCCCTGCTCTAAAACAAGGAATGCTTTTCTCTTATTGTCTCTCTATTTGTAAGCATTAAATAAGACACAGACCTAGCTTAACAGCCCTGTCAATCAATGCCTTCATCACATTTATCAGGTTAAGAAACAAAGAAAACATTGGAATACTGGTTAATGATAAATAAATGTTAAAATGAATAAATGATCCACAATTCATTTGACCCTCTCAGGAGAGACAAACAGGAGGGGAGAAGGATGATCATGAATCTTGATACTCATTCTCAGCTGTTTCATTGGTTTAGGATTCACTGAGGACCTGAAGTTCATACTTGAAATTTTCTCCATTGCCTTAGCTCAGGGTTCCATCATGAATTCTCATGTCTACTTTCCATGGTTCTATACTTATTTCTCATCATGTGTCTGTTTCCTCCTCTCTCTTTTGTTTGCCACTTTGCTACTCAGCTTCTAATATCCTATCTACAAGTCATTCCAAAGTCAGGTTTAGAAACACTAGGTTGTGTGCCTTCACATTAAATCTTAAATACCCTGGAAATTTATGGAACACTGGGAAGGGAAAAGTCTACATATGGCCAGATTCATCCAGTTTCTCTTGATCCATGACCAAACAGTGCTGAAAAAGATGAGTTATTCTTTCTCAGGGCCAGATCATTTTGTGGTTCCTTGCAAAATCATTCAGCATATACTTGACATCTGCCAAGTAGCACAAGTCATAAAAGACATATCAACACTTAAAGAAAACAATGCTGACTATGGTTAAACTTTGTGCTCACATTTTTTGGTTCATTACACAACTGTCTAAGTACTCCAGGGAAAATCTCTTTAAGTTCATGATTGATGTTTAGGATCTCCACAAAAGGCATCAATAGAATCCGTTTCTTTCTTTCTTCCTTCCTTTCTTCCTTCCTTTCTTTCTTTCTTTCTCTCTCTCTCTCTCTCTCTCTCTCTCTCTCTCTCTCTCTCTCTCTCTCTCTCTCTCTCTCTCTCTCCCTTCCTTCCTTTCTTTTTTTAGATTTTTCAAGGCAATGGGCTTAAGTGATTTGCCCAAGGCCACACGGCTAGGTAATTATTAAGTGTCTGAGGCTGGATTTGAACTCAGGTACTCCTGACTCCAAGGGCGGTGCTCTATCCATTGCACCACTGAGCCACCCCCAGAATCCTTTCTAAAAAGAAACTCAATGTATAAAAGTGATAAGGTATAGAACAACTATTTATTTTTCCTACCCCATCCCCAAAGGCTTAAAATACAAAAGTCTTTTAAGTGTGCATTGGATAGGACTAGCAACATAATGTTCAGTTATCATCTTGTGATATTCTTGTGGAAAGTCAATATTTAAAATATTAAATGTGAAATATTATGTGGGTTTTTTAAACCGACATTTGACATTTCCCTTAGTTTGGCACCAGCTTGGAGTATCCAATTCTGTATCTTCTGCTCAAGTTTATTATGAGTTCATATTCCTGACTTTTTTTGGGGGGGCAATTGAGGTTAAGTCCAAGGTCATACAGTTAGTAACTGTCTATGGTTAGATCTGAACTCAGGTCCTCTTGACTCCAGGGCCAGTACTTTATCTACTATGCCACCACACATGCCTGACATTTCTTTTTTCTTCTCTGAGAAGCTGTTTCAGAACTTGTGGTACAATCAATATCCAAATCTCAGGTTTACCTAGATAATATGTGTTCCAATGATGTATGGGAAAGTTGATATATACCTATCAAAGAAAGAAGCCCCTTTCTTCCCATATTGGAAGTTTGTGGGAGAGCTGTCAGAGTTTCAAGTTATGTGTTCAGAAGAGGGACCAAAATTATATTTCTTTAAAGTTCATCCAGTGGAAGGATTTTCTTGCTTAATGGGCAATTCTCTCTTATTGGGGGGTTTTATATTTGTTACAAACATGTAGATCACTCCGAAGTTTCTGGTTTTAGAATTCTTTTGCCCATTAAGAAGGGGGTAAAGGTATCGGATTATTCCCGTGGCATAGATATTATTTCACATGTAAAGTGTTATGTGATATACAGCTGTTAATGGCAATATAGTATAATGGGTAAAGTGTTGGCTTTGGAGTGAAGAAGGTGTGGAATCAGATCTCACCTCTGGCATTTTCTATCTGTTACCTGAAGGTAGTCACTGTATCTTTCTGCATTTTAGGCAATTCTTTGGGATTTTTACTAGATTAGGGTATGCTGTGACCTCTATCCTGACAAATATTAGAGGTTCGTCATTTATTATTGAATCATTACTACTGTCATTCATTGTTGCTTTTCTCTCTCAGTTCCTAAAGACCCATAGTGATGTTTGTGGGACAATTGTGTGTTCTAAAAAGAGTAATTATGTATAAAGCTGGCAATTCCTGCTTAAACACTAGACTCTGTGATGGTCTGAGAGTCTCTTGTTTGAGGACCAAACCAGCATGGTTTGAAGAGATTGACAAAAGGGTAATGAATTTACCAACTCTCCTACCAAGTAGAGAATTTGTGCTTTGTATCGTCAGACGTATTGGTGAAATCATGATTTAAGATCTTGGCATATTTTCATTCTATCTTGTAATGATCATAGAAATTATCTTGGCCTAGTAGTGTCAGAGAGTCTCCCTCCAAGCCAGGAAGTTCAAGTCTTACTTCTGACATAAACTGGATTTATAATTCTGGACAAGCTACTCATTTTCCAGGGTTCCAGAAAACTCTCAAAGATGCTAAATTTCAGGGAATGGGTTGACCTGAATTGGGTAAGGTCATTGCTTTACCTTAGAGTTTTCTACACCAATGAAACCACAGATCTTCAATTGATAATCATCATCATCATCATCATCTTGTAATATATAATATACATTTGCATAGCATTAGTTTCCAATACATTTTATATGTATTATCTCAATCAATTTTCATGATAACCTTGTGAAGTGGGTACTGTAGATTGATATTATTACTCTATTTTGAATTTTTACTTTTTTCAATTAATAAGCATTTCCCTTCCTACATTACTTTGCCTCTAACCCCTATAGACATACACACTGAAAATAAAAAGCCAGAACAACTTTATAATAAATATGCATGCTCAAGAGAAATAAATTCTCATATTGACAGTGACACAAGCTTGGTAACATGCTTCCTTCATCAGTCTACTAGAATCATTTTCATCTGATTTTTATAGGTGAGGAAACTGAGGATCAGAGATAGAGAGTCCAACTCATGGCTATATAGATAGTAAGTGTCGGAGGATTTGAACCTGGTCTTCTCCATCTTTCTCTATCCATCACAAGATAATTACAGATAAAAATTCTATATAAGTTTATGCTACGGGGCACGTTAGTATGTCTGTTTTCAATTCAAGACCCAATGCTAATTCACTGAATGGCATGATATTTTTCTTTCACTTCCTTCTCTTTCCTATGCTTTCCTTTCCTTTCTTCTCCCCTTCCCCCAACTATTCAAGATACTTCTAGAAGACTTTCTTTCCTCCAGGAATGCCTTCTGCCATCCTTGCTGGAGGGTGCTTCTTCTGCCACTGACTTTCAGGGTGATCTTTGGCAGGATGGCTCTTAACCTCTCTGTTTCTCAAATCCCTCTCCTGTTGCAGGTGGATGATAATCCTGACCTGCCTTTCTGAAGGTGTTGTGAAGAAGCAGCTAACAAATGATTGGGAAACACCTTGTAAGCAGAATGGGGCTGTCAAAGAGCTCCCTAAGAATGCTAAGTCAGATTCTAGGGCTTGACCTATTTTGTTTGCTTCCAGGTCTGAAGAAAAAGGCGCAATAAATAACAAGACTTCCAGGCACAATAGGAGACTCATGATGCTTAAACTCTTTGCTTGGGTGGGTTTGTCTATGGCCTTCCTTCCAGCGAGGGCATTTGACCTTTCCTCCTCAAAGGTCAGAGAGCTGAGGATTTTACTAGGGAAGGTCTGGCAAAAGGACATAGGAAATGGTGGTCTCTGTTAAATCCAACCCAGGCATCCCTCAAAAATGTTCATTTTTCCTTTCCAGGTCAAAGGGCCCTCTAAAGCAAGTCAAGCAGAATAATTCTAATTGTTCTAATTGGTCCATATTTTTCAAGATAATGAATAACAAAGAAATCCCTAATGGAATTATTCTTTTTGACACTGGACCTTGAGTATAAGGGGATTCTGTGACCCCGGGATATTGAGATATTTGTTTGAGGGTGGCTTTTCTCCAATGTGTGAGCCAATCAGTTGGTCTGTCAGTCAGTCACCAATCAGCAAGCATTTATTAAGCACCTACTATGTACCAGATACTATACTAATTGCTGAGGAGACACAGAAAGGCAAAGTCATCGTCTTTGTTCTCAAGTAGCTCAAAGTGGGGGGAGATGGGAACTCTAATGGGGGAGATAGCATGTAAATAACTGTATATAGTTATTTGAGCAATTTCCAAATACATGCTTATACATTTAGTTATTTGAGTGAAGGATGGAATGGAGTTGGGAGAGATCCTTTGTGATCACCCGGGTGTGAAGTGGTAAGGGATTGCACAAGGGATAGCTGTGTGAGCCAGAAGAAAGGGGCATTTGCAAAAGGTGTTGTGAAGATTAAAATGACAAGATTTGACAAGAGATTGGATATGGATATATGACATGAGTACCACTGAGGAGACTAGAATCACACGGAGGTTACAAGTCGCTGACTGAGAAGATAGTGGTGACCTGGGTAGCAACAGGAAAATTGGAAAGAGGGAAGGTTTGGGGGAAAAAGAATGAATTTTGGTTTGGAAATGTTAAAAGGCTAAAAGATGGCTAAAAGTCTTCCAGTTAAAGGTGTGTAAAAAGCAGTTGATGATGTGGATTTGGAGCTCAAGAAGATAATTGGGACTGGAGATATAGATCTGGCAATCCCTAGCATAAGGAAGGTCCATTGGAGCTGATGAGATCAGCCAGGAAAATAGCATAGAAGGAAAAGAGAGAGAGGGCCTAGGAAAGAATCTGGCAGTGGTGGGATTGAACTTGATGGAGATCCAGAACAGGACACTAAGGAGTGGCCAAACGTGGAAGAGGAGAGCTAGGAAAGAGCAATGTTGCCAAAATCTGCAGAGAAGAGAGTATCAAGTAGAAGACTGGTGCTGTTCAATGGTGAGGCAAGGTCAAGAAGTATGAGAATCGAGAAAAAGTCCTAAGATTCAGAAATTAAGAGCTCATTAGTAAGTTAGAGAGAGAGAGTAATTTCAGTTGAAGGATGAGGCCAGAAGCTGCTCTGCAGAGATTTAAGAGAGGAATCAGAGATACAACAGATTCCTTTCTTGGGTTTTTTTTTTTTGGCAAGGCAATGGGATTAAAGTGACTTGCCCAAGGTCATACAGCTAGGCAATTCTTATGTGTCTGAGTGTGTCTTATGTGTCTTATGTGTCAAGTCCATTTGAACTCAGGTCCTCCGGACTCCAGGGCCAAGGCTGCCCCAACAGATTCTTTTCTTAAGGAGTTTAGTCAAGATGAGATATAAAAGATGATGGGGTGGCTAGGTGGCTCAGTGGATAGAGCACCAGCCCTGGAGTCCGGAGGACCTGAGTTCAAATGCAACCTCAGACACTTAATAATGACCTAGCTGTGTGGCCTTGGGCAAGCCACTTAACCCCATTGTCTTGCAAAAAAACCCCTAAAAATATATGATAATTGTTGGGAATGGTTTGATCAAATCAGGATTTTTTTTTTAAAGTTTAGAGATTCATGAACATGTTTATAGGTGGTATGTGAGGAGCCAGGAAACAGGGTGAGATGCAAGTAGAGTTGAGACAAGGGTAGGCTATCAGAGAAGACTGGGATGGTAGGGTGGACGAGTTTACCTCGCCAAGAAGGTTTCTTCATGCAATAATGGGATGAAGGAGAAGAATGTGGAGGAAGATAACTGAGTGAAGTGAGGAATGAAGAAGAGGAATCTTATAAAGCTTTACTTTTTCAGTGAAGTATGAAATGAGATTCTGACCTGAGAATGGGGAGGGGGAACTTATGGGAGGCCTTAGGTCAGAGGAGGAGGGTTAGAACAGCCCATTGAGAATGCTACAGTGAATCAATTAGGACTATGTGAAAGAAATTCCATGCGGCAGGGAGCTCCATATTGAGTTTTATTCTTTAAATGAAAAATATTTTAGATGAACAAAAATTTATTCCCCCCCCATCCAATAAAAAAGAAAAACAAATCCTTATAACAAATGTTGTAGCACACATTTTTAATGAACTGAATCCACATGGTTTTGTAATTACTGCCAGCTCCATTCAGTCACCACTGCTGGAAAGTGGAAATGAGGACTTCAAGCATATAGCTCTGAGCAGATAAAATTCTTTTAGCACAGTTTCATTCAATTAGTCAAATCAAATGTGTGAGATGAAAGTCATTGTAAAGTTCTAGAAAACACGAAGAAACACACTGCCCTATCCTCATTAGAAAGGCAGTGGGTTGAATGTGGTGCTGGATTGTTTCACTCACTGATGCTGTGTCAGTTGCTTTTGTTTATATGTTTTCTTCTTAGAAAAGAGGGATCTAGGTGGATAGTGTTGGACTTTGTCTCAGAAAGTCATAGATCTCAATTCTGCCTCTGCTGATCTCTAATTTTCTCCTTTGAAGTATTTGGATTAGATGACATTTGAGTTCTTGCTTCTAGTCCTGTGAAATTAACCTACTATGTGACCCTGGACAAGCCCCTTCAACTCCTTGAACCTCAATTCTTCATTTATAAAAATGGAGATCAAAACTGAACCTACCTCATTTGGTTGTTGTGAGCATCAGTTAATGTTGTGTTTGAAATGCTTTGTAAACCTTCATAAATGTCAGCTATTATTAGAAAATGACAGTGATGGAAAATGTTTTTAATGGGAGGAGGGGAACTAGCTATTTTTAAGTGTTTACTATGTATGAGGTGTTGTGCTAATTACAAATAGCTCATTTGATCCTCACAACAATTTGTCTGTCTCTGTCTCTCTGTCTGTCTCCCCCCCCCCACCAAAACTACTCAGATATGTATGTGTTATTATACAGTTGAAGAAATTGAGGCAGAAAGAGGTAAAATGACTCACTCAGTATCACAGAGCTAGGAGTTGTCTAAGGGCAGATATGAACTCAAGTGTTCTTGATTTTGGTCTGATTCCTCTGCGTTACCCTGATATCAATGTGTTACATGTTGACCCTTTAAATAGTCTCAATATATGACATCTCTGAGTTTCTCTGCTAGCTTTGCACTCTAGTCCATGAGTTAGGTGCTAGATGTTACCTTGGGCTTAGGGGCAATTCTATCCATATCTATTCCTAACATGATAGCTTCCAAACCCCATATGCTTCCCATTAACAATCAGCAGGTAGGCTTACTTAGCTTTCTGCAATTATCTTTTCTTAAAGGTTTTTTTGCAAGGCAAATGGGGTTAACTGATTTGCCCAAGGCTTAAGTGTCTGAGTCTGGATTTGAACCCAGGTACTCCTGACTCCAGGGCCGGTGCTCTATCCACTGCACCACCTAGCCACCCCAGCAATTATCTTTAATAAGATGGTCTGGTAAGGGCAGTGGGTGCAAAATATCTTCCCCCTTCCTAAATCCTGGAGCACACCTCTCCACAACGATACACAAAGAAACAAAAATGAAAAGGCAATGAAGCTCACATTTAGCAAAGAAGGAAACACAAGTAGTACTGGAAACCCTTTCCCCCCTTTTGAAAGTCTCAGGCAGTTCTCCTTGGATTTAGTCCCCAACTAGGGATCCAAGGATCTGTTCCTTTCTTGAGTCCATAACTAGCATTTTCCCTAAGGGATCATGATTTTTCTACATTCATTTACCCTCACTCTATTCCTAGCAGGATACAGTTTATAGTCATAAAATCGAGGCCAGTAGTGGGCATCTGCCTCAATAAGAGCAATTCTCTTCCAGTGGTTTCTTCCACTTATGGGTCCACTTCTCTAGCACCCTTTGTTCTTTTTTGGGGGGGCAAGGAAGTGGGGTTAAGTGGCTTGCCCAAGGCCATACAGCTAGGTAATTATTAAGTGTCTGAGGCTGAATTTGAACCTCAGGTCCTCTTGACTCCAGGGCTGGTTCTCTATCCACTGCATCACCTAGCTGTCCCTTAGTACCCTTTGTTCTCAAACTATATAGGGATTCCTATAGCTTTTGAAAGCCCTTAAAGATTGGTTATTTTGTTCAGTAAATCACATTTCTCCTTCATGACTCAATTAAAGATATATATATATATATCATAAAGAGATCACAAGATAATATTTACATACTAAAATCTCATTATGTGGGACTATCTTTCATGATCTCAGAGACCTAACTGCCTCCCACTACAAATAAAATATGTTTTAAAAGGGAGAGAAGAGAAAGGAAAGAGATGAGACAGAGGCAGAGAGACAAAGGTAGAGTGAAACACAAGAAAAGAAAAAGAAAGAAGCAGAAAGAAGGAGGAGTAGGAGAAGGAGGAAGAAGAGGAGAAGGAGGATGGAGGAAGAGACAGAGGCAGAGACACACAGGAAGAGAGGGGAAAGGGGGGGGGACTTTAGCTGGTTTCTGCACCATAGAAATTGTGCAGTCACCCAGAATCTCTCCCAGGTAACAGGAAAATATCAGGTGGGATGTAAGTGATGTCTCATCCAGGACAGTAGTTATCAGGAGCAAGAAACAGAAGACTATTTGGGGCTGTTGCTCTGTGGTCCTCAAACCTTGAAATTCAGAGTGGGAGGCTTGTAGCTTTCCCACTTCACCTTTTTCTACCCTGTCATCCCACCCCTTTTCCCCAGGACTTTTCTGATCTTGCAGAATGCTGGTTTTTCCTCTGATTTATCTGCTTCTTCCCATCTCCATTTATCTACTTTCTCTCCATCCCTGAAAGCTTTCTCAGTTTTGCCTTCCCAGTTCCATCATTCCCCTTTCATCTGATTTCTCCAAGTGCAGCCATCCTGACCCAGTGGGCAGGACCAGCTGACTCTTAACCCTCCTTTTACCTTCTGTATAGCAATGAGGATGTGACAACTATTTAAAATGGAGTAAATTTTCATATCTACTCTGTTTCTATTAACTTAATTTGGAGAGTTTTGCAGACTGGTTGGCTTTCATTCATTGTATTGAGAAAATGAAAATAGGAGTCCTACATCAACTGTTCTAAGCATATCTTTGGTCAGGAAATGGTGATTTATGGTGATTATTTATAATGAGAGTTTGCAAAATTTCAACCATTTAGAGGAATTTTGAGAAAATTTAAGGAATGAAGGAAAAAACAAAGATAGAATGCTTCTTTGCATTTTGAGGAAGTGCCATTTAAGGAGGACTTCTGGGTAAATCTAGTAACAAAAGTCATCAGGTCTAAAGTTGGTTGAATGAAATTTTTTCTGACTTTTACATTAGTTCCAAATCCAAAGCTATAGATCTGAAGATTTTCCTGGAAACAGAGAAACTTAAATGTAAATATAAATGTAGCTATTTCTAAAAATTCTAAATATATATTTATATTTTGAATATATGTACATGTTTACATTTAAGTTTCTTTGGTTGTAGAATTATATTGGATCTAAGTGTTGCAAATGTAAATTTATTCAGTGGGAAAAAAAATCCCACTACCCTTAGTGTGTTCATTTGCATGTGCAATCCCAGTTCAATTTCTTCCCTGTTTTTCTTCTTTAACTCTTGCCTTTCAAGAATGAAGTTAATTAATGTGAAAAATCTGCAATGATGAAGACTTGGATATAACCTTACACTCATTTTATTCAATTTTATTTTATTTTTTTTAATCTTGAGAACTTTATTTATTACATTTATTTTTATTTTTGTACAAATGATTTTTTATACATTACTAAAATATTCTTAAGAGTAAACATAATACCCCTGCCCCCAAAATATAGACCTGCATGAGCAATAAAGTAAAGGAAAGAGAAAAAAATTAAAATTAAAATAAAAAAATAATAATAGGGGCAGCTATTTGGCTCAGTGAACAGAACACTGGCCCTGGAGTCAGGAGCACCTGGGCTCAAATCCAGCCTCAGACACCCAGCAATAACCCAGCTGTGTGGCCCTGCACAAGCCACCCAACCCCATTTGCTCTGCAACCCCCCAAATATTAATATTATTAATAATAATAGTAACAATAATAATAATGATGATAATGATAAAATGTGCTTCAGTCTATGTTCCAACACCTCCAGCTCTGTTGCAGGTGGATCACATTCTTTAAGATAAGTCCATCACAAAAGCTACTTCCATATTTTTCCACTGTTGCCATTGCTGATCGCAATTCCCTCCATTTCTACTTCCCCACTACCATACACTATATTTTCTCTCTCCTTTCACTCTGTCCCTCTTCTTAAATGTGCTGTAGGGTAGCTGAGTGGCGTAGAAGACTGATCACTGGCCCTGGGGCCAAGAGGCTCTGAGCCCACATACTACCCCTTTAGACCCAGTAACTACCCGGCCCTGTGGTCTTGGATAGGCCATCCAATCCTAGCCCCTTGCAAGAAGTAAAAAAGAAAATGCGTTATATCTGACCACTCTCCCCCACAGTCCACCCACTCCTCTATCACTTATATCCTCCCTTTTCCCCTGTCCCCCTTTTCTCCTTCTTACTCCAGAGATTTATACCCTATTGAGTATATATGCTGTTACCTCTCCTAGCCACCTCTAATGAGAGTGAAGGTTCCATCATCCCCCCTCACCTTCTCCCCTTCCATATCATTGCAATAGCTGATTGTAATAAAAAAAAAAACTCTTATTATATGAAATATCTTAGCCTATTACACCTCTCCTTTTTCTTTCTCCCATTACATTTCCCTTTTAGCCATTGACTCCATTTTTACAATATATCTTCAAATTCAGCTCTCTCCTGTGTTTCATCTATGAAAGCTCCTTCTACCTGCTCTATTAAATGAGAAGTTTCCTATGAGTTATTATCAGTATCATTTTTCTCTGCAGGAATACATGTAGTTCATCATCATTAAGTCCCTCATATTTTCCCCTTCTCCTCCACTCTCTATGCTTCACCTGAGTCCTGTATTTGATGATCAAACCTTCTGTTCAGCTCTGGCCATTTTAACAGGAACATTTGAAATCCCCCTGGTTCATTGAAAGTCCATCTTTTTCCCCTGGAAGAGGATGTTCAGTTTTGCTGAGTAGTTGATTCTTGGTTGCATTCTGAGCTCTTTTGCCATCCAGAATATTATATTCCAAGCAATACAAGCCTTTAATATAGTTGCTACTACATCCTGTGTGATCCTGACTGCAGCTCCATGATATTTGAATTGTGTCCTTCTGGATGCTTGTAATACTTTCTCTTTGACTTGGGAGTTCTGGAACTTGGCTATAATATTCTTGGGGGTTTTTTTGGATCTCTTTCTGGGGAGATTGGTGGATTCTCTGAATTTCTATTTTGCCCTCTGCTTCTAGGATATCTGGGCAATTTTCCTGTAGGAATTCCTTAAAAAGGCTCTTTTCCTGATTGTGACTTTCAGGTATCCCAATAATTTTTAAATTATCTTTCCTGAATCTGTTTTCCAGATCAGTTGTTTTTTCAATGAGATGTTTCACATTTTCTTCTAATTTTTCATTCTTTTGGTTTTGAAGTATTATGTCTTGACTTTTCGGAAAGTTAGCAGCTTCCTTTAGTTTCATTTTAGATCTGAAGGATTTGTTTTCCTCAGAGAGCTTTCTTATCTCTTTTTCCATCTGGCCAATTCTGCTTTTTTAAAGTATTCTCCTCAATAACTTTTTGAACTATTTTATCCATTTGATTTTCTTTAGCATTTTTTTGGATCTCCTTGACTAAGCTTCTGACTTCTTTTTCATGTTTTTCCTGCATCTCTCTCATTTCTTTTCCCAAGTTTTCTTCTATCTCCCTCACTTGATTTTCAAAATATTTTTTGAGCTCTGTCAAAGCCTGAACCCAATTTCTGTTTTTCTTGCAGGAGCTTGTACTTCCTCATCTTCAGATTGAGTATTTTGATCCTTCTTGGGATCATAGACAATGTATTTCTCAATGGTGTTCCTCTTTTTTCTCTGCTAATTTCCCCAGCCTGTGCCTGGTTTTGGGGTGCTTCCTGAGCTTTTGAGTATTATTGAGACACCCCCCCCACAAGGATCTCGGTGTGTGAATCTCTGTCTTCCCTCCTGGTCTGTGAATGACCACAAGTGCACCTCTCTGCCATCGGGCTGAGGTAGGGGGTGGCCCTGCTGTTCTATTGGGGTGCGGCAAGACTATGATCAGGATCTGAATGTGATCAGAACCCCAGAGTCCTGTTCCAGGTACAGAGGACAGACCTTGGAAGTCTCTCTCCACTTCCCTACCCTGGGTATGCTGAGTACTCAAGACTCAGTTGCCTGGAAGCTCCTGCTTCCTGGCTCCACCTGCTTCTGTTTTCTGGATCTGGGCTGGGTTTCACAAGCTCGCTCTGGCAGAGGTCCCTCCTCCCCCGCTGATCTTCTAAATTGTGCCTGGTGTGCCCCAGGGTGTAAGTCAGGAAACTGCCTGCTCTGCCATGACCTGCAGCTCCCAGGCACCCTGGGGCTGCCCCTGGGAGGCTGAAGTTCCTTCACTCTGGCAACCCCTCTAACCCCATGGAGTGGAGCCTTTCCACTATTTTCTAGGTTATCTTGGGCTGGAGAACTGCTTCACTGGATCACTCTGTGTGTTCTGTCTCTCAAAAATTTAGTTAGAGTCATTATTTTATGATTTTTTGAAATATTATATACAGAGAGCACATAAGAGAGGCTCTTCTCCAGTTACCATCCTGGCTCCACCCCACCCCCCACTCATTTTGAAGTTATTTTAAGATGTCAGCTTTGATTTGATACTTATTAGTCTGAGTTTTGAAATTTCAAATCTTGGTAGAAAGGAAAAGGAGTTAAAAGAAAGACAGTTTGGTCATGGGTTCATATTGAACAAACCAATAATTATTTAATGTTAATATTAATGACAAATAATTATCTCTATATAATTAATATTCAAAAACTAGCATGTACATTACCCCTTGGCAGCTAGGTGGCTCAGTGGATAGAGAAGTAAGCCTAGAGTCAGAAAGACTTGAGTTCAGTGTGGCCTCAGAAACTTACTTAGCTGTATGACTCGAAAGTCACTTAATCTCTATTTGCCTTAATCAACTGGAGAAGGAAATGGCCAACCACTCTATTGTCTTTGTCTAGAAAACTCCATGAACAGCATCGATGATCTATGATCCAATGGATTGGATATAACTGAACAAAGAAACAAACAAACAAAGCCTAACACTTAAAGTTTACAAAGTGATTTTATATGCTTAATCTTTTTTTCTTAATTTAAAAATCTAGGCTCCTTGAAAACAGGAACAACTCCATCTCTGTGTCTGTATTCTAAGCCCCATACAAATGTCTAACATACAACTGACACTTAACTGTTTGTTGATTGATTTGTTTTCCAACAACTCTTTGGGGGAGCTATTATAAGCATTATTATTCTCACTTAAAGGGAATGATGAAAAGAACCTAAGCCCAGAGAAATTGTGACTTTCCATTGGCAACAATATGAGTCTTGGGGCAGCTAGGTGCCACAGTGGCTAGAGCACCCACCCTGGAGTCAGGAGTACCTGAATTCAAATCTGATCTCAGATTCTTGATACTTACTATCTGTACATGACCTTGGGCATTTAACCCTGATTGTCTTGAATCCAGGTCCATTTCCAGTAGTTCTGATTTCTATCTGGCCAGTGAACCCATATGGCTTTGGAAGACTGAAACTGGTGACTTATCAGATCACCCCCTCACTCAAATCCAATTCACTTGTTTCTTATGGCATCACCTCCTTGATATCATGGTCTTATTTGAGAATAAAGGACAAACATCATCATCATCATCATCATCATCATCATCATCATCATCATCATCATCATCATCATCAGAGTTTGAGAGTAGGGATATAAAGTCAGAAAGAGCCTCAAGAAAGAGTTGGTACTTAAACTTAGCACTGAAGGGAACAAGGGGCTTTGAGATAGAGAGATTAAGAAATTAAGTCTCTTTCTCTCATCTTTGGGGCCATGCTTGTTCTTTGTAATTTTGCAACATTTACTTTTTGCTTTTTTGTGATTGATATTCTTTCAATTACTTGTTTTAGTTGTGTATATTGTTTTCTTGTCTTTGTTGTTTTTTGTTGTCATTATATTCATCATTTTTCAAAATATAGCAATTATCATAGTACAGTAATTAAATCCACATATCCCAACTAGTTTAACTTTTCCCAAGTCAACAAACATCTACTCTATTTCCAATTCTTTGCTGCCATGAAGAGTGATGCTATAAATAGAGATGGAGGGGTTGCATGGCTAGAAATTTTCTTCAGAACTATCACCTGGACAACCAAACTGATGGCATGTTGGAGTAGGGATGATGAGTCAGGGAGATCAGTTCAGAGGCAATTATACAGTCCAGGGAGAAGTAATGAGAATCAGAATGAGAGTTGTGGCTTAGTGAATGGAAAGAAGTGAACCCGTGCAAGTGATAAAAAGGTAGAAACAAGATTTGGAAATATTGGATATATGTTGTAGGTGAGGGTGAGGAACTGAGAAAGTGACATTAGGTAGGAATTTTGGTGACTTGACTAATTAGAGAAATATAGACAAGGACAGGGTCTCTAGGCAAAGATAATCCGTTCTCTTTTAGACAAGTTGACTTTGATATACCTATGAAATATTCAGTTTGAATTTTCTAAAAGACAATATGTAATGGAGGACCATCACTCAGGAGAGAGTAGAACTGAATGTATAGATCTGGAAATCATTGGCAAAGAGATAAATGAACCCAAGGAAATGATGAGATCACTAAATGTAGTGGGGCAGAGTGAAAGTGTATGGATTGTGCATAAGGCCATAGATTTAGAACTGGGAGGGATCATAGATGTCATCTACTGCAACTTCCTCAATTCACAGATAAGAAAACCTAATCCCAGAGAAGTAAAGTGACCTATGATCCCATCTATAAAGACAGTGATGTTACTTAAACTCAGGTCTTTTAGATTCCCATGCTCTTTTCACCATGACATGTTGTGACATAGTAAATGTTTATTAAATATTTATTGACTGAGTGAATTAATATAGTTTTAAATGGGCTCATGAGATTTTACTAAATCCTAGAAATGGGTCTATTGCCAAGAATATCTCTGATGATCATGCAACCTGAATGATATCACTGGACTTTTATATGACCCAGGTCCTAGAGAGAGGTGGAAATTCATACATTTACTGATTGGGTGTTTGATTTTCCTGTCCTCAGAGTGGGATTTGTGAATTGGGCAAATTAAGTTTTGTTAGGGTGAACTCTGCAACATTTCTCTGGGTAGAGGAATACCCTAGGGACTCTTCATTGAGGTAAAACTTGTCCTATTTAATGCAGCAGCAAAACTGACAAGGTGCCTGGGCATCAGAAAATGAACACATTACAGCGCTTGTCCTTCAGTGTATCCTCTCTCCTTATTTACATATTTCTCATAAAAGGTACATCTTTAGAGTTCAACTCCTAAAAGTGTACATGCTAATTTTTCTACAGATCTATTATGTATGAACCAGAAGAGACTATTCTCTTCTCCGTGTGTAGAGGATTTCCGTGTGTAACCCCCATTAGTGTTAATGGCAGATCTATGCATAAATTCCTCTCTTTGGAAAATAAAGAGCCCAGGACATCCAACTAAGCCAAATGACTCACAAGTAGAATGACAGAGAGTAAGAACAGGAGGTAGGAGAGCTGGATGCTGAGGAAAGAATAAATTTCAAATTTCCATATGTAAATGGTGAATTTAAAGCAAAAGGAACTTGGATAAAAGATAGAAATGGAATTATGTTCCTCTGTTCAACTTTTCCACCCTACTTTGGGGTCATCAACCACAGAAAGGAGGCAGTTAGGTGACCCAGTGGATAGAACTCTGGTACCTGGAGTCAGGAAGAACGGAGTTCAAATCTAACCTCAGATACTAGTTGTGTGATCCTGTGCAAGTCACTTAACCTCTGTTTACCTTTATCCATTGGAGAAGGAAATGGTAAACCACACCAGAGAAAATCCCATAGATTGTCTGGTCCATGGGGTGAAGAAGAGTTGGATACAATCAAACAACTGAGCAACAACAACAGTTAAAAATCAACTCTGATAATTCATTGGAACTAGGAGAAGACCTCAATTCTAGAAGAATGGGTCAATGAACCCACAATGTGGCAGGTCCTCCCAAACTGAAGAGACTTCGAGTATGGCCTGGTCATAGTCAGGACCAACCTGCTTAATTCTGGAGAGACTCATTTTCACATCACAGTAGAGGTGACTTTTTTTTTGGGGGGGGGAGAGTTGTAGCAACTCTCAAAGATGATCTACTCAGTAATGGAAAAATTTAGTCAATAGAGGAAGTTTTCTTTTAAATAAAATTTTAGGGACAACAAGGAGATGCAATGGACAGAACACTGCAGCTCCCTGGAGTCAGGAGGACTTGAGTTCAAATCCAGCCTCAGACACTTACTAGCTGTGTGACCCTGGGCAAATCACTTAACCTCCATTGCTTCCATATACATATATACACATGTACATATATAAACATATATACATACATACACATATACATATATACATACACACATATATATACATATATACATACATACATATATATATATATATATAATTGATATCTCTTGTTTTTAGACTGCCCAGATTTTCTTCAGTATTCTTCTCCCCCTTCCCCCCACTCCAAGATGCAGTATTATGTGAGTAAATGTTTAATAATTGACTGAAAAAATGTTTCCATGATATAGTTTTAAGTTTCATCTGCACTGCGAACATTTTCTCTGTCACTTTCTTAAATCTGGACAACAATCTGAACTAATATTAAATCAAGCCCTGATTTGTAGAATTTGCTGATTTCCAAAGTGTAAATACCTTGAAAATTTAACAGTTGGCTTTCTAGAGCCTCCTGGAGGTGGTTCCAACACACCTAGGAAGAGAGTTATTTCTTCCTTTTATTAGTAGAGGCTTACATTAATGGAAAATCCTATTATTATACTGATGTAATTATTTGGGGTTAATATTGCAATGAACCCTCATAACAGGAAAATTTCAATCTTTTTCAAAGAAGACATAGAGAAGAAGGAAATAAGCATTTACATTGTACTCAGAAATGCTAAGCATTATGTTGAGCATTTTATATTTTTTGATTTTGTTTGACAGGCTCTTGCTGTCTCATGGAGTCATTAGTTTCTACAGACTCCATTCTTTTTTTAGGGAGGAGTTTTATTTATTAACCTTTTGCAACTCCCTTTCCAATTGGTCAATTCTGCATTTGAAAGAGCTTTCCATTTGCCCAATTGAGGATCTGAGAGATTTATTCTCATTTTGTATTTGTCCAATTGAGGATCTGAGAGATTTATTCTCATTTTGTATTTGTCCAATTATATTTTCTAAAGATTTGGTTTTTTGTTGCAAGGTATTAATTGTCTCTCTCCCAAATTTTCCAGTTGATTTTTAAACTCCTTCCTTATTTTTTCAAGGAAGTCTTTCTATGCTGGAGACCAGATCATATTCTCCTCAGAGGCTCTAGGTCTCTCCGAGTTAGGGTCTTTTCCTTCCAAGAATTTTTTTATGGATCCACCTTTCTGCTGACCCTTCTTCATTTTGGTAAGACCTTGAGTTTGGGGAGGGACTGGTTCACAGGGGTTTGCTGTTGGGATCCCAGAGGCTTTACTCACTGAGTGCAATTTCTCTGGCTGGCCAGTAGGAGGTGCTGGTAGCTTTCTCTGGAGTGTCTGTGACCTTGATTGAGGCCTTCTCCCTTAGCTTGAAGGGAGGGGTTGAAGCTATTGAATCCTTTTGCCTTCAATCAATGGTGCTCTTTACCCTGGTGTGAGGTCATTCTTCTCCCTATTGTCAGCTGGGCTGGTTCTTCTGCTCACACACCTGGGCCTGAGGCAGAAGTAGTCTGCTATTGTTTGGTGTGGGAAGGGGTCTCAGCTGCAGTGGAGGGCAGGGACTCAGAATTTCTCAGACCAGAGGAGCCCAGGGATGCTGTCGGCAGTTCTCCTGCACCAGAACTCTCTCCCTAGCCTTGTTGGCAAGCTCCAGAGGGTCAGCGCCAACACCAGTGCCTCTGCTCCCTAGTTGACTCAAGCCCCCGCGGTCCAGCCCCATCCAGCAGGTCCAGCTCTCAGGGCCCTCAGGCTCCCAGGCTCCAATTCAGCCTCTAATCTGGCTGATCCAGGACTGATCTGCCCTCTGTGCAGGGACTCACCCACCACAAATCCTAAGGTACATGTTCTTTCTCTTGGCTTTTCTTTCTGGGTTTTGTGGGTCGGATTTCTATTAAGAGGTTTGTTTAATATGATAGATGAGCAGAGATCAGGAGACTTTAGAAACTGTGCCTGTCTTCTCTCCGCCATCTTGGCCGGAAGTCTGAGCATTTTATTAATACTATCCCATTTGATTCTCACAACAATTCCATGAGTTGGGTGATGTTATTATCCTGACTTTACCTGTTAGAAAAGCTGACTTGCCCAAGATCAGATACTTAGTGTCTGAATCTGGATTTGAACTCAGGTCCTTCCTGACTCCAAGTCTAGTGCTGCATCAACTGTACCACCTAGCTATATCCTTATACATTGGTGCAAAGCATAAAGATAACTATGGCCACCCGACCCCTATCATGGCAGCTCTTTGAAAAGAATATTGACTTGTAGAGAGAATTTGATTTTTCTATTCTGTTCCATTTTTTCCCTTAAACATTTCTTCCTCTGAACTGAAAGTAAGCCAAAGCCTATAAGAAGTAATACGCCATATCCCCTGATACACAGACTAAAGAGTTCATGAGGTAAGGGATTTTATCATAGGATCATAGTGCAGACTCCAGTGATTGGAGTCAGTAGACTCATCTTGCTGAGTTCAAATCTGGCCTCAGACTCTTACTAGCTGAGTAAGTCACTGAACCCCATTTGCCTCAGTTTCCTCATCTGTCAAATGAGCTGGAGAAGGATACCTCTTCAATATCTTGCCAAGAAAACCTCAGATTGTGTCACAAAGACTCAGACATGACTGAACAGCAACAACCCTCCTTTGACAGATGAGGAAACTGTGGCTGCCCAAGGTCATTCAGGTCACAAGGTAGCAGGGCTGAGATATTCATTCAGGTCCTCAGAATTCAAATACAACATCCCTTCCATTCTTATAAAGCTGTTTCCATTTTCTTTTAAAATGTGCAGAAACTCTGAAAACTGACATAACTGAAAACCTAGACATGGGGTACCAACCTCTTATATATACCATCTCCCCCACCCTCCCCTAGGTAATTATTCTTTAGTTCATTCTTCACCCTCAGAGCCCTTCAATCACTATAAGTATGACAGAGAAAGAAGGGTGGAAAGATAGTGTGAGTTGAAACAAAAGAAATGAACAAAATAGGACTTCCCTGGAAAATATTGTGCCAAAGTTAAAGGGGATTTAGAGACAACCTATTGACATAATTCTGCCACATAAAATGTTATCAGTTTCTTTAGCATTTAGTGATATTTAGTTGCATTTAAATTTAATTGTTAAAGACAAGACTCCTTCCTAGTAACATATGTGACTTTTGGCACAACAATTTTTGGCCTATAAATTGGTGATTTCTACTGACAACCATTGTCCATCAGTGCATTTGTCTTAGGCTGACATAGCAGATGGATAATGAGGCCCCATATGAAGGCTCCTCTGGTCCCTCAAATTGCCAGTGCTTTCTCCCCAAATTAGTTTTTATTCATATTATTTATATCTTATAGATACTTATATATGTACTTAAGTCTTATCTCTCCCAATAGATTCCTAGGGCCTTGGAACCAAGGAATGTTTTATATTTATATTTTTTATTATTATTGATTAAGTACTCTTTCCCTTGGTAAGACCTGGCCTAGCACAGTATTGATGTTCAGTAGACACTTATTAGAAATTTATTGTTTGCTTGAGTTTAGGAGTTGAGATGAAAATTTACAGGAAGGAGAGAGGGTTGAATTGTCTCTGAGAAACTTCAAAGTTCATTAAATGACTGCAAATCCATCATTTAAATACCAACATTCTTCTTACTGAGGACCATGATACATCAATCTCTAAAGAATTAAAGTGGAAGATCATTTCTAGAGCTATCGAGGCACATGGTGGACCTGAGCAGATTGTAAATCCTTACAAAGAAAAGATCACATAGAAATGGTAAATTAACCAATTACTAAGTATTTTATTGAACCAGGTCCTATGCTAAGCTCTGGGGCTACCAAGACACAAAGAATATTAGTCCTCATTCAGTCTCAAGGAATTTATCATCTAATGAGGAGAAGACACATAGAGGTACAAGTATATATGTAATATAAAATAAACACGAGTTGGCTATAGGAGGAAGGACATTAATATTTGGAGGGAGTCAGGAAACACTTCATGGAGAAGGAAGTCCTTGAGCAGGGCTTTGAAGGAAATTAGGACATCTGAGAAGCAGAGATAATGAAGGAGAATAGTCTAGGAAATGGGGGACAATCAGTGAAAAGGCATGGAGATAAGAGATGGGCAATTGTGTATGCTATAATAATAACGTTTTGTCCTTCATTTTTGAAGAAGCCCATGACATCAGGGAAGTGATGCCATGACAAGCACACGAATTGGATTTGAGAGAGGGGGCTGTGCCAAATCACCAACCTCACTGTCTCTTCCAGAGCCTTCTGAGTCCAATGGCCAGATATGAATCAGGACAACTAGAGATGGCCCTGGATGTGAGGCAATCAGGGTTAAATGACTTGCTCAAGGTCTCACAGTTAGTAAGTGGCAGGTATCTGAAGCTGGATTCGAAGTCCTGTCTTCTTGAATCCAAGGCCAGTGCTCTATCCACTGTGCCACCTAGCAATCCTAAAAACAAAGACATATGGCCTGTTCATGAAGCAAGAGTAGAGGGTGATCAGGTAAGAACTTGTGTGCTCACTTCATCGTTTAGAAATATTGAGAGAGCAAGATGCAAGACTAGGGTGGACTTATGGTGCAATGATGAGACAAAGAGGAGAATAAACAAAAATGAGCATCAGTTATGGAAGGATGTCAGCCTTCAACATTAGCAGGACTACTCCTATGAGGACTCAAGGATTTATTGGACCATTGTATTTGCTTCTCAGGAATCAGTTAAAGGTACAATGCTTGTCCCAAGGAATTAAAAGACAATTATGGAAATTCCATTATCAATAGTTATTGTTGGGCCCAATATGTGTCTCAGTTTGTCACTCCCACAGACTTTATTGAGTGGTTTTATACTATCAGGAAGCATAAATAACAAATTTTAATATTTTTGTATGAAACAGTGGTGCTTTCAAACATTATGAGGGATGTGCACATCTCCTTCCTTCTTCCTGTCTTGCATTTCTTTTTTTCTTTTCTTTTTTTTTTAAAGATTTTTTCAAGGCAATGTGGTTAAGTGGCTTGCCCAAGGCCACATGGATAAGTAATTATTAAGTGTCTGAGGTCGGATTTGAACCCAGGTACTCCTGACTCCAAGGCCGGTGTTCTATTCACTGTGCCACGTAGCTACCCCTTGTCTTGCATTTCTTTAGCAGTATTTGAAACTACTTCTAACCATACATGAAAATCAATATTATCACTGCATATATGGATAAAGGTATATGTGTATGTGGGGATATATAAGGGTATATATGTGTATGTGTGTATAGAAATAGAAACATCAACACATACACATGCATATACACCCACACACATATATTACACACATGGAAAATATGCATATATATGTATTATGAAAATATCTATGAAAATAAATGCATGTTATATATAAAGATATATACATTATATATAATTTATATATTATATAAATATTTTTATATATTCCATCTATCTATCATCTATCTATCTATCTATCTATCTATCTATCTATCTATCTATCTATCTATCTGTCTATCTATCTGGAAAAATAGAAGACATTCCTAAGGGACAATTAGGTGCTTGTAAAGTTTTGATCATCCATATCTATATCCAGAAATAAATAATATGTGGTTTTAGCAATATTGAGAACTTCTTTGTGGAAACTCCTCCACCAATGCAGGCACCTATCCCTTTGTAGTTAAATCTACTTCAAGGGGCATGGACTGAATTCTCTAATTATTAGACAGCCCTTCTTTGACATTTCCCCCCAACACACATACACACATACACACCAATATCTACTAAATAAATCTCAAAAACAAAAATTGCTTGTCATTTTGTTTCTTCTTGAGAACAGTGAGAAGTTTTCTTTGGTTTTTAAGAGGAGAGTGCATAGTGATTTCTGGTTTGTTTCTTTTGTAATTTAATTGCTGTACAATACGATAGCTAGAAACTCACAAGGTGACAATCCTGGTCCTTAAACTTTGTATAACTAAGTCCGAGAAAATACAAGAAATAAGTTTTTCTTTGGAAACTCATATTTTTTTTCCCCCTGAGTTTTTCCTGGATCATTGTTTCTCTTGGTCTCTTTGCCCTGAGTTTTCTTCACTATAGGTACACTGGGAAACAAGAGGAGCCTTTGTGTGCTGGTAGCTCCAGTCTCCCTGGGAGATTTGCAGAAGTTGGCAGCTGGCAAGCCACTGAATAAGGCCCCCCTCACAATTAGCTACCAGACAGGAGAAGGAGCTGACAGTCTTACCTTCTTGGCTGTAGGAATGAATGATTAATGAATGAATCCATTTTATGCAAAGTAATTCGGAGCTGCAAGGTAATCACTTTGATAAAATTATGATCTTATTTGACAGAACAGTGAGAATAAAAGACAAAAAGGCAGAAGGACTAAAAAGAATTTTCCATGGATAAATTGTGGATGGATAAAATGAGCCAGTTGGCTAAGTCATGGATTGGACATTAAGGATTTTGTCTGTATGAATGAAAGGGGAAAAAAAAAGCATTTATTGTATTTACTCTCTGAAGCATGGAGGGTACTAATAGAAATGGAAAACAGTTCCTGCCCTTAAGGAGCTTACAGTCTAATTGGAGAGGTATTTTGATTAGAATACCAATCAAGGGGTGGGGGTGGGGGTCTTAACCATGTTGAAAGGGTTAAATTCTCATGGTTTATGTTCCAGAGGAAAAGAGGTTGGTGGGAATAAAATGCAGCAAATCTGGGGCTAGTGTTTCATGCAAACTGAAAACTTCTATAAATATGAGCTATATCATCCTCATCTTCTGGTAATTATCATCATCTTTATTGTTAAGTATTTGGGGAAACCACCAATCAAGACAGTGAGCCTAGGGCTAGGCCCTCTGAAGTGAAAGGGTGAAGTTTTGTCCCCTTTTCTTGGACAGGATTTGTAATTTCACTGGATAAGGAGCTCACAGGAAGGAGACTCCCTCTTTTGGCTTGCATTTGAAAATCTTAGAAAATTGACCCAGGCCTCTATTGAGTTTATTGTCTAGGGTCGCTGTCCAAGGTGGTGCCTGAATCCAAGTTTTTTCCTTATTCTCAGATCGACTCTCTATCACTAGGATTTGATGCCTTTCGAATCTCCATGACAAGTGCAGGTATCCCAAATCTCTTAGTGCCTCTTCAAGTATTAAAGTATTAAAGTTTAAAATGGCCCTAAGACTTTGGGGACCCCTTGTGCAGGTCAGTTATCATGATCATTGTCATTAAAAGTGGCAACAAACATTTAATTCCTTTTTGGGGTAAGGCAGAGAGTTTAGTATCAGGATGAAAAAAAGACAGTGGTTTTTGACCTCAAAGTTCTTCCATTCTCTTTTGGGGGGCTGGGGTGATGGAGGCAATCCAACATAAATATTGAGAAGAAAATATAAAGTGTATAAAAAGGAATATAAAAGAATTGAAAGGGAGAGAGCAGTTACCAACTGGGAGAGATCAGCAATGGCCTTGCCTAGGAGACCTGAACTGTGCTTTGAAGGAAGAGAGATGATATGAACTCTAGATTCTCTTGGGCACCTGTGACTTCCAATTTATTCTTCTGTGAGCACATCTGAATGCCAGCGCTGCTTCTTTTACGATTAGTTTTCCTCTAGTCTCAAAAGGTACTCACCAGTCAAATCACTGGGACACATGAAGAGAAAGGAATCAATTGTGGAGATAGAGAATGAGTTCAATGAAATGTTAATCTGAACAGTGAAGGTAGGGAAGCGTTTTTTACTGCATAAATTCTGGAACCCGCAAATAGTCACACCACAAATGTGGCAGGGCATGAATGTAAGTTATAGCTGCCTCAGTGTATTTCAATATCCATTTATTTGGTTCCCTTCAAGGACCTGCTGGTATCATCTGGGTGTTATTCCTTAGCAAGGCATGATTGTGTATTGATTCATTGCTGGTTATGATGTGAAGCATGACCAATGGAAGAAGGAAGAAGGAACAGTAGGATTACAGTCGGCACAGAACATTTTAAATTGCCCTGTGGAAACAGCCAACTCATTTTTTGTTTTTTGCATTCAGAGTCTATTTTAATGCACGTAATGTGATGTAAGGGGGAAAAAATGCTGGGCTTGGAGGCAGAAGATCTATGTTCTAATTCTGCCTTTGAGATTTACTAACTAATCACTCAATGCAAGCCATTTAACCTCCTTGTGCCTCAATCAGATATCTAGATAGAACTTTTTAACCTGGGTCTAAGAGGTTTTTTAAAATATCTACTTCATTCTAATTGATTTCCTTTGTAATCCTACACATTTTGTTTTATGGATTTGAACACATTATTGTGAAGCTTCCTCAAACTACCCTCCTGCCCCCCCCCCCAAGGTTAGGAATCTCTGTCCAAGAATCTGTTTTTCAAGACATAGTTTTTATATTGATATGGGACATTCCTGTACCTAGATACCCCTACTGTGACACATTTTCAACTCCTTTGAGTCCGAAGACAAGGACAACACTGAAATTAAAGAATTTCCCAATCATATTGGGAAAAATGCCTGCCTATCAGGGAGATCAGGATCAGAAGAGATGGAGGAGTTGAGAGCTAGGAACAATGGACAAAACCAAGTTCTTCATTGGTACTCATGTGATTTCAAGAGAAACCGAGGTGTCTGGCACACTGGGTTGACTCCCTGTAGTGAAGTCATGGAGGACACGGACAAGAGTCATGCAGAATTGTCAGATATGGATTGGTTGCCACTAATCAAATAGATATGCCATATGGAGTATTTGTGCCTTTGATAAAGAAATAATTATTATTTGGAATAGAAGTGCTGCAAGTACAAAATGGAAAGGTTTAGTTATCCCCCATTATTATAGATTTCATTTTTGATGATTTCCCCCACTAGAGCAGGCTCCCCTTCTAAGTTTTCTTAATACTTTGCTCATATGACTGATTCTACATCTTAAGCAATCATCTTTGTAGTGAATAGACCTTTAACTTGGAGTCAATAGGATGAGGGTTGAATCTTCCCTTGGGAATTTATTATACACATGACTCTAAGCAAATAACTTCAACTCTCTGAAACTCATCTGTGAGTTGGAAATATCAATGCTTAGAACATCACACAAGATTATTGTGAGAATCAAATGAGAAAATATGTATAAAACTTTTTGTAAAACTTTGCAACAATGAATGTACCATAAACATCTCAGTTATTATCATTATCTAATTTATCCCTCTCATTTTTTAGAGAGGAAGTCAAGGTCTGGAAAAATAAAGTGATTTGTCCATAAATATACAAGCTGGTCATTGAGACTCAGATTCAGGATTCCTGATTCAAATTCATGCTTCTTCATCTGCTTTCCATTACTGCTTATCTTTAATGAATCCATTGATAAAGAGGATCTCTTGAGAGAATTGAACCAACTAATAGAAGTCTTCATTTGTTTTTTTGCTGTTTTTGAAGTTAATTTTTTAATTATCAAGCTTTTCTGTTTTTTTTCCCTCCCTGCCCATGGGAAAAAACCCAAATAAACTCCCTGTTACTAAACAAAACAAGACAAGAATATAGTCAAAACAAGTGCTCATATTGGCCATGTCCAAAAATTTTGTACATTTGCCCACCCTTAAGGACTAAGTAGCTCTTTCCCTCATATGGTCTCTGGAATCACAATTGATATCAAATTTTATCTGAGTTTTAAAGCCTTCAGAATTGTTTGTCTTGGCAATGTTGATGTTAGAGAATACACTGTTTTTTCTGATTCTGCTCACTTCAGTTTGCATCAGTTTCATAAGATCTTCTCAGGTTCCTCTGACACTCTTTCCTTAATCATTTCTTACAGCAAGATAGTTTTCCATTACATTAATATACCATAATTTGTTTAGTAACTCCTCAACTGATAGATACTCTTTTGGTTTCAAGTTCTTTACTACAACAAAAGTAGCTACTATAAATATTGGTATACAAACAGATATATATATATATATATATGTATATATATATATATACATAATTGACATATGTGTGTATTTTCATTTTTTTAAAAATCTTTTTGAGACAGGCATAATGATAATATTTGAGTCAAAGGCATATATAATTTAACAAAAATTACATAATTTCAAATCACTTTCCAAAAAACATGTGCCTGTTTTCCTGAAGCCCCTCCAAAATTTATCATTTTCTTTTTTTTATCTTTATCAATTTTAAAGATGTGAGAAGGAAATTCAGAATCATTTTAATTTTCATTTCTCTTAGTGATTTGGAGTGAGTGGGGGGTTTTCATATAGAAAGGTTGGACTCATTCTCTTTAGAATGACTTATTTATATCCTATGATCACTTATCAATTAATGACCAGCTCTTATTCTTACAAAATGAGTCAGTTTCTTATAATATCTTGGAAATGAGACTATGAGCAGCAAAACTTGCTATAAGAAATCCCCCCCCCCCAACAATTAATTGCTTCCTTTGTAATCTGTGTAAATTTACATTTTTTTCCCTATGATTTTCTTTCTTCTTCTTTTGGTCATGAACTCTTTCTTATCTATAAATCATAAGAGTAATCCCTCTGTTGTTATTCTATTTTATTTATAATGTTATCTTTTTATGATTTATTCATTCATTCATTTGGACTTTTATTTTTATATGGTATAAGGTGTTGACCTACACCAAATTTCTGTCAGACTGTTATCTAGTTTTCTCAGCAAATTTTTGTCAAATAGTGAGTACTAACCCCAGGAACTATAATTTTGGTTTTGTTGAAAACAATCTATTAGATCCACTAGCTTAAGTATATTGTATAAGCAAATCTGTTTCACTGATTGACCATTCTACTTTTTAAGTACAACCAAATTATATTGACGATTATTACTTTGTAGTATAGTTTCACATCTGTTACTACTAGTTCCCCCTTTCCACCCACTTTTTTCTATTATTTCTGTTGATCTTTTTTCCCCTTTCAGATTAATTTCAACCTTTTCCCCCCCTAGTTTGATAAAGTAATCCTTTGGAAACTGGTATGGCACTGAAGTTAACTAATCTCGATATCATTGTTATTTTTATTTTGCTAACTCAGTTTACCCAAGAGGAATCAATAGTTCTCCAATTATTTAGATCTGTTTTTATTTCTGTAAATAGAATTTTATAACTCTTTTTATATAATTCTTGTGTGTATCTTGGTAGATAGACTATCAGGTTTTTGTTTATTCTGTAATTATTTTTAAAACAATTTCTATTTTTTTCTTTCTACTGGTTTGGTAAATAATATTTTATTTGTCCTCTCTCAAATGAGCTGTCTCAAATGAGACAGATGCATCTATGGCCAACGAAGAAATTTTTTAGGCATCATTCAGTGAATTACTGCCAAAGCATGGGCTGATTCTTCCCAGAGGAAACTTTTGAGCCAAAGTAGAATCAATGGTCAAAGATCAAATGCATTGAGTAAATATAAATTAAGGAAGATTAATGAGTCTGGACATAAATTAAATGAGTTCTTATCAATTCTTATAAACAGCCAAATCAGAATAATACTACATTTTTTGCCTCAGTAACAAAATAAGAAAGAAGGGGGAGTTTGCATGGGTGAAATTTTTATCCCGAAGAGCTAGGATGCTGGTATTGTCAAATAGAGAATCTTGTAAAGTTGTTTTTGCTCAGATATTCAATAACTGTTCAAGGTTCAGCCTTCACTAGAAATGACTTATGCAATTGTGTCGACATTACAATTTCAATTGAGGCAACTTCAGAGAGGAGCTATGTATAGAAGAAATAAGGTAAAGATTTGTTTCAGGAATGTGAAGTGGAGAAATCTATGTATAAGACATGGAGGAGACAAGTGATGTTGAGAAAAAATTACCTTCTCATATAAAAAAAGAGTTTGGCTTTTCATTCAAGCTAACCTCAATAAAAATTCCAGATAATACAAACATCTGTCTGAGGGGCTTTTAATATTTTGTCAAAAATTCCATTCCAGGGGGGGTGGATAGAGCACTGGCCCTGGAGTCAGGACCTGAGTTCAAATCCAGTCTCTAGACCCTTAATGATTAACTAGCTGTATGTCCTTGGGCAAGTTACTTAACCCCATTGCCTTAAATAAATTTTAAAACAAATTAAAAATTCCATTCCATTCAATAAAAATTTGTTAAATATTGAAGGCATTTATTTAACAAACTTAAGGAAATAGGTCAAGTGTGGGAGACAAAAAATATAAAAAGAAAATGTGATACAATACCTCCTCAGGCAGTTTAATTTTTACTAGAGAATAGTAAAGGTTCTTTCCAACTTTTGATTCTGTGATTTTGTTACTTACACTCATTATCCCATGATTCTCCCATGTGAGGCAGGTAGTGAAAATATTATTATCAATGTTTTGTAGATGAGGAAACTGAGGATCATTTAATGCCATCTAAATGTTTTTTTTTTCTAAACTGTTCATAGAAATAGTACAGATTTCCTAAAACGTTCCTCAGGAGACCCATTTCCAAGTTGCTTAACACAGTGTCTGTAACATATAGTAAGTACATAATAAATGTTTGTTGATGACAGTGAGGAAAATTAGTATCAGGCCATTAATGACTACTCTTTTTGGTCTTTTAGATTTATTCAGCCATCTCTGAAGCTAATTAAACATTTCATAGTCTACATTTCTCCATATCGTCCATTTGAAAGATGAGAAATTTCTCAAATAACTTTTATTTACCTATATCTCCTCTCGCCCCTATCTTTTGCTGAGGATATTGAGAAAATTTAAACTATTTGATAAGATTTCCCTTTTCTCCCATTCTCTTTGACACTATCTCCCCCTTCACCTTCTTTTCCCTTGTATTGAGGCACTTACTATTAAATTCAAGTACTATACATTTTTGCTCGATTCCATCTCCTTCCATCTTCTCTTAGTAAACCTCAATCATCCCCTCTACCTCTATAATCTGCAGTCTCTTCCAATCTACCAGTTCCTTCCCTACTATCTTCAAATATGCCCAAGTCTCTCTCACGCTTAAAAGCACTTCGAAAAAAGTTATCTACAAAATACCTAGAAAAAAGTTATCTACACATGTCATCTGCATTTTCTCTCCTCTCATTCATACTTGTACCTTTGTAATCTGGCTTCCAATGTCATTACTTAAACAGTTTTCTTGTGGTGTGATCAATGATCTCTTAATTGCTGAATGTGCTTTTTTTTCCTAAGTTCTCATTTTTCTCAACTTATCTTTTGCACTTGACACTGACTGGTTTTTGTTCTTGAATACTCTGAGATAAAGTCTGAAATATTCAACAGACAATTGGACTGATGATTGAGGTAAGGACAGAGGCTAGGGAAGAGAGAGAAAGATTACATACATTCTTACAAACATACATGCATATACACATTTGTAAGTGTGTATGTAATCTTTCTCTCTTCTGCAGCCACTGTCCTTACCTCAATCATCAGTCCATTTGCTTATTGAATATCTATCTCTATCTCTATCTCTATCTCTATCCATCTCCATCTCCATCTCCATCTCCATCTCCATCTCCATCTCCATCTCCATCTCCATCTCCATCTCCATCTCCATCTCCATCTCCATCTCCATCTCCATCTCCATCTCCATCTCCATCTCCATCTCCATCTCCATCATCTCTATCTATCTATCTGTATCATCTCTATCTATCTCTATCTCTATCTCTATCTCTATCATCTCTATCTCTATCTCTATCTCTATCTCTATCTCTATCTCTATCTCTATCTCTATCTCTATCTCTATCTCATCTCTATCTCTATCTCTATCTCTATCTCTATCTCTATCTCTATCTCTATCTCTATCTCTATCTATCTGTATCTGTATCTAGTCTATCTCTCCATCTAGCTAGCTAGCTAGCTATCTAGACAGAGACAGAGCACTGTGAATCATTTGTATAAACCCTTTGAAGTTTAGTTAGAATGTAGAGGAGAGATAAGGATCCAGGACAGACATTTGGACAACCTTTAGGTGGGATGATATAGATCATGACCTAGCCAATGAGATGGAGCTTTTGACAAGTAGAAGAACAAAAAGAAAGCAGTATCATAAAACCTAGAAGTTTCCACATAGAAGGTTTCTTATGGATGAAAAAATCTGAAGTTTTGAACAAATCACGTTTCTCCTTCTAAGTAAATATAAAAGCAACATTATGATGACATTTGTAAATTCCTAAAACCTCCAATGTTTGCTTTCCTGAAAGGATGGCAGGATAGGATTCTCTTTTTTCTATACAGCATGATATATTTTGTGTATTCCAAGAGAAGCATATAAGAATGACTGAAATTTTAAAATTCCCTTGCCCACAGATTTGCATAATCCCCATATGTCCATGCATGGTCCAAGGTCTGAAGGTTTGTTTCTTTGATGAGATAATTAGAACTGGAGATCTGGCTCAATTATGGCACTGAAGTTTTCTTCTTAAATTTTGAAATTTCCTGCGGCTAATATGGGACCAGATTAGTTAGAAGGCACCTTAGAAGTCACCAAATCATAAACTTACAAGATTTCAATAGCTCCCTTCTACAATATATTCAACCAGTCTTTCAACTTTTTCTTGAAGACCTCCAAAGAGGAGGAAACTGCAATCTCTTGTGGCAAGTTTTGTTCTTATTGTTAGGAATGTTTCTTATTTCTTTTTACATCAATTCTAAAATGTACCTTTTTGCAACTTTCTCACATTGTTCCTAGTTCTGTCCTCTGGGGCCAAGCAGAATAAGTCTAAATCACTTCCACATGGCATTTCTTCAAAAACTTATGTTCTCCTAAGTCTATCTTCTCTAGGCTAAAAGAGCCTATTGTGTGCCAGACATTGTGATGAGAGCAGTTAATCAAAAACAAATACATCCCTTACCTTCAGGGGGCTTACAGTCTAATGAAGGAAGACAACACAAAAAAGAAGCTGAAAGGGATGAGGAGGTACCAGACATGGGAACACAATGGAGAAGTGCAAAGAAATATATCTAGGGAAGAAATGAAGAGATATCTGACCTGATCATTCTTCTTAAATGGAGGCTTGTGAGAGGCATTTTACTCTACCTTCCATTCAGAAGGGCAAAAAAGTACTGAGGATAGTAAGGATGAGACATAAATACCAAAGCTAATATATTGGGAGCATGATAAAGTTCAAAGGAGTGTAAGCTGGTGGGGAATGATAAGTTGATCAGCCTTCTACTTGGGCATTCCCTCTTCTGGATTCCCTCTAACTTATCAATGATATCCCTAGTTATGGCACTCAGAACTGAACTCCAGATCAGGGAAATGAGGTGAGGAAGTGGCAGGTGAGGCAGAGTTGAACCTCAACCCTGATAGTGAAGAATTGAGTACATACACCTGGACATATACACTCAACCCTTTGCAATCAGAGATGGAGCTCAGCTCTGGCTCATCTGCAGCCCCTCACTGCTGCATCTGCTCTAGATGTAGCCTAATCAGGACAGAATACAGTAAGGGCCATGAATCTCCTTATTTCTGGAAGTTCTCCTTTCTTCTTTCTCCTCCTCCTCCTCCCCTTTTCTCTTCATCCCCCATTTTCTTCTGAAAGTAACATCAGATTTATACCAAAAAGTAAAAGTGAGATGCATGTAAAAGATTCTTGAACAATCTTTACTTCTACTCTATTTTGTATGTGGAAATGCTCATTTTACTAAGTATTGAGTTAAAAGAATAAAAAAAAATTAGAAAAAAGCACCTTGAAATCTGGTATACCCATTGAGTATAACACATGTCTAAAGACTAATGTGTTTACTAAAATTTGGTTTGAATTGCTCTAAGATGCTATAATATTCAAGTGACCTCAACCTGTGTCTAGAAATCTTGAATATCCTTTGAATAGATTACATGGCATGCAGAACAAATAGATAGCTACGTTTTAATTTTAATTCTCTTAACTGATAGATGAGGACATTGATCTTTCAGTTTACTAACTCCCTCTTCTCTAAGTATTTTAAAAACATATTCTTGTAGCTATATCTTCCATGTCTTATACCTATGAAATTGATTTTTTAAAATATGCATGACTTACATTTATTGATATGAAATTTCATTTTATTACATTGCGTAATACTCTGACAATATTATTTTGCATTAATAATCTATTGTTTTATTAACCATTTTTTAGATTTTTTGGTCATCCTTGAATGCTAGAAGCATGCTATTGTTGTCTTTATTTAAGTCATTGATCAATAAATTAAATAGCAATAGCCAAGAATCATATCCCCGCTAAACCAATAGGGACCTTTCTCCAAGTCATGGGACCTCTACTGGTTGTTCTTTGATCTAGCAATTCAGCTACTTCCAAACCTAAATACTATTGTATAGGCTACATCTCTTGCACTTTTACATCATAATAAAATTAGATAATTTATAAAATTTTTATTAAAGCCTACATATAATCTATCCATAACATCTCCTTGATTGTCTAGCTTGTTGTTGTGACTAGCCCTTCAGGATCCCATTTGGAGTTTTATTGGCAAAGACTCTGGAGTGGTTATTCTTTCTTTCTTCAATGGATCTATTTGGTTAGGCAATCAGAGAATGTCTTTCCTTTGATCACAGAATTAGGAAGTGTCTAAGTTTAGATTTGAACTTAGGTTCTCATGCCTTCTGACTCAGTGATCTCTCCTGAGACACTTTCTTTAGTGATGAAGCCCTGCTTGTGGTCATTGCTCCCTTTCATAAATGCTTACTAATCGTCTTTTAATTACATATCCCATAATTTTGCTAGTAATTGAAGCTAAGATCAGTGACTAGTAGTTTGAATACATCTTCCCTTTAACTATAACAAGGAATATTTGATTTTATCAAAGCTTATAGGATCTCTCCTGTTTTCTACACTCTTTCAATTGTCACTGAGATGTCTTCTAGTTCTTTCAGAAACCTATTTTGAAATGCTTCTATGACCAGTGACTCAAATTCATTAAGGGTTTTGCTTTCAGTTACTTACTAATCATTTCTCTTCTGTTCTTTCTAATCCACAATGCACTTTTCTTGGTAGAGAAAACAGAAGCAAAATAAGAGTTAAGTAACTCTGCTTATAAAATCAGTTATCATTATTCATTCCACCCCATGTACCAGTTCTATCTCAACTTTTGATCTTCTTTTCCTTAATATAGTTAACCAGAGCATCAAAACTCATTTTCTTGGCCTTAGCTTTCCTTACTAGCTTCAGTTCCTTTTAAGATTTAAAACTTTACACACTCATTTAACAGTTTTGCACCATTTTTCTTTTTTATACTTAAAAATATATTTATTGATATTAGTTTTTATATCATAAAATTTTATATATATGTATTTATACATATATATATATTTCCATCCTTCTATTTCTTCCTCCCAGAGAACCATCCCATATAGTAAGAATATTTTTTAAAAGGAAAAGAAGAGAAAATTTAGTAAACCTGAAAAAAAACTGAAAATATATTCATTGTTACATACTGATGAACCTTCCATTTTTTCAAAGAAGTAAGGTGGAGGAATATACTTATTCCTTATAATTTTATGTTTTTTTGGTTTCATTGTGATTCTTTACAGTTAAAATACTTTAGTTTTTAACCTGGCTCTGATAAAAATTATAAATCTTTCCATACTATTCTATATACAGCATATTCATCTTTTCTTATGGACCAGCAATATTCCCTTACATGCACATACCAGCATTTGTTTGGTTATTTCCTCAATCCATGACATCTACTTTGTTTCTAATTCTTTGCTGCCCCCAAATTGCTGATAAAATATTTTAGTGTAGATTGTTACTTTTCTTCTTACCATTTCCCTTCTTGTGGTATAAGAGTAATAGATGATCTATGGGGCACTTTGTTTATATAATTCAAAAACTCTTTCCAAATTGTTTGTCCTTATTTCACAGCTTCATCAATAATGCATCAGTGGGCCTATCTTCCCACAAACTCTCCAACATTAACTGTTCTTATCTTTTGTCATATTTTCCAATTTTCTGGGTCAGAAGTAACCTCAAGTTGTTTTAATGTGTTTTTCTCTTATTATTAGTAATTTGGAACATTCCCCCTCCCCATATGATTGTTAATACTTTGCAATTCTTTTGAGGATTCTTTGTTTATATCCTTTGATTACTTATCTATTGAGGATTGATTTGTAATTTATACCTACTGGTTGTCTACTCTCTCTCTCTCTCTCTCAATAACAAACATATTTTTATTTAATGCAATTTCTCTTCATCTAACTACTTCCTTTATTGTGTTAGATACAATAATGTTTGTGTTCACTATTTTTTCAGTTTCTTGTCATCAAAGTTATCAGTAATATTTTGTATTTATCTCTATTCTTTATTTGGTTAAGAATATATTTCCTGCCCATGGCTGTTAGAGGTTTACAATTAACTTCTAATTTTTTTTAGGTATGATCTTTAGAATTCATGTTATGTCTGAATTTATTGTGGAATATTACATAACATGTTTAAACTTAATTTCTACCATACTTCTTTCCTGCTTTTCTAGAAGGTCTTATAAAATGGGGAATTCTTTTATAAGTAATTTGTTATCAAGATTTTTTAAACACTGGGTTATTGAGTTGCATTGCTGCTTCTATTTTGTTTTGTCTATTCCATTAGTTTATTTCTGTCTTTTTTATGTTTTTATTTTTTATTTTTGCAAGGCAATGGGGTTAAGTGGTATTTCTGTCTTTTAAATAATTTTTTTTTATTTATTTAAGGCAATGGGGTTAAGTGACTTGTCCAAGGTCACACAGCTAGGCAAGTATTAAGTATCTGAGGTCATATTGGAACTCAGGTCTTCCTGACTCCAGGGCCAGTGCTCTATCCACTGTGTCACCTAGCTTCCCCTACTTCTGTTTTGTTTTTAAGCAACCTGAAGTGGTTGAGATGACTGAGACTTTATAATATAGTTTGAAGTCTTAAAGTACTCTTCCCCTTCTATCTTTTCCATCTTGATATTCTAGGTCTTCCAAATGAATTATATTATCATTTTATCCAATAGAGTAAAGTATTACTTTGATAGTTTTATTTTTATAGCATGAAAATCATTCTATCTTTTGTAAGTATTATCATTTTTATTATACTTGCATATCTCAGCCTTAAGCACTGTACATGCCCTCAACTATTTAAGATGCTGTTTACTTAAGGAGCATAATTGAGCTTATGCATGAATTTTGTATGCTTTGGTACATTGATTACTAAGTGTTTTATACATTTTGTAGTTATTTTGAATGGAATTTCCCTTTGTATTATTGTTTTATACAGAAATGCTGTTGATTTTATGGATTTATTTCTTATAGCCTATTACCTTGATGAAGTTATTTATTATCTAAATTAATATTTTAGTTCATTCCTTAGGATTGTCTAAGCAAATCATTATTACCTCAACAAATAAGGATTTTTTACCTTTTCTGTTCTTTGCATCTTTATTTTCATCGTTCCTAATTGTAATTGTTAATTTCTAAAATGATATCAATTAATACTAGAGAGAGGGGATTTTTTAAACTATATTTATCAGGAAAGTTTCTAGTTTGTTATTAGATATGATTGCTTTTTAAAAGATAAATACATTTTATATTCAAAAAGATGTATCTATACCTATCATTTGTAGAGTTTGTAGCATAAACGAGTGCTGTACTCTAAGTACTTTTTTCTGAATCTATTGTTTAATCATGTGGTTTTCATTTTTAATGTGATTAATTATTGACTCTTCCTGATTTTTTCTGCACAGCCTCCATTACTTTCCCTTGCTTTTACTCTTTCTAGCTGAGTTATTAATTACAATCTAAAGATTTCTACTTAACACTTCATTGCAGCACAGAGATGATTAGATTCTGGGAGGTTATATCATTGAAGCACAAGTCCTGGCAAATTATTCTTTATTTATTTATTTATTTATTATATGTTATAAAAATTTTTCAAAATTTATCCACTTGCATATTTATAAGTTACACATTTTTCTACCATCCTCTTTCCCATTCCCCTCCTCTCAGCAGTGAAGTCTAGTAAAAATTGGACAAATAGATTTATTAGTTTAATATGTTTACATATTAGTCATTTTGTTTATGAGGAATTAGGATTAAGGAAAAAGAAAGAAAACCATGGAATAGGAAGGAAAAACATAAGAGAAGGTTTGGTTTTTTTTCTTAAAGTGAACAAAATATCCATTCAGATTCTGTGGTTTTGTCTTGGCAAATTCTAACATGCTAGAAAAACCTCTCATATGATCCCAACAGAAGGGCATTTTTGAGAATTCCCATTACCATTAGGTTGGGCACTTCATGATGACTTCTTTGTTTATATTAGCTCATGAAGTAAATAAAAATACAAAATGTCTCTCAGTCCTTTATAGATACCTTCTGTCTCTGCAGTGATGGTGGCAGAGTGATGAGTAAAGGAAGGCAAAGAGTGCAAAGACTCCTACAATTTTTCAAGAAATTTTAACTTAGCTGGTGATATTCTAAATGTGTTTAGTGTCCAAGGATTTGATATAACATCTTGAGCAACTGCATGATATCTTTTTTAGCATTCTTTCTCTCAGTGGCTAGAAGATAAAAGGAAAGATAATTCATCGTTACTCCTCAGAGAAGTAAATCAAGAAGCTGACTTCATTTTGCCTCACATTATTTTAGGGAAGACTTGATCATCTTGATTTATAGTAGTCATGGTCGTTGCAAACGGGTCATTGATAACATAACTGGCGGCTTTGTGTCAGCATCTTTTGATGGAGATGAGAAGGAAAAGAAATTTTATATAAACCTAGGTCAGACCCACAAAATAAAAACAATCTGTAAGTACCAAAGGTAGGACAGCAAAAATATGTTAGAAAACATATTTCAGGAAAGAATTAGGACTTGTGGTCTATTAAAAACCCAATCCCTCTTGTTCATTAATATTTTCTTTAAGAAAGCAGTTGGTAACAAACACAGAAACAAAAGAAAGTCAAATAATAGCACAGAAAAGTCAATTATTTCTATTTTAATGGTCCAGAAATACAAGATTATTGATGTGGGCTTAATTTCTGAAGTGGCTGCCTGAGCAAAGTACCACTTGATAGGGCAAACAACCAACTTGGTATAGCAAAGATCATAAAAATGTCAAATTTCCAGAAATAATAAAATGTATATGAATGGGACACAATTGGAGCAACTACTACTAAGCTACATAAATAAATTATTTAGCACATAAAATAGGAAATTACTAGGAGAACAGGAATTTACACAGTCATATTTTTGAGGAAGTTTAACAATTGTAAATTAAGCATCACTATGAGGAGAGCAAAAAAAAACCCCAAGAATTTGTTTTATCTAGCACATATTTAATCTCTTTGCCAAGTAGAAAGATATGGAAGTTGAGAACAACATGGGTTTAAAATATATTATATGTACTTCCCTCCCAAACTCATAGAAAGGGCATTGAATTTATTCACTTATTCCTAGGTTTGGTTTTTGGCTCTGGCTTAGTGACTTGGATCAAGTCATTGTGTGGACCTCAGTTTCCTTGTTTGTAAAATGGGGGTGGTGGTGGATCAAATCAGCTAATCTTCAGGATTCCTTCCAACTCTAAATTTACAATGCTATCAATTGGGTATAGAAGTATTTAAACATTGAATAGAAATACTTGGTGAAGTGTGTATCAGTAAAATTGGAAAGTGAACATTAAGGAAAAGTTTGTAGCATTATTCACCTAGCAGACTTTCATCAATATTGGTTGACAATGTGTGTGTGCAAAGATCACAGGATTATAGATTTAGAGGTGGAAGGGAGCATAG
This sequence comes from Macrotis lagotis, assembly GCF_037893015.1. Classification (NCBI taxonomy): domain Eukaryota; kingdom Metazoa; phylum Chordata; class Mammalia; order Peramelemorphia; family Peramelidae; genus Macrotis; species Macrotis lagotis. Next base: position 37,770,661 of record NC_133659.1, on the reverse strand, counting down.
AGGTCATCTAGCCCAACCATCTCATTTTATACATAAGGAAAATGAGACCCAAGGAAATTGAATGACTTGTCCAATGCTATTAAGTAGCAGGAGGGTATCCTCTCTTTCCCTTCAGAATGGCACAGAAGTTAGCTAATTCATTTTTATTGTAATGACTATCACTCTAAAATTTCTAAAATCACTTTCACATTTTTCTTTCTTCCTCCATCCTATCTTTCAAACATTGAGAAGAAAAATAGTTCACATTATACATATAAAATCCAGCAAAATATTCCCACATTTTCCATGTTGCAAAAAAGTAGGAAAAGTAAAAGAAAATATGCTTAAACATGTGCTCAGAGCTCATCAAGTCTTTCTCAGCAGGTAGATATCATTTTTAGCATGAGTTCTTTGGAATTATATATATCATTGTATTGATTGGAGTAGCTCAGTCTTTCACTGTTGATTGTCATTACAACATTGCTATCACTATGTATGATGTTCTCCTGGTTCTGCTCACTTAACCTTACATCAGTTCATTTAAGTCTTTCCAGATTTTTCTGAAACTATTTATTTTGTTATGTCTTACAGCACAATAATATTCCATCACTATCCTAAAACACAACATGTTCAGCCATTTTTCAAAACTGAAGAACATTCCCTCAGTTTCTAATTCTTTGCCATCACAAAAGGAACCACCACAAAATTTTCCTTTTCTTTTAGGATTATAGATTCAGTAGTGGCATTGTTGGGTCAAAGGGTATGAATAATTTTAAAGGCTTTATGCCTATCAATCTTTAATATCTGTCCTACCTAAGTAGCATGACGGATTTAGAATCAATAAGACCTTAGTTCAGATCCCGATTCTGATGCCTGCTAGCTAGGCGACTCTAATCTTATCACTGAAATGACCAAAGAATGTTTTCTAAGATGGATAAAATAATACCTAAAGAAAAGGGCAAACTCCTTGAAGGCAAAAACTGTCTCATTTTAGAACTGATATCCAAAGTGTTTACAGTAGTACCTAGAAAATAGTAAACACTTAATTAAGGTTTGTTTATTGATTAATCTATAGACCCTAACTCACAGGGATGTTTTGATGCACAAAGGAAATTAGATATATAAAATACTTTGCAAACTTCCTATCACCATATAGATACCCACTATTAGTAGCAATATGGTATAATGGAAAATGCACTGGTCTTGGATTCAGGGAAACCTGGGTTGAATACTTACCATGTCAGAAATGAGCAAGTCCCTTCAGCCAAATGAGTCTCTATTCCATCCTCCACAAAATAGGGCCCATTATAATATCTATATCATAAAGGTTTTATGAGAATCAAATGAGAAATGCATATAGAGAGCATTTTTGCCTCCCTATCCCCTTATAGGCCTATGAAAACATCAACTCATTATTATGATTGCTCTCTGCTTTTGAATCCATTCCATTTGGCAGCCCCCACCCCCATTTACCTGGTGGTATTCTTAGTATTCTTTCTTAGCCTGCATTCTGGACAATGTGAACAAAATTTCAGGTATTTTGGACAAGGGAGGGATCTGCTTAAGTCTTTAGGAGAAGCTAAAGAGACTGTTAACAAGCCAAGTCCATAAAAAACATCTGTTCCAGTCATGCTGGTGATTTTTTATTAGTCCTTCAAATCCGTAACAAAGATCTCTAGAGCAAGACAAATGTTCTTGTGGAGGGTAGTTTCCAATTTCTTAGCTAACCTGATTTTGTTGATTCATACATATGCATGATTCAGGGCTGGTTCTGAATATAAACACAAAAGCTTTGGGGGAACCATTCTTCCTTCTTTCCTTCTTCATATTTATTTTCCTTGAAACATCCTTGAAATTTCATTTGCTCAGTAACACCAAACAAATAATTGCATAGTAAAAGTGGAAATGAGGGACAGACAAGCTCAATAATTTGTAACATCAAACTTGCCTTTCCATGGTTGGCATCATCTGGGTGCGGAAGCGGCAAGCAAAAGAAATGAAACTATGGATCTTCAAGGCAGCAGCTAATATCAATGCCAAATGTATGAAGTGAAAATACCTAAGGATCTACATCCCAGTTCTGCTCTCTCTTTGCCAAATGCAATATGCAATAGCAATAATAGGAGTCATGCTTCTCATATTTTCCCTGATCTCTAAGGAAGAATACCTAGGCAATACTAATGTACCATACATCTTCTCCTATTTAAGAAAGCATTTGTGGTGGGTATTTGGGCCTGTTGTATACTTTGAAAAGTTTCTTTTTCAGAAAATAGGCTCAAAAAAGACTAGGAGGCCAATTGAGTTGAATGACTATCCAATATTGCTTTTGAAATGAATCCTTGCCACAAACCAAGAAACTGAAGAAGAATATTACTTCTTATGTTTTTACATTTGTATTTGCCATCCTGCTTTAGGGCATCGTTGCCTCTAACCTGGATATTTGTGATAATTTCCTAATTACTTTCTCTGTCTCTAATCTCTTGCTTTTTGAATGGGGCCTTCATGACTGCCAAAGTAAATTTTCCGAAGTAGAAGTCTGCCCCGATTTTTCTCTTATTCAAAAATTTTCAGTAGGTCCCAATGCCTAGTGATTTGACTGGAAGAGAGAGAGAAAGGCTAAGAACTTTGGGCAACTCTATCTCACTTAAATCCAATTCACACACAAGTCATGGCATCATCCCATGATGTCACTTTTCCTCTTGGAAAATAAAGGGTGAACAATAACAAGCACTGGGAATATAGCTATAATAAAAAAAAGAAAGACAACCTCTGCCCTTCAAGGAGGGAGATGAACCTTACTGACCTTCCGGTGCTCAATCTACGGTCCTTCCTAGACTTTTCTCCTTGGTAAGAGTACATTTTCTATTTTGTTCATTTTATCTCCATATTCTTGCTTTATTTTTTATTTTAGAAAGATTTTATTTATTTTGAATTTTACAATTTTCCTCCCAATCTTGCTTCCCTCTCCCCACATAGAAGGCAGTTTGTTAGTCTTTACATCATTTCCATAGTATTCATTGATCTCAGTTGAATGTGATGAGAGAAAAATCATATCCTTAAGGAAGAAAAATAAAGTATGTGATATAGCAGAATTACATAGTAAGATAATATTTTTTTTAAATTAAAGGTAATAGACTTTGGTCCTTGTTCAAACTCCACAATTCTTTCTCTGGATACAGATGGTATTCTCCATCACAGCTATCCCAAGATTGTACCTGATTGTTGCCCTGTTTATATGAGCAAGTCTATTAAAGTTGATCATCACCCCCATGTTGCTGTTAGGGTGTATGATGTTCTTCTGGTTCTGCTCATTTCTCTCAGCATCAGTTCATGCAAATCCTTACAGGTTTCCCTGAATTCCCGTTCTTCCTGGTTTCTAATAGAACAATAGTGTTCCATCACATACATATACCACAGTTTGAGCTTCCAGTGCTCAATCTATGGTCCTTCCTAGACTTCTCTCCTTTGTAAGAGTATACTTTCTTTTCATTTTTCTCCATAGAAATATATTTAAGTTCAATGTATAGGGCATCCAATTTGTTTTGGTTGGTCCCAGGAGGAAGAATCAGAAGTAATGGAGAGAATATAAAGAAGTCAATTTAGGTTTGATATCAGAAAAAGGATATTGGGTTTAATAATTAAGCTTTTCCAAAGTAGAAAAGGTTGCTTTGAAAGGTGAAGGGTCCCTCCTTCAATGAGATTTTCTCATATAGGGTAGAAGACCATTTAATAGGATCATATTATTATATGGGTCACCTTTGGTAATGATTTTATAGAGATGGCCATTGAGAATACTTCCAACTCTCAAATTCGGTGATTCTGTTACTTAAGAGTAATCTTTCCCTCCTCAAATTTCTTGAAATGTGTCCTCTGCATTTCTTATTACAATTTGTATTAGACCTTACTTAGTTGTATGTCTATTTAAATTAATTAACCAAAAAGAAAGGTGAATTGAATACCTCATATGTGTAAGGACAGGTAGTCCTCTCAAGGAATTTTGTGAAGGAGGTGAACAATAAGTCCACAAATAATTATGATCTGAATGGATGAGATAAAAATGTAGGCACAGGTACTGATATAGTGCTACAAGACATAAGGAGTCTGACCTTTAGGAGCATCAGTAAAAGCTGAGATGGACTTTGGAGGAAAAGAGAATGGAGACAAGTAGACAGAAGGGAAAGCATTCAATATTTGGAAAAGTCAAAAGATAAGAGAGGTCATGATGAAAACAAAGGACTTAACACCATCCATTATATGGAATGAACAAGGGGTAAATAAAGTACAATAAAACTTAGAATCAGAAATGCAAACTTTATATGATAGGACATGGAGGAGGCCATTGGAAATTTATGAGTAGAGGAATGAGGAAATTAAACCAATAGATTAAAAATATTATCAGTTCAGCAGTGTAAAGTATTAGATAGCTTGATTAGGCTGAAAACCCCAGTCAGGTATCCATTATGATAAACTAGACTGAAAAACTGAAGTCTTGAATTTGAAAGATTGTAGAAAGCGTTAAAGAGGGGACAGATATGGCAAAGGGAAAATCAATATGATTAGGCAATCTATTTCACCATGAAATTGCAAATTTCTTGAGGTCAAGGACTATGCCATTTTAAAATTTTGTATCCCTTACTAAATTTTTGGGAGGCCATGTGGCAAAGCAGGTAAAGATTTGGACTGGGAACCAGTAACACCTGTTTTTAAGTCTTGCTTTTGACACATAGTGGAAAATCCTTTAATCTTTCAATGTTATAGTTTCTGGCTGTAAATAGTAGAGAAAGTGCTGATCTGAAATGATGGAGCGAATTTTTCTCTTCAGGGATTTTCCTAGGTTAAGGAAATCACAAATGCAGACCCTAAGTCTATACTTGCTTACTTAATGAATGAATGAAGTCCAAAATAAATGTTTATGGAGTTGATTTGGATTTGTCGCATCATTCCCTATTTATAGGAGGTGAAATTGCTCATAAGCTCAGTTTTTCAGCTGCAGCATCTTCTCCAAACTCAGATTAATTTACATGACTCTCATTTTTTTTTGTATAACCATCAGAGGCATCTGACCAATGAGAGCTGCTTATACAATGCACATAAGATGAAATGTTTCTGAAATTGGCTTTTATCATTAACATGGACAATTTTGCTGAGGAATGGTAAGAAAAAGAATGTCTACCCAGACAGCTGTGGGCCAGCCTTGTACCCTGGAATCTCCAGTCTTCTCAGCAGTAACAGTGACTATGTTCATTTAAGGTCTCAAGAGCATGTAGGAATTGATAGTATTGTGGTCATCTCATTTGAAATTCTTCGTGATCCCATTTGGGGTTTTCTTGGCAAAGATATTGGAATGGGTTGCTATTTCCTTCTCCAGTTCATTTTACAGTTGAAAAAATTAGGCAAATAGTTGTCAGTGACTTGCCCAAGGTCACACAGCCAGTAAGTATCTGAGGTCAAATTTGAACTCAGATCTTCCTGACTTTAGGTTCAGCACACTATCCTCCACCGAACTGCTTTTAGTTATCATCTATGTGCAGATGATATTTAACTCTACTCTTTCTTCTGATCTCCAGTGCTGTATTATACATTGTCTTTAGGACATCTTAAACTGGATGCCACCATATCATCCCCACCATCACCATCATCCCCACTATCACCATCATCACCACCATCACTGTCATCACTACCAACACTATTGTCATTATCAGCAATAGCAGTAGCAGAATTATTTTTATCTATCTACCCACTTATCTGTTTGTCTATCACTTCATTGTGTATGTGTTTATTCATTCATTAATTGATCTACCTATCTATTATCTATATATATTGCCACTTTAAGATTTGCAAAGGGCTTCACAAACATCAATTATTTCCAACCTTGTATGAATAGAAAGGCTAAGGGATTATATTCTAGGTAAGTAGAAGGATTTGAAAACTGGGCAGGATTGTGCATGACATATTTGGGGAACAGGTAGTAAACCAATTCAGAAGATAGTACTAGAGAAAGGTAATGCATTTTCTCAACTTAGTTTTCTCAACTGTAAATAGAGATAATTACCTCCCAGTATTATTGTAATGATCAATTGAGATAAAATCTCTAAACCACTTTAATACAGTACCTTGAACACAGTAGGTCTTAATAAATACTTCCTCCCTCCCTCTTTCCTCCATCTTCCCTCCCTCCCTCCCTCCCTCCCTCCTTCCCTCCTTCCTTCCCTCCTTCCTTCCTTCCTTCCTTCCTTCCTTCCTTCCTTCCTTCCTTCCTTCCTTCCTTCCTTCCTTCCTTCCTTCCTTCCTTCCTTCCTTCCTTCCTTCCTTCCTTCCCTTCCTTCCCTTTCTTCCCTTTCTTCCTTGTTTTGCCAATGAAATTACAGGTACATTCCCCACTGGGTATTTTACAGAGAATTCACGGAGAAGTAACTTGACCATGGTCTCAGAGTCAGTAAATTCCAGCAATAAGATATGAAACGACCTCTTACAATTCCAGTCCCAACACCCTAGGTTTTCTGTCATGTTAACTTAGAGGTAGAGGCAGAGGCCTGTGCATTCTGTAGGAGAGCTGTCACTAGAAAGACTTTTGAATGGTGAGAGCTTCTGCAGGATGACAACCTCCTTGCTTCTTGGAATGAATTACTAAAACAATAGTTTCCCTTATGGGGGATCATTTAAATGTAGTTATTACCTGTAAGTTGATTCATCTGATTATTTTTATGATTCAAAAGAAGTAGCCCTTCAAGCTATATTTCTCTTGACCAGAAGCCTGGGGAAGAAGTGGTAGGTGCTCTTTGCTTTGACTGCCTGCCGTGTTCCTTGGGAATTCCATCTTGGATTGTTCTTCAGTGTGACTGTGAGGGCTGTGAGCCTTCATTTTCTGCAGTTTGGCAGGGGATGTGTGTAGTGGCAGCAGGACGTCATCCTTACCCTGCCAACCTGATTTCACAGGGTTTTGAAAAACCAGTCCCCTTGGGGCTGCTGACAGCCATCTTGACATTTTGGATAGCAAATATTTGTATTGTAACCTTTACACGAAAGGACTCAGAGCCAGACACAGAAAACATACACATAAACACATACACACACACACACACACACACACACACACACACACACACACACACAGAACACACAAACACATTCACATATCCCTGGATCTTGCATATCTGAATCTGAGCTCTGCTCCAGTCCCATTTCCTCATCTTCAACAAAGAAGTTGAATTAGGTCAGTTCGGAGATTTCTTCTGTTTTTTTACTAGGATGTTGGTAATTGGTGAGCTTATAATCAATATGACTTGGATTCAAATCTTGCCTCTAATACATACTAGCTAAGTGAGCCCAGGCGGTCATTCTTTCTGTCTGAGATTTTTGTCTCCTTAATTGGAAATTGGGTATCATAATATCTGTAGGTTGTTGTTAGATTTAAATGAGATAAGATATATAGGCTATCTTGATACATATTGAGATTTATTTTGCATATTATAGGTACTTAATTTACATTTGAATAGAGCATTGGTCTTGGAGTCAGGAGAACAAAAGTTTCAATCTGGCCTCTGACACTGGACTCTTACTAGCTGTCTGACCTTGGGAAAGTCACTTTACTCTTATTTTCTCAAATCCAGGGTCATCTCAAATCATCCTGTTCATACCTGACCGTTGGACCAAGATGGTTTTGGAGGAGAAAGTGAGGTTGATGACTTGGCATAGCACCCCTTCACTCAAGTCCAATTCATGTGCTTGTCATGGCATCACCTCCCTCACACTATGGTCATCTTCAGGAACAAAAGACAGACATCCTCCTCATCATTGGCGTATATGGGATATTCAAGGAGGACTAGCATCTCTACTAGGGGAGTTGGTTGAGCCTTTATAGGGTTGTTCATCTACTTTTGGTGTCTATCTGGCATTCAATTCTCACCTGTGACTTTAAGAAACTATAGCATGAGCAATGGCCACACCCTAATAAACCTTCTTGGCAAGCAGGTTAAAACAAGTTGAAGGTAAACATTGGGCTTGAAACCAGTCAATGGATTAGGGAGGATATCTACACCAAGCATGATAAGATTTTCCTCAGCAGAATGGATAAATGAGAACAATATATATTTCAATGACCATAGGGGTGACTGAAGTGGGTGCTGTGGAATGCTTAGAGCTTAGTCAGATATAGAAGACGTCAAGGTCATCCATTGCATCCCAGGTCATCAGCAGCCATCTTGACTTTTGTCTTGGACTTCAATCAATCTGGATGAGAGAATGAGGTTGAGGTCTTTATGCAACTCTGCCTCACTTAAATCAAATTCACACACAAGTCAAAACATGAGTAAATGAGCCTTTTAGCTGGGAGTGAGATTAAGTCTCACAAAAAGACCTCAATGTCATTCAAGAAGACATCCCCCAAAATCTCTAGGGATAGAAGATGGAAAGTAGGATCATGCTGAAGAGTCATCTTCCTCTTACATAACGGTGAGAGTTTCTCTTTCTCCTCCTTAGATAGAATCCTGAAGAAAGTTTAGTTCTATAAATGTTCTCAAAAGACAAACAGAGTTGAGCCATAATTCTCTCTATTAAATAAGAGATCCTTGGCCGAAAACCTGGGTTGTCATCTATATCCATATGTATCCACAAATATGTCATCTATTATTGTTATTGACTACATGTTATCTTTGTCAAGACATTTGGCTTCTTTTTTAAGATTTTAGCAAGGCAATCGGGTTAAGTGACTTGCCCAAGGTCACGCAGCTAAGTATTAAGTATCTGAGGCCATATTTGAACTCAGGTCCTCCTCACTCCAGGGTTGGTGCTCTGGCACTTAACTTCTTTCTCTTCTTTCTTCCCATGTAAAACAGAGATTGTTTTCTATCTAAGCTGGGCTTTTTTGATCCTTACAAGTAATATTTCATCTTTTATCTCTTTGTTTTTTGCATAGGTTGCCTTCCACCCTTATCCCATATCTGAAATTCACTCTTTACTCATCTCACCTCACTTCATTCAAGGTTCATGGACTACACTTTTTGACTGTTTAGTCAGAGGAGCTGATGACTCAATTATCTTTTAACAAAAGGAGATATTATCTGGGAGCCTTTTGTCTGCTATTTTCCAGGTAGGGAGATATGACACAAGTGAGAAATGAGAAAATATGTGACAAATTCTACCTCACTATCATGAAGCCAGGCTACCATCATTATCTTTGTCACTGTTGTGTTTATTCTTTTCTGCAAATTTTACCTTGACAAAAACATATTTAATTTTTAAAGCGACCAGAGAAATTGATGACAACAGGGATAGTTACAGGTGCTATTGTCTGTGGAAATGATGGAGCATGGAGTTCAAAGGATGTTTCAGATTAAAGTGGAGTGATAGTGCAGTCAAGGAGAAATGTAAAATTTACTTAGAAGAGTCCATAGTGAAGAACAGTTACTTAACAGATGATTATTTAACTGGCTGATAACAAATAGCAAATTCAAACTCTAATTTGACATTCAATGCTTTCTCTTGAGCCACACTCCTTTGAAGTGATCATCTCTTTGGGTCTTCATACACGCTTTTGTTATTATTCCTATGTAAAGCTCCTTCTACCCTTCTATGAATACACTCAAATTCCAAATGTCCAATAAGATTTAGCATCAGCTGAGTGAGAAGAGCAGAACCAGAAGAAACACTGTACACCCTAACAGCAACATGGGGGTGATGATCAACCTTGATGAACTCGCTCATCTCATCAATGTAACAATCAGGGACAATTTGGGGCTGTCTGCGATGAAGAATACCCTCTGTATCCAGAGAAAGAACTGTGGAGTTTGAACAAAGACCAAGGACTATTACCTTTAATTTAGAAAAAAAAAACTGATATCTTATTGTCTGATCTTGCTATCTCTTATACTTTATGTTTCTTCCTTAAGGATATGATTTCTCTCTCATCACATTCAATCTGGATCAGTGTATACCATGGAAACAATGTAAAGACTGGCAAATTGCCTTCTGTGGGGGTGTGGGGTGTGGGGAGGGAAGTAAGATTAGGGGGAAAATTTTAAAACTTGAAATAAATAAAATCTTTAAGAGGAAAAAAAGATTTAGCATCAATCTGAGTGCCTTTACAAATCATAATACATCTTGAAATAATCTTTTCCTCTTCTGTGACAGTATAGTACTTATTGTCTTTATTTATTGATAGGTAGTATGATGATTAGAATAGAGGGCTAAACTTGTGGTCTACGATCTGAGTTCAAATCTCACTTCTGTTCTTCTTCACTGGATACAATGAAATAAGGACAAATAGGAGGCAATAAAGTTTCAGTATTGCACCCTAGTGACATATATTCTAGAGACAAAAATGAGCTAAATGTATAGAGGACTGACCTTTGAACCAGAACATTTGTATTTAAGACCAGTCTCCAGTATACTAGCTATGTAGTCCTGGGCAAGTCGCTTAGCTTCTCAGTTTATTCCCTAGGTTAATTCCCTAAGACTATGATCAGTAAAGATCCTGACCTCCATTGGTAGAGGAAGTTTTTACCAATCACTTTTTATTCCAATAAAGTCACAGGTTAATACCCTCTCCTACTATGACTCAGGCACTGGGCTATAAATACAAAAGTGAGACCATCTTTTTTCCTCAAGGAGAGTACATTGTACTGGTCACAGATAATTAAAGATTTTTTTGACCCATGATTTCTCTGATAGAGTGAACTTCCAATCAGGAAATTTCCTCTCTCACGCAGGTCAGAGAATTTGCCTTAGAGCCTTAGAGACTGGGGTCACTGAGAAATGATCTTTCCAGGGAGCCTGTATATGTGTGATAACTTAAACCTTTACTGGCTCTGAACACAACTTTAAATTCACTATATTATCCTGCCTCTGTAAAATGGCTGTATACCAAATAAATTCTTGGTGATTTATTGAGGGGAGGAGGTATGTATAGTTTAGAGAATTAAGGAGGTCTTCTTGAAGATGAACTTTGAAAGGATCCAAGAGTTATGAGAAAATGATGCAAAATGAGGTGTGTATGTGTGTGTGTGTGTGTGTGTGTATGTGTGTGTGTCTGTGGTATGATATTCCAGGTAGAATACCTCTGTGGTATGCCTCTGGCAAACACCTGTGATATTCCTGGATCATTCACCCCAATGTTGCCAGTCAAGATTCGAAGAGAAGGACCACAATGATGCAATTATAGGTAAGCTCTTCCAGGGTTCTAAGGATCAGATAGATTCCTGTTAGCCATTAGAGCCCTTGAACCTCCTCCAGTATTCTATTTTCACAAACATCGTCACTGGCTCTAATGACCCATAAGATCTTATATATAGAACCCTTATTTAGCAATAACACAAGAACCCATGAAAATCGATGTAGAAAGAACAAATGCATTAAAGGCCAAATATGAATGCACTGTCCCATCAATGCATTTAATATCTGTCTGGAAGGAACACCATGCCACCTGAAATCTGGCAGAGAAACCCATGAGTAATGAAAATCCATGTTCTTAAGGCAGCTTACAACTATGGAATTGTAAACTCAGGCGTTATCTTTCTGTCTGAAGGGCTGTTTATAAAAATTCTATGAAGAATATAGCTTCGGTGTTCAACAAATCCTTCAACTGGAAAACTGAATGGATTGATGCTCTATTTGAACAAATATCGCTCAGTATTATGTCTCAACTCAACTAGCTGAACTGACGAGTGACTTTGCTGATGATCCTCTGCTTCCAAGACGTTACCCTACGCAATTTGAGGTCCTCTTAAACAGCAACTATAGTATCTATCCCTTCTGCTGAAGCAGTGATATGCTTTATTAAGATAAGACATTGATCTTTATCCTAAAGTTGATAAAATATCCCCAACACTGCTCCTTTGCAGAATTTATCTCTGCCTCCTCCATGTCTAATCAACAGGTAACATAAGAGATGCATCTTTTCTTTCTTTTCTTTTCTTGTCTTCATCATAAAAGAGTAAAGCAAATCCTTCTTTTTTTTTAAATTTAAGGCAATGGGGTTAAGTGACCTGCTCAAGGTCACACAGCTAGTCAATTATTAAGTGTCTGAGGCTGAATTTGAACTCAGGTTCTCCTGATTCCAGGGCCAGTGCTCTATCCACTGCATCACCTAACTGCTCAAAGTATTTCACTTATTCTTCAGCAGTAATTTATGATAGAGAGCAGAGTATAATCTTACTTTTTTATCCCTTTAAACTTTTTTTCCTAATTGATATTTTATTTTTCCAATTACGTGTTATGAAACTATTTCAACATTCATCCACATGCATATGTATATTTATAGGTTTAATAATTTCCTTCCACTCTCCCTTCCCACCCCGCACTCCACAATCCGGTGGACACTGTAATTACACATTTGTATTTAACATATTTACAGATTAGTAATTTTCTGTGTTGGGAATTAGGAATAAGGGGGGGAAAAAGAAAGACAACTTTGAGATAGGAAAGAAAAACAAAGGAAATTTTTAAAAAAGTGAATGCAGTGTTCATTTGGATTCTGTAGGTTTTTCTTTGTTTTGTTTTTCTTCCTCTAAATGTGGATAGTTTTGTCCATGTCAGGTCTCCCAGGTTTGTCCTAAACTCTCTGAACTGCTGAAAGCTGCATCCATCAAGGCTAATCAGTTCACAATTTTGTTGTTAATGAGTACAGTGTTCTCATGGTTCTTTTCCCTTTTCTCAACTTCAGTTTCTTCCCATGCTTCTCTGGAGTCGGACCGTTCATGGTTTCTTAGAGAACAATAAGATTCCATAATATTCATGTATCACAACTGCTTCAGTCATTCCCCAAGTGATAGGCATCCCCTCAATTTCCTATTCTTTGTCATGACAAAAAAAGAGTTACTTGGAACATGTGAAACTTTTCCCATTTTTTAATGATTTCTTCTGGATATAGTTCTGGTATTGGTAATTCTGGGTCAAAGATTATGATCAGTTTTATTGCTCTTAGATCATAGTTCATTTGCTCTCTAGAATGGTTGGATCAGTTCACAACTCCCCAAACAAGATCACACTATATTCTGTGTAATCTTTAAGTCTCTGGTAGGATTAAAGAGTCCTCTAGGCTCTTGGCAAATCAGCCCAGCAATAAGGGATAAGAAAAAGAGACAGAAAGAGAGGCAGTCAGAGGGATAGACAGAGAAACAGAGATAGAAGTAGAGAAACATACATACACAGGAGAGGAAGGGGGAGGGAGGGAGGGAGGGAGAGAGAGAGAGAGAGAGAGAGAGAGAGAAGAGAGAAGAGAGAAGAAAAAAGAAAATGATTGTCTCTAGTACAATTCTGAAATTTGACCCTTATACTTCTGAATTCTAACTTAGTTCTTGATGTCTCAAAACTCTAACAATGCCAGGAACTGCTTCTCTTAGAGCTCTGAGTAGACCTTTGCTTTAGAAAAATGAACTTTCAAGGCAGATTTAACAGAGTAACTGTTTTTTCACATATAGATATTTGTCTTAAATCTAGTAGTTGCTCTATTAATAAATGACATTGTTATACAAGCATGAAGAACAGTATATACAAAGTCTACAAAAGCAGTCAAGTCAGAAGCTGGAATATCATGTAAGAGGAACAAGTGGGCTGATTTGACTAAAGTATAGATTGTGTTTGGATGTGTGTGAAATGTGGATAATGTATTATCAGCTTAGAAAAAAAAATAGGTTTGAGTTGAACCATGACAGATTTTCAATGTCAAATGGAAGAGTCTTGTCTTTTATTTTTATGTCATGGGGAACCGCTAACATTTATTGAAAAGAGGAATGATACAGTCAGACCTGTACTTTATAAATATCAGTTTTAGCAGCACAGTGTCTATCATTCTCAATAAATATCTATTGGCTAGATTTGATTTTGATATGAAGCAAGTAGGAACATTTCTAATTATGGACCTTTTTTGGTACACAGACTTATGGGAATCACTTTTTTAACCTCTCCCAGGTAGTTTATGGAAGTATTGATTTTTAGAGTTGGAAAGGACCCTGAAGGTCATCTAATCCTAACATCTTTTTTTATAGATGAGGAGAATGAAGCCCACTTGCCCAGATTCACACATTTAGTAAATTGTTGAGCTGGGATTTGAATTAAAGATCTGCCTCCAAACCCGGGGTTCTTCGCACTAAACTGTGGGAAGACCAAAAGTGGATAACTACTGAGGTCAGCCTTTGGGAGCCTTTTTCCCCTCGGTGATGCTCTGAGAACTTTTTGAATAAAGCCTTGCCTAGATAACAAATCAGGTTTCTAAGAAGCTAATTCATATGTCGATTTAAACTTTAAATCCAGGAGAAAGACTAAACACAAAACACACAACAAACCAACACACGGGCAAACCACGTCTGAACCTTAGCCTCAGAGCTTTGGAAAATAAATATTTTTGCCACGTGGCAAGAGTTGTGTGGTAAATATATCCTCCTGCTCTGATCTTACATCCTGTCACATTAATGTTTCAGAGCCCTCAATATAAATATTAAAACTAATAGCTTCACTCTTTGGCGATTACTCCTCCAGTCCCTGAAATCATCATAAAACATTCAAAACCTTTTAGAACATTTACACACTTGAATCTGGCAGTGGGGAAAGGGGACTCCCACAATCCAGCCCAGGAGCTTAAATCCAAGCAAAGAGCTGTTTGTGTGATATGCTTTGGTTATTCATCATTTCAGATAAAGTTTCTATTTTGATGGAGGGGGGAAAGAAATCAAAGTAGAGCCATCAAGGGAGAAGACTAAAGTATTGCTTTTCTATACTGAGGACTTGTGGGAAAAAAAGAAAGATTGAAAAAAAGAACAGTCCATGAGAATCTCAGTCCAAGGTCAATCAATGCTAGGACTGTGGGTACGTAAACAGCTAATGGATTGTAAAGACACATACCAGTGTTATGAATTTTTAAAGACCAACTCTTCAGCCCAGACCCCTATAAATCAATGATGACTTATTGAATGGATCAATTATGCAAACTTTAAAACATTTAATGACAGGTAATGAACAAGTCTCTAGAGAAGACCAGTCAACAGTATTTCTGCAGATGTAGTTACGTCTACTTAAGTGGTAAGTGTCCTGCAAGTCATTGCTCAGAAGGGACCCTGAACTGAATCTGACAGTCTGTTAAAAGGAAAGATTGGCATCACCTTATCCTTAATAAATAACTCAAATAGCCAAGAAAATGGGTTGTATGCTTAATGCAATTAAAGGCTCATGTGTTTTTTAATTATTATTAGGAAGCTTCAAAAATAGAGTTTTGTAGTTTATCTGGCAATGTTGTTGTAAGATAAGGGGAAGAAGCTTCTACAACAGTTTTGCAGTTTATTCTTCTATGTAATAGTAAGAGAAGGGGAAGAAAAGATTTTTGGAAGGAAAATAAAAAAGAGAACAAATGCCACATTACTAACTTAAATGGTTATTGTAATTCCTGGTTACAGAGAAGTATATGGTAATGGAAAAAAAATTCAGATTGGATATGGAGCCATAGGAACAACATCCCTGAGTCATATTAACTTAGAAGTTAGGATGAATGTAGAGCGAATAGTCACCTGAAATTCTTCCATTATCACTAATAACCTGAATGAGCCCTGATTGCTTATTAAGATAGTGATTTAATGAATGAGAATAGATTTCTGTGTGTGGATTTTCAAACTTAGCCATTCTTTAGCACTTGAACAGTTGTCTTACTTATGAACAACTTCAATTAAATCTGTGGCTTAGGAGAAAGTTAGAAATTAAGCAGCCTGCTCAATAGGAAGACATGTTCCCTAAGCTTCTGATGGTCATATTTCTGTGTTAATTTAGATAAGTAAGTATTTTCTCAAAGGAGCCAAGTGCTTGGGATTGAATCAGCAATGAAAGGAAGTCCTGATATATATTTTGCATTAGGACCAGATTTTAGTTCTCAGCCAGGGACAAGTCAAATGAAAAAATGAAAGACAAATGTGGCTTGTAGAGTCAGAGTTCAGTGTGTCTGAACTATAAGAAAGCTTTAGGTTGGATAAAGCAGATCCGTGAGAATGAGAATTGCTTTGTTCTGAAAGCACGGAGCAATGAATGTTGGATTTGGAATCAATGGGTTTGGGTTGGAACCCTGGAAAAGTCACAGAAGCTCTCCTGGACTCAGCTGTCTCTACTGTAAAATGAGAGAGTTGGTCTAGATGACCTCTTTGGTTATTTCCAGCCCTTAATCGATGATTGTATGGGGGGAGTGGAAGGGGGACCAACAAATAATTCAAATAGATGAAATTATAGCTCCAGATTAAAAGAGAAAATCAGGACATTTAAACAGTAGGAACTAAACCTAAATAAACCAATCAAGTTGGCTTTACTAGAGATGTAAAACACGATAATTGAGATCTCTGAATAATTTAGAGATTTCAAACAACCATTCCAAAGGATCAAGGTTAACACACGCTGTCCATTACCTTCCTGAGAGAGGATGAACTAGAAATGGAGACTGACTTGTATGTTTTTGGAACTTGTCCAACATAGAAATTTGTTTTCTTGACTATAAATACTTGTTATTTTTCTTTTATTATTGTTTGCTGCGGAAGGGCAGGGGCAGTGAGAACAAATGAATGTTTGTTGGTTAGAAAAATAGGAAAATTATTCTTTTTTTATCTTTTGCAAGGCAATGACTTGCCCCCAATCATGTGACTGAGACTGTATTTGAACTCAGGTCCTCCTCCAGGGAGGGTGCTCTATGCACCGAGCCACCTAATTACCCCAATACAATTAAATTTTAAGAAATAGCTAATGATTTCCAGATTTTCTATCTTGGACTTATTTCTCTCCTTTTCACTTTCCCTCACACTCTCATATCTAGTCATTTCCCACATTTCCTATTCTTAAAGCCACCATTCCAGTTCAATTCAAGTCCAATTACATTTATTAAATGTCTTTTATGTGACAGTTGCTATGTTAGATAATAACTGAAATTAGAAAGAAAGACAAGAACATCCCCTGCTCTCGAGGAGTTCACAGTTTAATGGGGTGCAGAGGGTAGGGTGAGTGGGGGAAGACAGCAGAAGATACATACAGGGTAAATTAGTGATAGTTACCAGTGTGATTCAACAGTGTTGTATCACAGCGGTGATAGTTAATAACAGTTTTTTTTCCATTTTTCAGTCAAGTCCAGCTGTTCATGATTCTTGGACATAGTACTCCAGGCCCTTCTATTCTCCATTACCTCCAAAAGTCTCGACTAGTTCGTTTTCATTTTTAACATGACGCTATCTATGAAACTTATCCTCTTATGTACTTTTTTTCCTGTTCTCTTTATTCTTTTCCAACATCAGGGTCTTTTCTAATGAGACCTGTTTCCTCATTATGTGACCCAAGTATTTGTCTTTCCAAAGAATAGTCTGGATTCATTTAAGTATTGACTGATTTGATCTTCCTACTGACCAATGTATTCTCAAAAGTCTTTTCCAGTACTAAAATTTGAAAATGTCAATTCTGGGGTGCTCAGATTCCAACTGTACTATAAGGTACAGTTCTCACTGCCACACATTACTATTGGAAAAACTATAGCTTTGACTATGAACCTTTCTCGGGAGACGACTTCTCTGCTTCTTAGTATGCTATCCAGAAAATAGCTTTCTTTCTTTTTTATGGCTTCAGGTGCCTTCTTCAGTGATCTTTGATTTTAAGAATATAAATTTTGACACTACTTCCATTTCTTCTCCCTCTATTTACTAGAAAGTGATGGAACCAGTAACCAGGATTTTAGCTTTTTTTGTGTTAAGCTTCAAGTCAGAATTTGAACTCTCCTCTTTTTTTCCTCATCTTCTTATTTCTTCTTCATTTTCTGCAGCAGAGTAGTATCATCTGCCTATGTGTGATTGTTGATATTTCTCCTGGCATCTCTAATTCCAGCTTTTGATTCATCCAGGCTGGCATTTCACACAATGTACTCTGCGTACAAGTTAAATAAATGTGAGGAAAATATACAGCTTTGTCATAATCCTTTCCCAGCCTTAAATCAATAAGCTGTCCATGTTTGGTTCTAACCATTGCTTTTCAATCTGCATACAGGTTCTTTAGGAGTCAAGTAAGATGATCTGATAATCTCATCTCTTTGAGGATGACTACATTTTGTTATGATACACAAAATCAAAGACTCTAGTATAACCAGTGAAGTAGTAGATGCTTTTCTAGAACTTCTTTGCTTTCTTCATAAATCAGTGAATGTTGGTATTTTAGACTCTGCTGCCTCTTTGAAAACCATCCTTTTCACTTCTGGTCATTCTTCGGTCAGTTATTGCTGATGCCTAGCTTGCGGAATCTTAGGCATAACCTTGCTTATCACCCACCACAACTCAGGTGTATGTCTGAACATTGATTGAGAGCTGGGTTGAAAAGAGGCCAGCAACACTTAAGTTGAGAAAGCCATCTCCTAATTTTATTGTTGAATATCCAGACTTTTATAACAAAACATCTCAGACATGGCAAGTCAGATGAAACTCAGCTGCATAGCTTCCCTGGTTAAATTTATGATATTTATCCTTCAAAGTCTGTGGACTTACTTATTAGAAAGTTTCCCACACACCTCTAGCTCCACAGATGTTTAGGTCAGGGTTCATTGGTGAGCCAACCAATCCATTAATGAGCAAGAATACATGCTTATCCTGATGGCCTTTGTCATCAGAAAACACCTGTGTTCCCCTGGAAGGGTGGGGCTGGTATTTGAGATGAGCACAATTATTCAGTAATTTGAACATTGTCAGCTAATTGCCCTTTTTAAAGATTGGTTTGTAAACTGAAATTTTCAAACCCAGTGGCCACTGTTGAGTTTTTCCAATTTTGCTGGCATATTGAGTGAAGCACTTCAACAGCATCATTGTATTTTCCATAGCTCAACTAAGATTCTGTTGCCTCCACTCATCTTATTATATGCTTTCTAAGGTTCTAGACTTCATTCTCCAGGATGCCTGACTCTAGATTAGTAACTACACCAATGTAGTTATTGGTGATATTAATACCTTTTTTGCATTAAGATAGTTTGAATATTCTCCCCTCTTCTACTTTTGTTAAATCCCTTCCGGTTCACTACCTTGTCATGATGAAAGGGCTTATGTAGCTCAATGATGCTAATGATGCTAATGTCATGATAAAGGGGGCTTATGTAGCTCAATGATGCTAATGATGCTACAATAAGCTTGGTGATGCAGGGTCAACCAAAATAGACAGATCCTAATGAATAGTTCTGATAAAAGGTGATCTCCTGGAGAAAGAAATGGCAAACTACTTCATTATATTTGTCAAGAAAACTCATGGACTGTACCGGAATGATAAAAGGGATGACGCTAGAAGATGATCCCCTCAGACTGAAAGTTCAACATGCTACTGGGAAAGAGTAGAGGACAACTACAAATAGCTGCAGATAGGATGAATCAGCTGCGTCAAAGTCGATTCTTCAGATATGTCTGATGATGAAAATCTCTTGCTGTAAAGATCAATACTACACAGGAACCAGAAACATAAGATCTCTGAACCAAGGTAAGTTGGATGTGGTCAGACAGGAGATGGAAAGATTAAACATTGACATCTTTTGTGTCATTGAAGTTAAACAGATGAGAATGAGTGAATTTAATTCTACTATCATATATTACTATGGGTAAACAGTAACCCTTATAATCAATAAAAGGGTGAGAAAAGCAGTATATAATCTCAAATACTAGTCTATGCTGCAGCCACTGATGATGAAGAGGTCAAAATTGATCAGTTCTATGAAGACTTAAGGTATTTTCTAGAAATAACACCAAAGAAGGATGTCATAGTCATCAAAAAAAGGATTGAAATGCTAAAGTAGGAAATCAAAAGATAATTGGAATAATAGACAGGTTTGACCTTTGAGTATAAAATGAAGCAGAGCAGAGACTAAAAATGTTTGGTTGAGATAATTTTTGTTGCTTTTTGAACAACCCAAAGGCAACTCTATAATGGACATCTTCAGAAGGTCAACATAAAAAACAGACCAATTAAAGCCTTTGCCAAGGTGGAGAAGTTCTGTGTAGTCAATTAAAACAAGACTTGGAGCTGACTGTGGCCCAGAACATGAGTTTCTTATTGCAAAATTCAGACTTAAATGGAAGAAAGTAGGGAAAAATATTAGACCATATAGTATGTCCTAAATTATGCCCATCATGCATATGAAGTTATGAAGACATTTAAGGAATTAACTCTAGTAGGTAGAATGCCTAACAAACTATGGGCAGAGGTTCACAATAATGTACAAGAGACAGAAATCAAAAACATCTCAAAGAAAAAGAAGAGTAAAAAAGCAAAATAGCTATCTGATAATGATAACGTTTTCCCTTCATTCTTTTTTTTTAGGTTTTTGCAAGGCAAATGGGGTTAAGTGGCTTGCCCAAGGCCACACAGCTAGGTAATTATTAAGCGTTTAAGACCTGATTTGAACCCCGGTACTCCTGACTCCAGGGTCAGTGCTTTATCCACTGTGCCACCTAGCCGCCCCCTGCCCTTCATTCTTGAAAAAGACCATGACATCAGGGAGGTGATGTCATGACAAGTACATGAATTGGATTTGAGTGGGGGGGGGGGCTGTGCTAGGTCACCAGCCCCACTTTCTCCTCCTGAGCCATCTGGGTCCAGTGGCTAGATATGAGTCAAGATGACTGGAGATGACCTGGGATGTGAAGCAATCAGGATGAAGTGACACCCAAGTTCACACAGCTAGTAAGTGTCAGAGGCAGGATTTGAACTCCCATGCTCTTGACTCCAAGACCAATGTTCTATCTATTGTACCACCTTATGACTAGTTGCAGAAAGAAGGAAAGAGAAAGGGAAAGATATATGCAAATGAATGCAAAGTTCCAGAGAATATCAAGGAGAGGTAAGAAGCTTTTCTTAACGAAGCAATGTAAAGAAATAGAGTAAAAGCAGGCAATGGGAAAGCCAAGAAAAATAGAGATCAAAGAATATTTTATGTAAAAATTGGCACAAAAAAGACAAAAATGGTAAGGATCTAACAGAAGTTAGGAAAGGTTTCTTTTAGCAAGCCAAGAAAGTCATAGAATGGAAATAAGAATTGATAGAATTTCAGTCATGGGGGACAGGAAGATGAAATGTTGGGAGTTGGGAGATAGATTATATGAAGAGAGGTCACCAAGGAGGTCATCATCATTGGATAGAAGTGTATGTAAGAGAGAGCAAATTGGAAGAACACTGGAAAGATGGAAGAAGTTCACTTACAATGGTCTTTCAAGTCAAATAGAAGATTTTATGTTTGAAAATAATGGGTAACTAATGATCAGAGGGTGTGGCATGGTTAGATCATGCTTTAGAAAGATCAATCTGATAGCTGAGTGGAAAAGAGACTTCCTTTGGGAGATCAATCAAAACTTTATTGTAAAAGATAGTTCAGACCTTCTTCATCTCTCATCTGGATCATTGCAATAGCTTCCTAATTGGTTTCTCTGCATCAAATCTTTGTTGTTCAGTTATTTCAGTTGTATCTGACTCTTGGCAAAGGTACTGAAGTGGTGTGCCTTTTCCTTCTCCAGCTCATATTGCAGAAGCAAATAGGATGAAATGACTTGCTCAGGGTCACATAGCTAGTGTCTCAAGTTGGATTTAAATTAAGGTCTTCCAAAGTCCATGCCCAGGGCTCTATCTATTGGGCAACTTAGCTGCCCTCTTCAAATTTTTCTCTTCTCTAATTCATTGTCCAAACAAGTGTGAAGTGATTTTCCTGTAGAAAGGCTGACCTCTACATGTAGCATGCGAATGTCAATGTGTAATCTGAAGGGAGCCAGAATAAACATCTCAAGCCTCTTTTTCTTCTACTCTTTTTCAATGGAGGATTTAAAGCCTTCCTTGAAGGGAAACAGGAAGTTGGGGCCAAAAAATTTAAGTCACTTTTCTCTCCTTAGTAAGAGAGGATACTGGGCTAGAATTATGTCCATTTGTTACATCAAATATTAGTTTTTCAGGTTCATGCTAAATTTCTGATTGATATTCATTATGGGGAGCAGGATCTCAAACTTTATATCCAGGACTTGACTCTTTTCCTATCAAATACTAGCTTTATAATGATCACACATAGAAATTAGCAAAGAAAACCTTTTTTCAAGTTGATAGAAAAATAGAAATAAGAGAATATATTTTATATATATATATATATATATATATATATATATATATATATATATATATATGAAATATATGAGAATCAAAAACAGAACAATACAGAGTGAAGGAGCTTTCCCTTTGGGAGTGAGATAAGTCAGCTCATCCAAGAGGGAGAGTCCTAGATTTCACCCAAGGGGAAAATTCCTCAAAATCTTTAAAGTAGCAAACTAGGGATAGGAATACAGGGGAAACTGCCAGCTCCTCTGTCGGTGTCTTCCCCAGAGTGTTATTTTTCCTTCAGTACCATCCATCTTTTCTTTCAACACTGGAAGTCAGAAGCACCTGAAGCCTAAAGAAATTGAAAAACCCAAAGAAAGGAAGAGTCCCAAAGAACCTGGAACTCTTTTCTTTTCCTGCTCTAGAAAACTGCACCCCTCCCCTTATGCAGGTCATTGATCTTCCTCAATAAGGAAAGCATCTCACACCATTGGGTTTTGGGGTTACATTCCTGAAGCACGTGTCTGACCGAGCCTTTTACCTACTCAAGATGTTCTAATTGGTAGTTCCTTTTTAACTCTAGGATTAAATACAAGCTTGGCATGTAAAACCTTAGTAATCTCCTAATCTAATTCCAGCATATCTTTCTATTGCCTGTCTTCTCTACTATAGTCATACTATCATTTTTTTGCTGTTTGAGGTTCTAATATGAAATATGGACACCATTAGTCACTTGGTCAAAAACATTTATTAAGAATCTATTATGTAGGGGTGGCTAGGTGGCGTAGTAGATAAAGCACTGGCCCTGGAGTCAGGAGTACCTGGGTTCAAATCCGGTCTCAGACACTTAATCATGACCTAGCTGTGGGGCCTTGGGCAAGCCACTTAACCCCATTTGCCTTGCAAAAACCTAAAAACAAAACAAAACAAAAAAAGAATCTATTATGTGCTTTCAATATTTTTATCAAACATTTGTTAAGCAGGCGCTAGAGCAGAGGAAATTTAGATGATGCAAGGTCCTTACCCTCAAAAAGTTTACAGTCTAGAAGAAGGATGAATCAGTTACAGATATAATCATCATATGAGATGGGGTGTGATAAGTGCATCAGGAGATACAAAGAACTATTTGAAATCAGATGGGAATAAGCAAGGCTTCATAGAAAAGTCAACCTTTGAGTTGGATGAAGTTTCAGTTGGTAGAGAAGGGAAAGAAACTCCTGTAGTATTATACTATGCCATTGTTTGATACATTTTATGAATTTAATTCTTGTTAATTCATGATAGACTGTGAGCTCATTGAGGACAGTGGTTGTCTTTCACCTCTTTTTGTTTCACAGTATTTAAATGTCTGGTCTATAAATAGGTGCTTAATAAATGTTCCATGGCTTACTTTTGCTGTCTGTGTTTTGTCCCTTAGGAGAAAGTAAACCTGGAGAGCAAGGACAGTTTTATTTCTTTGTTGTTCTGTATCTTCAGCACCTGACAAAGTTCCTGGGATTGGGTAAACATATAGTAAATGGTTGTTAAATTCCATCAAATAGGGAGGAAAGTGAGACTATCAAGGATTTGTTTTGTTGAGATGGGTTTTGTAGAAGTGGAAAGGGTCACAGTCTGTTATGATTGATTTTTCTAATTGAATATTGTCAAGGATGACAGATACAAGACAAGCAGTGTGACATTGTCTTTGAACCTCCAGTTTTGCCAAACTGCGAAGGAATTAGTGGGGACAGAAAAGAGTTTCATGATTGTCTAAAATCTTCATGACTTAGAATTTAATATTCTCAGACAAAAGCACTGCCTACTCCCGTGGATCACACGGTAGAAAATATCATTTACCCCTTAACAAAGAATGAATTCATGACACGAATGACCAGGATGTATCAGTGCCCTTGGATGTTAAACACTGGTTCTTTTGAAATCAAAACAAAAATTACATAGAGGTAAGAGGTCTTTTATCATGTCTTAACTCCATCCACAAATCATCCTCACTCTTCCTGAAATAAACCTCAAACTCATCATTTGGATTCAATAAATAAATTCACTGACAGGTCATTTCTAAATAACAAGATGACAGAATTTAAGATTTAGAAGGAATTTATTAGCCATCAAATTAAACACACCCCAGAATGGAGTACCAGCTCTGGCATTACCCAACAACTGGCCATTCATTCAGTCCATGCAAAAAGTCCTTAGGGAGACAAAAGTCATCACCTTTCATGGACGATCACTTTTTTTGTTCAATTCTTTTTGTTAACTCTTTCAGTGCAGGAGTATATTATGTTGAAAAAGACATGTTTAGTGCAAGTTTTAGTTGTCATTTAGTTGTTTTAGGTTTATTTATAGGGTAGTTAGGAAGAAACTAACATAACTGTAATTGAGCCTTGGTAAAATTCATATTTTGATCCAATTTTGGTCCATATAGTCATCTCTGGGATGAAAGGAAAAAAACAAATTCCCCCAGCAATGAAAGAGTTAAATAAGCAAATTAATCACCAAGCATTTGCCATTTACTAATATTTCCCAGGCATTGTGCTGGATATACAAGTACAAGGAATGAAAGGAATCTCGATTTCAAGGCCCTCCACTATCTCTCTCGCTCTGTCCTCTTCTGTTTCTTGTTCCTTTTCATCAATGTTCTTCCATTAAACTGGGTGATTTCCATTTCTCTCAATGCAGACAACAATGTTTTGTCTCTCTTTGCCTTTGCTCACATAATTCCCTACAACCAAATTGTCCTCTAGCCTTAGTTCTACTTTTTTGAAATCTTATCTAAGTTGCTACATGTCACCTACTCCTTGAAGCCATTTGTGAATGTCTAAGCCAGAACCAATCTCTCTTTCCCTTAAATTTTTATAGGACTTTGCACCTCCTCATTGATTATAAATGATTAATCTTGAATCTTGGTTATCCCGATATCTTTCAACTTAATTTTCTGTGTATTTGTAAGCTTGACCACCTGTATACCTACATACCTACATACATACCTACCTACATACATACATACATATGTGTGATAAGAAAGAAGGAAATCCCTGCAACAAGCATCATGTTTCAGTGTTGGATTTGGAGGCAAAAGACTTGCATTTAAATCCTAGTTCCACCCTGTATTACGCATGTAACCCGAGGCAAGTTCTTCCTCTTTCTGACCACAGCTTCTTCTGTAAAATGAGAAAGGTGAATTAAACAGACTCTTGAGGTTGCTTCTTTTCTAAATCTCTGACACCATGAATCTGTGAAAATCTCCTAATCATCATTATCGTCATATCTGACTCTTTGTGACTCCATTTAGGGTTTTCTTGGCAAAGATACTAGTTGGTTTTCCATTGCCTTCTCCAGATCATTTTATAGATGAGGAAACTGAGGCAAACTCAGTTAAGTAACTTTTCCTCGGTCCTATGGCCAGAAAATGTCCGAGGCCATGTTTGAATTCAGAAGGATGAGTTATCCTGACTCCGGGTGCAGCACTCTATCTGTTGTGTCACCTAGCTGCCCCTCCTAATCATTGGATCGATACAGAAGTGGAACGGGCTGCTGGAAGAGGGGGGAAGGCGTGAATTTCCCCTCACAAAGAGCTGCAGCAGCTTCGGCCACTCAAGGACTACCAGAACTATTTGGCAAGTATCTTGAAGTCAAGTATTTTCATTTAAAACACAATAGGTTTTTTTTTAAAAAACTTTTTTTTCAGAGTTTTATTTCAAAAAATTAAAAATGACAACTCTAGGGGACAAAATCAAATTGCCCCAGTTGTTTGAAAAGAAAAAAAAATGAAGGAGGCAGAGGAGGAGAAGGAAGAGGAGGAGAAAGGAAGGGGAAGAGGAGGAAATGGAGAAGATTAGGTTTATAACATCAGAAAGAGGAACTAGAAGAGCTGGCCATCAATGAAAAGGGATCTCACCCAGGTGTGGGGGGAGGCCTAGTCACACTGGTTGATGATATTAGGATTTTCTATAAAATAGCAAATGTATTTGCAATTGAGGATATTTGAGGAAGTGGAAAGTCAGGAAGAGCTTTCTAGCAAAGTCATTTAAAATTAAGAGCTTAAATCCTTTTCTGAATTCCTAAGGGTTTTCTGACTCAAGGAGATGGAGGTGGGAGAGCCTCCCTTCCCTCCCCCATGTAGGACAATGGTTAGTGCCTAGACTGCAGTAACTTCTGTGTATCCTTCTTCCTGATTAAAATCTGTAAGAATAATTCCCTTTCTAGCCTGCCCAACATGGTGTTGTGTGTCATCTCTCAAGTGCAGCAAATCAGTCTCCAGAAAACTCCCTTGTCACTTAATTAGTTTCACAGATCAAATGAAAATATCTCTCACAGATTTGAAAAGTATCAATGTGCTCCCAACCAGCTGGCTCCACAGAGTCCATCTACATCCCCTTTTGCTACCTCTCTACAAATCTTAAGACTTTCAGTGCTTTGCTAATAGGTCATCCCTCTTTCCCTCCCTCCTTTCTCCCTCCCTGCTTTCCTTATTCCCTTCCTCCTTTTCTCCCTCCTTCCTTCCTTCCTTCCCTCCCTCCTTCCTCCCTTCCTTCCTCCTTCCCTTCCTTGCTCCCTCCCTTCCTCCCTTCCTTCCTTCTTCCTTCCTTCCTTCCTTCCTTCTTTCCTCCTTCCCTCCCTCCCTCCCTCCTTCCTTCCTTCCTTCCTTCCTTCCTTCCTTCCTTCCTTCCTTCCTTCCTTCCTTCCTTCCTTGCTTCTTTCTCTCCCTCACTATACATATATATTGCTGGCAGTTAGGTGGTGCAGTGGATAAAGCATTAGCCTAGGAATCAGGGATAGGAGTTCAAATCCCATCTCAGATATCTGGCACTTAGTAGCTGTGTGACCCTGGGCAAGTCACAAAACCCTGATTGCCTTGAATCCAGGTCCATCTTCAGTTGTCCTGATTCATATCTGGTCACAGTCTCAGATGGCTCTAGAGGAGAATGTGAGACTGGTGACTTAGCACAGCCCCCCTCACTCAAATCCAATTCATGTGCTTGTCCTGGCATCACCTCCTTGATGTCATGGACTTCTTTGAGAATGAAGGGCAGGCATCATCAAATATAAATATATAATATGTAATATATATTATATATATAATATATATATATAATATATATACACTAGATACTGATGGAGAGGGAACTATAAATGAGACAGTCTCTATTCTCAAAGGAACTTATAATAGCTAGCATTTATTTAGTGCTTTAAGATTTGAGAAGAGTTTTAGTAATATCATTTCACTTTCTCTTCAGAACAACCCTGGGAAACACACACACACACACACACACACACACACACACACACATACACACACAAACACACACAAATACACTATTTTCACTCCCATTTTCTAGATAAAGAAATTTAATTAAATTCTAGCTAAGTGACTTGTTGACAGATTACATAGCTAGTAAATATCTGAGATTGGATTTGAACTCAGGTCTTCCTGACTCTAGGACCGTTAAATGAGATAAGACCTACCTATAAATAATTTCTAAAAGGAATTTTTATACAAAGTATGTACATAGATGTTCCAAGCCTCATGAGAGTTCAGAAGGAACCATTACTTCTACATGAAGCCCTTAACTTTTCTTAAAGCTTCACTGAGGAGGAGGACAAGTGAAAGTTGATGAGGATAAAAAGATAGGAAGCTTCTTTCTCTCTCATTTTAATAGCTGAATCTTACTGGTAAATTATTCAATTTTTTATGGTGCATTAACTCCCCTATCCTTTTAGAGTACAGGGAAGGGGGGAGACCTTGGAACAAAGGGCAGGGTTCGCTTCCTAGTGGCTTGTAAGAATAAAAGCATCCCCCAGCATGTACCAATTTACTGTCATCACACCTAGAATCAGAACCACTGTCCAGTTTTTTGACCTGGACTACAATACTTTTCAATATTTTCTGGAAGGTTTAGAACAACCTTATATTATTAGAAAATATATGCAACTACATGCTAAGATTATTGTAGTATTATGTATATTTAGGCAGCAATCATTATCATCATCATTATCAAGGATTTGAAAGATTTCAAAGAACTTTATATATATATTTCTCCCCATTTGATTGTTAGTTCCTTGAGAGTAAGGACTGTCTTTTGCTTATTTTTGTATTCCCAATGTTTAATATAGTGTCTGGCAAAATAGGGGCTTAATAAATGTTTATTTTAATATATTTCCTATACATTTGTGATCTATTTTATGCCTCAGTGACAGTGCTTTGAGGTTAATACTATTGGCATTATTATTATTGTTATTATTATTATTAAAATGAGAAAATTAAAGTTGAGACATGAAGTGACTTGCCCATATAGAATTTCAGAACCTCAATGGCGATCGAGTTCAATTCATACTCATCAAAATAATTGCTCACCATATAGCAAATCAAGTAACAAAAGCTAGATTTGGAAACCAGGTCTAGAACTTTATCCCCTGGTCCACACTGTATTACTAAGTGATATTCTGAGACTCATGTGTCTAATCCACCCTGAAGCACCTAGAGTCCCACAGCTCATAGCATTCCATAACAAGAACCTAGAATGTACATAACTGGGCTGCAAAGTCATTAGTGGAAGTTTGACTAAGGGTCAGGGGAAGAATTTATTGAGTTTTGGATACGTGGCAGAGGTATATGAAGCAGATAATTTAATCTGCCTATTGCTCCTAGGATCCAATCTAGCATTTTCTGACACTTAAATCTCTTCACAACCTAGCATTCCACCAACATCCATTCTTAGTCTCTGATAGAGTATTCCTCTTGCAAGGCACATAAAGGATTGTGAGAAGATTGCTACCACAAACACTTGTTAGGGAGTATGTATGACCTTCAAGTTTTATTTTAGTGAAGTGGAAAGGGACTGGAAGCAGGAGAACTCTGAGCTTGCATCCCACCTAGAACACTCATTAGATATATAATGTCTAGTGACTTCACGGGGAGGCCAGATAGTACAGTAGGCAAGTGTCAGGTTCTTCTAGCGCTAAACCTATGATTCTGTGTCTTTTTAGATACAATTGTACTGATGAGAAAACTAAGCCTCAGTTACATAGGGAGAGCTGGATAGGACCTAAGAAACCATTGAATTTAACCTCTGTTTTGTTTTGATTGATTGATATTTTATTTTTTCCCAGTTAAATATTATGAAAATTTTTCATCATTCATCCATCTGCATATGTATGTTACATATTTTTCTCTCACTCTCCCTTCCCAGCCTCCGCCCCTCAGTGGTAAACAGTCTGGTAGAAGTTGTACATAATACATTTGAGGTTAACATGTTTCCATATTAGTCATTTTGTGTATGAGGAATTAGGATTAAGGAAAAAGAAATAAAAATCATGAAATAGGAAGGGCGAACATAATAGAAGTTTTAAAAAAGCGAACAAAATATCCATTATGTTACTGTGGTTTTTTTTTTTCTTTCTCCCACATTTGGATGGCATTGCCATAATAGGTCTCTGAACTACTGAGAGGAGCTGCATCCATCATGATGGAAGAGCTCATAATGTGGTTGTTAATGTGAACAATATTCTCTTGGTTCTGCTCCCTTTGCTCAACATCAGTTGTGTATTTCTTTCCTTGCTTTTCTAAACACTTCATAACATTCATATACTATAATTTGTTTAGCCATTCCCCAATTGATGGGCATGCCCTCAATTTTTAGTTCTTTGTCACTACAAAAAGAGTTGCTATAAATATTTTTGAACATCTGGAACTTTTCTGATTTTTTTATCATTTCTTTTGGATATAGGCTTAATATTGGTATTGCTGGGTCAAAGGATATGATCTGTTTTATTTCTCTTTGGGCATAGTTCTATATTGCTCTCCAGAATGATTGGATCAGTTCACAACTCCATCAAAAATCCATTAATGTCCCAGTCCTTCCACAACTCTCCAATGCTGATCATTTTTCCTTTTTTTCATCTTGGCCAATCTAATAGGTGTGAGGTGGTACCTCATAGTTGTTTTGATTTGCATTTCTGTAATGATTTTGGAACATTTTTTTCACATGATCATATATAGCTTTAATTTCTTCATTAATTGGGGAATGACTTGTAACTTTTTAAATTTGATTCAATTCTCTAAATATTTTAGGAATGAGAACCCCTTTATCAGAACTTGTAACTGTGAAAATTATTTCCCAGATTTCTGTTTTCCTTCTAATCTTGGCTGCATTGGTTTTATTAGCACAAAACCTTTTTAATTTAATATAGACAAAATTATCCATTTTGAAATTTATAATGTATTCTATTTCTTTTTTGGTTATAAATTTTTGTCAAATGGTGAGTTCTTTTCCCAGAAGCTAGTGTCTTTGGCGTTTGTCAAACAATAGAATGCATTAATCATTAACTATTGTTTCTTTTTTAACTATCCTATTCTAATGGTCCATTACTCTATTTCTTAGCCAGTATCAGATGGTTTTGATAACTGCCACTTTATAGTACAGTTTTAGATTTGGTATAGCTTGGCCACCTTCCTTTGCATTTTCTGTACTCCTATTTGTTTCTAAAATACCTCCTTCTTTATCCCAAGTAACTGAACCTAGTTCCATGAATATTATTTGAAGTGAAATGCAGAACTTTTTTTAGGGGAAAAAGTTTATTTATTTATTTTGGTAGGGATAGTTTTGAATAATTAGAATTTAAGGTTTATAATGGGATTTTTTTCATTTAAATTCATTTATTGCCTTGCTTTGTGGTGTTTTCTGTTATGGGATAATTATAAAACATGTTAGATGGTAACTCTTCTCGTATATGAAGCTAAAAGTTGTCTATTATTTTTTCTATAAATGAAGAAACTGGGATTTGAACTCAATCTTCTTAATTTCTAAAAAGGTATACTGACTACTATGCTACACTGCTTGTATTTGTCATATGCATGTGAGTCAAAGTACGATAGAATTATAGGGTTGGAAATGACTTTAGAGATAATTATCCGTACCTTTCACTTCATAGGTAAGGAAAGAGACACTCTTTGAGGAGAAGGGATAGCTAATTGGGAGACAGTAATAATACTAAATAAGGGAATTAGTAATAATAATAATAATAATAAGATATTAAGTAACATTATGCAAATGTAAAATGTATATGTATGTTACTTAATATTCTTTTATTTTTTCTTATTTATTTACTATATAAACACACATGCATATATGCATCTATATACATGCACATATAATGCTTAATATAAGTCAGATACTATGCTAAACACTTTCTATGAGGAAACCTGATGGTCCTGCAGTTATGAAAATCTGTGTTTAAATTCAGCCTCAAACACTTACCAGCTGGGTGACCCTGGGTGAGTCATTTACCCTCTGTTTGCTTTAATCTAATGGAGAAGAAAATGGCAAAACACTCCAGTATCCTTGGCAATAAAACCTCATGAACAGTATTGGCATCCCTTGGCCTCCACGAAGAGTTGGCCATGACTAAACACCTGAATGAGAATGTCTGTCAATCATTGTGATAAGCACTTGAACATCTCTTTTCCTTTTGCTGAAACATAAGTACCATGAGAGTAAGAATCATGTTCAGTGTCTTATGGTAGGTGACTAAAAAATGTTTATTTAATGGAAGTGAAAAGGTGCACTGGAACCCAGATGTCCTGAGAGACAAGTCAATTCAATATTCTCCCTCACCCCACTATTGAAGACATGGTGAAGCCAATTCTTAGAAAATACAATCTTTGTCGTTGAGTGATTAACAGCTATTATGCCTTGGGTCCATTTCCCCCCTAGGAAGTTGGAGAGAAAATGTCAATAGCAACTCAGCCCTCTGAATTCTCTAACATTTACATCATGTCACAGTGAATTGGTTTGAATTAGGCCACAATGAAGCTTCTTTCTATTGTTGGTAGGTCCTCCAGTGGGAGCCCTGGTTGACAGTGAAGAGGCATGGCATCCTAGGATCCTGGAGTTGGATGAGACCACAGAGGTCGGCCAATCTGTCTCTTACCCATGCACAAATGCTCTCATCACCATCCCTGACAAGTTGCCCTCCAATCTCCTTGAACACCCTCAGACAAGGGAATGGGCTCACTACATCGAGAGAGAGCCCAAGGAGCACTGCAAAGGATAATATGTCTGAAGATACAAAGGAAGCTCATTTAAAACTATTACTCAAAATGGTCTTAAAGTACAAAGACAGGTTCATAGTTTTAGGGTTTTTTTTCACTTTTGTCATAGGAACACTTTCTTTAGGTTTTTCTCAAGGGCTCAGAGAAAGTTAACAAGATTGTGGACCATTTAACAAGGGGGCTGCAGGTTCATTTAAATTATGGAAAATACTTCTATAGTACTGAGCTAGGAGGAGAAGAGATCAGAATGATTGGAAATTTTAGAGAAATTAATAATATTAGAATATATTTTGTGAGGGCAGATAGTTGGCACAGAGGATAGATCACCAGACCTGGAGTCAGGAAGACTCAGTTTCCTGAGTTCAAATCCAGCCTCAGACACTTATCACTTAACCCTGTTTGCCTAGTTTCCTCATCTCTAAAATGAACTGAAGAAAGTAGTGGAAAAACTACTCTAGTAACTTTCCTTAAAAAAACTCCAAATGGGATTATAAAGAGTCTGAATGAGATGACAACAATAACAATGTATTTCTATGCCTATAATTTACACATGAGCTCATTTATTCATACTGACCTCCATTCCATTATCTTCCATTCAGTTTAGAAAACATTTATTTTTGTAGGTACTAAGCACATACTATATGTAAAGCCCTTTATTGGGTATAAAGGATCGGGAGAAATCAAGAGGGGGAAATAACACCAAAATAACACCAAAAACTACTTTTGA
This sequence comes from Macrotis lagotis, assembly GCF_037893015.1. Taxonomy (NCBI): domain Eukaryota; kingdom Metazoa; phylum Chordata; class Mammalia; order Peramelemorphia; family Peramelidae; genus Macrotis; species Macrotis lagotis. Next base: position 37,737,866 of record NC_133659.1, on the reverse strand, counting down.
AAAGCATCATACATTCAGTTTATTTAATCAATCATTAATAATTTGTTAAGGACCGATTATGTTGCAAACAGTAGACTGATTACTAGGGATACAAAGGCAAAAAATGAAATATCCCATTCTCAAAGAGCTGACATTCTATCAAAGGAAACAAGTATTTCTAAAAGTAGTTACAAGGGATATAAAAATAAATACAAAGCAGTTTTAAATGGATTTCACATGAGTCTTGACCAACATGTTTCAACACAATTTATGCCTTACTTTTGATTCTAAATTGTACAGTGGATAGAGCACTGGACCTGGAGTTAGGAAGACCTGAGTTCAAATGTGGATTCAGACACTACTGGGTGACCCTGTTTAAGTCACTTACCCAGTTGTCTTTTCCTCATGTGTAAAATGAACTCAAGAAGGAAATGGCAAACCACTCCAGTATTGTTGCCAAGAGAATCTCAAATGGGATTGCAAAGAATAGGAAACCACTAAAACCACTAAAAAATTGATTTCTCCTCGATGTAGTGAGCCCATTCCCTTGTCTGAGGGTGTTCAAGGAGATTGGAGGGCAACTTGTCAGGGATGGTGATGAGAGCATTTGTGCATGGGTAAGAGACAGATTCACTAATGGAATCCCAGGTGGAGAGTGGATTATTATAGCCTCCTAGGATCCTGCTGTTGTAAGGGAAGATGTGTGTATATATATATATATATATATATATATATATATATATATATATATATATATATATATATCAAGAGAGAGAGAGAGAGAGAGAGAGAGAGAGAGAGTCAATGTGACTCCTATCTCACAATGCATCTTCTCTTTAACATCCCTAATAAGCATTTGTTCATGTCTATTTAACAATCAGTTCTCTGTATGTCCAAAACACTTTTAAGTTTTCTCTGAAGCATTACCATTTTCTCTCTAACTTTCCCATGTCTAGACATCAACAAAATAGAAAACCTTGCTGATTTTTGAGGTGAAAATGCTCACATTATTGTTCATTCATTCTTTGTTTGAAGAGGACCAAGGCAAATGCTCCCACTGAAAATTTCACAACCAACTCTCAAGTCAGGTTCAAACCGGCTCCAGCACACTTTTGCCTTTAAACTCTCAGTCAGCGTGAACTCACCCAGAAAACAGGAAAATAAAGAAACCTTAGAGAGAACCTAATCATGACCTCTATATTTATTGAACTGCCGCATGGAAGAGGTTTTTAAGTTTGTTCCACTTGACTATAAAGGATGGCAGTGATACCAAGTGGAGAAGATGCAAAGAGGCAAACTTGGTCTTAAGATCAGGAAACACTGGCTGGTAATTAGTGCAAACCAAAAGCAGAGTAGATCACCTCTAACTACAAGTGGGCTTCCTAATCTCCACTTGGGAGCCTTTTGGCAGAGATTAGATAACCATTGCTTAGTAGTTTTAGAATGATCATCTCTTCTCCTCTATGGTTCTTCAACTGTTGAGGTGTCTCACAGTCTGTGATTTCTGGTGCACAGAGTTGAGGGGAGAGAGAGAGAGAGAGAGAGAGAGAGAGAGAGAGAGAGAGAGAGAGAGAGAGAGAGAGAGAGAGAGAGAGAGAGAGAAGAAGAAGAAGAAGAAGAAGAAGAAGAAGAAGAAGAAGAAGAAGAAGAAGAAGAAGAAGAAGAAGAAGAAGAAGAAGGAAGAAGAAGAAGGAGGAGGAGAAGGAGAAGGAGAAGGAAGAAGATAAAGGAAGAAAAAGGAAAAAGGAAGAAGATAAAGGAAGAAGGAGGAAGAAGAGGAGGAGGAGAAGAAAGAAGGAAGAAGAAAAGAAGAAAGGGGAAAGGAAGAGGGAGAGAGCAAGCGATAGAGAAAGAGAGACAGAGATTACAGAGAGAGCTAAAAAGAATGAAAAATAGGAACATGTTTCAAAAATTGATAATGGTCTGTGTAAAAGCTTATTTGGAAGTGGGAGATGGAACATCATGCATGTAGACCATTTTGATTGGAACTTAGAAATCATGAAGTAGTTGTTCAGTCACGAAGTCTCTTTGTGACTCCATTTGGGTTTTTTTTTGTTAGAGATATTGGAGTAGTTTGCCATTTCCTTCTCAGTTCACTTGACAAATGAAGAAACTGAGGCAAACAGGATTAAGTGACTTGCTCAGGGTCACACAGTAGGTTTCTGGGGTCAGATTTGAACTCAGGAAGATGAGTTTTCTTAACTCCAGGTCCAGCATTCTTTGGTTATATTATTGCCTGTATGAAGCAGGTAAAGTAAATGAGAGCATATTGACAAGAATTACTCAAAAGAGTCAGACCTGAATGGGTTCATTCTGCATCATCAGAGGGAATATCCATTTTAAAAGAAGCCATGTGAATCATGGAGAGTGTTGGATTTACGTTCATGAAACTGGAGTTCAATTTCCTCCTAGGACACTGAATAGCTGTGTGACTTTCGACAAATCTCTTAACCTTAATCTTAGTTTCCTCATCTGTAAAATTGGAGGACTGGTTTGTAAGTCTTCCTCCAGGTATAATATATCCATCTATCCATCTCTCTCTCTCTCTCTCTCTCTCTCATATATCTAACATTGAGCCTGAACGGGTCCAATCTCACTTCTGATTAGCATTTGACCTTTTCTGTTTCTGCCCTCCTAATTTCTAGTTTGCTCTTCTTTGAGCTGCCTCTAGCACCCCAGTTCCTGATGTGAACAGCCCCATTAACTTAGATACTTGGCAGGTCAGAAATTCTGAACTCAATGATTCCTCTAAGTTCTAAATCTATAGTCTTGATTGAATATAAAATTTGCAAAATGGTTCCCTCACAACAACCCTGGAGCAGCAGCATTACACTCATCTTTGTTTGTATCTGGTCATGTTTAACCAGACATAGGATCATAAGGACATTTAGAATGAAGGGGCAGCTAAGTGGCACAGTGGATAGAGCACCAGCCGTGGGGACAGAAGGACATGAGTTCAAATCTGTCCTCAGACACTTAATAATTACCTAGCTGTATCTCATTGCCTTGCAAAACCCAAAACAAAACAAAACAAATAACATTTAGAAGGAGAAGGAAACTCAGAGGTCCCATTGGCTAGAGATCTGAATTGACTTAGCCAAGGTGGTTATACAAACTCACCTCATAAACTGCATTGAAATTCCATTGCAAGTAGAAATCTACCATCTTTAGAAGGAAGTATTAATTAGGTTCCTTCTAGATGCTCTACTAAGTATTTTCAAATGCTCATTTGATTCTCAAAACTGCTCTGGGAGGTAGATGCTCTGATTAACCCCATTTTACAGATGGGGAAATGGAGGTAAACAAAAATGAAATAACTTGTCTGAGATGACTCAGATAGTAAGTGACCAAAGATGGATTTGAACTCATGTCTTCCTTATTCTAGACCCCATTTTTCCATCCACTGCGCCACCTTACTGTCTGTTCAGAGGCAGGGGCATAGTTCTCTTTGCCTAGTATTACAGTCACATCCTCCCTAGGCATCACTGAGCTCACTCTCAATTGTTAAGGACTTCATAAATTTTACCCATCATTGGCCACCTCTCAGACAATAATTGTTAACTGATAAACAGAAGAGATGTCAGGTGTGGAGTCCATGGTGAGAGAAAGATATTTTCTCTGTTGCAGTTATGAAAGATCGCTGATGAGACCTCTGATCCCATTAAGGATATAAACTCTTCGGATGGAGCTGATGACAAGCACGCTTGTCTGGATGAACCCCCACCAGCTTTTCTGTCCTCCAGCTCATACTCAGGGAGAGGAGGTTGAAATCAACTCAAGAATTTCATGGCCTCCAAGAAAATTACTGTTGGGAGATGACCCAGTTCTTTGATTGGTGTCACCAGGAGACAGGTCTCTTTGAGAAAAGAACATAATGACATCCACTGGCTGCCTAAAGCCTCCCCATTATACACATTTGCTTTCAAATAACTTTAGCATTTTTATATAAATTGTATTGCTTGCTTTCATCTTAGAATCAGAGTCTTAGCCTTATCCTTGGTAGAGTCAAAAGATGCCTGTGAAAATGGGTACATTTCCTCATCTGTTCAGAGGTCTTGCTTATCACAGAAATTTCTCTGGTGGGGCAGAAGTCACAGTAACTCTAAACAGAATTCATCATGTATGAAGTCTTCCTTTCTCTAATCTTGACTATGACCAGTGGTAGAAATAGAGATTTTAGGTGCTCAAGTTAATGCTGAGCAATGGGTCCTTGTTGGCTCTCCATTCACTGAGGAACCATTCATGAAATGTCTCTAGAACCATCTGAAGATGCTTGGACCATAGCCAATTGGCTAATGTATTCAGTCAGGTAAAGTCATTAACCTGTTTTATTATCATCTCTATCTTTTTAAAGGACTGATGAACTGAGAAATGTACTGGCTACGGAGGCAGAAGATTTGGGTTCAGATTCTGCCTCTCCTGCTGACTACCTTGAGTAAGTGACTCAACCTCCCTGAGTCTCATTTTGTTCAGTTTGTAAAATGAGGGTATTATATTTGAGGATTTCTGACATCTCTTCTAGTCATCCTGACTTTTATCTTGTCATTGGACTTCGGTGACACCGGAAGAGAGTGAGGCTAATTTTGCCCAATTCTGTTTTATGTAAATCCAATTCCTGCTCAAGTCATCACCCCATGATGCCATTAATCCTCTTTGAAAACAAAGGACAAAAAACCCCACACGTGTGCATACACACATGATCACATTTACACATAACACACATATATGCTCACATATACCTGCATACCTACACACATTTTATATATACATGCTTACATACATACATACACACATGCATACAAACATACACATGTACTAAACAAAGCATGCACACCCAATTCAACATATATGCATTGCACGCATGGGTCATGCATACATTTGTGTGTAAGCATGTACATATGGACATCACATGCATGTAACTATGGTATGCCTCACTGTATGCCACAGAGATAACTACCACACTAAAATAAGCAACAAAATAAAAAAAATATTTCCCAGTCTATATAAAAGTTTCCACTACACTGCAGGCCCTTAAGTGTGCAATAATACAATGTCTAAAAAAAAGACAATGGATATACCTTTATTAAAAAAAGACTTTATTGCTAAAAAGTGTTAATCATTATCTCAGCCTTCAAGTCATAATCATTTTTGTTGCTGGAGGGTCTCGCCTTGATGTTGATGGCTGCTGCCTGATCAGGATGGGAGATGCTGAAGGCTGGGGTGATTGTGGCAATTTCTTAAAATAAGACAATTTGACCTGTTGATTGTCTTTTCTTTTCACTTGAACACTTAGAGGCCATTATAGGGTTACGAATCAGCCCAATTTCATTATTTTTCCATGAGGAAGTTGCTACTATTATTATCCTCACTGTATTGGTGAGAAAACTGAGGCAGAGATAAGTGACATGCCCAGAGTCACACAGCTAGTTGGTGCCTGAATTTGAACTCAGAACTTCCTGACTTCCTAGCTCAAAGAGGTATCAACGACAGCTGAGAAAATTGAACATACTATTATATAGGAGGTGGCATTTATTTCAAGTTTTGAAGGAAAATGGGGATTTTAAGAGGCAGAGGTGAGGTAGGGATGCTGGTCAGAGTGAAAACGTATGCAATTCAGAAACTTTCACCTACACCATACTGTGTATCTATTAGTCCGTCAGACCTTCCAGATCCACTGAGTCAGAATCACAATTAGAACTTTTGGGTTGTGACTCAAAGTCTTATTTCTACTATATCATGCTTCCAGATGAAAAGAATGACACGAAATTCAGCTTTGGACTGTTCTAGAATTTCTGTAATTGTTGGACAAGCTTAGATTTCAGAGGCATGTTTAAACAGTCTATAAAGGAGCACTTATGTGCTAAGGACACAAAGGAGCTCCTATGTGCTAAGTACCTGCAATGTACAAGATATTATGTTAGACTCTGGCTGGGTCAGGTTGGGATGGGGAACAATATAAATGAAGCAATTCCTATTAGCAAGATGTTTACACAATCCTAACTCCAAGAAAGAGCTTCAGGCAAAAAGCTCCTTTGCTTGGCCAACCTACCCAGGAGTTTCTTGAGGACTAAAGGAATCTTTAGGATTCTGATGTCCAAAGCATCCTTTTGTCTGCTTAGCTAGATTGACTATAAAAGAAGCCTTTTAGCCTTGGGATTCCAGAGCTATTCATTATCTGAGAGATCCAGAAATGCAGGCACTTGGTTAGTTTTTTTAATTTTTTAATTTTTTTGCAAGGCAATGGGGATGGTGTTAAGTGACTTGACTGAGGTCATACAGCTGGGTATCCTATTTCCCCATGTATAAGACGCACCTTACTTTTAGGGCCTGAAATTTGAAAAAAAATATTGCATAAAATTATTGAACTTAAATTTTATTCATCTTGATATTGAAGGACCTTCTGCTCATAGCTTTCAAGGCATCTTTTGGGCAAGTCTGGTGCATGGATGCATGCATGGTCCATTGTTTCATGATCCTGAAGCACCAGTGGTGTCCTCAGAAATCAGTTATTTCTTTTTCATCAGCAATTCTTCTGGCCTCCTGCTGAACCATCTTTGTGGACACAGGTAATCCAATGACCCTTTGCTATTCAATCCATGTTTTCAGTTCCCTCTCTAACACATTCTATAAACTGGCTGACTTCGCTCTCATGACCTTCTTTGGCTGGGAAATTTTCAGTAGTATTTCTCCTTCCTGTAGCCAGTCTCGGATTGTCTTCTCAGTTGGAGGAGGACCAAACTGACATTCAGCAGAACAATTTCCATTCATTTTTTTTTGTTTGTTGGTTTTTGCAAGGTAATGGGGTTTAGTGACTTGCCCAAGGCCACATAACTAGGTAATTATTAAGTGTCTGAGGTCGGATTTGAACTCAGGTCCTTGACTCCAGGGCTGGTGCTCTATCCACTATGCCACCTAGTTGCCCCTTCATTCTAAATGTCCTTATGATCCTATGTCTGGTGAAACATGACCACTTTTGCATACTGGTTCACTTTGAACTTGAATTCAGCATTGGATGTAAATCTTTTCTGAGCCATTTCTGGGTAGAATGTGGCAAAACTTCATTTAACATACTGGTAACAAATGCGAAACACTAAGACAACAAGCATGAATAAGTGGGAGATGCAAGTAAAAATATCTACAACCATCATATAAGCTGCTCCTAGTTTTTTAGACCCCAAAGGTTTCAAAAAAGAGTACATCTTATCATGGGGAAATATGGTAATTATTAAGTGACTGAGGTTGCATTTGAACTCAGGTCCTCCTGACTCCAGGACCTGTGGATACACTGTGCCAACTCGCTGCCTCTTGGCTAAATATACCTAGCTTGGATTGGGTTGAAGGAATTCGAATATTCTGATGCTGAGAGTCCTTCATTCCTTCCAATCATCACTTACCAGAAGGGTCTATGAGGCATTATTATTACTCAGCAACAAGACCTAGGTAGAGCTCTGCTGTCTTGAATCATGCCTTTTATATGATGACTTTTCACATCTGCCTGTGAAGGACCAATCATTGATGCAAACATTTACTTGGTCCTTCTAAAACTCTCATCCTTCTCTAACTTCTTGATGAATGGAAGAACTGAAATTGGGAGAGAGAGAGAAAGTACATTAGATGTCCTCGTTTCAGCAGAGTAAGCCAAGAAAGAACTTTTCTTGCTAGATGGAACTTCCCCTTAGGGGATTACAAGACCTGAGGCCATCCTTTTGGGGTTGTAGGCCTGGAGCAAAACCAACGGCAAGTCTCTTTTCCAGTCCTCAGCCTTTGAATCTAGTTGAAACCAGGTTAAAGCAAACATCAAGAGGCCCCCTTGAAGAAGGAAAAAAGAATTTCAGACTACAACAAACAGCCTGAGGGGTGATAGAAGGGCCTAATGTCTATACATTTATGCCCATTTCTATAGATCTGCATGAATACCCCAAATATCTGACCATGAGTGTGATTTAAGAAACTCTCTCTACAAATGCAGAATGACTCTTACTCTATAACTTCTCCTCTTGAGTGATTACTAGGGACATCAAATGATTAAATGACTTGACCAAGGTTCCACTGTCTGTATGTGTCAGAAACAGGTCTTGGACTTATGGTTTCCTGAGTCTGAGGCCAGTTTTTTGTCCATTCATCATCATGTCTTTAATATACAAATATGAATACATACATGTGGATAACTATAATATGTATATTTATATGTGAATTAGAATTTGAGGTCTTTCTTTTATCACTATTTGATGGAACTAACTCCTTCCCTTCCCTAGTCACTGTACCTTAGATCTTTTTTTTTGCAAGGCAATGGGGTTAAGTGACTTGCCCAAGGTCACACAGCTAAGTAATTATTAAGCGTCTAAGGATAGACTTGAACTCAGGTCCTCTCGATTCCACAGCCAGTGCTCTATCCACTGTGCCACCTAGCTGCTCCCTAGATATTTTTTAATATATAAATTTATTTATTTATTTATTTATTTTTCCAACTACACGCAAAGATATTTTTCAGTTTTTGTAGTTTAGATCTTCCCAGTTACTAGAATAGGGGTGAGATGGGGACAGAGGAAGCAAAGCATGGATCCTTGGCATTGAAAATCGAGGTTTTGTCTCTCTGTAAATCTGCATTTCCCTCCCAACCTCCATGCTAACTATCTCTTTCCCCTAGACTACAGAGTTTGGCTCAAAGACATTTTTCTTGCTACTTATGTCAGTTAATTAATTCTGCAAAACTCCATAAATTACCATTTGGGTACAGATCTACATTGGTAGAGGTAAATTCTTCAATGGGAATTATACCTTATGCTCAGCCCAATCACTTTCCCACACAAAATGTCCCTGCATAGCTGCATAACTTTATTTTAGTTTCAACTCCAAGGGACGTGCTGCCCTCTGAGGATAAGTTGGTCACTTCTCATCTCATCATCATGCTGCTGCCCACTCAAGTCTTGGACACCATCTCTAGTAGCCTCCTTTCCCCTATGATTGAAGAGCTGGCAAGTGAAATACTAAACTCCTTCCAAAACTTTCCTTTTTAGAGGGTAGAAATTGGATTTTCAGCTCACCCCAATCTCTAGCTGCAATTCTGCTTGGTTTCAACTTCATGAACGAAGACACACCTAAACGTACCCTCTGGGACCCCCCCCCTCCCCACTTTCCATTGTCTTTTTCATATATTGTCTTCCTCAATTGGTTCCAAGTTCCTTGAGGAGAGGAGCTTTCTTTTTCTTATTTGTGTATCATATTTGTATCCCCATCATAGCACAGTTCCTAGTACATTGTAGCTACTTAATAAACTATTGAATTGAATTGCATTCTCTTATTAGGATATAAATTCCCTGAGAACAGGGACTAACTTGCTTTCTTAATTGGGCTTAGCATAATGTCCAGGACCTAGTAAGCATTTACAAATGTTCTTTCATTCATAAGGAACCTACAGCTCTCTTCCCAAAGAAACACAAAAACCTCATTCGCTTTCCATTATTAGACAAATTGATATTACTCACTAGCATGGTGTCCATAAATTAATTGTAAAAATGACTGGCACCCTCCCATTCCTTCAGGGTTGACAGATGTGGGATTATCTGTTGTAATTAGTTCATGTGGAGCTAGCTGTGGGCCAGGGGGTGATTCAAGGGGACGGTATGTGTTCCAGCAAGCCATGGGCTATCTCTTATTTAAGCCCTTGATATATGGATCCAGAACAGATGGTTTTTTGGAAGCCTCAGACATTCCAAATCCATTCAGCTTCAAGATGAGCTAGTACTTTGTCTTTCTCTCCCTTCCCTAGTCTGGATTCCCTGAAAAGATCCTAGGACCGTCTTGGCTACCCCGGTTCATTTGGAATGGTTGGGGGTATTTTTCGTGAGGACTGTATTTATCTTTCTTTTTATCCTGAAAATTTAGCAATATCAAACTCTCCATAGATGCTTTAATATATACTTGTTGACTTGAGGAGACTTCTGCGTTCTCAAGGCTCATGCTAGTCTGACATTTTCAAAATCACAAAATTGCAGAATATCTCAGTGTGTAGCACATAGTAGATACTGTTTACTTTAAATATCATCCTCTGCCTTATCCTTATCCCTTTCCTCATTCTAATCTTTATTTCCAGTGCCAAGCATAAATTCTGGCTCTTATTAGATTACTTAGAAATGTATGTGCCTGAGGTGGCTAGGTGGCTCAGTGGATAGAGCACTGGCTCTGGAGTCAGGAGTACCTGGGTTCAAATCTGGCCACAGACACTTAATAATTCCCTAGCTGTGTGGCCTTGGGAAAGTCACTTAACCCCATTGCCTTGCAAAAACTAAAAAAATAAATGTATGTGGTTGATTGCTTGATTGCTTGAAAGGATGACCAAGGGGAGATCTGCCTATTTTACCTTGTGGGAGGGGCAGCTCAATTTCAATGAGAAATAGAAAATATTTTGGCAACCTCTATAGGCAAACAAAATGGTGGCTTGCCATTCCATTGATCTCACTGGCAACTCTAAGATTGCAGTGAGAAAAGAAGATTTGAATCAATGGAAGGAATTTAGAACTAGTGAAATCATAAATCCTGGTCCCTACCTCCTCAAAAACACAATATAAATTCTAGTGATTATCATCATCACCATTGTTATTTGTATTTAACTGTGGTCCATGAGGATTCTCTTGCCTTTGTTTACTTTCCCTGGGATTCTGAGGCACCCTCTTGTGGTATTATGTGACCAGTCATAGGACTAGCTGCACAGAGGAAAATCTGACCAACACGTCTCATATATATACTTCATCCATTGGACAAGAAGTCCAACCTGCCTCCTACAGTCTCCCCAATCATTACAAAGGCAGCTCTCTTGAAAACTTACTGAACTGAACCGAAAGCTTAACTCTGATGGATGTGAGGTTTGGGACTTTATCCAGGTAAGAATCCATGTGGCAAAGAGCCCAGATCAGCTAGGTGACCCAGACTAAGGCCAAACTGTTTACCGACAGATATGTTTTTGAAAATCTTCCCTAACTGGTCATGGCAGTGGAAAATATCCCACTGTTAAATGTATCTGCAATCCACTACTCTCCCAATCCACCTACAAAAATTTTGACCTTTAAAGAAATGATGGAGAAGCCGGTAATTTTTTTCCCTCTCATGGCCATTTTCAGCTCCAAGGCAATTGCAGCCCTCTTTGTTCCCCCCCCCCCCCCCTCCTCAGCTCTCTGAAATCTTGTTGTGGCCACTCTGAACCCACCTGCACTTCTCTCTGGGCAATCCATGGAGTTCAGATCTGTGACTTGTGATTTGCAGATAACATGCACATATTGTGACTGTCCTTGCCCAGTAAAGATGTTTACAGGCCCATAAGAGTCCAGTGAGGATGGGAGAGATGACACAAACCCCCCTTGCACCAGCTTAACAATTTTCTCTCTGTACTGATCTATCCCCAGAAGACAGCAGAGGAGCCAGCACAGAGAAAGACCTTGATAAGGTGTGCAGTATGTGTTCCAGCAAGCCATGGGCTAGCTCTTATTTAAACCCTCCATATATGATCCAGAACAGATGGTTCTTTGGAATCCTCAGACATTCCAAATCCACTGGGTAGGTTAGGTCTGGAGCTTCAAGATAAACTAATATTTTGTCTTTCTCTCCCTTCCCTAGTCTGGATTACCTGAGCTAGGGAATTCCCTATCAAAAATCTGGATTCCCTCATCAAAAATCCTCAATTCCTTGAAAAAAAGTCTCTCTTCTTTTTTTGTCCAGTGCAATAGGTTTCCTTTGTAATTCTGGTTATTTTATGTTATATATTTGAAACCATATTCTGAATAGGGATCTATAGGCTTCACTAAAATTCCAAAGGATTCCATGATACAAAAGGGGATTAAGGACTTCTGCTCAAGTCTATCCCAACTTCTTAACTTTTACTTACCAATTCCACCATCCCTCAAATAACATTTTTGAATCTGCTCTATATAAAAATTGATCCCAAATGGTCGTAAACCATAGCTAGAAAGCCGGACATATTTTTGTGGATTGAGTGATGCGTTTGGCATCAAGAAGGCCCCTCTTCTAATCCTTCCTCAGAAAATATGTCACTGAAATATAACTTTGTTCTCTGATGGTGAATATGATATCTCAAATTCCTTTTCTCAAAGGAAATCTTCTGAGCTTTAAATGAGATAATAAATAGAGAATGCTTTTCAAACTGATCTTTGAAGTGCTATAGAAAAGTCATTGTTTTCCACTGGATTTGTGATTTCATTGGGGTTAGGGCTTTCTAGTATGGAAACATCCTCAGTTGGTATCGATTGGCAACTAACCTGTTTCTTTTGACCTTAAGGAGTTATCTGGGGCACTAAAAAATTAAGTGACTTCCCCTGGTCCCACAGCTAATCCCTTTCACATCATGGGGTTAAGGACATGGGGCTTCTGTCATTTGAAAAATCCATGTAAACTGTTTTTGGCCTTTTTATACCAGAGAAGAAGTCTGAATTATTATGGTATTATACAAATCTCTCTCTCTCTCTCTCTCTCTCTCTCTCTCTCTCTCTCTCTCTCTCTCTCTCTCTCTCTCTCTGTCTCTCTCCTATCTTTCTCTGCGTCTTGGTTTCTGTCTCTGTCTGTCTCTCTCTTATGCATGTCTGAGTTTCTAAATTTTTTCTATGTTTATTGCTGGCCTTCTTATGTTGACTATGGCTTCCTAAAAATACCCACCCCACCGATTCCCACTTAATTTCTCATTCCAATCTGCAATTTATCTAAACGACAATGGAGGAAATTCTGTGTGGAAGGGAGAACTGTATTTCAGAGGCAGATCTTGAACCCAGCTCTCCCTGATTTCAAGAGTAGAATATCTAGGCAATACTGTGTATCTAAAGCCATGCATTATAATTATTCTTAGCAATAACAACAAGGCTAGCAATACAATGATCACTATCTCCTGGTCCTTTTCTGTAAAATTATTTCTAAGACATCAAATATCTTATCTTTGAGGAGAGCAAGTTTTCTGTGTCATTAATTAAAATATTGTTGATTTAAAAAGATGTGAACCAAGAAGGCAACAATACTGATTTGTTTTCTCCAAAAGCAGCAGATGTGTACAAATGCAATGTAATCACAAGCAGGATCTTCTAAGACTGCTATTAAAGTGATTCCTGAAATTCAGTTTCTAGATGCTGAGAATGATCAAACAGGCACATCGAGGACCATTCTTTTTGTTAAAAGCAAATTTATTGAAGCATCTCAATTTTGCCACATGCCCTAATATCTACATATGGGGCCAGATACCTAATCCTGTTATTCAGCAGAGTCAGAGATTAAGGGAATGTATAATAAATGCCTCTGTCATTACCTATAAATAGGATACTGCTAACTCAAGTGTATCCCTCTGTAATAGGAAAAAAAGTACCGAACCATCACCACTCAACTGAAGCACATTTGCATGGTAAGCTGTTCTACTCCTGAAGGAAATGATAATAAAGGCAATTGATTATAATTGTCCTCCGTTGCTCTGATTAAAAAACACAAATTCATATTTATTCAGAAGTCACTGAGTAAATACCTTATTAATTTGATCTTTGTAGAGATTGACTGGAATTTTTTTTTAAAAATCTGTATTTTTAAAAATTAAAATTAAAAATTAAAAGGTTAAAAACATTTTAAAGTTTTGCAAATATTTTGCATATATTATCAGTGAGTCCCCCAATAACTCCACAAAGTAGGTTCTGTTATTACCTTCCTTGTACAAATGAAGAAACCAAGGCTCAATGAAATTGATTTGCCCTAGTAAAGGTGAGGAGGATTTACTGGCAGATTGATCCCATTTCCCAGTCTAGCATGATTTCCACCACAATTTATTACTTCTAACTTTAATGAGTCCTAATTACTTTTAATTAGCACTAATTAAAATTAGACCAAAAAAGTTGCTGAGAAGCAGCCTATTGTAGGGTAGTAGAGAGAAAACTGGGTTTTGGAGTTACAAGACCCTGGTCTGAGCTCTGGCACTGCCAATTCCTAGTTATATGATCCTAGAGATGTCCCTTCCCTTCTTTGTTTGGAGGCAGTTGGGATCAATTGATGTGCCCAGGGTCACACAGCTAGTGGATGTATGAGGCCAAATCTGAACTCAGTCCTTCTGACTCCAGGGCTAGTGTGCTATTCACTGCATAACCTAGCTGTCCCTTCCCTTATTTGGACCTCAGTTTTTCAATCTGTACATCTGAGACTTGGACTATCAAAAGTTCTTAACCTAGAATCTGTGAACTTGCTTTTCAAAATATTTTGATGACCAAAATGATTGGTTTTCTTTGTAAATTCAAAGTTTTCTTTTTTTCTTTTTTCCATTTTAGGCTTTTAAAAATACAGTTCTGAGGGGGTACCCTGGTTGTCACCAGACTGTCTAAGGAGCATATCACACACATGTAGTAAATTAAGACCCACTGGATTGTTAAGGCCCTTTAAAACCAAGTTACTGGAATGATCATGCCATGCTGAGTTTGTCCTTTCATTGATATATATCTTCAATTTTCATCACTACAGGGTAAGAGGGAAGCCTAAAACTGAGCCTCCCAAAGGGGAAATCAGGTCAAGTGACTTAAATTCATGTGATATAAATATTGTAAAACACCCAAAGTGATATTTAATTTAGAATAGAGAATACTCAAAGTGAAGATGAGTAAGATCATCATATTCAAATATTTTGAAGAGTAATTGTATGGAAAAAAATGTTAAATTTCCTTTACTTGACCCCAGAAGACTGGACTAGAAGCAACATGAGGCAGATAATTGACTTGATCTACAGAGTAATTTATTAATAATCCATCCTGTGACCTTGGATTATGCAAGAGATGGTGTGTTCCCTGTTACAAGAGATGTTCAAGGAAAGACTATTTGATGACTTTTATGAAATGTCATAGGAGGGGTTCGTGCTTCACTATTAGACTGGATATTCTGTATGATCTTTCATAATTTTATGATTCTACAGTTCTATCAATTAGTAAGAGAGATGTGATTAGCAATTTTTTCAACTGGGATAGGTGACAGAGAGGACCTGAGGGAGGACCAGTTGTTGTGCTAACCCTGGAACAGCAGGGAGTCTAGAATCAACTTAATGGGAGAAAGTGTACTTAAATGAACCTTGTGCCTTCACCAAAGACACAGTTGGATAAGATAGGAGGTGTGCTGAAGGACGTTGCTACCATCACTCTCCAAATTTCATGCACTATGAGGTTTTAGGAAAGAAGGAAGCAAGAGAGTGAGGAAGAAAGGAAAGAAGGGAGAAAGGAAAGGAAAAAAGGAAACAAAAAAGGAAGGGAGGAAAGAAGGAAGGGGAGGAAGGAGGAAAGGAAAAAGGGTAAAGGAGGAAAGAAAAAGGAAATAAGACAGAGAAAGAAGGGGAGAAAAGGAAGGGAAAGGAGAGAATAAAAGGAGAAAAGGAAGGAAAGAAGAAATGAAGGAAAGGGAGGGAAGAATAAAAGAAGGAAGTAAAAGAGGAAGGAAGAAAGGAAAAAAGGAGAAATGGAAAGAAAGAAGAAAGGAAGGAAGGAAGGAACAAAGGAACAAAGGAAGAAAAGGAACCAGGCACTTTGCTAAATGTTGAGGATGCAAAGAAAAACAAATTTTAGTCCCTGCCCTCATGGAGATCACAATCTAATGAGGTAAGACAACACACAAAAACGTCCTAGAATATCTATGTGTATGGGGAGACTGGGAGTGTATGAGGCAGATATGATAATATGATAAAGTTCCAGGAGAGTGCAGTCAGGAAGGAATTGATGAGATAATTGTCCTTGGTTCATCATCAGAAGCTGATGTGGTTTTATCAGTGTGAATGAGACTAAAAAAGTATCTTACTATTTGCCTTGCTATTTACTGCACCCTAAGAGCCAAGGATCATTTCTATCTAACTTATGTCACCTACTATTTATGACACCTCTCCCATTAGAATGGCAGCTCTCTGAGAGCAAAGACTGTCTTATTTTTGCATTTGTATTCCTATAATTTGATATAGTGCTTTGCATATATAAACTTAATAAATACTTCATCATTCATTCATTCAAAGTTTTCTGCATCTGTAAAATGGGAATAAGATGACTTGAAATAGCTAGCTCTCAGATTAGTTGTGGGTTTTAAGTGAACTGCTGAAAATATAATAGGGGATTGGTCAATGAAAAGGCAGTCTTTGAGACAAAATCAGGTATTCCTTGTCTAGTTTCATTCCTTTATGCATGCAGAAATATTCTGTCTGCTTTCCTCTTAGTAGCCCCCCCATTGACCAGATATCCATCACTTATATAAAACATTTTGCAAATTTAAAGTGCCCTATAAATATCTCAAGTTACTATTGTGCCTGTCTTCACCCAAACTGAGGGAAACTGCCCATTAAGATTTAATCACATGCATAGAATAGAATGAGACAGTCCACATGTGTCTTAAACTATTTTTTTCTCCTTTTTATCTCCCCCAAGAAAAATTAAAAAGGAAAACACAATTCTTGTAATATGCATAATCAAGCAAAATAGATTCCAATATTAGTTATTTCCAAAAATGTGTCTCATTCTTTAGTTTGCTCTTAAATCAGGAGATAGGTAGCATGTTTCATCAGCAGCATTTTGAAATTGTCAATTGGATGGAACTATGCCAGAAGAGCAATAAAGCTGATCATACCTTTTGACCTAGCAATTACAGTACTAAGTCATAAAAAATGGGAGAAAAGACCTCATGTTCCAAAATATTCATAGCAGCTCTTTTTTTGTAATGGCAAAGAATTGGAAACTGAGGGGATTCCCATCAATTTGGGAATGTTATATAGTATATGAATGTTATGGAACGTTATTGTTCTATAAGAAACCATAAATAGTTGGGACTCTAGAGAAGTACGGAATGACTTACTGGATCTAACACTGAGCGAAGGGAGCAAAACCAAGAGAAGCAATAACAACATTGTAAGTTGATCAGCTTTGATGGATGCATTTCCTCTCAGCAGTTCAGAGAGCAAGGGCAACCCTAGGAGATAAATGTTATCCTAATCAAGAGGAAGGAAAAAAATTCTTCAAAATCTGAATGAACACTACATTCACTTTTTTTATGCTTTTGCAAGGCAAATGGGGTTAAGTGGCTTGCCCAAGGCCACACAGCTAGGTAATTATTAAGTGTCTGAGACCTGATTGGAACCCAGGTACTCCTGACTCCAGGGCCGGTGCTTTATCCACTACACCACCTAGCTGCCCCTACATTCACTTTTTAAAAAAATTTATTTATGGCAATGGGGTTAAGAGTGACTTGCCCAAGGTCACACAGGGAGGCAATTATTAAATGTCTGAGGTCATATCCGAACCCAGGTCCTCTGTCTCCAGGGCTGATGCTCTATCCACTTTGTCACCTAGTTGCCCCTACATTCACTTTCAAAAAATTTCTCTTAAGTATTTCTTTTCTATCTCATGATTTTCTTTCTTTTCCCTTAATCCTAAATCCTCATTCCAAAAATGACTCATCTGTAAACATGTTAAACATAAATATGTATGTACAATTTTCACCAGTGTTCATCATTGAGGGGAGAAAGGTGGGAAGGGAGGATGGAAGGGAATTGTGTAACTTAAAAATATGCATATGCATGTGGATGAATGTTGAAAAACTTTAATAAGATGTAATTGGAAAAATAAAATGAAATATCAACTAAAAGAAAGAAATTCTCAATTGTATAGCCAAAGTAGGTACAATTACCTACCTGCACTAGTCCCTCCCTCTGCTGCAATGCCTGATAATATCTTATTCTTGTCTTTCACTTCCAAGAGTGGAGACTGCATGTTGGCTTGGACAGGCATTAGGGAGTTGGAGGAGCAGAAATTCCTTGGGGTCAGGAATACCTAGTCCTGTCCCTGAACCTCCTGCACTTAGCTAGCTGTTGAGCCAGACTCTCTTTCTCCAGAAACCCAATAGGAATAGCCATTTATTAGTATCCCAAGCCAGTTAACTCAGCATCTGGGGGTGGCCAAAGTACTTTAGTAGAGTATCTGGGGCTTTGGGGAATTGAAGGAGAAAATTCTTTCACTGTGTTCTGAGGTGTATATCATTTGCTGTAAAAGTCAGAGATCAAGGAGGTCACTCTTGCAAGAATTACTGCAAATGTCTTCCCATAGTCCCCCCGTCCCCATCTCCTGCCCCAAGAGGGAGAGAGAGAAGTACAAAGAAATAAAGTGACTTGCTTTGAGGAGACAGGATTGGGAAGAAACAACATATATCAAGGGAATCCTCTGGTTCCCTGCACTGGGCTGAGTTGGGCTGTCGGACAGATCAAGGACATGGTTGGTCTTCAGGAAAGGGTCTCCTATTTGGAAATACTGGTTTTTCCCAACTGTAAACCTGTGCCGAACTGCATTTCTCATTATACTGCCACTTTTTGTTGATTCCAGAGAACAGAGATAAGGAAAAGACTTCAGGTTAATTTCAAAAATATCCCAAACAAGTCAGAAAAAAAGGAGGCAGGGTTAATGGCTCTGTGATTTTATTTCTTTTTTATTTATTACAGTACCCAGGTGACTTTATTTTGAAGACTACCGATTTGATTTGGGCTTTGAATTAGGGTATACCTGCTCAATTGCATAGCTGCTTTAATTGATTTGACCAAATTAAATAAGGGATTGTACATCTAAGGGACAAGTGCCCCTAGCTGAAGTTTCATTTTGAACTTTATGCCTTCCAGACATCCCGTTTCTGAAGATAAAGAGTCAGGTAAAGGTACAGCCAACAAGAGTTTGGGTGTGGAATCCAGGAGACCCAGATCAAATGCACCTTCAGAACTTGCTAGTTGTGTGATCCTGAACAAGCCACTTCATCCCTGTCTGCTTCAGATTCCTCATCTATGAGACGATGATAATGATAGCACTTACCTTCCGAGGTTGTTGTGAGAGACTATATTTAGAGTTGCTTTGCAAACCTTCAAGCTCTACCTAAATATTAGTTATTTTTATTTGTTTACATATGATCGTTGTAGGTTGAATGTAATGATGGAGTTTGCTCAGTCTATATTTTAGGTTAGGATGTGGAGGTGGCAACTGAAGCCTCAATTTCCACATAATGATTTGAAATTATTTTGATGACAAATATTCAGGGGCAGCTATGTGACGCTGTGTATACAGGGCTGGGTCTAGAGTCCAGTAGACTCATCTTCCTGAGTTCAAATGTGCCTTCAGACATTTACTAGCTGTGTGACCCTGGGCAAATCACTTAACCCCGTTAAAATCAGTTCCCTTATCTTAGTTCTAGTAGTATTATTGCCAAGAAACACCCAAAAGGGGTTAGTAAGAATCAGATATACTGGAAAAACTACTGATTAACAGAGTTTTATTCCTTGTCTTTGAAGAGTAATATTCATCCAGAAGGGGAAGAAATAATCTCATTCATTTATCTAAAACATTTTCATTGAAAATTAAGGACACACACCAGAGAAAATGAGACAGTTGAGTACTCTAGATAAACAAGAGCAAATATTGTTTATTGCCTGGGTTCAAGGTAACTGTTCTCTTTAGGAAATCAGCTATGGAAACTCCTAGTGAGCAAAGTCCTAAGAAGCAGTGGCAGGAGAATAGGTATTCCCTGTGAAAAAGGCAATGATTCTCTTCTTCACTGGTGTGCTCATCAGATTTCTGGAGGAATTATTCAACCTTAGTTTCCTTCAATACAGAAAATGTAGACATGAGGACAGTCAGACAAATAAATCTATCAAAGTAACAGAAAGATCATATTACAACCACACACTCAGACTCAGAGACACATTTTGAATTGGAAGGGATCTTGCAAGGCAGAGTTAAGTGACTTGCCCAAGGTCACACAGCTAGTAAATGCCAAGTGTCTGAGGCCAGATTCAAACTCCTGTCCTCCTCCTAGGCCAGTGGTCTCTATAGCCAGAGTATAGATAGTTTATGGGAGTTGGAATTCTGAAGGCTTGTTTGGCTTGGTCTCAGGGAGCAAAATTAGAAATAATGAGTCCATGTTGTAAAAATACAAATTTTCTCTTGATACCAGAAAATATATCCTAACTTCTATATTGTAAAATGAGCACCTTTGTCAGGAAGAGAGTTTCCCATTACTGGAAGTATTGTAGAGAAGGTTGAATGGTGACTTGTTGGATTGTTTATCAAAGGAATTCTCATTCTTCCAGTTGTGGGTTGACCTCTGATGTACCTTCCAACACTAGATTCTGTGAAATATTATTGCTGACACTCACTAGCAGTGTGACAATAAAGAAGTTACTTAACTTCCTTGAAATTCAGATAATTCTCTCAGACTAATTATTAAATTGTAGATGAATGGCAATCTGGTTGGTGGAGGAAATTCCCACATTGAAGTGGGATCCGTGAGTACTAATATTAATCAAGGAAGTTTTTCAGTTAACTGGGTGACAGATTTTTCAAAAAAGGACTAAAATGGTTAATTGGAATTGCTTATAACTTCTTTGAATTTTCCTTCCCCTTCTTCCTCCCCTTTTCTTCCAAAAAAATCCCCTAAGCATTTATGAAAAAAAGTAAGCTCTTTCATCATGGTCATCCTTATAGATAGGGGTTCTGAACCTTTTGGAATCATGGACCCTTTGGACAACAGTCTGAAGAAACCAATAGACTATTTGTCAGAATCATTTTTTTTAATGAATAAAGTTAAAAAAAAGAAAACTAACAACATCAAAATAGATATTAAAATATTAAAAGAGAAGTTCATGGATCCCACGTTAAGAACTCTTAGGTAGCTTGAGGGGCAGCTAGATTGTGTAGTGGATAGAACACTAGCCTTGGAGTCAGGAGAATGGGAGTTCAAATCCAGCCTCAGACAGTTGAAACTTACTAGCCGTGAGATCTTGGGCAAGTCGCTTGATCCTGATTGCCTCACATCCAGAGCCATCTCTGGTCATCCTGATCCATATCTGGCCACTGCATCTGGAGGATTCTGGAGGAGAAAGCGGGGTTGGCAAGTTAGCATTCAAATCCCCTCTCTCAAATCCAATTCATATGCTTGTTAGAGCCTCACTTCCCTGATGTCATGGTCTTCGGGCCCCATTGTCCTGAAAAATGCCTCTCCTATATACTGACACTCTTGACTTCACTAGCTTGCCCCACACATGGGTGAAGCACTATGCAAATCTTAAATTTCTTTATGCTAACTTTTAGCTGTGGGGGTACCTCTCTCCCCCATTTCCTTCCAGTTTTTCAACTTCCTTTTACGTGTTGTTTTCTCTCCTTAGAATGTGAGTTCTTTGAAGTCAGGGACTGTTTCTTTTTCCTGCTCTTTATATTTTCAGATTTTAACACAGTGCTTGTTATAGTAATCACTTCATAAAACTTTCTCTTTCACTATCTCTGTCTCTCTGTCTGTCTGTCTGTCTCTCTCTCTCTCTCTCTCTCTCTCTCTCTCTCTCTCTCTCTCTGTCTCTGCCTCTCTCTCTGTCTCTCTCCCTCTTTCTCCATCCAGCACCCTGTTTAAGGAACAGAGATAGTAGTCACTTCAAAACAGGACATGAGGCTTAGACTTTAGATACTCAGGATATACAGCACATTGACTTAATTTCATACTAAATAGTAAATGATTAATGCCAAATTTTTTAAATCTATTTTTGTTGGGAAAGAAGTGGGAGAGAGAGAGAGAGAGAGAGAGAGAGAGAGAGAGAGAGAGAGAACTGAACACCTGGGAAGAGAGTGCAAACGCAGGATGAGAATGGCTATAAATCGTCAAAGGCTCTGATTCACCTTTGCCTGGGACTGGCTCCATTTCTCTCCTACACATCCCTTGACCCAGGAACTTGTGTTTCCTATAGTTTCTGAAAGTGTCAGAAAAATGACTTTCTTTGTTTGTTTAGAAGTTAACTTTCCCACACTCCAGAGACCCAGCTCCTTCTTGCCTTTTCCAATGCTAGTCTATTTAATCTCCTGTAGTGTGGGAAATTGTGTTCCAAATCTTTGTGATCCTCTGTCCATGGTAAGTTTTGCATGTAGTGACAAGTACATGCCAGAAGGTCTTGAGATTATATCTTCAATGTGTGGCAGCAGGCTGTTGATCAAGATAGGCTGGAAGAAAAACATTATTTTCAGGTGTGAAAAACCGTCACCTTTATCAAATAATTTTTCTTGCATTTTTCCCAAGACATTGTAGCCTATTTAAACTTGGGAGGTTAAGTTTGTAGCATTCATTACGACTGAAAATTTAGTTCACACAATCATGATGCTCTCTTTATTCAGTGTGACTGTTAAACAACATTAAAATAAACACAACTGACTGGCCTTTTGTGAGCTCGGTGGCATGTTGATTTCTTTGGTTGGGTTATTAATTGCATATATTTGTATTTCTGGATCCGAAGGTGCAATTGGCCCTCCCTGTTTCATGGGTTACCTGCCATGGGTTGTGTGTAGGTATTTCTGGTTTATGTTTCTTCACTTTTTTTAGTGGTTGACATGTGTATGATGGGTGTTCAAGCATGTGTTTCGAGTGGTTTGGAGCTAAGCTGTGACTTGAATTCTTGTCTGAGCCTTGCCCCAGATCTCTGTGAGAGTGGAGGCTCTATGAATGGAGAAAAGTGTTTTTTAGGAAGTTTCCTTAAGAGAAAATCCAATGCAATCCAGTGCAACGAATATTTATTTTTTGCAGAGCAGAGAGGCAGTGTGGGATAGTAGAGAGAGGACTGACCTTGAAGTTCAGGAAGAACTCTGTTCAAGCCCTGATTCTGATAAATCTCTTCTGTGGGAAATAGGCAAATCATTTAATTTTTTAGTGCCCTCAGACAATTCTTTGAGACGATAAATTACAAATGACTTGTCAATCTATGCTGGGGGGAGGAGACTATCCAGCAGGAATGTTCCATACTGATGAAGTCACAGTTCTAGATCCTTTCACCACCCTCCCACCCCGTGTGCAGGACATTGTGCTTAGTGTTGGGGCTATGAAGCCCCAAGAGAGGGAGTCTCTACCCCCAAGAAGTTTACATTTTACAGAATTAGTTCTATGGAGTGAAGAAGTAGGATGATGGTGTCAGAGTTAAGAGATACTCTGCTGATTTTTGTTTTTGTATTGGATCTTTTTAGCTGCTGGGGGAAGTCCTATGGACCCCTACTCAGCATTATATTTTTAGATGCATCAAATAAAATACAGAGGATTGCAAAGGAAATCTACTAGATTGAAATATAATTATAATTTTTTAAAAGTTCATAGATCACAGGTTAAAAACCCTCGATCTAAGGAAAAGACATCTCCCACTCCATGGATATTCCCAGGTTGTGCCCAGGCTTAGAAATTCTCTCCCTCCTCATCTCTGTCTCAAAGCTTCCTTCAAGTTCCCAGCCACAATCCTGAAATCTACTGGACGCCTTTCCCAATTTCCCTCCATTTTAGTGCCTCTTTTCTGTCTATCTCCAATTTATCCTGTATAGATTTGTTCAAATATAATTGTTTATGTGTTGTCTTCCCCATTATTTTTGAGTTCCTCGAGAGCAGGGTTTGTTTTTGACTTTTCTTTTAGCAGTGCCTAGTAAAAAAATAAATACTTCGTAAATATTTATTGACTGACTTCCAGTGAGAGCAGATCCACTCTAACAAGAATCTGCTCAGGAGCAGCTAGGTGGCACAGTGGATAGTGCACCAACCCTGGAATCAGGAGGACTTGAGTTCAAATCTAGTCTCAGACACTTAACTAATTGCCTAGCTGTGTGACCTTGGACAAGTCACTCAAACTCCATTCTCTTAAATAATTAAAATTTAAAAAGAGAAAGCTCATTTCCCTTTTGGGTAGTTTTAATTGTAGGTCTAAGCCAAGGGAATAAACAAACCAATATTTGATCTGTGGTTGATTATAAATATCAGCATAAAAGTCATCTCATAGCTTATCCAAGAGGCTAGCCAGAGCAGGTTAGAACTGATCTAACTGTTCCCTGAAAATCTTCAGTGATGTGAGACATGTAGCCTAGAATTTCTGGGATCCAAACCCAACTTGCTTCCTTTCTTGGGGGTATTGATCCATTGATCTCTGTGCATCCCTGCTTTGGGGATGTACCAGCCCAAGCTCAGGGAACCAGATCTCTACATTTTGCCTTTGGGAGGTCACTGTGGGAAGACATTTTTTTGAGAGTGGTCCCCAAGGCATGTTCTGGGCAGGGACAGAGAACACAGGTGTGACTTTAGGCCTCTGGTCTGCAGGCAGGCCCAGTCCTGTCAGTGTCAAGGAAGAACATGGGTAGCGGGAGACCTAACAGTGAATGGAAATTGAATTATCTTTACTTCCAGGACTTGTCTATTGAGAAACAGCAGTGCCGGCAACCATTTACTACCAACAAGAGGCAGTTCCAAGAGAAGAATATAAAATATGTTCAGCTCACCCTCACGAAACACAGAGTGTCTCACGATGGCCAATTTATTATTTTTACCCTGTCCAGTGACATGGAAGGATGCATCAGGGAGCTGCTAGCCTCTGCACTGAATAACTTAAGTCAGGTTTCAACATGGGGTGTAATTCAGCTGACCAGGATTTACAGTAGGAGCTAGGTTTGCTACTTTCTTTTGGGTTCACAAGCCACGGTGCTCCAAAGTATCACAGGAGTCCTGTGATGGTGTTACATATCCATTTCTCTTCCTCATTTTTATTTTTATTTTTTTGATATTTTTATATTATTTTATTGCCTAGTTCAGATGTCTTTCTAAGCAGGGTCCAGTCCTCCTCAGGGACCTCGTCTCTTCTGACTTAGAAAATTAGAGCCACAGATGGATCATTCTTCTAAAGTACTCTTTCATTTTTTTTCTTTTTTTACTCCTATCCTTCCAGTGATTCCCACATGGTTTTTGACTGGCATTGTCTTAGGCAATACGGAACTTGTGGGGCAGCAATTCCTTTCGCTCTGTTATTTATGTGCCCATTATGGAGATGAGCTGAGTGTGTTGAAATAAGAGGAGCTTGAGGGGAACTTCGCCATTCATTTGGGGCCTTCTTATTCCCCATCTCACTTGCAGAACAGTACATTAGCTAGTAGAAGGGCTTTTGGTTTCAATTCAGTTTGATTCATCTGATTTGATTCAATTCAATTCAATTCAGCCAGATCCAATTGATGAAGCAATAATTGAGTGTCTATCTTGTTCCAACCATTGGGGTAGGTGGTGAGGAGACAAAACAAAAATGAAGGAGTCCTCTCAAGGAGCTTCCATTTTATTGAGGGTGAAGAGGGAGCGGTCACAATAGAAACATGTATGCATATATCTCTTTCTCTTTCTCTCTCTCTCTCCCTCCACACACACACACACACACACACACACACACACAAACATGTTTAAGTATCCTAGACTTGAGCCAGTTCATTTCTTCAGAGAAGTCCATTCAAAATCTAGCTAAAGAAAATGAGAAAAATAGAAGCTCTCATTGGTCTACCTGACTCACTGCGAATAATTCTCTCCTATATTTCCATAACTATGTCTCTGAATATGGGGCAATGGTGGGTTACCCAAGTAAGGAGAGAAAATAGCATATGTAGATCTGGAGTCAGGAGGACCTGGGTTTAAATTTAGTCTCAGACTCTTACTAGTTGCATGATCTTGGGCAGGTCACTTAATCACATCTACCTCAGTTTCCTCACCTCTAAAATGAGTTGGAGAAGGAAATGGCAAACCACTCCTGAATCTTTGCCAAGAAAGCCCCAAAAGACAAATGACTAAATAACAACGACAATAACAGTATATGCAAAATAATACAAAGGCATTTTAAGAGAAAGGATTAGGAGTTGTTTCATGGAGAACATGGCCCCTGAGTTGTACTTTGGGATGTAACAACTTTGACAAGGATTCTTCTGTTTAGGGAAAAGAGGGAATTAATGAGATTAAACTTTTTGGCTGTGGCAGGGACATGAGGTTTTCACATGGATTGCTGAGGCTAAAAGAGGAGAGGAGAAGGGAGAGATTGTTATCAACTCCATACCATGGCATCAACAAGACCACCATAATTACTTGCATCTGTCATATCTATAATCTCCTTCTTCAATTATGAGAAGTGGCTTTCTTTATTTTTTTTTGCAAGGCAATGGGGTTAAGTAACTTGCCCAAGGCCACACAGCTAGGTAATTATTAAGTGTCCGAAGTCGGATTTGAAGTCAGGTACTGCTGACTCCAGGGTCTGTGCTACATCCACTGTGCCACCTAGCCACCCTGAGAGGTGACTTTCAAATGGACAAAATGGGGAGGGTATGACTATGGGTTTTATTGCCAGAGCTTGTTTCAGGAATTGGAGCAATGAGAGAAATAAGCCAGATAAGGAAATGAGAACCTCTGTCCTTGATTTCTGTTTTTCTATTTCATTCTGTAAAAGTTATTTTTTAGACTTAGCATCATTTCTCCTAAACATCTTTGGTGGATTCTGGTGTCCCTTTGTTTACAGAATGAAGGGAAATGGGCATACCAAGGGAGAGAAGGACCTTTTCTAGAGTCAAACTGGAAGCTCAACCCTCCAGTCTTTTGTTAGAATTGTGTTCTTCCATTGGGGGCATATACATGAACTATTTCTTTTTTAAAAAAAATCACAAGAAACTATTTCACAACTACACTTTCAAATGCAGAATTACTATGAAGGTGGGCCATATTTTATAAATATGTCTCCTAGACATAAGCCAAAGTTACAGGAGGAAGCTGGGAATTTTATAAGACAAAAGGGAGGAGGGAGGAGAGTAGAGCATGGTGAACTGCTGGCTAGATGCAGTGTTCTGGAGGAGTCTGTGGAATCCATACTTTTAAAGCAACATTCAGGGGCAGCCAGGTGGTACAGAATGTAAAACACCAGCCCTGGTGTCATGAGGATCTAAGCTCAAATCTGGTCTCAGGCACTTAATAAATACCTAGCTGTGTGTCCTTAGGCAAGTCACTTAACCCTTTCTCCATGCAAAAACAAACAAACAGAAACATTCAGACACAATCTTACAATATGAATCACAATTTAAATCTTGTCATTTTTGAAAGATCCAAAAAAAGTGTTAAACTGTCATGACCTGAGGCAATAGCACCACATATTGCCTTTAGGATCACATATTGTAGACTTCCTAAATCTTAGAGATGAAAAGACCCTTAAGAGATGATCTGGCCTGACCCCACTATCTTTAACTAGGTAAAGGTATTTCTAGATGTTTTTGAGCAGAGATAATGACATGATTCTTGTACCTGTCCTTTGGTATTGAAGAAGACCATGACATTCGGGAAGTGATGTAATGACTTGCACATGAGATTGATTAAAGTGAGGGAATATTGTGAGAAGATGCCAGTCTCACAATTCCATGTTAGCCTAGTGACCTGACATAGTTAGATCAGGATAGTTGATGATCAGTGAGAAACCTTGACTTTTTAGATTCAGAGCTTTTCCATATCATTGAGGCTCTTCAGCAATATGAAATCTTGTTCATTTATGAACCGGATCAAATGCCTAGGGAAGTTCTTGCCACCTCTTAGATTCAACTAAGGCCTAGGGAGTTCAAGTGATTTCTTATGTCCTCTTCAAGTAACTTAGTTAAGACCATAACCACAAAATCCAGAATTGAAATACACTTCAGAATTCAGTTCTGAATTCTGTTCCTCTGCCTTACCTTTCCCACCTATTGAAAAGAAAAGAATGCAAAAACCCATTAGAAATACAAAATCATGAAAAGCAAATTCTCTTATTAGTCAAGTTGAAAGAAAGATGGAACAAAAAAGAAAAAAAATGTCTGTATTCTGAATCTTTCAGTCCTCTTACTGGATATAGGAAGCATGTTTTATCATGAGTCTTTTGAATTTGGGGTGGATTATTGTATTGATCAGAGTCCAAGTCTTTTGAAATTGGTTTTCTTTAAAATATTGTGTGGCTGGACAGATTGTTCTCCTGGTTCTTCTCATTTCATGTTGCATTGGTTCATATAAGTCTTCCCTGGTTTCTCTGAAATTGTTCTCTTCATCATAGCTTATAGCACAATAGTATTCTATTGTATTCACAAACTATGACATTTTCAAACATTCCCTTCTTTAATGGACTTCCCCTCAGTTTCCAGTTCTTTGCCTCCATAAAAGTGCTATTATAAATATTTTTGTATATATGAGCCTTTTCTCTCTTTCTCTAATCTTTTTAGGGTATAAGCCTAGTAGCAGAACTGCTAAGTAAAAGGGTATGAACAATTTAATAGCTTTTTTGAGCATGGTTCCACATTGATTTCCAGAATAGCTGGACTAGTTCATAGCTCTACCAACAGTGCATCTGTGTATCTATTTTTTCATATCCTTTCCATTATTTGTCATTTTCCTTTTTTGTCACCTTAGCCAATCTGATGTGTTTCAGGTGGTCCTCAGAACTGTTTTAATGTACATTTCTATAATTATTAGCAATTTAGAGCATTTTTCCTATAACTGTTAATAATTTCCGCTTCTTTCTCTAAAATAGTTTATTCATATCTTTTAAAAATTATTAATCGGGGAATGGCTCTTGCTCTTATAAATTGACTTAGCTCCCTAATCATCTTAGAAGAAAGGTTTTTATATAAAAGAAACTTACTGCAAATGTTTTTTCCAGTTTCCTTCTTTTATTCTAATTTTAGCTGCATTGATTTGTGCAAAAACTTTTTTAATTTCATTTAATCAAAATCCATTTTACTTTCCTGTGAATCTCTCTAACTTTTGTTTCATAAATCTGACAGTCAATTTCTTCCAAATCCAAATAATTTGCTTAAAATGTCACTGTATAAATCATATACCCATTTTGAGCTTCTTGTGATATGGTCTGAGATATTATTCTACACATGATTTCTGCCAGATTACTTTCCAGTTTTCTCATTCATGTTTGTTGAATAATGAGTTCTTGCTTGCTTCAATAGCTGAGACCTTTGAACTTATCAAACACTGGTTTCTTGAAATCATTTGATTCTATGCATTGATCATGTCACTAATCTTTAACACTGATCAACCACTATTTCTTACCCAGAACCAAATTATTTTGCTGATGACAGCATTATGGTATAGTCTGAAATCTGGTTCCACTTGACCCCCTTCGAACTTTTTTTTAGGTTGTCTTTCTTCAAATGATTTTTTTTATTTTTTCTAGTACTACAAAATAATTCTTTGGTAATTTTATTGGTGTGGCCCTGAATAAATAAATCAATTTAAATAGTATTCTCATATTTATTATATTGTCTTGGTCTAATGTTTGTCCCTTCATTCTCGAAGAAGACCATGACATTAGGGAGGTGATGTCATGACAAGCATGTGAATTGGATTCAAGTGAGGGAGGGCTGTGCTAAGTCATCAGCCAAACTTTCTCCTCCAGAACCATTTGGATCCAGTGGCAAGATATGAATCAGTATGACTGAAGATGGTCCAGGATGAGAGGCAATCAAGATTAAGTGACTTGTCCAAGGTCATACCAGCTGGATACAGTGTCAAGTGTCTGAGGCTGAATTCAAATTTCTGTCTTCCTGACTCCAAGGTCAGTGCTCTATCCACTGTGATATTCATGTGCGATTAATATTTATTAAATTTAGATTTCTTTTTACATGTGCAAAGACTGTTTTGCAATTGTTTTCATTTAATTTCCTGTGTGTGTGTGTGTCTTGGTAGAGAGACTCCCAAATATTTTATATTGTCCATAGTTAATTTTTTGGAATCACTTTCTAGCTCTTCCTGCTGGGATTTGTTGGTAACATAAAGAAATGCTAATTATTTGTGTGGATTTATTTTATAACCTGCAACTCTGCCAAAGTTAATTGTTTCTTTTTTTTGCTTCCCTCTCAAGTTCTTGAAATCTCACGGTCTACTTAACCCAATTGATACTTGACTGAGGAAAAACCTTAATAACATTTATGACAAATTTTCAGTAGCTTTTGCTTGAAAATCAGAAGGAAAGAAGGAAGGAAACAAGTGCTTTGCTATACAAATAAAAGCAACAGAAAAGATAGTCCCATCAAGTAGATTATATAATGAAAGGAGACAATACCCAAGAAGGGTTGGAAAAAAAGGGTGTGGAGTTGAAGTCTGAAAGTCTGGCAAAAGATCATGAAAGAAAAAAAGACCAGGTTGGGTCCCAGTAGGAACTCACCAGTGGGAGAAGGGGACAAATCTAAATGAAGGTTATTACATGTTGAAAATAATGTAAGAATAACTGCATAGTCCAGAGCAAGAAGACCTTAGACTGTGAGGAAAGGACACAGCCACAGGGATATGGTTTTAAGGCATGGTTCTAAAGTCTGGAAACCAAGAAGAGTGATGAGAATGGGAATGAAAGAGCAACCTACTAGTAGTCCCAGGAAGCTTGGTCCACTTTTGTGTAGTTCACCTTGTGAGGAAAGCTGTTTTTTTCTCTTGGTTTTGAATTTATATTGGAAGCAGAGGAATATGGTAGAAAGACTTCTGAAGTTTTAATCAGAGGCTGCTATTGCTGTTCAGTCATGACCAAGTCTTTGTCATCCCATTTGGGGACTGACTTGGCAAAGATGGTAGATAGGCTTGCCATTTCCTTCTCCAACCCATTTTTCAGATAAGGAAACTAAGGTAAATAGGGTTAAATGACTTGGCCAAAGTCACACAAGTAGTAAGGGTCTGAGACTAGATCTGAAGTCAGGAAGATGAGTCTCCCTAACTCCAGACTTGGTCTATCCCTGTGCCACCTAGCTACCCTTTCTAATCAGGGGTCCTGGGTTGAAATTCTTGCTTTGTTAATTACTACATATATAACTTAAAATTGCTTAATCTCTGAACCTCAGTTTCCTCATCCTTAAAGTAGAAAGTTGAAATTTCCAACTATGTGATACACTCGTGTGTCTTGGCATTCAAAAGTGGCTCTTGTGTCTCTGTAGATTGGAATTCTAATCATACGCTTTAAGAAAAACTAAACTAAACACAAGAAGTGAAAAAGGAATTTGGAGGCCAATCCTGCCTTCTCTGTGACCAAATGCATATGACTTGCTGCCATAACCATATCACTGGAGCAACTTCAGAGGTAACTGAACAGGCTACACAGCCCAACTGAAGGTTAAATATTTTAATATTCACTGATGGAGGAAATACCATAAGCAAATCTAATCCAAGATCTTTGAATGCTGAGGGCATGAGTGGTTTGATAAAATGTAAATGCATTCTTAATTATCTCAAGTTACTGCATGCCCAAGTGGCTCTTTTAAAAGAAAAACTTGGCTCACTGATAATGAGCATGAAAATTGCTAAGGGACTGGATGGGGGTAAAAAATCTAGTCTCCCCCCACTCCCTTGGCTGCCTTTCCTTGAATAGGGATGTGACTTTGCTAATGTCTGGGTGGACTGGTCAAATTCTCCAGGTTACCTTCAAGAATCTGGAAAACAGAATCAAAGGACTTGAATCCAAATGTCAAGTCTACTATTTTTTTTTAGCTGTGTGACCTAGATCAAGATACTTAACTTCTCTGGGCCTTAGTTTCCTTTAAAATAAAAGGTCAGCATTGAAGTCAATGACCTCTAATGTCTTTTCCAACTCTAAACTACATTATACATTTGAAGTGTTTTTGTGTTCTTTTATAGGGTTGTGTTTATTCATTTGGTTTTCTAAATTTTGTACTTCATTAACACCTTTGGTGAGTCATTAGAGTCAAGTCAGTTCTGAAAGTAGGATCATTCAGTTGTTACAGTTCAGTTGTTTTAATCATATGCAACTCTTCATGGTCCCATCTGGCATTTTTTTTTGCCAAAGATACTGGAGTGATTTGCCATTTCCTTTTCCAGGTCAATTTACAGTTGAGGAAACTGAAGCAAACTGAATTAAAAGACCTGCTCAGAGTTACACAACTAGTAATTGTCTGAAGCTAGATTTGAATGTAGGAAGATGAGTGTTCCTCACTCCAGACCTGTTATTCTATCTATTGTATTGCTTAAGGGCCTTGGGCTCCTTCAGTCCTCAATTTAAAACCAGGGAATCTCAGAGCCATACCATGGTTCTCCATCACCCTCATTTTGTAGGTGGGAAAGAAAGCATAGGGACAAAATTGAAATGATTTTCCTAAATTCAATCACCGTAGCAAAATGGAGACTCAGCCCAATCAGGAGACTAAGAGTTCAGCCTTTTGCCCATTTCACACATTGATGCTCATTTAGGCATATGTCTCTGGGCTAATTGCCTCAAATTAAAGAATATGACTGAATGATCTTTTCAGGTCTAAGTGATATCAGGTGACCAGGATCATCTAAGAGGAAGAAATGATAAGAAAGGGAGAGAAGCTATATTTTACTCATTAGTTCATGCAAGTAATAGCAAAGCCAATATTTGTATTAAAGGATCATAGATTTAGGGATAGAAGGAGCTTTCACAATTTTCTAATTTTACAGATAAGGAAACTGAGGTTTAAATGAATTAATCACAGTCATACAGCTACTAAATATCCAAGGTGGAATTTGAACTAAGGTCTTTCCTGACTTCCAGTCACTACTGTATCTGTGATACCATACAGCTCTCAAGAGATGATAATGGGAGGAGGTAGTGGTTCAGTGTCAAATGTTCAATTTATTGAATGAGTCCAATAAAAGAATATTCTCTTTCGAGGATCTACAACCTAGTTACTCTACCAGACCTCCTAATCTCCAGAATCAACTCTGAACTCACACCTCCTCAGGACCCCGTGCCCTTGGTGGCTTCTCCCTTGCCTAGGATTGGAGAGGGCTAAGGGTGGACATTGGACAGCTCCTCCAGGAGTCTTCATCATCAACCTGCTTGTCTGAACTTCACAATCGACAGAAACTCATTCCACAAGATGAAATCAGCTCTGAAATTCTTACTTCTTCAGAGCATTTCCCACTAGATTGCAAAAAAAGAAGCTATATGACCGTACCCTGAGGACGAAATAGACACTTGCATAGAAGGGATTATGACTTCTTCTTGAAATCCTATCCTTTATATTAATTTTATAATAGGATTATTCTTTTCTTTTTTCTTTTGCAGTGATTTCTGCTTCCTCTGAATATTGTTATATTGTAGCAAAACTCATTAGGAAACCAGTCGGTCATGCAAGCTTAGATCCCCTGCCTCCCTCTGTTAAGTCAAAAAATCAGGGCACCCCTAGCACCATTCTACACCAGTCCTGTAGTTTGGCATGCAATATGTATTTCAAAAAAGGTAGACACTTTCAGGTTCCAGGTACACAATAAAGCATGTAATCCTTGCCAGGCAAGGCTTTACTTGGGATATTGGGAAATGAGAGAGTCAAGTTCTGAAAACAACCAACAGAATACTTGTGTGACCTGAATTTTAAACTAAAAAAATTATAAAAGGGATAGAAAATCAACACCTTCAACATTAGAGAATTTATAGCCCCTAATGGATATGGGTACCCTCTTGAGCCAATAGTAAGATTTAGCTGGCCATAGATTTAGATCTAGCTTTGAGAACATCTAGTTCCATCCCAGATAGGATTGCAAAATCTTAAGGACCTTAGAGGCCATCCAGTTCAATATGCTGCTATAAATGACTCATCTGAATATCATACTGTTTGAAGACCTCCAATGAGCGGTAGGAGACACTACTTCCATAGGCAAAACATTTTACTTTTGGTTAGCTCTTATTGTTTGGAAGTTTTTCCTGACATCAAGAATATATCTGTATATCTGGGATTTCCATTCATTTTCCTTATTGTTCAGTTGTTTCAGTCATATTTAACTCTTTGTGATCCCATTTGGAATTTTATTGGCAGAGACACTGGAGTTTTCTATGTCCTTCTCTAGTTCATTTTGCAGATGAAGAAACTGAGTCAAACAGGATCAAGGGTCACATAATGAGTAAGTATCTGAAGCTCGAGTTGTACCCAGGAAGATGAGTCTTCTCGACTCCAGATTCAGTGTTTTATCAACTCTGCCATCTAACTATCCTATTACTCCCCATCCATTACTCCTAACAAGTCTGTTCCCTTTCAGTATTTGAAGACAGCAGCAATATCATTTTTCTGCGTAAGTATTCCCTCTTCCAAGTTAATGTGCCAAATTCCATCAAATGTTCTGCATGTGACATAGACACTAGGCCCTTTATCTTATTGATTACCCTCCTCTGGACAGCCTTTGCTAAGTCTTTAATTGATAAGTCTTTAACTTATCAATTAGTCTATAAGTTTCTGTGAAGCCTCTATTATGTCAATCAAGAAGCCAAGAGGCATTTAAACTCTTTTTATCTTTTTAGATTTTTGCAAGGCAATGGAGTTAAATGACTTGCTCAAGGCCACACGGCTAGGTAACTATTAAGTGTCTGAGGCCACATTTGAACTCAGGTCCTCCTGATTCCAGGGCCAGTGCTCTATCCACTGCACCACCTAGCCACCCCTGCCAAGAAGCTTTTAAAGCTAAACAATTAGTATTTTTAGTGTACTGTTCTAGCACTAGGGACATAGATTTAAAATAAAAACAAAAACCCCTGGCCTGATGCAATATAGATAACTACAAGCTATATACAGAGTACATATGAGGCAGGCACTGTGGTTGCTAATGAGAATTCAAATTCAAAAACTAAGGGAAGAGACAGTAGATTTACAGATAATTAGGTAGAACAGAGGATAGATTACCAGACTTGCAGTAAGGAAGAATCATCTTTGTGAGTACAACTCTATCCACAAACACCAAATAGCTATGTGATCTTGAGCAAGTCACTTAAACCTATTTGCTTTAGTTAATCTGTAAAATGGGCTGGAGAAAGAAATGGCAAACCATTCTAATAACATTCCCATGAAAAGCCTAAATGAGGTCATGAAGAGTTCGATGAGACTGAAATGACTGAGATACAACCACAAAATAAATACAGTGACTGGTTTATAGAAAGTGCTTAATAAATGCTTTTGATTAATATGCACAAAATAAAATACACTGTGATCTGATCTATGGAATGGAAACTTGGAGCAAGCAGAGGAGATCTCCTGAAGAAAGTGCTTGAGTCTAGACTTAGAAGGAGTCAAGGGTTTAAAGACGCATCATTGAAGAGGTAAGGTATGTCAGGCATGTTAAACAGCCTGTGCAAAGCCACAGAGGTAAGAAGCAGGATGGCATGTTCAGGGAACAATAAAAAAGTCAGTTTGTCTTGGGCATTGAGTAGGACCTATGATTGGTCCCGTGCTTTTAAGACATTCTACCTGATAATGATGATGCTTTGTCCTTTATTCTTGAAGAAGACCATGGCATTCTACCTATGACATGAATGAAGGCATGGATGAAATACTTATCAAATTTTGGATAACACAAAGTTAGGTATAGGATAGCAAATATTTGGATTCCATTGTCCAAAGATTCCAAAAAATCTTGACATCTAGCAAGTTGGGTTGAATCAAGGGAAATAGAATTTAATTGACACAAATAGCCTACCACTTGGGTTTACTGACTTCCATTCTCTCTGTGCCATAGATAAAAAGATGGTAGAAACATGACCAAAAAGCTGCTTAGAAAAGATTTGTGATTTTTAATGGATTGTTGACTCATTTTGAGTGTGTTTCTTCCATGATAAACCTTTCCAGCTGATCATTATGTAAAGGTTGTAATCAACTAATCATGGAATGAGCAATTGCAATGCATTTATTATGTATCAAATACTGTGCTAGGGACAAAATGAAAGAAAAGAGAAGATCTCTGCTCATTAGATTATATTCTTTTGAGAGAGAGAATAGGTAAGATGCATAAGTATAACAAGGAATCAGAAGAAAACTGATGGATTTGATGAACTGAAACAGCTCCCATGACCTTGGACTTGAATCCTGGATGCTACTTAGGATCATGAATACTATTACCTTGCTAAGAGGACATAGGGAAATTCTGTTTGGACTTTAGTGATTGGGTTTTCTCCTGATTGGTTATTGAAATTCAGGGAACTTGATCCTTCTTAGGAAGAGTTATTGTCTAGTAGAGAAAGGAGGAAAAGTTCTCTATCTTTCATCTGATTCCTTGTTCACAGGCTATCTCTCCCTTGGCATTTTGTGGCAAGCATGGATAGAGGTGACTTTTCTCTCTACCCCCCCTTCCTCCCCCCAAGGTCATGGAAAATTACTGCAGGAGAATATGGCAGTGGAAGTCATGGGACAGGATTTCATAGACCTGGAAGACCTAGCTGCTTTCTCCTCCAATTTTGTTTCTTTTCCTGAGCAGAGCTCAATGGTGACTGATTCTGAGAAATGTCCTTTTCCATTTCACGTACCTTATTTCATGGACAATCCCAAATTGGAGAGTTTCTAAGTTCCAGAGTTAACTCAGGCTGTTCTAAGATAGAAGGTTTTCTTAACAGTTTGGCTTTCAGAGAGAGGGCAGTCAAATAAGACCATCCTGTTCCTAAAGGTTTATCTCATGAGGGGTATCTCTACCTTCCCAGTTCTACTTCAAAAATTGCTGGAAGTGGTTTTGGCCATGTGGGCTCAAGGTATAAGCAATTTCAGAAAGAATCTTACGTGCTGGAATAGAGTAGTATATAAAGCTAAATGCGCTACTTGAGAGGATTATGTTTTTTCAAGGCTGTTTATGAGTCCTTTGTTTCTTATGCCTTTTGTGGGATAGCGGATATAAAAAGAAGTCCTCTATCCGATGCACACATTGTACACTGAACACCTTTAGGGAAGGGACTCTGTTACCCACAATTGGAGAGAGCCTAGATATGAGTCAAGTGTTATGGCAAGTTTCATTTGGGATAGAGGTTTTAAAAAAACCTGAGCGAAAACCTGTTATGGTATTCAGGCTAATCATCAGTCCATGTGCATGACTGTGCCATGAGATATGCTATCCACAATTCCATGTCGGAATGGTGCACAGAATTAGAAGTTATACTTGTGGGTGTTGATGACTATGAATCTAGAGCAAGTTAGAAAGAAATTCAGTTCTCTGGGGTTGGTGCTATTGTAGTCTACACTGGGTGAATAACACACCATGCTTGCTCCATATGAGTCCAGAGTCCCTTGGGAGTGACTCCAGGACCATGGGTCACGTGGGAATCTAGGAAAGATCTTGGGAAGAGGGAATAGTTGAGCTGAACTTTGAAGGAAAGAAGGAATTCTAAGAGAATTTGAAGAATTTTGAAATATGAAAGCTTATTAGACTGAGACAGAAAAATACAAACCAGGATATTAGCTTCAGCAAAAGGAATAGGTTTGGGGATGCTGGTGAAGACAGTCAAAGATAAAGATGTATCTGAGACAAAGAAGAAGGCAGATAAAGAAATCAAATATCGTATAATAATCCTATAATATTCAAAATGTTTATTTCTTAATGTGACTTCCATCTATCATTTCATTCCCTTTAGGTATCTCTAAAATGGAGACATACATAGTCAGATAACTCTAGCCCTTGGTCCCACAATAAGTTTGTGATGGGAGCTGGGACAAGAGTTTAGGTTTTCTAACCTTCAGCATCATATGTTTCTCCTAGACCACAAAGATCTCTTTTGGAATCCATTAATTGGAGTGTGTTGAAAGTTGTATTCTCAAGGCACAGAAGGTGGTTCACCAAAGGTATTTTTTTCACCACTTCTGGCCCTTAAGTATCACCCAACACCAATGACTTCATTAGGGGAAACATAAAACATGGATTTGACTTGTCTCTTGACAACATCCTGCAATGCATCAAAAAACCACCCATGCTGATTCTTTCTCTGATGGATGTCCTGGGGAGCTCCTGGGTGTTGTCAGCGTGGTTTCAAGTGAAAGACAAAGCCTCACCATGCAGTGATGCATGACTGTGCCATGAGATATAAGTAATCCACAATGACATGTTGGAATTGTGCATAGAATTAGGAATTATACTTGTGAGTGTTGATGACTAAGTATATAGATAAAGTCGGGAAGAAATTCAATCCTCTGGAGTGATGCCATTGTAGTCTACACTGGGGGAGTAACACACTGAATGCCACCACGGCTAACCCCAAGTGACTGGATTCCTGCTGGAGGGAAAGCTACAATCATCTGCCTATGCTTGATCTTCTTCCAAAGGACATTTTTCCTTCTGTACCCCTTGACACAAGCTGTTTATAGTCTACAGGGGAAACAGATCAAGACAGGAGCAAAGGTGATCCTAGACCCCCAGTCTTCTCTCTGGTTTAAAATCTGAGCTGCCTTTGGTTTTCTTACTGGTGAAAAATAGCTAAAAGTTCCTGAAGAGACAGTTATCGTTTCATAAATCCTTGAGTTGAACTTTTCATTTCTTCTCCATATTGGGAAGTTTGTTGTAAGTATGCCTCTATTACCTTGTATTCTTTCTGGCAGTGTATGACCTGCATACTCTAGTCCTAACCCTCTCATCTAGGGAGACTTGCCCCTGAGGCTGCTTCTCCTCCAGAAGGAGCTTCTTAAAATGTGGAATACAGTGATGTGTAGTAAAAACCTTAAACACTTAAGAACTCCATTCCAAGGAAAAAACCAATCATGATCCCAGAAGATTGATGATGAAGCAGGCCTCCTACTTTTGTCAGAGAGATGATGTTTTCAGAGACAACTAATGTGTGAATTTGGTTTACTTTATGTAGGTATTAGTTAGAAGAAAGTGCTTTTACTGTGTGTGTGTGTGTGTGTGTGTGTGTGTGTGTGTGTGTGTGTGTGATTGAGTGTCTATGTACATGTGTAGGTTTAATGGGGGAAGGGCAGGTGGTGATAGGGACAGAAAAGATAGAAGAAAAGAATTTCAAAGGAAATCTTAAAAATACACAGAAGAGAGCAAAAAGAAGTTCAGACAAGTAGAATAGGGTTGGTGCTCTTGTGTTAAATTCAATATCCACTTAAAATAGGGATTTAGTATTTCATAGAAAGAAAAGGAATAAAGAATGAGAGATGGAGGGAGACAGGCAGGCAAGAAGGAAGCAAAGAAAAATAAAGGAAGGGAAGGAGGAAGAAAGTGAGAGAGGAAGAAAAGGAAAGAAGAAAAGGAACAGGGGAAGGAAGGAAGAAAAGAAAGAAGGGAGGAAGGAAATGGGGGTGGAAGCAAAGGAAAGAGAAAATGAAGGAAAAAAGAAAGGAGGAATGAGAAAGAAAAAGAAAGAAAGGAGGGAAGGGTGGAGAGGATAAAAGAAAGAACAAGGAAGGAAGGAGAAAATGGAGAAAGAGGGAGGGAGGAAAAAGGAAGGAAGGAAAAGGAAAGAAAAGAAGAGAATGAGGAAGGAATGGAGAAAGGAAGAGAAGAAAGAAAGGAGGGAAGGAGGAAGGGAGAATTTGAGAGCAAGTTAGATAGAAACTGGATTGTTTTTAGAAATAGTACAGTTTTCAAAAGTCTCAAGTGCAAATCCAGATTTTTAACTTCAGTGTTTTGCTGAAAGGTTGTAGATCTGAAAGGTATAGATCCCCCACTTTCTTTGGGGGATCAAAATTGTAAGCCATCCAAAAGATAATGAATGGTACAAGTAAGTTGCAGTGTATTTTCAGTAATGGTCCACATTCCACAGGCAATTTAAGGGATATCACCGAGGAAATGTAAGATCAGAAAATAATGAGGTGGTAGTCCTACTGTGTTCTTCCTTGGTCAGAGTCAATCTGGAGCATTGTGATTCATTATGAGAAATTAATAAATTGAGGGATGTTCACAGGTAGGCAACTAGGATAGCGAAAGTTCAAATTGTGATGTAAATGGATCAACTAAAGAAAATGCATTTGAGATGTCATGTGAACGAAAGATTAGATTTCCTCTGCTTGAACCCAGATGACAGAACCAGAAACAATGGGTGGAAACTGCAGATACGAGAATGATATAAGTAATAAAGAAGAAACATGAACCAGGAATGTAACAATATCTAAAATATTTCCCAATATAATTATTTATTGACTTCCTTAGTAAAATGCAAGCTCCTTGAGAGAAGGACCCATTTTATATTTTGTATTTGTATCCTCATGACCTGGTACAATATTTGGCACATAGTAGGAGATTAACAGAAACCTGATGATTGATTATAATGTTAACTTTTAAGAACTGGTTTATTTTTTATTTTTAAAATCTATTTTTCTCTCCCTCCCACTGCCTCCTAATGGGAAAAATATAGAAATTGAAGAAAGAAAAACAAAAGCCTTGTAACAAATATTCATTGTCAGACAAAAGAAATTTCTGCATTGGTTATGTACAGAAACAAGTTTCTGAGTACTGAGACCCTCAGAGGTGGGTAACATGTCCTCTACAAACATGGTAAGACAGTGGATTGATCAGTTAATAAATCTTTGAAAGTTGTTTGCTTTTCAATATTGCCATTACCAAATAATTGGTTTCTTGATTGTTTCCTTCATTCTGCATTAGTTTATGAGCTCACATTTTAAAATCTGGATAATTAGGAGAATGGATGGTACCCTGGACAGAGACAGAGAAAGTGGAAGGGATAAGCAGATTTAATGGAAGCTTTGAGCTCAGGATTGGACATGTTGAGCTGACCATGACAAATATTAGTGGACATTCCAATAGGTAATTAAAGATCTGAAAATAGGGTTAGACGGGGTAGATAGGACTGAAGTAAAGTTGTTAGGTACACCAGTATAGTGTTTAAAGTGTCTGCGACTTGATAAAAAGACAAAAGAAGATAAAAGAAAAACATGGAGGATCAGGAAATATTTCTAGGGCGAGGTGGAGCAAGAGTTTATTAAGCATCTTCTAAGTGCTAAAAACTTCACAAATTTTATCACATTTAATCTTCATTTGCAGGTAGCTAAGTGGTGCAGTATGTCAAAAAGAATCATCTTCCTGAGTTCAAATCTAGTCTCATACCCTTACTAATTGTCTGACTTTGGGCAAATCACTTAACCCTGTTTGCTTCAGTTCTCTCATCTGTAAACTGACTTGGAGAAGGAAATGAGGAAACACTCCAGTACCTTTGCCAAGAAAACCCTAAATGGGGTCAAAATGATTCAGACACAGCTGAAAATGTCCAAATAACAACGAAATCTTCAGGGTAACCCTCTGAGGTAGGTTTTATTATCCATATTTTACAATTGAGGACCCTGTCACAGACAGAGGTTAAGTGATTTGTCTAGATTTTACAGTTAATCAGTGTCTAAGACTGAGTTTGAGCCTGGGTTTTCCAGACTCCAGTCCCAGAACACTGTCAGTCACCTCTATGGCAGAATGAGACTTCTGAAGAGTCCCAATGTTGAGTCATTCTCAAATTTAAAGAGTCTGGAGAGCAGGTCCTTTATTTTTCTTTCGTTTCCTCTTTCTCCTTCTCTTCCTCCTGTTCTCTTTTTTTTTCTCCTGTCTCTGTGACATTTTCATAAAATTACCAAAGGTGGGTGAGCACATTCATTTTCCCCTGCTTCCAGTACAAGGAGCACAAATTAGTTTGAATTCTCAGGAAAAGACATAATTTTTGTTTTCCAAGGCACTTTATAAATGAAGGTACTTCGTGAGATACGTTCCAGGACAAGTTTGAAAATGTCCATGACTATGTTGAATCTTCTTTATAGGCCAACTGGGTGTGTTGATTCTGTTTCATGGCAGATTCTTTCCAGTCTATACATCATTTACACTTCACTTCACTCTTGGAGGAAAAGCTATTTTCATGGTTTATTTAGTGGGAAATAATTTTGATTAGCAAGATGAATAATATTTTACAGTTGTTTGTAATTTCTACTTCAGTTATGCCAACCCCCCCCCCCAACTATTGGGCTTTCTTTTAAAAGAGGGTTGCTAATGCAGTCAAGACAGGTTTGGGAGAAAAGGAAAATGCATGATATGGAAAATCACAGGTCAAACGATATATATTTCAATAGCCTTTCCCTTGCTCAATGAAGAACCATGAAGAAATGTGGAGGGAAAGAACACCACATTTGGAGTTTAGAAGATCTGGGATCAAATCCCAGCTCTGTGGTTTACTATCTGCATGACCTTGGGCAGGTCTCAACCTTTAAATAGAATCTTTAAAATAGAATTGGACTAAAGGTCCTTTCTAGCTTCAAAGCTATTATCTTATGATTATAGATTGCCAAAAGACCATTACTCCATGACTTTTTGATTTCAGTGATGA
Source organism: Macrotis lagotis (assembly GCF_037893015.1). Classification (NCBI taxonomy): domain Eukaryota; kingdom Metazoa; phylum Chordata; class Mammalia; order Peramelemorphia; family Peramelidae; genus Macrotis; species Macrotis lagotis. The sequence goes on along the minus strand of NC_133659.1, from coordinate 37,696,024 downwards.
TCAATTAAAGTCAGAAACTCCTAGGAATATATAGAAGTCACCAGATGATCAGGTCTAAAGCTATCCTGAAAAGTAGGTAGGATACACTATCCTTGTAAAAATTCTAGCCCACTCATCTCCTCTTCTAAGTTCACATTTCATTAAATTCATTGTGGCAGAAGAAAATGAATGAACTGTGTTTTCTCATTTCCCTATTAGGTGTAAATCTAGAAACCAGATTAAATCATTCTAAGACTCTAGGACATTGGTGGCCTCTCCCAGGAATGAGAATGACTAGGCAATAAGTGGCATTTCCATTAGAAGGAGAAATGATTTGCCAAAGTTAATGTCACTATATAAGTTCTCCAAATGCTAATAATTGGTGTAGAAAGGATCATCTTGGATTTTAGCATCTAGAGAGTGCATTCTTCCTTGGGGTCATCCCAGACATTCTTCTTGCCCTTACCTCTCATTTATCTGGTCCCCCATAAACTATGACTCCTTTCAAGCGAGAGTATTGAGCTTAGTTATCTGTGTCTGTAGAAAGGTCCAGGCATGAAAAAATATCTTTGCTTCTATATATGAGACTGTTCCAGGGAAACAAGAATGTAGGGAGGGATGCAGGAGATAACTATGAGAGTTAGGAGGCAATGTGATCTATATTTCATTGAAGGCTATTCTTAGAGTAAGAAAGACCTGGATTTAAATTCCACCTCTAATACCCAATGAACTTCCTTGTCTGTAAAGTTGTGATGATGATGATGTTGATGATGCTTAGAGAACTTTATGGTTTTTTTGTGAAGCTCCAATAAGATAATATTTGTAAAGAATTTTGCAAACTTGAGAGGGCTATGTAAATTTATTACTACTTTTTTAATTCTTATTCTATTGTTACAATTTCTAAATAGTTTTCTGTTTTTGACATCACCTTCATTTTTGCATATATCTCCCCCCTTGCCTACTTAGCAAGCCATTCATTGTAACAGAGGACAAAAAAGACAGAGAAAAAAAGCAGTTCAGCAAAACTCACCAACTCATCCATCATGTCTCATGGGATATGGAATATTCTGCTTTCATAGTTCTTCACCTTTTCAAACAAGAGAGGGAGGTATCTTTCAGCTATTATTTAAACCCATGAAATAGATAAAAAGCTAGGCAATGTGAATTTTGCAATGTGGTCATTATTGCTAAAGATAGGAGAATCCTAATGGAGTCTGTAATGCTCCACATCTCTTCAATTTGAGAATTTTTTTATTCACCCTCTTAGATTTGAAAGAATATGTTAGCCCATCTTTTACTTGAATATGAATCCTCTCCACAATATCCCCAACTAATGGTGATGCAGATTGTACTTAAGACCTCCTATGATGGGGAAACAGCTTCAACCTGGTTAGATAGCTTATTCTACTTTAGAACATCTTGGTTCATCCTTACATCAAGCCCCAAATCTATCTCTTTGTTTCTTCCACCTATTGTTAATTCCTAGTTTTGCCCTCTAGGTCTAACAAAAATAAATCCAATATAAAAATTGAAACAAGATCATATGACCCCCCCCAAGTCCCTCAAATGTTGGGGCCTCAGTTTCCTCAGTTATATAGTGAATGAGGAAGACTGAATGACCTCTAAGGGCTCTTCTATGTGCTTATGATTTGAAGATAACTATCATGAAAAACAGTGTGGTGCAGTGGAATCTGACTATGATGCTAGATTTGGAGTTAATGATAAAAATCGATGTACGCATGCCACTTTTTCTAGAATGAAGTATTTCTCTAAGCCTTCTCATTTATTATTAGTAAGAGTTTCCAATAGATGTATAGTGATATACCTAATTCTTCTAACTACATTTGCTGGAGAACAGCTGGGAACCAACCATCAATTATTAACAAGAGTAAAACACCTAATAAACAACAAGCAAATTCAGAGGTTGAAAGAATGGAAAATGAAAATGGATAAGTCACAAAGTGAACACGAGCGAGAAATGATCCTCAGTTCAGATATGTCATTGATATCCTTATGCAGTCAAGAAAACTTGAGTCAGATCCTTAGTTCTCTGGATGGACTCTACATCATTTCCTGGATTATTCAGAGAAGAGTCAGAAGATAGGCAAACATGGATTGGTTGGGATATACAGTATAGAAGATGATATGACATAAGGAGTCCAGTAGAATATTAAAATAGAAAAGACATCATATCATGCTAACCCAAGAGCATCTGAAATTCTGGTTTGGAAAACTTCATGTTTCCCATTTCTTCTGAACTTTCATACAGATAACAAGAAAGGACATAAAGTCAATTTATCTTTTCCTCAATGGCAGTGGAAACACACATGTATATGTATGTATATATATATATATATATAAATAAATATATAGATATACATATGTACAGGACAAGTACATGTTTATATGTATAATTTCCTCATTAGTAGTACAAAATACAAATGGAAATCTCAGGAATACAGTCTCACACACGCACATGCAGTTACATAGATTAGGAGTCATTGAATAATTTAAAATCTCCACATAGTTTAGAAAAAGGAAGTAATCTCATAGGGAAAATCAATCATAGGTCAATTAGGTAATGCAGTAGATAGAGCACCAGACCTGGAATCAGGAAGATTCATCTTCCTAAGTTCAAATCTGGCCTTAGACACTTACTTCACTCTGTGATCCTAGACAAATCACTTAAACTTATTTGCCTCAGTTTTCCCATCATGAAATGAACTGGGGAAGGAAATAACAAATCACTCCAGGATATTTGCCAAGAAAAACCAAAATGGCATCATGAAGAATGGGATGAGAATGAAATGATTAACCAACTACAATAACACAATAACAAAACAATCAAGATTTAATTTCATTTTGCCCATATACTATAGAGTCTAAGGAATTCAAAAAATTATACTAATAACTGCATTTATATTAATACTCTAAAGTTTGTAACTTGTCATGTACATTACCTCATTTAAATCCTATAATAACACTATGATAAAGGCACAATGGTTATTTTTGTTCTCATTTTACAGAAGAGGAAATTGAGACCTAATTTATTTATAACTACATAGTTATTAATAAGAAGTGGGATTTGAACTTTGATCCTTCTTGTGCCAGGATCAGGACTATATTTTCTATTTAAATTGCTTATTCTCAATGTACCATTAACCTAAGCATTAATTGCTCTTGTTTGTTCCAGCCATGACTAATAACATATTTTCCCTGTACTCTATTGCTCTATAGAATCTTTAAATATTTCATGACTGAAGACACACAGGATAACATAATTCATAATCTTCCAGTGGGGGCAATTTAAAGAATTGCATACACAGTTATTTGTGCAGGATAACAAGCCAGCAGGAATCTTTGAAAGGACACACTATTCTGGCTCTCTGGGGACTGGCACTAGTTTCTCCTCACTGAGGTCAAGACTGCTGCAAAACCTAAATACTAGGCTGCTTTCCCCTCCCAGTCCTGCAGCACCTCGGAGACAACCATTCCAGAGACTTGTTTCAGCTCAGCTCATTGGGCATGTCCATGCAAGTATTTTTTGGGGGGAACTATAATTCACTTTTGCCAGGGACAGAAATTTTAACACTTACTTGAAATAGCTGATAATCTGGCACTGGAGAGTTAAAGGATTACTGTATTTCATTTGGCTAATAAGAAAAGCTGTTCAAAAGCAATATTAGAAAAGGTTTAGTATATAGTGACTGTTACTTGCTCTAATGTATTCTGTGTCATCAATGATTAGAATACTTTCTACTTTTTGTTGTGTTTGTATTGAACTTCTCACACCCAGTCCTTCCCCCATTCTTAGGAAAGGGATTCATCCATTCAGAAATTTTTCTCCAAACAATATTTGCTGGAAGGAAGATTGGTATATTTGGGGAATAACTAAATGATTCTAGAAGGGGTAGGAAGGAGAGGAGGAGGAAAGTAGAAGGGTGGGCTTAGAGGGTTGTATTATTTGTAAGCTATTGTAAGACAAAGGAAATGTCAGCACCTTTTCTTCCCAGTAGCTTTAGGAGGGTGCTAGTTCGGCTTTCACTTGACTTGGGGATAAAAGCAAAATGAGTTTTTCCCTTAACCTCCCCTCCCATGCATTTCTCATCCCACCTGTCACCCTCCACTTCCTTCCAATCCCCTTGTCCCCTGCTCCATGTACCTCTTCTGTTTCTTTCTGCACTGTGATCAGTCTTTGCCATCAAAGGCTTTGTCTAAGATAGATAGATGGATAGAATAATGATGAGATAGCTGGATGCTGAACCAATGGATGGAGGAATGAACCATCCAATGGATATACCAAAAGATGGATGGATCATTAACTCCTTACTATGTGCTAAGCACTGTGATAAGCACTGAGAATATAAGAAAATGTTGAACTTATTCTTCCTTGCATATTGAGATTTTTTATTTTTGTTTTTGTTTTTGCAGGGCAATGGGGTTAAGTGACTCACTCAGCATCACACAGCTAGATAATTATTAAGTATTTGAGGCCAGATTTGAACTCAGGTACTCCTGACTCTAGGGCCGGTGCTCTATCCACTGCGCATATATTGAAATGTTGATGTGTGTTCATGATTAACTTCGTAATAAAACTAATTTTAAAAAATTTAAATCAGTCAAGAAATAGTCAATAAATATTTATTAAGGGATTTCAAAAAAAAAACAGTCCCAGACATCAAGGAACTCACATTCTAATGGAGATGATAGCATGCAAAGCAACTCTTTTTACCAACTTTTATTATTAGCTAAATACAGTAATACTTAAACTCTCTTGGATCCGTCATTTCAAGTAAGTATTTAAATTGTTTTCTTTCTTCAAAACTGAGTTCTTATTCTATCTTCTGCAATAAGCCTGTCCCAGTTCCCATACCTCTTCTTGCTACTTCCATCACTCTGATATTCCTTCCGTGTGTGTGTGTGTGTGTGTGTGTGTGTGTGTGTGTGTGTGTGTGTATGTGTGTGTGTATCCTGGAACCGATATAGAGAGTAGGTAAGTGGGGCAGTGGATAGAGCACTGACCTTGGAGTCAGGAGGACTGGAGTTTGAATCCAGCCTCAGACACTTGACTTTTTTTTTTTGCAAGGCAATGGGGTTAAGTGGCTTGCCCAAGGCCACACAGCTAGGTAGTTATTAAGTGTCTGAGGTCAGATTTGAATTCAGGTACTCCTGACTCCAGGGCCAGTGCTCTATCCACTGCGCCACCTAGCCGCCCCGACACTTGATTTCTACTAGCTGTGTGACATTGGGTAAGTCACTTAACCCTGATTGCCTTGCATCTAGGGTCATCATCCTGATTCATATCAGGCCATGGGATCCAGTTGACTTTAGATGAGAAAGTGAGACTGATGACTCAGCACAGCATCCCCCTCATGCAAAAATCAATTCATGTGCTTGTCATGGCATCTCTTCCCTGATGTAGTAGTGTTCTTTGGGAAAAAAATGAAGGACAAATTTTATATATGTATGTATGTGTGTGTGTGTGTGTATATATATATATATATATATATATATATATACATATATATATATATATATACAGACTATGTATATATGAATATGTAAATGTCTCACTGTAAACTCTCAGAATTTTTCAGCTGCCAGATAAAGGATGGGACCAGAAAGCAACTAGAACTCCCCCTGGGGAAGCTAGGTGGGGTAGTGGATAGAACATCGAGGTCAGGAGTAGAGAAGTTTGAATCTGGCCTCAGATACTTGCCACCTACCAGCTGTGTGACCTTGGGCAAGTCACTTAATTTTGATTGCCTCACATCCAGGGCCATCTCCATCCATCCTGATTCATATCTGGTCCCTGGATACAGATGACTCTGGAAATTAAAATGAGAATTTTGACTTAGCAGAGCACCCTTCATTCAAATCCAATTTATGTGCTTTTCATGACATGAACTCCCCTGATGATGTGGTCTTCTTTGAATGAAGGACCATCTTCATCAGATCTCCACTCAGGGATTAAATCTGCAACTGTGTCGCAATTCAGGGACTAAAGTTTAGAAAGAGAAAACAGATTTATTTCAGGAGAATGCATAGGGTCCCCCCAAATTTAATAGTTACCTAGCTTTAATTCCCTTTGTGATCCTTGAATAGCATGTTGCATGTAGAAGCAGAACAATAGAAAAGACAGGCCAAGAAAATACAAGGTCATAGTAGTTCTGCCAGATGTACCCAGAGCTTAGCCCTAAGACCAAGTATCAGTCTGGTAAGTAAAGCTTGAAGAATGAGTAAACAAATGAAACCAAAAAATGAAATAAAGACCTAGATTGGTGCCAGGGATGCCCAAGAACAATCTAAAAGAGGAGAATAACTCCAAAACAATGCATGACCAGGAAATCAATTAGAATTCTAGAATAAATGATTATTTTAAAAATAGTTAAAATGATAGTATAAGTAGATTAAAAGGATTAAAAGAAAAAATGTACAATAAATGAAATCTGTGAATGAGAGGCTTGGAAAGTAAATTAACAGCTTATCATAAGTGGTAGAAAACCTTACCCTAAAAATGCTCCTTAAAAATTGTGTTGGAAGGGGCGGCTAGGTGGCGCAGTGGATAAAGCACCGGCCCTGGAGTCAGGAGTACATGGGTTCAAATCCGGTCTCAAACACTTAATGATTACCTAGCTGTGTGGCCTTGGGCAAGCCACTTAACCCCATTTGCCTTGCAAAAACGTAAAAAAAAAACCCAAACAAAAAAAAAAAGAAAATTGCATTGGAATAAATAGAAGTTCATGGTCTGAGACAAAAAATAAAGTCAAAATACTGAAAAACAGAAGAAAATTCAAAGTATCTCACATTTTTAACAAATATCCTAGGAGACACATCAAGGCAAAATAATTTAAGGAAGATTGGATGCTTTTTTCCTTGTTTGAGATTTCATCTCATTCTCATCTAAAAGGTTCATTTACTCATGTGTGTTTTCTGGTTTATTCTAATTCTTTCACTTCCTTGAATTACGTTTTGTACTTGCTTGGATAAATGGTTCACTTGCAATTCACTCTTGGTTATGATCTGTTTGTAAATGATATTTGGCAAGAATGAATTAAACAGGAGCAACTAGGTGGCTAGAACACTGGCCCTAGAGTCAGGAGAACCTGAGTTCAAATCCGACCTCAGACACCTAATACTTATTTAGCTGTGTTACCTTGGGCAAGTCACTTAACCCTATTGCCTTGCCCAAAAAAAGAATGATTATACTTAAAATAATGACAAGAATATAAACAGAAAAACTTGGATAATATTTTAAGGAACCAAAAAAATTAGGCTTAGATAACTTAAGATAAGAGTGATTATTAAAAAAAAGCAAAACAAAAAAGACATCTTTGGTAACCTTTTGAAAGAAACTCCCAACATCACAGCCCAAATCAGAGATTCCAAATAAAAGAAAATAAAAATGCTGCAAATATTCATCAAAACTAAATTTAAGTAAAAAGAAGCCACAGTTAGGATTACATATGATTTAGCAACCACCACTGTAATAGAGTGAAGAACTTGGAATAAGATAATACAGAAGTCAAAGGATACGAGCTTATAGTTAAGAATTACTTACCCAGAAAAACTAAGTATGTTCCTATAGGATAAAAGATAGATCTTTAATATAACAGAGGACTTCCAAACATTTCTAATGAAAAGACCAGGGTTGAGTAAAACATGAAATGCAAACTTGTAAGTAAAAAGAAATATAAAAAGGTAAATTAAAGTGAACAATTGGAAAGGACTTTATAAGAATGAAATTTTTACATTCTAATGGGGAAGGGTGATGATGTGTCTGTCCCCTCTGAACCTTATCATCAGGAGTCATAGAAGGAATTCAATAAAACCAAAGACCTGGGCATGTTTTTTTTTTGTTTTGTTTTGTTTTGATGATTTTAAAAGAAGATTAGAAAGGAGGAGGAAATGATGTGATAGGGAGCAAAAGGAAAAGAGTAGAGGAACTTACATAATTGGGATTTAAAAATAAAAGTCTATTCAAAAGAGGAAGGGACAAGGAAGCAGGTGCCACTTGAATCTCAGTTTTGCTTTTGTCTGACCAGGTCAAAGGAGAGCATTAACACACACACACACACACAGACACACACACACACACACACACAGAGGAACAAAAGGAGCGTATATTCACGGAGGGATTGGCCATTAACCCCCCCCCCCAAGAAATCCCAAAAAACCTCTTATCTTATGTGGAGGAGCAAGAAAAAATAGAAATGAAAGAGACAGAAGCAGAGATACAGAGACACAGAGAAAGACAGAGACAGAGAAGAAGGGAATGAGAGAGGGAGAAAAAGGAAGAAAGTGGCAGAAGGAAGGGAGGAAAAAACAATACTCCTATGCTTAGGAGTGTGAAAGGAGCAAAGAGAGAAGAAATAAGACAACAGGTTGTCAGGATACTCATAATGAATGATCAAGACTGTTAATATAGATGTAATGAACTCATCCATTAAATGAATAGAATAATAGAATATATTAGAAAGCAGAATCCAACAATATGTTATTTACAACAAATACATTTGAAACATAAAACCTCAAAGTTAAGATAAGGGATTGGAACAAAATTTATGGTTCCTTAACTGAACTTAAAAAGTCAAGATTAACAGTAATTATCTCAGAAAAAGCAACAGCAAAAAAAATGCTTGATTAAATGCATAATTGTGAAAACTACATTTTGCTGAAAGCCACCACAGACAACAAATTAATTTTACTGCTTAACATATATTCACTAAATGTCATAGCATAATGGAAAAGTTAAACAAAATACAAAAAGAGATAGGAAAATAAAAATAGAGGAAGATCTCAGCAAACCCTTTTCAGAACTGGACAAATCTAATCAAAAAAGGAAGATATTAAGAACCTGAACAGAATTTTACAGAAGTTAAATGTGATATATATATATATATATATATATATATATATATATATATATATATATACCTGTGATTATTGAATAGGAAAAGAAATTACTATATAATTTCTTTTTTAGAAAGATTTTATTTATTTTGAGTTTTACAATTTCCCCCCATTCTTGCTTCCCACTCCCCATATCTCACAGAAGGCAGTCTGTTAGTCTTTACATTGTTTCCATGGTATACATTGATCTCAGTTGAATGTGATGAGAGAGAAATCATATCCTTAAGGACGAAAAATAAAATATAAGAGATAGCAAAGTTACATAATAAGATAACTTTTTTTTTCTAAATTGAAGGTAATAGTCTTTGGTCCTTGTTCAAACTCCACAATTAGCATAATTGAGTATAAAATAGTATATAGTAAGAAATTAAAATATACTTTCTCATCTGTGCATGGAATCTTTACAAAAAGTGACCATATTTTATGGCATAAATAGTCTCACAAAAATGTAGAAAAGAAAAAATATTAAACACATACTTTACTGTTTACAATGCAATAAAATTATGTTCAATCAAACACAATTCAACAAAGAATCAAAATGAATAGGAGGCTAAATAATTTAATCCTAAAGAATTAGTGAATCAAGCCAGGTGTGGTAGAACATGCCTTTTGACCCTTGCTTCTGGGATCTCTGAGGCTAATGGATCTATTGAATTGGAAGTTCTGAGATTTAGGCCAACCAGATGTCTGCACTAACTTGGGTACGAGTAAGGCAAGCACCCAAGAATGGGAGTGGTTAACACTATACTGTTTAAGATCAGAAACAGGAGCAGTTCAAAATTCCACACAGCTCAGCAGTTGATTTGGACATATTATTGGGTCCAAGCCTGGATAAGATAGGGAGGAAAAAGAAAATGAAGGAAACAAAGAAACAAAGAAAAGAAGGAAGAGAGGAAGAAAAGGAAGAAGAAAGGGAGGAAGAAAAGGCGGGGGGGGAGGAGAGAGGGAAAAAGGAAGGCAAAAGATAGGAAAAGAATAAGTGGATCAAAGGACAAATAATGGAAATAATAGATAACTTCATTTAATATCATGGCAACAATGAGATAAAATATAGAGCTATTTGAGCACTACAGTAATTATGTTAGTCCATCATTCTCAAAGAAGGTAACATCAGGGAAGGTGATTCTATGACAAGCACATGAATTGTATTGAGAGAGGGGGTGCTGTGTTAAGTCACCAGCCTCACTTCTGCTCTATGGCCATCTGGTTCCAGTGGTCAGATATGTGTCAAGAGAACCGAAGATGATCCTGAATGTGAGGCAATCAGGATTAAGTAACTTTCCCAAGGTCACACAATTAGAAAGTGAAGAGTGTCTGAGACTGGATTTTGATCTCTCTTCCTCTTGACTCCAAGATCAGTGATCCATCCACTGCACCATCTAGCTGCCCTTGGGGACTATAAAAAATTAAACAGATCGAAGCATCGAGGGTGGTGTTTCCAAAGTCCTGTTTTGGGCTCTCTTTTTTCTCCCTCCTTTTGCCATTTTGCTTGGTGATCTCATCAATATCAAGTATGCAATGATTGTTTCTATGCAATTGATTCTCAGATCTTTTATCCAGTTCTAACCTTTCTTTAGATGTCCAGTCTAAAAATCTCCCACAGTCTAATGGACATCTCAAACTGAAAGCCTTGTAGATTTTTTCAAACTCACCATTCCCAAAATAAATTCATTCTCTCCTTCCAAACCCTTCCCACTTCCTTTCTTGTCACTCTAAAGGTCACCAGCCATCAAACTAGTACTCAGGGTCACAACTTAGATATAATTCTCAACTCTACATTTTCTCCTTCCCCATAGCCAGTCTCTTACCAAGCACTGTTAATCCTACCTTCATAAAAATCTCTCCTATGTGCTCCTTTTTGCCTCTAGAACTTTAGTGAATATGTTCCATACCCAGAATTCTTGACTGAATGATTGATGCAGTGTTGATGTATCTGTGGAAGAGATAAGCTATTCTGGAAAGATACTTAGAAGCATGCCAAAAAAAGGTTACTAAACTGTGCATGCCTTTTGACTCAGTGAACTCACTAGTCTTATATTCAAATAGATTAAAGAATGAATAAAAGGTCCTATATGTATGAAAATTTTTATGGGAACTCTTTCTATTTTAGAAAAGACTCCCCCATCCAAAAATAATAAAACCTAAAGGAGGATGGTACTGATTAATTTAGGAAAGTTTATACAAATTTTGATATATTATTAAAATAGACTACTACTGTGTGCTGTTAAGAATGAGCTGCTGAGTAAAGTGATCAGAATTGGGAGAACAATTTATACCATAAAATCATTATTTTAAGCAAGAACTATTTTCAGACATAAGAAATCTACTAAGCATATTGATTGATCATTATTCCAGAAAACCAATAATGAAGAAAACTAACTACCTCCTGACTTAGAAGTGATGTATTGTATATGTAGACAGACACATTTTTTGAAATGACCAATTTGGGAATTTATTTTACTTGACTATGCATATTTGTTATGAACTATTTTGTTTCTCAACTACAACACCACCCCCAAAACTGGACAGAGGAAAGAAAAAAATTCTTGATAATTGAAAAAAACATTTATTCAAGATAAAACTAAAAGCAAATCAGTAAACAAACAAATCAGGAAGTAAATGAATAAGCAACTAAATAACTAGATACATAAATGAAAAAAAGGAAAGAGTGAAAAATATCTTCCCAGAAAAAGGGAGCAGAAACAGAATGATAAAGTCACAGAGTTATAGAATCACAGACAGTTGGAATGAACCTCAGTAAGCTTATGATCTGACCCAGACAAAAAAAGAAATCTCTTGTGTTGCAAACCCAACCAGTGATCCTCCAGCATCTGCCTGAAGACCTCTGAGAAGAGGGATCTCATCACCTCTAGAAACAACCCATTCTACTTTTGGACAACTCTGTTATGAAACTTTTCTTGACATTGAGGCATTTCTTTGACATTTCTGCCAATTGCTCCTATTTCTGTGTTCTAGGTCCAAACCAAGCAAATCTACTTATAGCCTTTTTGCTGAATCTTCACTACTACAAAGGTCATCCAGGAACATTTCCCATCTGTATTCAAATGACTCCAGAGGAGAAAGTGAGGCTGGTGTCTTTGAACAGCCCTCTAAATTTTATTTCATGGCATCACCTTCCTGATATCATGGTTCATATAACTTCTCCAAAGCAAACATTTATTTTAGTGCACCTAGAGGTTTGTAAATAGTTTCATGCTCTCTCATTTTATATCCCCATGACCTAGGGAAGTAGATGCTATTATTATCCCCATTTTATATGAGAAACCTGAGACTAAGAAGGTTAGGTTTCTTGCCTAGGGTCACATAGCTAGTAAGTGTCTTGAGACCAGACTCCAAGTCTAATATTGTATCTGTTGCAAGATCTAGCTGCCTTTAAACATGCCCAATCCTTCTTACTAGTCCTCATAGGAACTTAAGGCCTTTCTTCATGCTAATTACCATCTCCTAGATTTAAAATTTCTCAATCTCCTACTTAAATCATGATAAGAGTTTGGTTCATTACTATAAGTGTTCAGGAAGGAGTAGCACCTCTAGTGTGATGGCTTGCTCAGCCCTTTTCATGATGTTCATGCACTTTTGGTGTCCACCTTTTCCCAACTCTCACCCATGACTCCAAGCAGATTTAGTATGCATAGTGGTCACAGGCAGTGACCTGTCTCAGCAGACAGGCTAAATTGGGAATTAGGGGGATGACTACCCCAAGTATGTGAATATTTCTGATGGAATGAGAAGATAAGGACGATTTGTTCTGATGGCCATGAAGATAACCAAATCAGGCTCTGAAGAGTGCTTAGAGCTTAGTCAGACATGGAAGACACCAAGGTATCATGGATCCCTGCCAGTCTTTTTCTGGCCACTGAATTTCAATTCTAGGAGAGAGAAGTTGATGACTTTGCACAACTCTGTCTCACTATGCAATTCACACAGGAGTCAAAACATCACTTTATGATGTCACTGATCCTCTTTACAAAGAAGGACAAAAGCCAACAGCAACAACAACCAAAAAAACTAGAGGCAGCTATGTTATTTGTTTTTCTGTCATTGGCAAAAGTAGAGCCCCCTTGACCACATTTCTATTAAAGTTAGTGGACCCTGCTACCAGTGAGTCTCAAAAGATATGATGACTTCAATTATTCATTACTCCAATATAGATGATAATTACTAAATACAGATGCCTATTTCATTAATGTACAAAGAGCCAGGAGTTAACCATATCAGCAATAACTGATAGTGGAGACTTGTCTTGCTTACTGCTGCCATTCATGAATTCTGAATTCCCTAGCTAGTCTAAGGATCTTTGTCCAGGGTGCTGAAATTTAGAGGGATGCTAACTGTTTTCAGACCTTCAGTAGCAAAGAAACAAGTGAGTTGTTAACTAAAATTGCTAACATTGCAAGCTGCTAGATAGCATCATGCCACACACCCATGCATACACATGCATGTATACACACATACTGCATGGAATCCCAATTGTATTTCAAAGACTGATGACTAACTCCTCATTACACTCAAGGAAGATCCTTCATTTTTCTATAACTTATTCTGACCCCTCACAGAAGAATATTAATAAACATTTAGTTAAGTTTAGTTAAGGCACAATGTGAACCTCTAAAGATTCACAAAAGGGCAAAAATAGTCCCTGACTGCAAGTAATTTGCACACTGCTTGAGAAAATAAGATATAAACAACTTGGTACATATAAGATAAATTCAGAATCAACACATTTATAACACACTGCTGAATGGTATTTTTTCTCTATACCATCCCTTTCAAGTGACTCCCTATCTTCTACTTAAATATGTCCAAAGATGGGAAACTCACTACTTCTGGATGCATGCTGTTCCATTTTTAGAACATGTGTAATTTGCTAGTCTGTCTCTGAAATAGTAATAACAAATCATAATATACTTATATCAAGACTAAATTTGCTTCTTTTCAACATTTACTCATTAATTCAGATTATGCCCCCAGGGATCAAGCAGCATATGTCTCATCCCAATTTTATGTGATAGCCTTTTAAATGTTTGGAAAGGACCCTCATCTTCCCCTAATCCTTTTCTTCTCTATGTAGAACATTGCCATTTCCTTCAACCAGTTCTTATGTGAAATGAATTTAATGTCCTTTACTCTGCTCAGAGTGCTCTTTAACTTATCAATGACTTTTCTTAAATCCCCCAGGACAGTTTATCTTAGTTCAATTATGGTTAAAAACTTACATCTATATAGCACAGGACTTTCCCCCTAACAACATTGTGTGGCAAGTAGTGCGAGTGTTAACATCTCCATTTATAAATGAGGAAACTGAGTTTCAGAGAATTTAAGTTCAAAGTTACACAGAATGTGGGAGAATTTGCACTTCAACCCCAGGCTTCTTTTTGACTCCTGTAGTTTAATCCACCATGCCTTCTTCTAGCTGGTAAAATATTCATTTACTTGCAATATATATTCTTCCTAGATGTCACAATTTTCAATCCACTCAAGGATGAATGATTATAAATTCCAAGTTACTGGGTTCTGACTTAATGAGACTTTATTCTGTTCCTCCTCTTTGTGCATTTCTCTTCTCCATCCATTATAGGTTTTTGCTTTTGGAGTCACGTCGCCAGGTGCAGAAGCAATGGCTGATCTCTTCCCAGGCAGTGGATTTTTAGATAATTATCCATCTGGGTATTGAACAGACAGACTGAAAACTTTGGGGGGGGATGTCTGGCAGGTGGTTCATATTGGATTAGTTATATGCATTTGGGGTGGGTTTACATGTTGTAAAGTAAATTTCAACTCTGATCTGTCTCTCGACAGATTGGGTTCGGTCTGTGTTTTTCCCATGGTTACTATAGCATGCTTTGTAAGTAGGACAAAATAGGAGGTTTGATTAAAACTGAACACTTCACCAATTGTTAGCTTTTGCTAGATAAATATTAAATAGTTTGTTTTGTCTTTAAAAAGAAAGAGACATAAACCAGTAGTGAGTGCTTCCAATTGAGGCTATATTTTAAAGTCATGAAGTAACCTACTTTAGCAGAAATTGTGTCTTTTGCACCCTTCTCAGCGTTAATTACAGAACTTTCCTGGCTGGCAGATCAATAATTATTCATGATGGGGACCCATCACAAGATAGTAAGTGCTTTGTGCAATTTTCAGGTCACTTTTGTAGTTCAAGATTTTCCATTCTGTCATACGGTAATCCTTTTCTGCTGGAACATAAGTGAACACTTCTCAGCTGTGCACCGCAGGGGAGAGACAATTCCAAGAAGGGCAGAGCGAGATGGGAAAGTGGAGTTTCAACCTTTATGGATGAGACCGGGTATTTATTTTTTCAAAAAAAATATTTACAAAGGAAAAAAGTGTGCACAGCACTGCACAACAGATCAGGGCAGCTAAAGGTGAGGCAGTGACCATGGAGAGATGCCATCACCCCCCAAGATTTCCATTGCCGTAAGGGGCAAAGGGGGTGGAAAATGCCAGCAAACCCTTTTCACTTCTCTGACATGTGCACTCTCAAAAAGTCAAAGCCCTACATTCTAATAAAATTAACGTGACTTTGGGAAATACGGGGAAAGGACCAAAGAAAGGAAGAAACCCTTACCATTTCTGCGAGCATATTATATTTTTTTGACAGATAAAAAGCATCTGGTGGAAACTATTCATTTTTGTCCACATTTGCAGCTCTTCAAACCCTTGTATTTCTCAAAGTCCTCAAATGCCAGAACTATTCTAGTGCCTTAATTAAATTATAGTCTACAGTAAATTGCTATGTGAGATTAAGTAGTGAGTGAGTTCCACATTTCTACTTTAATGATTTGATCGTTTTGTGTTTTCTTTCCTGTGGGTACTCTCTCCATAAGTGCAGACCCCAAACCTATGCCTGATCATTCTGTGTGCCTCTTATCTATGTTCTCCCATAAATACACTGTTTGGGAGGGAGGGTGAAGGAGCTAAGAACCATCACTCTAAGAACTTTCTCTGGTTTTCTTGGCATGTCAAGAAAACCAAAGGACCACAGGATGGTGGTCATTTTTCATTCTCACCATGTAACTGAATCATCTCTTTTCCTAGTCACATTTCTTTGAAAATATATCCTTTATGATGCTTCTTCTACATATATTCTCACTGATAAAATGCTCACGGATATATAATTGGAAAACAAATAAAAATGGAAAAAAAATAAAATGCTCATGGCCTAAGATCATATGTAACTTGAGAGCTTATGTGGCATAGAAAGCTGTCTGAAGTCAAGAAGACCTAAGTTCAAGTCCTGTCTCTGGTATGTATTGGCTGTGTGATCCTGGGCAAGTCATTTAATTTCTCCACTACCTAGGCAGTTTTCTAAGATTATAAGTTGCAGAGACATTGCTAAGAGGGAGTTTCCTCCGGGTGTATTTCCCTTTACCAATTAAATCACAAGAATAATCCCCATATCCTATCCACATGTAGTACTAATCCATTCAATTACAGGATGTATCTGTCAAGGGATTCACTAAAGGTATTCACTAATAAATATTCATTGACTTCACTAGGTATCTGCACTAGGGTAAAGGTACCCAGTGCTTGGTACATAGTAGGCACTAAATAAATGTTTGTTGATTGACTGCATTAAAGCAAAAGTTGAACAAAAGATCTCTCAGGTGACAAGTAACTAGATTTCATCAACCTGGCATTTATTCAGTGTTTTTGTCTCAATAACTACTCAAAGTCCAGATGTTCTGACAGTATCAAATGTAGAACACACAGATTCATGGATGCTGCTTCAGAGTTCTCCCAAAATACATAAGGTGTTGAGTCTCACACACACACACACACACACACACACACACACGGACATCTCTACCCACAAAAGTTTTGTGCTTTAAGATAGAGATGGGAAGTGTCTCTTAATTTCTATTCTGTGGCCACCAATTTTCATCCACAAACAAGAATTCTGACAGTGAGGGGAAAAAACAACAATCATTCCCTGTAGGCAGTAGGCTACCTATCATCCAGTCCTACCATCTTTCCTGTTCTTTTCAAATCTCCTAAATCATTATTGTACACCATTAGATAGGAAGCTAGTGCATAAAGGAATCAACAAAATTGCTTTTAAGAAGCTCAGAATTTAATGCAGAGACAACTTGCAAGCCGGTAGGTACGAACAAGCTATGATCAGGGTAAATTGGAGGAAAGGCACGAAGATTAAAGAGGACTTCTTGCAACTGTGACTTATAGGGAGTTGGTAGAGCTAGGAAGGCATTGATCTCGAGAGAAAAAAAGAAATGATTTTAATGAAGAATTGTTTGCCAATATATGAACTCTCAGGAAAATTGCCAACATAAGTATAAAAATATGAATGAAGTTGCCAAATGACTTGGATAGATTCAGTGACTGTTCTTCATGCCTGGGGATGGTGCTCTACCTCCTTGTCTCTGCCTCTAGGTTTCCCTCAGATTTCAGCTAAAGCCCCACCTTCTACAGGAAGTCTTTTGCCTTAAAGAGCTTATATTCTATTAGAGGAAAAAATACACATGGAGGTGTGTGATGGCCAAGGGAATTTTGAATAGGGGGAAGTAGCATGATTGCAGTCATAAGGACAAATGTTTGATGGCACCTTTCAAGAACAGTACTTACTGGTTTGATTAATATTTTGTGAGTAGGTTTGGAAAGTGGAGGTTGGGGTGGAGAGAAAAAGGATGGGTAAGTAGGGGCATAGTGGGTCTGGGACCTGGCAAGGTCCCTCTTATCAAAAGACCAAAAGCTCAAAGGTGGGAGTTTATGTTCTATGTGACAAGTGGAGGCTGGAGTACAGATGGCATGGAGTGGAGATGGCCTTTGGAAATGGGCAATCACTTAATACCTATAATAATAATAATTATTATTATTATTAATAATTATTATTATTAATAATAACAATAGTATTATTACCTACCTCCTAGAATTACTGTGAAATGTTTTGTAAAATGTTAAGTGTTTAAAATTTAGTTTACAGTTACCATTGCTGGGATAAGTGTTGTTATATGTATGATATATGAAATATCTTCATAAAATATGCATTGTTATTATTATAAATGGTAACAGTTCTGCAGACAAACATTGCATATTGTTATATAATAGTTGTTATACAACTGGTACCATTAATCATCATAATATTATTAATGTATTAGTCCCCTCATAAATTTCATACATGTAAGTATTTATAGAAATATATTATTTATTATATATTACATATTAAACATACATATAGTATCACAGGTCCAGTATACATATATAATAAATGAGAAACATGCGTAGCAACTCAAGTATATATGATGAATACTGAATATATGCTATGTAATATACAACAAATAATTGAGCTGTTAGAAATGTTGATCATTTATAGCAATATATAATATGCAGAATAGCATTGTATAATATTATATACTCCTGTATGTTAATATATGTAAACATAAATGCATGCATGTTGTACCTCCCTCCATGTGCATGTATTCATTGATATGTAGAAGGCCCACATTTGATAATGCACATTCTTTTCAACTTGAAGACTTAAAAAGTTACCTAGAGCCACAGAGAGGTTAAGCCACTTACCAAGCATCACCTGTATCAATATATAAGAGAAGCAAGATTTGAATAGTGGTCTTCCTGATTCTGAGATCAACTTTCTAGCCATCAGGCCTTGCTGTTTTTCCTATAGAAAAAAATATAATAATATTTTAATTCTCAAATGATTCTGTTAACTTATAAGTGTGAATAATTTCGCCAAGTTTACAAATTACAATTCATACTTCCCTGCCTCTATTTTCCAATTCTTTTTTTTTTTAGGATTTTTGCAAGGCAAATGGGGTGGTTTGCCCAAGGCCACACAGCTAGGTAATTATTAAGTGTCTGAGACCTGATTTGAACCCAGGTACTCCTGACTCCAGGGCCGGTGCTTAATCCACTACGCCACCTAGCTGCCCCTATTTTCCAATTCTTGTCTGTGTCCTCCCATAAGATAGTCAATGGAATCTACCAAACATATTGTGGGTCTTTCTCATTTTCTTTTAACATCATGAAGATCACAGTCAAGTCTCTGAGCTATCCATCAATCATCCTTTATCCTCATCATGTGATGAGCACATTGCTGTTGCACTTCTATAGAGTGTCTGCAAAGCCTTAGTCTAGTCCTAATGTAAGACTTTTGGGACAACCTGTATTTATTTGAGGATAGCTTTTGCTTTGACTTATCTCCAGAATTAATTATTTCTCATTTGATGCAAACTGTTTATACTTACCATGAGTTTTTCCACAGACTTCTGAGTGTTGTTCACTTAAATTTTTCAAGAGTATTGCTCTATCACTCCATATCATCTTACTATATTGTCGTGTTACCATTATTTCATTATAATACACCACTACTGCTATTCCAGTACATTATTTTTATTTTAGATATTGCTTAGTATGGTTTGTATATTTAGTTATTCTTATTGTAGTTTATTAGTAACAAGATTATTGGACAGAGTTCTGGATTTGGGGGTCAGGAAACCATGGGTTCAGATATCACTCCTCAGACATGATAGCTTCATGATTCTAGGCAGTTACTTGAGATTTTCAGTTAACTCTGTAGGTCTTTCTCCCTAAACCACAGATCAATTGCAATTTGTGGCTTTGGAGAGAGTGGGAGTTTTCCCAAACTGATAAAATCAAAACTCCTATGTCCAATTGACATATCCTTCTCATGTCATTACTAATAAGAAAGAAGAGGCAAAAAGTCAAAGTGATGGGAGAAGAAAAGAGAAAAAGAGAGAGATGAAGCAGGAAAAAAAGATTTACTACTTTAAGGTTTACAAAGCACATTATTTATATCATCTCAGAGTACCCTCATAACTACCCTAGGAGGCAAATGTATTATCTTCATTTTATAGCTGAGGAAACCAAGACAAATGATTCCAGATCCAATGCTTCAACCGTTGTACAACATAGATGCCTAGGAGGAAAAAATTGGTATCAGTAGTAGAAAAGGTGGTGGGAAATGGTACAAGTGAGGGTAATATGTGAAAGTAAGAGTGAAAAGATTAGGTAGCTAAGTGGTTCACTGGATAGAGTGCCAGGTATGAGAGGGGAAGATCTGAGTTCAAAAGCAGCCTTGACCATTTCTAGTTGTGTGACCTTGGTCAAATCCCTATTTGCCTTAATACACTGGAGAAGGAAATGACAAAAACCACTCTGTTATCCTTACCAAGAAAACTCCATGGACCATGTGGTCTATGGGGTCACAAAGAGTTAGACATGATTCAATAAGAGTTGATTAATGCATAGTTTTATGCCATACATATGAGTAAAATACTTACAAGAAATGACACCAAGACAACATAAACACATCAAAGAGAATATGAAACTGTGTTGCTGAGGACTACAGGAAAAAAAAAAGAGGAAAAAAAAAACCTGTGTTGAATATCCTATATTGGTCACTCATTCGATCAATTAATTTACTTTTCACAGCCAAAACATGGCCATTAAATAGGTTTACTCAGACGCTTTTCTCTGTCTTTATTGATTCCTTTTCAGTGAAAATATTGATAAGTTTATATAGATTTGGACCTTCAAGTTACTTAATTATTGATTGGAAGGCAGTTGCTCAGTCTGAGCAGGTGGTTGTGTGTGTATTTGTGTGTGTGTGTGTGTGTGTGTGTGTGTGCGTGTGTTGCTGCAGGGATAGAGCTGATGTGAAGGAACAGGGATGTTTAGTCTACCTCTTATGTGCTTTAAGCCTCAGATTTGCAAAATGCATTTTCACATCCCCAGATGATTATCTCCATTCTTTGTGTTTACTTGCAATGGAAAATAAATGAGGGAAAGTCAGTGCCACCTGAGATAATTAAAAAGGGTACAGTGAGTTTGGTTTGAATATAAAAAGATTTAACTCCATTGTTTTGGAAGACTTCAGTTTCTGCTTCTCTTCATTGGTACAGATAATTGAACTAACTCTAATCCCAATACAGCAAATGGTGAAAGAGTGGAAAAAAAAGATTTCTATATCCCTGTCAATAACCCAATTATTTTGAGAAATGTTTGTTACATAATTCTAGTGCAGGAGATGAATTTGGATGCCCTGTTGGAGTTTGATGTAATATAATTTTCCTTGTATTGCTTACATTCTATGTAGTTAAGAAATCCAAACTGTCACAGGGAATTTTCAATAAGGGATTGGATGATTTGAGGGAGAGCATAATTAAAGCAAAGGTGAACTTGGCATAAGGAAAAAAACAGGTTTGAAATGTGCCGTCTGCTACCTCAGTGACCCTGATGTTAACGATGCCCTCTGCATCTCAGTTTCTTCATCTGTAAAATGGTAGTAATAACTTCACCTATCTCTCCTTGGGGTTGGTGAGTAGGATAATGTATGCAAACTATTTGACAATCTCAAAGTACCATATGAATATAGTAATTATTATGCTGATGATCACAAAGAATAATCACTGACATTCATATAGTACTTACTTTTTAAACATTAATATAAAACTTGCTATATATACATGTGGCAGACACTGGCCTTACAATCTTTGAGCCTTACAACCACCTTGGAAGAAGGATTTCCATTTTACAGATGAGGAAATAGACGTTAAATGACTTACTCAGGGTCACACAACTTGCAGGTGTCTGAATCTGAACTCAGGTCTCTACTGATTCTAGACCTGGAACTCTATCTACTGCACCACCTGATTGTTTCCCTCTGTAGAAGGGATTGATTCATGGAATAGGAGATTAGATTTTTAGGAATCAGAAAACCTGGGTTCTAATCCCAGTCTGCCATCAACAAGCATGAGAATTTTGTCAAGTTTATTTGCTTTACTTGGATTCAATTTCCTTATTTAGAACATGAGATGCTAAGACTTTCAGCTTTAAAAATGATGTGATTATCTGAATTTTCTTTAATTTACACCAAAATTTACATTAAAATACAATTTAATTATGACAAGCTAGTAAACTATAGTCTCTTCCTTCTCCAAGTCAACCATGGTATTCTTCCTCTAAAATGATGTACTTAGTCCTGTTCTCTCTCTGTACTTTCGTGATCTTGCTTGCTTCTATCATCTCTTTTATGGGCATACCTTCCCATTCTTTATCACCAATGTGGACTTTTCGCTAAGCTTCAACCTATCACCTCCTGAACAAACACTCCCCCAGGACATCCTATTAACACCTAAAGTGCATAGTCCAAATCTGTACTCATTCACTCTTTCAAAATCTTTCCCTTCTTCTTAACTCTTTTATTACTGTTAATCTTTCTTCTTAACAATCTCAGAATCACCTCTTACCTTTATCTCTTTTTCATTTCTACATCTGATGATTTATCACTTCTATTCTTTGTCTAGAAGTCTTTCCTTTCCACTCTTGTCATATCCCTAATTCATGTTTTCATTGCCTCATGATGATGAAGTTTGTCTTTCATCCTCAAAGAACACCATGACATCAGAGAGATGGTTCCAAGACAAGCTAGTGAATTGACTTTGGGTGAGGGGGTACTGTGGTAAGTCATCTGTTACACTTTCTCCTCCAGAGTCTTCTAGGTCCATTGGATAGATATGACTCATGATGACTAAAAATGATTCTGAATGCTAGTGCCTTGCTCATGGCTATGCAACTAGTATCTAGTGTCTGTGGCTAAATTTGAACTCAGGTCCTCCTGACTCCAGGGCTGGTTCCCTATCCACTGTACCATCGCTACCCTACTTAGATGTATCTGGTTTAAACTCCTCACTGATGTCCTTTCTTCACATCTTTCCTGTCCAATCTGCCATATAGGCTGCCGTCAAAGTAGTACTCCATCCTGAGATCAGTTGATTACATAATACAAACTCCTTTTGAAAAAACCTTCAATAACTTCCCTTTACTAATAGGATAAAATTCAGGTTGGCATTCAGGACCTTTCGTATTCTGCCTACCCTACCAGCTTTCAAGCTGCTCCTGTTGTACACTCCATATTCCAGGGAAATTAGACAATGACCTTTCCCCCCTTTAATATCTGTGTTTTCAAGTAAGGTACCCTAAAAGCTTGAAATATAGTGCTTCTATCCCTCTGCTATTGAAATCTTTCTTTCTCTTCTTGACCCACCCAAAGGAGACCTTCTCAAACCATCCCCATGGCCTTCCTACTAACACCTCAATTGCATAGTCTGGAGACTGTGAGAAAGGGTAATGAATTCAGAGGCAGGAAATAAGGTTTCATCTGGTGCTCTATTCCTTACAACTTGTGGGACTTTGGACAAGTCAGTTCAAAAGGCCTTGGTTCCCTCATCTAGAAAATGATAGGGTTGGGCTAGATGACCTCAGTGGTCCATTCTAGTTGTAACTGAAAAAAGTGTCCACTCTTCTCTCAGTCTTCCATTCTTCGTTATTATACCTCTTAACACATTTACAGATTATAACATATTCACCAACAACTCCTTGAAGACAGGACCAAAGTTTTATTTCTTGCCTTCTCATTCTTTTCCCCTAGCAAAATGCTTTTACAGTTAATTGGGAATAAATAGTCTAAATAGACTTGATTTCAACTAAAAAAATGAAGACGATCAAAACACTGTGGATAAATACCAAGGTCTGAAGGTCTTAATAAAGGATATATGGGCAAGTGACAAGAAAAAGACTAGCTTCTCTTCATGGGCGTCAAGCCATCAAAACCTTCCATGATATTTTCAGTGGCTGATTATGTCCTCATTGCCTTGAATAGGTGATATCCACAAGGTATAGCTTATTAAAATATCCAAGGATAAAATATAAAACAAATAAAAATAAATAAATAAATAACCCCCAAATATCCAAGAGCACAATTTTAGGGCAGTAGAAACAGTGCTGAACAATGGTTGGGGAGATGAACAGGCTGAAATCAGAAATCAGCCTTGATAGACACTGACAAGGATAGACATAATGTCTTAGTTCTTCATCCCATCTTCTTTTTATTTTGTGTATTAAAAAGAGATTCAGAACCACTGGAGACTCTTGAGGGTCAAATATTTGTTCTTGTGTTCCTCAGATGGTCCAGTTTCCCAGGTGATCAACTTCGTATTCAATATGCCCCACAGACCAGATTCTCTGGTAGGTCCTGAAAATAGAGGAGAATGTCTAAGATTATTTCTTAGCAAATCCAATGAAAAGGAAGGGGTCCCTTTAAATCTTTGGATAGTTTAAGTGTCTACACTCCCTTTATTCTAATCCTTTGCTTCTGATCCCTCATCCTACTTTGTTCTTGGCAAGAATAATTGAAAGTTCATCACACACACACACACACACACACACACAGACACACACACACGCCACCACCACTCTCTAGTTCTTAAAGGAGCATCAGTCCTTGAATTATGTCACAGACCAACAATGTCTCTGAGGTGGACAACACCTCTCTATGTCAAAAGAAATAGAAAAGCTGTTTTAGTTCATTTGGGAGGAAGTGTCTGGGCAAGCCTCATTGATGAGTACTGTCTTTTTCTTAGCACAGGGATGCTCTCTGCATCCTCATTGCCTTTTTCAGTGATCTATTCTTCCTGCTTGAACTGATCCCTTCCCATCCTTTAGGGAGGAAAGTCCCTGGACTAGGAAAATTGGAGAATTATAGATTAAGAGAAAAGAGAAGCAAGAAGGTGAAAGGGCAGATGGAAGAGGAAAAGGCCAAGGAAGGGGAATGAGTGAGCAGTTCTAGAGACTTGACATCAGGTCAGATATCTCAAGGAGCCTTGAGGAAGCATTTTGGTTTTTGTGTTGGACATGCAGTCAAGGAATTGGGGTTGGAATCTTCCTTCAATCACTTTCTAGTTATATGGATTGTCATTACCCTCTCTGGGCCTCAGTTTTGTAAAACCAGAGAAAAGGATGAGATGATTTCTAAAATCTAAGTCTATCTGAAGTATGAACTATTAGCTTAAAATCTTTAGGTTTTTTATTTGTAAAATGAGAGAAATCATACTTTACCTAATTCAGAGTTTTATTTCTGTGTTTTTTAAGGAAAGCACTTTGCAAACCTTATAGCCTTATTTGAGGTGATTATTTTCAAGTTACAATTTGTGACCTTGTGGGCTAACATAGATATGGTTCAAGTGATCAAATGTGATATTTGTAAAGTGTTTAGATCCATGATGGCAAATAATAGGTGTTTAATAAATTCTTGTTTTCTTCTCTACTCTACTTTCCCTCACTTTATTTTTTCTCCCTTTATTTTCAATTGTGTTTTCATGTTTAATGATATGGAATTAATTTAGAATTACAGAGGGAAAGATCAATTGTATTAATGAAGAAATGAAATATAGATTACTTACAACTATGTCTTAAAAGAAATTGAGTCTCATGATTTTTCAAATCATGGTGAAAATTTTACAGGACAATATGAATAAGAGTCAAATATTAGAAGACCACTGGAGGGTCTAGGGAGGAATATGTCAAATACATTAATAATATGATCATATTTAAGGTACGAGCATTAGGGTACACCCTCTGATATAAACATTTTCAGGTGGAGGTTCTGTCTTACCTATTTTAATGCATTGAGAAGACAAATTTGTAATTAGCACATTTATAATTTGTAAATAGATGGTTGGTGTTAAAGTCCTCAAATCTATTTTCTTAATTAGTTAGCCAGTTGCTCTATAATTACCTTGCAGTATTAAATAGCTTAGTAATCCCTTGTTCATAGGAAACACAAAGCTAAATTTTGGCCCATTCTCATTTGGACCATCTCCAATTTAGGATTAGAGGAAATGGAAATAATGATTCTTTGCTGTGTTCACAGTATTTTTTTTTTTAGGGAAAAAAAGAGTTGTTAGTTTACAATTGTTAACACAGTCAGCTGTAAACATCTCATCTTCATGTCTAACTTCTTTTTTCAGAGTTTCATTAAGATATATAAAATAAACAATGCAGAACCTCTTGGAAGTAAGTGCAGTGAAAGATATTTACATTGCATAAGTTTTGTTTATAAGGAGGTGGAGGATAATTTAGATGAGATAATTGTATCATTCCACTTAAGTGACAAGTTAGATGGTCCTGATATAGTTTTTAGGTGAGGCTACAAATCCACTTGTTTGCGAGGTGCAGCAGAAAATTAATTTTGATTGGCTGAGAGACTTGGTCACACCCTTTAGGACCTGTACAAAACTTCTGAGTTAGCTAGAGTTAGAGATTAGAATAGATTGTTAAACTTTATTTTTTCTCATCATCCATTCCTTTCATATCACTTCTTATTGCTAACTTTGTATCTTGTATTTGTATTTTTGTATTTGTATATAAATACATTTGTATTTGCATATACCAATATACGATAATTGTATATTACAGCCTATTCCTGCCCAGAGGTGAAATCAGTACAGGGCAATTGGGAGAGTGTTCTAGATATTTATTAGAATGTAAAGTCTTTGGAATAGTTGTTTCATTCTTTACACTTATAGTCCCAGGTCCTGGGACAAAATAAGCATTTAATAATTCCTTATTGACTCATTGATATTGAATTCCTTAGGATTGTGCTTCCAGCTCCACCTCAGCCTCTTTTAGTGCCATCCACCTTGTTATCCCTCCCGCCATTAACTTCCGAGTCATAATTCCCTATCCAGGTTGCCTTGACCAGTATGCCCTTTGTTTTTCTAACCTTAACCCCAGGACAGACCATGTTCCTCTATTTCCAGATGAGTCATTTGCCCTATGATTAAAAGATCCTCAAAATCAGAAAGCAAGTAAGTGTAGGGATCTATGAGGAAGGATGTTGGTTATCACCACTGTCTTTTTTCCCTCCCTCCTTCATCATATTTTTTTGCAAGACGATAGGGTTAAATAGCTTGCTCAAGGTCCCATAGTTAGGCAATTATTAAATGTCTTAGGTCAGATTTGAGCTCAGGTCCTCCTGACTCCAGGTCAGTGCTCTATTAACTGCATCAACTAGCTGCCCCCTTCATCACCATATTAAGGTCACATCTCTTCTACCAAGCCCTCTGATGATATTTCTCTCTTGTGATGTGGTACAAAGATAGTTGGGTTTAAAATTGGAGGTCTTGAGTTCTAAGTTTGGCACTGCTTGGGTGACTTTGGATGATACCTCTCTAAACAGTAGTTTGCTCATTTGTAGATTAGGTTAGAATAGATGACCCCCAAGGTCCTCTCCAATTTTCATTTGACAATTCTAGATTTCTTCCTCTCATATTCCTTTCACTTCTGGAATTCTCTAAAACTTAGCTTTCTCCTGGAGATGGCCCCTTATCCAGATTTCTTCTTCCCCAACCTCTCACACATAGGACTAGGAAAAACTGGGAAAGTCCTTGAACCCCATTTTCAAACCTTTCTGCTCTCATCACTCAGCAGCCTTCTTTTCTTTTCTCCTTTAAAATTAGTTTCATTTTTCCAAAATGCCCATTACTATCATCTGTGGACTTCTACCTTCTTCTTCTCCCTCTTTCCTATAAGTTTAATACTTGACTCACAAACTTTTTCCTCCATCCCAACTCATTCTCTTTCTTACACCCTAATGTTTCATTTACCCATACTCCTCAACCTCAAAGACCACCATCCCTATCTTAAAGCAGAGATTTAACCTTTTTTGTCATAGGTCCATTTAGTAATTCCTTGGGTCCTTATGGATCCCTTCTCAAAATAATATTTTTAAATGCACAAATAAAATACACAGGATTACAAAAAAAGCAATTATTTGAAATTTAGTATGCAATTTTTTCAGCCAGTTTCATGGACTCCTTGTGAGTCTATGGACCCCAGGTTAAGACCTTCTGCATTAGATCCTATTTTATTCCTTCCATTGTACCCTTCTCCTCCCATCAGTATCCCAGTTTAAGTGAATCCCAGGTACCAGAAATCTAAGTTACAGCTCTACTCACACCCATATTTTTATTGCTCTTTGGATGATCCTGAACTTCAGTTTTTCAGTCTGTAGTGTCCCATGATCCATAGCCAGATAACAAACACTGTTGTTTAAAAATGGCTCTTTGTTAAACTGGGTCACAGGTGCAAATCCAGTCCCAGGAGAAGCCCTTGTTCTCTTCCAGGTGCTTCTAAGAGGCAAACTCTAATAATAAACCTGAATCTCTCTTAAGTAACTATTGTCTCCTTTTATGTGCAGAAATAGTTTGTTTCTTCACTGAGGCTCAGGCAGCCTTTAATTGATCATTAGATCACTCAATACACATACCCTTTAGGTACTGCCTAAGGAAAGATTAATTTTCAGCCCCAGGACAGACTTAAAATTGGCTATCCTGGTTCTCCTACATATGGCTGAAACAATTGCATTTAGTCTATTGCAAAGTCAAATTCTGGCTATTGAAAAGCCAGGATTACACCTGGGACTCTTCTTGGCAAAGACAAAACAAATCCTAAATGGTGGGGATGGGAAGAAATGGAAAATCCAGATATATCCTGCAAATCAGAAATACTTGAGTAATGAGCTAATGAAGAAAGATAAATTAAAGAAGGTGGCCAATTGGGGGCATATAGAGCCTTAAGAAGGAACTGATAATTCAGGATACAGCAATGACTTATTTTGGTCTGCAGGATTTGATTGAGATGAGGAGAAGAGGGCACAGGAGGATTAAAATACAAAAGCGATGAGATTCTTGAGCAAAACAGGCCTCCAATAGGCCCCACAGTGACCTGAAATTCAAAGGCAAGGAGGGTATTATTCATCCTCCCAACTGTATTGTCAAAAGAGAGGAAAACTTACAACAGAAGGGCTTGGAAATTCAAAAGGTAATAGTGCTCACAAGCATTTTCTTTAGTCAAAACCCCAAAGCAACATTAGAATTGGAGGGCAAATGATTTTCTTTCTTTGACCCTGAGTCAGGACTAGGGGTGGAGAATACCGTTGGAGGCAAGTTCTATTGGTTTGAGAGTCAGGAGATTTGGTCAGCTGTTTACTAGGTTAGTGAACTTGATCGAGTCATTTAAAACCTGGTCTCACTTTTCCCATTTCTTTCAGGGGCAATTGCACCTTTCCTTGCCAATATATGGAATAAAATTAAAGTTCAATGTGTTGGAGTTGGAAGGAAACTTTGACATTGGCTGCTTCTTCTTTCAAGTCAGTTCCCTTAAGGAGTAAGAAGGGCAATGGCCAACATAACACCTTATTGTTAAAACCCGGGTCATTGTTTATCAACTGCTCTCATTACTCCAGGTCTCCCCCCTCTCGTTACAATTTGTACTCACAGAATTAAAGAACTACAGTATTTCAGAGTTTAAAGGTAGAAAAGTGAGTAATTTTGTCCCAGGAATGTCAAAGAAAAATAACTTTATCAATGTACCCAATAAATGGTCAGTCTAGCTTTGACTTGATAATCTCTAGTAAGGAAGAGGAAAGCTCCAAGAAAAACCTTATAGACAAACACTATTTTTTTAAAAAATTTGTATGCCCCATCTGAGCATAGTGTCTTGAATGTAATAGGTTCTTACTAAATGATGGGGGTTTTTTTGGTCCATCATTCTCAAAGAAGACCATGTCATCAGGGGAGGGGATGCCGTGACAAGCACATGAATTGGATTGGGGGGGGGGGGCTGTGCTAAGTCACTAATTTCACTTTCACTCCAGAGCTATCTGGGTCCAGTGACCAGATATGAATCAGGATGCCTGGAGATGACTCCTGGAGGTGCAGCAATAAGGGCTGCCCAAGGTCACACAACCAGCGTCAAGTGTCTGAGGTTGGATTCGAACTCCTATCCTCCTGATTCCAAGGACAGTGCTCTATCCACCACACCACTTAGCTGCCTATTCCTTCTTCAATTCCTGCTTCTTACTAAATGCTTGTTAAATGGATGAATGAGCTCATCAAGTCCAGAATCAGTCACTTTTATGTTGGGGAGCTCTAATTTTTTGGATGTTTTTCCTGACATCCTCTCAACTGGTTTCTTTGCAACTTCTATCTGCTCTAATCTCTTCATCCTAAGGACCAAAGAGGACAAATCTGATCACTTTTCAACAGTATCATCATCATCATCATCATCATCATCATCATCATCATCATCATCATTGTCATCATTTTCATCATCATTATTTCCAGAATTTATATAGCCTTATAAAATTTGTGAAGGTCTTTACACATGGTAGCTAAGTTGATCTTCACAACAGCCTTGGGAAATATTTCCATTTTACAGATGAAGAAACTGAGGCTGAGTGAGATTAAGTGACTTTCTTGGGGTCACACAGCTAATAAATATCTGCGGTGGCATTTGAAGTCAGATGTTCCCATCTCTTTGTACCCCACTCTACTACTGCGTTGCAGCTATTCTTCCAATCCCAGTGGCCTCAACTAGTCCTCTTATTTCAAGACCAGGGCATTTCATTAAAGTTTATTCCTAACTCTTTTTCTTGGCTTGTACCCCTTTTAGATGCACAAAGTGCCCTTTGCTCCAATTCTAGCATTCTCAGAAACAGTCACTGCCCCCAAATAAAAGTGACTGCCTCTGGAGTTAATGGGAGCACTTATCCTCTTGATAAAGATTTCTAAAGAAATTAGTGCATTCCGTACACTGTGCCAGGATGAGAAATATAAATCGGAAAGAAAAATTGTGCCCGTCCTTAAAAATGTTGATTCTTTGGTGTGGCATTTCCATACTCACCATGTTTCTGGCTCTTACTCAAGTCTTTGGTGCTATGGTTTTCACTGTTAATTGTGTTCTAGGCCATAGGACCTTAGTACTAACATCCTGGAGACATAATCAACCATATGTCAATTTCAACTCTCAAAAAGACCGCCTAATCAATAAATTAGCGTCAGTAAATAATTACTCCCTATATCCTTAGTCCATAAAATGATCAATAAAGTCAAATGTCTAGTTGAATATTTTACATTCAATGATTACATGCAAAAAATAGACACTAGAAAATATGTTAGGGGAGATTAATGGAAAGATTTGATTCAGTATAACCTCTGTTTTTCCTTATAATTAACCAAAAAACCCTTCATGCCAAATTTGGAATACCTTTAACTTTCTTTCTTAACTAAGTATTACTATGGTATAGCTTAAGATATGGTTTGTTCATTGTTCTATAATTAATCAATGCTTTGGCATTTGTCCCTATTTCTCTGATTTAAAGATGATGAATGCAAAGAGGATGTCAACTTTTTCTCATGTTAAGACTAAGCTATTGAAAGAACAGGGATTTCTATCAGGACCATCTTAAGAAGTAACCATACTAACTAACATTTATACAGATCATTAAGATGGGTAAAATGCTTTATATTTTTATCATCTTTGATCCTCACAATGACCCTGAGGGGTGCTATCTTATAATCAAGAAAACTGAGGCAAACGCAGCTTAATTAAATAAGTGTCTGATGCAAGATTTGAACTAAGTTTTTCCTACCTCAAGACAAATTCTCTATCCTCTGTACCACCTACCTGTTCTCAAGAGAAGGTCCTCACTATAGCCTTTGACAAGCCTACATAAAAAGGGGTTTCCTATAAGCAATGTTTCACTGGAAACTCATACCAAATTATTCTTTCCTTTTTCCAGTATTTTATTGTTCACAAAGGACACATCCAAACATGATTCTGCAACAATTCTACTTCTGGTATTTATGATGATATCATTTCTTAGGTTAAGAAAAATATGAAGGACATGAAAAGACAACAGCTTTTGGCCATCAGTTAGTCAATCAGCCGGTACTGGAGTACTGCCATTTCAATATGGAACCATTCTTTTCCTGTTGCTTTCTGAGTTACTCAACAACAGGTGATAAAATAAGAGGAAAACCAGATTTAAACTTTGAAAGAACAGAACATTTTAGACCGTGATAGAAGAGAATTAAGCATTAACTCACATGTACTCTTTGGTCTATTCAAACTAGTTGTCATGCTATTCTTCCCTCATGAAAGTCCTTTTCCTATTTCTATGCTTTTATACTGACTGTCCCTTCATTTCTGAAAAACCTTCTCCCATTACTTCTACTTCTAATGCATATTTCCCTTCAATGTTCAGCTCTATTTTTACCTTCTACATAAAATCATTAGGGACCCTCCCTTCCCCCAGCACACACACACACACACACACACACACACACACACACACACACACACAAACACAGAATTGGTAATTCCTTTCTCAGACCATCAAAAAAGATCACTTTTGTATAAACACATATGCACATTGTCTCCTCCACTAGAATGCCAACTTATTGAAAAGAAGAGTTCTTAGGGAATTAGCATTGAATTCTAGTCGAAAATGCTTTATTCTTACTAAATTAAAATCTGGCCTCCCTCTAATTTTATCTCTATTAGGTGAGGAACTCAGGAACTTTACAGTTTTTGGTCTTTGTATTCCTAGACCAGTCGTTGGCATATAATAAGCAATTAATGAATACTTGTTTCAGTTTGGTTGATTGATCCTGGGTAGTGTCTAACCATGCTGTTGTGGGAGACTTGTGAATCCAGAGAGGAGAAAACAGGATAAAGCTTTGGAATATAAAACCACACAAATATGTAGAGTTACTGGTC
Organism: Macrotis lagotis; assembly: GCF_037893015.1. NCBI lineage: Eukaryota > Metazoa > Chordata > Mammalia > Peramelemorphia > Peramelidae > Macrotis > Macrotis lagotis. The sequence continues at coordinate 37,663,693 of NC_133659.1, read as the reverse complement.
ATCTGAAATTGAATTAGTCTTTTAGCAGAGCATTCAATGGCCCTCAAATGAACCATAGACCATAAGCTTTGGTGACTTTCCTGATTCTATGAAAAAGATGTAGCCCACAAAGGACCTTCTTATCCATCCTATTACCTTGTTATCTATCGTTCATGGTTGGAAAGTAAGAAGGAAAGAGGGATGGATTTTTGGTTGTATTCCGAAACAATGAACACCCCAAATAGCTATAAGGATTATCAAGATCAAAGTATTTCCGTTTTAGAAGAAAGTAAAGGAAATACTTCAATTATTCCTAATGAATTTCTCATGGGTGATGTATTTTAATAGGATCATAGATTCTTTGACTCATCTCTTTTCTTTTATATAGTACCTTCTCAGATTCCTTTTCTGTGTTTTTCTGTGTTTTCTTCTATTAGAAGGTAAACTTCTTGAAAGCAGGAACTTTCTTTCTACGTCTCTTTATTATCAGAGCCTTTCTAGCTGTGTGATCTTGGACCAGTAATTTAACATCTCTGTACCTTAATTTCCCCATCTATAAAATGAGGCATTGGTCATATTGGCCTCTGAGATTTCTCTTAGCTTTAGATCTCCGATCCCAGGACAGTATCTCCACTGTCTCATCTCACAAATCAGCTATGGAGGGGCAGAGGATGGGACGGTAAGGAAGGGGGGGGAGTCTTTGGAACAATTGCATAATTTTTTAAATTTATTGCTTGATATTATCTCCTGGGGTCCAGATGCCTTATTTCATTTTCTAAAGGGAAAAAATAGTATGACACCACTGCGCCCCAGATGCATTTTGCTTCAAAAGATGGAGTTTGTGTCTTGCTAAGTTAGAGAAGTAAATCATCCATTAATGGGGCCAATATTTTGCGGTGATTCAGAGCCACAGGCACAGGAAAGGCAGATCCTGCAAGGAGAGAGGAAAGGTGAGCATGTGGGTTACTTGTAATGTGGAAAATAACCTTTTAAACTTTTATGCCCCTCTCTAGGGCAGGAATGCTATTCTTTGAAAGGTTAGTCTGCTACAAAAAATTGCTGCTTCATTTTTCATTTTAGGATCAATTTTTCTATTAAAAATAAATTACACTTTAAGTAACCTGTGATATATACAGTAGGAACTAGTGGCTAAATGAAAATTTTATATCTGTAGTCTTGGTGATTTGGCAAGATTGTCAAATGATGAAGAAAAATAAAAATGTGCCTCATTTTTGGAGGGGCCACCTAAAGCTAAATGCCACTTTTGTTTGTAGACCCCCTCTCTTCCAGTGGGTGCTTTGAGTCCAAAGTAATATCATTAGGGAAGAAAATGTTCCTTTCTTATTTTGACTTTCTTTTAGCTAGAGGGTCCCTATCCTTTGTGAGTTTATAATTCTGTATGGGAATCAATTCAAATCTACATTTAAGAAAGAATAGAAAGTAAATAAAGGCAGAGGCATAGGATCTTAAATTCAGGATAACAAGGGATATCACAAGCAACCTAGTCTACACTCTTCTTTTTTATAAACAAGGAAACTGGGGTCCAGGGAAGTTATTATGTGACTTGTTCAAAGACTTCAGAAGTCATCATCATCAGAGGTGAGATTTGAATTCACATCCTCTTTCTACAGAGTCCATATTCTATACTGCCCTCTAAAGATTAAGAATTCAAGTCTTTCTGACTCCAAATTCAGTTGAATTCCTTATCTCACCTAGCAGGCTATTTTTTTTTTTTATTAAACACCTATATTGTGCAAGGCCTTGGTGATCCAAAGTCAAGAGGAAAAAATGCATCATAGTCACTGATCTCATAGAGTTTCTAAGAAAGTTTTATCCTCTCTATGTCTTGAAGTCAAGGGAGTCTGCTCCTCAAGAGAAAGACTCACTTGACTTTGCTCCAGTAAGTCAATTGTCCTGGAATGCACTGACATAGCCTTAACACCTATTTTCATATGTCATCGAAAACTGTCTATATTTGAGTGGGTGGAGTCCTTATTAAATCTTATTTTTTTAACTACTGTGGGGATCTAGGGTCAGTATCATAGAATCTCTGCATTATATAGTCCGATTTAAACAATTCATTCTACAATATACACAAGAAAGGGCCATCTAACTTTTGTTTGAAGCTCTCCAGTGATGGATGACTCACTACCCCCAAAGTTGTCCCCTTCCACGTTAGGACTTCCTCCAGTGTTCCTTACATCAAATTCAATTCTTCCTGTCTGTAATTTCTACTCATTGTCCCTATTTCTATGCTAGAGAGCAACACAATAATAATAACAAAATGTTTGATCTTATTTCTTTATAAATAAATGTGATGTTTTCACATTCATTCCAAGCTCTTTCCTAATGTTCTAAGTACACGTATTGCCAAATCATTCACCTTCTGGCAATTTCTTCTAAAATTCTTTTGCCTGTAGTATTTTTCATTGCTTTAGATTGTTGTCTTTGCTTCCTTGTTTCTTACATCTCTGATTTTTTCTGTTGGTTTTTTTCTTTTGGTTGATGTTTGTTGTTTTGTTTTGTTTTCTTTTATAGGCAGGTATAGGCTGGTGTTTAACATCCAGGCTCTAAGGGGGGGAAAATGCATGCACACACCTTTTATCTTTAATTTGCATTCTTAACACTTTATTAAGTCTAAACAACTAACAAAACAGTAAGGCAAACTCCAATTCTAGCAATGGTGGATTTCTGAGGTGTAAATCTCACACTGAAAATTTAACAATCAACTCTCACAACCTGGCTTCAGTTGGCTCCAACACAGCCCTATCTATTGGGATTTCCTCGTGAGAATTTTCTTCCTTCCTTGCATTTTAGTTGTTGTTCTTTTGGTGTCCTTGGCACATTTCTAGTTGTTTTGAGGTAATAAAAGAAACTTAGGATAAATAGTATACATATATATTCCATCACTTAACCATGTTGCTGGAAGTACTCCAAATTCCATTTACAGAAGCCATCTTTTTAAGCTGCTACTTTCCAAATATATCTTTCTCCTTAGCTAACAGCAGTGATAAAAACCCTTTTTATTCTGTCCCTATGGTCTTCAGTTTCTTCTGAGGATTTTGTGATACAGAATAATACTTTCCATGTTTCTTCTGGTGGTACCAATTTCTATATATATAAACTCATGCTTCAGGTATTGTGTGGGGTCCTCAAGCTATAGAGACAAAAATGAACTAGCTTCAAGGAGACTACCTTAAAGCAGGGAAGACAGTGGCCATCAAGTTGGACAGGTGTCACAAGGCTTTCTATCAGTCCCAAGAAAACTACTCAGCATCCTGCTCTTCATATTAAGTTGACATCAAGTCACCTTAATACATCTTGGGAAGTTATCATCAGTTTTTGGAGTCTCTTCCTACCTTGACTAGCCCCAAATGGCCTCTTTCTAGGCAATGTCTGTGAATTCATTATTAATTGGAATATGAGAAGTTGCTATCTCCTCAGAGGGTTGTAATTATCTTTGTTTCTTCCTTCCCCCTCCCTTCCTTCTTTCCATCTTTTTAGTCCTTCCTTCCTTCTTACCTTCCTCCTTTCATTCCTTCCTTCCTTCTATCCATTCTTCCTCTCCTCTTTCCTCCCTCCTTTGCTTTCTTCATTTCTTCCTCCTTTCCTTCCTACCTCTCTTCCTTCTTTCCTTTCTCCTTTCCTCTTCTTTCCTTCTTTCTTCTCTCTCTTCTTTCTCCTTCCTTTCTTACCTTTCTTTTTTCCTCATTCTTCCTTTCTTTCCTCCTTTCTCTTCTTCCTCCTCACCTATCTGTCAACCTGTCTGCCTACCTTTTATGCTTAATATTCTTTCCCAGAAAATTTTCTGACAAAGGTGAAGATTTTCCTCTGTCTCTTCAGCTTATTTTTCTTTGTTTTCTTTATTTTGCCCTTCATCCATGCTTTGAAATGTGTGCATAACTAATGAACCTTACAATTTTATCTTTTCCTCCTATTTATTCTTTTTATTAATTAGTTTTTAATATTAGGATTTCTTCTGTTCTTGTCATTTACTCTTCCCTGAGAGCTCTAATCTCCCGATCATAGGATTATCATCATCTCCTGGAACAACTAGTTGTGATGTTAGTAACAAAGAATTATTTCAAACAAAGGCTTCTCAGGGGGACAAAATTAACTGTGAACTTCCCAATTAATAAGAATACAAGACAGAAAGAGAGGACACACTCTACAGGCTGAATTCCCACTAAATCAAATGGTTTGGAACAATACACAATATAGCAAGGTCTCTTCAAACACAGTCCTTTCTTGATTTTTTTATTTTTTTTTCATTCAGAGCTTTGATTTCATCAGTATAGGAGACTCAGGGCAGAAATTTTCTCTGATGAATTGGTTCAGCATTATTCTATAACATAGAGTCTCAGAGGATTGACTGAGGCACTGAGATATGGTTACTTGCCCAGGGTCAACCAGTTAGTATATGTCCAAGGGAGGATCTGAACCAATTTTTCCTGATGCCAAAGCTAGTTCTCTAACTCTTCTGGGCAGCGTTGCCCAACAAAAACCTGTGAAGGCCTGCATACGGAAGTCAATATGCTTTCATGGATACAAGGCAACCCATACTACCAATGAGCACAACAAATGCAATGTGACCATATGAATGGACCCCAGGGCCACAAGCCATTCAGGTTGGACATGCCTGCAGGGGAAATCATATGAAGGCAGACCTTGGTTCACTTTGTTAGATTTTCTAACCAGCCAAATTGTTCATAGAATAGACTACTCTATGAATTAGTGAATTTCCCATTATTCCAAATGTGCAACCAGAATGGGGCTGACCACCTGTAAGAAACATTGAGGAGCAGTATCCTATATTTGATGGGAACTTAGACTTGAAAAGAACTTGGTCAAAAATTTGGGCAATCTCCAATCTGATAATCCAAAAGAAAAAAAAAATGGGCCTGGATACTTATCCAGTCATCCAAGCTCCATCTGAACTGGTAATTTTATGGGAACCAACAACTACAATTTTCAATTAAAGTCAAATGGCTTGCAAAAGACAAATGAAAGGGCAGCCAGGTGGCAGGGTAGATAGCGCACTGACCCTAGAGTCAGGAAGGCCCACGTAAGTTCAAATCTGGCATCTGACATTTGACATTTACTTGCTGTGCGATCCTAGTCAAATCACTTAATCCTGATTACCTTGCCAAAAGAAAAGAGTCAAATGAAGCAGCATATATACATATGTGTGCTATATATAAATATATATATATATATATATTTACATATAGGATATCATTGTCATTATTCATCATATACTTATTCTTTTCAATGGAATTAAGATAGAAAAACTCTTGAAACAAGTTGCTACCCTACTATTAGAATCAGATTTAGGAACAGACAAATAATTATTTTAAAATATTCCTGTAATAAATAGTAATGACTTGATTCCAAATTATCATCATAAACTTACCAGTTTCTACAAACAAATTATCATTGCCACTACATTCTCATCATTCCCATCTTAGATTGAAAGCAATTCAGCCAGAAATAGCTGGAGAGTGAACAGTAGTACTCTTTTATGTTTAATGTCCAACAGACTATCGTTATTATTTCTATTATTATCTTATTCTTCTCATATTTTTAAGGTTCAAAAATTGTCCCGGGTTAAGTAAATTATCTTCTTATAATTCTTTTATACTCAATGTTCTGCAGGTAGTGGATAAAACAATTAATTTTAGTCACACAATATTTACAACTTAATGTCTTTTGTATTTAATTAGAATTAGCATAGAGCTCATGCTCTGTGGGCAACTTGAAAATATTTTTGGCACAATTTCAATAGCCAGAAAGACAAAAGGGCTGTAATCCTGTTATTTTATTCCTATGTGAGTTTTATCTTTTCCTTTAGAACTTCATATTTCAAAAGCTTTTAGATCACGAGAGAATACAAGATGGTAGAATAGTGGCAACAACTTAACTGAACTCTCCCAACATTTAACCTTCAAAAAACTTGAATATAAATGCCTCATATCAAACTTTAGAGTGGAAGAGAAATCAAAAGATCAAATAAAAAAGGTCAGGTGAAACATTTTTACAACTTTGGAGGTCATCAGGAGAGGGCTGTGACACCTGGGTGAAGATAAGCCAAAGAGAAGGGACTTGGAGACAACATTCATGGGAGGCCTTGGAGGTGACTCCAATAGCAGTAGAAATAGCTTCAGGTATTCTGAACCCAATAAACAGTAAGAGGGTTGGACAACTTGTGAAAAAGAGTGCACAAGGGGATTCTTTGCTGGTACCAGATATGGAACTTGGCACTATTTGGCAACTCTATTACCCATATGCAGTCTTAGGTAGTTCCAGAATAGAGAGTAGTTGCTTGTGTTTATTCACAATGAAGACAGGGACCCTGGTTTGAATTCAAAGGCAAAAAGTAGCACTTGCAGCTACAGAAGAGTAGGGGACAGCTTCAGGACTAAGGGGAGGACTCATACTTGTGCCTTTAGGGGGCATTTCTGGGTACTGACCAGAGTGCAGGTCAGGGTATCAGTGATCACACATCTTACTTACTGGTTCACATCAATTTTGAAGGACCCAAAACTCTCAAACTCCCAGTACTAGCTCTGAAAATAGCAGCTTCCCCAAAGCCTCAGACTTGGACCAGTGCCTCCCATCCCCAAAATAGAGTCCAATTTCAATATAAAGCTCAGTCAAACACAGGTTTGCAAACAAATGCAAAAACTGACCTTAGAAACTATTATGGTGGCAAGGACGAACTAGGCAACATACTCTGAAGAAGGCAACAAGGCAAAAAACAATGATAGGCAAAATTCCAAAGGAAAATAATGCAAATCAGACACAAGTCCAACAAGAATTCCTGGAAGAGTTAAAGAAAAATATAAGAGTGGTAGAGGGATAAAGGGAAAAAGAAATGATACACAAAAGTTATGAAGAAAGAATTACCAGCTTGGTAAAAAAATTACAAAAATACTGAATGGAAAAAAAACTGCCTTTAAAAACAGAATTGATCAAAGCGAAAGAGAGGTACAAAAATTCACTGAAGAAAAGAATTCCGTCAAAAGCAGAACTGATTAAATGGCAAGAGTTGCAAAAGTTCACTGCAGAAAATAACTTCTTAAAATTAGAATTGGGAAAGTGGAAGCTAATGACTCCGTGAGACCAATAAATATTAAAACAAATTCAAAACAATGAGAAAATGGAAAAAAATGTGAAATATCTCATTAGAAAAATAGCTGATCATGATGATAGATCAAGTAGAGATAATTTAAGAATTATTGGACTATTTGAATTCCATGACTAAAAAAAAAGAAACCACACATCATATATCAAAATATCATAAATGAAAATTGCCCTGGTATTTTTAGATCCAGAGGACAAGATAAAAATTAAAAGAATCCACTAATTACTTCTGAAAAGAGATTCCAAATTGAAAACCTCCAGGAATCTAAATATCAAATTCCAGCACTCTAAGGTTAATGAGAAAATATTACAAGCAGCCAGGAAGAAGAAATTCAAATATCATGACAAGATAATACAATATTTAGTCACTTCTACATAAAAGAATAAGAGGGCATGGAATATGATTTTCTGGAAGATAGGGGGGGCTAAGATTGCAACCAAGAATAGTCTAAACAGCAAAATGGGCATTTAATGAAATAGAGGATTTTGATCCATTCCATCAGAGATGAATAGAAAAACATGATATTCAGACATAAGACTCCAGAAAAATATAAAAAGGTAAACATGAAAGAGAAATCATGAGATTCAATAAAATTTAACTGCTTACATTCCTATATGGGAAGATGATATATATATATATATATATATATATATATATATATATATATATGTTATATATAATTACTGGGAATTTCTCATTTTCAGGGCTGTTAGAAGGGGTCTACAAAGATAGAGCTATAGTACTATGATCTCAAAAAAATGTAGTTAGAAAGAAGGATGCACTACAAAGTGGGAAGGTTTAGGAAGAATGGGATCAATTATCTTATATAAAATGATGTATTTGGAAGAGTTTTTATAGTGGAGTGGAAAATTGGTGAGGGGTGGTAGGCAATGCTTAAATCTTACTTTCATCTAAATTGATTCAAAAAAGGAAGAATACATACACACACTCACATATGCTTAGTTGTATATAGAAGTAGGAGTGGGAGAAGAACAAAATAAAAGAGAGGGAAGATTATAAGAGACAATGGTCAGATGCAAAATAGACTTTTGATGAGGAAGAAGGTAAAAAGAGGGAATAAACAGAATGCAAACAAAAGAAAATAGGATGGAGAGAAATATACAGTCTTAATAATTATCGATTTGAATGGGATGAGCTGACCTATAAAATGGAATCAGGGAAGAATGGATAAGAAACAAGAATATAACAATATGTTGTTTATTAAAGATATAGTTGAAAAAGAAAGTTATACATAAAGTCAAAATAAGAGACTAATACAAAATGTATTATGCTTTACTTGAAGAAAAAAGGAGAGTAGAAATCATTATCTCGGATGAAGCAAAAGCAAAAATAGACTTAATTAAAAGTGATAATCAGGGAAACCATACCTTGCTAAAAGGTACCAAAGACAAGGAACTAAAAAATTTTACATGTTTCTCTGATAAAGTTATTTCTCAAATATATAGGGAAGTGAGCTAAATTCACAAAAATAAAAACCATTCCTCAGTTGATAAATGATCCAAGATATATATGCAGTCAGTTTTCGAAACGGGAAATCAAAGCTATCCACATTCATTTGATAAACTGCTCTAACTCATTAATGAAATTAATGAAATAGAGGATTTTCAAAGCTATCCACATTCATTAGTAGTTAGAGAAATGCAAATTAATTCACAAATATCAGAAATGACAAATGCTGGAAGGGATGAGGGAAAACAGGTATTCTAATGAACTCTTGGTGTAGTAAACTGGACCAACTATTCTGAAGGACAATTTTGAACTAATCCACATAGGTGATAAAACTTTGCATTTTTTTGACTCAACAATGTGGCCTAAAAAGATCAAAGGAAAAGGAAAAGGATCTCCATGTATTAAAATATTTATAGCAGCTTTTTATTGTGGTGGCAGAGAATTAGAGATTGAAGGGATTTTTATCAGTTGAAGAATGACTGCACAAGTTGTCATATGTGGTTTTGATAGAATACTATTTTACTATAAGAAAGGAACATTTCAGAAAAACCTGGGAAAATCTATACGAAGTGATAAAAAGTGAAGTGAACAGAGCAAGGAGATCATTGCATAGTAGCAGTAATATTGTAATGATGATAAACTGTGAAAGACTTAGATAGTCCGATCAATACAATGATTCAAGACAAATACAAGGATTAATGATGAAAAATGTCATCCACCTTCACAGAGAGAACTGATGAAGTCTGAATGCAAATTGATATGCAATTTTCTTACTTTATTTTCTTGCTTTTTAAATGCCATGGTTAATATGGAAAAATGTTTTGCATGAATTCACATGTATAATTGATGTTATATTGCTTATCTTATTAGTGGGCAGGAAGTTGATGGGGGAAGGGAGAGAATTTGGAACTCATTTTTAAAAAAAGGATGCTAAAAGTAAATAAATAATTTTGAAAAAGAGATTGACTAATTTCTCATAGCAACATATACCTAAAACATTGTGATTTTAAATAACAGGAACTGATCTAACTTGTGGAGAGAACACTGAGACAATTGTCCCAATTGTTATTATGGACATTATATTTCCATAAAGAGAGCCAACAATTCTGTTTCTCGCAGACATTTATTAACTGTGTGACCCGGTGTAAGTCATTTAACATCTGAAAGTCTCATTTTTCCTCATAGGTAAAATGAGGATAATAATAATAATTATATCTACCTCACTGAGTTATTTAGAGGACCTAATGAAATAACTTGTGAAGTGTTTCACTAATGTTAAAATGCTTTTAAAATGCCACCTATTATCAGAATTATAAATGCATAAAATATAGAGAAAAATCTTTGAATCAATTATTTTAAAGTATAGTTATCAAAATATTTTGAAACAAGTTCATAAACCCCAGTTTAAAAACCCTGTCCAGGCATAAAGTCTAACCACATCAGATAATAAGTCATTTTTATAGTTTTTGAGGGAAAATAACACATCTTAATAAGTTTAAGAAAATTAAAGGTGCTCATAAAATAAATGCATTTGGTACTTTGCTAGGTATCAGAAGAGCTGTTCTCTAAACCTAGCTTTGTTACTCCATGTAAACTTGGGCAAATTATTTAGGCCCTTTGTTTCATAGTTTCTTCATCTATAAAATAAGAAGATTGTGTTAGATGATCAGTCTCTTCTGACTTTAAAAGTCTGCTATTTTAATTTTGTCTTCATAAACAGTTTTTAATCTAAGGTGTTTAAGTCTAAGGTAGAATGAAACAGAAAACGGCCCAGAGAATCCTGCTTTCACAGGGTCAGAGATTCAGAGGGTACAAGAGACCTTCATTATCATAAGATTGTTGTAACTTCCTTTTATAGTAACTGTCAGAATAAAGAAAGATTCAAACTCAGGTCTTCTGAATCTGAACTCAGTGCTCTTTCCCCTATATCACAAATCATTGTTTTGGGGAGAAATCCTTATATCCATAAGTTAAATGTTCATTTTAAAAAAGATGAAGAATCCCCCCTTTCTCAGTTTTTTTTTCTTTTGCCTAAGCTTGTAAATCAATGTGCTGATGCTATCTAAGACAGAAATGGTGCCAGAGACAAAAGGTGTGAGCTGTCTCATCCCCTTAATGGAGTGTTAACTTCAAAACCAAGGTGTGACTATTTAAATGGTAACACTTTTAAGATGGTTTGCCTGTAACAGAAACACCCAGTTTGAGGCGTCCCCCCCACCTCACTTTTGAAAACATTTTACATCGTTAATTTTCACTTCATGAATTCTGGTTTTTAAAAATCAGGTCCTTATCATCATTGCTTTCATCCTTATTACTTCATTTTTTATGCCTACTGAAAGCCACTGGGGGTCTCTCCTGGGCTCCCATAGTGGACTCCTTCAGAATGGCTTCCGCATCACAACCGACACTGGCATCTTAGTATCTGTGACTTTGGTGAGATGATCTAAGTTCACCACAGCAGAGCACCAGGGAGCTCTCCAAGAAAACCTCAAAGGAAAGTTTTTTCATGAGATTTATCAAAATAATACAGCCTTTCAGGAAAATGGACATCACAGATTTAAGTACTCTACTTTTAAATAAGTAACTTTATACACTATTTAATCTATTTAGAGCAGCCAATTTACCTAGAGATAAGGGCTACAGTGATGGAGTCAGGAAGACAAATATCATCTGTGTGACCATGGGCAAATCATTTAACTTCTCTGAACTTTCTTTTCCTCTTCTATACAATGAGCCTAGTGACACATTCAGTCCCTTCCTCAAAGAATATTGTGAGTCTTAAATGAGACAATATGAATTCATCACCTTGTAAATCTTACAAGGGATGAATAAATGTTGGTTCTTCTCAGTAGATATCTTCAAGCAATCTTCTGAATGTCTTCAAGTGAAAGCTGGATGATCAAGTGCAGTGAAATGTAGTAAGATTTTGTGATCATTTATGGATTTGACACTATGGCCAGAGATCTTTTGCAATTCTCAGGTTCTGAGATTAATGCAAGGAGGCAAATGGGATGCAATAGATTTCTAGAGATTTGGTTTCATGGGACTCAAAAGTAAAAATCATAAGGAAGAATATATGGAAATACTATTTAAAAGGAAGAGATTGTTTAGAATTGGCAATAGTTATCTTTTAATATCAAAGACATATAAACATGTAAGACAATCCATAAGCTTGGGGCAGCTAGGTGGTGCAGCAGATAGAATACCAGCCCTAGAGTAAGGAGGACCTAAGTTCAAATCCGACCTCAGAAACTTAAAAAAAAAAATTTACCTAGCTGTGTGACCTTGGGCAAATCACATGACCCCACTGTCTTGTCAAAAAAAAATCCACAACCTAGATAAGTGGAAAACTTTAGGGTGAGATTCAATAGAAGGAAAGATGGAAGTAATGTTATGAGAGAAGTATTTCATGAAATCATGATGAAAGCAAGAAATAGAAAATGAACTGAAGGGAGGCACCTAGGTGGTACAGTGAATAGAGCACTGGCCCTGTAGTCAGGAGGATCTGAATTCAAATCCAATCTCAGACACTTAATTACCTACCTGTGTGACCTTAGGCAAGTCACAAGTAACATTGCCTTGTAAAAACCAAAGGGGGAAAAAAGAAAGAAAAGGAATTGAAGAAACATATAACAAACCCTATTCAAATACATTATAAAATACAAAGAAGACTCTTCATTTCCTGTCGGTCTGTCTTTCTTCTATGGGTCTCTTTCACTCTTTCTTGTTCTCTTTATCTTTCTCTCAGTGCCTGCCATTGTTTCTTTGTTTGTCTATGCCTCTATCTTTCTATTTCAGTCTCATTTTTCCCCCTCCTCATTCATAAAAAGCAGAGTATTGGCATTTTTTTTACTTATAATTGAAGACAGTTTCATTCTTTAGATTGTGGATTAAGTGAGTAGGGTAAAGGTAACTTATTTCTTAACAGTGTGGAATAACTGATTCCTAAAGTAGAATTGCAGGAATCTTTGAGAGAAAGCTATTTCATTTGGATGATATGTAAGAAGGAAAACTTTGTCTACTTAGCTGTAAACCTTTTTCAGTCTATTTCTCATATTTAGAAAACAGAATTCCCATCATCTTTCTAAGTGCAGCTCAGATACCGTTCAGGTCTTTGTTTTTTGGTAATCTCTCCCTGATATTATTTTTAATAGGTTATATTTCCTTTTTTTGGCATTCATACTCCATCCCCCAGTAAAATGTAAACTTCTTGAGGGCAGGGACTGTTTTGTTTTTGTCTTTGTATTCTCATGACCCAGCACATAATATAAACTGGCACATAATATGAACCTAATAACTATTTGTGGAACTGAATGCTTCAGGAAATACCTTCATAGCAGTTACAGATCTTGGTTAGGTTTAATTATAACCAGAATGTCAACCTTATTCTGATCTTTTCTTTTGGATGGTTAAAGTTCAAAATCCTGAAAAGAATACTGAATAAAGATTGCTTTTTATTGATATTATGATAGTCCAGTTAACATTGTATCTACTGACTCATGCCAAACAGTCTTGAAGAGTTAATTAATAGTGCCCAAACTAATACACTGCAGAGAGAGAGAGAGAGAGAGAGAGAGAGAGAGAGAGAGAGAGAGACAGAGAGAGAGAGAGAGAGATTGAGAGATATTGAGAGATATTAAGAGAGAGAGATTGAGAGAGATAGAGACTGAAAGACACATACAGAGGGAGACAGAGAATGAAAGACAAAGAGAGATTGAGGGAGAGATTGAGAGACAGACAGACAGAGACAGAGAGATTGAGAGATCTTGAGAGAGAGAGAGAGAGAGAGAGAGAGAGAGAGAGAGAGAGAGAGAGAGATTGAGAGAAACACACAGAGGGACACAGAGATTGAAAGACAATGAGAGATTAAGAGAGAGAGAGAGAGAGAGAGAGAGAGAGAGAGAGAGAGAGACTCCCCTGTCATTAAATTCCTCTCTGAAATGGTCAATATTTTTGAAAAAAACACAGGATAATGATTTTTCATCAGTGCTTGAATGAACCATAAAACTGCCTTTTGAAATATTGACTTTTCCACAGTTTTGCACAGAAGAATGTTTTCTCTTCTTTATGCAAGCTTGCCAGCTGTTGTTTTGAAAATCCAGCCTTTGGCATATTTGGAAATTCAAGTGAATTTTGCTGGGTGCCTTTAAAAAAATGCAATTAAATAGAACCACTATAGAGTCCCATGAAAGATCATCAACATTATTCATTTTTCCTATTTTTCTACCCCTTTTAAATCTGTGCATGTGTATATATCACATGTCATGTCCTTCTTGAAGGTCATGAGCAAATACTTCATTTATAGATTTAGCCTCTTTTAACTTTCAGTTTTTTGGAATTTCTGCCTCTGAACTAGGAGGCTTCCTTGAGTTAACTTAATCTTTTATCAATTCTCCACCTATTTCATATTACTATTTTGATCTTTTAATTAAGAAGACTTAATTAAGCACATTAAGAATTTGTTTTGGGGTGGCTAGGTGGCACAGTTGATAGAGCACCGGCCCTGGAGTCAGGAGTACCTGAGTTCAAATCCAACCTCCAACACTTAATAATTACCTAGCTGTGTGACCTTGGGCAAGCCACTTAACCCCATTCGCCTTGCAAAAAAAACCCTAAAAAAAGAATTTGTTTTGTAAACATGGAACTCAACAATATTTTTTTGGAGTTTGGGATATTGGAATTTGAGGGAATAGGGCCATAGAGAGCAACTGATTTCATCAATATGGGGAAGTCCCAGTATGAAAATGTCTTCCATCAATGCAGATCAGTAATTAATCTGAAACTATCATTTTAGAGAGTTGCACGTTTTTTAAAACTAGAATTAAGTGTGGAAATGGGGCAGGTATGTCTTTTGCACCAGGAAAGTCTTACAGGATTTCTGTATGCATAGAAGTTACTTTTACAACCCACATTGAATTGATGCTGAGGCATTGAGATTTAGACCAACCATCTGGATGGCTAAAGTTCAAAATCCTGAAAAAAATACTAAACAAAGATTTCTTTTCATTGATATTAAAACAGCCCAGTTAATATTGTGTTTATTGACTCATACCCAAGAATGCTGAAGAGTCAAGATATTAAAATATAGCCCTTGTTCTTAACACTTAACAACATTGCAAAAACTTTTGTTTTTGTCTTTATTCCCCAATCAAGGGAATTTGGGACAGCAATAAGATTTATATAGCGCCTATCATGTAGCAGACACTGTGCTAAGAGTTTTACAAATATTGTAATAATTTTAAAAATATTGATAATAAACCAAAGATATCAACCTTAGGGCAGCTCCTGGCTTATAGTAAGCAGTTAAAACTTGTTGAATTGAATTAATAATGGAGGACAAGGTACATACAAAATGAGTATAATTTTGACAGGCTAGTATGTGAATGGCAAAGGAAAAAGAAAGATCAGTCCCCTGACAAGCATTTATTCTGTTCCTTCAATATCCAGTGTGACATTTTGACTAGAGAACCAATTTCGAAGTCAAGGTCCTGGATTCAATTCCTGATTCTGATGCATACTGACTTTGTTACTCCTGACAAGTCATTTTTATGCTCTAAGCTACTCTTAAAGTCTAAGCTTCAGGAAAGATGCTAATGTTCACTGGTAGAAGGTGTTTCCTTACCAGGGAATTCACTGTATCTGTGGGTCCAATATTTATACCTGTCTTTATCCCTATAACTATCCTAATTCTTCCCCTTTCAGGAGTCCAAAGCTGGTACTAATTGATGGAGATTTAGAGATAAAAATGAACTAGTCCTTTCCCACATGGAATTTATGTTTTATGATGGAAGACAACATATCAGATTATGCAAAATATGACAAACCCATTTTGGTGGTAGTAGTTCTGGTCTATGGAATGAATAAGAAATGGCTTCATGTGATAGGTAGAACATAAAGTATTCTAAGAAATCTTATAAAGGGTTACAAGAAAATTTGCCATGAGAAAATTTGAGGTGGTTATATGACAGAATGTTGTGCAAAATGAAGGGAAAAGTCATATAGTGTATATAGTGTGGTAGCAATATGATGATGCTTGTCCTTCACTCTCAAAGAAGACCACAATCTCAGGGAGGTGATACCCTGACAAGTACATGAATTGGATTTGAGTGAGGAGGTGCTGTGCTAAGGCACCAGAATCACTTTCTCCTCCAGAGTCATCTGGGTCCAGTGGTCAGATATGAATCAGGACGACTGGAGAGGACCCTGGATATGAGGCAGTCAGGGTTGTTATTACACAAAGTCACTCAGTTCATGAGCATCAAGTGTCTGAGGCTGGACTTGAACTCCTATCCTCATAACTCCTAGATCAGTGCTCTATTCACAGCCTAGTAGCAATAGAACTTCTATGTGTCCGACATTGTACCATGTACCAGAGATACAAAGACAAAAGTCACGCAGCTTGCTTCAAATGGAGAGACATTATTCATATTGATAGTGGTAGCCGGAGAAGGGAGTTTTGATTTGAGGGATCACAAGAATGGTGAATGGAACCATAGGATAGTTGACTATCATTCCCTTGCCAGAAAGATGGTTTTGTAAGTGTAGTGCTGTATTGGGTAAATTAACCATATCACCCCATTCTGTGTAAAGTAAGTGATATCATATTGAAATGACAACATAGGTGAATCAACCAATAAATTATTTTAGTTTTAGCATAAAAAAAATCCTTCTTCAACTTGGATGACTTTTTACATAAAATATGTCCCATGGGCAGATTTCAGAAAAGTCTAAAAAGACTTCCATGGGCTGCTAGGTGGTGTAGTGGATAAAGCACCGGCTTTGGAGTCAGGAGTACCTGGGTTCAAATCTGGTCTCAGACACTTAATAATTACCTAGCTGTGTGGCCTTGGGCAAGCCACTTAACCCCATTTGCCTTGCAAAAATCTAAAAAAAAAAAAAAGAAAAAAGAAAGAATAAAAAGACTTCCATGCACTATTGTTGAGTGAAGTAAGCAGAACCAGGAGAAAATGGTATACATTAACAGCAACATTGTGTGATGGTCATTTGTGATAGACTTAGCTCTCCTCAGAAGTATACCAGTCAAAGACAATTATAAATTACTTGAGATGGAAAATGCAATCTACATCCAGAGAAAATTATGGAGTCTGAATGCAGATCAAAGCAAACTATTTTCTATTTTAAAAATTTGTTTTATGCTTAAAGATTTTTTTCCTTCTCATAGATTTTTCCCTTTTGCTCTGATTCCACTTTCACAACATGACTAATAAGGAAATTTATTTAATATAGTTATACATTTATAACCTGTATCCAATTATTTGCTCTCAAGTGGTGGGAAGGGGGAGAAAAATGTGGAACTGAAAATCTTAGAAAAAATGAATGTTGAAAACTATATTTGCATGTAGTTGGAAAAAATAAATTCCTATTTTTAAAAGGAAAATATGTTCTGATTGGCTGAAAAATCTTTTCTGCACCATAAATATCAAGATGCTTTGGGTACAAGAGATGAAAAGAAAGGAAAAGAAAGGAAATTTGAAGTGAATGCAAGCAAGGAGATAACATTCCACCAAAACTTCTAAGGGAGAACTAGTTGGGTGGGAGTAAAGAGAACACCTTTACTTTGATGTCAGTCTAGATCATTTCTCCTCACCTCACCCAAGCCTACTGTTTTCTGGAAGAGAATTGTACAAACTTTGATGGTCTCCTGGCCTTCTAACAGTTTTCCTAGAATAGCTGATGACAATTTCTGTATCAGGATCCCAAAATGGTTAAACATAGAACCCAAAAGAATACTGCACCCAGGGGAAGAATTTAAGGTTTATAACAAATGGACTTTCAAGGGCTCTATCAGGGTCCAAAGGGAAATGGTGATCATGGTGTTTCTTGTTGTTTGCCTCGACTAGCACCTGCTGTTTCCTCCTTCTCCATCAGGGTACCTTGCTACTTCAGTTAGGCTGGCTCACTTATACCATGTATGACATTTGGAAGGGGCAGGATTTGAACTCAGGATTATTGACTCTAGTGCAGTACTTTATTCACTGTTCCCCCTAGTTATTCCATGAGGAAGGGAGCTGACAGTCCTTGTTTGTAAAAAACTAATACATAATCACAATTGTCAATTTTGTTTTCTAGGATTCTTTCTTATTTGGTCACAAACTCTTTTTCTCTCTATCAATATGCTGAGTTTTTTTATTATTATTTTTGCAAGTCAATGGGCTTAAATGACTTACCCAAGGTCACCTAGCTAAGTAAGTATTAAGAGTCTGAACTCATTTGAACTCAGGTCCTCCTGACTCCAGGGCCTGTGCTTTATCTACTACAGCACCTAGCCACCCTTAATATGTTGATTTCTTCTTAAAATGATTGTTTGCTTCTGTTCCATCTCCCTCCAGCCCTTCAAATATTTGGAAGTGTTTATTCTAAATTCTTCTTTCCCTCAGACCAGTAATATCAGTTTCTTGAAAACTTCTTATACAACATAGTTACAAGACTCCCCATTATTTTGATTACTGTATTTTGTATGGCAGAACATGATAGGATCATGAGATATGGGGGTGGAAGAGCTCTGACATCATCTAACTTACCCTTTTTACCCATTTTACAAAAGAGGAAACTGAGATTCAGAGAGCTTAAGTTGGGTTATTTTAGGGATCATTTCATTCTTTGTGTTGGTATCAGTGACATCCAGCACAGTGTCTAATACATAGCAGATTGTTCATTGCTTAGCTGGCCATTATGATTCAACTAATGAGTATCGAGTGAAGGTTTTAACCCAGGGCTCTTATAGCTAGGACCAGCACTTTTTCCAGTACAACACATTGCTTTCATATGTACATATAAATAGCCTTCTGTATAGACTTCAGAGGTCATAATTCTATATAGAAAATATTAGGAAACTATTGGAGAGATAATTTTAAATACTCCTAGACACTGCCAGTGACAACAGCAATTCAAATGACCATAATATTTTTTGACATTTTTTAAAAATGGAAATTTTTTTCTTAAATGAAATTCTGACTTCTTTCTCAACTCCCTTTGAGAAAGCGAGAAAGAAAGAAGTCTTGTTACAAACATATACACATTGGTCATGTAAAAAAATGTTTCAATTTTTACTCTGAATCCCTCACCTCTCTTGCAAAAAGTGAGTAAGACATTTAAGATAAATCCTGAAGGAACTGATTAGAATTCTCAAGTCTTTAAAATTTGTGTGTGTTTTTATAATGTTGCGATTATCATGTAAATTATTATCCTGGTTCTGCATACTCTCCTTTGCATCAGTTCATAAAAGTCTAACTAGGTTTCTTTGAAATAATTTCCTTTACCATTTGTCCTTTTTACTGTACAATTGTATTCTATCACATTTATATACCATAAATTGCTCAGCCATTACTCAGTTGATAGGTACTTCTTCAGTTTTCCAATTGTTTATCATTGCAAAAAGAACTGCTAAAAACAATTTTGTAAAAGCATGCTTTTTTCATCTTCATTTATATGATGGGAGAAGGTAATTGTAGACCTAATTGTGATATTACTATGCACAGTTTAAAAGCTTTGGAAGCATATCTCAAAATTGCTTTCCAGAATGACTTGGGCAAGTTTAGAGATCCACTAACAATGCATTAGTTATTTTCTTAGGACCCCTCTAACATTTTTAATTTTTCCTTTTGGGGGGGTCAATGTTACCAATATTATGAATATGAATCTGAGAGCTGTTTAATTTTCATTTCTCTAAATATTAGTGATCTAAGGCATTTTTATATAGCTATTGATAGTTTGGATTTCTTCTGGTGGGTGCTTGTTCCTATTCTTTGACTATTTATTAATTGAGTAATGGTAATTATTCTTATAAATTTGAATAGGTTCCTTATATTTTAGAAATGAAAACTTTATCATTACATTCAAATTTTCTCAAAAGATTTTGTTTAATAGTGAGTTCTTTTCTGAATTGCTAGAATCTATGCTATTGCTATTGTGCTTGCTCAATTTTCTCTACAGGTTGTTAGGTTGTTAGAGCACTGGCCCTGGAGCCAGGAGGTTGGAAGTTTGAATCCTGCCTCACCCCCTTGACCTTGGGCAATTCACTTAACCGTTATCTCCTGGCTTCCAGGACCATTTTCATTCATTCTTATTCATACTTGGCCACTGAATCCAGATGACTTTGGAGGAGAAAGTGAGGCTGGTGACTTAGCACAGCCTCCCCCTCACTCAAATCCAATCCATGTGCTTGTCATGGCATCACATCCCTGATGTCATGGTCTTCTTTGAGAATGAAGGACAAATATCAACACTTCTCTATATTGTATCTATAGTCTGCACAAGTGATCAACTTCTTTATATCTTAACCAGCACCAAACTGGTTTAATGATTTATCTTTTTAAAATTCATTAGTTAATTGTTTATCTCTTCCTCCTCCAACCCCACTTTCCAGCAAAAACAAAATAACAGCTTCCAGGTTTATTTATTAATTCATTGGGAGTTTTTTAGTGGTTTTTCACTTTGAATTTTAATAACCTTCTTTGATTTTCAGGATTTCTATTTTGGTATTTATCAGACTTTTTAATTTGTAACTTTTCTAAATTTTTGTTTTGGTCACATGCCCAATTAATTGATATATATTCCCCTCTTTCTTATTGATTAAAGTGTTCAGAAATGTAAAAATGTATATTTTCGGTGAAGCTAGGTGGCGCAGTGGATAGAGCACCAGCCCAGGAGTCAGGAGTACCTGAGTTCAAATTCAGCCTCAGACACTTAATAATTGCCTAGCTGTGTGGCCTTGGGCAAGTTACTTAAGCCTATTGCCTTGCCAACAACGACAACAAAAAAACCCCTAAAAAAATGTATACTTTTTTTCACTTCCCAAATTTAGGAATGATGAATTATTGTTGCCTTATCTTTAATGAAATTAGTGCTTGTTTCTATAATTTGTTCTTTGATCCACACAGTCTTTAGGATTAAGGTATTTTTTCTCCAATTGATTTTTTTTTGGCAAAGGCAATGGGCTGGGTAATTGTTAAGTGTCTGAGGCCAAATTTGAACTTAGGTCCTCCTGACTCCAGGGCTGGTGTTTTATCCACTCCACTCCCTAGTTGCCCTCTCCAATTGATTTTTTAATCATTTCTATAGAGATCCTTGATTTTGAGTATAATTTTATTTTTCAATGAGATGTGATTAATATTTCTTCTTTTCTGCATTTTATATAAGATTTTTATGACATGATACAAGGCAATTTTAAGAGTTGAATTTCACAGTTGAATAATATGCATTTTATATAGACATTCAGTAATCTTGATTCCTCACATATTTAACTTTTCTAAAATTCTATTCATATTTTTGTTTATTTTTAGTTAGTTTTAGCTAGAACTGAGAGGGATAAATTGAGTCCTCAAAATATTATAATTTTACTGTCTATTTCTTCTTGTAATTCATTTAACTTTTCCTTTAAATGTTTTAATGCTACATCTTTTGATGTAGATGTGCTTAACATTGATATTAACCCATTATTTATTATACTTCTTGGCAAACTATAATTTCCTTGTTTATCTCATTTAATTAATTTTTGCTGTTGCTATCCCTGATTTTTTTAAAAAAAATTTCAGTTAAAGCACTATAGTTTTTTTCTTTCCCTCTCATTTTAACTCTGTATGCATATTTCTGTTATAATTACATTTCTTATAAACAACATCTTGTTAGATTCTGGTTTCTAACCTATTGTGCTGATTTCTTCTACTTTATGGGTGAGTCCATTTCAGTCACATTAATAATTATAATCACTATTTTTTATTTCCTTTCAGCCTATTTGTTAATATTTTTCCCTTTTCTTCTCTTTTTATAAAAGAAAAGTGATAAGTGAACTTTGTACCAGAGCTCTAAAGTTTTCATTACTTGCTTTTCTTCCCCTTGTCTGCTTCTCTTTCTCTTACCCAGCCCAATAAATTGTACTTATCCTTTTTTCCCTTTTCTCCTAAGCCCTTCTTTGAAATCTTAGCTAGACTAAGTATTTTTAAAATATTTTTTGTTTAAAATTTATTCTTCCCTTAATCTATCCTCCCTCTTTATGATTTTCCTCTTGCCTTTTCCTTCCTGATCCCACTGATTAAAATGCTCTTCTGTATCCAAACTCTGTTTTCTTTCTTCCTTTCACCAGTTCAGAATGGGGTTCATGTGTTTCCTGTCTTGCTTCATCCATTCCTTTTTGTTTTTTATAGACTTCTACTTGCACATTCCAATTAGGTGAAAGAAAAATTTTCTTATCATTTGTCTTTTCTCCTACCAATCTTCATCTCTTTCATTCTTTTAAGATAATCAAAATAGAATCAGGCCACTCCAAGGTCTTCTACCTTATTAAACTCCCCATAAATATCTGATGATAATAGGGACCTAAGGGGACATGTCTCTCTCTCTCTCTTTTAGCTAAATTGGAATATAAACTATCTAAATTAGAAGATAAACTATTCATGATTTCTAATTCATATTTACTTTATATGTTTCACTTAAATCCTGTGTTTAAGAATCCCAAATCTCTATGCAGCTTTGTCCTTTCAGTCAGGAATATGTGGAAGTCCCATTAAAGGTTTGTGTTTTCATGTTTGTTGGATATAATCAATTTCACTGAACAAGTTATTCTAAAACACTATTTTCCAAGCTTTCCACTGCATTATAATGATAGCTGCTAAATCTTGTGTGATTTTAATTCTGATCCCTCAGTGCTTGAATTTTTTCTATCTGACTACATACATATTTTTCTTTGTCCTTGAAACTGTTTTGGTGATGATGTTCCTTGTAGGTTTTTTGTTTGTTTGTTTCAGGGTTTCTTTCAGGGTGAATTATTTTTTGTTTCTACTGTAAATCCTGTTTTTGTTTATAGTCTTGGAGTCACTTCTCATGAACTTCCATCATCTCATCATTAATACTTTGTCTCTCATGTTGTCTGCCTGCCTAAAGAGGATAAAATAGTTTGCTTCCTATGATTTCTGAAGATCAATAATAATGGATCATAGAGAAATACATGGAATTCTTCAGAGAAACCATGTAAATTCAATGTGTTATTTTCTATTTTTAATTTGAAGTGACAGGAAACATTTTAGATTGTTAGTGCTTCCATGATAAAATTGGATCCCCACATTTTTCAATTCCCTAATTGTCAAACTATTTACAGCAGTTTCATTCTTCTCAAGATAAAAACTCAACTGGGATCTATTATGTCCTTCTTTAAAAAGGCCTATTTTGTATATAGAGAGAGTAAAAATAAACTTCATCAAAAGGAAGAAGAGTCTGCTCTTTTTCATTTGCTTTTCCCTTTTCCCTTCCCTTTCCCTGTTCTCATTTCCTTTCTCTTTCCTCTTCCTCTACTTCCCTTTTCCTTCTTCCCCTTCCCCTTTCTTCTTCTCATTTCCATTTTCCTCTCCTTTGGTAGCCATTAACTTCCAGGTTAGAGGAGAGTGATTTGAACTCTTGTACTCCCTTGAGATACAGATCTGTGCCAACTAAAATTCTTAACTATCTCCTTGTATTCAACTAAGAAGAAAAATATTAGCCAGGAGCCACTGGGCAAATGCATTCCAAAGTAGTTTTTTTTAACCTATGCCTCTAATAGAGGGAGCATGTATGGTTCATTGGGCTCACCTAATTAAAAACACGAGTCACCTAGTAAGGGCTCTGATTAGTTGACTTGTTTTTGCCCCTTCCCCTCTTCCTCCTCATTGAAAGATTACAATGCTGAGGTGAAGGTTAAAGGATTATCTGAACCCTGAGAGTACTGACGCTTCTCCCTTCTATCTGTCATTTGCTGAAGTGATTACTTATCTGTCAATATTTCTTCCCTTTTCTTCTCCTTTCCCTCCCCCCACTCCAGTCCCAGTCTCACTTGATCTTGTCCATTTGGTCCAACTGGTAGAGGCATAACAAGTACCTTCCCATCATGCAGCATTCTGGGATATATCATGACAGAGAAATCTCAAAACCCAGGTCAATTATAACAGAAGATGTGCACCACCTCTGCCCCAGCGATGTCTTCTGGGGATCTGTCTAGTTGTTTAATTCTAAGTCACCTGAAAAATGCAAGGCAACGTGTCTCCTGTTTGCTTACCCTTTTGATTGTTTAGCAGGATACAAATAGCAAAAGATGAATGCTCCTGGTTTGGGAAGGAAGGGGAAGAGGAAGGACCAGTGTGGGAAGAGGGAATAAAGTTGGCAGCTCCCTCCTTGTGCCATAATTACTTTTTAATTAGAATTCATTGAATACAGATGGATTCTCCCTGCACTTCCTCCCATAGATGCTTTTTAATATTCCCATGTCAGGTATTATGAGGCAGTAGCTGGCAGTGAATTACATACAATAGCCCTGTAGCTTGTAGTGACTTACATAAAGTAACCAACTTAGCCATTTGTCTTAGATGAAAAATGTTCTTGCTCCTTTTGTGCGTGTGTGTGTGTGTGTGTGTGTGTGTGCGCGCGCGTGTTGTATGCCGGTTTGTTGATATAGTACTTGTTTACTCTCCTTCCTGCAGGAGGAAATACTGTAGTTCATGTATCAAATTACTGGAACTGACTGGAGCCTTTTTATTTCAAATAATGCACCATCGTATTTTTTTCTATGGTGATGCTGATCAATTTATGAGACTTTTCATTGTTCCCTCCCCTTGCCCTCACCAATAAATGACTTGAACTCAAACGTGGGAAGAATGAACAATTTCCATGTTGTTACAAAAAATCAGGGCTTATCACATTATAATTGTCACTAAGTCTGAACCTGAGTGGCTATTTACAGTATTTTGATAGAATTGAGAAAGAATTTCCATTTTGTCGCTCCAGGGTCTCTCTACATGAATTGACATCTGATGCATTTTTGAAGTCACAGTTAATAATTCTCTTTATGTTAACAGCAACCGCACCCTTGTTGAATATGGCATCTAAAATTAGACTTAGAGAGTCCAATACAATAAACCTTTAAAAAAAGTGATTTATTCTAATACAATAATGACATAGATTTACAAAGCTCAACTTCTCCAATGCTCCTCGTTATGGTTGTAAAATATTTGTTGTCGCTGTGGGATTTTCTAGATCATTATTTAAAAAAAGGAAAAACCCATTTTGACAGATGAACTGGGGCCATTCTGAGCAAATCACTGATACTTCATATAACAAGGCCTCCAAAGAGGAGAGCATAGACTTATTACTATGGCAACCCAGATCAAAACACGGTTTTAGTGGAGAGTTTCCAGTTTTACAATGCAATGATGATTGTTTATAGGACCATTGAAACCAGATTCAGCAAAGGTTTAAGAAATGAGCTGACAGGAGGAAAATCATTATAGATAAACTGGGGATACCTGGATGGGGTAGTCAGGAATCTGCCATTATTTGATCAAATACTGAAATTGATTGCTCAAGACAAGAGAAATAATGGAAGGCAATCCAAGATGACGAACAACAGTTGGAGTTTCTTTTGTGGCATTGATTTTGGTCAAAGATCACTGCCATTTCTTTATGTTTAAACTTGGGAGCAAAGAATGAGACAGTACAAAGCACATTCTTGTTCTGGTGCTTTGTTTTGTTATTTGAGAAATGGCTATTTGTTTCTTTCTTAAAAGTTTCAAAACTGACACTTCATTTCTTCAATTATTCCTCTTGACAGTAGGTGGTATGGGTGAACTCAAGAGCAATGACAACTACTTCATGTTTTACCCTTTCACGTGGCCATATAAATGGATAATTATATTGCATTGTTTCAGCTATCAAAAAGAATTTTTATTTATATGGAAAGAGAAATTATTGCATAGTTGATTAAATTTTTCTTATTGGCAAAGCCTGCATAGGTGAACCCACTTAACTAACTCATGTGTTATTGATGATTACATTCCAGTAAGATATAAAGGCAGTACCATTAACTTTTATATTGTTACCTCTAGTATCTGGCACACAGAAGGTGATTAATAGATACTCATTGATTATGATCAATGGGTCTGATTTCCTCATTTTTGGATGGGAAGATTCTCCTGAGGCAAAGGTAGGATTTTGGAATAGAACGGAACCTGAGATTTCATTTCATTCACGGATGAACTACAGTTGAGCAAATTCCATATAGGAATGCAAGTTGACACCTGGTCTTCAGCTTATTAATTAAGTACTTAGTAATCATCTATCATGTATCAAGATCTAATGGATATTGGGAAAGAGATATTTGGGGATACAAATACAAAGAATGAAAAATTCCTATTCAAATGAAGTATACATTCTATTGGAGAAAAATTAAAGATCTGTAAGTGTGTATTGTTTTGTTGGTTGTTCTTTGTTTTTTGAAGAGGACCAGTAACATCACAAAGTCATGTCTTGATTAACTGAGGAATGGAGGCAGAGTTACACAAAGTCCTCAGCCTCATTTCCTTTTCCAGAGTCATCAGAGTTCAGTGGCAAGTTAAGAAACCTGGTAATGGTTCAGGATGTAGTGGATGTCTTCAATGTCTGACCAAGTTTTAAGAGCATAGCACTTATTTTAGCTGCCTTTCTGTCTACTGGAATAGATTATCCTCATTTGTCAATTCCAGTGGGGGAAATATTCATATGTTTGGGGTAGACATCCCCTAACTCACTTATGGGTTTGAGGCCAGGTAAGGTACATTCCACCTGGTTTAGTTCAACAGCCAAGCTGATTTCTTGGGGTGTGGTCACTGCTCATACTACAACTTTTTGTAGCCACAAGTTAGAGTTGGGTGAGAGGTGGATGAATAGGCCTGAAAAGAATTCCACATGCATTCAACCCAAAGGTGCTAATCCTCTCTGAGCATTCATCCTTTAAGTACATGTAGAATAAATATAGAGAGAAAAATCCAAAGCAGTCAAATATAAGATAGATTGAGAGTGAAGGCAATAGCTAGTGAATAGATCAGTATTGCTGCCATAGAGAAAGGAAGGCTTTCTCTTGAAGAAAAGGATAGAGGCATTTGGGAAATAGTGCATTCTAGTCATCAGGAATGGTCAGTACAAACACACTGAGATGGGAAACTGAGTATCATATAGCAACAATCATAATCGCTAGAATTTGGATGGTGTTCTTTGATTTGCATATTGATTTAAAAATTTCATTCAATCCTCACAGCAACTGCAGGAGGTAGGTGTTATTAAAGAAGTGAGGCAGACAGACAGGTTAAGTGACTTGCTAGGAAGTAACAGATGCAAAAAAGTCAGGTCTTCATATAAATATATATAAATATAAAATAAATACATATATATATATATATATATGCATATATATATACATATATGAAGGTCCAGTGCTTTATTCATTCAATCATCTAGTTTTCTCTTTGCCATGAAAGAGTAACAAAGAGAAGGCCAGTTTGACTGGATGCTTGAAGGTGGGAGGGTGAATAATGTCTAGTGAAGCAGGGGAGAAATATTAATACCAGGTTGTATAGGGCTCTTAAAGCTAAATAGCAGAGTTTAGGGGCAGCTAGGTGGCTCTGGAGTCAGGAGAACCTGGGTTCAAATGTGACTTCAGATACTTGATACTGTCACTTAACCCTATTGCCTTGCCAAAAACAAACAAAAAATGAATAGCAGAGTTTATATTATACTCTAGAAGCTATAAGAAGCCTCCTGATTTTATTAAATAAAGGAATGACAGTCAGACACATGCTCTTTGGAAACAGAGGTGAGGAAAGACTGATGCTGGGGAGAGACTTGAGGGAGACCAATTAATCTTTGAAACTCATGCAGAGTGATGAGACCTTAAGTAAGGGACAACAATTCAAATAGAAACAGGGTGACTAAAATGTACTTAAAGGTCCCTAGAGCTGCATGTTGGCTGAGAAGAGCACTTATGGACATTATCTATGTTCTATTGCATTTTACTTATCTTTTAAATATTTCCAATTACATTTTAATCTGGTTTGAGTCTCTCTTGGAAGTGTTGCTGCTGGGACCATGTTTCACATCTTTGGCTTAAAGTTTCCTAGATAGCATGTGTTAGAAGTGGGTTTCAAAACCAATTCTTAGTTTTGAAGCTAGTTCTCTATCTACTCCATCACGTTCCCGCTCAGGGTAAGGTAGATGCTAATATAAATTTTAATAGTGACCTATCAGTAGAGAAACTTCAGTAGCTTTGTTTAGTGTCTAGAGACAGCTAGGCGGTGCTGGAGATAGAATACTGAATTCAGGAAGACTCTAGTTCAAATCCAGCCTGGCTCTACCATTTACTCGTTATGTGACCCCGGGCATTTTACCTCTGTATGGCTCCATTTTCTTAACTGTAAAATGGGAATAATAATAATAATAATAATAGCACCTGGCTCACAGGGTTTTGTGAAGATCTGAGAAAATATTGGTTAGGTCCTTATCACAGAGCCTGGAACATAGTGGTTGATATATAAGTGGGTATTCCCTTGTTGGACACAGGAAATTCAGGGAGATCTGGTTCCCAATCCCACCTGTTACATTTACTAACTGTGCTGCCATAGGTCAGCCATCTAACCTTTATTTTTCCATCAATTATTACTTATCACATTACTTATAATCACTATATATCACATTATTTACAGTTCCTGCAGATTACGTTCTTTACAATGGTCATAAAGCACTTACTGTTATATTATAGAGCAGTCATTACATATTATATTATTTATAGCTATTATATATTATTTGCTATTATTACATCATCAGATATGACATATAATCTTATTTAAAATTATTCATAATAACTGTAACTTACTTCACAAGACATTACCCCTATTCTGTTCTAAGCCCTCACTTCCCCAAACCTATTCTATTGCCAGAGACTGCTGCTTGGTCTCTCTGCCTCCTCTGTCCCCACTCTAGTCCATATATCAAAAGGAGAGATCTGGCCACATCATCCCCTCTATTCAAGCAATTCTAGTGGTTCCTGAGAGGCATATTTATTTAATTATATTGATATAATCCAGGATTAAATTTAAAATTCTCAGTTTGAGTTCCAAAATCCTCCATAACCTGATCCCTTTCTATCTTTCTGATTTTCTGACACTTTACTGCCCTGCATGTACTCTGTGAACAAATGATACTAATCTCATTGTTCCTTACCCATGACTCTCCGTCTACCTCTGGTTCTTTCCACTTACTATCCCCCCATGCTGGGAATGCTTTCCTTCCTCATCATCTCTCATTTCCCCTCAAGTCTCAGCTAAGGTACCACTTTCAACAAGAAGCCTGTCCCAGGACATTTTAATATTAGTGATTTCCCTTGGAGATTATCCTCAATATTTTCTTTTATGTAGTTTATTTCTATATAACTTTTTGTATCTTGTCTTCCCCATTAGGCAGTAAGCTCCTTGGGAAAAGGGACTGCCTTCTGCCTTTCTTTGCGTCCCTATATCTTAGAACACTGGTACCTGGTAGGTACTTTACAAATGCTAATTGATGAGCTGATTGGTTATTGTGAGTTAGATGAGATAATTTATAGCAAATTTTTTTTTTGATATTAAGCCTTTCTGTCAGTGATAATGATGATGATCAAGTCATTATGTCCGGGTTCCATCCAACAAACAAATATCTTTTTGCTCAAAATGCATTTGCAATTGACTGCCACAAATAAAATATAGTTTTGATGTATCTGATCATATTTCTGAGGTTTTCTGGTTTATGGACTTCTAGAGCTGAGAGGGACTTCAGAGGCTGAGTGAACCTATTGTAGTTTAACTATTCACTTGTGTCTGACTCTTCATGACCCTATAGCA
The DNA here is from genome assembly GCF_037893015.1 of Macrotis lagotis. Classification (NCBI taxonomy): domain Eukaryota; kingdom Metazoa; phylum Chordata; class Mammalia; order Peramelemorphia; family Peramelidae; genus Macrotis; species Macrotis lagotis. The sequence continues at coordinate 37,634,437 of NC_133659.1, read as the reverse complement.
TGCCAAGAGTGGCCATGAAGCTTTCTTGGCAAAGAGACTAGAATGGTTTGCTGTTTCCTTCTCTGGTGGATTAAGGCAAACAGAGTTTGAATTGACCGGAGTCACACAACTAATAAGTGTCTGAGCCTAAGTTTGTACTCAGATCTTCCTGCTGCTACACCTTGTGCCCTATGTCTGAAGTCATCTAACTGCCTCCAGCTACACCCCTGCCTGATCAAAAATCCCCTCCACAACAATGGTTTTTGCAAGGCAATGGGGTTAAGTGACTTTCCCAAGGTCGCACAACTAGTAAGTATCAAGTGTCTGAGTTCAGATTTGAACTCATATCCTCCTTTCTTCAGGGCCAGCACTCTATCTACTGTGCCACCAAGCTGTCCCCTACAACCATTTTAACAAGGGGTCTTTCAGACTTCCAATGGAGACTTTACTTACTATTTTATTTTTTTTTTTTGCAAGGCAATGGGGTTAAGTGGCTTGCCCAAGGCCACACAGCTAAGTAATTATTGAGTATCTGAGACCAGATTTGAACCCAGGTACTCCTGACTCCAGGGCCGATGCTTTATCCACTACGCCACCTAGCCGCCCTGAGACTTTACTTATTAAGAAGCCATTCTTATTTACATTAATCTAAGTTCCATTGCCAAGTATTTTTCTATGTTTTCTCGTCTGAGCTTCACAATGACCTGCCATAGTTATTCTACAGATTAATGTCTCCTGTGGACAACGGGAACACGGAGAACTCCCAGAGAAGTGATCTGCCCTGAGTCATGAGACTAACAAGACATCAAAGATGAGATCTGAATCTGGTTCTTCCTAATGTCCAGCCTCACACCCTCATTTACATACTATGCTGTCAACATAACACATCTAATTTCTCTTCCCTTTAACTGCCTTTCAAATACTTGCGGATACCCTCCCTCCCCCTTCTCCCAATTCTTCTATTTTCCCAACAAAAAAAAAAATTCATTTCTTTCAATCCGTTCTTTCAGCCTGTCTCCATGGCATGGTCTCCATCCTTGTTCCTTTCCATTTGAATTCTCTCTAGTTTCTTAATTTCCTTCTTTAAAACATCATCCCCAAATCTGAACACGATAATCCAGATATGGTTTGACCAGGCCAGGTTACATTCTGCAAGGGACATTTTCCAAGAATCAGAGAATCAAGATTGAAAGAAAAGCCAAAGGTCACCTAACTCTACTCCAACTAGAAGCACAGATCTATTCTATAGCGGCCCTAACAAGTGGTCCCCCAGCCTCTGTTTTAATGCTTTCAGGCAACAACTAATATTTACCAAGTGACTTCTGTATGCAAGCACCTGATCTGACACAAAAGACAAATAAGATTTGGATCACTTAGCAAACAGATTGCAAAATTACACTTTGCTTCAGAGCAGGAAATTATGGTAAGAAGCTAATTTTCCCTATCCCAGGCAACACAGAAAACCCTAAGAAGCAGCTCATTGTGTGAATAAATGCTCTGGCCAGACTTTGCATTCAGTTCTTATGACATTTTTCTGTTCTACACACTGTCAGGATACTTAGAGGTTAATTTGGGCCTTCAAACAGAGACTTTCCTAGACAAAAGTGGAGAGTCTGGCTCTGTAACAAAGCTATTTCAATCAATAATTGCTTTGAGGACTATTTGAGCTTCAAGCCATTCTGGGTCCCAAAGAGAAATGTGAATTGAAAGCAACTGTGAACTAAGTTTAAATGTTTAGAGGAGGCAGTGGGATCTCGAATAAAGATGAAGGGCATCTAGCTTAAAATGGCCTTTACCTCTGTCCTTGGCAAATCTTCTAAGTGCCCTCTGCATCTATTTATCACTCTGTAAAATGGAACAATTCAGTCCTAATTGGTGTTGGGAGGAGGTCAATAAACAGGGCTGGACAAAAGACAATAACTGTCTGATGTTGGAAGAATACAAAAAAGACCTTGGTGTTGGGTTCGAGTATAGTGGAGAGGCCTCATAGTGGAGAGGACTTGTAATTTTGGTGGGTCAGGGCAAGCCCCTGGTGATTTCTTGATCACCACTGCCATACTGATATGGGGGGGGGGGTAAGTTGGGAGAAATGCTGTGTCAGTTAAAATGGAAATATAGCTTTTGAAATATTTTCTTGCTTTAACTCAACTGGTCAACCTGTAGTTCCCTCTGTGGCTAAGCTCCCCTGAATGGGGAAAGGGAGGATGGAGGGGCAGTGCTGTTCCCCCAACCCCATGTGAGGTTTGCCTTGGCGCTATGGTCACCTTTCCTGAGCAGGTGACCCAACATCATCCTAAAGAAGAATGTGTTCAGTCCTGCAGGTGATTGATCTCCTTAGTTCGAGAGATCTGAATGTCATGGATCCAATAAGTGGAGCTGACTGGTAGGATTAATTAAGCTTTTGCATTAATTACCAGAGGCAAATGCTAACAAAATGAGGATACCAAGCCTCTGGCCTTGTTTGACAGAAGATGGGGACTTTGAGCAAAACACTAGACGACTAAAATGAAATGTGAAATGTCTAATTAGCAGTCTTGCAAAATGATTGAAGGTCTAAACAAGGTTCATCCCACTCCAGTCTATCCTCCATTCTGTCCTCAGCTGTCAACATGATTTTCCTAAAGCACAAATCTAATCATGTCACCTCCCTACATTCTCAATAAAATCCAGTGGCTCCCTATCACCTCTAGGATCAAATAGAAATCTGATTGATGCAGGATGTCCTTAATAAAAAGGTTAACCTTATCCTTTCTAGTCTTTCTCCCCTTCTTTCTCCATTACTTTAGATTGACACTGGCCTCCTTGTTATTCTTCTTCCCACAATACATTGCTCCAAGACTTCAGGCATTTCCACCAACTATTCCCCCATATCTGCAATGCTTTCCCTCATTTTCACCTCTTTGTCTTCTCTGATTTCCTTTAATCTCAACTAAAACCCTAAAAAGCCTTTCTAAATTCCCCTTAATTCTCATGCCTTCCTCCTTTCATTTCCTATTTATCTTGTGGGTCAATTGTTCCAACATAGTTGTTTGCATGTTGTCTTTCCCATTAGACTGCAGTTTTTAATGATGAGGATTATCTTTTGTCTTTGCTGTTCAGATTTTTCAATCATGTCTGACTCTTCATGACTCATTTAGGGTTTTCTTGGCAAAGATACTGAAGTAATTTGTTATTTCCTTGCTCATTTTATAGGTGAGGTAACTGAGGCAAAAAGGGTTAAGTGACTTATCTTAGGGTCCAGTCAACATCTGAAGCTGGCTTTGATCTCAAGAAGATGAGTATGTGTTTGACTCCAGGTTTCTTAAATGACTTGTCCAGGATCAAACAATAAGTGTCTGAAGATAGATTTGAATTCAAGTCTTCCTGACTTCAGGCCTGGCACTCTATCCATTGCATTACTTAGCTGCCCATTTGACACATGGTAGAGGCTTAATAAATTTTTTTGACTGACTAATGAAATTTGGACAGATTTTTTGATTCCTTTTCTATAACTCTTAAAAAATTATATATTTTTAGAATTTCTTCTCTGGGAATCAAGTATCTGTCCCATCCATTCATATTGGATATCTCTTACCTTGCTACTCCCCTCCCCAGTCATCACCAGGGGAGCCCTACACATGAGACAAAAACCTCAATTTTTAAGTAATTTAAGGACTAGAGGTTTAGTAAACTAAGGCCTGAGAAAGGAGCTTTGATTGCTTACTGCTAGAAGTTGGGCTACCCCCAAGGCTATATGTATAAAATCAGAGTAGATGGGGGATTTAGAATGAGGGAGTTGGTAGAGTCCCAGTTCTTACATCTAGGATTAAGCATCTTTTTTTTTTTAATTAAAGACTTTATTTATTTTGAGTTTTACAATTTTTCTCCCAATCTTACTCCCTTCCCCCACCCCTCCACAAAAAGCAATCTGTCAGTCTTTACATTGTTTCCATGTTATACATTGATTCAAATTAAGTGTGATGAGAAAGAAATCATATATGATTAAGAATCTTATCATTACATAACTATGATCTCTTTGAAAGGAAAATGCTAATTACATTCAAGTAAATCCAGCAACCTGAAATCTCACTCTGGGTAGCTGAGAGAATAGACTACTGGGTCTGGAGTCAGAAGGAGCTGAATTCAAATCCAGCCTCAGACATGTATTAGCATTGCCAACAAGACTATTTTATGGATAACTCACACAGGGCAAATGCCAACAGGGAATCAGAAGAGATACAGTGACACCTTGAAGGTTTCTCAAACTTTAGAATTGGAATGGGAGATACTGGCACAGGACCACCCATCATGAAATGCCCTCATCAGAGAGAGTGCTGTGTGGTCTATGGACAAGGCAGAATGGAAGCAGCTCAAAGGAAACACGAGATATATAGGTTCAGAGAATCCATTATGGCCAACCTATGGTAGAACATTCCAAACTTGTACTGTTCTAGTCAGTCATAGTAGGCCACACTATAACTTGTCACTAACACAGTGATGCCATTTTGTCTTCTTCAATGAGGACAAAAGCTACCCAAGCAGCCCTTGGACAGGTCACTTAACCTCTATTTGCCCAAGTTTTCTCAAATGTAAAATGAGAATAACAACAGCGACAACAAAAATAATAATAGTAAAAGGAGATACCAGGGAGGAGAGAGCAATGTTCAGGACACATCCTTAACTAACAATAGATATTTCAGATTGAACCAGAAACTAGCTAAACACTTGGACTCTTTCAGATGATTTTATGTTAAACCAAAGTTTCTCAAATCCTTTACTCGTATAATGAAGTAGCACAGTAGATCAAGTGCTGGTGGAAGGAAGACCTGAGTTTAAATACTGCCTCACATACTTCTTACTTGTCTGTTCTGGGATGAAACACAAACTCAGTGAACCTCAGTTTCCTCATCAACAAAATTTGGATAATAATAGCACCTATCTCCCAGAGATGTTGCAAAAATAATTGAGGTAATATTAGCAAAGTGCTTTGTAAACATAAAACTATATAAATATTAGATTGGTACAATTAATGATTTTTGAACCCAGATATAGGATTTTATATTCATTTGCATCAATGTCAAGAGAATGAAAGAAGAACCCCATCTGGGGAGACCCTCTTCCTTATGAAAGATTTATGGAAGGCTACAGAAGAGAGATTTACAGGATAAGAAGGCATGATTGGTCTGTGATCTGCAATATTGGAAGGAAAACACACATGTTAATTAGATCATAGTACTAAAGTATTGAAGTACATTTCACTTGACATTTCATCCTGTCAGAACATTTAGGGATCTTGATTCTTGTACCTGTTTCCTCAGAGATTCATGTCCTTTTCAATCTTGAAAGGCATACCTTCATTCTTTTCATAGAAGTCATTACTAAACACTTTGGACAACTAAAGACCTTTCTCTTCACATGAGGCCATTAATTTATTATTCTCCAGGAAAGTCATTGGACCCACTAGTCACCCATTATCCCAATCATACTTCTCCATGTTACCCACAAAGATATTATGAAGGGAGAAAGGAACAAGAAATTTATTTAGCACCTGCTGGATTTCAGGTAATATGCGTTACAAATATTATATCATTAATATTACCTATCTTACAATAAATCTGTAAAGATAGGTGCTGTTATTATTAAGAGACTTCCTTGATGAAATTCACTTACACTGCCATTTCTTATATTAAGCAATCCAATATGATGTTTATCCTTCATTCTTGAAGAGGACCATGACATCAGGTTGATGCCATGACAAGCACATGAATTGGATGTGAGTGAGGGATTGCTATGCCAGGACACTAACCTCACTTTCTCCTCCAGAACCATCTGGATTCAGCGGTCAGATATGAATCGAGAATGATGGGAGATGGCCCTAGATGTGAGACAATCAGGGTTAGGTGACTTGCTCAAAGTCACTCAGCTAGTAGTGTCAAATATCTGAGACTAGATTCCAACTCCTATCCTCCTGACTCTAAGGCCAGTGCTCTATCCACTGTGCTACCCAGCTGCATCCTTAGACAAAAAAGGGGAAAGTGGAATGGGATTGACTGGTATGATATGATTGATGTTTAGTAAAACCATGATAAATAATAAATATTATAGTTAGCATCTAAATCATGTTATCATATTTGAAAAGCATTTTACAAATATTATTAATTTTTATCCTCAAGATATCCCAGTGAGTCATGAATTATTATTCCCATTTTACAGATGAGGAAGTTGAGATAGGGAAAGTGATTTGCACAGGGTAACACAAGTAGTAAATTCTGAAGCCTCATTTGAATTCAAGTCTTCCTAACTTCAGGACCAGGGAACTATCCACTGCACCACCCAACTGACTCACAAATCATAAGGATCGCAGCTTCCTTTTTAAAGAGCATAGAAACCATCCATTTAAACTGCCCATTTTAGAATGTTGGCAAGCACTGACAACTGGTCTATCATTTATGGATTTTATTTTCTTCCCCTTTTGAAAACTGGGACAACATTTGTCCCTCGACAGACTTCTGGCATATCTCTCATTCTTCATAGTTCCTCAAAGGCTGCTGGCAATGATTCAATGATTAAATTCACTCAATAATTTGCAGTCTAATTCATCCGGGTCAAACAACAAATTCATTTTGAGCAACTTTATGGTATAGGGAAAAGAGTCCTGAATGTGGAGTCAGAAGACGTTTCTAGGTGACACAATATAATGTTGGGTCTGGACTCAAGAAGTTCTGAGTTCAGATATAGCTCCAGGTACTTACTAGCTTTGAGCTGGCTTTGGGCAAATTATTTAAGCCTTTGTGCCTCAATTTCCACATCTGTAAAATGTGTATAACAATAGCACTAACTTCCCAGGATTATTTTTGAAGATCAAATAAGATAATATTTAAATCCTTAACACAATATTTAGCCCATAGAAGATAATATATATATATATTATATAAATAATATAATATATATATATATATATATATATATATATATATATATATAATATTAGCCATTATTATTAAAAGGGCCCTAGGCTGAAATTCTGTTTCTGAAACTTAATATTTTCATGGACATTGAGAAATCAGTCTCCCTTCAGGGAGTTTTTTCATCTCTAAACCTTTTTGGGTTGTTGTGAGGAACAAATGAGATGATGAATATCAGTAGCAATACTTTCCAAATTTCTTCTCAGATTATAATTACCTCCTGAATAAATCACCTGTAGTAGATACTGTTTAGTTTGAGAAGCCCCAGCAAATTCTCCAAGGCTTAGCCCTGGTCTCTCTTCTTTTCTCCCTCAACAATCTTTTGTTTGGTAATCTCGTTAGGTAATATGGATACAATGATCCATCTATATGAAATTTTCAGAATTGTTCAGCAGTAACCTCTTTCCTGAAATCCTATCTGAAAACCTCAACTGCTTTATTGGACATCTTGAGCTGCATATCCTGAAGAATTCTTAAAATCAACATGTCTTAAACAGAATACATTATCTTTCCTCCCAAACCTTTTCTTCTTCCTAGTTTCCCTATTACTTTTGAGAGGAAGTCCATCTTCCTAAGTAACCCAGGCTTGAAACCTAAATGTCATCTTTTCTCCCATTTTTCATCTTCCCCCATATCCAATATGCCAAATTTGAGAGATGTTATGGAGATAGGATCAACAAGACTGGCAATTAAGCAAAGAATAAAAGAGAGTGAGGCATCTGGAATGACTTCAAATTTGTGATCATCTGACTGGTAGTGTCTTTGACAGAGATGGAAAAATTCAGATGAGTGGGTTAAAGGTGAAATACAATGAACATTTATTTTTGATATATTAGTAGGCACTTAATATGTTCCAAATACTATGCTAAGCATTGGTGATAGAAGCAGGGAAAAAATGCAGTCTCTGCTCTCAAGGACCTCATAGTCTATTTGGAAGAGAAGAATATTTTAAAAATATCACCTTTAAGGTATGTGGCCAGAAATCCTTATGAAAATGAGAAGGTCCATGAATCCTTAAATTATATAAATAGGTCAGATTCAAAAAAGAATAGATGCAGGATAAATGGCAAAACCTGAAGTCTCCTAAGAAATAGTTGCAGATTAGATGATAAGGTCTGATGGCCCTATGTGTCCTTCAGAAGGAATTGAAATCAGTGAGGAGCTCTTGATCTGCCTTTTAAATTTTGGTTATCTTTCTATTACAGTAAATGGTTCGCCGATCCCCACTGTCATTTTTTAAAGAGTCATATTTTCTATTGAAAGAGAAAGTCCTGATTGCAGAGTACTAAATTTTCTGAGATAGTAGCAACTAGAAGCACCAGGGAAGGAGACTAATCACTGGGCTTAGATTGCTTTAATAGGCACCACTGTCCACTTGGTGTCAGTGGCCCAAGATAAAGGCATCATGTCAGGGACGAACTAACTAGCCTCTAGAGGGCAGATCTTGCACATTTAACTCTATTAAGTGACAACAAATGTCACAGTTGCCATACCATTGATTCCTTGGCCATATTTACTGAAAAATGCATGGTTCTAGCTCACTTTTGCTGGATTTGTATTGTCAGCCATAACTTGGTCATGAGAAATGTTATGCTCTGCAGGTATGATGGGGAATTTGAAATCTTCTAATTATAACTGCCAAAGCATAGAGCTAATGTTCCATTAGGATAAAAGTTTAAAGCCTCCCCCTATTTTTTTTCCCCTAGGGCATTTGCTTTGGAACACAAATGTTTCATGTGTGATCATAGGTCCAAGGTCATCTCTGAGGGGAAACATTTGAAGAAGAGTCATTTATTTTTGAGTTATTGAGTCTAAAATGTAATCAAGAAATTTTTTGTGCTAAAATAGCTCTAGGCAAGGGACAGCAACAGTTGAAAGAATGGCTTGTCCAGTCCTCACTGAACTTCAGTAATTCAGAGATCTATGATTTCCTAAATCTGGACATTCCTTCCAGTAGCAGACAGCTACCCCTTGAAAATCTGTTAGTCTTTGAGAATTAGTACAATCCCCAAATTTATCAGCCTATAGCCAGCTTGGAGATGATCTTATTAGTCATATAGGTTGGTTATTGGACAAGAGGAATCCATTCCATCACCAGACTCGTACACAAAGTTCTTTCATGATATCAATCTGCCAGAGTCTTTCACAAGCCTTTGAGAACCCAAGGCTATATTTAGTAAGACTTTAGTAGAGAGTTGTTCTGATGATGGTAATAATATCATTATTAGTAATAATAATCCATCATAGTCCAACCAGCCATCCATGTCATCTGAAGAAGAGGGAGAACAGCCAGGGTGAGGTTTGATTTGTGTGTGTCTGTGTGTGTGGGTGTGGGTGTGGGTATATGTGTGTGTCTTGACACTACTGCAGTAACTATGAAGACCTGATTGGAACCTCCAAATAGTAATAAATTGGTTTCTTGCAATATTTCTGTTTGGTTAGCATGGTGTAATTGCTCCCAAGAGTCAAAGATATATAGGGGGTGGCATAGGATTATGAGCTGGCCTTTCTTAGAAACACTATGATGACAATACTTGGTACCAAAAGAAAACAAGATACACAGGAACATATGGCATTCAAATTGTTAAAACATAAGCATACATGAAATACACTAAAGTTATTCATGCTTTGATTATATGACAGTACTAATATTCCAATAGAACTGGAAATAGATTCTACTAGATATAGGCAAGGGCTTCATGCTGATTTTCATCAAAAGCACACACATCTCCAAGTCATAGAGTAATGTATTATGGACTACTGCTGGGTGATCATAGAAAATCATCCTTAGGCTCTCTATAGAAGAAACAAAGTTGAAAAAGTTAAGGATAATGCAAAATCCAGAAATTATGTCCAGTAACAAAATGAATGACAAACGTGACATTATTGTCTCAAATGATTTTGAAGTAAAAATGAGTATACTTAGACTGAAACCCTCAAGAATTTTTTTGGAGTTGAATGGCACAAATAGAGTTAGCAGATTAATTATACCAAAACAGAGAAAATTCAAAAAGCTGATATTTTCTACAATCATTTTCATACAATATTTCACAAAAAGTAAAAAAAAAATCAATCAGAGCCTGCAAGAAAAGTAGATGAGGTTACTGTGGTCATTGTAGGAAGGAAAGGTAGAAAGGAAAAGCTATGAGTATGAAGTGCATACAAGTAATCTCAAGTACCAAGGCTGCTGAAATTAGTGGATCTCTTGAATTTGGGAGTTGTGAGTTGCAGTGGTCTATTTGTGGTTATAGATATGGATATAGATGATATAGATATAGATATAGATATAGATATAGATATAGATATAGATATAGATATAGATGTGTGTGTGTGCGCATGTATGTATATATACTAGGTTTGATATCAGTACAGTGAGCTTAATATAGTGAATTCATCAATATAGTGGAAGTGAGGAAGGCCATTAATTCACATAAAGGGTGAACCAGCTCCATTTGGAAACAGTGGAGTTCAAAAAACTCCCTCACTGATTATTACTTGGATTGAACCCATGAGTGGCATCCATGTACCTTATGCCTATATGACTAGGGGAAAACCAGTCTTTTTAGAAAAGTAAAATCATTAAGGATATTCCTAAAGACTGATGTCACTTTCTACTCTCTATTCAAAAATAATTTGAAAAAGCTATTGAAAACATATAGAAAAATATTAAAAGATAATATATAGTTGCTGCATGTAGAAGAAAACATGATTGTCATATTACCCAAAAAGGCAAAAACAACAAAACATTCAGAAAGAAATGTGGAAAACAAAGATAAATGAGAATTTTTTTAAATTTTAATTTAGAAATTTTAATTTAATTTAATTAGAAATAGAAAGTATAAATAAAAGTTTAAGGTGATACAAGGCATCAAAGTATCAGAGGACAAAATAAATAATTAAATACCAATCAAGATTTTACTATAGAGGTTTAAGATGGTACGAAATTAGAATTCTCAAAGGAGGATGTGGAAATTATTTAGTCTTTACGATCACAATATCCAATGCAAAATACAAAACAAATGTATCAAACAAGACTCAGTAAAGTAAAAATTTGATTGTCAGAACAATTACATTAGAAGAGGTCATGGAAGTCCTAATTTCTTCAAAACTGGAAAAATGACTTCTAAGGATCAGTTCAAATATTTCACTGTATTGAATGAATTACTAGCAAGCATTTTATCTTCTTCATCTCAGACATGCACATCACCTTACACATATTTTGGCTAAGGCAAATAGTAACCAAGGAATATTATAAGGATTTGTTTATACAAATGATGGAGCTTCTGATGGTAGTTCAGAACCAGGTCATTGCCATGAGTTAACAGATGGGTTATGAAATGAAAGTATGAATGAAGGAATGAAAGAATATAAAAATGAAGCTAAGTGGTGTTTATGTGCTACCATGAACTGTGCTAAGATATGGGGATGCAAATACTTAGAAAAATCAGAATGATCATTATTCTCAAAAAACTTATTCTTTATTTAGATTTATTGACTACTGTAGATTATTCAAGGAAGTGGGAGGAACTATGCAACACATCATTGCAAGCTATAACAATTTAGCTCCTATTGAATATCCAGTGCTTATAATTATATATCATGAATTGACAAATAACAAATCCTCAACAAAAATATAGGCCTTAAAATATCCAACCAATAAACAGCATGAGAACCATTATTGTAACAGATAAAAATAATTCTGTTGCTTGGAAATCTCTCAGAACCTACTACCATGCCTTGGACATAGGTGCTTGACAAATGTTTATTAATTTAAAGACCAATTAATTCATTTAGGAGTTGATTACTCTAACATGATGCTAATTAAAAATACATTTGTTCTCATGAAGTTTTATTCAATTTAATTGGTACAGTAGATTTTTCAGGACTAGATAGCAAGAAAAAATAGGAGGAAAAATTGAGGATACTAACTGAAAGGTATGTGGAATGCAGAATAAGAGGATATGAGTTTGAATTTTAGTCCTCTCTCTAATTATCTGTGGGAACTTGAATAAGTTGTTTTACTTCTCAGAGCTTCATCTGTAAAATAAGATGGTCCCTTCTCAGTCTCTGATTCTATGACTTTGCTTAGAATGAGAAGGGAAATAGCCTTAAAGTATCAAATGTTTTCTAGGAAAACATCACCCATTGTGTCAGGAGTTGGAGGAAACATAAAGACACTCTAGTCCAATTTCTAATTTTGCAGATGAGGAAACAGAGGTCCAAAGAAGGGAAATGCCCAAGGTCAGACAACTTCTTAGTGGTTGAGCCATATCTATAAGCCAATCCTCCTATCTCCTTGACCCATGACTTTTACTGATCACTAGATAGTCTGTAGCTGACAGCAAAGATGGTCATCAGAAAGCCGATCATCATGGATCCATGCTTAGGAGAAAGATCCTTGGAAGATAAATATAAATACTGGACAATTCTAAGGAGTCAACTGTCTTCATGAGTTCTTGATCCTGTCAGCAAAATAATATTTACTTATTACTTCACATCTCTCTCTCTCACACACGTCTTTTTAGTGTATGCATCTCTGCCCCTTTCTCCCTCTATTTTTCTATATCTTCCTCTCAACAACAGAGAAGGAATTATTTTCTAGATCTTTCTATAGCCTCTTGTTGTTTTCCTCCAACAGAAACATTATGGTATATGATACTGACTGATATTTACTATTAAGATGTAGTCATTGTTTCTAAGTCAGGTCATGAAAGGTAAATGAGTCTTCATATGACGTTTTAGAAGAGATCATTTTCTCTAACCCAGCTTTACCATACTCTCCGGGATCTTTGAAAATATCTATAGGAATAAAACCCCAAAGATTCTTTTCTAGTCACAAAGGATAATTTAAAGACTGGAAATAAGCTTCTGTCTGAGAATTTTCACCTTTCAAGTTTTTCTCTTTCAAAATATATGCAGGAACCTCTTACTGAATACATGCATATACATATGTTTATATTTTATGTTTTTATATATATATATGTATATACATTTATATGCTTTATTTTAATTTAGTTGATTGTCAGGAAACCTCTTCCCCTACCCCATGCCCCAAAAATCTGGGTTCCAGAGACTTCCTGGTAGGAGTTTTCAGCTTGCTTGTTTAATTTCCGATCAAATGAACAGAAGCTTCTCTGAATAGAGGAGAGATGATATTTAAGAAAACATTTACTTCTTCAATGACCCACATAGAGGCCACTATTGCCATCAAAATATGAAAGCAGAAAGTAGGACAGAGATACTAAATATCACAGAATTTTAGGGCATATGAAAACCATACATTTCACTACTGCTTCCCTCAATTTTGAAATCTTCATTCTACCGCTCAGTTGATACACAACTGAAAGAAACAATTCACATCCTTAATAATTTTCTATTTCCTGAGAGTGCAGATTTCTAAAGTAATAATTATACAGATTTCTGGCTTTCTATAAATACTAATTTAACTGCCTATTAAATTCAAGATCATGTCCAATGATGAGCAAGTATTTATACCACTGGAGAAAGTACATCCTATTACTATTGCCGTTTTTCTCACTGTCAATGAAACTAGAAAACCTAAAGATATGAGAAGATGGCTCACAGATTCCCTTGAGAGTGAAAGAAGGATTTGGTTTTATTGTGAATCCAAAGGCAAAAAGATGAATTATTTCAAGGGGCATAAGCTCACGATGAATGATGACTACAAATGTCTTTACCATGAAGAAACTTGTAATATTTGAAGAACAATCACAGAATGATGAGTTAAAAGACTCCAGAGCCAGTAATAAGAGGGAGTTTTTCATCTCCTGACCGTTTGGGGACAAGGTATTTTGTAAAGGAGAGATGCCATTTAAGAGAGAAATGTTTTGTTTTCTTTCTTCAATTAGAACAAGCACCATACTGGTACAAAAATAGACCCCACCTTCCCTCAAAATCTGGGTTATATAAAAATTGGATGCAACTCACCTGCCATTATCACAAAAGAAGAGGGCTGCATCACACAAGTCTGAGATCAATTTTATATTTTTATTGTGTCATGGGTCACTCTAGATAGGAAAGTCTTCATATTGTGGACATCCAGCTGGTGATGATCCCCTTGGTACTTATGAAGACTTAGGGAGGCAACATGATGCATTGGAGAGAACTTGGGGGGGGGGGACTGATTGAAGTCATATTCTAAATAGGCCCAAGGTTGTAAATAGGAGAAATAAAGGGGAAAAGACTGTTAATTAAAACCTGAAATATAGATATATGTATGCATATTACAAATACAAATTATCTCTGGGGAATTCTAATTTGATTATGTCATCTCATATTATTTTGTTGTATCACTATATATTATACTATGTGCTACATCATGCTATTGAGGTACATGTGATACAATATCATTCTATGCAATATTGTTATACCATGCTATAATATGCCTTTTTATATAACGCCATACCATATTATATGATGTCATGCTATATTTATATTAACACTGTATCATATCATTAAAATATTATGTTATACTATGTTATATTATGTCATATTATATTTTGCTGTTATATAATACTCTGTGCTATGTGATATCATACCATACTATATTATATGATATTGCATTATTTTATATCATAGTATATTATATTGTTATATTGTATTGTATTTGATATAGAAGTCAGTAATCTCAAAGTGCAACTTATCATAATCATAAATATTGTATAAAAATCCTAATGTTCTCCAGGTATGGCTTCATGATTGTGAGTCATGATCATAACGAACTCTAAATGATCCACATGAGGAATGGGAGATATAATAATGAATATAAATAGGATTCAGCAGGGACAGCTAGGTAATGCAGTGGATAGAGCACCGGCCCTGAAATCAGAAGGACCTGTGTTCAAATCCAGCCTCAGGCAATAGTTATCTGGCTGTGTGACCTTGGTGACCAAGTCACTTAACCCCATTGCCTTGCAAGAAAAATCAAAAATAATAATAAATAAAGAGGATCCAGCTTTTAATGACAATCTGTATGTACAAATGCCATAAAAAGGTTATCATTGTGTTTATTATAATCATATATCATAGTAAATTACTATAATAGGTTGTATTACAAGTGATATGACAATGTGATAAAGTGTATGAGGCCATGAGGATGCACTGCAGTTCTCTAATGTGCTCAGTAGCTTCTGTTTTATGGCCTTTCCTAGGTTTCTCTGCCTTTGGCATTCTCAAGCCTGAGAACGGGAGAGTACTTCACTCCCATTCCTACTATGCACAAAATGCTTTATGGTAGAGTTAGTTATTTCTAGAATGTAATAGATGAGAATGGTGGACGATCAAGACTAATAACTTTCTCAAGAAACAAATATACGAATGGAAACTGTGTCAGGCTACAAAAACTGTTGTTCTCTTCGAGTCTGGAGAGCTATGGATTTAGAAGTGGGAAAGCCTTAGAGAACATCTAGTCCAGTACAAATTGGATGGTTGGGAAGGGGTAAAGTGTCTCGCCCAAATCACACCCATAGGCAATAATAAAACTGGGATTCAAATCTATGACTTCTGGTTTCAGATCAAGCACTCCTTTTTTTTTTTTTTTTTTTTTTTTTTGCAAGGAAATGGGTTAAGTAACTTGCCCAAGGTCACACAGGTAATTAAGTGTCTGAGGTCTGATTTGAACTCAGGTCCTCCTGGGAGGAGTTCTATTCGCTGCGCCACCTAGTTGCCCCCCAAGCACTCTTTCCGTGACAGCAGACTGCCTGTCCCCTCAGACAGAGCTGCAACTAATAGCAACACGAGTTGAGCTTACAAATTTGTAAAATGTCAGGGATGAGGATATTGGAAGATTATGAATAGCAATTTAACATCCCAAAACAAAACAAAAGAAGGGGTTGGGAAAGGAATCTACAGAAAGGTTTTTTGGAGAGTCAGCTAAGGCAAATTATCTCATGTTTTTATAGACAAAACTAGATGGCAGGAGACATAGTTGTGAAACAGATCTGCTGATGTTTCTATGGTGATATATTCTCAACATGGATGTCAAAGAAATGACCATCTTTGCTGTCTAATACCAATGGGTCATATGAAGAAGTGGAAGGTTGTGCTTAAGAAGAAGAAACTGAGAAGAAAGGTTGAAACTAAGGATGCCAGAACCAGAAGAAATCTATGCTTGAGGACAATCCAAGTTTTAAGGTGCTAAAGCTATTGAATTTTTGTTAATTCTCAAAAAAAGAATATGATGCTAAAAGAACAGGATAATCAGAGATGGCCTGTTTATCATATAAGGTTAAATCTGCTCTCCGGCAAGTGCTATTGCATCAGCACATAACTCAAGTGTGGCACTGGAAGTGAGTAAACAGGTGAGCCCAGAATTGAATGGAAGAATGATCCGGATTACATTTTAGGTCATTTTGGAGAACCTCTAATGATCTCAAACTTTTCCTTGCTACATTTATTCATTTTTATATATTCATATTTTCCAGATGAAGCTGCATGATTATGAGTCATGAATCAAAATAATCTTCAGGGCAACTAAGTGGAGCAGTGGATAAAGCACCGGCCCTGGAATCAAGAGGACCTGAGTTCAAATGTGATCTCATATATTTAATAATTACCTAGATGTGTGATCTTGGGCAAGTCACTTAATCCCATTGCCTTGTAAAAACAAAACAAAACAATCTCCAAAAGATTCATATCAGGAATGGGATAGATTCACAGTGGATATAAATAGAATTCAGCATATTAGTAGCAAGTTGCATGTTTAAAAAAACCGTAAGAATATTACTGTGTCACAAAATGATGGCAGAGATGATTTCAGAGAAGTCTGTAAAAACATATATGAACTGATGCAGAATAAATTGAACAGAAATAGGAGAACAATTTATATAACAATATTACAAAGACACATAATTTAGGAAGAATTAAGAACTCTCATCCATGCAGTGACTATGTTTGCTTCCTGTCAGAGAAGTAATGAACTCAAGATGCATAATGAAATGCATAACTTTTGGACATGACCACCAATGAGGGAATTTATTCTTTTCAACTATACATAATTTTTTACAAAATATTGTGTTTTTTCAGTAGGGAAAGGCAGAGGAGAGAAGGAAGGAAAATAAATGAATGTTAATTGAAAAAAATGTCCAATGCCATGAAAGAGATTATTGAGGGAAAATATGATTAGAAAAGGAGGTAGACTTTTGCTGCATGTAATGAGTGTGAAGATTGCATTGGCAAAATCATGGCAGAAACAGGATAAGGCCTCAAGCACATTGTATGTCTTCCTCTCTGTTTAATTTGTAGAAGCTTATGAACCATACAAAACTAAGTTTAAGAGGAGTGGACTCAGGAGATGAGCATACAGATTTGTGGCTTGGCAGATAAATCACCTAGTCTATCAACCATTAAACAATTATTAGGCAACTGGGTCAACTAGTTTTTTTTTTTAATTTTGTTTATTTAAGGCAATAGGGTTAAGTGACTTGCCCAAGGTCATGCAGCTAGGTAATTATTAAATGTCTAAGATTGGATTTGAACTCAGGTCCTCCTGATTTCAAGGTTAGTGCTTTATCCATTGCGCCACCTAGCTGCCCTTGGCAATTGGGTTTTGCAGTGTATAGAGCACCGGCCCTGGAGTCGGGAGGCCCTGTGTTCAAATCTGATTTCAGACACTTGACACTTACTAGCTGTGTGACCTTGGATGATTGCCTCACATTCAGGGACATCTCTAGCTATCCTGGTCCATATCTAGCCACTGAACCCAGATGATTCTGGAGCAGAGAGTGAGACTGGTGACTTATCACAGCCTCTTCTCCCTCACTCTAATTCACATGCATGTAATGACATCACCTCTTCTTCAAGAATGACTAATAATAATAATAATAATAATAATAATAATAATAATAATAATGCAACAGTTTTGTAGTGCTGGGCACTAGAAATTCAAAGATAAGCAAAATAGCCCCTGACCTCAGAGAGCTTAGAGTCCAGCTTAAAGTAACACTATATCAGAGATAATAGTCTGAGTTTGAATAGTCTTTGATCACAGGGACTGAGACTAATGTTATTGCATCTTTAGGGTACAATAGAGGTAGCTAAGAGACACAGTGGATTGAATTCTGTGACTGGAGTTAGGAAGCCCTGAGGTCAAACTCAGACTCATATACTTCCTGTGTGATCCTAGGTAAGTCACTTAACCTCTATTTGCCTCCATTTCCTCAGCTGTAAAAAGGAGATAATAACAACCTTCCAGGGTTGACGTGAGGATCCAATGAGATAATGTTTACAAAGCACTAAGTACAGAGCCTTTTTATGAGGGTAGACTTTTAATAAATGCTTCTCAGTGGAGGAGTTGATACTCAGGATAAGATAGTTTGACTATTCTATTAAGAGTTAACTGTTATCGCTGAGGAATTTGCAGACAGACTTTGAGAGAACAGAGCTTACTATTATTCTGTGGAGTAGGCATCCTGAACAGAATTCTTAAGATACCTTGGCTTGTGGGCACATTGAGAAAAATGAATTTCTGGGTTATATAGAATTCTTATACCTGTAGAGGAGATAGCATTTTCAGTAAATGGTTAGAGGTGATTCCAGCTGTGATTTTTCTCACAACTAATACTTTGAATTACAAGTAAAAGAAATGGCTAGGTTGGAAAATTCCATGTACTTAACCAAATAATCAGAAACAAGCCAACTTATGCTCTGATACAGTGACTTCAGAGAGAAGGTGACAACAGGGAACAATAGTGAAAAAGGGAGCAGGAAACATGGTTAAAGTTTGATAAAAACAAAAGGGACAAAGGTTTGTAGAATACTCAGAAACTTCATGCATATACATCTTGAAAGAAATTCAAAATGCACAAGATTACCTAATAAACCATTAGAATGTAATATCTCTGAAGGCAGGAACTATTTTCCATTTCATTTCTATCTCTAATCCCAAATGTTGTAGTTTATGGAAAGTAAGTGCTTAATAAATATTTGCTGAATTTTTATTTTTAATATTAATAATATAAATTATATATCCAATGTCATGGGAAAGGGGGAAGGCAATGGTAAAGTGGGGAACACCAGCCAATTATATATAGTATGTTTTAAGATAGTTATGCAAACTGTGATAGATTAGGAGCTTTGTGTGGTTTAAGCTAGAATTGGAAGTTGTAAAGGCTTAGCGAAAAGCTCGAAACACTGGATAAATGGTTTCACACTGGACTACTGAATTGGGTTTGTTCTCAATGTGAAACCACTGAGATTCAAGAAGTGGGTAGACTGGCATAAGGTTGCAGACTGGTTCTTCTCAAAACAATTATGAAGGTTAACTTGAAACAGAAGACCTTTGTATTCTGGTACTACAAAAAGGCAAATAGAGTGCAATAAATCATAAATACCCAACCTGTTGGGAGTACTTTGATGCAGATGCCATTGATTCCCCTAAAGAAGGTAAACCAGTAATGTAAAAGAAATGAAGAAATGACTTGAGAGTATTGTTATTTTATTATTAATAACAATTCAAAGTTCAACCCATTGTCAATGTCTTAAATGGTATCGTTAAGATCCAGGAATAGAGGAATAGAGGACATACAAATTGAGAGTCTTAATTACCTTCACTCTTTTTCTGGTGTGTCTTCCTCTAATATTGCCTTCATGAGATTATAGATATAGATATATATGATACAGATAGATACAGATATAGATGTGTGTATATATGTTTCATATTATTTATTATATATGTTTGTATATTATATATAATTTTGTTATTTATAATCCATATCCCAAGGTCTGGGGGATGACTTCTTATCTTTTCATCCTAGATCTCCTACAACCAGATCCCAACCAGTATACATGCGTACATATCATAACAAAATCAGAAACATTTCTTATCAGTTAAGGGCAAAGTTGCATGAGGCTTTTGGTCAGTTTACCCTTAGCTTCAAGTTACACATGTTGTTGATGATGGCAGGAAAATCATAAGAAATTACTTCACCCCTAATTCTTGATTAGCTAAAATAAGAGCTGGAATTGAGAAGATGCTACCAGCCAAGGAGGGAAAAGTGGATATCATTAAGAAATAAAGAGAAGAATTCTACCTAATAACAAAATGCATGCCCAAAACAAGGCTGATGTCTAAAAATGATTTAGGAAAAGAAATGATATCCTTGGATTGGAATTCTGAAAAAAGAAAAGCCCCCTTTTAAGTTGCATTGCAATAATTCAACTAGTAGACCAATTATATCAGAAGAGAGTAATCCCAAAAAGCGGTTATTTGCTGCAACTCTCATATACAAGTTTTCTCATAACATTTGGCAAAGCTATAACAATCTTTCAGAACCGGAATAGAATAGTAGAAATAGGAACCATTACCTCAGTAAGAAGAAAAAAAATGGAAATGTTATGCTATCAAGAAAGATTCATAAAGACAGGCATCAAACACCATTATGAAAGACATGTCTTGACCTATTTACTAAGGTTTTTTATAATGGTAATAGCAGTTTATGTCTATGTCTAATTGGTTTGCAAAAAAGAAAACTTGAATGTCCCATTAAAAGCAACAACAATAAAAAGTTAAATCGACACATGCAGAAAGAATTTGGAAGATAGAAGTTTAATACACACACAGATATATATATATATATATATATATATATATATATATATATGACTGGAAAGCAAAAATGTCAAAGTTAAGGTCATTCAAGGAGCCCAAGAAGTGAAAAAAAGCAAAATAAGCAATTCACCAAGAAACCAATGCCTTTACTAGAGGAAGCAAGGAAATAAGGCAGTGAGAGAACCACCGAAGGAAATTTTCTGGATGTCTCTAATATATTCATAATAACAAGTCAATAAATGTTTATTAAGTACCTACTATGTGCCAGGGAATAGGTTAAGCCATGGGAATATAAGTACAAAAAAACAGAGTCCCTGTCCTCAAAGAGCTTACAATCTAATTGGAAAAGACAACAGAAAAAGAAACTGAAAAGTGAAAGAGGGAGAGAAAGTATACACAATCAAGAGACATGTTAGAAAAGCCCAAAAGGGGGCAAACAGGAATGAAATAAAGAGCCAGACTGAAATGGGAGTTTTGGAGTTTATGATTCTACTTTCTAAATCCAGGCAGCAGAGGATACTGATGAGGTATGACTACAAAAACTGATTGGATCTTGCTAAACAATTACATTTTTCAACAACGAGTTTCATTGAGCAAGATAGGGACATAGAAAAATCCAAAGAAATGCAGAAGAATACAGCCAGGGATATATTAAAATAATGGTCTCAGTTGATCCTATGTAGTCTCAAAAAGTCTAGTACAAAGAAGACACAAATGGAATCGAAGGAGAAACAAATTTCTTTACTCTTATAATTATTAATTATAATAACAATGGATGTCAAAAATTGATAAATCACGTTCTCTGGAGAACTGGAAAGTGCTTTAGGTGATCTGTCCAAGGTCATGAATCTAAAGGTGGAAGGGATCTCAAGGGCTATCTTATGTCACATACACATACACATTTTACAGATGACAACACTGAGACCTGAGAAATATGGAAAGAAATTACATAAGGTCATATGGTGTACAAGTGGGATTTTAACCCAATCATTTGACTAAAGAAAGAATTTATATTTCATTTTGTCTTCTTTTATTCCCCAATGAAGCAAGTTACCTTCCAAGTGTTCTGTGACTCCACGGGAACTGATAAGCTCTCTCTGTTTGGCTGTTTCTAACACCCATTGTCCACTTCCCCCATAAAGGTTATAGAGAAACCATTTCAGAGTTCTAGGACACATCTATCATTAATTACCCTCAGAAAGTCAAGAGACTAGTAAGAAAATAATGAAACAAAGGATGTCATTCTTTGTTAGGTTTATAGGATCTAAATGCATAGATTTAAAGCTGGAAGAGCGCTATTTAATTTCTTCCTCAGATGTAAATCTGAGGAATTCAGCAAATAAAATAGTGAACTAAGGTAATATATTAGCATAACCTAGTATCTGAAACCAGGTAAAACATAAAAGGAAAGGAAAGGAAGGCAGGAAGGAAGGAAAGAAAAGAAAGAAAGAAAGAAAGAAAGAAAGAAAGAAAGAAAGAAAGAAAGAAAGAAAGAAAGAAAGAAAAGGAAGCTAGAAAAGGAAGTGAGAAAAAAGGAAGAAAAAAGCAAAAGAGTGGAAGGAAGGGAAGAAGGGGAAGGAAAGAAGAAGGAAAATGAAAGGAAAAAGAAAGAAAAGAAAGAAAAAGACAGAAGGAAGGAGAGAGAAAAGAGAAAGAGAAAAAGAAAGAGGAGAAAAGAAGGAAGGAAATAAAGTGCAGGAAGAGAGAAAAAGGAAAAAAGGAAGGAAATAAAGAAAGCAAAAGAATGGGAGGAAAGAAAGACAGAAAAGAGAGAAAAAGGAACAGAGAAAAGGAAGGAAAGAAAGTGAAGCAAATAGAAAAAAGGAAGGAAGGAAAGTGAAAGAATGGAAGAAAAGAAGGGAAGAAGGAAAGAAGGAAAAAGAAAGAAAAAAGGGGAAGGAATGAAAGAAAGCAAGAGAAGAGAGAAAGAAAAAAGAAAAATAATGGAAGGAAGGAAATAAGGGAAGAAAGAAGGGAAAAGGAAAGGAAAAAGAAAATGAAAGAGAAAGAGAAAAAAGGAAAGAAGGAAGGAAGGAAGGAAGGAAGGAAGGAAGGAAAGAAAACGAGAAGAGAGAAAGGAAAAAATGGAAGGAAGGAAAGTGAGATAAGAGGGAAAAAAAGGTAATGAGCTGGAATTGAAGTTGGGACAGAGAGTAATAGGATTCTGGGAGGAAGAGCACCCCCCCACCTCCAAATGAAGACATTCTTTTTGCTCAGTGCAGAGAGAAGACAGAAGGGAATGGGAGCAGCTCTTGTTCCATTCTCCTGGCCTGTGTTTGCTCATAATGAAAGGGTGGGGAGCTGGGGGGTGATTGGCTGGGCCTGGCAGCAGCTACTGTTCAAAGGAAGAACCTGTGACCTCCGGAACAGCAGGGGACCCTCCACTGCTCTGATGACACAAATATGGAAATGACTTGGACGAGGACGAGATTCTCATGGCAAGTGGTGGAGCCCTTGGGCTCTCTCTAAACTCCAATGTTCTCTCCTGCGTCACCTCTTGCCCCCTTCTCTGGCGGCCCCCTCCTCCCCATCAGAAAGCTACTGAAGTTGCCAGGACACAAAGGTGAAGGGTCGGGAGAGTCTCTAGTTCATCTTGTAGTGAGATGGCACCGATTCATCATCTGGATGACAAAACACTGTTAATGGCACCAATAAAGAAGTGTGAATGTAATTTTCTCCTCCGTGTTATTGTCTGGGTAACTGGCATATTAGTTACCAGATCAACTGGCCAGTCAGGAGCTCTCCGGAAGGCCCAGCTGTCTCTCTGTGCAGAAGGGCTTCTCTGATTGTGGGTGGACATGGCAGGGTGGCCTTAGAGACGGGCACCCAAGCTCAGTTACGCTCCCATCATCTGCACAGGACAAGCAGCTCTGCTTATCTGTTACACCTGGGAAATCCTGCAGAAGTTATCAATTGAGCTCATAATACTCAGTTATTCTGGTTTTATGTTCATTTTAAATGAGGGCTGGTATGCATCTATGTGTGTGTGTGTGTGTGTGTATGTATGTCGGGGAGCAGGGTGTTGGGGCAGTGATGCCTCCAGATGTGACAAGTATTGCTGATTGGAAGATAGAAGAAACTCAAGGGGAATTTTCTCTGACCAAAATCCCCAAATAAAATTTAATTTCAGAGGTAAGCCTGGATAGTCAATTGGTCTTCAGCAGTCAGGAAGACTGAGGATAAAATCCTAGGTCTGATATTTATAGGTTGTGTGACCCTGGATGAGTCACTTAGCCTTTATTAGTTTTGGTTTCCTGAGCTGTAAAATGAAGATTATAATACATGGAGTACCAACATCCTATTGTGGTGAGGACTGTATTACTTTGTGTCTATAAAGTATTTTGTAAGTCTGAAAGCAGCACATAATCATAATCATGATAATAACAAGTAATATTTATGTCTTGCTTAAACATTTACCTATATTATTCTAACCTCACAATAATATTGGGAAGTAGATGCTATTATTATCATCGCTCTCATTTTATAAATAAGGAACCTGAGATAGAGGTTTTAGTGACTTGTCCACAGGTCACACAATCATTTTTTAGTCAGGTCTGTCTCATCATGACCCCATTTGGAGTTTTCTTGGAAAAGATACTGGAGTCATTTGCCATTTCATTCTCCAGCTCATTTGACAGATGAGGAAACTGAGGCAAACAGGGTGAAGTGACAAGGCCAGGATCACACAACTAGTAAGTGTCTGAAACCAGATTTGAACTCAGAAAGATGAGTCTTCCTGACTCGAGGTCTGGCACTCTACTGTGTCACCCAGTAAGTATGTAAAGATTGGGTTTAGTTCAGGTCTTCCTGCTCGAGTGCTAGCCATTGAGCTAACTAAATACTTCCAAGGCTCAATCCTCAATCCTTCCTCTTTCCTCCCTTTCCTTCTCTTTTCTCTCTTTTTTTTTTTTCTCTTTCCCCTTTTCTCTCTCTTCTCGCTCCCTTTTGCTTTTCTTTTGGCATCTCATCATCAGGGATAATGTAATGAGTAACCCTCTGGATTGAAGACCTGGGTTCAAATCTTACCTCAGATACTTACCAATTGGGTGAAGCTCAGCAGATCATTAATTTTTCTGGGACTCAATTTTCTCATCAGTAAAATGAATTTGAACTCTAATCCTGGGGTTCCTTCTGACTCTAAATCTAGCATTCATCGAAGATGTATATATTGATCTTAAATGTCTTCCCTGAATGCATGGGGTCAAATGCATGACCCACAGGACAGATACAGTCCACAGCACACTTGAGTGAAGCCCTAATGAGACTAAAATATCATTGGGAAATACAAACAATATACATTTTTAAATACTAAAATATAAAATGTTACATTTTAAAAGTAAAGTCAACATATAGTTCATAAAGAGCCTTGTGTCTGATGAATGGCCCCCACTTCTATGTGATTTTGATACCATTCTTCTAGATTCTCAAATACTCTATCTCTCTCCATCTCCTCCAGCACTTTGAGGCGGCAGTAAGAAATAGTGGGATGGTTAGGTGTTAGGTGTCTCAGTGGGCAGAGCCCTGGACCTAGAGTCACAAAGTTCTGAATTCAAATCCAGCCCCAGACACTCACCAGCTGTGTGACTCTGAGCAAGTTACTTAACCCAGTTTGCCTCAGTTTCCTCGTCTGTAAAATGAGCTGGAGAAGGAATTGGCAAAGCACTCTAGTATCTTTGCCAGAAAATTCCAAGTAGGATTAAAAAGAGTCAGATATGAGTGGACAGCAACAAAGGTATGCTGAAATAAGCACTGGTTTTAGAATTAAAAAAAAAAAAACGACCTTGGTTCAAATCCTATCTTACTCCCAGAGTTACGTTGGGCATGTCCTTTCTCTAGGCCTCAGTTTCTTTATTTATAAAATGAGAGTATTGGACAAAATGGCCTCTAAGATCCCTTTCAAATCTCATTCTATGATCCTATGCCCTAAATGACCCCAGATTACCCTGAAAATCCATCGCTCTTTGCAGTTTTCTTGGACTTGTCAGTTGCCAAGTCTTCTAAATTCAACTTTCATTCATTCATTCTATTTCTTCACAAAATACAGTCTATTTTTACACGAAAGCATACAATGACTCACTATTGCCAATGATGGTAGGGACAAGGATGGATAGTAGCATAAAATAAACATTCTTCAAGTTGTCATTTAGGTTCCTGAACAATCTGGAACCAAATTACCTCTCAAGTCATATTTCGGAATACTCCCCTCCATATACTCTGAATTTGAACTAAAAATTAGACCAGTTGTTGTTGCTGGATTTCTTCTGTCCTCTCTGACCTCCAAATATTCATGAAGGCCATCTCCCACGTCTCCAGGCTACTCATTCCTTCCTCATCTCTGTTTTTTAGAACCTTTCTCTTCCTTTGAAGGTTTATCTCCGGCTCCATTGCTCTGGATTTTTCCCAGATCCTCTAGCTGAAAGTGAACTCTCTCAACATTTTTATTATTTTTTGTCAAACTCTTTTATAAAATCATTTATCTAAAGCTAGGAGGCACTTTAGAGTCTCTTTCATCTGATTTCTTCATTTTATGAAGGCAATTTTCTGCCAGAGATTCAGAGATATTTAGAGGGGTGACAATAGCATTAGTGATAAAGATAGCATTTGAACCCAAGTCCTCAGACTGTATATCCTGTGTTCCCTCCCCTGTACCATTCTACCTTCTTTGCCCTTATTCTACTGGGTATCCCACTTTATCTTCATCCCTTTGGTCCCCCATCATTTGATTGGAATCACCTCAATGTCAGTGATTGTTTTGTCTTTCACTTGTTATTTCTAAGGCTTAGCACTTTGACTTAGAAAGCTTTTAATTATTTGTTGCTGAATTGAACTTCAGCTTATTGTTATATTTGCTCTCATGGTCAAATTCACTCCATGCAAACTTATTAAGATAAAATGAATGAAATACATGTTCTCATAGAAGCCCACAAACAACATAGCCCCAAGTACAATTTATTTTAGAGAATTGTCAAATCTCTTTTCTACACCTTCCTCTTATGTTTAAAATGGGTTTTCCCAAGTTAATTGTCTAAGTGAAGACTTTAGCAATTAACCAAAACTGAACACTTACCTTAAAGGTTGACTTCCAAACTATGGGGAATGTTCTTAAAAGACTTAGAGTATTTCATACAGAATTCCCCTCAAGGTTTTATTTGTCTACGAGAGCTCCTGCTATGAAGTTAGTTGGTAAAATGGTGAATGGAGCCAGATTGCAAATCAGATCTATTTTGTGTGAATAGCTCCCTTGATAGACTGCAGTTGTCCTAAGCCAACTTTCCGGTTCGGGGCCCCCATTAGCAGCTAATTGATGCAATCTGAACATAACTAGCAAAACTCTCTTCATGGTCTCAAATAAGAAGTCAGATACCTTTAGCAGTCTGATGCTGTGAAAAGGATTTGAAATCCCAGGACCTGGGTTCAAATCTGGATTCTGCAATGAAGTAGCTGTATGATGTTGGGCAAGTCGTGGTTTCCACCCCTATAAAATGGCAAGATGGAGGAAATGACCTCTTCTGCCTCTACAAATCCATATGATTCCCCAGGAAGGATATTTTCAGATATTTCAATGGACATGCCTTATTACTAAGCAGCTATGCTACTTTTTCTTCCCTAGAAACCATGATGAAACTAGGGATGGAATTAGTCTCCAAAACTAACAAAGAAGCAAGTGGAAAGCATGAGTGGGGAGCAGGAGTCAAGAGCAATACTATT
The DNA here is from genome assembly GCF_037893015.1 of Macrotis lagotis. Lineage (NCBI taxonomy): Eukaryota > Metazoa > Chordata > Mammalia > Peramelemorphia > Peramelidae > Macrotis > Macrotis lagotis. Next base: position 37,607,239 of record NC_133659.1, on the reverse strand, counting down.
GTTGTCTAATAACCTGAGTTCAGAAGTGAATCACGGAATTGCAAAGAGATTCCTATTGTGCATTACACATTCATGGAGATGAAAAGGAGGTGAGGTGTTGGGTATCAAGAGGTCAGAGAAAAAGGTCAGAGCCGGAAGGCTCTGGCCTCAGTGCTTTTTGCCCTTGTCTAAGTGACTTGACTTTCTTGTCCCTTTTCATGACCTTGAATAGGTCCCTCACCTTCTTTATTCATCCAGGCAGGCAAATGTGCAGGGGGGGAGAAACAAGATGTCACAAAACAGAAAATGTTGTGTCTGAAGCGAGTTCCTCCAGGGAAATAAATTACAGTCCTCTCACCCCCACCAAAAATGTTTTTTTCACAGTGTGGCTAAAGGTGCCATTTTTTAATAACATCATTGGAATATCAGTTCCTTGCAAAATACAGTGGGACAAACGGCTGCATGCCTTTTTGTGACATAATAAAATAAGATAATAGTGTGCAAAGCTCTAAGCCAAGATTTCTTGTTAAAAAAAGACTCCCCCCTTCCCTTTTTTCCCTTTCATGGGCATGTAAGCAAAATGTAGGTATGCTCAATGGACAACAGAAGTCATTAGGGTGATATTCAGTGGGGGGGGGCAGGAGTGGGGAAGGGAGGGGAACAGAAATACCTGCGGTTGGATCATCTTTCCAAACAAGACTCCTTTCCTTTCTATACCTAGAGGTGAGCTGGTCCTCTTTCTCTTTGAATTATACCAGTGGCCATCATGGTGGGGTGAGTCTGCTGGAACTGGTCCCACTCCCCTTATGGCTTAAAGCCATGTCATTCTAATTTAAGGAGCGGACTGAGAGGGCGGAAGGCATCCTAACATGGAGGACGAGAAGGGCTTTGTTTACTGTCCTCTTCCACCTTCCCTTTGGGCAGCAAGCAGAATCTATCATCTGAGTTGCTAGGTATATATTGTTACCTAGTCGATTATATATTGTTATATCCTATATCTCCATTTCCTTGTATATGAGGGAGTAGCAAAGGGAAGGAGTGGGGATGATTTGGAAGAAATGGAAGAGAAGGTTAATAAAGACCTCTGGGCTTGGTCATTTTCCTTTACTATACCTTACCTCAATACCACTGGAGTGATTTTTAAAGGAAGGTAGTTAATATAGTAAAAAAGGGTGATGGTCAAATCAGGAACCTGGTCTCAAGCCTTGCCACTGCTATTTTGCCAGTATGTAAACATCACTTTTCTCTGGCCCTCAGATTTCTGAATTACAAGAGATTTGGACTAGATAGTCTTTAAGATCCCTTAACCTTTAATCCATATCCTGTGTAACTTCACTCATTATTCTAACTTTCCTCCAACCCTTCTCCTCACTCAAACAACAGTCCCTGAGGGGGTGGGGGGGGGGGGAGGTCTTTTCCATATGTGTAGAGATTGAAACAGAGGAAGCTAACAGGAAAAGAAGGAGCATGGGGCTCATTTGAGATGGAATTCAGTTCTAAAATTCATGAGTCTTCTTTGGAGTCTCACTATGGTGGTCCTAAGAGATTTAGACAAAATATTTCTGAAACTTCTATTTTTCTGCCTTCTAAAACTTGTAGTAAGTTGAAGGCAAACATTAACTCATCTTTGTATCACTCTTGTCATGGATGGGTAGAGCCTGAGTAAGTATTTAGTGTTTATTGAATGAATGAATATGAATTAAATAAATGAATGAATACCTAAAATAGGGGACAATAGGAGAAGACAATAACCATTCTATTTAGCTCTCCTAAGAACATAGGTGTTCCCCAAAGCCAAATCAGTCAGGATATTTTTGGATAACTCCATAATTATCCAAATTTGGATAATTTCCATATGGTAATATCTTTTTTTTCGGAATCACAGAATGTCAGAGTTGAGAGGTCATCCAGTCCAACCCAGGAACAGAAAATAATTCTTCCAATAAGAGATGATCTTGCTTGATTAGCTTTAAGAGCTCAACTAAATGAGAAACTCTCCACCCTCCAAAGTAGCTCATTCCATTAATGAATGCTTTTATTGTTAAATTTTCCTTTATATCAAATTTAAGTTCATCTCTCTGCAGTTCCTAGCTGCAGTCTACTGACTACTAGCTTAGTCCTCTGGGACAAGAAGAAAAAATCCAATCCTTCCATCACATGGCAGCCATTCACAAACTTAGAATTTGCAAACATACCCACCTCTTATTCCCCCAGTTAAATATCCCTAATTTTTCCAGTTGGTCCCCATATATATATGTGTGTGTGTGTATATAAGTACATATGTATATGTATATATGTACATATACATATATGTACATACATGCCTATAAATATATATATACATATATACATATACATACATATATATATATATATATATGGAGAGAGAGAGAGACAGACAGACAGACATAGAGACATTCTCCAGTTCATCAATGGCACTTCTAAATTGTGGTGAGCCTTGTATTTCAGATGAAGTCCAACAAGAGAAGAGTATTGAAGGACTGATTCCTGGAAGCTATATCTCTCTTAATGTAGTCCAATATCATATTAACTCTTTGATTCTATACTTCAGAAGCAGCAAAGTATAATAGATAATCAGGAAGACTTGGATTCAAGTTCTGCTTTTGACATATCCTAACCATTTTAACCCAAACTCCTTTCTTTTCCATATCTGAGACATGAGTTTTGTTCCTTTCTCTTTGAATTATACCAGCGGTCTTCATGGTGGTGTGAGTCTGCTGGAGTTGGTCCCACTCAAGACTGAATCATAATATTTCAGTGACCTCAGATAACTCTTTAAAACTTAAACATATCTTATATGAGTGTCATATATGAGGAAGCTTACATACTAGAAGTACCTTGCACTGAAAAACTGATGAAATCATAGGTCTGAACCAAAACATTCAATCATGCAATTAATTCACAGTGAACTCATGGTTAATAAAAATTTCTGTATCTCTTTTTTTTTTCAGAAAGACCACTGTCCATCAGTGCTTTCCTCAGGGAAATTTATGAAATGGCTAAATCTTCATAGATATTAGATGTCTATCTTTCTTCTATTTTCTTTTCTTTTTGATGCATCCAAGGGAATTCAGTTCATGTTTGGGTCCAAGATAGGGGAGGAGGAGAAGAAATGTGGGATCATAGTATCACAAATTTAATGATGGAGGAGACCTGAAAGGTCTTCTATTCCATTCATCTCATTTAACAGATATAAAACTGGGACCAAGAGAAGTAAAGTCAGTTGTCCAAGATTCCACAAGTAAGAAGCAGAACTGGATTTGAACCCAGATCCTTTGTTTCCAAATGCAGTGAGATTTTTTTTGGGGAGGGTGGTGGAGATGATATTTGGAAATGCCAAAGTGTGATTTAAGTAGTATTTTCATGATGATTATTCAGTTTGGATTGCTGCTTTCAGTCATCAATGATACCAAAAATTTAAGACTGCTGATTAGACAGACTTACTTGGTTTCACCTGCAGAGAGACAGAGCGACACAGAAACAGACAGAGATACAAAACACAGAGGGAGGGTATAGCCAGAGCTAGAAAAAGACAGAGAACATTTTTGTCAGGAAATAATAAATGTAGACATGGAGAAGTTGCTACCCCTATTCTGAAGGAGTCAGGAATTTCTTCTTCCCAGGCAGTGAACTTGGAGTCAGGAAGACTCCAATTGGCTGTGTAATCCTGGACAAGTCACTTAACTTGCAGTTTCTCTCAATCTATTTCATAATGGTATTGTGAGGATCAAATGAGATAGCGCATAGAACACTTTGTAAAATCTGAAGTACCCTATAGATGTTAATTAGTATTATTATGAGGGATTATTTCATCCACCTTCTGTTCTGTAGGGATTTTTGAAGTGATTGAAACAAAGATACTTTCAAAAATTTCCCCCAAAGGGAAATGCCTAAGTGTTCTTCTGATCTGTGTGGTTATTTGTACACTGTTTAGATGCTCTTCCCTTCTAAGACTAAATTTCCTCACACCCTGGTTTGTTTCAACATGTGCAGTGCCCTATGATACCCATGACTTGCCATTTAGATTATTTCCTGCAAATAGTTTAGAAGAACATCACACATCCTGGAGTGACTTGACCTCACACAGTGTGGTTGGCACATGGGAAATGTAATCAGCAATCATCCCTTTTCAATCAGGTACATGTTTCCATCTCCTCAGGATATACTCCCCAAAAGAGAAAGAGGCAGCTGTGTTCTAGTAAAAAGAACATGAAACATAGGGAAAGGAAGCAGCAGTGGAAGGAGTACTAGCCCTGGAGTCAGAGGCTCTAGATTCAAATCTCACTTCTTATGTTTGCTAGCTCTATGATCTCGGGCAGATCACTTAATCTAACCTGAGAATCAATTTTCTTATCTGTATAAACGAAAAAGGTTGGATTATATGGCCATCAAAGTACAATTCAGTTCTAGATTTATGATCCCATGATTTAGAATTCAAATCCTGGCTCTGTCACTGATGTCTGGTGTGTCCTTGAGTCAATTTGGTACTCTAGGCTTCAGCATCCTTATCTGCAAAAGGATGGTTTGGGATAGGTGTCTTTTAAGGTCCTTTCTAGTTATAAAATCCCATGGGTACTATCTGATACTGGCCTAACTCATCTACAAAAATCTCCAAAGAATTTAAATCAAGGTTCAACTAAACAAAAATGGAATTCACCTGAATAAGGATCATCTAAATGGCAAATAGTGGTTATGAATAGGTTGAAACATTTTATACATGAGAAAAGATAAAGTATCACTGGGTGATGGATGATATCACAGAAATGAATAAATGAAAAAGAAAAATCAATAAGAATTTACGTACTGACTAAGCATGTGGCACTGAAGATGCAAATATAAACATTCTTGGCTTTAACAAGCTGGCATTTCTACAGGTGGGGAGGACTCAGGAGTACCATGGACAGCTCCCGTGATCTACTGGTATCTTATGAGAAATCAAGGACCCCAATATGCTCTTGCAGAGCCCTGGCAACATTCCTGGGAGGACATGGATGTATGTTGTAACAAGATATGCAGACCTAGTGGAGATGCAATCTGCATCTTTGGGGCATTTTAGTATGTTGATTCTTAGCACAAATATATGTCTGAAAAGATTTATGGCTGACCCAGACTATCAGAGAAGAGACTCTTTTGACAGAGAAGCCTCCAATAGTCTTTACTAGAAAAACTAGAAACCTCACCCGGTGGGCTGACTCTCCTCAGGAATCTCTACCCAGAATGAATAAGTGATATTAATTCAAGGGCTCATTAACGAGATGTGCATACATAACGGCTGTGGATGGCACACTGCTAACTACCTTACTTGCTGTGAACTGTCATTGATCCCAATGACAGGTGGTCTTGTTAGAAAAATTAGAAAATCTTGGAAATCTAAATGGCCATGACAGCCAGAATGAAATAGATTGCCTTCTTTGAGGAACAATGGAAAGGAAGATAATTTGCCTGTTCCTGAAGAGGTGCAAATATTTCCATCGTTCCCAGAGCACTGTATGCATTAATCATCCATTCCAAATAGCTCTTGGGTCACACTTAGTGGATAAAGCCCTATCACACTTTCTCCAATACTAGATAGTCTCATTGAACAGTATGATGTCATTGCCATTCCAGTTAAGGTCTATTACTCCTCTTACATTAGTAAATGGATGCCTGCCATGATCCACATAGCATCTCTCTTTCATTGATATTAAATTTCAATCAGCTACAGTGTAGTCCTGTCAGTATTATGGGTTTTCTTACCTTCATGAATTCTATGTTCTAATCAAACTGGATGAGTAGCAATTCTCTTAATTCTGTATGTTATCTCATACCTCCATGTATTCAAACAATCCCTTATGACTTGGCTGCCGACTCTACACATCTACAGCCTCATCTATCTTTGAAACTCAGCCACGTTGTCTTTGAAGATTTCCTTGACCCCTCTTGCTGTGTTTTATCTCCCACCTCTAATTTTCCTAAAGCACTTTATTTGCCTTTTTTCCTTTGTCTCATACTTTTCTTCTTTGTCATAGAGTTATTTTTGGACATTTGGTATCTAATCATCACCCCCTCACTTATGCAAATAGAATGAAGTCCTTTGAAATCAGGGGTTATATTATTTTTTTTTTATTTCAGTATCCCTAGTGCCTGGCAAAGTGTCTTGTACATCTTTCAATGACACTATAGATCTGTTATTCTAGGGATGTGGCTACTCCCTCCAATAAAGAGTTTGAGATCCAGTCACATCTTCTGAACCTATGCTACTCTTGTTCATATCCTCCCATAAATCTTGCATAGGGAATCCAAACAATGGAGGATCTTTGGACATGCTCCAAATACCAGGGCATCTCACAGGCTGTCCAGCTCTTAGACTTTTGACTCTTGATACATGACTAGCTCACCTGATTTCCTTGTCTTTTGTGTCTCTAATGATATTTCCTTAGCCATTTCTTACATACAGGCCATCATTGGTAATATGGAGGGGATTCCAATTTTTATTTCTGGGAAATTGTCATGTTCTATGATTTGTAGACATAGCATCACTGGGAGAAATTAGTGTTTAAAAGGTAACTTTTTCTTTTAGGGAGAAGATTGGGACTTTCTATATATTGTAAAATACTTTACATATAGTAGCTGTTTCATAAATATATGTTGAAAACCACCCAAATTTCTATTTCATACAAATTTTCATGGGATTCCTATGGCCTCTAGGATAAAATGAAAACTCTTCCATCTGCAATTCAAATTGTTTCACATTCTGGTTCCAATCAATGTTTTTGGAATGTTTGCACATTACCTCCTCACACTTTACATTCCAGCAAATGGCCCAATTTGCCATTCCCTGCCTTTAATATGTCATCTCTCACATATGTATCTTTCCATAACCTATCTCCCCATATTGGGAATGTTCCCCTTCCTAATCTCTAATTCCTAGGATCCTTAGCTTCCTTCAAAGAATAGTTCATCAGGTTACTAATTGGGATATTCCCTAAAGTGGAGGGTGGTCTTCTTGATCTCAGGACCAGTTCTCTAACATCATACCACCTGGCAGCCTCTAATGACAGAGGCATTTTAAACTCAATGGATCTAAAATGAAATTCATTATCTTTTGTCCCAAACCTACTCATTTTCTAAACTTCCCTATTTTTGTCCTAGGCACCTAGGTTCATCATCTTGAAGCCATCCTTGACTCTTATATCTCCATTACCCCTACATATCAAATCAATTTCCAAGGCCAGTTATTTCTCTCTCTACAGTTTCCTGTAGGGAAATTCTCTCTATTCCCACATCCCTTCTCTCTGTTCCTACATCTCCTTCTCTCTATTCCTACATCCACCACTGTAGTTCAGGCCTTTATCACCTCTTACCTAGACCATTATATTTATCCTCTCAAATGGTTTCTGTACCTCAGTTTCCTTCACTCCTCAACCCAACTGGCATTGCCAAAGTAACTTTCCTGAATCAAGAAACTAACCATGTAACTCCCCAACCTAATAATTCCAGTGATTCAGCATTTATAACACGGCTCTGACTAATCTTTCTGATTTTATTATATATTACTTCATTTTGCATCTAGTCAAACTGTCCATCTGATTACTTCTTAGATGGAATATTCCATCCTCTACCTACATCTGGGTCATTGCATTGACCATTCCTCATGCCTAGAATGAACTCACATTTAGTTCAAATAATACCTTTAACATGAAATCTTTATTTTCTTTTTTTTTTTTTAGATTTTTGCAAGGCAATGGGGTTAAGTGGCTTGCCCAAGGCCACGCGGCTAGGTAATTATTAAGTGTCTGAGACCGGATTTGAACCCTCCTGACTTCAGGGCCGGTGCTTTTATACACTGCGCCACCTAGCCGCCCCATGAAGTCTTTATTGATTCCCACAAACACTAGTATTTTCCACAACTTAAATTATCTTGTAAATGCATTTTAGTTCAGTTTGAAGTTTTCATTGGCTTAAAACTTTAGGGACATCTCTCATTGATTTTTGTACATATTTATATATGTATATTCAGTCTTCAGCAATAAACTGTAAGATAAAGAACAAAAATTGTTGCTTTTTTATCTTTGTATATATTCCCATAACCAGGCACTGACATGGAGCAGGAATTAATTATAAATACTTGCTGATGGAATGATTGACTTGTGTATCCCAAATTATACCACCCCTATACTGATAAAAACCAGCCTTGGAGTTCCTTCTTTTTTACTGACATTGAGGGCATAAAAGTGGAGCACCTTAGCCATCTACTCTTGAGACCATTTCTGTAATGAACATTTTTAGTGACCATAGATCTCTCTATATTTTTGCCTTACCGGATGCTTATGATTTAAGTGTCTTTGAGCAAGATTATTTCTATTGTATTTTTCAAGAAATCTCAGATTATTTTGCTATGTAAATAGGAAATCATTGTGGGAAAATATTTGCTAAGACAGATTGGTATATTTTAATCAACAAAACATAAGCACAATTGTGTTTTATATTTCCTAATCTTTCAATTAAAGAGTAAAGGTATGGTTTGTAGTTAAATATTACAAATGAAATTCTATTTGTTCCTTACGAAATACCCTCCTCAAGGATTCTCTTAATTCATTAGAAATGATTTGTATAAAGATTGTGTGTAGGTGGAAGAATGGGTTTATAGGTCAATTATTAACATTTACTTGGTTCCTTTTTAGTATTAAAAATTTAAAGTATTTTTCCATACTTATATGTCTTCTTCTCCTTCAGAGGAGAAGATATATTATTATGTATATTATTTTTCTCAGCACTTTCCTAGTTATGTCTCCTTTTTTCTATACTCTTGGTTCATTTGCTTTTTCTCATCTTTATTATAATTAATGTCATTTCTCCTTCCCATTTAAGGACTTCTAGGACTGTGATTTTAGGGTCCAAGTGTGATGGATATATTGTTTTAGTGGCCAGAATAGTTGGCCATACATTACAGATTTTTTTTCCATTTTTCTTCTGTTTGTTTTCCTTTCCTTTTTATTTCTCAATACTCTTGGGTTAACTCCCATTAGATGATCTCTTGCTAAGCTTCCTTATTTTTTCAGTTTTAGATGATGCACCTCCATTGCCTACCAATTCTTTTCTGGAAGAAAATGGTGAAAATCATGAGATTTCTGTGGAGTCCTCAAGTTTTTGGTCTTTTTCTTTGTAGAGAATTTCTTCACATACATATATGCTTACGGACATACATGTCCGTATACAAATGTCTGGTAGTGGTTGCTGTTGTTGCCCTTTGTATACAAAGATGCTATAGTGACATTCCAGAAGCATTTGTTAAGCCCCTGCTATGTCTCAGTCGCTGTTAATAGCCAGCATTTATATAGCAGTTTTAAGACTTGCAAAGGCCTTTACAAATATGTTATTTTATCCTATATAACTCTGTGAGTTAAAAATCATTATTATTCCCATCTTTCAGATCAAGAAACTGAAGCAAGCTTTCCATGGTGGGGTGGAGGGAGGGAAGTAAGATTGGGGGGAAAATTGTAAAACTCAAATAATATCTTTAATAAAAAATATTTTAAAAAAGAAACAAGTAAAAAAGTGAAATGATTTGCCCACCATCACACAACTGATAAGTGTCTCAGGGAGGTTTTGAATTTGGTTCTTTCTGAGGCTAGGCCCAGAGTTCTGAGCACAATGCACCACTGTGCTAGGTACTGGAGATATGAAAACAAAAATCACTTTGTTCCTACCCTCAAGGAGTTTATATTACTGGAGGGGGGGGTGTAGAACAATGTGTATAGAGATAAATAAATAGAAAATATATAAAAATAATTCCTGTAAGAAATCATAGCAACTGAAGGTTTCAAGATGGGTCTCCTATGAAAGGGAGCACTTAAACAGAACCCTGAAGAAAGTTGGGGTTTGATATTTTGTCCTTTATCAAAGAAGACCATGATATCAGGGAGGTGATATCATGACAAATACCTGAATTGGATTTGGGTAACTAAGGGCTGTGCATAATCACCAGTCTCATTTTCTCCTCCAGAGTCATCTAGGTCCAGTGGACAGATATGAACCAGGATGACTGGAGATGGCCCTGGAGGTGAGACAGTTGGGGTTAGGTGAAGTATTCCAGGTCAAACCACTAGTATGTGTCCAGTGTCTGAGGTCAGATTCAAACTCCTGTCCTCCTGGTTCCAAGGTCAGTGCTCTATGCACTGCACCAGAGGGAAGTCAGGGTTGCCTTCTAGGTATGAGGAGACAACCTAGGCAAATATCTAGGGGTGGGAAATGAGTTGTCATAGACTAGGATGCCAAGTTGTCTAACTTGGCTCAGACATAGAACAAATGAAGGGAACAATAGGGCATAACCCTAGAATGGTAGTCTGGAACCAAATTTTGAACATCTTTAAGTGCCAAGTTGTGGAATTCATATTTCATCTTAGAGATAATAGGGAATCATTGGAGAAATACACATCCATTATCTCTAGTGTGCCTATTTATATGTGTGTATGAGAATGGGATATTTACACACACACACATACACACTTTTTTTATTAAAAAGGCAAGATTTACCAAAAAAAAAAAAAAGAATTCACAGCTACCCAGTTCAAATAGAGCCAACCTTAAAACACCCATAAGCAAAAATTTCTTATGTCTCTGCAAGGTCGCTTGGTTTTCAGCTTCCTCATCAGCCTTGCTATCTCTGATCCCATGGAGGGTTGCGGGAGGGGCAGCCACACAAATAACTAGGAGCCTTTGCTTGCACATGGCAAGCAAGTGTCAACTCTCTGGAGCATCTTCGGTATCTGGGGCAGCCCCTTGACAGTGGATGAAATGATATCACAGACAGCAAGAAAACAGACTCGCCGCAATGGTGAGATAACACATAAACCTATTCAGTCGGCTTATAATTTAAGTAACACTACATGAGCCTCCTCTCCTTTAGACGTAGAGTAAAAATGTATGAGAAAGACCCAGTTAAATTATTCACCAATAACCCCTGCTAATATCATTTTACTAGTACAGCATAGTTTTAATCCATGTAGAGATATAGAGCTATGTGAGGGCAAATAGATAGTGATATTGATATCTAGTTCTATTATATATAATAATTATATATAATTGCTTATCTATAGATAAGCAATACACATATAAGTATATCATAAATGTATATATCTACATGCGGGAACACAGATATGGAAATGCACATATATACATGCATATGCAGAAATGTGTATAATATATATATATATCATCCACTCATATAGTATACATACATATGCAGTTTTATCTTTATGTGCATATATACAAACACAAACATCAATATAGATATATATACAAATAAATGCATATGTGTATGTGCATATATAGACATATATGTATCTGTATCTATATCTACATCTACATCTCTATCATCTCTATCTCTATCTCTGTCTCTGTCTCTGTCTCTGTCTCTGTCTCTGACTCTGTCTCTATCTCTATAGTTATCTATGTAGACATCCATATATATATATGCATACAGGGAAAAAATGTCACGGTAAAAGTTGTAGACGGTTTTTTAAATAATGAGGAAGGAGACCAATGGAGAAGTTCCCTTGGCTAATTTTCCAGCCAGCAGCTGCCGCAATGTTCCCACCAAGAGAGACCAGAAGAGTGAGACAGTGATATAATAAATAATAGCTGGCTCCGCTGGTCAGGAGAAATTATCACCGTGCTTGGGGAACCTGAGTATATGCTCAGACAAGAAATATAAGGGGAAAGGGGGGGGGCAGTGGTTGAAAACAAAATCCAGCCACTTTGAGAAGCCTCTAGAAGACCATTCAATTAAATTTGAATAAAATGGTCATAGGATACTAACCCTACAAAACGGGGCTAATTGTCTGAAAGCAAGTTAGAAGCCCACAGTTCTATTCAAGAAGAATGAGCAGTTCTTGAGACAGAACCCCAGAACTGGTATTGCCATAAAGTTTACAAGTTGATGTGGGAGTGCAAGGTGGAGGGTAAATCTGTCTATTGTTCATGTCCTCTAGCTCCAATTCAGTGTGATTTGCATTGATTTCTACTCTTGAGGGTAAAAGGCTCCAAGTCCCTCCCTTCATGCTTGGACAATAGGATGCTTTTTGCATATTGGAGCTTAAAAGATACTTAAAACCTATGGCGGAGACTTAAATATTGCACTACTGTACCTGGGGATACCCTATTTATTTCTGTACTATGGTCCATCTTGCTGTAATGTTATACCTCCTGATATATCAATGGCAAAGCTGGATGAATCCAATCTATGGTCATGTATGTAAAAGGGGGGGGAAGTATTCATATAGTGCTTATTGCATGCTGGACATTGTGCTTAGCCTTCTACAAATATTGTGTCATTTGATCCTCACAAAAGCTCTGACAGAGGGGGTTCCTATTATTATCTCCAGTTAAAACTGAGGAAACTGAGTCCGACAAGTGATGTGACTTACCCAAGGTTACATTATTTGAAAATGTATGAAACCAAATGTGAACTCAGGTCTTCCTGACCCTAGGCCCAACATTCTGTCTGTTATACCACCTAGCTAGCTGCTTTTGCAGTCAGATGTGCCTGAGAGGTATCCAGTTGTAACTGAAAGAAGGTAATTGCTTTGTCCCCTCATCTTGACTGTCTTGCTCCTGTTCTTCAAGGACTCAGGAGGAGAGAGTGAAGCTAATGACTTTGAACAACTCTGTCTCACTTAATCCAATGTCATTGATTCACTTGGAGAATAAAGGATCAGCAACCACAACAACAAGCAAGAATGTCAGGCATTTGAGTGCCAACCTAAAATGGAAGTCACTCTAATGGCAGAATTATGACTGTCGCCAAGGGGATATGGATTGCTTATCACCCATTGGGGAAAATTGTATTTGAAGTGAAAGGCTTTCATTAAAATAAGCATTCTTGAATCACTCATTGATGGTCAATGTCCAGACCACCTCTCAGAAACATCCCAGGGGTGTGAGGGTCTACGGAGAAGGATGACTGATTTTGGAGTTTACTATTTGGCATCAGATTTTAAACCCATCTTTCAAAGTAGAAACAATTTGATTTGAAAGGCCTGTGGACAACTTTTGCTTCTGCATGTTAATTGTAGCTTTTGCCCAACTTGTTACGCGATTTGAAGAGCCATCCAGCTTTTCAAACATTTACCAACAATTTCCAGCTGGTTATAATTGTAGCCAGAGTGAAAGGTTAAAGAAAAACTTGGATTAAGACCAAACAGTAAGAAGGGAAGCTTTTTCCCTTTGCCCTTTCCAAAGCAAATGAATACTGAACATCTCAGCTTCAAAGAGTCTATGAAGTATCCCAGAAGAGAATTGTTATGGGTAATTTCTTAGCCTTGTATTTCTTTTTGAAAATGGTTACAAAAGATAAGCATATCTCATTATTCACTGACCACTATGGAAGCATAGGCAACTCCAAGGAGTTGCAAGGGGTCTCAGAAGTCATGGATTCAATTAACCAACACTTTTGGTGCTGATGTGTCAGACTTCAGGGCTGATTCTCATCTGTTACGTGATGCTGCCTACTTTGCAACCTTCTGACACATATCGACCGTGTGACCCTGGGCTTAAAGCTTAACTGTTCAGTTCACTAGGAAAGTCTTTGAGACTATATTGCAAAGAAATTTCCAACTTGCTTTGATAAAAGAAGTATCCTTATCCAAGAGTTTCCAAAATCAATGATATCACACATTCAGCACCTATGTTAATCCTATTCCCATGCACCATTGTGTTGAGTTCTGGGGCACAAACGACACCTACCTCACAAAGACAACATCTCATCTACTCTATCCCTAAGAAGTGTTCATTAATCTTTCACTTGAAGATTCCAAGTGACTGGGGCAGCCAGGTGGTGCAGTGGATAGAGCACCGACCCTGGAGTTAGGAGGATCTGAGTTCAAATCAGACCCAAGACACTTATTAATTACTTAGCTGTGTGACCTTGGGCAAGTCACTTAACCCCATTGCCTTGCAAAATAAAAAAGAAGATTTCAAGTGATAAGGAACTCACTATTATTTGAAGTAATTCATTCTATTTTTAGAAATTTTTTTCATGGAGAAGTTTTCTTTATAAAAAACCCCTGCCCCCATATTAATGCTGAAATTAATGATTGACTTTAGACCTACTGTAGCTCATAACTCTTGACATCAACCCACACACACCTACCTACACCCAATATGACTTAATTTTGGATCCAATTAAATTTTAACTTACTTGATGTTGCTGGTTTTATTAATCTTTTGTGTTATTTTTGGTCCTTCTATCATTTATCCAGTGATATCCCCTTAGCTTCATGTCATTCATAAATCTGATAAGCATGCCAGTCATTCTTCCATCTAAATCACTGATAAAAATGTTGAGCAATGTAATGGAGATCATTTTCCATGTTGAATTGAAATGAGCAAAAATAGCAGCGTCAAATCTAGGCTTGAAAGTAGGAAATACTCCCTTACAATTAGAGTAATCTAAAAATAGATTTAGGTTGCTGTGGGGGAAGATAGTTTCTGTCCCTTTTGCCCCATTATGATCTTCAAAATAAGGAAGTTATAGAAGGGATTTCTTTGGGGATGAGTACTGGACTAGATGGTTACTGAAGTCCTTTCCAATACTAAAATTCTGTGACTCTTATTAATTTTTATGCTTTTAATCTATTCCTTTCAGCAATTCTGAAACTTCCCAACTGAATTATCATCCTGTTCACATCAGTCTTGTCATGAGAGAATTTAGCCAATGACTTGCTAAAACCCCAAGTTTATCTTAAGTATTCCCTTGAGCTAATAACCCTATCAACAAAGGAAATGTAGTCAGTATTCTATGCTTTCTCTAGTGAGCACTACTTCCTTTTCAAAATAATCATAAAGCACAATTTTCATAAAATATTCAAACATGTTGCCAGTAATAATTCAAGGTCACAGGTATATAATTTACATAAAGAAATCCAGAATAAAGTCCCAGAGTAGAATGTGCTGGGTCATAAAACAGTAACTTTTATATCAATGGAGAATCTTCAAAGCAGAATCAGGATAACCATTTACTAGGAATGATGTTCTCTGGTTTTGAAGCTTTGATTGGTGAAGAGATCTCCTGGTGAGAAAAGCCTTCCCAGTGCAGTTGGTCATTACTCTGCAGAGTATAGCTTTAGAAAGTTATCTGGTCTGTTTGTAGTGGCAAACAAATTGGAAATTGAGGAGATGTTCATCAATTAGGAAATGGTTGAGCAAATTGTGTTATATGTATATTATGAAATACTATTGTTCTTTCAGGAGGGATGGGGATTCAGAGAAGCCTGGAAAGACTTGCATGAACTGATGCTGAGCAAAATGAGCAGAACCAGAAAAACATTGTGCACCATAACACCAACATAGGGTGATAATCAACCTTGATGGATTTGCTCACTCTTTCAGTGTAATAATCAGGGACAATTTTAGAGAATCTAGAGAAAACTGTGAAGTTTAAATGAAGATCAAAGATGATTATCTTCAATTTTTAAAAATGTAGTTTTATGTAGTTTATATAATTTTGCTATCTCTGATGATTTCTTTCTTCTTTAAGGATATGTTTTGTCTCTCAACACATTCAATTTTGATATATGCATATCATGGAAAAAATGTAAAGACTATTGGATTACCTTCTTTGGGGGGAGGAGGGAGGGAAGAGAGGGAGGGGGAAAATTGCAAAATTTAAAACCTTGCATAAAATGATTGGTAGAAATTATCGTATAAAAATGGAAAAAACTATTTATATTAAAAAAGAAAGTTGCCTGGGGACACTGAGGGTTGAATGACTTGCTTAAGGCAACACAACCAGTAGGACTTGGACTTGACTATTCTTGATTCCTAGATGAGTTTGATATCCTCTGTGATTTGCCACTTTTCCTATGTTTCAGTTATGGGTTGGATTGGTTAACCTTTGAGAGAATTTCATAAAGTGTAAGAGTCATAAAAAGTCCATAGGATTATAGATTTAAAGCTTAGATGGGATCTCTGAGGCCATCAAAATAAAACTATGTTTTTACTTATCAGTAAACAAATCTACTGAGACCCCATGTCCTCTGGCTCCAAAGATAATGCCTTTTCCAGTAGCCTCTGCTGCTTTCATTTGAAACTAAACTTCTTGAAATGGAAAGAGTTGAAGTCATAAGACTTAGGTTCTTACCCTTGCTATGACATGGACTAAGTGTGCAACTTTTAGCAAATTATTTTTGCCCTCTGGAAAATAAGGACTACAGCACCTTCTTTGTCTGTCCTGCATGCTTCTGATGGAGATCCAAAAAGATAATATATTAAAGGTATTGCAAGAAATTCTTTATTTTCCTCTGGGATTTTTTTTTGTTTAGTTTTTGAAGCAATAAAGTTAAGCAGCTTGCCTACTATCACACAATTACTATCAAGGGTCTGAGGCAGAGATTTGAACTCCAGTCCTCCTGATGCAAAGGTCAGTGCTCTATACATTGAACCACAGCAGTGTATAGAGCACTCACCCTGGAGTCAGGAGGATGGAAGTTCTCATTCAGTCCCAGATACTTGACACTTACTAGCTGTATGACCTTGGGCAAGTCACTTAACCCTGATTGTCTCCAATCCAGGGTCATCTCCAATTATTCTGATCCATATCTGTCCATTGGACCATTGGAGGAGAAATTGAGACTGGTGACTTAATCCCCCCCCACACACACACACACTCAAATTCAATTGATGTGATTGTCATGGCATCACCTCCTGATGTCATATTCCTCTTTGAAAATGAAGGACAAACATCAACCTAATCATATGAAGGGTGCCTTATATTTATGAGGCTCTTTAAGGAAAGTTATTATCATCCTTTTTGAATAGATCTCCAGTGATACAAAACTGTGCGTCTCCTTGCCTTTGTTACCTCTATTCCCTGAACATAGCTGTTGTGTAGACTTTACCCAGACAGGTCTCTGGCAGAAACCAAACTGATTAACTGAGGGTAGTTCAGAGGGCATATTTGGCTGGTATCTGTTGATGTTGTTTGCCTCATCAGTCCACCCCATACCTGCTGTAAATCCCTGTACCTCAGCCAATTACTAATTTTGTGGACATTTAAATTTGCTGTCCACTCCCAGAGAATAATTACCGCTATTTAATTGTATTCATAATTTAGCATACACCTGAAAAATACACTGTGAAATATCAGAGGGTTTCCCTTTTAATCTTGGCATTCCATTTACAAACTGTCACATTTAGAATGCGTCTTTAATCTTCTAGGGTTGGCTCAAATTTTATATTACAGTCTGCTTTGTGCTTTAAATATTAAAGATCCTGCAATACTTCAAAAGGTGATAATGCCTGATGCTCGGATGGAGCTTAAATCTCACCAGTTAAATATATTGAGGGATGTTCAGTGGCCCCAGCTTAATTAAACATGCATGGATATTTTCAGATGCAATCTTTTTCTGCTTGTTAGGTTTTTTGACAAACCTCCAAACAGGCCCAGGTGGAACAAAGCATGTAAACAAGATTGTGAAAGCAAGCTTAAAACACTCAAATTAGCACCTCCTTACAATTAATATGCAAACCCTGGGATCTCTGCTATTGATAATGCCATTGGATATTACTTGCTGCTTACTAGGGCATCGTTTTTTTTTTTCCCTAATGGGCACCTACCTTAATTATGGAAAAGACATGGGTGAGATCTTAGTAGCCACTGTGAGACTATCTGTTCACAGTGACTTATTCTTATCCTTGGACTGTGGTATCCTTTACAAGGCTGGGGCTGGTTTTTAAATGTGACATTTATTTTCATTATATGATGCTTAAAGGGTACCTCTCCTTTGATTTTTGCACATCGTGTCAAAGAAGCCAGGATTCTCACAAGTCCAGAGATGAAATTACCTGTGACCAGCAATGAGGATTTGAAAATCATTTGAGTAACTTAAAAAGAATTCTTTAAAAATAAAAAAGAAATGTTCAAAAGAAAAATGTTCCCAACTAATTTCTAAATGACTAGTCTACATTCTGAACCTTCGCTTTAACCTCTATACACAACAAAATAACATGGTAGATGCTTTTGTTCTCAAAGCTAGACTTGAACATTTTTACCTTTCAAAGAAAGGAAACAACATTGAGCTGTTTTCTACCTTGTTCTATGGAATGGTCCCTCCTTTTCTTTCCCAGCCAATAAAACATAGGATAGCTTCCCTGCGCCCCCGTATTTGGGAATGTAACCTTCTCAGAACAGGCTTCCCAATATCTCCCTAATAGAAATTTTAAAAGGGAAAGAGATAGTCCACATAGGAATAGGGCTAAGTCCAAATTGGACTGATTCGATCTGTTGTGATATAAATAAGCAGCAATCACTGAGATGGATAAAAAAATGCAATGAAAATCAACGTGACTGCCCCCAACAAAGGTTCAATTACAATGGTGTAAGAGGCAAGGCAGTGTGTTTTTAAAAAATACAGTTGTGAAAGCTGAGGCAACATTAGAGCAATTTCCTAGGTGAGGCGATGTTAGTAGAATATGACAGGTGAGGTATTGTTATTATAATACCCAAGGCAAGGCAGCAACTATACAAAATGATAGACAAATCTGAATTAATATGATATGATAGGTGAGGTGGCATTTGAATATAATCTCCCCGTGCTGTACCGTAGAGAAGAAGGCTGCATGAATATTATACAGCAGATGAATTGGAAGTAAAGCTTGAGACAGAAGACACAGTAGGAGGAAAAAAAATATAATGCAGGTGAGATTTCAGAAGGTTTCTCTGCCTGACTGGGTAAGGAGCTTACTTGGAGGCTGGATTTGTAAACAAATTAAAAGCCTAATTTCATGTACAGAAAAGGCCTTCCTTGGGTGTTGACAGTAAACATTTAACCTTGGCAATCAGCAGGCCTCCAAAGCAAATAATTAGGTGGAAAAAAATGGAGGGAGGAGCAATGGGGGAAGAGCACATTTTAATTTTGTGTCTCCTTTTGATAAAATAATCTACCCTTTCTGTTTCCAACTAGCATCTGGGAGCCAAGAAGATATTATTAAGTTGTAGTTAGAGAACTTGCTCCCTTCATACAGGAATTCCTGGGGTATCTTTGATCTAGGATGCCCCCCCTTAATTAAAAAAGTCCTTTGAGCATCAAGGTCCTCAGAGCACAAAGGAGCCCCAATCTCTCTTCTCCCCTTCTCCGGCCCCCACCCCAAAGGGTGTGTTTTATATAAACAACAGAAGCCCAGGCAATTCAAGCCTGCAGACACTGCCTCCGTGATCTTTAATGGATTTTTAAAGATGACAAGAAAGGCAATGGGGAAGTAAAGTAGTGGAAGGCCGAAGGTCCCTGAAGGAGTATTCAGAAGTAAATCAGTGCAATGGAAAAAAGTGAACTCCTCAAGCCTGGGGATATCTCCCAGGTTTTTTCAGCCGGACACTTCCAGCCTGCTGGGTCCCTGAACACCTCTGCTCTGGGCTGGCTTTGACATAGCGAGTCACTGAAAGATGAACAGCATCACCTGAAGTGCTGTTGGAGGGTCGGAAAATTGCTCCCTTTGCACAACGTGATGTCTTGACTTTCCATCACATGACTGATTACAGGCTTCCCATATAAAAGTGCCATTTATGAATGTTAACTTAGCCAACCAGAATGGCCAGGCTTGCTTCTCCTCTTTTTTTCCCTCCACTGCTCAAGCAATTAAAAATGATGGGGGTAAATGAGGTCGGCTCTCATCTAAGCAGACCCTATTGGTGACCCGTAGCCCAGAAACAAAATAGTTCTAGACACAAGAACGATCCAAGGGAAGTGGGGACTTGAAAACATCTCTGCTTTTTGTGCCTTTTGTTTAGATATTTGAATTTCTACAAAAGAGGAGGGTTTCAGTCTCTTGGAGAGACAGGTCTAACTATGGGTTGTCTTTTAGTCACTTTGTATAAACAAGAATGTGTCCAATATCTAAGAGAAATGGAAAATAGTAGGATGTTCTTTTATCCTCTCGCTCCAAAACCAGTGGTTTTTACCATATGGTGGAAGTCTTTCTCCCCTCCCCCATTAGCTCTCCCATGTTCAAAATGGGCAGAATCTGCTGACTAATGTACCCTAATTACTGTTCGAAAACATGCCTTACCTAGGTATGCTCCAAGAAGTGGTGCATATTTCATTATTTATGTTCTCTTGGCATCAGCTTTGTGCTCAGAATGAATGTTAAAAATTATTTAGTGAGGTTCCTCCTTCACCAAAGAATTGAATTAATATGTTCCATTGTATCTTAGCAACTCATTATAACTTCTTCCAACTGTCTGCTGAGTCTTTTGAAATGTATTCATTCATTCACTCATTCATTCAGTCAACCTTTATTAAACATCTATTGTGTGCAGACTGTTATGCTTAAGAATTGGAGAGATACAAAGTTTAGGTAAGATGCAGCCCCTGTCCTGATGGAACTTACCAACTATGAGAAGGATGTGAAGTAAATATAATTGCCTATAAAGTACAATAACATAATTAAAATAAAGAGGTAATAGCAATTATCTTTGTAAATATATAAATATAAACATGGTTAGGGAAAGGTTATCACTATGGATGAACATGTATGGATATTGATGATTATGAGTATAGGTATAGATATGGGAATAAGCAGAGATATGGATATATATAGAGGTATGCATATATGAATATAGTTTTAAATATGGCTATAAATATGAGAATGCATATAAATATGAACACACATATATACATACATATACAAAGATATATGTGTATATAGGTATAGATATGAATATAGATACTGAAATAGCTATACATGGTATATAATATAATATATATATATACAAATATACAGGTAGGGTATACATATATGTGTATGTGGAGATATATATACATATATATATATATATATATATATGGGTTTGGAGATGGCTATAGTTGTGGGTAGATAGTTATGTATTTAGATGTAGATATGGCTAGAAATATGGACATATATATCTATGGATATAGATATATGCAGATATGGCTATAGGTAGAGATATGGGGATGATTAGATATGACTAGACAATTATCTATACTTAGGGTGTATATGTATACATATATATATATATATATATATATATATTTACACAAATATATGTGAGTATGCCTAATATATTCACATACACATATAGCTATAGGGATAGCCATGACTTTAGATAAGGGAATAACTAAAGAGGTAGACAGTTCCATTGATTTAAGGAATTCTCCATGAGGAAACTCAAGATACCAGATTTAAAATTTAAGAGTCTTAGAAAAGTGTCCGAAGACACCGAAAAGATGATCTTTTCCTCATGGATCACACAGTCAGTATGTGTCAGAGCCCACCTGACTCTAAAGAAGGCATTCCCAGTGCAACAATCAGGGACAGTTTTGAGCTATCTACAATGGAGAATACCATCTGTATCCAGGGAAAGAATTGTGGAGTTTGAACAAAGACTATTACCTTCAATTTAGAAAAAAAACTGATATCTAATTATGTAATTTTGCTATTTCTTATACTTTATTTTTCTTCCTTAAGGATATGATTTCTCTCTCATCACATTCAACTTAGATCAATGTGTACCATGGAAACAATGTAAAGACTACAGATTGCCTTCTGTTGGGGGTGTAAGGAGGGCAACAAGAATAGGGGGAAAATTGTAAAACTCAAAATAAATAAAATTTTTCTTTAAAAAAATAAAATTTAAAAAAGAAGGCATTCCAACATGCTGTCTTTAATAAATAATGGTATGTCAAAGATTGAAAAGAGTTCTATGTCCTTTATTTAATTCGATTTGGTGAAATAATTTCTTCAGTTGTTTTTACCCCCATTTTCCAGAAGAAAGAACTGAGGCTGAATGATATGGAATCAGTTTCCCAAAGTTACCCAGCTATTAAGTGTCTAAGGTAGGATTTGAAATCAGGTCTTCCTGGCTCCAAGTTGAATCTACTCTACTATATGAGATCCAAGGAGAAAGAATACTTCTGACAGAGATAATTATGGAGAACCCGGTGGATAAAGCCCTGGATACAAATCTTGCCTCACACTAAGTGACCTTTGGCAAATCACTCAGCTTTTCTGATCCTCAGTCCCTTCATCTGAAATGATAATAAGAATACCCTCTTCATAGCTACTATGAGAATCACATGAGGTAAAGTTTGTAAAGAGTTTTACAAGCCTTAGAACACAATATATGGATAAGTTGCTGGCAATGCTATTATTAATAGCTTTATAAGGGGGTAGCAAAAGGCAACAAGGTATAGTGAATAGAGACATGACCTTAGATCAGGGAGACCTGACTTCAAGTCCCACCTCTGATACAAAATGACTGGGTGACTCTGGGAAAGTCATTTTTACTGCTCTAGTCAACTCTCCTAAGGTTATAAGACACAGAGAAAGTGCAGAATTACATTTCTAGGGTTATTTCCTTGCTGAAAACTTCCCATAGTGGTGAAAAAATTAGGGGGGGGGCATTGCTATCTGAGTTGGACTTTAGAAATTTAGCAAGTTGAAAAGAGGAGGAACATTCCAGACAGAGAAACTACTTGAGAAAAGGTATAGAGATGAGAATATGCTGGTATGTTTGGAGGCTCGAAACTGAGCCAGTTTGACTAGAGCAAAGAGAATGTGGAGTCGAATGAGATAAAATGAGATAGCATGCCACAACAGTATCTAATTCTTGAAGTCCTTGAATGCCAGACTGAAATGCCTGAAATTAATAGGTGAGACACTGAAGATTTTGGGGCTGATGTGGCTAGATCTAAACAAGAAAGGTAAGTCTGGGAGAAGGAGAGTGGTCTCAAGGATACTCCTTAGGAAGCTAGTGTAGTAGCCCAGATAGGTAGTAATGAGCTCCTGTAGGAGAATGGTAGAAGCATGAGTAGAAATGAGAGAATGGGTTTTCGAAATGTTATAGATAGAGACTCAGTAACAAATGACAATGGTCTTAATGTGAGAGGTGAGAGAGAGGGAAGAGTCAAGGAGATTTAAGGTCACTGACAAAAGCTGTCAGGTCAAGTTTAGAGGAAACCTATTTAGTTTGGCTTTGAATATATTGAGTTAGAGGAACACTTGTAACATCCAGGGGGAGATGTCTTGTAAATGTTTGGAGGTGTGAGTTTGGAGTTGAAGAGATAGACTAGGACTGTGGAAGTTCCACAGAGATTTTTGTAATACTCTGCAGGGATGGGGGAGCAGGGCTATGGACCTCACTGTGGCCAATATTTTGAGTGATAGCAGGGCATCTTGGCAATGTCATCTTTCTTCCTGCCCTTCTTAGACTGACAGAAGATAGAGGAAAAAAATGACATAATTTAATGGAGATGGAGAATACACTTTGAGCCATTGTTCAGCATGTAAAATGGCAGAAAATCACCACATAGAGGGTTGCAATGGTATTCTGTATGAAGTATAAATGAAAGTTTCACCCACAAGAGATAGATTGAGGAGATCAGAAGGGTAGTTCAAGTTTGGTGACTGCTTCCCAACTATGAAATCTAGGCTTAATTAAGCATCTCTATCTATCTCTGTCTCTGTGTCAGTCTCCTTTCTTAAAATAGTTCCTTCTTCTTCTTCTGAGCTAAAAAGGAGGGAGAAAATTGCATTTCCCAAGATGCTTGCCTGTTATTTGTTAGGACCAGCCTCGGGGCAGGGGATGGGGGATGAAGTATTACTTTTGCACTTATAACATTAAAAGAAGGTGATATAGCCACATTATGAAAGAAAATTATAGATAATGATAATAATAATTTTTAGTATTTGTATAACACCTTGCAAAGGTCTTTACAAATATTAAGTCATGTTCTCACACTAATTCTGGGAAATAAGTGCTTTTATTATCCTCCCCACCCTTGTTTTCCAGATGAGGAAACTGAGGCAAAATGAAAGAAAGAAGGAAAGGAAACAAGTATTGATTTAATACCTACTAGAGGATAGCCTACCTAGCATCTTATCACCAAATAAAAGACAAGATTATATATATATATATATATGTATATATATATATATATATATATAGTGTTTTGCAAAGTGTTTTGAAAGAAAGAAACAAAGAAACAAAGAGGGAAGGAAGGAAGGAAGGAAGGAAGGAAGGAAGGAAGGAAGGAAGGAAGGAGGGAAGGAAGGAAGGAAGGAAGGAAGGAAGGAAGGAAGGAAGGAAGGAAGGAAGGAATGAGGGAAGGAGGGAGGGAGGGAGGGAGGAAAGGAAGGAAGGAAGGAAGGAAAAATGTTATGTCATCTCATTTACATTTTTAATGGAGTTCAGATAAAAATATTCTAATGATTAGTTGATATCCTACTATTCTTTCATAATCCTGTTGGACAATATTCAGGTAAATAAGATGCTTTCTGTAATTGAATGGATATAGGATTGATGCTAATCTTTTATCGATTCACTGAAACATCTTTGGGGCAATGCCAATAACATACAGAGTAATGGAGATAGAACACACTTTGTCCTGTTCCCCGGGTGGTTTTTTTTTTAATTTCTTCCTCTCCAACTCTCTACTTTGAAAATTTATCATTCCATTTAGTTTGGCAAGTCTATGGAATGTATTTGGTGTAGTGACAGCTATTAAACTCATTGTTCTTAAATGTGTATGGATCGATATTCTCTGCAGGCAACTGTGGGCAACAGTTCTGTCTGTATTGAAGCTCCAGTTCCAGTTGAGTTTATTTTCTGAATACTCAAAATTAGTTTGGAATCCTTATTTGTAACCCAAGGATTTATCATGTTACTTGAGAAAGAAGAGTGAGTTTCCAGTACATAATTCCAGCTGTCTGATCATGTCTTTCTAAGTATACAGTAGATGCACAGTTATTGAAACTTCCAGAATATGCCATTCTGTTTTGGCCATTTCCCTACGTAAATCTACTAAGTCCAATCTCCCTATGTAATTTCTAATGATTAGACCAGATCCTGGATCTTTCACATGGGCCTCATCCTTTAGTATTGTTATGTCTATATTGACACAGTTGATTGAGTTCATGTGAATGTTACCCTTGAATCATCTTTTAACTTCACTTTTGGCTCATAAGCATTCTAAAAGTTCTGTACAGAGACATGTCACTTTTAAGTATATTTCTAAAAATGATGACACATCCCTACTGCCAGAAGCAAAGTCTGCTTCTTCCCAAAAGTATTTCTATAAATTTTAACATGTTACTCTGAGAACATCTACCAATCTTCTTCCTCCTTTTTTTGATAAGGGCTAATCCTCCTGTAGCTGCCTTGGAATGATGAATAGAATGTTTCTTAATATTTTATTGGTTCTCCTTTGGACATCATCTAGCTCTATAGTTGTCTATTGCATTGAGCCAAAAATATCAAATAGCTATTAAATGTTCTAAATCAGGGATGTCAGACTCAAATATAAATGAGACCAATAATCTATATAGAAGACTCCTTGATACCAAATTAGTTAAAATGAAATATTGTCTATATTCTATTTCATTCTTATTTTTTGCTAAATATTTCCCAGTTACATTATAAATTCTTCTGGCCATACAAAAGAAAAATGATTTAAGTTTTGATTTCAGAGTAGTCTCAGTTTTCTCCTAGATGGTCTTAGTCTTTGCTGTGTTTTTCTGAAAAAAAAAACACAACAACAAGGTATTTAGAAGTTTTACTTTCTCTCACTGGATCTATTTGACTTACAGATTCAAGCTCAAAGCCTTCAATACCTATTTGTCTCTTGGTGCACATTAAGAATTTTGCACTTATCAAATCCAAATGACATTTTAATATCATTGGGGAAACTTTGCATGGGATGAAGTAGGTATTTAATGAGTTTTTCAGTAGAGCTATATAACTTTATATCATCTATGATTTGTTACAACTTCCTCTTTGATTTGAAAGTCATACTCTATTCAGGAGTGACGATCATGGGTTTAACAATACGTTCTACCATATTGGATGTTAAACTGTCTCCTGGAAATATGCCATATTTTATATTGATTGTCCTTGATCTTATAGAGTGGGTGTGTTAATTAGAGAGCAACTATATATGGGAACATCAAATATTGTGGTATTTTCATTGTACTTGGATATAGCCAGAGATAGCTAGGTGGCACAGTGGACAAAGCTTTAGATCTGGATTCAGGAAGAACTGGATTCATGTCCAGTTTCAGACACTTACCAACTATGTGAATTTGGGCAAGTCATTTAAAAACTCTCCCAGTTTTCTCATATATAAAATGGGGTTAATTCCTCCCATGGTTATTATAAGGATAAAATGAGATATTTGTCAAATGTTAGCATAGAACACATTCGGCATTTAATAAATGCTCATTTTCATCCTTCCTCAAATATTTGAAGTTTTGACAAAGCTTTAGGTGTTGAAGTCAGTCAAAGGCTTCATGATAACCAATTAAGACAGTAGAATTTTTGCATTGCTTTTGGGGGACTTATAGGTTATTATTTTCTCAAGCTTCTTCTGCCATATTCAGGAGCATTTGTAAATAGCTCCAATTTTCCTCCTATGTCCTTACTAAAGAAATACCTATAACTGGGCTATATAGGTTCCTTCTCCTCTACTTCTCCTTCCTTCTTTTTTTCTTCTTTGAAATGAAACCATACTTTCCCAAAGTAGGAGTTAACATATTAAGTACCCCCAGAGCCTCCAACTATCTTGAACAATGACTCCTGGAACAGTTTAGTTTATTCCTTCTTATACAGTAGCCATTGGCAATGCCAAGTGTTCCCTCCCACCCAACCATGTACCTTTAGATCCCACAGATGCTGTGACAGGAGCTGTCTGATGAGAACAGAAGTTTGAGATTGATGATGCTTTTGGACCAAGCACCACTTCTCTAGGTGGTTTGACCAAGAAGAACTTGGCAAAGAAAAAAATTTTATGTGCACATTGGTTCTACCTGAAGCCCAAGATACACAAATTAACATCTCTTTCCTAGTGGACCTCAAGTCAATCTTGAGTCCACCACTTACAGTCACATAAGCTCTCTAGATCTGAGTCTTCAGCTCTTAAAAAAATGGATGAAAGAGGTGCTAAGTTGAATTACAAGATGTAAGTTCTGCCCTCTAATTCTATGAATCTATAACTGTACCAAACATTTTAACCCTAATTAGTTTCTAGGATTTGTTTTTATTATTCCAAATGAGAAGACATTGGAATTGGCCCAAGACCACTTTAGAAAACCACTTCTATGTCCTTTCCTTACAGATTGCATTGTATTTCTGTTTGTACTTTATTCATGGCTTAGTATTGATGGTGCATACACTGGGAGTAGCACACAATAGAACATTAATAAATACCATATTTAATAAACTATCCGTTAGCTGACTAAACTTAGTCCAACTTATACCCAAAAAGTAATACTCACTCCAACATGCTTAACAAATTATCATCTAGACTGAACTTAAAGATTTCCAATGAAGGGGGACCTATCACCTCCTGAGGCAAACCATTTAAATTATTTACAGTTATGTTAGGTAAGCTTTATTTTTTTGGACATTAAACTATATCTGCCTCAAAGTATCACCGGCAAAGTCTGTCTATAGTAGGGGTTCTTAACCTTTATGCCATAGACCTCTTGGGCAGTCTGCCCAACAGTCTGACACTGTTCTCATAATGTTTTTAAATAAATAAGATAAAATACACAATATTACAAAGGAAACTCATTATACTGAAATAATGATATGTTTTCCATTCAATTTACATACCTGCCCTTAAATCTTTCCATAGGACATATGGGAGGTGGGGGTGAAGAATCCCAGTTCTACAAGCTTAAGTGATTTGGTCTAGGAATTTCCTTATCTATGTGTAGATTTAGTACTTGCCTCACATCTTGAGATATCGTGCTTCTAGGTCAAGGATTCTTAACCACAGCCTCCTCAGGAAGTTTATGGATAGATTTTTAGGGGGTCCATAATGTGAAAAAATAACATTTTCCTAATCTTTAACTGAAACTATTCTGAAAAGAGGATCTGTCCAAAGATTTTGCCAGATTGCCAAAGGATATCTATCCCCCAAAAGGAAAAAGAATGCCTATTCCATCTGAAAGATGGCAGATTCTCAGAGGATGGAATGAACTAGAATTAGCCACCACCCCATTACACAGAATTTATCCATAAACAAGTGCTTGGCATGCCACACCTGAGAAATTGTTGTTGTTCCTACATCAATATGTTGCTGGTCTGTCAAATTCTAAATCTATGATTCCTATGTTCAGCGGATTACCTCTTTTCCAGAAATAGTCTCTCCTCCTACTTGATATGTGCATTGGGCCCTTTTTCTAGAATCTTCCATGCTACAGATTTCTATGCCCCATGTTTGGCAGTGAGGATCCATCTTTCTGAATGCTCCCCAGGATCTCTCTGCCTGAGGTGAGAAGCTGCTCAGATGTACCAGCTAAGGATCCTGCTCCTTCCTTGAAATTTGTTGGCTCCATTGCCTTGATTGATGAAGGACTCATATATCCCACATGCTGAACTCCAAATGGCAAATGGTTGGCATTAATTTGACTGTGTGAAAATCAAAGGATGACCCATTATCATTGCCCTCACTTCTTCCTAACTATAACCCCCTAAATGCTATTCTAGTGGTCTCCTTGATTATATCCTTGACAAATCCTGTCCTTGGTTATCATGATTGATTATTGTTCATCACCCCCAGTTATCTCATGTGGGTCTTTAAAATGTACTCAGCACAAAGGACCATTCCCATTATCATCATGAGTCCTGCTCAGGAATGTCTCTTTTGTGAAGGTCTCTAGATTCCCAAATGGGAAGGAAGAACTGAGACATGGGTAAAATCCCCACAGCCCAGAAAAGAAAGGAGATTCTAGGATTACAAGGACCATGGAAGACCTGGAATTCAGCATCTTTGAAAAGACACGGAGCCAAAGATATCAAACAATAACAATGGAGTGCTTTCCTATGATGTCTCAATCAGAAGCATCCACATAATATATATGACAATAATGATTATGGGGGTCATGACTGAAGGAGATACCATTGCTTCAAATAAATTCACCTGAAACCCCTCTCCTACATCAGAAAAAACCTTGCCAGCAACCAATAGTTAAGCCTAGTACTGACTGTCATAGATTAAGCAAAGGTCTGAAACATATCTTGTAGTTTACAGGACTGGGCAAGAATGGACAAGATCAATGTTAGCACATGGGCAGATTCTGGTTTTATTTTTTGCTTCATACAGTGGAGTTCAATTTGGAGTTGTGTTGAGTGGTACAAAGAGACTAAGATGTGGTAACAGCCACAAAGATGAAATTCCTTGCCATCACATTTCCAACTGGTGGGGCCACTGATAAGTCACTTCAGTTTCTTCATCTTGAAAAAAGGTTAATAACACTAGCACTAGGTATAGCATAGTATAGTTGCATTGAAAGAGGAGATTTTTTTTCTCAGTTATCATTTATTTTCAGGTGCATTTGACCCTTCCTGTCAAGAAGACTTGAAATTTTGGTGACTGAAGATGGCATGAGAATGCCACATCTTAAACATTGGGATGATATTTTTCATAAAACCTACTTTTATAGTATTGCTGCTAGCAAAAGCCATTGTCAACCTTAATGTGTTCTATAAAAGTGAGTCATCATTATCTCCTCTACTAGTGAACTGCCTAGTGAGAAAAGGGACCTGAGTTCAAAGGGACCTGAGACATAAGAGCAGTCACTTAACCTTGACTGGGTCTTAGTTTCCCCATCTGTAAAATGAGGGTCTTGAATAAATTAAAAACCATCCTAAAAGATCAGAATTTCAGGGAAAGTTCCTTTCTATTAACAAAATTTTCTAATTCTCTATATAATGCTAAATTGTATTCATGATTTATCTAATTTCCAATTAAAATTCTATAATTCTCTATATCATACTAAATTGCATTCATAGTTTCTCTAATTCCGGTGACTTTTCCAAAGATTATACTGCTATCATCTGCTGATCTCAACGGTTTCATCAACCATCTCCAGAATCTTGTAATCTTATCTTCTTATTGTAGTATTTAAAACAGAAGCATAAATCAGGAACTGAAAGAACAAATCTCTCTCTCTCTCTCTCTCTCTCTCTCTCTCTCTCTCTCTCTCACACACACACACACACACACACACACACACACACACACAGAAAACTATATCATCTATACTGTCCATTTAGTGAAAAGAAAAAAGAATAGCTTCCCAAAATGAAGACATCAGATATATTCAGTTCCTCTCAAAAAATTCCCAAATATCCTAGTTACCAGAATGAGTTAGACCTCTCAGGTCAGAAACAGGATAGGGGATAGCAGCCCTCATGGCCCCCAATCCCTCCTCACTTCTCTAGAGAAGCTAGACCCATGATTCTGGCCTAGTCCTGCCACTGAATGGCAGTTGAAAGATCCCCCGTTTGCCTCCTTTTTCATCTTAGCCTAATTTCATTACATCCATCGGAAGCCATTTCCCTTAAATACTCTGAGTTGGGCAGCTCCGAATGGCATGCAAGCAACCTGGTGGGCTACTAACATCCAGGGCCATTTTGTTGCTGCTTGGAGAAATGGCCAGTTTACTTGGCTCTGCTGATGGCTCTCCTGTGAAATTTGCTGGCATTAAAGGTCAAAAAGACCCAGTTTTTCCTCTGGTAGCTCCTATCCGAAAGAGAATAAATCTCGGAGCAGAATCACTTCTCTGACAATAATTTATGAATTATGCACTGACTGTGTTTGAATTGAGAAAGGCTTTCATATCCTTTCCATTAGCTCAGATTAAGTTTTCATATAGATGCGGGGAAGCATGCTAGCAATATCCTTAGCTCATTTTTATGAAAATTTTATCAGTGCTTTTTCTGTACTACACTCCAATTGGGATGTCGCCGAATCTAAAGCCCGGCCTTGGACATGAACTTCTCTCAACCTAGCTAGCTGCTGCTGCTCTAAAGGTTTCAATATTTTATAGGCTCTGGCTAACTCAGCCGTGAGATTCAAGCTGCAGAGATTTAACTCTAATGTAAAATCATGAACGGATGAAAACCGGGATGTCATAAGTAATACATCTACAAGAGCAGGGTGCAGTTACCATTTTTAAAAGGGCTTTAAAAAGAAAACAACATTCCCTACTCTCTCTTTAGGTCCCCAAAAGAAAAGCCTGGGAGCTATTGTGCCAAGACAGAACCATCTTTTCTTACCCACTTCCCTTCAAATGCTGCCTAATTGCTGGGAGTTTGCCTCCCCTCCCCTTCATCTTTTTTCTTCCTTAGGTCCACCATCAACGTGAAAGCTCCTAATGTCAGATTTCCAGAGGAATGGGCATCACATAGCTGGATGTTTATAGGCCAAATCCAGTTCCTTGCATCTTTCTTTCTTTTTTTGTCTCAAAACTGGTTTAAAACATTTGGAAAATCTGTCAATTCAACTGGAGTGCTTTGGTACATTCTTTCCTAGAAACACTGGGGTCATGTGTGATCTGTCTGATGGACTTTTTTGCTACAATCCATAGTCATCATTTCCCCCGAGTACTGCAGAGAGTAGCAAAGCAGAATAGCCCTATAATGGCCCCAATAACAATATGTTCTTTGTGTGAAAGAATCCAGGGGGAAGTGCTTGAAGGTACATTGGTCAGTGGAAAAAAACCATTTTAGTGTTTGCTTATTTTCCCATTATGCACAATGCATCTACTGAAAATATTTTCTTGACTGTGAATAAATGTAATCATATAACGAATTTAATCAGCATGGACAGAACCAGCCCAGAGGTGGCTACTGCTATTTTAAAGGAGCTTTGGTCATTAACACTGGTTATTAGCATGTTTCAAATAAGACAGCCGAGGATGGGAATTGTACCTCATGTGTCTGAACTTGTAATGAGGAGGGATGCTTCTAATGGAGTTGAGTTCATCTCTTCAGAAATATATCAACCCACTCTATCCATCTGATAAGGCATATTTCTCAGTTTTTCCTAAATACCATCCAATTAAAACCTTATTAAAATCATCATAGAAGCACCAAGTTGAAAGAGGTCAGAAAGCAGCATCTGGTCTGGCTCCTTTTCTTCAGGCTTTTTAATGCCTAATCAATGGAGGACAGATAGCGTTCTATCTTGGGCCATCTTGCCATGGGCCCCTGCCACTCTCTTGATTGTTGGAAAAGTATCTCTGGACCAGGATCCCAGAAGAAAATGAACTACCTCTTGCCTCTTCCCACAAGGAAACCAATTCACTTGGCTCTGGGACTGCTATACCACATGGAGCTTGTTTGATTGGAAAGGAACAAAATCTTGACTAATAAACCCTGATACCATCAACCATGATTTACATCTCTTTCAGTCATCTACCTGCTGCTGTTTTTGTTCTGAAATACCATCTACCTCTTGCTATGGGCTCAGGAATGAAAAGGAAGTTGCCATACCAGCATTATTCCTGGAAAAGGAATAACAATTGACTGCCCTATGGATCAACTCATGTGATTCCCCAGATACTCCCTTCCCTGGGGACCACTTCTAGATTTGCCTTGTCTCCCCCTATTAGAATGCAATCTCTATGAGGCAAGGACTTTTTTTATTATAGCAGGGTCCCCAGCACATAATAAGAGCTTAATAATTAATTGCTTAATTCATTCATTTTTCTCCTCAAAATCTTTAGAAAGTCTATCATCTCCCAGGGATACTACTCCAGTGCTTTATTATATAGTTGGGAAAGAAAGTCTTCTTGATGTCTAATCCAGCTAGGTGGAGCATTGGATAGTTTGCTTGACCTGGAATTAGGAAGATCTGAGTTCAAATCCAGCCTCAAAAACTTATTAGCTCTGCCTCTGGGCCAGTCATCTGACCTCTTTCTATCTCAGTTTCTGCAGCAGCAAAATGGGGTTAAAGTAGCACTCACCTCCCAGGGTTATTGCATCGACTGCTATATAAATGACTTCTTCCTTTCCAGTCCAAAACTTTTCTCTTCCCCTCCAAAGTAGAGGTTCTTAAGCTTTCTTATGTCATGGTGCTCTGTGGAGGCCTATGGACCCCCCATCAGAAACTTTGTAGATGCTTTTGAAATGCTTGAAGGAACTGCTTAATTTCAGGGGCAAGTGAAAATAATTTTATCTTTCCCTCAAGGCCAGGTATTTCCTAAATATAGAAGACCATGGATCCCAGATTAAGATCCCCTGTGTTAAGCTTATTTTAACTCATTTAGATCTCCAAAGACAAAGAAATCAATTTATTAGCATCCCCTTCTTTGAGTTGGTATTCTATGAAAAAGAGAACTGTATTTGAAGTTCATGGTTTGAATTCTACCTCTAACTTTTTTTTTTACTTTGGACCAGATATGTAATCCCTTTGGGTCTTTGTTTCTTTATAGATAAAATAAGAGGACTGGATAAATGAGGAATAGAGAGAACAGAGTTGAGGACAGACAGATTGCTAACTTGGAGCCAGGTAGAAATGGGATTAAACTCCACCTCTGATATTTACTAATAGTGTGACCAAGGGCAAATTACCCTATTTCTCAGTTTCCCCACTTGCAAAATGAGCATTATAAGTCATACACAAATCACCAGACATTTGCAGGTTTCAGTGAGATTGTCTGGGTCAAACGGTATCAGAGTACAGAGAAGTATCATCTCTTCTTTTATTTGTTTTTAAGATTTTTCAAGGCAATAGGGTTAAGTGACTTGCCCAAGGCCACACAGTTTGGCAATTAGTCTGAGGCCAGATTTGAACCCAGGTACTCCTGACTCTAAGGGCTGGTGCTCTATTCACTGTGCCACCTAGCAGCCCCATATCATCTCTTCTTAATAGACATTCCCTTCTGGTTCTAAGTTCTATGATCTATTCTAGAAGATGTTACCATACTAGCTTGTTCCCGGGAAAGAAATAAGAATTGACTGAGGTGAGGGCTTAAAGAGATTACATTCTAATAAGGGAGACAAGACATTTCTAGTAGTAGAACCCAGGGAAGGGAGCATCTGGGGAAATCACATGAGTTGATTCATAGGGCAGTCAATTGTTATAGCTTTTTGGGAATGAGCCTAGTACGGGAACTTCATTTTAATTACTGAACCCATAGCAAGAGGTAGATGATATTCCAAAATATATATTGCAGCAAGGCAAACATGGTGGATAGTGGATGTGGCTTTAACAAATACTTACAGTTGGTTAACAGTCCTGACCTAGAATCTGGCAGATCTGAGTTCAAATCTATCCTGCCCTGGGCAAGTCATTTAACTCTGTTTGCCTCCTTTTCCTAATCTGTAAAATGATTTGGAGAAGTAAATGGTAAATCACTCTACTATCCTTACCAAGAAAATGCTAAATGGAGGCAGGAAGAATTAGATACAATTAAAAACTGAATGAGTGGGCCAGTTAGGTGGTACAGTGCATATATCACCACCCCTAGAATCAAGAGAATGTGAGTTCAAATCTAGTCTCTGACACTTGAAGTTTATTAGTTGTATGACCCTTGGTAAGTCACTTAATCTTGATTGCCTCACTAGAAAGAAACCCCTAAATAACAAAAAGATTGTATGAATTATTTACTATATGTTAAATATTAGGCATACAAATAGCATCACAGAGTACATTTAATAATGATAACAGGCTTTGTAAAGCATTTACTATGTGCTAAATACCTTACAAAGTTTATCTAATTTAATCTTCACAATAATTTTATGAAGTGATATTAATATCTTTATTTTATAGTTGAGGAAGCTGAGGCAAACAGAAGCAAAGTAACTTACTTAGGACCACACATCTAGATAAGTGTTTGAGGCTGGATTTGAACTTGGGTCTTCCTGCCTCCAAGCCAAGTCCTCTATGAACTGTGCTGTCTATTACAATATATAATACAGTTTGTACATGAGGGGGATATCTTACAAAATATAACAGAAATGCAGCTCCTGCCCTTGAAGTAGATCCCAGAAAGCTATATATTTCTTTTCTTGTACAGATGTCAAATTAGCATCACTGTTCAGCATAGTAACTGCCAACGCGACAACTTAGTGTTCCATCTTTGTTCTCCGGCAACACTCCTCCATTATAAATTGTCCCTGTTCATAAGCCACATTTATAACTGTGCAGTATGCCATCGCAGACTGATACTCGAAAGCAGAGATGTCATTTTTTGACTCTAGACGTCATTCATCAGCAGCAGTTATCACCCGAGGACTGGAAGTTAGCCAGCCATTCTGGTAATCATGATGAGGAAGATCCATGAGACAGAAACTCACTCCCACTGCCATTCTCAAGACTCAGTAGAGTTTACTGTTATCCAAGTTACTGTAATCAAAGCATCTATTAACTATAACTGCTTCCAGGAAGCAGAGATTCTTAGAGGGGAAAGTGTCACATTTAGTTGCCCCAATATACCATAACCCTGCCATCTAACTATGGGTTCAACCATGAGTGGTAGGATGGAATTCTCTACTCCCTTCCTTCCATTAGAAGGAAAGAGGAGAGCAATTAAATTCATCCATGAGTATTTTATTCACTGGGGAGACATACCCAAAGAATGAAACAATTCCTCCCCAGGAGGAACTTATATTCCCATCAGGATGATGAGTACATATGGAAATATAAACTGAATCCATACAAAGATACAAGGTAATTGAATGCCAGATTTTTTGATAGAGGAGTGCATGGCCATGTTGGAGATGATACTTGAGGTTAAAAGAATTTAAGGATTCTATGAGACAAAGATAAGGAAGGATTGCATTCCAGACACACGAGAAAACATATACAGAATAAACAACTCTTCCCTGGCAGTAGCCATGTATGAAATGGTCTTAAAACTCAACTTTAGCCATAAACCTATCTGATTATTGTTATTATAAAGCAGTATTGTACCATCTCTTTGCCTTTATTTTCATCCTACGTATAATACCTGTTTTAGAATAATAACTTGAGGAAATGTTTTGTGATTGACACACTGAGGTAGGAAGAACATGAACCCCAAATTTTTGACTTTTTAGACTATACCACTTTATTTCTCCACTGAGGAGAAATATGATAGGGTGAATTCACATGAATTCACATATTCCCTTTCCTATCCATACTGCCTTTAATTCTTTGCATTTTTGCTGGTTGTGGGGTCCTTATAAAAATGCTCTGCCTTAAACACCTAATTCAATTCAAATCCACAAACATTAATTGCCTACCAAGTAGTATCCACTGGAGATACAAAGATAGATATGTGGTCTGACCAGGGCAGAGTTTCACATCACTTGTAATAGATACTATGATCATTTATTAATGCAACCTCAAAGGGCATAAGCTTTTTTGGATTCTAGCTGACACAATTGACTCATATTGAGCTTGGAGTCCAATAAAGCCCCGGGGTCTTTTTCACATATCTTGATAGTTTTCCAGATCTCCCTTTGCCTATATTTATCCAAATGATTTCTCAACCCATTTGTGAATTTTGTATATGTCCCAACTGAATTTCACATTAGTAAACTTGATTCATTTAGCAAAGCATTATGATAAGGTGGATAAAAACCCAACCTTAGAACCAGGAAGAATATAAACCATCCCTTTAATAATAAGTTCTAATTTGCTAACAAAATTCTTGCCTACTATAATGATTTCTGTAACTGGGGAAAGGAAAAAAAGAAAACTGATTGCTTCTACTATTTTTTAATTTCTCAAGAGGAAATTGAAAGCATGAGATCTCACAGAACCAACATTGGAAAGATACAGTATATCAGGACTAGTTGCCTAGAAAAAAATGGATCCAGTTCCTCTCCTTAGATGTCTCACGATGACATTAATCTGAGGACCCAACTTCTACTGACTCCCAAGGTAATCCCTCACTTGGTAAATACAACAAAATGGACACAAATCTGGTCTGGTCAAAGGGGGCTCTTTGTTCTCTTTTAAGTCATGGTTGGGTTGGACCTGCAAGTGAGGCCAGTCTTTCATACATGGCCACCCTATGCACCATTAAACTCTGACGTCTCATACAGAGCTAGAGATGAAAGATATTGAAATTGGATTTTTCTCTAGGAAAAAAGCGAGCTCTGATATTTCTTTTTTAAAAAAAAACTATGAAAGAAAGATTTTATTTATTTTGAAATTTACAATGTTCCCCCAGTTTTGCTTCCCTTCCCCCACTCCGCACAGAAGGCAGTCTGTTAGTCTTTACATTGTTTCCATGGTGTATATACATTGATCTAAGTAAGAGATAGCAAAATTACATAATAAGATAACGTTTTTTGTTTTTTAATTAAAGGTTACATATACAGATGATCTCCATCACAGATAGCCAAAATTGTGCCTGATTGTTGCACTGATGGAATGAGCAAGTCCGTTAAGTTTGATCTGCTGTTAAGTTTATGCTGCTGTTAAGGTGTACAATATTCTTCTGGTTCTGCTCATCTCGCTCAGCATCAGTTCATGCAAATCCCTCCAGGCTTCCCTGAATTCCTGTCCTTCCTGGTTTCTAATAGAACAATAGTGTTTCATCATATACATATACCACAGTTTATTAAGCCATTCCCCAAATGAAGGACATTTACTTGATGTCCAATTCTTTGCCACCACAAACAGGGTTCCTATGCATATTTTTGTACAAATGATGCTTTACCTTTTATCATAATGTCTTCAGAGTATAGACCCAGTAGTGGTATTGCTGGATCAAAGGGTATGCACATTTTTTTTGCCCTTGGGCATAATTCCAAATTTCTCTCCAGAAAGGTTGGGTGAGTTCACAGCTCCACCACCAATGTATTAGTGTCCCAGATTTCCCACATCACTTCCAACATTGATCACTGTTCTTTCTGGTTATATTGGCCAGTCTGAGAGGTGTGAGGTGGTACCTCAGAGATGCATTAATTTACATTTCTCTAAAAAGTAGTGATTAAGAGCAATTTTTCATATGACTATGGATTCCTTTGATTTCCTCATCTGTAAATTGCCTTTGCATATCCTTTGACCATTTGTCAATTGGGGAATGGTTTGTTTTTTAAAAAAAAATTGACTCAGTTCTCTGTATATTTTAGAAATGAGTCCTTTGTCAGAAATACTAGCTGTAAATATTGTTTCCCAATTTACTACATTTCTTTTGATCTTGGTTACAGTGGTTTTGTCTATGCAAAAGCTTTTTAATTTAATGTAATCAAAATTGTCTAGCTTGTTTTTAATGATGTTCTCCATCCCTTTCTCGGTCATAAACTGCTTCCCTTTGCATGGATCTGACAGGTAAACTATTCCTTCATCTCCTAGTTTTCTTATAGTATTATTTTTTATGTCTAACTCCTGTATCCATTTGGATCTTATCTTGGCATAGGGTGTGAGGTGTTAGTCTAATCCAAGTTTCTGCCATACTAACTTCCAATTTTCCCAACAGTTTTTATCAAATAGAGAGTTTTTAATCCCAATAGCCGGACTCTTTGGGTTTATCAAACAGCAGATTACTATAATCATTTCCTGCTATTGCACCTAGTCTATTCCACTGATTCACCACTCTATTTTTTAGCCAATACCAGATAGTTTTGATGAATGATGCTTTATAACATCATTTTAGATCTGGTAGGGCAAACTCTGATATTTCAAAGAGAAGATACTCAAGATAAATATATCTATCTCCTGGTGGCATTGGCAGATGGAATGTGATTAGTATTACTAATTCCCAACACAAGGAAGCCCAAGTCTTTCTCTCTCTCTCTCTCTCTCTCTCTCTCTCTCTCTCTCTCTCTCTCTCTCCAATCATTGAATTAAACAGAGACACAGAGACTGTTTAAAATTTGAGGGGACAAAAATGAGTTGTTTTGGGGGTTTTTTATGGGAAGCAAATTAACCCACAGGTAGAGTTGTGCCTGGGAGCAACCCACTTAATTTGGTTATTTCCTGTTCATTGAGGGTCAGCTTTATCTATTAAGTCTGTCATTGTTTCTCCATGCTGGACTTGCCACTATGCTATAACAATGATGATTTTAAAAGTTAGAGAAATATTTATAATCCACCTGGGAGCCAAGACACTCTTCCAGTTCAGTATCTAATGGGAAGAACCAATGCCAATGAGCATTTAAAACCAGTTAAGAAAATCACATGGTCCTTCAGAGTTTCTTTGATTTGAATTTCTCTGTTAGTAATTTTGGAGCATTTTTTCAAGAGTTTCTTTGATTTGAATTTCTCTGTTAGTAATTTTGGAGCATTTTTTCATATATGTAATAGAATATTTTTGTACTATGAGAAATATCAAATGGGATGCTTTCAGAGAAAACTGGAAAGATTTGTATGAAGTGATGCCAACTGAAATGCATAGAAACAGGAGGGGGAAAAATTTTACTATGACAACATTTAAAAAAAAGAATCAACTTTGAAAGACAAATAATTCTGATAAGTGTGATAACTGACCATGATTCTAGAGGGCCATCAACTAAGAATGCTACCTACCTTCAAACAAAGAGTTAAGTGCTGGATGAGACACTTTTTTGGACATGAATCATGTGGGAACTTGTTTGGTCTTGATTATGAGTATTTGTTATAAAGAACAAAGGAAGGAATCATCTATTAATCACCTACTATGTGCTAGAGCATTTACAAATATTACATCATTTGATCCTTGTAATGCCTGTCAGAGGTAGATGTATCCTAGCATGACTAGAAATGTGTTTGACAACCTTTGATTTTAGTCCAATTTGACTTATTTACAGTTTGGAATTACATATCAGGTGAATATCACACTGTAATTATGCCAATTTTCTTTAACAGTCTGTCATTCCATTAAGAAATATAGCATGGTCCAAAGATCCTCTTTCCCAATGATTCTGAACAGGGGGCAGTACCTGAGATTGACCAAACAGTAAATCTGTATTACTGCTATGTATGGAGGATGACAGATGTTAGTAGTCATATTTAATTGTCTTAGAGGGCTCTGAATATTTTCCCTCATAGGAAAGTTTGAGTGGGCCCAAGGAAAGAAGGACTACACTAAACTGGATCAAAAGCAGTAGCATTCTTCTTCCTACTCTCACAGAGTAAGATTAATGTTCATCATTCACTTCCTACCCCCCACCCCCACCCCTATCTTTCCTGTTCTTCTGGAACCAAATGGCTATTGCCTTTGGTCAGTTCTTCTGATTAAGAACCCAGGTATTTTAGAGCCTGAATTCTTTAAGGAACCTGGCTTTTCCAGTGTATAAATACTTAAATACAGCAAACTTCTTGACATGTTAGAAAACACAGGTCTTGGTAAAGGTCAGTTCACCATTGTCATCTATGTTGCTAATGCTGGTTAATATTGTCTTAGGCAACTGATAAAGGTTTGCTTCTTTAAATACTGTATGACAAGCTATTCTCAAGGATGCTTCAAGAGAATTTGAGGATTACGCCATGGGCAAAGAGGTTTGTATGACTCCTCTCTTTGAGAGGAATAGAGGATATTTTATAGGATGGAGTTACATCAAAAGAGGAAAGATACAGTAAAACTTTTCCTTTATCTCTACGTACTCATTAATCTTTAGAATTACACAGAATAAATCCATTTGATCTCATGACCTGGACTTAAAAACTTTCCCTTTCCCTAACAGAAACCTAATTCCAGTCTTAGTCTCTAGAGGATTTCAGCAAAAAGAAATTTAAAAACTGGGGAATCCATTCTCACCAACCTGAAAAAAAAATCACTATTTAACCCTGTTTGAAACTTGTCTTCTGAAAACACTGATGATTCACTGATAATTTCTTTCATGTCTTGGGTGTGATTCAACTAAGTCTAGAAATTTACACTGTTTTAAAAAGGTTTTCTTACAAGAGAATATGAATGTATTATTGTCATCTGATTTTTGGAAGGAAACTAAAGACCTGAGAGAGCCTTTGAAGTATGTGACCAGGGGCAGACACTTTGCTTGTTAATAACTGTTAAAATGGCATCCAATCCTATTGAGTCAAGAGATCTCTGAAATGAGCACGTAATAGATTCTCTGTTTAATGACCCTCTCAGTCATTTGTGTGATTATGTGTGAAGATATGGTCTGCTGTAGAAAACTGTCTACAAAAGTAAATTTGTTCTCTTCCTGCTTTATCAGAGATACCCACAGTGCATGCCACAGTTCATGGAAGTAAAAGTGTAGGTATGTGATTAGTAGTTACCCAAGTCTTCCTGATCACCCTTTTTGTTGTTGAAGTTCTACTCAGGAACTTTCTCCTTACTTTGGAATTTTACCCTCTTCAAGATGTTAAGACAATGATCCCTGA
The DNA here is from genome assembly GCF_037893015.1 of Macrotis lagotis. Classification (NCBI taxonomy): domain Eukaryota; kingdom Metazoa; phylum Chordata; class Mammalia; order Peramelemorphia; family Peramelidae; genus Macrotis; species Macrotis lagotis. The sequence continues at coordinate 37,566,191 of NC_133659.1, read as the reverse complement.
GGAACTTTAAAATCTTGTCATCTTCTACATGGGATTTTTCTGATCCATTTGTTTTGCCAATTTTACTCTCTCCTTGAGGGCTATCATCACTTCCTTGCATTGTACATCAAAGTCTCAATTGCAGAGGTCCAATCTAGGTATTCTGTTATCATCACCAATGACAATATATCTCTACAGAAATGCCAGTGGATCAGTTCTATTTCACATATTATTTTCTGCCTTTCATAGTATCCTCTAGATTTAGAATTAGAAGGAACTTAAAAGGTTATCTAGTCTAATCTCCTCATCTAAAGAGTAGGAAAATGAGACCTGGAGAAATTAAATTACTTCACCATTGCTCGAACCCTTTTCCTTTGATTCTCAAATTTATTGTTTTTTTCTCTTCATAACGGTATCGTTTCCTCTATTAGATTTTTTTAGGTTTTTTTGCAAGGCAAACGGGGTTAAGTAGCTTGCCCAAGGCCACACAGCTAGGTAATTATTAAGTGTTTGAGACCGGATTTGAACCCAGGTACTCCTGACTCCAGGGCCAGTGCTTTATCCACTGCGCTACCTAGCCACCCCCCCCCCCCGCCATTAGTTTTTAAAGTTCAGTCTGGCTTAGAAAATTTTTAATTAAGAAAATTTCTGAACTAGTACCAAACATATCCATTATGGTGTCTTTGAACTTTGAACTTTCTTATAAGAAAATGAGCCTATAGTAGATGGAGATTGGTGTATTTGTCCATGAGTGGACTATTTATAACCTAATCTCACATTTCATAATTTCTACCTGTATGTGTGTCATATCAACAAGCATTTGTTAATTGTCTGTTATGCACCAGGCACTATGGGAAGCACTGGGTATACACCAGGAAAAGCTTCAACAGTCCCTTTCCTCAAGAAAGTAATTATCAAATGCTGAGAAACAGCATGCAAGCATCTATGTATTCAAAAGGTATGTGCAAGATAAACTGAAGATAATCTCAGAAGGAGGGCAACAGCATTGAAGAATGAGGGAAGCCTATGTACAGACAATGAGATATAAGCTATGACATGAGGAAAGTCAGGGAGCAGACAATGGAGGTGGAGGTGACAAAGAAGAGTTTCTAGGCATGAGTGAGAGGCAGTAAAAATGCATGGAAAAAGGAGATGAAGTGTTCTGTGTGAGTAGCAGCAAGAAAGGTAGATTTAATGAATTACAGAGTATATAAAGATATATATAAAGTATAAGAAGGCTGGAAAGTTCTTTGGGATCAGACATTTTACCACTGACTTTACACTTCCTGCTCTCCATCAAAAATATCAACATTACAACTAATGGAAAACCCCTAAATCTCTGTAATTATCCTAGAGAACTCTGTCATGTGATGGAAGAATGTCAAATATAGTAGCAATCTACTCTAACTATGAAGTATGTAAACTCAGAACAAAAAAAAAAGGCCAATGAAGGACTTTTGGTGGATTTT